>NC_045597.1:174385173-175622048 GCF_009762305.2 Zalophus californianus | reverse complement strand
GGGCAGGCGGGCCGTGTTTAGGCTGGTGAGGTTGGCTGGCTCTCCACCCTGGCGGAACCAGGCAGCCAGGGCTGGCTCGCAGTCATGGGGCGGCTGGGAGCCACTCCCTCCCTCCACCCTTACTGCCCTCCTCGGCACCCAGGAGCCTCAGCAAGCCTGCAAAGGAGGTGCTGGGGCTTGCGCCGTGGACGCAGGCATCCCCTTCGCTTGGGCAGGCCGTTACCCCGGACCTCGGGCCCTAGCTGCTCCCAGCCCCTGAGACAAAGTTGGGGAGAGCCAAGCTGCAGGAAGTCCTGTGCATGTGCATGCATGTACGTTGTGTGTGTGTGTGTGTGTGTGTGTGTGTGTGTGTGTGTGTGTGTACACATACGTGCGGGTGGCGGCGAGCAGGACCCAGCCTTGCTAATTTTAGCTGTTGTGGTCCAGTCCTGGGGAGAGGGGTTTCCATTGGAATCTCCAGCTGTCCCGATTTCCCCATTTCGCTCTAATTAGCAACGTGCCGACTGGGAGGGGACCTGGGTTCACATTCTGTTCTCTGCTCATATTTTTAACTCTGTTTTGCACAGAGAATGCCAGGTCACTCTGGTGCGGGGAGTGGGGGTGGGGAGGAACAGGTGTGGGGTCCCCCGTCCCCTCCCATTCTCTGGAGCCCAGGAGAAGAGTGTGTGTGTGTGGGGGGCGTGCTGACCCCTTGGTCCTTGTCTCCCTGATCCTCCCCTGGTGTCTGAGGAGGCCAAGCGCTTTGACAGGCAGACGGCATTTTCTTCACGTGCTTCTGTGTTGTGCGCAAGAACCGTCGGGGAGGGGTGGGGCTGGGAAGGACCGAGAGAAGCCAGCCTAGGAATGTCCCCATTTTATTTTCGGTCTCCTCCCCACCTCTTGCTGTCCAGTCTCCTCATTTGCCTCCAGCCCCTCCTCCCGCTGCTCCTCAGAGGGGAATGCCTGCCTGCCCTGAAGCCAGGGACACTCTCATCTCCAGGCCCTGGCTTTCCGGGGGCGGACGAGAGGGAGGATTCTCTCCTGCGCTCGGGGCCCCCCATCCCCATGTGCAGGGAGAAGTGGGAAGACTGGGGAGAGGCTTTGAGCTGAGGGTGAGCTTGCTCACATGGGCAGCCCTCCCAGGCCTGGGTGCCCCCCCCCCGGCCCCAGCCTTCCCCTCACGCCTGGCACCCCTCTCCTGCCCCCGTAGGCTCTTCGGGTTCGTGGCCCGGAAGCAGGGCAGCACCACCGACAATGCCTGCCACCTCTTCGCTGAGCTTGACCCCAACCAGCCCGCCTCCGCCATTGTCAACTTCGTCTCCAAGGTCATGCTGAGTGCCGGCCAGAAGAGATGAACGCCACCCCTCGCCCGGGGCCAGGGCAGTGGGGGGGATGGGGCGAGCGGGGAGGGCACCCATGAATCCTGACCACCCTTGAATCCAGAAGGAGGACTTTGGGCCAATTTTGGAGAAGGAGAGAAGAAAGTGCAACGTGGGGAGGGGGAAGTGAATCGCAGAGGGGAAGGGGAAGAGAGAGAGAGAGAGAGAGAGAGAGAAAGAAAAAGATGGAGGAGAATAACTTGGATTCCCCTGGGTAGATGGATACTGTGGAGCCCCGAAAGCCTCCACCGCTCACCAGGTCCACCTAATTCCCCCTCCCCCCCTCCGAGAGGATGGGGCTCCTCAGAGGAGACAGACCAACTCCTTGGGGATCTGTCATTTGGGAGTAAGTGGAAAAGCTCTGTCTCCCTAACCCGACTGCTTTGCAAGGAGAAATCAGATTGAGAGAATCCTTTTCTGGCCACCTCCGGGGTAGACTGGCAAACCAAACACGGCCAGCATGGGACGTCACGTGGCCGAACTTTTGCCTTTGAAAGTATCTGAGACCTGAAGTACCTGAGGTCTCTGGACTTTGCCTCTGCTGTGCAGTCTGTGTGGGTGTATATACGGGGTGTATAATAGGTCCACACCCACAGCCTCACTTACTTTCATGTGCCTCTCAGCCAGCTACAACACCTGTCCTTGTCTGTGCCCTGTGTGTTTGCGCACACACGTGCATCCTGTCCAAAGAAGGCAATAGCGGGGGTGACAGGGCAGCGGGGGGTGGGGCGGACATAAGCCCTCTTCCCGAGGAGTGCCCAAGGTTCTGGGTCACAGACTGTGGGCCCCTGTGCCTGCATTCTAGTGGCCCCGGGCGCTGCCAGCCCTTCTCAAGAAAGACCCCAGAGGGAGGGGGGCTGGCTGCCCGAGGGCGGGACCCCCTGTTCTGCCTCAGCTGGGAGGCTGGAGTATTGGTGCCGGGAGGTGCAGACATGCATGCGCATTGTCTTGGGGAAGAGATCCGTCAGGAGGGGCGGCTGCAGAGCTGGCAAGATCGCGGGTGTGTGGCCCCGCAGTAGCCTGGGCAGGTGGCTCCCACCAGCTCCGAGCCCTCAGCCTGTTCTTGGGTTTTGTGCCCCAGAACAGCCTTTCCTCACATCTGCTTATCTGTTTGATGCCCTTGCGGCTGTGGGAGATTGAGCCTTCCTGCCCTGCCCTGCCCCATCCTTCAGGGTCCCCATGTTGGAGCTTGTCCTGCGGAACCTGCTTTCAAAAGCCCTGCCCAGCAAGCCCCAGGGAAGACACCTGAAGGCCTCGTGCTCCCCTCTGAGGGTGTTTCGGGGTCTGACTTACGGGTCTGCCCAGGATGTCCTTAGCAGAGCTCTTGTTGCTGCTGCCTGTGCATCCCACATGGCCTACCTACCATGCCAAAGCCTTGCTGTTCCCCCTCCTGCCTTGGTTTTCCCGGCAGAGCCAAGCTGCCCGTGGAACAGAGGGGCCAAGGCATGCATTTAGGTCAGAGGGCCGAGAATCCATCTGGGCAGTTGGGGAAACCCCCAGACCACCACCCAAGGACTCTAAGCCAGAATGGAAAATTCACCACACTCCATTCTTGAGTGGCTTCTTAAGCCCATGGGGTCCCCTAGAGAGAGGCATTGTACTGATATATAAATATATATAATATATATGTGAGACATACTGACAGAATCTGTAAGCTAATAACATATAAGAAAAGATTAAAAAAAAAGAACAGGTAAATTGACAAGAAGTATTTATTGTTTTCCCATATTGCTTTATCGCCTCCCCGGGCATAAACCAGTTCCCATCCCCTTTTTTATGTCTAAGTGAAGTCTGAAACGTAGGGGCCCTTTACCCTTGGAGCGGGCAGTGGGGAGGCGATGTGCCTGCTCCATTCCCGTGGCCCCCTTATTTTCTGGTAAGCCTGGGGCTCAGCAGTCAGCTCCCAGAGATGAGGGGGAGCTGCCCCTCTCACTGTGGGCCTGAGCAAGTGTGTGAGCCTATGGGGGACAAGGGTGTGTGTGGCCGATGTGGGTGATGTGTGTGTCTTTTGCATTTTTTCTCCTCCAAGAAGCTGTATCTGTGTGGACGTTCTGTTTCAGGGAGTTGGAAAGGAGAATGTCTGAAGGTGGGAAGCAGGCCCCCGCTTCCTAAAGGTTGCAACCTTGTACTTGGTGACCGAGGTTCCTCCAAAGTGCTCTTCCTTCTGAGGCGTTCAAGCCAGATACCCCCCCTTCCCACCCACCCCAACTCTCTCCCCAGATAGGAGGTATTTCCTGCTCACTTCCTTTGTAAATATCTTAAATCTCCCAATGGACGTGGCCCCGGGGTCTCGCCCCTCCTGGTCTGGATGTCCTCTCCTCACTTGGGGCCAGGCAGAGCGGCAGACCCTTTGGCAGCCAGCCCTGGGCCTTCCACATGCTTTCCCACCACCTCCCCCCTCCCAGCAGCCCCCACCTCCTGGGCATGGCCAGCCTGCCCCACTCAGGCCTGAGCCCAGTGTGACCCTGGGAAGGACCAGGGCATCCTGGGAAGCTGATCAGCTCAATCCTCACTCCCTCGCATCCCTCTGGAAGGAGTGGGTTTCCAGAAGAATGCTAGGGAAGGGTACCCCAGTTTCCAAGTGGCCCTACCTTTGGGTCAGACACTGGTTGGGAGGACACTGTGGCCCTCCCATGTCTCACAGGTTAGGTCTGTGCACCCCAGCACGCATGCGTGCGCGCACACACACACACACACACACACACACACACACACACACACACACCACACCCCCCCCACAGCACCGCAGTATATTCTTGCCAAAGATTTCCTTTAAGAGAAAGCACTTTTAATCATTATTGTTATTATTGTGTAAATGTCTAGCCCTTTCTCTCCTCCCTCCCCCTCACCCCTGTTTGCTGTTACTGTTGAATCTGTCTGTCAGCCAGGAGAGTGCTGTCTGGTCTTGCAAACAGGCTGACAGGGCCAGGGTCCGGGGGAAGTTGGCAAGGAGGAGCAGGAGAGGCAGGGTCAGGTCGCAGATGCCAGGCGGGCTTACGGCCCCCCGCGTTCCAGCCAGGCATCTGAGGCCAGCCTGGGGCCTCCCCGAGGCAGGCCAGCATGGTGTCTGGAGGGAAGAGCGCAGGGAGATGACATGTGTCTGACTCTGGGAGAGCGGTCCAGCGAGGTGCAGGTGGCTCCACGCTGGTGGACTAGGAGGAGAGGGCAGAGCATGGGAACAATGGAGAGGTGACCCCAAAGGGGAAAGAGGAAGAAGGGAGCTGTCTGGTCCACCTCCAGAGGTGCCTGGAATGCCCCTGCCCTGCAGTCTTGGTGTCCTGGCCCCCTCGTCTAGCCAGCTATTTGAGGGCCACATACACTGCGACCGAGGTTCGGGATGGGCCTTTGACCCCCATCTTCATCAGAGTCTCTCCCCAGCGGCTCTGAAAACTCGTGGACTCCTCCCTTGGGCTTTGAGGAATCCCTCGGTGTATCAGAGACTGGCAGGAAAGGGCTGGTGGGGCCTGGTGGCCGTAAGAGGCGGCAACCAGTGGCACAAGTGTGATCCTTATAAAGAGGCTCTCAGGAGAGGGAGGGAGAGGATGCTGATGAGCCCGAGCCCAGGTCGGGCAGGCTCTTCCTGCCATGCAGGGTGTGTGGAGGTGTCTGGAAGCAGAACATCTATGCTGGACATTTGCCCACCATCCCTGCCTCCCGAGTCTTAGCTCCTTCTTTGAACTTCTCAACTTCAGGCCCTGGGGAGCTCAAGCGGGTCCATACCCTATCTAGGGGCTGCCTCCCGCCCCTACATCTCCCTACACTCAGGCTCCTTGGAGAGGTTGGGGGCAGAGTCCCAGAGCCATTCCTCACCCAGGATCCAGAAACTGGAGCTCCTGGCCAGCGTAACGCAGGACATAGGCGTGCATGTGTGCGCGAGTACAGGTGTCTATGCGTGCATATTTTGCTGATCTCTTTAGGAAACGTGGGGTTAGGGCCAAAGATAGTGGGTGGGCAATGGGATGTCCAGTTCGATATCACCCAGCAGTGAAAGGCATCAGGAGGGCCCCCGATGGGAGGAATCGCAGTATTGTCAATGGGGAGGACAGGCTCCACTGGGTGGGGCTCTGGCAGATCGGCTCCTTCCTGATTTCTCTGTCCTCGGATGTCCAGACTGTTGGAGGACTTCTGTGTATGTCCCATACCTGGGCTCTTCCCGGCAGCGAGGTCTTTGCAGACAGATGTCCCAAGTTTGGTTTCTAGTCAGTGTTAAACAGGTTGAGGCTCTCCCGTGTGTCCATGTTTGGTTTGTGTGTGAGAGTGAGCACATCTGTGTGTGCATGCCGTGTTTCCCCATTTTCTCTCCTCCCTCCGACATACCATTCAGAACAAATGTAACAATTCCTTGCCACTACCTCCCCGGCCCCCTGCAGGAGAGACAGAATAACCCAACATCCTCCCCATCCCCCCGGCTGTGTATTTATATAGATGGAAATATCCTTTCTATTTTGTATCATCGTGCCTGTAACCTCTGCCACCTTGTATAAACCCTGGCCTGTGTGGCTTACCCGGACATGAACTATTGTATCCTTACGCTGGCCCACTCCTGTACAGCTGCTTTCTTTCCTGGCTCCGCATTGTATGGCTTTATACATGATAAAGCGAAAGACAAATCTGTGCCTTTCTCTAGCTGTGTTCTTTGGGAAGGGGTCTGCCGAGTCTCCGGTGAGCACAAAGGGGGCGCCTTCCAGGCTCCGGATGTGCGGCGGGCTTGAGGGGTGCCTCTCGCACACAGCTCCCCCTGATTCTCCCAGTGGCTTCCCCGCTGTCCAGGTCTTGGTTCTGATTGCCACGAGAGTTTCGTCTGGACTCTTAAAAGCCAGGAGAGAAACTCAAACTGATTTAAACGGAGGGGGGGTAAAGGACTGTATCGGCCCACATGAACAAGAGGTGAGGCCCCGCGGGATCTGGCAGCTCGAACGGTGGAACCGGCAATTGGTCTCCACCCCCCGGTTCTGGGCTGGCTTAATTTTCAGGCAGGCGGTGTCCCTGGGGTGGCACCAGATGCCTCAGCGTTTGGCACGAGGTGCTCCCGGCTTGCATCCTCCCAGCCCGGCAGCCCCG
This sequence comes from Zalophus californianus, assembly GCF_009762305.2. NCBI lineage: Eukaryota > Metazoa > Chordata > Mammalia > Carnivora > Otariidae > Zalophus > Zalophus californianus. The sequence goes on along the minus strand of NC_045597.1, from coordinate 175,615,629 downwards.
TAGAGAGCTCTTTTTCCCCAGTATTTTAAGCGAATATTAAATGCTGGGGCAAGTGCTCTTAGGCGCTGATAGGCCCTGCTTGGGTCCTACGAGCAACTCGGAACCAACCCGACTACGTGGAGCTGGCTCACGGGACGGCCTCTGGAGCTTTCTGGACCACACCGGCAACAGCAGGTGCTTCATTGCCTGCCACAGGCGAGGAATTGTCATGACTAATTTTTCCAACACACCCGGGAGGTAGGTGTCATTACATCGAAGTGACAGAGAAGGAAACCGCGTCTGCGGGAGGTCACCGAGCTTCTCACGGGCAGAACTGGAGCTTGTCACCACCAGTGACAGCTCGCACTGAGCAACCCTGCTAAGTCCCAGAGACGGTGCTGAGTGCGTATGTGTGTTTTCTTACACACACGCACCCGGGGACTGCCCTTGTCCTCTTCTTAAAGGGAAAGAAACGGAGCTCCAGAGATGTTGAGAGATTGCTCAAATCACAAGGCTGGAAATTGGCTGAGCAGGCTGTGAGCCCTAAAAGTCCATGCGTCTCTTAGCTCACACCCCTTCTTTTGCTTTTAGGGTTTTGTTAACGAGGGAAGGACAGACCCTGATGAGTGAGGGGCAGGCAGGAGTCCCACCTGATGGCATTGGTCACACAAGGGGGTCCGGGGGCTGGGCAGTCTGGCTGGCTTCCCACAGAGGGGGCCGTGGCTCCAGGTGTGTGTGTGGGGGGGGGGGTCACCCTCTGATGCCACCCAGCTGTGGAGTGATGTGGCTACCTCGGGCTGGGCCTGGGCCAGCGGAAGAGAGAGACAGATGAGACTGGCAGGCTGGGGCCTGCGGCTGGGCTCCTGCGGCTGGGCTCCTGCGGCCTGGCTTTGAGGGGCCGCAACAGGGAGGCAGGGTGGGGGCCAGCTGCACTCCCAGTGTGCCCTGAGGGGGAGGAAGGAGTGAGCGGGCTGCGGCCGGGGGTTCTGGGGTAGGGACGTGAGTTCTCCTGACACCCCTTATTACACGGGAGACTCTCTTCATTTCTGAGGCAAGTGCGGTCCCTGCAGCGTCAGCCCACTGGCATCGCCCAGGAGCTTATCAGAAAGGCAGAGCCTCTGGCCCCACCCCAGACCCGCAGACCAGATCCCCAGGAGATCCGAACATGCCCTGAAGCCTGAGCGGCCTGGTGGAGGATCGCCCGGCTTGGTCTCAAACCCAGGGCCCGACATGCACCGCGCAGGGCTCGCCTCTGCCCCACCCGAACCATGAGGACCATGACCGCTCTTGTCTGGGCCTCCGCTGGACACCAGGGGTCCTAGGCTTCCCCTCGCGGCCGGACCTGGTGCCGGGATCCCAGAGTCTCTGCGGCCCCGGGGCTGGCGAGAGCTAGGCGGGGGTGAGGCCTGGGGCTGCTGCGCACTCCTCCGGTTGTGGCGGGTGTTTGGGGTGTGGGCTGAGGCTGAAACAGCATCAGGAGGGCAGGAGGGGCAGAGGGATGGGGTTGGGGCCGAAGATGAGTTGTCTCTCACTTGGTGTCTCAAACTTGGCTGAAAAGTACTGAAGCCTGGGTGGGTCACACCCTGAGGTTCTGGGTGAATCTAAGGTCCAGGGGGGATGCTGGAACTTTTCATCTCTCCCCTGGGGACTCTATGGACAACTTGTGGCCAGAACCACTGTGGAAGACTGTTGTGCACATGGAATCCTCTGTGGCAGGTGTGTGTGCCCACACACAGACGCACATGCCCTGGGGAACGGTCTGGAGGAGGGGCAGGGGAGGAAGAAGTCCTCTCTGGATTGGCTCAGGCATCCCCATGGCCCCCTTCCCCATGTGCCCCCTCGGGAGCTGAGCCTAGTGTCCCTCCTTCTGCATCTGGGGGTCCTAGCTCCGACCCGCCTGAGCCAGGGCTCTTTGAGGAAGGAGAAGCTTTCTTTGTCCCCATGCCCAGGCCTTCTAGCTGTCGGTGGAAGGGTAGGGTCTGGGAAATCTGGCTCCAGCAGCTCTGAAATTTCTCCTCTTGGGCATTAAATTCTGCCTTCCTCTTTTAGAGACCTGGATTTTCCTCATTCACTGGTGAAGATGACTAATGATTAGTCTCAGCAGTTTGTAAGCAAGTCAAAGTATGGAAAGGATACAGCTGGTTCTAAACAATGGACGGCAGGTGTAGGATCAAATGCAACTGTGTGCGTGCGGGGACACACACACACACACACCCGTGGGCTGTACTGCGGGGACACACACACACACACACCCGTGGGCTGTACTGTGGGGACACACACACACACACACACCCGTGGGCTGTACTGCGGGGACACACACACACACACACCCGTGGGCTGTACTGCGGGGACACACACACACACACACCCGTGGGCTGTACTGTGGGGACACACACACACACACACACACGTGGGCTGTACTGTGGGGACACACACACACACACACCCGTGGGCTGTACTGCGGGGACACACACACACACACACACACACACACACACACACACTCCCACCCCCATTGGGCTGTACTGTGTCACACACACACACACACATACACTCCCACCCCAGTTGGGCTGTACTGTGTCTCCATGGAGGCATCTCCTTTGCTGCCCCCTTGTGGCTGGCATCCTGGTGTGGAGACTCAGTCCCAGGGGCATCAAGCTGGCAAGGGGGCGGGGCAGCTCCCACAGCGAGCTGACCCCCGGATGCGCTACCCCCGGATGCGCTAATCTGCAGAGCGGTACAATCAGAGGTGAGGGAGAGCCCCTGCCCCCGGAGTTCTGCTGGTCAGGCCCAGGGCCTGGGGCACGGTGGAGGCAGGACATGGGCAAGCGGGCGTTGGGGGACAAGGGCCGGTGGGCTGCAGCATGCGGAGCCTAGGGACTGGAACGGCTCGGCTTGGAGACGCGGAGGCAGGGGGCTGAGATGCTGGCTATGCCATGGCGTGTGGCCTTCTATGGAAAAGGGAGCCCACACTCCCTGGGTGCCACACCGTCCTCGGCGAGCGCTGTGGGGAACCCCAAGTGGAGAGGAGCTACTGGAGAGCATTCTCTGGGACCGGTGAGCCCCTGTCCCTGCAGACGCTGGAGTGAGGCCTGCTTCCCTTCTGGGTGTGGCCACAGGCACAGCCTAGGAAAGGCCCCTCCTGCAGCCCGAGCCGGGACCAGAAATGAGCCTCGTCAGCTGTGACCTGCCTTGGGAACGCTGGCCTCTGAACCAGGCGCAGCTGGTTTGGCTCTGGCTTTGCTAGGGCCTCAGGAAAGCTTTGTCCTTCCTGAGCCTTAGTTTCCTCCTCTGGAAAATGGGAGAACGCTGACCCCAGAGGTGGGGTGTGCAGATGGACCACAGTGCACTGCTGGGCTCTGGGGCCTTAAGGAATATGCACCCCCGTCCTCTTCTTGTGCCTCTTGCCTTCTCCCCACCATTTCTCAGGCCTCTGGGGGCACTTGGCCGCAGAACAGACTTGTAGCTGAAAGCCTCCCTAACGATATTGATCTAGCCGGCTCCTGACTCCAGACCACACGCTTGGGGTGGGGGTGGTACAGCCGCCTCCGTGGCTCCAGCTTTTATGGGGTTTAAAGATCATCTCTGGCCTTTGAGACAGGATGTCTAGATTCTGGACCCCTCCTCTCAGCCCCTTCCCATGCTCTGACTTCTGGGTTGGTCCTGGGAAACCAGGGGGCACCCATAAGGTCACAGGCTCCTTGCCTCCCCTCAGCCTCCTATCCTGCATGAGCAGGACCTGAGCTGGAGCACCACTGCCCCATCCTCAGTGGACTCAGGCTGGTTGGGGACATCAGGAACAGAGGCTTTGTGGGCCAGGGGTCCTGGAGGAGGGCGGGAGACCACCTGGGAGAGATGGAGAAAACCTCACAGATGTGGTGCTCTAGAGCTGGTGGAGAACTTGGGGCTCCCTGGGGGTAGGTCAATCAGCCAGTGAATTCACCTGAGATGTCGTGAGTACCTACTATGTGCAGGCATTGTACTAGGCACTGAGCGCTACTGGTGTGTTTGTTTCCCTTGCAGCATTCCGGGTCTAATGGCAGGGAAGGGAGAGTGGGGAAAACGTAAAGAAGTAGCCAATATGTAATTACGGTATGATAAGTGCCCTGGAGGACAGGCACATCATGCAGCAAGAGTTGGTAAATTGATCCCGATGGTCTGGGGAGAGCAGAGAAGGTGTCCCCTAGGAAGTGACTCTTTCCAAATGTTAGAGTCCACAGAGTGAACAGGAGTCGATTGGGTAGAAAGGAGAGAAAGGGTATTTCAGGCAGAGGAAACAGCATGTGCCAAGGTCTAGGGGCAGGAGGGGCATAGCTTGCTTGAACCTCAGGTGCTTCCCCTGGGTGGTGTGTTTTACGGTGTTAATTTCACCTTCAATTGCAGGCCAGAGAGAAAAGAGGCTAATGCAGAGGCTGTGGAGTCAGGGTTCAAATGCTGTGCCATTCCTATTCGCTATATGACCCTGAGCACGTTGTTTGACCTTGCTATGCTTCTGTTTCCACCTCTGGCAATGTGGGATGGTAATGGTGGTCTCTGACTCAGGGGGTTGTTGTAGCAATTGAGAGTCTCTACCTGTACCAACATTTTGGGGCAGCACTTTTAGTAAATGCTTGATAAATGTCAGCTATGTTTATTATCTACTTATTTGATCCCCCTCCCAACTAGACTATTAAGTCCTTAAGAGCAGGGACCTAGGTCTGTACCTGATGCCCCAGCACAGTGTCCGGCATGTAGGAGGCCCTCTATCAAAGTTTGTAGAAGGAGTGAGTTAACCGCAAGGTCATTGTTGCTAGAGGGAGCTGGTGGGGGCTGGGGGGAGTCAGAAGGTTGGACTAGAGACGGTGGGTGAGTTTGGCAGGCACCTTTGGTCATGTGAAGGGCTTGGTTGTTTGTTGTAAGAGCAGTGGATGTTTTTGAAAAGTCTTAATCAAGGGAGTGGTGGGGACAGATTAGCCTTTGGCAAAGATGCCTGGGCTGTCTGTTTCAACATCCGTTGCGGCCCAGCTATATGTTAGATGATGTGATGTTAGATGTTAGATGTCACCTCATTTATTTATAAAATGACCCCGGGAAATAGGTAATACAGCTAGGGAAACTAAAGCTTGGAAGATTCAGTAGTATGCCTGAGATCTCGTAGCTGGAAAGTGCTAGAGAAATGGGACTTCAGATCTCCTAGCGCTGCATCATTTAGGACGTTGACTCAGCTTCTATAGCAGATTCCAAATTACTGAACACTTAAATGTGAGAGGTACCTAGTTGCTTTCTCAAGAAAAGGCTCTAGCTCATATCAGAGCTCTATTATGAAGTTGTTTTGGAACACAGTTTTGTCATTCGGCCATCCTCAATATGGGGCCAAAAAGGTTGATCCAGCTCCTGCCATTGCAACTGCATTCCAGTTGGTGGAAAACAGAGAAAGGGGAAGGAAAGATCATGCCCTTCTCTTTAAGGACATGATACACTGCTTACATTTTATACATTGTTTCTGCTTAGATGGCAAGGGCCCAAACTATCACATGGCATCAACTAGCTGCCGAGAAGTGTTACTTTTTTATGCTGTGCAGCCAACAGCCCAGCCATACTTCTGGGGATGTATTACTAAAGGAAGAGAGTGGGTATTGCGAGCCACTGTTAGTTTCTGACTCAACTCATGCTCCTGCACCAGTGGGAGGGAGAGCCCCTCTGCGGCTGCCAGGGCAGGAGGTGAGGGCCTGTGCCATGCTTCCTTCCGGGGCCATACTCAGAGCATGCTCAGTAGATCTAAGACGTGGAAGAGCTTCATCACTGACCCAAGACAGGGGCGATGGAAGGCCGGTTGAGAAGGACCAGGCCCAGCGACAGCACACTGAGTTGAGAAGCATTGGTTTGAGCAGAAGTTGAAGAATCTGGAGGTGGACATGTTGAGGGAAGAAGCCGTGGGGCTTCCGGTGGAAATGCTCACGGGGCACTTAGAAGTGAGGGGTCAAGATCCTGGAGTTAGTGACGCCATGGGGTGTCGCTGCACAGCTCAGTGGTCACCCTCTTTCACGGGAAGGACCTGGCCTCCAGGGGTGACCCCCAGCAGCCATGTCTGTGCCTTGGGGTACCCTGACCACTTCCTCCCCGTGATACAGCAGCCTGGTCCAGGGGCCAGGAACCGACTCAAGGTGGGGTCTGGGGTGGGCAGGTGGCTGTAGAAACGTCTCATCATTACCTCCAGAGAGGTGACAGGACACAGGGGAAGGATGGTCCTGTGTCTCAGTACAGAGGACAAGGACCAGTGCAATGGTCCCTGTGCTTCAGGTGTGGTCCAGAAACTGCAGAGAGTGGCCTAACCAGGGCCACGTAGCCCAGATGAGGCCTCGACGCTACCTACAGTTCAGGTCCCCGGCCCGCTGAAATTCCTCACTACTTCCGTCGAGAGGTTTGGGTGACAGGGAAAATGAGTTGAATCACAGAAGGATTGTTGTGCATCTGTGGGCAGAGACTCATCCCCATCTAAAGACATCGCAGAGAGAGGTGGGTCGTGAATGGGACCGGGGCACACGGGGGGGGGGGGTAGGGAGGAGTGGGAGGAAGAGGGTCTTGTGAAGACTGGAGGTCTCAGAATGGGAGGAAGAGCTCGTGTGTCCATAGAAAAGGGGGGTTTCGAGGAAGAAATGGGCGATGGACAGACAGTCCAGCCGCCCCCCTGAGCATCACGTCGAATGAGCCCTGGGACAAGGTCACTGAAGTGACCATGAGGAGGTCATCCTGGCTTCCTCCTCCGGGGAAAGACAGCAGAGGGTGGGGGCTCGGGGTTGAGGAAGTGGCTTAGCACAGTGCCTGGCTCCAAACGGCTCATGGTATTTCTAGAACTGGCGACTCCGTGAGCGAAGAGGAGGTGGAGAGAGACGGCAGGTGCGGACATCCTTTCAAGAACCCAGACTTCTCCCCACCGCGATTCACTTTTCTTCCTGAGCATTGCTCTCTGCTTTCAGGCGCTCAGCCTGCGTTCAGGGCCGAGACCGGGAAAGGGGGTGATTTGTCCTGGAAATCGGAAGCCCCCTGGGGGTGGCCCTGCCGAAGGAGCCGCCTTCTGATACCTCACCTGGATCTCTCCGGCTGCAGTATCGGTATCAGCAGGTGTCAGCCGGGGAGGGAGAAGCCTTCTCTGAATGAAGCTCCTTCAGATCACTAGAACCTCAGGACTCTATCCCAAGTGGGGAGATAAGGGAGGTGAAGATCAGGTGAGAGCCGGCCGCCTTTGTGTGCGCCTGGTGTGACATTACAGCCCTCTCCCTGCCCTTCCTCCTCCGAACGTCCTGCTCCCGGGGCGCTGATAACTCAAGCCCTGGACTGGTGTTGAGGAGGCCGGGTCCCGTGCTCCAGGCAGACACCAGAGGGCGGTGTCTGGGCCCTGTAGGGCCAGCCCAGCGGAGGAGGCCCAGGGAAGACATTCAGCTCAAGGCTCCTCCCTCCCCTCCCCTACCTCTTCCTAGCTGCTCTTTCCTGCTTCCTTCCCCGGGTCCGGTCTCATTGCTACTTCTCTGTCCTCCTGGCCGCCTCCCTCCCCCCGCCCCCCAACGGGGTCACCTGTAGACAGGCTGCAGGTCCTGGCTGTGGTCCTTCAGGGTGGATGGACCAGGGACCTCAAGGAACCGAAGGAGCCTAGGCATGGGGGTGGGGTGGGGCTGAGCGAGGACTTTTCCAGATGGGGCTGCAATTCTGGTATTTGAGTGCTTCTCCCTCCCGCCTTAGGGCCGCACCACCTCAGCCAGCTTCCCCGTGTCATCTTGGGCCTAAGGCTCCCTCCAGTGGCCAACAGGGGGGCACTGCGGGCACTCGTGGTAAAGGTCTCAGGGGGCCCCAAGCTGAGCCAACTTCCAAGGGCCCCGAGAGACCCGTTTACTGAGAGCTGGAAGGGGAGAGTAGTTGGGCACTTCGAGGCAGGCTGTTTATTAAAAGCCCCAGGGGAGTGGCGAGGACAGAGACCTGGAGGCCCCTGTTCCCATCATCAATCATCCTTCCTGGCAGACGAGCTGATCCAGAGCCCCTCCATGACCTGCTTGTGGGCAGGGCCGGAGACCCTGCAGGTGACCAGCGGTGGCAGGAACCACTGAGGCCCTGACTGAAGGGGGGAGGCTCCGTGGAGCGGCACTGGACTAGCAGCCAAGAGATTTGGGTACACTGGGGGCTGGCCAAGAGAATTCCCCTCTCAAAACCTCCGTGTCCGCATCTCTAACTGGGGCCTCTGGGCCCGATGATGTGTCTGGGTGCCTTCTCGCAGCCCTGCACGACCTGGCCCCGTGTTCTGACTCCCTGGGTCCACAAGAGCCGTATGCCCACCCCTGCAGCCGGCCTACTGTTCTCCCTCCTCTCTTGGCGGGGCAGGCGAGTGTCTCTCTGCGCAAGCAATGCAGAGTGGGCTTCCACTTGCTCTTTGGAGCGACTCGACACTGTAGATTCTGTTCTGCTCACCCTGTGCCTCCGCCCTCTGTGGGTGCATGTTTCTGCAGGGTCCAGCCCCACAGTGGCTTCCTGTTCCCAGGGCCCGGGGTCTAGGAACCAGGAATGCAAGCGTCTGCTATCCCTGGACTTGGTCATTTACTTCCCTCCTCTTCAAGGTCAGTGACCCACGTGAGAATGAGCGCGAACATCCACGTTTCTCTCGAGGACTCCCAGGCCACCGAGCTCACCGAACTGCCCCAGGTCTTTATGAAAGAAGCCGAATCTGACAAAAAATGAAAATAAATAAGTGAATAGGCCTCTTTTTCCCCCAAAGGGGGTGATGGTGGGCGCCTCTGCAGAGGCAGGACTGAAGTTCTGGTACCCCAGCTGAAACACAAAGATGAGACGTTTTCATCAGCCTGCTCGTGGAACATGGAGGTGGAGCGCGTGGTGGGGAGTCCCTCCAGGCACTCTGCTACTTCCTAGGCCCCGAATCCGGGCCAGTCATTTCACCTCTCTGTGCCTCAGTTTCCTTGTCTGTAACACAGGGCAGTCATGACAAAGTTATATAAATGTTAGTAAGTCCTTTATGCAGGGTGTCTAGCTTGGACTACTGGGAGGGCCGTCACATTTATTGACTGCCTGCGATGTGTGAGGGACACAGGATCTCATTTACCATGAGCTCAACAAGGTGGTCATTATCACCCCCATTTCGTAGATGAACAAACCAAGGCTCAGAGAAGTAACAATTCAATTAAGAGCCCATCTAACGATTCGAACTCGCATCTGTCTGCTTCCAAGACTCATCTGGGAAGGTACAGATGGAGAGGAGGCAGGAGCCTGCTGAGGGCGGGCTCCTGAGAAGGCAGAAGTCCTTGTGAGACCAGAGAAGAACCAAACAGGAGGGAGGGAAGAAGGCAGCCAGGGACAGGCCTTAGGGAGAGGAGGACTTGGGGCTCATGAGATCTGGTGACTGCTCATCACACTGTGCCCTTTGTGAGCAGGACAGCTGGGCTCAGAGAGGGGAAGGGACTTTCCATAGGTCACTTGGCCTCGTGGAGCCTGGCTGGTCCAAAGGTTCAGGGATCGAGAGTCCTCGGACGGTCACCAGGAGGCTGAGAAGGCCAGCTGTTGTCTGTGGGATGCTCCTGGGGAGACTCCAGGGCCCGGCCACGGGCAGCACTGGAAAAGGGCCGCGGTGACATGGTGGCCGAGGGTGGTGGTGTGAGAAGCCTGAGGGTCGACATGAGGCCAGAGCTGGGAGAGCCCCGAGACCGCACCGGAGGGGCAACCTCCCCTGCCTCTGGGGGGGCTGGGGATGCTCCGGGGCTTAATAGGAGAACCTCTGGGAATGCAGGGAAGGAGGGAGAGAAAAGCCACAGAGAGGCAGCTCCTGGCCAAGGACATCATGGTTAGAGTCTGAGTCTGCTGGACATCCAGCTGTAGCCAGGAGCCCAGTCACCTGGCCCAGAATCCCCCTCCCTCCTTTAGAAGAGGCAAGCGGCTATGCTGCCTCATTCCTACCTCCCTTGGTTCCCCGGGAAAGGGCTGGTTTTAGGAAAGGAGGCTGTAGAGGCATTGGAGAGGGGATGTCGCCCCCTTGTGGCCAAGAGGTGGTACTACGAGGCCAAGGCAGGATGACCAGAGAGGGAGAATCCCACGCAGCCAGCTGTTGAAACACTTTTGAGTTCCTCCTGGGCATCGGGCTCCCTTTGTGAGAGACGTCCCAGAGCCGGGTGCGTGTGAGACGCTGGCGGCTTTCAGGCTTCATTGCCGTGAGCCGTTTTCTCGGGAGGAACTTCGGGGCTCTAAGGGTCCCAGGCCCCTTACCATAGCAGCGTTGGGAAGGCGTGTACTGAGCTCTCCGCATGAGCCGGGCCCTGTGCGGGGCACCGAGGACCCAGAGATGGACAGGACGTGGACCAGGCCCTCCACCATCCATGCGGGACCCAGGCGAGAGGCCAGCGGACCATCACGCAGCCATCTCCCGAGGGAGGGACGAAGTATTAGGGGCATAGCCACTTCTCCTGCAGAGGGGTTTCTGTAATACCCTGGCTTCCCTCCTCACCCCTCTCCAGTCGAGGAGTTTGGGAGGAGAAATAGAGCTCATTCTACTTCTCTCTGCCCCGTCAGAACCAGCATGCTCCAGAACGTTTGCATTGTCCCGAGCCGCTCATCTCCGTATGGGAGGCTCTCGCTTTGAGTGACATAGGAGCAAATTATGTGGCCCCTGCTCCAACGTTCTCCCGTCAGCTGTACAGGTAACATTAAAAAAAAAAAAGATTTTATTTATTTATTTGACAGAGAGAGACACAGCCAGAGAGGGGTGTGGGGGAGGGAGAAGCAGGCTTCCCGCAGAGCAGGAAGCCCAATGCGGGGCTCTATCCCCGGACCCCGGGATCATGATCTGAGCTGAAGGCAGACGCTTAATTTAAGACTGAGCCACCCAGGCGCCCCTATCAGTAACATTTTGATCTTCATCTTCCCCACTTTGGGTCAATCGTTTCTGAATTCAGGTGTGGAAAGAGGATGTTTATTGCTTCTCCAAATCCCTAGAGCAGTGGTTCCCCACCAGTGGGGGTTTTCCGGCCCAGGTGACATTTGTCACAATGGAGGGTGGAATCCTCCTGGTATCTAGTGGGTAGAGGCCAGGGACACTAAAAAAAAAATCCTAAAATACTCAAGACAAATCCTCAGAACACAAATCATTTAACCCAAATGTCCGTAGTGCGGGAGTTGATAAACCCCGGACCTAAAGAATAGGGTGTTAGGAGAAATTACAGGACAGGTGCCCAATTCAGCCTTGTGGGGAGAGGTGGTGTGAAGTGGGAGTTTAAAGAAGGCTCCTGGAAGGAGGTAATATCTGACTTGGGTTTGGAATATAAGTTGGCTGTTTTCATGCAGATGAGGCGTGTCAAAATCAGACATGTGGAAGAATATCTGGGCAGTGGGAACAGAGTGTGCAAATGCATGAGGCAGAGAGGCCGTGGTACATCTGTATGGGACATGAGCGCTTGGTGAATGAGGGGCTGCACGGAAACGGGAAGATCAGCCTGCGGAGGTGGGTTGGGCCGAGCATGGAAGGCCTTGCACACCTTGCTATGGAGTATGTTTTTATAAAGTATAAAAAAACCACAAAATACATTCAGAAAAGTGTACAAAACACAAATGTATATAAATGTAGAGCTCAATTAATTACCAATCATATGCTGGTGTTTCCACCTTTGGCTACTGTAAGTAAAGCTCTATAAGCATTTTTGTATTTGTCTCTTGGGGTTCATTCTTTTGTTTTTAGAAATTATTTTTTTAAAATTTAAATTCAATTAACATATAATGTATTATTGGTTTCAGAGGTAGAGATCGGTGATTCATCAGTCTTATATAACACCCAGTGCTCATTACATCTCGTGCCCTTCTTAATGTCCAACCCCCAGTTCCCCATCCCCCACCCCACTCCCCTCCATAACCCTCAGTTTGTTTCCTATTGCTAAGAGTCTCTTATGTTTTGTCTCCCTCTATGCTTTCATCTTGTTTTCTTTTTCCCTTTCTTCCCCTATGATCCTCTATTTTGTTTCTTAAATTCCACATATGAGTGAAATCGTATTGTATTTGTCTTTCTCTGATTGACTTATTTCGCTTAGCATAATACCCTCTAGTTCCATTCACGTTGTTGCAAATGGCAAGATTTCATTCTATTTGATGGCTGTGTAGTATTCCATTGTAGATAGATACCACATCTTCTTTATCCATTCATCTGTCAATGGACATGTGGGCTCTTTCCATAGTTTGGCTATTGTGGACACTGCTGCTATAAACATTGGGGTGCACGTGCCCCTTTGGATCACTACATTTGTATCTTTGGAGCAAATATCTTGGGGTTCGTTCTTATGAATCTCTTTTTGGGCATAAACCTAGTACTAGAATAGCAGGGTCATGGGGTATGCATATGCTCAACTTCAGTGGATATCATCAAATAATTTTCCGAAGTTCTTGTAAGAATCTACCCTCCCACAATAGTGCCAGAGACTTGCCATTGCTCTCCAACCTCACCAACAGTTCCTATGGACACCTTCTTGACAGTTAGCTCTCCTGGAGTATGTGTAATGGCAGGAAATTCATTGTGTTTTTTTTTTAAATAAGGTTTATTAATATATAATTTGTATATAACAAAATTTACCATTGTAGGTCTACAGATCTATGAAGTTTCACTAACCTATACATTTTTGTAATAAAAATACATAGTATTTTCAGCACCATCCCACCACCCTCCAAAGGTCCCTCTTCCTCTTTATTGTCAATCCCTTCTGTTACCCCAGTACCTGGCAAACATGGATCTATTTTCTGTCTTTATAGTTTTGCCTCTTCCAGAATGCTATGTAAATGGAATCTTAAAGTAAGTGGCCTTTTGAGTTTGGCTACTTTCACTTAGCAATATGTTTTTGAGATTCATCCAACTTGTTGCCTGGATGAACAGATGGGTAATTTCAAAAGTGAGGTAGAAACTGTAGGAAAAAATAAAATAGAAAGGCTCAAAATGGAAGACGCAGTAGCAGAAATGAAGAATGCTTTCGATGGGCTCGCCTCTCTTTCTTTCTGTAGCACCATATTCAGCATGAATGGTTGGCTGATACGGGGGAGTAACACGAATGAGGAAGAATGTGATCGGTTCCTTGGTTGTGTGTGTTTCTTAGAACACAGTTTCCTTTTGTCTGGGTTCAAAGCAAGTTCTGGTTCACATGGAAGGTGCGGCCTCCCGGGGTTGTCAGGGCCCGGCTTACCCAGTTGTAGACACATCGTGCTTGCCTTGTACTCACTTTGAATCCTGCTGAATTCCAGTGCAGAGCGCAGTCACTGGATTCTGGGCTCACTGGGTGTTGCCAACGGCTGTGTGTGTCTGGGTAGCAAAGACTAGTGGACAAGCTTTTTGCTGCATCTTTTCTGCTCATGGGCATTCTCTATAGGCCCATTGGACTTGACTTACAAAACACGAGTTCAAAGGCAAACCCATCAAGAATTCATGACCTTGATAGCAGAATGTGAGAAGGAGCCTGGGGCCCTGCCCAACGGCAGGGTTCACACACCCTTGAAGCTGACCCGGGAGCCCCACCCCACTCTTCCTTATCCGAGGCCCATTATCCAGATGGAACTTCACATTTCTGATGCCCTTCAACAGAGGAATGGATAAAGAAGATGTGGTCCATATATACAATGGAATATTACTCAGCCATCAGAAAGGATGAATACCCACCATTTGCAGTGACATGGTGGAACTGGAGGGGATTATGCTAAGTGAAGTAAGTCAAGCAGAGAAAGACAATTATCATATGGTTTCACTCATATGTGGAACATAAGGAATAGTGCAGAGGACCACAGGGGAAGGGAGGGGAAACTGAATGGGAAGAAATCGAGAGGGAGACAAACCATGAGAGACTATGGACCCCGGGAAACAAACTGAGGGTTTCAGAAGGGAGGGGAGTGGGGGAATGGAGTAGCTGGGTGATGGACATTAAGGGGGGCACGTGTTATGAGCATTGGGTGTTATATGCAACTAATGAATCATTGAACACCACGTCAAAAAAAACTAACGATGTGATGACACAGTGGCTAACTGAACATAATAAAAAAAATAAAGTTTGTTTGCGTTTCCCTCTTCTGTAATATGTTCCTGTTTCTTGATGATTGTTTCAGAGATTATCCAGTCATTTTCCGAAAGGATACACTGACAGCTAACTTGTATAATCCCCTCCCTTTGCCTTCCACTTCTGACCAATATCATTACCTGTAGTCCCCCTTTGGTCTATTTTGGAACTTTCTAGAAGATGCATCTTTATTTCTTGTGACATAAGTTATAAAAATGTATCTTGATTCCCTCATTTTGTAAGTTGAGGATATTTGGGTCCATTTCCTTCACCAATTTTTCCCCTTTCACATTTATTTTTTTTCATGTGTGCTTTTACTGACTATATTTGTTGGGGTAGCACTAGATGCTGAGACAAATATGTCTCGAACACAGTGGAAGTTTACTTAGGGCTCCCAGAGCAGCACTGGGGGGTGACTAGGTTGGCAGTTGATTTGTTGGTTGAGGCTGATGGAAGCTTTATGAATTCAACGACAAATCATGGGGGTTTCCATGGTAATAATCTGCTTCTTAGCCAGCAGGAAGGAATAAGGAGCTTGGGTAGGAGGAGGCGGACGATGTCTCTGGGCCAGGCACACATCACGTCACTCACACCCCATTGGCTGCAACTCAGACCCACGGAGACATTTTATTGCAGGGGAGATGTATTCGGCTTAGCTTCTCAGAAAGAAGAGGAAAACAAAACAGTTAATTTTGGTTAATAACTAGCAGTCTTTGTCCCTTGTATATCACCAAGTTTGTAGTCTTTCTATTCTCTTCAGTGATTTCTTCATAGGCTGATTCTTACTTATTTATTTAATTCTTAAAAAAATTTAATTTATTTTTATTTACATTCAATTAATTAACATACAGTGTACTATTAGTTTCAGAGATAGAGTTCAGTGATTCATCAGTTGTATATAACACCCAGTGCTCATCACATCACGTGCCCTCCTTAATGCCCATCACCCAGTTACCCCATCCCCCCACCCCACGTCCCCTCCAGCAGCCCGGTTTGTTTCCTACAGTTAAGAGTCTCTCATGGTTTGTCTCCCTCTTTGATTTCGTCTTGTTTTCTTTTTCCTTCCTTTCCTCTATGCTCCTCTGTTTTGTTTCTTAAATTCCACATATGAGGGAGATCATATGATAATTGTCTTTCTCTGACTGACTTATTTCGCTTAGCATAATACCCTCTAGTTCCATCCATAATGCTGCAAATGGCAAGACTTAATTTTTTTGATGGCTGAGTAATATTCCATTGCATATAGATACCACATCTTCTTTATCCATTCATCTGTCAATGGACATCTGGGCTCTTTCCATAGTTTGGCTATTGTGGACACTGCTGCTATAAACATTGGGGTGCAGGTGCCCCTTCGGATCACTACATTTGTATCTTTGGGGTAAATACCCAGTAGTGCAATTGCTGGGTCATAGGGTAGCTCTATATTCAACTTTTTGAGGAGCCTCCATACCGTTTTCCAGATTGGCTGCACCAGCTTGCATTCCCACTAGCAGTGTAGGAGGGTTCCCCTTTCTCCACATTCCAGCCAAAATCTGTCGTTTCCTGGCTTGTTAATTTTAGCCATTCTGACTGGTGTGAGGTGATAGCTCATTGAGGTTTTGATTTGGATTTCCCTGAGGCCGAATGATGTTGAGCACCTTTTCATGTATCTGTTGGCCATTTCGGTGTTGTCTTTGGAGAAATGTCTGTTCATGTCTTCTGCCCATTTCTTGATTGGATTATTTGTTCTTTGGGTGTTGAGTTTGATAAGTTCTTTAGAGATTTTGGATACTAGCCCTTTATCTGATAAGACATTTGCAAATATCTTCTCCCGTTGTCTTTTGGTTTTGTCCACTGTTTCCTTTGCTGTGCAAAAGCTTTTTATTTTGATGAAGTCCCAATAGTTCGTTTTTGCCCTTGTTTCCCTTTGGCGATGTTTCTAGGAAGAAGTTGCTGCGGGCTGAGGTCGAAGAGGTTGCTGCCTGTGTTCTCCTCTAGGATTTTGATGGATTCCTGTCTCACATTTAGGTCTTTCATCTATTTTGGGGTTTATTTTTGTGTGTGGTGTAAGGAAATGGTTCAGTTTCATTCTTCTGCATGTGGCTGTCCAGTTTTCCCAACACC
This sequence comes from Zalophus californianus, assembly GCF_009762305.2. NCBI lineage: Eukaryota > Metazoa > Chordata > Mammalia > Carnivora > Otariidae > Zalophus > Zalophus californianus. Next base: position 175,599,499 of record NC_045597.1, on the reverse strand, counting down.
ATTTTTGAAGAGACTGTCCTTTTTCCATTGGACATTCTTTCCTGTTTTGTCGAAGATGAGTTGACCATAGAATTGAGGGTCCATTTCTGGGTTCTCCTTCACAGGCTGATTCTAAAGCTGAAAGTCAATGTCCAGGGTTGACATGAACACAACTGTATGGTCAGGGTTCTGGTGCAGGACAAAAGCCACTCTAGATAGTTTGAGTGGGAGGGAATTTACTAAATGAATTTCAACATTTATGAGGAGGAGAAAAAACAGACTCGAGGTTAAAATTTCAGGAACTGCTCCAAAACCATCCCCGGGGGTTCTGTGATGTCCACAGTCAGGGAGTCACCATCTCCAGAACCTCACTAGTCAATTCCTATTCCTATGAGGGGAAGTCACCACTGCCACTAGCTCTAGAACCATGTGGAGCTGCTCTGAACCCACCAGCAGCTGACCAGCTGCTTCCAGCCCTGCCTTGGCGCTCCTGAAGCTTGTGGATAGACACCCGGGCTTCTGTTAATCCCGTGCACAGAAAAACCAGCACATTCGCTGCTGCGTGCACCAGCCGGAAGCAGCACCAAGAGTAACAACCCCACCCCTGCTTTCAAAAACCTTGAGTGCATCTATCTGATTGACAGAGCGCAAATCACATTTAAAACTCCAGCTCTATGGGAACCTGGGAAATGTAGCTGTCCGTTTTTCAGCCTCTTCCATGCAGAAATATTTAACAATATTCAAACTATATATGTGTGCATTTGTACACAGGTATATATTCAGACATTAGATCTATAGTCAAACACACACACATTTATATTTGTATTTATTCCTATATCTCCTTATGTTGGAAGCTGAGGTCACACCAATATATACTTCTTTAGGGTTTATTCCTGTCTTCTCCCTTCCCAGATTTCCTGGTCCCATCCCCGATAGTGAGAAACGTGGCTCCCATTATCCTCAGTCTATTCCCTATTTCTCCCGTCTCTCTGGGTAACTCATCCTTTTCACTCCTGGCCGGAACTCCCACCCCTCTTGCCCAGACGCCCTCTTCATCTTGCATGTAACATACTTATGTTAAAAAATTATTCACCGTTTATGTGAAATTCCCTTTTAACTGAGCATGCTCTATTTTTATTTGCTAAGTCTGGTGAATCTGGATGAAGGGCTGTCCCAAATTCAGTGCCCCTGTGGGGTCAGTGGAGGCCTTCGGGTGACTGCCAAAGCCTCTCCCTGCTTGTGCCCTTCTCCAAGCACAGGTGTTGGTCCCTAGAATGTTCCCCTCTAAACTTCCTGCATGCCAGTCTCCACCCCAGGGTCGGCCTCCTGGGCACCTGACCTGCAACATCAAGTCTCTGCTTTATTCTCTCCCTGGTTCTAAGACCCCTGACCACACTGGTGGAAGTCCAGTTTCCAGAGCAGCCCAGGGTTTACTTTGGAAGGAGGACCTAGTAAGAGCTCAAGATGCCATCTGCAGGTTGTAATGACTCTTATGACCACCAGGGGGCAGACTTGACTCACAGGTGAGCAGAGCCGCGTCCCTGGGAGGGTGAGGGGTGGGCTCAAGGAGAGGGCGATTCAGCGTGTGTACGTGCGGGAGGGCACGTTTGGGGTGTGCAGGGCCAGAGCCCGCGTGTGCACGGCCTGCGTGTGTGCACATGCGTGTGTGCTCAGGTTTGAGCAAAAGTGCCTGACTCCGGGCGGGTTCTGTCCAATGAGGGGGTCTTTCCATTTCGACAGTCTATGTTGCTTTGTCCCTCAGCACCGCTGGGTCAGCTCTAGACATATCTCTGTTTCTTTTGAAGAATGGAAAATTCCAGGCCACTGATTGCAGGTGGGGGCTAGGTGGAGAGAAATGGAGAGGTTTTATTTTCAGCTACCAAAAGCAATGCTTTGATTTTTTTTTTTTTAAATCTGAATTTTCATTTCAGCAAAAATTTTCTTTCAAAATGATCAGAGTTTGTTAAATCCTGGGCAAAGGCACTTATGCCCCGGGCTGGTGCTTCTCTACGCATTTGCAGGACGCTGGCCCTGTCACCAATTCTCAGAACCGCTGGGACTTTCTACCCAAGTGCCCCTTACACAGCAGAGAAAAATGAGGTGGGAAGGAGCTAAGGCCGCAGGCTCAGCCTTCCTGAACTTCATGGGTCATCTGATGGCTGTGCCTCAGGATCTCATCTGTAAAATGGGAACAATAACATCAACAGGAGTATTACTCTTATTGCTAGTAAGTACGATTGAGTGTTCTAGTCTCAGCTGCGCCACACTAAAGCTCTGTGACCTTGACTCTTGTCCTTGTGGAATCTTTGTTTCCTCCTCTTCAGCAGGGAGAGGGACAGCACTCATTTTGTGCAGTTGTGATGAACAGGGAGGGTGTTTGTGAGACCACCTGGTGCATAGCAGATGCTAAATAAATTCCAGATTCCTTTCCCAGACCAGTGCTCCTCCCCAAACTGAGGGGGCTGTCAGTCTGATGTCCAGGAGGTCACAGGGATAAGTCCGCTGATCGCACGTGGCAGATCTTTCCAGGACGTCTGCGCTTAGGGGACAGCGCGAGTGCAGGTGTTCAGGAACGCTCAGGGGAGCGCCGGCTTCCTGCAGGGCTTTGTGGCCCCTGAACTGTCACCGGGGTGGGTTTGCTTTCTGCCCGGAGGTAAGGCGCAGGGCTTGCAGGGCTGGAGATGGCATGTCCCCTGGAAGCCACCTCTTTGGAGGTGGGGCCGTGTCGTCTACCTGTGTGAGAAAGGGGGGTTCATTTTCTGCCCTCCCTGTATGTTTTCCTGCACTCCCCCCACTCCCCCGTGGACGGCCGGCTCCCAGGTGAGCCTCTGCTTCTGGGAGCTGGAGCTGCAGGGCGGGGGGTAGGGCGTGCTCACACCTGCCAGTTTTCTCTGGCCTTTTACTTTGTTTTATTTTTTCTGGAGGCTTGAGTTCTTTGATTGGTGAGCTCTCTGAGGAAGGGTCCACAGGAAATGCTCCTTGGGACCTTCTCCTTAGCTGCCAGCCTACCTATCAATGCCTCCGCATTGCTCCAGGAACCCTGTGGGCATGGCGGTGAGAGGCTGGGCCTGGGTCTGCAGACTGCAGGTGCCTGCAGATTGTTCCTCTCGGTCCAGCATTGGCACGCTGGTCTTCTTGGGAAAGGTGCGGGGATGAATGACGACGAGAAGAGCCACCGGTCACTGAGTGCTTACAATCTGTCGGGCATGCTTCTGAGCCCTTTGGGCATCTGATCTCGTTAGTCCATGCAACAGCTAGCGCTGTATCATCTCCACTTTACAGATGGGAAAATGGAGGTGAGGACATGTGAAGTCCAATACCCAAAGTAAAGGAGCTAGCAAGAGGCAGAGCCGCGCCACTGACCTGGGCGACTGGAGCCCAGAGTCCCTCACTTGAAGCATCTGGAGCAAGGAAGTAGACTGGCTGAACCAATCCCTAAAGTGCAGAAATAATAAATTAGATCAGGGAATGGCAAGGCAGGATGTGTGCATTTCCTGCCTTCCACACATCTCTTCAGGGAGCCTTTCCCTCCCTGCTCCCCTCACAGCCCACCCAGCCTGTGGGGACAGCGTGGTTCCCTTGTCCATCTCTGCCGGACCCTCTGGGGGCTTCTGATCCTTGCTGGGGGCTGGGTGGCAGGAGCTCTGGTGCCTTTTTGGTCAAGGATGGACGGAGGCATTCTTTTTCTTTTTCTTTCCCCAATGCCATTTTGTTAAAGCAGAAAATCCTTGAGGAGTGAAGTCACATTTTCCATGCCCCCAAAAGCTCCAGAGAGCCAACGAGTATTATTGTAACCAGAGGAGGCTGGGGACAAAGGAAGCTTATAATTTTGTGAACAGAGGCTTGGGAGAGGCCTGCCTGAGATGGCTTTCCAGGGGGAGGGAGAGGGGAGAGGCAGAATCTGGAAAACCCAGAACCGGGGGCAATTGCAGGGCTGGTCAGTGAGGAGGCCTGGCACCCGGACAGAGACCCGCTGGGGGTCGGGTCGGTGGAGGGCATATCTCCCCATCTCTCCTGCCTCCTTGTCCATTCCCCTGCCCCCAGAGTCCCAGAGGATTTCTGCTAAACTCCACGCTGTCGGGCTGAAGCCACAGCTGGGCTTGGGGCTCAGAGCCCCGCTTAGTGAGAAGCCTTGGTTCTTTCCCTCAGGTTCCTCATCTGTAAAATGGGATGTTGAAGGCTCTGCCTCGGAGTGTGTCCCCTTGGCCTGGTGACGGGGTGGCACTCCTCTCTCGCCTGCTCGGAGTTCCCACCATTCCTCACTATCTTTGGGCCAGACCACAAAGGCGGAGTTGTCTGCCGATAGTACTGTCGTTTTTCTGGGGGGCCTGAAGGCCTCTCCTTGCCTCGAATCAGAAGGACAATAAGAGCTAATAGTGAGTGCTCTGGGCTAAGTGACATCCTCTGCATCTTCCTGTGCATGACAAATGCACAAGGTAGGCACTGGCCACCGATGCTGGACCGAGAGGAACAATCTGCAGGCACCTGCAGTCTGCAGACCCAGGCCCGGCCTCTCGCCGCCATGCCCACGGGGTTCCTGGAGCAATGAGGAGGCATTGATAGGTAGGCTGGCAGCTAAGGAGAAGGGCCCAGGGAGCATTTCCTATGGACTCTTCCTCAGAGAGCTCACCTCTCAAAGAACTTGCATTTTGCAAGACTAACCCTGTAAGGGTGCAGAGCAGGGACGTCAAGAGGCCCCGCGCCGGGCAGCCGTCTGTCTGCACAGTCCACGGGCATGACCGCTGGGGGCTCTGCTCTGCTCCTCTCGGCCCACAGCCTCCCAAACGTCGGGCTTGGACCTGGGACGCTTGTCACGAAATGCTTGTTAACATCCTGGAATATAGCTTGAGCAAGTGGACAGGAGGACCTCTGAGACCATTTAGATGCTTGGCTCACCATGAGAAGACCCCACTGAATTCGAGGCAGGGAGGGAGGGTGGGAGAGATGGAGACACTGAGAGACGGAGAGGGAGAGAGGGGGAGTGCCACCGTTACCAAGGAGACAGTGACATAACTTAAAGAAGTGCTCTGGGAGGGGAAGAGGAGGGTGACCGGAGGTAGGGCTCTCCCACCTGGCTGGGGCAGGCCAGAAACCCCTTTGCGTGTGTGTTTTGAGCCACAAACGGAGGGTGGCAGGGCCCTTGCCTAGGGAGGGAGGAATCCCCACAGAAGAAACAGGTACACCGCAGTCATCTGCCTCTTGAGTCACGTGAGCAGCTTGGCAGGGGGCCGGGGGTGGGGAGGCTGGATCCTGGGGAGTCTCTGCCATCTGCCGAGGGGGCAGGCTTCTGGGCTCTGAGGCTTAGAAAAGGTAGAACGGGGCCAGAATTGGAGGAGGGAAGGGAGTCCACCCTGCTCACCAAGGAGACCCGGACTGACCATAAATATGCTCATTCTCCTCAAAAAGCGTTTTCCCCCAAAACTCTCACATGCCTGCCCCTTCCGGCCTCTGACCCCCAGCCCTGGCTGCAGCCTAGACCGCCTGCTATCAGGACCTACAGCTCAGGAGCAGGCAGACGGGAGCCCCGGAAGGTGGACTCGTTTTTCTCCATCTTCGGAGAAAATCAGAGAATGCTTGAGTCTACATGATGCCCCCATCCCTCTGGTCTGGGGGACAGAGAGCCGACCCCCTGGTGGCAGTGCTCCAGCCACATGGATCCCCCTTCTCGGTCTGGCCCCCATTGAGCTTGCTTGAGTACTGTGGAGTGAGGGCTAGGAGTCTCCACTCTGGAGCCAGACTACCTGGACCTACCTAGCACTGCCATTTAGTATCTGAAAAACCCATGCCTCTGTTTCCTCCTTTATAAATGGGGGTTATGGTGGCACCCTCTTCAAAGGGTTTGAAATAAAGCTTTTGGAACAGAACCCAGGCATGGAAGCCATACAAAACCTCACCTGAAGCTAAATGTCACCCCTCCTCCTGGAGCATCTTCAAAGCTTAGTATGTATGCTAAGGAGGACGGGGAGCTCCAAGACAGTTGGTATCGTGGAAGCATTTCCGAGAATTATTTGCCCAGAGAAACGTCTTTCTGTGGAGTATCTAATGGGATTAGAGTATCTGTGCTCATGGTCTGGGAAACATCACGCACCTAAGCCCCTCACTTTGACAGTTCAAAGAAAAGTGGAGCCCGTCCACCTGGTGAATGGGGGACCAGCTGGGGCTTGTGATCAGGGGCATCTGCTCTAGCTGGGGGAGCAGGCTAAACTTGGTCCCAGGATTGTGCCAAGGGCATCCTGTTGTGCACCCAAGAGCCTCAGTGGCCAATGTCTCTCTGGGGTGTCTCAAAAGATCTGCCAGGCTGGTGGCGTGCTCCCCTTGTGGGAATGACCCTGCTGTTGACACAGGGCCTAGCACCCACACCACGAACGCAGATATCAGGGGAGGGCTAGCCGGCTCTGACCCTGGAGGAGCTGGGCTCATCAGCTTTTACTCCCAGGACCTGAGGATGCTCTGGAGGGGGCAGCAGAGGGGAAATGGCACACATCAGAGCTGGAAGGGTCTTTGGGCATCGTTGGGTCTAGAGATTTGCATTAGCTGTGTTACAGTTTCTTTAAATGAAAATGAGAATGGAACCCCACTAGAAGAAACAAAATGAGGGAAGTAAAGCATTCCGGTTGAAATATGAGTGGGGAGGCCAGGAGAATGTGATCTCGTTCCACCTCTCCCTGTTACGGACGATGGGGTTCAAGCTAGAGCGTGGGAGATGCTTCCCAAGGAGAAGAGTGGGACTCCCCACTTCTCCTTGGGAAGCATCTCCCACGCTCTAGCTTCCATCATTTCCCTGTGATTTCTGCCCTGATGGCTTGGACTCAGAGTCTTACCGGGTTCCCAAGGTCAATGTGACCTCATGGTCCTACCCCCGCCCCCCCTTTCTCCTCTCAGTGCAGCTGGTCTCCTAAAGCCACCGTTCACTCCTGAGCTTCCATTTCTGGGTCACCCTGGGTTTGCGCCAGAGCTAAACCACGTTTCCTTGTTGGAAACTCTTCTAACTGGGGCAGGAGACACTTGGTGAGGGAAGATGCCATCCTCCCATGGCCTTGTTTCCTAGGGGTCAGGTTGGCCACCCCAGCTTTGGAGGTCCACTTAGATTTCTGTAGCCCTTCTTTGTCTTGTCCTAACTTGTTCACTTGCAGGGTATTCTTGTGACTGACTGGGAGAGTCACCCTTCTCTGCCCAGCCTGTTCTCTCTACCCAGATGGAATCTGAGCCCTTGCAGAGGGTGGATAGATGCTGGTGATGGTCCAAAATTAGGTCTGGGGAGCCCCGAACATGTGTAGGGGCCTGAGAGAGTCCAGACTCCACTGAGCCTGTCTGCTCACCTGCAAGTTGGCATCTGCCTGGTTGCCTGGCCCCCAAGTGTGGATGACTCTTTTTTTGAGTGTGCGTGAGAGGGAAAGCAGGGAGATGTGCACTATCTTCCTGTCCGTGCTGGGGCCCTATGATCCTGAGGGGTCAGGTCTTACAGGACCGTTCCTTGCTGGGGAGGGAAGAGCTAATGGAATGTAGCATCATGGTGTGTGACATTGTAGGTCCCAGACCTTGTCACAACCACAGAGCCCTCAGGAGTCCTTCAGCTGCCCTGGAAATCAGGGGTCCCCAAAGGCCATACCTTGGCCCGGGTCAGGCATGCACCACGTTCACGTGGGAACCAGAGATAAAAACCTGTGTGTAGATCCACTCCTATGGAAAGGGCCAGGCTTTGCCCTGTGGAGCCTGCCGGCTGTGGGGACATACACTGTTTACCATCCCATATGTCCTTCCAGAGAGTATGCCAGTGGCTTGTGGGGACTGTGGGCTCTCACTGGAAAGCCAGGGGCTGGGTCCAGGAAAGTTGATTTTCGTCTCCTGAGATGCTTGCACAGGCCCCAGGCCAAGCTCTGCTGAGGGCTGGCAGCAGACTGGGAAATGCTTAGCTCCCCTGTCATTGTGGACTCCAAAAGCAGCCTCTAAGGAGGAGAAAATCCTCGTGGAGGGTGGTGAAACCTAGCCATGCTGATGAGACAAAACAAAAGGGGGGTGAGTTACTGAAGAGGGGATAGACAGATGTTTCTCTAGGCTAAAAGTGCTGACTAGTGAATCTGACCTGGTGGGAGGGGAGGGGACAGGAAGGAGGAGGGAAAAACAATGGAGATATTAGAGAAGCCCAAGGGGGTACAGTTGTCTCTTTCTGGAAGGGAAGCCATGGAGAGCAACAGCTAGAACAGGAACTGGACTTGAAAGGAGACGATAATTGGTAAGATGTTCTGGGATTCAAGATGGTGGCACCAGAAAGATTGACTCCACTTGGTAAGTGGAGCGGCCTCAGGATCAGGCAGAGGGAATTCTCTGGACTTTGGCTCCAACTCTGCTGGGCTTTCACTAGAACGCAAACCCTAGAGGGCAGGCGTTCCTGTCTGTTTTGTTCATTGCTTCTATCTCAGTGTATAAAATAGAGGCAAGTACAGATTAGGTCCTCAAAAAAAAGAAATAAAAAGCTTGTTGAATGAGTAAGTAACTTGAGTGTGGGGATGTCAGGAAAGGAACATATAGGGAAAGAGCTGGACGTCTCTTCCAAATCTACTCTGGGGTCCTAGAAGTGCTTTTGAGGGGTATCTTAGAGAATATTTTGGGTCATCCTGCTGTAGGGAACAAGTTGAGGCCTATAATGGGGAGAAAGTAGTGAGAATACTGAAGCTTGACCCCAATTTCAGGGAGCGCAATTGAAGAGAAGGCCAGGGGTTTGGACCACCAGGAACTCTGGCCTTGAGCAAGCCAGGCAAATGTGTGCCTTTCCCAGGCACGGGGAAGCCATGGGTGAAACCCATCCATCACTTCCTCAGAGGTGTGGAGAGCCTCAGCCACCCCCAGAGCAAGGCAGGCAGCCCCTTTCCTGGTGCTCCCACAGGGGTCCAGTTTCTGTTTACGCTTACGCAGGCTGCAGTGTGTGAGGGGTGGTCCCGCTTAGGGGGTGACTTGATGAGTCAGCACCTTCAGGGTAGGTGGGGAAGGGTGAAGGAAGCTGTGGAGGGCGGACCTTTTTTGTCGGCTAGTCGCTGTGTCTTGGAACCCTGGCCGCAAGTACCTGAGGGAACATTTCAGGTATTGATTCTACAAACACTCACTGAAAACTGACCCCGTGCCAGGCCCTGAGGGGTCAGGCCTTACAGGACCATTCCTTGCTGGGGAGGGAAGAGCTAATGGAACGAAGCATCAGGAGTTGTGTGAACAGTGGCAAGGAAAGGCAGGTGTGGTCCTGTTTGCATGGAGCTTAGCGTCAAGGCAGAGAGAAGACTTGATTAAGTAACGCAGACTGGAAGGTGTGTTCTAAGGGGGCATCAAGCTCCACCTCTTGAAGAAAGGAGTATCAGAGAATTTGTGGACCTATGTAAAACCGCTACACGGTCCAAAACCAGACTTGTGTGAACTCCTTCCCTAGACCCGATCCCACCCTCCTGGTGCCTATTAGAGCGACTGGTGCCAACTGAGCGAGCCAGGGGCACACCCCCAATTGCGGGCCAGATTTAGTAACCTGCTTCTAATAAACAGAATACAATGATGTTCTCTGACTTCCAAGACTAGGTCATAACAAGCATTGTGGCTTCCATCTTGTTACTCTCCCTTGAGTCACTCCCTGAGGGGGAAGTCGCTGCCATCTTGTGAAGGTCTAGGTGGCAAGGAGCTGAGACCTCCAGCCAACAGCTGTATGAGTGTGCCATATTGGAAGCGGATACCCCAGCTCCAGTCAAGCTTTTGGAGGATGGCAGCCCCAGCCGACCTCTTGCCTGCCGCTTCACGAGAGACCTTAAGCCAGAACCTCCCAGCAGAAACTGTATGAGATAAAGCAGCAATAGACAACTAATACAGACGGCCAGGGATAGGTGTTGGGTAGCCATTGTTGTGGCTTGAAGTTAAAATTTGGGAGTTGACAGCATTTTGATGGTGGTTGAGCCATTTAGGAAAACACAAGAAGGGAGAAGAGACCCAGATTGAGCCACAGGAAGTTCTGTCCTTTTGGGGCTCTGTCGAGAAGGATGAAGAGGGTTTCAAATCACGTTCTGCACTGTTTCTGGTCCAGTGGAGGGGACTCCATAGATGGATGGAGGCTGATAAGCAGCTAGCCCTGCCAGGCCTCTGGTCTGACTCATGGTCTTGCCTTTTCTGTTTTTAGGTTGGGGTTTAGGGTAAGATTCGTTTTGGGGGGAAGCCAGGATCTGACTCTAAAATTATCACAAACTGCTAACCTGGGGCAGTTTCTCTTTTTATAGACGAGGAAGCTGAGCCTCAGGCTGGCGAAGTGACTTGGCCAAGGATGGGTAGCCTTGGAAGTAGGTCTCTGGGCCCCCGTCAGGTGTTCTTGCCGCAGAGCCTCCTGTCTCCAGCACCTTCCAGTGGGCCCTGGGGGAGAGAGCTGGGAGAGAGGCAGAGGATGGGATGGGTCTCTGCCCTTGGCATTGCACCCCTTGGGACAATGACACCCCTACACAGAACTGCCTCCTCTGGGAAGGGGGCAGAGGTCATGGGGCCCTTTCCTGGCTCTGCTAGGTATGTGGCCGGCCTGAGGATTCATCCCTCCTTGCTAGACTGCTGGGAGCGTCCAATGAGGTAGGAGAGACCAGGGGGCTTGTCAATAGGGAAGAGATTCATAGATGGAGCAGGTAGGTGGCTGTTGGCTGGGGAAACGCAAACTCTGAGTCTGTCCCTGGGCAGAATGGAGACCCCTACATGGTAGCTCTTCTGCTAGAGCAAATCCAGACCAGCTGCTCAGAATGCTGGAGCCGCCAAACTTTCAGTAACCCGGAACCCCTGCCCGTCACGACGTTCCCCCTGGGTCTGGTTTGCACCACAGTGACTCTTAGCTGTTCTGAGTTCTCTTGACTCTCAAGGACCCATCCTCCCAGCCCCTGATTCTGTGAATCATCACCCCTGTTTATCTCCCTGTCATGTTTGGAATTGTATGGAAGGGATGGTAAACACGAGAGTGTACCCATTGTTTTACTGGGGAGTCTGAGCGAGGCCTGGGAAAGCAAAGTGCTTGTCCACTGTTACACTGTCCTCTCCCCACCCGTGTCCTTCTTCATGGCTTTCTTGGAGTGATGCTTGTTATCTGCACCCCCCACGTAGCTGTCCTTCCTTGGCCCCCAGGCCCACCCTAGCCTGTTCTTTCCTGACCATCCAGTCTATGGCCATGTGACCTAGCTTTCACCTTGACCCTGCTGCGCCGGTGTTGGCGCCCACTGCACTGGACTCTTGAACCCAGTCTGAGGCTTGTGCTGTATGGCTCCACCATCTCCCCTCTAGCTGCCAAACCCCCTTCCATGTGTGACATGTGACTCTTGAGTCCTCCCAGGGTGGGGGAGGAGCTCTTAGAAGAGGAGCCAGCAGGCCTCTAGGTCTGGGCGCCTCAGCCCCATGCCTGGCTGTCCTGTACCCCTCCCTCCCCATCCCTCCCCAGCCCTCCCCATCCCTCCCCAGCCCTCCCCATCCCTCCCCATCCCTCCCCAGCCCTCCCCATCCCTCTCCATCCCTCTCCATCCTTCTTCCTCCTTCCCCATCCCTCCTCCTCCCTCTCCATCCTTCTTCCTCCTTCCCCATCCCTCCTCCTCCCTCCTCCTCCCTCCCCATCCCTCCCCATATCTCCAGACCCCTCAAGCCTCCAGGCTGTGTCTGAGGTCTGGAACCAGCACAGAATTTCCCCTGACCCTATATTTTCTTCTGCCACTTCTCTTTGCTTGAAACCATTTGTAAGCAAAATACCATTTGGGGTGTTGTGTTTATTTTTTCCTAGTTCCACGGGAAATTACTCAGAATGTATAAGTATGTGTTTTCCTTAGAAAATAGATTCCTTTACATTTTGGCTTTGTGGTTCCCAAGGCAAGTGGGGCCCATGGAAGCTTAGGCTTCCAAGAGGGCTCCCCATCCAGGAGTCCTTTACCTCAGGATTATACCCTTGCTCCTCTGGATACTAGCCACCCCCTCGGGCCCCCTCTTGGGTCCCTCATCTTCTGAAGCCCAAGGCCTCAGCCCTGGTGGGCTAGACACATTTCCATCAGATTCTCCCAGATGCCTGGACTCCAGCTACCCCTCCTCTGGCAGGGGTGGGGGGGTGGGGGGGAGGGAGATGTTGAGGCAGATCAAGGCAGGGGAGGTTTCTGTCAGGGTCTCCAGCACAGACCCAAAGCCAGAATTTCCAACTTCTAATCCTGGCTCTGTCTCTTGCGTGCTCGTGATGTGGGCAGAGCACTTCACCTCTCTCCGTGCCTTGTTTTCCTTTCCTGCACATGGGCATGTTGCCAGTACTTGTGCCGAAGGCTACGCTGAGGCTTTGGGGAGGGCGTGTCAGGCGGTGAGCACCGACCCAGCAGGAGTGAGCAGGGCATGTTTTCTCCTGTGTCTCTCTCTGATGTGCATTGTGGTCCCAGCCTCTTCCTCCTGGTCGGCAAAGGGAGACCCAGACAGCAGGGGGCAGGCGTGGCTTCTCCCCAGCCCCCCAAGTTCGGCGCTCCTCTCCCAGGCTGGGCCCCCTGACCCAGAGCCCTTTCTCATCCCCCTCCAAAGTCGTCTTTCTGTGTGCACGCCCATGTTCACAGCGACAGTGTCTGCTCGTCATAGCGGGAGTGGGAGCAAAACACGTGTCATCAGTGAAGTAAAATGTGGTCTTTGATATTATTATATGGAACAATATTCATGTAATAGTTCATACAAATGGAAAATTATTCAGCCTGAAAAAGAATGAAATTCTGACACATGCTGCAATATGGATGAACCTTGAAGACATTTTGCTAAATGAGATGAGCCAGACACAAAAGGACGTATTGTGTGGTCCCATTTCTAGGAGGTCCCTGGAGTAGTCAAATTCAGAGACAGAAAGTAGAATGGTGGTTACTGGGAGCTTGGGGTGGGGGATGTGGGGTTTATTGTTTAATGTGTAGAGAGTTTTCATTTGGGATGATGAGAACGTTCTGGAGACGCATCGTGGTGATGGTTGCACGACAGCGTGAATGTATTTGATGCCGACGAATGGTACGCTTACACATGGTTAAAATGGTAAATTTTACATTTTGTATATTCTACCACAATAAAAATGTACACATCACTAATAATAATAGTAGATTTGCCTTCCGAGACCTTCTGAGAGGGGCACTCACACAGAAGTGCTCCTGGTCTGTGGGGGCACGGAGGTGGGTGAGTCTTTCTGGAGGGGCTTTGGGGCAAGGGATGGATACATAAAGCATGACCAGAGTGCATCCCTTTAAGGACTTGTGCAAGTCCTGAGAACTGAGTTCTGGGGGGCTCAGGGGCAGTTAAAAAGTCTGCCTGAAGCCTGGGCTTTGCAGGCTCGGGCTGATGGGAGAGACGAGTAAGGGCTGGGGAGCGTGGGGTTGAGGCACAGGGGGTCATCTGTGTGGCCGGCCTGTGGGAAGCTGGGGGAGGTGGAGGGCGTGATACAGGACAGGAAGGGCAGGTCCAGAGTGTGAGGCTTCTGGGGGCCTTGCCAGGGCAGCTGAAGCCTTTGAAAATGTGTGGACCAGACTGATGGCTATAGTGCAAACCTCTCCTCTCTTCTCAGATCCTAGGATGCTGCTAAAGGAATGCAAGTTTCTTTTTCTTTTTAAAAAGGATGATTCCAGGGCGCCTGGGTGGCTCAGATGGTTAAGCATCTGCCTTCGGCTCAGGTCATGGTCCCAGGGTCCTGGGATCGAGCCCCACATCGGGCTCCCTGCTCGGCGGGAAGTCTGCTTCTCCCTCTCCCACTCCCCTGCTTGTGTTCCTCTCTCGCTGTGTCTCTCTCTGTCAAATAAATAAAATATTAAAAAAATAAATAAAAATAAAAAGGATGATTCCAGGCACCAGGACAAGCTTGTAGGTGATATTTGGTGGATGTCTGAGTCTTTGTTACCTCTCACCCCGAAGGTGGTTGTGCACTGCCTGATCCCCACTTGGCCATTGTCTCTGTAAGTCATGCTCTGGGAAGCCTGTTCCTTCCTGAGTTTTTTAGTGCGCCTGCCTCTGCTTTCTCAGGACTCATCAGGGCCTGCCTCCCTCAGGATGCCCTCCTGGGCTGAGGCAATGACAGACAACTGAATCCATCTACTTCCCATCAAGCTAAGCTCTCTTCCTCTTAGGGCAAAAGAGTGTGGTAACTAGGGACCTAAACTCTGGGGCCAGAGGGGCGGGGTGGGCTCTAATCCAAACGGCTACTCAGTAGCTATGTGAACTTGGGTAAGTGACTGAACTTGGGTGCCTCAGTTTCCTCATATGTAAAATGGAGATCGTACTTGTATCCACTAGCCATGCAGATGCCAACAACCCGTGCCCACTGTGTTCTGCCTTGTGCTCACACCACCACTTCCTGGCCACGGAGTGGGTTGTATGTCTGCAATGGCCCCAAGTAAGGGAAGACTCTCCTGCCAGGGTATTTCTAAGCTCACCCACGGGATGCAGATCAGAGCGTGCCTGGAAGAGGGGCTCCTGACTCCAGCTTGGCTTTTGGAACTGGCCTTGACAGTGAACTCTTAACTGGCCCACCTTCTTGCTTTTAACCCTTTCCCCTGGCCAGCCTCTCTGGGGGGCCCCTCCACTCCCCGGGGCTCTACAGCTTTTGCAGGAAGCAGCCTCTGTGTCACAGAGATGCAGTATCTCCTATACCTTTCGGGAACCAGGGCCCTGGCTGCCCATGACCATGTGTGGCCCTCCTGGTTCCTGCAGCACTCCACTTGGAGTGTGTGTGCGACTGCACATCCATCTTGTATTAATGAGGTGCCACTGTATGCCTGGTAGTGTGCCAGGCACTGGGGGTGCAGAGCCAGACGGTGTCCTGCCATCGAGGGGCTTTCATTCTGATGGTCAGCAGTCAATTTTGAGTGTCAGGCCAAGCTGAGGGCTCCACGTGCCTTCCTGCATCGAACTCGGCCAGCAACCCTACTAGGTGGTGTGGGGCTCTCACCTTGAGAGAAGTGTTTTTGTGATGGGGAGATGCCTAAGCCTGTTTGGAGACGTGAATGGGAAGTTCGGAGGCTCCAGTAATGAGAGATTGCCCTCCTGTCTCCATCTTCCCCATTAGACAGGGGCTTCTTGCCTTCAAGACTTTTGGGTCACTTGAGAGCCTCCTCTGGGGCCAGCAAAGAGAGGCCCTGTAGACCCCACTGGCACCCTCTCCTGCAGCCTCCAATGACTTCCACACTAGGTCAGGCGTGGTCAGCCCCAGAGCAAGCCCAGCTCAGAGCTCTCAGGGGTATCTCTGAAAATAAGGTGCAGGGTGATGGTGAGTCGGCCAGGTACAGAGGACAAAGACTAGAGACTCCTCATTATACAGGCCCGAGAGATAGGAGGCCAGTGCCTACCTGCCAATGCCCCGTTTCCAGGACAGTGACTCGGCAGCCAGATGCCCCACTTTGGGGACAATCGCAGGGTGCCTATCACTATCCAGGCATAGTGCCCGGCCCCCCAAGCTCTCTGCACAGCAATGGTGATACCCCTCTCATTACCTCCTCGTTTGGCCCTTCTGTTTTCACTTGCCCTGTTTCCTGCTAAATTCCCTTCCCAGGCTAAAAGTTTCCATCTCTGGGCTTGGCGCGAAAGTGAAATTCTTCGGAAACTTTCAGCTGAGTTCATTTAGCTATTGTCGGGTGGGAGAGGGTGGGTGGGGGAGCCAGTCTGGTTCTGCTCATTTCTGATAGTTTAAATGCCAGCACGGTGAGACCCGGAACTTTCCCCTTGGCTGCTCGGGATCTCAGCTCGGGTGATGGAAAAAGTAATGTAAAGGAAACAGCTCAAGGCAGGGGGCCCGGACCCCTTGGTTCCAGCCCTGGCAAGGATGGGTCTTGCCCTGCCGATCTGCTGGTCAGGGTGCTTTAACTCTTCAAACCGATTTGCTGATTTCTAAGGCTGGGATCATTTGGATAAAGGTTCTTTGCACACGGCCCTGATGCTGGCTGATGGATGCTTTAACCTCATGGTGTGATTTTTCTTTGAAGTGATTCGGGGCAGCCATCAGAAACTTCTAGCTCCTGCAGATGCCCATGTAGTCTTGTCAGTCTCCAAGTCCTAACCGACCATGGCTGGACCACAGAAGTCTCAGGCTTGGCCTGATGGAAATCAGGCAGCTGGCCCGGAAGGAATGAACCTTGTTCTGCCCACCCTTCTCTCCTGTTTGTTTGGTTTTCCTTGTGTTCTGCGTCAGGGATGAGCTGGTGGGGAGAAGGGCATGAAACTTAGATCCTAGATCTGCACATCTTGTTTGGTGTGGGAAATTAAAAACAAAACATTAGGTTGATTTTAGTCTAAGAAAGTTTGTTTTTTGTTTATTTGCTTTTTTTTTAGAAAGACAGGTTGTTGGTCTGGATGTAGCTGATTTTTGTTTTTTACCCTAACATAAAAAGGTAAAAAAAAAAAATCAGCCTTTATTAAAAAAAAAAAAGTTTTGAAAAATGGCCTCTGTGAATTAATTTCTTGCTAAGAGGGTCTTCAGTGGGTGGGAGTGCTGTGGTACAAGTCAGGTGAGTGGGGGGTGGCTGGCAAGGATGAGGGGGACAGAGGCCAGTGTGGGATTTTCAGAGCCCCAGAAAGTTCTGTGGCTCTGACAGCATTTCTGGGACATATTTGTAAATTGTCTAAAATGTTCAGGCAGAGAGGAAGGGTCTGAAAAGTCCCCATTCCCCAGAGACCATAAAAGCAAGAAGAAGGTCTCCCGGTGTCCCTGGGGTTTCTTAGGAGTCTTGCCTGGAGGGAGGGGGATGGATGAAGCGACCTCCGGAGGGCTGTCGATGCAAACAGGGAGAGGAACCCACCTATCGGGACGAGTACACAGGATTACGACCCCCCAGCTTGCTGGAGGGGATACCTTCACAAACTGTCTCTCCCTGAGAGGGCTCTCAGCTCTTTCCTTCTCTTTCCGCTCCTGTCCTGGGTTGAGCATCTGTCTAGATTATTCCAGAGACCCTTACGCAGTGCATTTAAAACATTGAGATATAGTGGACACGTAGCAGTGTGTTAGTTTAAGGTGTACCATGTGCTGATTTGATACACCTTACTCTGTGCTTTTTATACCTTGTGGATGCTGAGCTGCGAGGCACTGTGAGGACTGGTCATTGCTGTTCTTCCCCCTAAGCCCACCGTCTTACTTTGCCCTCAAGATGCTTGTCCGCGTTTTCACAAACAAGGCTTTGAATGGCCGATTTGAAGATATGAGGGAGAGTGGGGGGGTGGTGGTGGTGGTGGTGGAGAGATATTTTGGGGTGGGGGTACCTCTCATTTACCCTGTGGGCACCTGTCTCTTATCTGGCCTGGAAAACATCAGTGTTCAGCATTCCTGAGCAGCTATTACGTGTGGGGCTCTGCGCTTCCCTCTGAGGGCATAATTCACATTTGACAACTTGGGAAACGGAGGTTCTTGCTCCAAGTCACACCTTTGGTGAGAGGCAAAGCAGAGATTGGCATCTAGATTTGTCATTGCAAGCCTAGGACCTTAAGCAGCCTCGGCGGCCGTCTCTGGGGCCCCAGTGGACTTGACAGTCACCAGTAATTCCAAGTAGTTGGCGATGCTTGCTGGCACCCGACTGCTGCCAAGTGCTTTATGCCCCCACCCCATTCCATCCTCCACTGCTCTGCTCCCAGCTTCGGCAGAGCTGACTGACGCTAAGCAGGTCCTCAGATCAGGGCCATGTCTCCCCGAGGGGCTGCAGCCCTGTCAGGGCCTCTTGCTGTCGGGGCCTCGGGCTGATTTCTATGGGCCTGAGGCACTTTGCCCTCGTGGGCCTCTTCCTCCCTAGAAAAATATTCAACATTGTATGATAGCATTGGTATAAAGACAAATACAATTCAGGCTGAATTCATGATTACATGAATTACTGAGGATTCATGATTACAGAGAGAGAGAGAGAGAGAGAAGAGAGAAACTGAGAGAGAGAGAGAGCTAGACCATGGTGTGTGCATGCCAGTGGAGGGGTTTGGTTCGGTCTTGGCAGGAGGACCCCCAGGCAGAGGCCTGCACAGGTACCCACGGTGTGGTGTGGAAAGGAGAGCTGGGCTTTGGGCTGGCATATTGCCTGTGCCCCCCAAGTCCTTGCCCTGTGGACAACATCGAGGCCAGAGGAAGAGCAGGTTAGGGCCTTTAAGCATGGCCCAGGGCGGGGGTCCGTCTGGCCCGGCTCTGAGTGTGGTGCTGTCCTCAGCTTCCGCTGGGATACTCACTGCCTGGCCATATATTTAGATTTTCTGACTCCACTTGTAAGAAGTGTGTTCATGTCCTCAAAGAAGTGAGCTGCTTCCGAGGCCTGAGGCAGTGGTGGCCCTTTGTCACACAGGCCCGACGCCCACAGGCTGGGAACCAGCAGAACTCTTTATTAAAACCATTTCTGAGTCAAATGAAGTCTTAAGAAGCAAGTTTGCAAAGAGGCAAACCCTTAAGAGCAATAGGGTTGCTTTCTCCCTCACACGGATGGCAGTTGGAAAATGTCGATAATTTCATAATTAAGGCTTTTGTGGGACATTTCTTGTGACATGCCCACTTCAGTCAAACTCTACAAGGTTATGAATAACCCCCAGGCTTCATACCAGTTCTTCCTACTCTCTATATCGAGAAAAGCCTCCAGAGTGGTGAGTGGTGGACGTTATCATGTTTTAATCCATGACTGAATTATTTGAATCAGGGACATTCCTTGGTTTCTCATCCTAATACTGCCATGACTGGTCTCAACTGCCTCCCTGCACCTTCCCCTCCCCCAAAATGGAGAGAATACCAACATGGTGCTGGGCCCTTTTCCTCCAGAGGAATGGCTCTCTAGTCTCCTTACCCAGTTAGGTCAGCCCTGATTACTGGGTGCTGACCAGGTGCCTGGCCCCTGGTTGGCACTCGGAAAGCAATGGGAATCACGTAAGTGTCGTCCCAACCCTCATGATGTTTGCAAAACTGATCTTTTTTTTAAAGGAGTAAGAAAAATCCTCCGTCTCCTGACAAATCACTCTATTGCTTTAAATTTAAATACAACGAAGGTTTTTCTTTTTTCTCTTTTTTTAAATTTAAATTCAATTAGCCAAGATACAGTACATCATTAGTTTTTGATAAAATGTTCAGTGATTCATTAGTTGACTGTAACACCCAGTGCTCATCATATCAACGAAGCTCCTTTAACAGCCAAGTTTCGCCTTAGCCACGGTGGTGGGGAGGTTTCTCAGAGTCTTTGACTGAAGGGAGGTGTGTCCCTAGGACCAAATCCTTCACGCGATGGAGAGGCCAAGTGTGTCTAGAAAATCTGTCACGGTGGGCTTGGCCACCAGCTTACTGTGTCAGGGGAAAAAAACCTCATTTACTTTCTCTGGGACTCAGTTTCCTAGGCTCTACTGCAGGGCAGCTGACTCAGTCTCCCCTTCCCCCTGACATTCCACGAGAAACGTTTTTAAACAGACAATAGACAGTTGTAAGTTTGGGCCCTGAGGGACTGCACTGTGCTCCCCCTGATGCCCCCCTTGAACTGTCCCGCACCAGAGGTAGCCTGGCCTCTGATCCTGCTCATTCTTGCGCTGCTCTGGAGACCGCAGGTGGGGTGAGTCCCAGCTGCTGGTGGCCTCTGGGGCTTCCCAGACCACTGTGGCTGTAGAATCAGCCCGAGGCGCTCCTAATGACCACCTGTTCTTACACCTGTCAAGCACTCATTCCTGCCACAGGGGTCTGTCTATCCCTCACCAGACTGGCCTGTTCATCAGGCAAATATTTACTGAGAACCTATAATGCCAGGCACTGTTTTAGCTCTGGCAGGGAATATAACAAGCCCCTAAGTGCACAGGGCATGCATTCCGATGGAGAAGGAGAAGAGGGAGAAACACACACACACACACACACAGTGACGTCAGTGCGTGGTAAATGCACGAGGAATAGAAAACAATTTAAGGGGGTAGAGCGTGAAGCAGAAGTGCTATTGTAGCTTGGGTGATTGGACAGGGGGACTTTCCGAGAAGGTGACTCAGTGCAGAGACCTGAAAGAAGGGAGGGCGTGGGCCACGCTGCTATCCAGGGGAAGAAGGGCAGAGCAAAGGCCCTGCAGTGGGAGCATGTTGGCTGAGCTCCAGGAACAGCAAAAGGGCCAGTGTGGCTGAGACGGGTATGTGAGGGGAGAGTGGAGGGTAGGAGGCGGGAGGTCCAGAGGCCAGATCTTCTAGGAACAGATGAGTATGGCTTTTGCCCAAAGTGTGAGGGGAAGGGAACCTTGGGTGGGGGGGGGGCTGAACAAATCAGCTCTGATCTGGGTTTTATAAGGCTTGTCTTGCTGCTGTGTCTGGAAGAACCTGAAGCAAAGGAAGGCTGGGAAAGCAGGCGGACTCGCTAGGAGCTGAGCCTGGGAGCCCTGCGGTGGGGAGGATGGGGGCTGGCCAGCGCAGAGGCCGTGAGGAGTGCTTGCAGTCAGGGCATGTGAGTGTGAGCACACACCATGTAGGAGTCACCTGAAATGGCGTCTGGCACGAGCAGGTGCCTGGAAAAGGGAAAGGAGAAGTGAGCGAACAGGGCACAGCTCCAGAAAGCCCACCTCCGAGTCTCTCTCAGTGTTCCCCACATGTCTTCTGCCCCCGCTGTGTATGTCAGAGGAATACCCTGTGTCGGCTCATCCCCTTGTTCAATCTGGCGGCTCCCAGCCCTAAAGCTCTTGTTCTGTCCCCGGAGGACAGACGGGATGGGGTCAGCGCAGAGACAGTGCCCGTGGGAACGTGGCTGGCCGCGGCCTTTCCAGAACCTGCGCGCCAGGCAGTGAGGCGCTGCCTGCATTTGCTGCCTTTTCCTCCGGTCCAGCCACCCTTCCCTGCGCTCTCTCTGCCTCGGGGACTGCACCCCCCGACAAGCCTGATCACTGAAGGGGTGCCCCCCAGCCACATGGCTCCAGTGGGCTCTGCCCACCAGTTCCCAGTTTCTCGGCCACATAGGTGGGCGCGTGTCCCCAGCTGGTCCTCACCTGCTGTCTCTTTACTTGGAACTGAAGGAATAGCAGTTATTCCCTGCTGGCGTTGGACCTGCAGATGCGTCCGGGAGCTGCGGGGGGCCACTCCCAAGGAGCGTGGAGGACACCTCTCTGGGGGATGGAGGCCGGCCTGCAGAGAGAAGCAGACATGAGCAAGGAGAGAATCCTGGGTCCAGTTGCTCCTCACACCCAGCTGCTTCTCTGTCCTGCTCACAGTCTCCTTCTGTGAGGCAACCCATTCCTCCTCTTTCCTGGTGGGTTTGAATTGGATTTCTGTCATTTGTTGTATTAGTCAGGCTCCAGACAAAAAACAGAAACCCCTTGGAATATTTTCCATGCAGAGAGTCAAACACAGAGATGGCAGAGCCGAGGCACCAAACGGGAATTCATTGTATCAGGAAGATTCGAACACCTTTGGGGCTGGAGGGATAAGGGGGGGTGGGGTGGCGTTATTGGCACCCAGGATGGGGGCCACCTGGGGGAAGCTAAGACCATGGGCAGCCCGTGGGTGGTGGGGGGAGTGGCCACTGCTTGAGATGCTGCTCAAAGCAGAAAGAGAGGGACAGAAAGAGTGTGGTCTTCCTTCTGCCCCTCAGCCTCCACGTCAAAGCTGCCCCCGCGTCAGAGGGAAGGGAGCCTGGGATCTGCGGTTCTCTGCAGCGCAGCACGGAGCAGAGGGTGGGGAGCAAACAGGCAAATGATGGACACACTGGGGTCCAAGAGTCAGTTTATTCTACTGTGTCTGCCTTTGGCTGTGAACCCCAGAGCATCCCTGTGTGCTGGCCGAGCCCTGCGGCCTCCCCCGGAAGTTCCTCACAAAGGACTGGGGATGATAGCAATGGTGGGGGCCGTCCTGGAGAGGTCGTTCTCCGTTGGAGAAATGGATTGGTTCTCCCTGTACACGTTTAAATGCCTTTACACTCACATGGGGAACCCACGGGAGGCTGAGCTCATGATTTAGGGACTCAGCTGAGCCACAGAGAGAAGCGGATGCAGCCTCAGAATAATCTCCCAGCCCAGCCACAGTCAGGGTCCACTGAGCTCCAGCTCAGGGGCTGACCAGAGCTGTCTGAGATGTGCTGTGGGCATCGGGAAGTTCTCTCCAGGGTCCAGTCTACATCCCTTCCCCTGAATTGTCAGATCCCCCTTGGGAGGCCTGGGACACCATTCCCAGGGAATGGTGGGAAAAAAGGGAAACATCCTTTTTGAACCTGAACTAAGGATGGACTTAGTGAATTCTGATGATGTGGCAGGGGTGGGGGGTGGTGGGCAGGGACGGGGGTCATGGGAGGGATTTTCAGACTCCAGAGTGACCAGAATGACTAGCTAGTGCTTGTCCAGGCAGTGGGGTTTGAGGTCCAGCTGTGCTCACAGAGAGGTTCCTGGGAACCCAATGGGGACAATTTGGGGTTTTGCAGATCATCTGAGCAGGGCTTGTTGCACATATGTTGGAGGGCACGCGGCTCTCTATATGTCTATATTTTAAAGTAAATAAAAGGCTCTCCAAGCAAACCACATGGTATTGGACAGACTCAGATTCCAGCTCTGAGCCTCTGCCTTCTGACTTCACAGGAGCCTGTGGTGACCGCTCCGGGCTGGGAGTCCGGCTGCTGGGTCAGCTTCTGGCTTCTGCCACCAGTCACAGCAGTTCCAGTGGACGGGCAGCCCACTGTGCCGCGCCTCAGTTTTGCCTTTCTGTGAAACAGGCGGAGGGGCTGGGGGCTGTGTGTGTTGTGAAAACAGATGATATTTTAGGTCAGTATCATGGGTCGAATTGTGTCTCCCCCAAATTAACGTGCTGAAGTCTTCATCCCCGGAACATCTGAGTATGACCTTGTGTGAAGACAGGGTCTTTGCGGAGGTATGAACTTACAGTGAGGTCATTAGGGTGGATCCTAACCCAATATCACTGGTGTCCTTATAAAGATTTGGGCACAGAGGAGAAAAGACGATGTGAAGACAGCCATCTGCAAGCCAGATTCTTCCCTCATGGCTCTCAGAAGGGACCGACCAAGCCAACTCCTTGATTTTAGACTTGTAGCCTCCAGCCCAAGCACACGAATGCCTCCTTTTTGTTCGCTGTGTGGACGTGTCAGGAGAATCCCCCTCCCCCTTTTCCCATGCATCTCTTCCTCCCCCACCCTCACTCCTGTATCACCCTAACAAGCTCACTTCAAAGCTCTGTATTATTTCCATCTAAAAAATTTATCGTCACCCTTACGCCTTCAACTCTGCAAGCGTCTGTCCCCCTCGAGTACAAAAGGAAAATGTCTCTTTGTTGGAGTTAAGGGTCAATAGGGATGCAGTTGGGAGGGCCATCTGTCAGGGAGGAAGGTGAGACCATGGGAACGGGTGGGAAGGAGGCTGTCACCGCTGCTTCCCCAGAGACCTGGATAAGAAGTGGGCCACAATCTCTGAGGCTGGACTAAAAGACACTTCTTGAAGACCAGAGCTGACCAATGAAATGACTCCCAACGACCTCGAAGACTCGTTCCCAAATCTGGGTCCGTCAGATTATTTGGAGAGCTTTAAAATTTTTCATTCCCCTTTGATGTTAATGAAAATGCACAATACTACCATCAACACCCTTGTATCTCCAAGTACTGCTGAGGTTAAACTGTACAGATAGAAGTAAAGGCTTCTGTGTATGCTTCTCATTTTTCGATTGGGAACTTTTGAAGTCAGAGAGACTTCCCAGCCCTACTACAGACACTAGACCAGAGTCATCAGAGTTGGGGTCCAGGACTCTGTATTTCCCAGGTTCTCCAGGTGGTTTTGTGTAGCTGGAGGTACAGGGAACTTATGGATGGAGCCAATGAAGCTGCAGGGATTATGTCTAGGAACCCCCAGATTCTCTCTCCAGGAGCAAGCTCCACACACCTCGTGGTCCAGCACACACTGGGGAGACCAGGCGTGGCGGCGGGGGGGCAACTGGAGTTGAGGGGCCTTAGGAATCAGGGGCTGCTGGGGGCCAGATGCTGGGTGAGCATTTGTGGAGAAGAGAGAAGCTAGAGGGGGACAGAGGTCAGAGGCAGTATCTCCCAGGGGGAAGAAGATGGAGGATGCCCTTGTATCAGGATCTGGGGAAATAAGAACCAGCCCTGTCCCACGTCGGTTTCTAAGACAAGCTTCTCTTCCTGTTGGGTGGAAACTAAGGTCTTACCTCTTCTCCCATCTGTTCGATGTTCAGCTGTTTTCTTCCTTTTCCAGTTATACGATCATGGGCAAGTTACCTTGACCTCTAATTTCCACCTCTTGAAAATGGGGCTAACAGTATTTTCTTACTCTCTGTGATAACATGGTTCTTAGAATCAAATGAACTGATGCTCACGCAAGAACCTGGAAACCATAAAGGGTTCAAGTCTACTCATTCTTCAATGTCAAGATGGAGAATCATCACCTCCGTCACACCACCCTAGACCCTACCCTTACCTGCCAGGCCGGAAATAATCACCTTCTGTTTCCTTCTTCTCTCCAGGAGCACATCACAATCTCCTTTAAATGACAAGTATTTGCCTCCACATCTGTTTTGCTCACCAGGCTGTGAGCCCCATAAAGACAGGATAAGTGTCTCATTTAGGATCGCATCTTCAGTGCCTGCCACGTGATAGGCACTTGGCAAGTGTGTTCTGCGTTAATGACTTTAGGCACTATGGGGGCACTGAGGAGCCCCTGGTGGCCCAAGCCACAGTGCTGTGCCCCTGGTGGGTCCAGGCACCAGTGGAGAAGGGACCAGTGCCGGCTTCTGCATTGCGGTGGAACCTGCAGGAGCCCGGCTTCCAGCTGGGCTTCACCCAGTGCCATGGTTTCCCGTGCTTCAGCCAGCTCCCACCAGCTCCTCCTGCATCCCAGGCTGCTGGGACTCCGGGGCCGTGGCTTGACTGGTGAGTCCATTTCGGAAGGCAAACATGCAATTTCAGGTCATGCCCGGTGCCATTTGGAAGGAAGCTCAGGTTTCCCTAAGTGGAAACAGCATGTTCTGAAAGCAATTATGGGCGGGGAGGCATGTTCTGGAGTGAGACCCAGCATTTGTAAGCAAAGGTTACCCTTCCTGCCTGGTGACAGGACGGCGTAGGGAGGACACACTCCATGCTGTTAACCCCTGCATTATCTGGGGAGATCCAGCACCATCCTTGGCACAGGGGTCTGCCGGGGTGCTGGCATTTGGTTTTCAATGGCCTCTCAGGGACCACTCTTTTCCGTGTTAAGACGTGGAAGCTGAATCTGACAGGCCTCTCGTTGGGAATGGTGGGACCTTGAACAATCACCCCCCTCCCCCTGGTTTTTCGTATCCCGAGGAGGTCGAGCGAGAGAGTCTCTGACCAGTCGTGTGCTGGTTAAAGTTTAACAGTAGCTGTCTGGAAGAAAGGCCTGATCTGTAGTGTGAGCTCATTTCTGAGGTGTTAATACTCCGCCATGGCAGATTTCAAGTTATGACGCAATGTCATTGACTGCAGACGTGGGGACAGATGCTTGCTGACTGTAGAGAGCTGCCGTGACCCGGAGAGCCAGCCCGGCACACCACTGTGACCTGGCTGAGTGTTCTCCAGTACTCATCTGCTACGCATCTGAGCAGGTGTCCACAGGGCTGGCTGCAGAATTCACGGACCGTTGTGCAAAATGAGAATGCGGGCCCCTGTTCAAGCAGCAGGGGAGAAAGTGCCATTAAAGCTACTAAAACATGAAACTTTTTTCTTTTCTTGCCTCGTCTGCCAAGGTGTTTTCATTTGCTGTTTAATGTAGTTCTAAGTAAATGGAAATTTAGAAATTAAACAATTAGCATGAATTTTATTGTTATATTGGGCAATGCCAGTCTTAGATGAAAATAGAGGAGCATTTAACTAGTGGAAGCACTGGAATGACACAATCGTACATCATAGTTCACACATGAATAGTGGGAACTCTCACAAAACTAACTATGGTTTTTTTTTTTTTTTAAGTTACGGTTCTAATGAACAAATTTTTTTTTTAAAGATTTTATTTATTTATTTGAGAGAGAGCAAGAGAGAGAGAGCACAAGCAGGGAGGGGGCAGAGGCAGAGGAGAAGCAGTCTCCCCACTGAGCAGGAAGCCTGATGCGGGGCTTGATCCCAGGACCCTGGGACCATGACCTGAGCTGAAGGCAGACACTGAACAGACTGAGCCACCCAGGGACCCCAACTCTATAGTTTTCATTTTGTCTCTTGATGGGAGCACATTCTGTAGCTCTTTCTACCTTAGCTTCCTGGCTGGGAATCAAAGACCCGAAAGGAATGAGATCCATGCCTTGCTCTCTTTCCCCTTCCCATGGTTGTGCATGTTTCTGGGAAGCTGTTTCCTTCTTTCTGTGTTCAAACCACCTCTTGTATGAACAGACAACATAGCTTCTTGAGATTGTCAGCTCCCATGTGACTTTCATCACAGGCATGACGCACTTACCTTGTACTCGCTTTGAATCTTGCGGAGCTGCCATGCATCACAAGCCCGCTGGAACTCCGTGCTCAGAGGAATTGCAAATGCTATCTGCAGACCGGGGGGCCAAGGACGGTGGACAAGCTAATGCTTGTCTCCACTCTGCTCAAGAGCACGCCCATGTCCCATTGGGCTTCACTTATAAAACACAAACATAACATTACTAAGAACTTCAAGATGGTGACAGCGGAGCATCAGAGCCAACATGGGGTGCTTCTGAGCTCAGAGACCCCACATGTGTGCATCGGTTGCACACACGAGTTGGACTTGGAGCCTTAGATGAAAATAGAAGAGCATTTAACTAGTGGAACCACTGGAATGACACAATTGCATGTCATAGTTCACACATGAATAATTGGACCGTGCTTATGGTCCCAGATTTATGGCTGAGGTTCTGATGCAGTATGGGGCAGGAGTGACAGGAACCCTTGGAAGTCCTTGGCTTACAACCACCTCGTGTTTTTGTGGCAGAGGGTGAACCTGCCTGCATTTGAGAAGCACTGTTGCAAAGAAAGCAAACTTTGAAAGGAGGGAGAGACCATGGGCCTCTTGGGGATCTTGGGCTCAATAAACATTTGTTAAGTAAATGGATGGGTGAATGAAGTCAAGAAAGAAAGAGGATCAGAGAAGCCTGGAGATGTTAGTGACAGGTGAAGTGTGAACTTCCCATCTAGTCCTGTCCCTTCCCACCATTTGAATGAGTTCCCAGCACTTATCCCAGGGCTGGGAGTAGAGGGGCACCATTCCTGCTTGTTGAATGGCTGTGATCCGTGAGGGGCCCCCCAGAGCCCAGGGACTCGCAGAGAGTGGAGGGCAGAGGGGATGAGATCTCAGAGCTGTCTGCTAGTCACATGGGCTCTGAAGTCACCCGTGGGCCCTGCGCGAGACTGTTTCTGCATGCAAATCCAGCCAGGCTCTTTGGGGAGCTCTCAGGTATGTGTGTGGGGGGAGGCACGGGAAGTCCAAGGCCGCAGCTGGAACAGTGTTGGAGGAGGGGGGCCCACATTTTGGCTCTGGCTCCCCTTCAAGGTCTTCAGAAAAGTGCTGCCAGTCGCCTCCATCACCTGTTCCCACGTCTCACCAGGGAAAGTCAGGAGCTAAATCCCCGTGGATTTGGCTGTCTGGGGCACAGAAATGCCACCTGGGTCAAATGCCTGTTCCCTGCCCTCCAGCTGGAAGGCTCTCCTCTCTTCTTGGAACTCCCAACACCTTTTATCTGTGCTTCTGTCTCTAAGACACTTGTCGCAGCCAACCTTGTGACTTGGTCCGTGCTTGTTCTCCCGGTGAGTAGGGGCTGAGTGATTTATCCCCGTGCACCTTTCCACACTCCCCGCCCCAAGGACTGATTCAGCACCGAGTTGCCTGGGCCGGGCTTGCTACACAGTAGGTAGGAGGAAGGCCGGAAGGTCTATGTCCTGTGCTTCTAATGCAGGGCAGGTGGGCTCTGCTGGGCCTGGGCTGGGGGTGGGGAGTGCTCCCTATGGCAGGGCGGCAGGCATCAGAGGGTCACGGTGCAGTGTCGACGCACGTCCACAGGTGCCACGGCGGGGAGGCAGGATGATCCTGAGCAGGTCAGCTGTTCTCTCACGGTGCTGAAAGAGGCTTGTTGAAAGGCCCATCCTGTCCCCAGGGGCTCTCCAGATGGGAAGGGACCCTGTCTTGACCAAGAGTGGAGGACAGACCCCAGGAATGGGGCCCACGGTGGAACCAGAGCTGCTGGGGGGGGGGGGTCCTGCCATGCAGCCCGCAGAATCTCGTTTTGTCATCTGTCAAGTGAGAACAATAATTAGATGACAGAAGAAGGATGCGGAGGATCTGGTGGCCTCCCGTGTCCACTTTTAGCATCCACGTGGTCTGTCTTGGCTCCCTTTGCCCCGTTTTACCGCCCTCCTGCACGAGGACCCATCCAGCAAACCTCGAATAGGCGAGACTGTCCCCTTCCTTTCCTCTGTCTCCAAGCAGAATTACGAGAGTAACTAATATTTACTGGGCACTTCCTGTGTACCCTGCACTTCACTAAACTCTTTCTGTGCATGAACCCAATTCATCCTCATGGCAGCCCAAAGAGGTAGGCACTTCTGTCATGCCGGTTCTCTAACTGAGGAAACTGAGGCTCAGAGAGGCAAAGTAACTTGCCTGAGGTCGCACAGCCAAGAAGCTGGAGAGCTGGGTCTGAAAGCAGGTTTGTCTGACCTCCCGGTTGGTGATCTTCCTTACCAGCCTCCTGAATTACTTCCCCGTCTCCAGCTGCAGATCCCTGCTGATGTCTGGTTGATTTTAAAGCCATTTGGAGGTAAGGGGTCTGGCACCTCATGTGCTGGCCTTCGGCCTTTTAACTGACCTCTGGGGCTTGTGGCCTTCTGGTAGGGGAGAGAGCCTGTCGCGCTGGAATGCCAGGCTGGGGCGGGGGTTCCCAGGGCTTGTGCTGCAAGACCAGCTCTGCATTCTCCCACTTTTCTCCTTAGAGAAGCCCTGCCCGTCCTACTCTCTGCTTCTGAGACCCCAGGCGCATGCAGCGGGTCTCGTGGTGGTGGAACATAGGAGTATGTGTTCTTCTCTGACCTTGGGTTCCCAGCCCAGTTGCTGTCTGAGATCTATTTAAACTACCTGCTGGCTCTAGGGCCAGAGCTGAGTTGGACAAAAGGCATACACTTTGGCTTCCAGACCCATGGAATCTTCTGGCCCCTTCAGTAATGAGATTCATATCCCCTCCCAGCTGATGAGTGAGTAAAGGCAGGAGGGTGAGTCTTTGTGGCAGATAGGACTTGGGACACTTGGGCCGTGGGGCTCCCATGGATGACCTCACGGCACAGCTCACTCTGACCCCAGAGAGCTGGTGAAGGTCACGGACTCTGCGAGGCCCTGGCTGGCGACGGTGCTTCCTTCTTCCTTCTCTGGGAGACCGTGGGGGCAGTCATGTGGCCCGTCAGCCTGTAGCTTCACTGCTGTGTGATATGGTGCTAGCACATCTCTTCAGCTTCGTGCCTGGGGTTTCTCATCTGTGAGGAGGGGATCATGTGTCCGCTCCACTGATTCCCACAGGGCGCTGTGAAAATCCTTGGGAGATAAGAAACACATGTCGATGAGTGGGAACTGCTTAAATATAAATGAACATAAATGAAGTAGCTGAGGGCTCAGGGGTTATAAATTAGACCCTTCAGTGGTCATTCGGGGGTTCCTATCCAGAGGAAAAGGAAGTTTCATAGAAATATATTAAAAAATTATTATTAGGTTTTTAGTAAACACCAGTAAGACCATGGTGCCGAGTAGTTAAAAACAAATGGCCCGCTCGTGGATCGTATTTGGCCTACAATGTATTCATGTTGCTAGTGTAAAGGGTAAACTCTTGTTTTAGCCTAAGTCAGGTATCATGCCTGGATAAAAGGCAAACTTTTATATGGATTATGTAAAATAAAGAGCTGATGCAGCTCTGGTCCCTGGTGGAGATCTGTATCCATTCTCATTTCCCCATGGATATTAACAACAAGACATTGGAGTAAACGTACTGTCAACTCAGTCCCTGTGGAGGCATGTGAAGAGAGAATGAATAGACCCTGGGACCACCAGGAGGCTGGACCCTCTATGGGAGCCCCAGGGCCCGAGTGTCCCAAGTCCTGTGGGCAGTGGAGTCCACCCCCCCGGCCCCTGCCAAGATGCCCAGGTGGGGGACATTTTCCTCTTTGGAATCATTAATTTTCTTTTTAATTCAACAACTATTTATTGAGCACTCATTACCTGCTAGACCCTGTTCTTAAAAATAGCTTTACGGGGGGCGCCTGGGTGGCTCAGATGGTTAAGCGTCTGCCTTCAGCTCGGGTTGTGATCTCAGAGTGCTGGGATCGAGCCCCTCATGGGCCTCCCTGCTCGGTGGAGCCTGCTTCTCCCTCTCCCACTCTCCTTGCTTGTGTTCCCCCTCTCGCTGTGTCTCTCTCTGTCAAATAAATAAATAAAAATCTTAAAAAAAAATAGCTTTACGGAAGTATAATGGGCACACCACGGACCACATGTATTCGAGGCATACAACCTGGCAAATTTCAATGTACATATATACCTGTGAAACCCTCACCACAATCAAGTTATGAACATGTCCATAATTCCCCAAAGTTTCTTTGTGGCCCTTTGGAATCCTTTCTTGCTCCTTTCCCACATGAGATCACTGATCTGTTTTATGTCTCCATAGGTTGGTTTGAATTTCCTAGAATTTTCTACAAATGGAAAAATAGGTTTTAGATCACCTTGTCTGTATTCTTTCACCCAGCGTACTTATTTTGGGATTCATCCATGTCCTAGTGCATATCAGCAGTTCATTCCTCATAACTGCGGTGTAGTGGGCCATTTTATAGACATACCACAGTTTATTCATTCTCCTATTGAAGGGCTGTTTCAAGCGTTTGACTGTTACAAATAAAGCTGCTATGAAAATCCACGTACAGGTCTTTGTGTGAACATATGCTTTTATTTCTCTAGGGTAAATACCCAAGAGTGGGTCATATGGTAGGTGTATATTTAATTTTTTAAGAAATTGCCAAACTGCTTTCCAAAATGCTTGTCCTATTTTAAAATCCTATGGGCAGTTTAGGGAAGTTCCGGTTCCTGTGCATCCTCACCAACACTTGATATGGTCAATCTCTTAAATGTTAGCTATTCTAATAGTTGTTTAGCATGTTAAAAAAATACACCGGGGCATATCGCAAACTTTAAGAGTTTATCTGAGCAAACATTGACTTGAGGTGGGCAGCACCAAGCTGGAAGTGGTTATGAGTGCTCCATGGGCAGGAGCTCAGGGAGAGATCTTATAGAGAAAATGTGGAAGCAAAGTAGGGAAATTATTGATTGGCTATAGCTGAAAGGCTAGTTGGCTGTTGGTGACTGGCTGTCCTTGGGGTTTTGATTTTGTAACCTGGAGGCATTTACACGCCTCCTGCAAGTTTGATTTGCTTACATAGGCACCGGGGTGTTAGAGCTACCTCAGTCCAATGGCCTCCTTGTTTAATTAGCTTCACAAGTGGTGTGTACTTGTGGTTTTAACTTGCACTCCCCTAGTGAGTAATAATGCTGACCTTTTTCATGTGCTTATTTGTTGTCCATCTCTTCTCTAGAGGAAATGTCCGTTGTTCAAATCTTTTGGCTGTTTTATTTATTTTTTGTTTATTTTCTTATTATTGAGTTTTGAGAGTTCTCTGCATAAATCTATATTGAAGTCCTTTTTATCAGATATATGGCTCATAAATATTTAGTGTGTGGCTGAACTTTTCATTTGATTTTGAAGAGCAGATGTTTTTAATTTTGACAAAGACCAGTTTATCAATTTGTTCTTTTATCAACTGTACTTTTGGTATTGTAATTATGAAATCATAAAACTTTTCCTTTGTGTTTTCTTTATAGATGATTTTATAGTTTTACATTTTACATTTAGGTCTCTGATTTGTTTTGAGTTAATTTATTATTTTTATTATTTTTTAAAGATTTTTTTATTTATTTGAGAAGGAGAGAGAAAAAGAGAGAGAGAGAGCAAGCATGAGTTGGGGGAGGGGCAGAGGGAGAGGGAAAGAGAGAATCCACAAGCAGACTCCCCGCTGAGCAGGGAGCCTGATGCAGGGCTCTATCCCAGGACCCCAAGATCATGACCTGAGCCAAAGCAGACATGTAACCGACACAGCCACCCAGGCACCCGAGTTAATTTTTTTTATATATATGCTGCAAGGTACTATTTCTGGCTCTCTTCATTCCTTTGTGAGATTCATTTCCATGTGGTTTCATTTTCCTTCTGCCTGATGGATTTATGTTAACATTTCTTCTTGTGTAAGTCTGCTGGTGATGTATTATTCCAGTTTTTTTTATGCCTGAAAACATCTTTATTTCACCTTTTTAAAAGAAAGATATTCACTAGGTATAGAATTCCAGTTTCTTCTTTCACTCCTTTAAAGATGTGGTCCTACTGCACTTCTCACATGAACTGTTTGGGATGAGACATCTACTCAGATATTGATTCCTTTGTAATCTATCTTTTTGCTCGGACTGCTTTTAAGAGCAACTCTTTATCACTGGTTTTGAGCAATTTAATTATATGGTGTGATTTTTTTCATATTTCTCTTGCCTGGCATTTGTTCATTTGTTGATATATAGTTTTCATTAAATTGGGAGAAATTTTTGTCAGAATTTCTTAAATATTTTTTCTGTCCTCTCTGTCCCACAGTTCAGTGACTCCAATTATACATATATTAGGCTGCTCAAAGTTGTCCCCTAGCTCCCTGATGCTCTGCCCCTCCCCCCAACCTAAAATTATCTTTTCTCTCTCTGTGTCCTTTTGGATAGTTCCTACTGCCTATGCCTTCAAATTTACTAATCTTTCCTTCTGCAATGCTTGATTTCCCATTCATTCTAACTAGTGTATTTTTCATCTCAGACATTTTAGTTTTCATCTTTAGAAGTTTGATTTGGGTCTTTTTAAAGATATCTTGCATATTTTTGCTGAACTTTTTGGGTATGTAGGATATAGCTCTTATAACTGTTTCAATTTCCTTGGCTGTGAATTCTACCATGTGTCAGTTCCAGGTTGGTTTTCACAGACTGGTTGATCTTCTCATTATGGGTACTATTTTCCTGCTTTTTTGAGTGTGTGATGATTTTGGATTGGATACCATCTTAGTTGAATATAGAAGTCACTCCCAATCATTTCTTAACTAGCATCTTTGAACCAGCAGATCACATATTGGCATCTAGTTGCCGGAATGTTGAATACAGTCTGTGTATTTGTTTTGTTTGTGCACAGTGCTTTAAAAATGCTCTCACATGTTTCTCACACTTAAAAATCAAGAGATCTCATGAAAACCATGAATTCCTTTAAAAATTAAAAAAAAATTAGGACATGTTGCTGCATGGCTTCCATTTCCTCTGGAAACAAAGAGCCGGAGAGTGGCCCCTCTTTAGATGGATGGGACGTTTTTACAGCTCCTCATGCTTACACACCTTAACTGAAGACATTTTCGTTGAGTACCTGTTGTCAAAGATCAGTTTTCCAGAAGCAGACCTGAGCTGAGTATTAGTGTATACGTGATTTGTTAATAAAGGACTTCTGGGAGAAGCTTGAGAGGGAGTGGGATGTGCAGGACAGAGGAGGGGAGGGAGTCAGGCAAGCTATTTCAGGCAAAGATGCATGGAGGAGACTTTAGCTTAATCCCACTAAGGGATGAGGGAGTGAGAGTTACATCCCGACTAGAGGTAGGGGACCCAAACTTTCATACTTCCTCGCCAGATGATGGACAGATGGTGTCCCCCATACCTGGCAAGGTGGGCAAAATGGGGAGGGCAATAAAGTTGGCATCAGCATTTCTGGTTCCATGTCCTTCCAGCAGTGCTGAAGAGTCTGTAGGGGCCACCTGGGAGTCTCCAGGGGTCCTGAATGAGATGGGGACCAGAGAGGGTGCTGGGCCCATGGCATCAAAACCATGAAAGAGTCTGCAACTCCTTTCTCCTGATCCTGAAGCTTCTTCATCTCCAAGACTTCACTGAAGGGAAGATCAAATGAGACCCTCATGGGAGGCTCATTTCATAGACAAGGAATCTTGAGTGCACCCAGGGGAGGGGACTGACCCAAGGACTGCTGTCTCCTTTTGTTGGAAAGCCTTGCTGTTGTTGCCTTACGCATCTGCGCTTGGGGGAGAGATCTAGATTTAGCATTATTGTCGTCTCCTGATGTCCCTGGGGAGAGGAAACTAGTAGTCTCTCATTCATTCATTCACTGACCCATAAACATTTATGGAGCCAAGCAGAATGTTCTGAAGAACTGTTTGAATGAGGGCACTTTGAGCCCTTTATAAAACAGAGTCTTCCCCTTCTTCCCCAATCCCCATCTCCCAGGTCTCAGGAGGAAATCAGGTGGTCTGCTGTCATTGCTTCAAATCCTTCAAATCTCTCTTTGAGCTGTGCCTAGGGAGGAGCAGTTTTGTGCTTTAAGTTATGGACCCAGGAGCCCTGTGTTCAGGCACCTGTGGCCCTGCCTCTGTCTTGCTGGGTCTCTCTGTGTCTTCTCCCTGTCTCTGGATCTTCACTTCCCCCCATGTGAGTGAAAGCCAGCGAAGCAGGAATCAAGGGGCTGGGCACGGCTATCTTAGGAGCCTAGGAGGGGGTGAACAGATGGAAATAGGGAATAAGACAGCCCCTTTGCTAGGCCACCCTGACCTCTCCAAAGCCTTGGAACTAAGTATAAAGAACAACTCCCCCCTGGGGACCCAGAGCTCAGAAGGAATGGGCTGGATGAGGACCAGGGGGAGAGACTGGGGGTGGGGGGCAGGCTGGTGGGGGGCTGATTCTCAGGCCACTGTCCAGCTTTAAGTATGCTGGTGTGAGCTAAGGATAGGCAGGGAGGCCAAGAGAGAGGACAGGGAGGGAGAAGAGAGAGGGAGGAATTGAGAAAGGGGGTGGGGGAGGGACACAGAGAAGGAAACCAGGAGAAAGAACAAGAGAGAGAAAGAGAAGAGGGAGAGAGAGAGAAAGAGAAAGCGGGAGTCCCAGGGGGCGTGGGAGAGGAGGCAGCCGTGGGGGTGTCCTGGTTTGGAAATTCTAGGGGTGTTGCAGATGGAGAGTGTAGTGAAATTGCCTCAGGGTCCCAAGAAGCTTCCAGTGGACCTGTGCCAGGCCATAATAACAGCCTCTCGGTGGCTCCAAGCCTCTTTGGCCTCTCAGCTCCCAGGGACACTCAATTCACACAGGCGAAAAATGCAGCCTTCTTGAGCTTGCGCTGCCTAGTAGCTACCGTGGTGTTTGCACCGTGCCCGCAAGCATCACGGGCAATTAAGAAAGCCGTCCATTGCAATCGTGGGCTGCCATTTAAGGGCTGGAGCCTGGAGCCCTCTGATGAGACACAAATGAGCAGGGGAGGAGTGTTGTTTCCCGGGAGAGGGACCCCTGCCATTAGCTGGCGGATCCCCAAGGGAGGTGAACAAAGGCTGCTGCGGGCTCACGGGAAGGCAGGAGGAGATGGGGCGGGCAAGGGGCCTCATGTGTGCAAAGGACACGTGCACACACAGGCACACCTCTCAGAGGCTGGCATGTACTGGAGTGTATAGGCACACAGACCCACCTCGAACACAGTCCCGGAGACATATTGGGGTGAAGTATGTGCGGAGCGCACTCACACTTGCACGTGCGCGCACACACACACGCACAACTTCATGCACGTACAGGCCACCCAGGGCACAAAAGCATGGGCTCCCACCAGACATCTGCACTGAGTCTCAGCATTACAGGGATACTTATTTATGTAAACCCACGCTCATTGACAGTGCTCTCACAAGCACAAATGTATGTCCGTATGCACGTGGATAAAAGAGTGGGTAAACTGAGGCACACACACACTCACATATTCTAACCTTTTAATCTAAAATCCATAAGCAAGGCAGCTCCAAGACCTTTAAAAATATGCATACTCTAGACTTCAAACTGTTTTCATGGCCATGAGGAAGAATGGATTTGGGGACTGGTGCATTTGTCTGATGGAAGAGAGAAGAGAGTTGGAAGAGAGCCACCCTTTCTTTGTTCTGCTTTGAGCCACGGTCAGTGTTCTTTAGGTGGTTGAAAAATAATTGCTGGTGGCCGCCATCTTCCCAGGAGCCGGCCACCAGCCACTTGACCCTGTTGTCATCGATGCCACTGATGAGTTTTAGGATCTCAGGGAAGGAGATTTCAAAATATTCTTTTTTTATAAACTTGAAGTGTAATTAATACACGATGTTCTGTTAAGTTCAGGTGTCCAACATAGTGGGCCCACAATTCTAGACATCGCTGCACGCTCACTGTGGTAAGCGTAGTCACCGCACAAGGTTATTACGATAGTATTAACTCTGTTCCCTGTGCGGTACCTCTCTCCGTCCCTGGGATTTATTCATTCCATCTGCCATGAAAGCAGGGCTCACCCGCCTCACTTCCCTGAAGTGTCTCCTTGCCCGTAGCCTGCCCGGAGCAGGGGACTGGATTGAATGAGTAAAGGGTTGTGTACTGTGACTTTCTCATTTTTGAAATAGAATTTAGGAGTTTTTTCATCCTTTGCTGAGGTTTGGGGTTTCTCTCTCTCTCTCTCTTTCTCTGCCTCCCTTACCCCTATTTCCCACACTGTTATTAGGCAAAGAAAATTGGAGACCATGTCCATTTTGAGAACGTCTCCCAGAATAATTGTGCCGTGACACACGGGGAGCGCAAACGGAAAACAGGAAGCCAAGCTGCAAGGGCTCGTTTGGAACTGGCAAACTTTGCCGCGAAGTTTTCAGCCAGAGAATACACAGATGGCCACCGTTTCCCACAACGCCACTTCCCTCTGTGTCTGGTTAAGAATGGGGGCTGCCGTTGGCCGGATCCGTCTCCTGTGGTGAGGATGGTGACCTTCCCCATTAGACCCCAAGACCAAGTTCAGTGCATTTGTTGTTGGCTCCACGTGGCAAATTCTGGAAGCCAGCAGCCTCTGACCACCATCCCACTGTTGTGGCTCCTGGAGCCAGGGCTCCACTGGAAACCTACCAAGGACATTGGTTTGGAGGGTGTTTGGCAGTTTAGATTGGGGTCAGAAGTGGCTTCAAGAAGCCTAATTGACTTAAGTATTTTCATTGAACTTTTAGCACCTTCCTCGTCTCAATCTTTCAATTTCTTTTAACTGATAATAGAATATACCAGAAAGACCAGAATATTTGAGCACTGGGGCTTTTGGGGTTCCTGAGTGGACATGGCACTGCTGACGGATGCAGACACAGACGGCAAAGGAGCTTTTGCTGCAGCTCATGGGGCCGGTGCTGGGTGGGAATGATGCCTGGGCTATGCTTTTCCTCTAAGGCAGGGGCTGGAGCGTGGGACCTCCCCCCAGAGCCATTTTGGTGTGTAGAGTCAAGGATAATCAGCTACTTCAATCTTTCAAGGGGTGCTCCTCCCCCACCCCACCCGACAAGGAATCAGAATTATTTGGTATGGCTCCAGAGGGTTATTATGGGGGTACATCAGTTTACATTTTCCGCATAGCAAAACGTCCCAAATTTTAGTGACTTAGAATTCAGCTCATAATTCTGCGGGCATGCAATTTGGGCTGGGCTCAGCAAGGCAGTTCTGCTGATCGGGGCCAGCTGGGCGGACCTCAGCAGGGGCTCACTGGTGCATTTGCGGTCGGCCGGCAGGCCGGCTGTGGCCTGGCTGCTCTCGGGTTGTTCAAGCTGGCATGACTCGGCTCTCGTGCGTGTGTTTGTTCGCCCTCCCCCAGGCTACCCCGCTCTTGTTCTCATGGCAGTGACAGGGTTCCAAGAGAGTGGAAAGATGCAAGACCCTGGAAGCCTAGACTTCAGAATGGCATGATACCACCTCTGCTACATTCTGTCCATCAAAGCAAGTCATAGGATCTGTCCTGCAAAGTCACATGCAAACAATGTGGGAATAAGGAAGAGTGGGGAATGGTGGTCATTTTTCCAGTCTACCATGGGGCAGGGGGGAAGCAGATTTTTTGAGTTGATATTCAAAAACACTTTCTTTCTTTTTTTTTTTTTTAAAGAATTTATTTATTTATTTGACAGAGAGAGAGAGAGACAGCGAGAGAGGGAACACAAGCAGGGGGAGTAGGAGAGGGAGAAGCAGGCTTCCTGCAGAGCAGGGAGCCCGATGTGGGGCTCGATCCCAGGACCCTGGGATCATGACCTGAGCCGAAGGCAGGCACTTAACAACTGAGCCACCCAGGTGCCCCATCAAAAACACATTCTAATGAGTTGGAGCTGCTTAGAAGTGGGGTGGACCAACTAGCCTGCCATGGGCCCACTCTGGACAAAGCCCTGGTGATCAGAATGGGACCACGTGGCCTCCAAAAGCCCTTCCAATTCCAAGTATTTATTTACTAGGAACTTACTTTTAACAACCCAGAATCGAAGATTTTCATAATCTGAGAATCAGAAGGACTGAACTAATTTCCCAAATCCCTGAAAGCCACGATCCACCTGTTGGAGCCCTGTTTGCTTGGAGGCAAGGAGCAGAAGAGAAAAGATAAAGCCTGCCCCCAAAGACAAAAGTTGCTGGGCTCTGAATTTATGTTACGGTCTCTAAAAAAAAGATGTGTGTTGGACAGGATGAAAGAAACAGCACATGCATATTTTTCAAAGAAATGCACACGTGCAGAGAGTGGAAAATAAGAAAGGCCAACAACCCAACCCGACATCAGTTCTAAAGGAGTAGATGTAAACTTGAGCCCCAGAACTGGAGCCAGGACAGGAAGTGGGCTTGGCCTGCACGAGGGCATATGCTGCCTGGGCTCCCTGTCTTCTTAATTCCCTTCAGCCTCTAGCCCCTCCTGACCCTGGGAACAATGCAGCTCTGTCCTGAAGGGTTTCGAGCCCGAACAGCCGAGACTGTGCCTTTTGTGATGGTCTGGAGAGGAAGAATGGGGAAGCTGGTTTGGGCGTCTGCGGGTGTGAATCACTCACGTCACATGGCTGGGCCGGCTGCAGCAGCTCCCTGGGTCTGCACGGGGGCACACAGGAGCGTGGCCCGAGCCCACGCCTGGAGGCTGGTCAGCCAGCTGCAGAGGGCCAGGCTCCGAACTACACCAGCAGAGAAAGGACAGCGAATGGGATGGCGGTGGGGGAAGGTCTGGCCCAGCCAGGACCATTGAGGACACTCTCACAGGGCTACGGGGCAGGCTCTGGGCCCCGGATGTCTCCCTCTAAATTGCAGAGCAGTTGTGGGTTCTGTGCCGGAGGTTCTTTGAGTCACAGAATTTCTGGTTCATTCTCGAAACCTGCAGAGCCCTGGCTTGTCCCTTTATTTAGACAGGTCCCGATTCCCTCAGCTCAGAGGGTTTTCCCCAAGGACTGGAATATGTCCAGAATATGGTAAAACCACCCTATTCTGGGGCAAAGAGGTACAGTGAGCAGAGCAGGAGCCGAGGCTGCTGCTCCATTTCTAGAACCGTCTAAATCCTGACTTCAGAGAGAGAAATGCTAAGGCTGCCTGCAGGCTCTTCAGAAGGCAGGTTGGAGAGTGGTGAGCCTCAGGACAGGAGGAAGATTCGGGCTAGGCAGAACAGATTTGCTGAGGGTGAGGGCGGTCCCCTGACCCTGTTTCAACTTGCGGAGGGCTTGCTCGGCTCTCAGGCAGGGGAATGGATGCGATGACCCTGGGCGTTCTGACTTCAGCCGACCTGGCCCCGCCGAGGTGCCTTCTCCCTGCTGACCTGAAGAGGGCAGTGTGGTACTGCGGGCAGGACTGCGGCCTCATCACATTTTCTTTCCGCTCCACTGGCCTCCTAATCTTTTCAAACCAAAGCTGCTTAGACACACACAACCTGAGCCCTGCTCGAATGACATGGATTGAGCCTTGTGCTCCGGGACCCCTTTTGCTGAGAGAGCCCCTCGCCATGGATCTGCTCAGAGAGCATGCCTCACCCTTCTCTCTGCCTGTTTCCTCGTCCCTAAGCCTGACCCAAATCCTAAAGGTGGCCGTGTAGACAGGCAGAATTCGCTTGTGCACATACAGACCCTTATGGTTTTCAAGACACATTTCTCATCTACTCCTCACAGCAGCTCCGAGAGGTGTAGGGGTCTCCATTTTATAAAAGAGAACTGAGTGCCAAAGAGAGGTGGCTCGACGGGGCAAGGTGGCTTACCTGGTAAGAGGCAGAGACAAGTGGGGGACATGGGTCTTCTAACCCCTGGTCCAGTGCTCATTCTACCCCTCTATGGTGCCCCTGAAATTCAACCCTCCACCCCCCACCCCCCAATGGGCCGTCCCCTTCTTTGTGGGGGTATTTGTCTCCCAAGTGAGAGATGTGAAGGTGCCTCTGTTCCTCTCCTAGAGTCTTGTGTGACTCTGGTCAACTCGACCATCTTAGCAAAGTCACTTCCCATCTCTGGGCTTTGCCTTCTCCACCAGGAAAATGAGGGTGTTGGCTCAGATCATCTCTACAATGGCTTGGAAATTCAGTCTTTTGAGGGCCTAGAGATGAGGGAGCTGAGCCTGTGAGAGGTCAGAGACTTGTTGAAGGCTCCACAGCTTGTTGGTGATTAGCCTGGGATCCGAACCCTGTTCTCCTGACTCTAGATTGTGGAGTCCTGTTGACTCCAACATGGGAAGAGAGTGCTGGCTTGGCCAGTGGGACCAGGAGTGCTGGTTTTCCATCCACAGGGTCTAGGCTCCTGGGAGTCCTGTGAAAATCTGTGCCCAGAGATCCCGTTGTGCCCCTGCTGTGGACAGCCCAGGGGACACAGGCGTAGGATCTCAGTCCCGATGCAGGTTTGCACGGGAGGTTTTGTGGAATTCATCCCGCCCTTCAGGCCTGGTGTGGGGAGGTCTGGGCTTTCTCATCAAAACCACAGCCATGAACTGTATCAGGGCTGGGACTCGAGCGGGAGTGCTCAGCTGGTGCTTCAAACCACGGCTGAGCCCCAAGACATTGCAGCAGCCCGGCTGTCCTGGGGCCACTGAAGACAGGGCACATCGTGGGAGGGATTCCTCAGGGGAGGGCCCAGGGGCATTTACTTGGGATTTCATACCACATAGGCTTAGATTCCTGAGAAACGGTTCCACCTGCTCTGCGTGGCATAAGGGAAGTCTTTTCTGGAGGCAGGAGCCTAGACATAATTATTTTTAGAGATTTTTTTTTTCCTACCTGCATTTTTTTCTTCTTCTGCCTACTTTTGCTTTTCCGCTTAAAAACTGCTATGGTCAAATGCTTATAATGTAAGAGTTCCTCTATTTGCCTTGACAACAGGTTACCTTCTTCGCTTATCCCTGCTACTCCCTTCCTCAGGCCTCGATCTTCCTCTTAGGTC
Organism: Zalophus californianus; assembly: GCF_009762305.2. NCBI lineage: Eukaryota > Metazoa > Chordata > Mammalia > Carnivora > Otariidae > Zalophus > Zalophus californianus. Next base: position 175,558,356 of record NC_045597.1, on the reverse strand, counting down.
TATTTTTCTAACCCCACCGAACAACTGTGTGACCTGGGGGAGGTCCCCTGTATGGCAGACTCTTGTTGTTAGAACGTGGGTTGTACTTTCAATGGATCTGAGTTTGAATGTCAGCAGGCAGGCTCTAGCCAGCCACGTGAACCTGGGCAAATCAGTCCATCTTTCTGAACCCGGGCTCATCCCCCTGTAAAACAGGGATAAAGATACCTAACTCATCTATTCATTGTGGAGATCTAAGGAGGACCTATGAGTTCTTACAACTAGAAGCTCTCAGCATCTGCTGGAATGATGCAGTTTGGTGAGTGAGGAAGAGAGAATCTACTGAATGCAGGGAAAGCAAGTTTTCTGAGGTTGATTTTAGTCACAAGGTAATTGTGTTCCTGCAATGTGATATGTGAATATGTGGCTTAGCAGATGTGCTTTGGGGCGTTTGGGGTCAACACCTGCCCTGGAATGCAAACCTGAGTGCATGGTAATGATGGCCATTGGTGTGGGTGTGTGGGACAAAAGAAGGTTCCCCAGAGTCAGAGATTTGGTATGATTCAAACACCTTAGGAAATAAGATGCTGGAGGACTCTGCTATGTGGGATGGTCTGAGAAAGGACTGGAAGGCTGGAGAATGGAGTCGTATGGCATTTGTCTTTGGGGCAGTCCAAGGGGGAGCTTTAGGGTCCTTTAAAAGAGATTGAAGAAGGTGGGAGAGGCCAGGAGATGGAGTGCTTTGAAGCTCCATCAGTAGAAAATCTAATTTAGGTCAAAGAAGTTTTGGCTAGTGGCAGAGAATCCAGCAAAGTATGGGGGTTGATAAAAGGGGAGGGATGACAGAATTCTACCAGCTTTTGCTTATGAGAGCTCCCCCACCTCGGAGAACATCTTTAAGTGGCTTATTTGTTTAATTTTTTCATTGCTTTGATGTTCCCAACAGCAACCCTCAAACCAGCCTACCAGACTCAACTCTGTCTTGACAAACACTTAGCACCAGATGGTCTCCCTCTTGCGCCCCCTCTGAGCCCTGGTGCCCAGGCAGATGGGCACTTGGAAGCGCTGGAGAAGCTTCTCTGATGTGAGTCACACGGTGATCGTTGGAGGGAGCCCCATGGTTGTGACAGGATTGGGGGTAGGTTTCTGGCAAAGCTCAGGCACCAGCTTTCATACCCTCAGCAACATCTGGTGGCCATGATCTTCTCATAGCCTCCTGGAGGAAAGCTGCAATGGAGAGGAGGAAGCCAAATGATTGGTGTCTTGCATTCACATCCTGTGTCCCTGCATGATCCCCATAATTTCTAAGCAACTCAGTCTAAGCCACATGGGCCTGGTAGGAGCTTTTCCAGGGAGAAACAGATTGGGTGTCTTTCATTTAGATGTAGCTTGTCTAAAAGGGGTTGATTTCTTAACATCTCTCAGTCTTGGAAGCACTGGAGTCTACTCCTCTGTGAAGAGAGATACCTTGTTCTTGTGCCCAGAACTTGAAAGGGACTTTAGGTATTGTCACCCCGCTACTGTTTTCTTTCTTATCTGGTGCAACAACAAGAGGTTTGGCTACCTTTGGGCTCTTGTCTGAGGCTCCCTTCAAACTGAACTGGAAGTGGGGAGCATTCCTGCCAGCCCTGCCAGGCCATGGGAGTAGAAAGGGCCTGAGCTGGAAATTAGAGCACCTGGACTCAAGTTCTGGCTTTGTTGCCATGACTTGTGATTCAACTTGTCCCCTCTCTCCCCACGGAGAGTGGGAAAAACCATGGCATCTACCTCAACTTGAGAGAATTAAAGAGATGATGTGTGTGGAACATAAAAGAAAGGAAGTCATAAGCACAGAGAGGCACTTGGAAAATGTCATCATTTCTCTCACTTGGGTCCCAATCAGTCTTTGGTGTTCTGGGGTTGGGAGTTCTAGTGGTGTTTTTGACAGGGTTGCTAATGAATGGAACAGCTGGGGGGGCCCATACTGGATGAGAATCCAGCCCAGTTCCATCCCTCTGAGAATTCCCCCACTTTTTTTCTTGGGCAGACCAAGCAAATGCAGCTCTGCTCCAATGTGCACTATTAGCGAGTTGGATGCACACATCATTTGAATCAGAAACATCAACTTAAAAATGGCTGTGATGAAACTAAATAGTGGCACAGGGTCTCCTACCATGTTGAATGGCACCAAGAGAGTTCTCTGTCCCAGGTGCCAACTGGCAAAGGCCCAGGAAATTGTCTGAACCAAGTCATCTTCCACTGCCTCCTTTCTGGGGAGATTTTTGGTTTTTCCATGTTACATCCAGTTCTTTCTCATTTACCTGAATGGACCTTTTCCTTGTCTCCTTCCTACTCTCTTTTTTTATATTAACAGACAATGATGGAGGTTGATCTTATCTCACAAATGCAACCAAAAGAAAAGACAAAATGCTCATGATATGCTAATCAAAGCAAATGAAAGCAATTATCGAGTGAACTTGGACATGGCTGAGAAATAAAGAAAAGAATGACAATACTCATAATAGTGACAGTGTGTGTGGGGGGTGAGCACTCATGACTTGATGGCAATATAATTGGGTCTAACCGTGCTGGAAGACAATTTGGCATATGCATCAAAAATTAACAAAATATTACATGGTAATGTAACATCTAGGAATATATTCTAAATAAATGACCAGGCAAATTCACATAGCTGTATATACAAGATGGGGGGCTTATTATAATGTTTATAATACAAAAAATTGGAAAGACTATAAATATTCAATAATAAGGACTTGTTGAGTAGGTTATGGAATATGAGGATATGATACAGAACCACTTAAAATGGTGACCTGGGGCACCTGTGTGCTCAGTCTGTTAAGTGTCTGCCTTTGGCTCAGGTCATGATCCCAGGGTTCTGGGATCAAGGCCCACATCGGGCTCCCTGCTCAGTGAGGAGTCTGTTTCACCCTCTGCCTCTCCCTCTAACTCTCACCCCGGCTTGTGCTCTCTCTCTCACTCACTTTCTCTCTCTCTCAAATAAATAAATTAAAAAAAATAAAATGGTGACCTGGATCAGAGGTTACATATTGATAAAATTGAAAGGATAAAGAATTACAAAATATGTGTGATTCCATTTTTATAAAAACAAAACCTGAAGAAGTGCATAGAAAAAAATCTGGAACTTACATACATCATATGGGAGGGGAAAGAAACGAAGAGGAATTTAAAAAAAGCTTTTCTCGGTAACTGAATTTTGATTTTTTTTTGCTCCAACAAACAGAAATTGCTTCTTTAATAAAGAAATCACAATAATTTAAATGGAATTGAGACAATGAACACTGGCACAAACAGTGGCGAGCTAACGTTTCCATCAGAATCTCGAAGTCCCTATCTTTCCTTCTCTTTAGATTAGCTCCCCAGGATTCTAGAGATGCAAAACACAAACAATTAGTTCTTAAGCAATTTTACCCATTAATCTTGTGCTAAAGTACTAATTCGCCCAGGATGTTATTTTCTCCTATTTTTCGTTGACCGCATTTTTAATTCATTTGGGCTGAAGGAGAGCTGAAGAGGGATTCATAGTCCTATTTTCGTTTTTGCACAACTGTCCTTTCCAGCTGCAGTTTTGGAGAGGAAACACACATTGAAACCCCACCAGGGAGGCAGCTGTGTAGGTCCCAATCAGTGTGGCTGGAAGGAACTGCTCTTGGAAACTGACCGAAGGGCAGAAGCTCATTTCCCGTCCTCTGGCGCCTTCCCAACCCTGCCACCCGCCTCCTCTTCTCCTGGCTCTGTCTGAGCCCCCCTCCTGGAGGGCTTTTGGAACTGGGTTTGGGGCACCTGTAGCTTAGTTCTGTCTCCCAAAAGGGGTTTAACTTGTCCACGAGAAATGAGTCAGCACGCAGAGCCTGGAGCTGTGAGATACTTCTGTTCTGAGATCTGGAATTTTCTGGATAGTCTAGAAAGACATGTTTTTGGCAGGTGAAGTCTCAAGGCCTAGGATGGGGCATTTTTGGCTTCTGGCTTGGTTAGGCATGTTCTCTGGAGCATGCAGAGCTAGCATGCTGAAAACAGGAGTTTGCACCGGTGTGGGGTTTCCAGGTTGGTGAGAACAGACCTTGCCCCCAAGCAGTCCTGGCCCCACACCATTGTGTAGTGACTGGACATGAAGATGGAGTAGAGGGATAGGCAAGAGAGAGGGGGCGGATTTGGGAGAAGCAGTCCATTTTGCCGAGCTAGCCTGCATGGCTGGGGTGGTATTTGGGGCCAGGATCCGGTCACAATTCTGTCTCCCCCGCAGATTCCTGCAGCAGGAACAAAGTGACCTGGGTCTTGTCTCTCCAAGCTGCCATGCAAGTGGTTTCTGTCAAGTTTTGTAATGTGAGAGCTTCCCTGGGGGCCGAGGCCTTCATGCTTAGCTGTAAACTGCTGAGATGCCGTTTCCAATCTTTTTAGCAAGTGGATTGGCTTCCAGATAGACAGCCTTGGAAACCAGACCCCTCTGTCCCCAAAACAGGTATCACCTGCGAGCTGCTCATGGAGGCAGAACACGCTGTCCAAGGCCAGCTCCGGATTTTCCATGGTTTGGCGTGGGCGTGGGAGGGTGAGGGAGCATTTGGAGAGCCCAGAGAAATGATGTCTAGAACCCCAAATTGATAATGATTATGAGAAGTCAGCCCCCTGCATTAACTCCCCCCTTAAGGAGATGTTTCTAAAGTTAAGTAGCTGAAAAGTGACATTTGAACGATTTCAGTTCCAGCTCCTCTGTCACTCTGAAATTTCCCTCCAAGGCTGGGGTTGGTGAAAAACAAAGAAACTGCTTATGCCCCTATTCAGGCCACAGGTAATGGAGACAGGAAAGCCCATGCTCCGGAACCCACTCCTTCCTCTCCTTCCCAGTCATATATCGGAGGATCTGCTGAGAATCAGTGCTAGAATTTCAAAAGGATTGTTTTATCTAATCCTTACAGCAAGAAGAAAGGCACGATAACAAGAGTAGCTATGGTTTACTAAGTGCCTACTATGTGCCATGTGCTGTATATGTGTAATCTCGAATCCCCAAAAGTAATCTTGCAAGAGTAGTATGGTCACCCTCATTTTACAGGCTCAGAGTCTGAACACGGAGTCTAGGAGAAGTTGTCACTTGCCCAAATTTGCATGACTCAGAAATGCTGGGATCCACGTGGTGTACTGTCCCTCTGAGTCAAGGGTTCTCTCCCCTGTGGTGCTCTGCGCAGACTCCCGCTCTCCCGTCCTCCCCCAGATCCAGGACAGGTCAGGACTGGGGAGGAGAGGCGGCCACTGCTCACCCAGCTCTTGGTTCCTTCACTGCACAGTTCTTGTCTGGAACCCAATGTCCTGGTTTACTAAATGGCTGGGAGAGGGAAGGAATTAATTTGTCTCCCCAACCTAGGAGAGGTGGGGTGGTCAGGATGAGGGATGACGTACACGGGAGGAACCTGGATGGAGACAGGAGGTTGGAAATCAGTTGTGTTGGTCTCAAGAAGTGTTTACAGACATTTCTCAAGGTTAAGGGCATATTCCCTTTGTTATTCCCATGTTCTTGGAGATGAAAATGGCCCGGTCTAGGGAAATCTCTTTAAAAATGAAGTTCACAGGTATTACAAGTTTCTGATTTCTCTGGCAAAAACTGATTGACAGGGCCCAGTCAGATCCACCCACTACTTTGGTTGTAGAAGAAAAGCATTTCAGAACTGCTTGGCCACCCTTCTGCTCAACACCTGTGGTCCTGGGGTCCTCCCAAATAATTTTGGGGTAATTCTGCTCCTGTAGGTCCAATATGGCTGGGAGGAGTCAAAGAGCCTCGGGAGACACAGAAATGTAAAGCCATTAAATACCAGAAAGATGTCCTGAGCCAGGAACTCAGAGACAGTGACAGAAATTGGTTCCAAATCCAGAAACTGGGGGCCAGCTTTCCACAGCTTTCCATTGAGGCAGCTCCTCAATGCTTCCTGATGGGTCACTTCTCCTGAGTCCCTTCGGTCACCACCCATCCAGCCCTTCCTGCATCCCCGTATTCTGCTCTGTGTCTAGTGCTACTTTCCAGCCCCAGGTTTCCCATTGCACTAACTTGAGATGACCTCAGTCCCCTCCAGCAGTGGTGATCGAGAGAGTAGATTCAGTGACAGTAAAAACAAGAATCATGTTCCCCAGAGGGTGACCCTACCACACTGTGCAAGGTGCTTTACTTACATTAACTAATCATCTGCAGAGTATGTCCATTTTACCAAGATTCAGAGAGGTAAGTGACTGGCTCAGGATTACACAGCTAGTCACCGAGTCAGAATCCAGATTCAGGCCTGTCGGACTCCAGAACTCACAGCAAAGAGGACAGAGTAAAAGCAGTCTTTCTAGTCATAAATACCAGCATCATTTCTCAGCCATTCCTATTCTCGGCGTGCTCTACAGAATTCTCAGTGCTGGGTGCGGTCAGCCACAGATGGGGAAGCTAAAGCATACAGAGGCGGAGTGAAATATCTACAGTCTCAAACAGGTCAGCAGATGAACCTGAAACAGAATGTGGGTGGCCCATTAATTTATTACCTCTTTTGCAAAAACTGCCAAGAGATCCAATTGATTGCATGAAAGATATCAGCTCAGGGAAACACATCAGTCAAACTGATAAAGATGTCAAACATCAAGATGCATGTTTGTCTGTGAGCCAAGTGTGGTAAGAAATGTGGGTGGGTGGTGTCTCAGAAGGCTGGCGGGGGCAATGTTCATTTCACGGTCTCATAGAATGCAAAGTAGGGAGGGACCTGGAAGGTGAGTTCATCTAGCCTTCCGCTGCATCCCTGACAAGTGGTTTCCTAGCCCCTGTCAGGATACCCACAGGGTCACGAAAACTCCCTTTTCCAGGAGCTGCAAATTCTGCTGCTTGCACTTCTTCTGGACACGTCTGACTTCCTGGATTTTGAATCAGTAGAAGTAGAATGTCGGTATTCTCAGCCTGAGATCTAATGAGTGCAAACGAAATCCCCTAATAAGAGTCAGAGACAGTGGGGATGCCAAAGGGTCCAGCCACTTTGGAAAACAGTTTGGCCATTTCTTAGGAGGTTAAATATACAGTTATTGTAGGGTCCAGTGATCCCACTCTTGGCTCTTTACCCAATGACAATGTATGTCCACACAGAGCTGGATGCAAGGGCTTCATTCATAATCATCAAAAACTGGAAAAAACCCAAACATCAACAGTAGTCCATCAACTGGCAGATGATAAACAGTGGTGTACCCATACCTGGAGTACTACTAGTAGGAAAACAGGACCCATGGCTGAAATGTGCAACATCGTGGATCATGGATCAATTTCAATGCCTTATCTACAGAAACCAGACTCAAAGGCTGCATAAGGTAACGATTTCTCTTCTATGACATTCTGGAAGAGGCAACAAATAGTATATTTGTGTAGGTCCACTTAAATGAGGATTTTTTTCACTATATACAGTACAGTAGTGTCAATGTATTTTTTCTTATGATTTTCTTTTTCTTTTTTAAAAAAAGATTTTTATTATTTATTTGACAGAGAGAGAACGAGAGAGCACAAGCAGAGGGAGCAGCAGAGGAAAAAGGAGAAGCAGGCTCCCTGGTGAGCAGGGAGCCCAATGTGGGGCTCCATCCCAGGACCCTGAGATCATGACCTGAGCCAAAATCAAGAGTTGGTTGCTTAACTGACTGAGCCACCTAGGCGCCCCCTAATGATTTTCTTAATACCATTTTCTTTTTTAAAAATTACTGTATTGTAAGAATGCAGTGTGTAATACATACAACATACAAAATGTGTGTTAGTCAACAGTTTATGTTATTGGTAAGGCTCCCAGTCAACAGCAGGCTACTAGTAACAAAGTTTTGGGCAAAGTTATACATGGATTTTTGACTGGGGGGGGGTCAGTGGCCTTAACCCCCTCAAGGGTCAGTTGTATGTATTAAGAACAAAACAAAACAAAACAAAAGAACAAAACAGGTTGGTGGTTGCTAGAGGCTGGGATATGACTATAAAAAGGTATTGACTACAAGTAGGCATGAGGGCACATTTTGGAGGTGATGCAAATGTTCTGTTTTGATTGTGGGAGCGATTTTACAATGCATGTACTTGTGAAAATGTGTTAAATTGTGCACTTAAAAGAGTAAATTTTACTGTAAGCAAATTATATATATATCTATATATCTCTGACCTTAGAAAAATATAAAAAAAGATGCAAAAAGCCAAGATGTCCATCAACAGATGAATGGATAAAGAAAATGTGGTATATAGATACAAGGGAATATTACCCAGCCATCAAATAGAGTGAAATCTTGCCATTTGCAACGATGTGGATGGAGGTAGAATGTATTATGCTAAGCAAAATAAGTCAATCAGAGAAAGACAAATACCATATAATTTCACTCATATATGGAATTTAAGAAACAAAACAGAAGAACATAGGGGAAGGGAAGGAAAAATAAAATAAGATGAAAACAGACAGGGAGGCAAACCATGAGACTCTTAACTCTAGGGAACAGACTGAGGGTTGCTGGAGAGGAGGTGGGTAGGGGGATGGGTTAAGTGGGTGATGGACATTAAGGAGGGCACGTGATGTAATGAGCACTGGGTGTTATATGCACTGATGAATCACTAAATTCTACCCCTGAAATTAATAATACACTATATGTTAACTAAACTGAATTAAAAAAAAAAAGCGACACCAAATTCGATAGTTGGATGGTCTCCATCTGTGCGAAGTTTTGGTCTTCATGTAATGACAGTCATGGGAGGACCCCTCCTGCCTCTGGAAGTCTCCAAGGGCTGCCTCATGTGGCATCCGAATCCTTCCAGCTGCCTCAGGGACCTGGGTCATTATTCTCTCTGGGCCAATAATTCTGATGTTCCTGCAGCTCTGTCCCAGCCTCTGTCCCAGTTTCTGTCTCTGAAGCTGCACTTGGTCTGTAGCCTGTGTCAAGGCCTTTCTAGACTTTTCCCCAGGGTACTGATTGCTTCCTTACTGTTCCAAGCTACCTGAGAGTTTTTTCTCTGCCAAGACAGTAATGGTTTCCTTGTCTTGGTGGTCTACTTCTTTGCGGTTCCCTCTGAAAAATTGCTTGGGTCCTTAGATAGCATGGCTCTTTTTATGCTTATAAACGTCCTTTCCTCTAGATGCACATGTCACCATGGTGCCTGGGACTGGGGACGATTAAAGCAGGGCCGCTGCCTTACTGTTCCCGGAGCCCCCACTCTCAGCCTTGAAGTCCAGACCCCACAATGTCCAGCATGCTGATGTTTTTCTGCCCTCCACCCTGCAGATCCTGCTTTGCTTCTCCCCTTGAAATTTGGCTTCTCTTGTCATGTTCTCCTCACACACCCCAAAATCACCATGTCCATTTCTATGTCTGAACCCCCAGTCTGGCCATGGTTCAAGTTCAAGTTCTTTCTCCAGGACATCCTTACACCCCATGCAAGTCAGTGCTGTAAATAAATTGGGGGTTGGGGAATCTGGGGGAGTACCTAACTTCAGATGTTTGAAATAGCTCAATTCTAGTGTTGGTCTAAAGCCCTCTTTTCCATAATGAAGATGTGTTTGCATTCTAGCAGCTTCTGTCTATCATCCGCATTCCTCTCTGTCACTGAGCTGGGTAAATCTAATGCCTCTTCTATGTGACAGGCCTTCAGCTATTTGAGGACAGTGATCTCGTCTTTCTGAAATCTTCTCTCCAGGCTGCCTTAGCAAGAATGCCAGGTCTGCTGGGAAATTGCTTCTGGAATCCTGATGTGAGATGTGGCCCCTGCACGTAAGAAGGTCCTAGAAAAAAGAGGGAGAGATGACTGAGAGGTGAACAAGCAGAGACTCCCACACCAGGCTGCAGGGAGAATAGGGACTCCCCGGCCCTACCTCATGCTCTGGACTTGCCTTTCCTTCCATCACAGAAATGTCTGGAGAACAACCTGTCATTGCCATGCCATGGGTGAGCAAAATAACTCCTTCCTGTCTGGAAATCTGGAGTGAAATGATACTGCCTGTAAAAGTTCTCTGTAGAGTTATTGGCATGTTTTTGAATAAATTATTCCTATTTTTTGGCTCTAAAAGTGGATTTAGCATCCCTTGGGAGTATTGGCTTGGGCCGAAATATGTGTGGAAGCCCAGAGGGAGGAAAAGTCCTGGTTTTAATGGAAGAAACACCACAGACACATGGGAAAAGGACCCAAAAACAAAACCAGAGAAGCATAATGTACCCAGCCCTCCTCAAAGCACATGGGAGTTGGCACTGTGTGCATTTCTGGTGTTCAAGCAAGGTTGAAACATAACCCAAACATTGGCGAGACCATGGGCCAACTCCCTACATTTCTGGAACGGTCTTCCTGAGAATTAGAAATAACATTTTATCAACCAGAATTCCCTTTAGTCTTTCCCACACAGGCTGCCTCTTCTGCCTTGTATTGGACAAGACCCACCCACCCTATTCTGAGCATGGCTATGTTTTCTGAGTGTAGATGGAGACCCGCCCCCCCTTCCCTCCTTCTCCAGAACTCTTCTTTGAGGAGGGCCTGTATTTAGTTGGAAGAAATATTTTGAGTCACTATGGGTGGAGGGTGACACCCAAGGCTATGCTCAAGTAGCAAAAGATGCCTTTGGAACTGCATGCATAGGGCAAGGAGGGACATTTGTGTTGTTGCTGAGAAGTGAGTGAGGACAGAATAAAGGAGAAAGAGGTAAGGGGACAGCCAGGGGATGGGAGAGACCATGGGAGTGAAAGGAAGGAAGCGATCCTGACTCCCTTTGAAGGCTTATTGTAAGTTATTAACATCGTCAAAATGGCTGGTAGGAATGAACTGGGAGTGGGGGTGGGGGGGAGGTTTGGGTATTGTGCCTACATTTGAGTGAAAGAGGCCAGAGACTGTGAGGGATGCAGGGACGGAAGTCCTGAGCCTGAGTTACATTTGTTGCCTTTCTAGTCTCCTATTTGACTTGAACTCCTTCTTCTGGGGGCTGTATCTTTGTATTTCCAGTGCCTGGCACACAGCGCAAAACACAGAAGTCCCCCAAGAAATGTTGCTTAAAGGAAATAAATAGGGAAAGAGAGGCAGTGGTATCTTCTCATTTTGCAAGTAATAAAACCCAAGAGATAATTGAGAATGTACCGGAAAGGTCAAAGTCCCAATATTGATTTTTTTGTAAAGTCTGATCCATTCAAAGGAAAATGGAATCAGTTAAATTTTTCTCTAAACATTGGCTCCCTTATCTTGACACTGTCTCTTCTTTAGGTCTGGCCCAGATGCACCTGCCCCTTGAAACCTTTTCTATTCCCCTAACTAGGCATCATGCTACATGACCTAGAATCATCGAAAATTGGAATTAAGAAGGGATGTCAGAGGTCAGTTACTGATAGTCTGATCCCTAGACCTTTCTAATGTCACTTAATACTTTCTATCTTTATTTGTTTTAGAAAATGTCTTTTACTTTAAAATGAGTTCTCTCTGGGCCTGTCAACATAGATGTGCGCTCTACACATGAATAAACCTAAGTCAAAAGTGTGAAACAGGATTGGCAAAATGTCAGTGCTGGAAAGTGCTTTGCGAATGTTTTATAAGAAATAGATATTACTCTTTCAAACCATAATGGCTTCCTGGTAAATGAAAGACTGTTTTGTTCAGTTGAGCCCCTTGAGTTAGGATATGCAAAATGCACTTGGAGCTCAGTTTTATTTTTTTATTTTATTTTTAAATTTTATTTATTTATTTATTTATTTGAGAGAGTGAGAACGGAGAGAGAGCAAATGAGAGGGGGGAGGGTCAGAGGGAGAAGCAGACTCCCCGCTGAGCAGGGAGCCCGATGCGGGACTCGATCCCGGGACTCCAGGATCATGACCTGAGCCGAAGGCAGTCGCTTAACCAACTGAGCCACCCAGGCGCCCTGGAGCTCAGTTTTAGAATATGAGTTGGAAGAAGCCAAATTTGTGTTCTAGTAGTAGGGGTCAAGGGCAATCTGGGGGACAGGAAAGGAGGTGAGATGGAAGTAGCTAATACAAAAATGGCCTAGTGGGATGGCGGGTGGAGGTGAGGGATGACGTTCAGGAAAAGAGTGCTGGCAATGTCTGTGAGTAATGAAGGTGGATGCCCATGTTCTTATGATGTGACCCTGCCTCCACCTCCATTTCCTGCAAACCTGGAGCTGAATTTTTGAACAGTTTCCCCAGAAATTCACAGAAATATTGGGGAGGGCATTGGATCTTCAACAGGATGTAGAATAGACATTTGGGGAATTTTATCTAGAGCTTAAGAGCAGGGAGAGCCCAGTCCATATCTGGGTTATACGAGACTATTTAATATCATGGAAACCTGGGTCAGTACAAACATGCTTTTCTTCCCTACAGCATCACCTTGAAATTCTCATATCTGAAGACAAGAGATAGAGATGGAAATGAAAGTCATGCATGAACAGTCAGATCTCAGCTATTAAGTACAAACTATCAATTGAATGCCTTTCATGTAGTTTTTGTTATTCTCTAGTGTGAATTTTGATGATGTGATCATTGCACAAGAGATCTGAAGGTATCATCAATGTGGAGTTGGGAGACAGGGGGAAAAGGATGGTTTAGGGATATATTATCCTAACAGCTTCCACAGTAAAGTCTGATGAAAAGTTTTCACACATGATTATACATCCAAAGAAGAATGGCAAGTGGCATATCCACAGACCAGTCCTGTGCCAGGAACACAGTGAAATTCAGGGCTGTGGTACTTTTAAGGCCATAGGAAAGGATTAATGCTATGATAAAGCATAAGGCAATTCCTGCCTTGATGGCTTTATTTCTGGAAAGATCTTGCTAGAAGATGAAATTGCTCTGGATCTTCCTCACAATCAGATATACTATGTGCTGGACCTTAATAATGCCAGTGAGAGCAGCTATGTAGCCTGTCCATTCTAGGTATTTCCTTTGATACCTCTCGCATTCTTGTCCATAGCTGTCTTCCCAGTCATTCATGCTGTCCTTTCCCATTGTCCCAGAGTTAATGAGAATACTAGGTCTAAATCTCCCCCTGCATACAGAATGACATGAACAACAAAAGCTCCTGAGGTTTGTATGAGACCAATGTGTGGGCAGCAGTATATGGCAGGTGGCTTGTTCACCAGCCTGCCCATCTTCCTATGGCGAGGCTTCTGGTTCATAATATCATTTTCAGCTTTCTCATAAGATAAAGCGATGAGGGAATTCTGTCTGTGTCCAAATTGATGGACAAGATGGTAATGATGCCAATGGGCAGGGCAAGCTCAACAGTAATGTAAATCAAAAAGGGGCAGATGAAATCAGAGAGGGAGACAAACCATAAGAGACTCTTAACTATAGGAAACAAACTGTGGGTTGCTGGAGGGGAGGTGGGTGGGGGGATGAGGTAACTGGGTGATGGGCATTAAGGAGGGCACTTGATGTAATAAGCACTGGGTGTTATATGCAACTGATGAATCACTGAACTCTACCTTTGAAACTAATGATACACGATAGGTTAATTAACTAAATTTAAATTAAAAAAAAAAAGGGGGCAAAGCTCAGCAGTGTTCTAGGCCAGATCTTTAGGTTATCAAAGATTAGGTGGCCTTCCTCCACTCTGTGACTATAGGTGCAGGGATATCATTGTCATTCAGTAAGACTGTGTGGCCTGCCTTTTTGGCTGCCTTAGAACCTGCTACTTCTATGACAATCCCAATATCTGCCTTCTTTAGACTGGAAAATCATTACTGCCTCCTTGGTCACGGCCAACAGCTGCATCCTCTCTCTCACAGCCTACCACAATGATCAGCATTTAAAAAGATGATCCCTGAGTGACTGGTTAAGAGCTCATACAGGTGCTCATGACTTAAGTCCTTCTGTTCCATACTGGCCAATACAGTGGCTTTAGCAGCCTGTTCAATAACTTGCTCCCCATCAGTGGTGAAGCATTTGTCAGTGTCTTCTACCATTCTACTGTTGACTGAAATGGTATCTACACACTCTCAGCAGTGCTTTGGCTATGAATGACAGTTACCTGTAGTCATAATGACCTTGATCCCAGCACTTTGGCATTCAGTGAGTGCATCAGGCACAGTGGACTGAAGGGGATGGATTTTTTGTTGATAAGAGCTCACAAAGCAGAAGTTGGAGGTGGGAAAGGTCATGGTATCTGTCAACTGAGTAGGTTTCTGAGAACTTGTTTGCTGGCAGGTAGAGGGGGTAGAAGCCAAGAATGTGTCTCCCCTAAGCCATCTAGCTCCATGCACACTGTGAAGGCCTCAGCTGTGCCTTTGTCTGGAGGCTAATCTAGGACATTGATAATGATGGTGTGTGCTCTCTAAGACCTTAGCAGGGAGAAGGTCTCATCATCATGAGGGGGCATTTATAACTGGAGCCATCCATCTCATCTATGAGGAGCTGAAATTTGTTGGTAGCATCAAAAGAGATTTCAGGCATTTTGCAATTTTATTTCCTACTTCCATCATAGCACCCACGGTGACCTCTGAGAATTTCCAAGGGCAGTTTCTGAGGCATCTCCAAGCACAACTTTCTTGATGAGGGGAACATTTTCCTGTCCTTGTTTGAACCCAACTCGCTTATCCAGTGTTATTATCCTGAATAAGGAGGCCCAGATTCCAGAGCTTCAGGTAGAGAGTTGGTTTGTCAGTTCTTCACGTGTGTCAGCAATGTAGGTCTGATTGTCAAACTGCACGTGGGTCCCGTGGTGAGTCTCAGTGTCAGTTTTGTCAGAGCAAACGATAGAAGTGGAATGAGGGTCTCCACTGCATCAAGGTTCTTCACCAGGAAGTTCTTGGCCATCCATTTTTCTGTCATTAACAAGATGACAGTGAAAATGACCAGAGCCTCTTGGGTTCATGGGCCACAATGATATCAATGAAGAAAATGGTGGAGTCTGGGCCGTAGTTCATGGACATTTCATAATGAAGAGAAGGATGCTGGTCAAGTGGCTTCTCCTGCCACAATACAAGTGAAGTGCTCAATCTCAGTAGCTATGGGTGTCTTCTCATTTCCAATTCCTGAAGCCAGTGAGGCAGTCTATCCAATGACCCTCTTTGGGTGTTTTCTCTTTGTCTTTAGTTCTACTAAGAGGCACAAAGTAAATTTTTGACATTGTCTTGCCCATGATGCTGATGACATGGGTGCTGGTGGAGTGAGGCTGGCCATAGGGTTCTGGGCCATAGGAGGGCATGGTTCCAATGTGTGAGCCATACTAAGGGCCTGGAGCCCAAAGGTCCAGTTGTGGGAGCTTGAGGTGGGGGGAGCTGAAGGGTCAGGCTCAGACTGGATCTTAGGCTGGTGCCAGGCAATCCAGTAGGTTCAGGCTTGCTCCTGGTTTTCTATCTTATTTCTCTTCATCTTTTATCTACTTTTCCAGATTGAAAGCCTCCTGAGGGCAGAGCCTGTGTTTGTTTTATCCCTGTATTCTCATCACATGGGAATTTAGAATAGGTGTTCCTTGAATGACTAAATAACCTCACAATTTGGGGCCTGTGGGTTTGTGGCCACCACTTGGAAAAGTACTGTAGCCACTGCCTGGCAGTGAGAAAGCCTGAATGAATGGGCTTCATAATGCAAACAGCTTGAACCAGGTCAGCAGTTCTCAACTGGAACCCCTGGAAATCCTTTCAGGGAATAAAGTACAAAAGTCAGTCTCAGCCTCCATTGCTGCCTCTGCACAGTCAAGTTGAAAATAGGGGAATGATAGCATTTACCTCTTGGAGTTGTTAGGATTCAATGATATAATTCACAGAGAGCACTTAGGACTTTCCTGGGACTAGGTAAGCACTCAAATGTAGTTATTCATATTAATGTTCCAGTTAGTAATCACAATAAAAAAGTAATGTCCTTTTTACTGTAGAGACTGCAGCTTTATTTCATTCTCTTTGTCAACTATTAACTGCTTATGACACATGAGGCCTTGTGGTAGAGAAAAAATATTAGCCCGATTTAGCATGATTCAGCAATCCAAAGGTGGGTGACTGGCAGCAGCATCACTGTCCCTGTAGGTGGGAGTACTCATTATAGTTCACGACTGACATTTTTGGTAGTTTTTGACTTTGGAAGTTTCATGTAGAGGTATTTCAGCTACCTTCTTAAGAGAAATCAATATATTTATCTTTACATAAAAATAAGTAAATCAATCAATCAATCAATCAATGACCCTTTATGGAGATCTCTGAAGGACGGGAACATGTCTTATTTATCTCATTGACTCACATATCTAGCACAGCTCATGACATGCACTCAGGAACTGCTAAATACAATTTCTGAATGAATGAATGAAACCTGTTCATGGAAGGCATTGACACTGGACATTGCTTCAAAATAATCCAGAATCAGTGGTGATGGATTTGGATTAAGAGCTTTCACAGACACCTTTGCATACCCAGAAGTTCCCATTATGTTATGGTACATCCTGTAACCAAAAACCCTGTCCCTACTGAAACCCACCCCAGATTTGGATCTAGTAGCTGCGTCTACAGTGAGGGGAGAGTTAACTGCCAGACTTGTCCTAATTAAAAATCATTCAATCTGGGCTTTGGAGGGATACAGTCTGATGTAACCCTCATCAACTCCACCAGCAATGCCATGAACAATTTTTTAAAAAAGGGTTTATTTATTTATTTGACAGAGACACAGTGAGAGAGGGAACACAAGCATGGGGAGTGGGAAAGGGAGAAGGCTTCCGGCAGAGCGGGGAGCCCGATGTGGGGCTTGATCCCAGGACCCCGGGATCATGACCTGAGTTGAAAGCAGACGCCCAGTGACTGAGCCACACAGGTGCCCCACCATGAAAAATTTTAAGAGTTGAGTTGATGTGGCTTATCAGGGGACCTTAGCTGCTATGATACTATGGCCTGGCTTGATGCCCTTGACCAAAGCTAAGTGTTGGGTGGGTAGCTTGGCTCTCTCAACGGCCTGCCTGGCCTACTCTGGTGGTATGTGTCAGGGCAGCAAGAATGTATTGCCTTAGCTAGGAATGTGGACCACCTCTGAGGGCTGAAGGAGCAGACGAATGCAGGGAGGGAGCTCTGATTCTGATGATGGGATAAGAGGACAGATTGTCCAGAAGGACATGTAAATAGTCCTTGGCTCCAGCGTCCTTGCTGTTATCTACAGTTACAGTCGATCATGGGTATTGCTCTGGGGCAGGGAAAGGGTGGAACCAGCCCAGGAGCAGATGACAGGGCACATTCCAGATCTAGTGTGCATAGATAGCCTTAGAATAAAGTGGGTGTGGCTGGGAATGCTATGACCATAACGGAGGCCACTACTCTTAATCCTTAGAAAGAGGTCTACTCATCCCAGGGATACCAGAGCCCATCTTCTCAAAGAGACACATCCTGATGTGATGGTTGGAAGGACACCAGAAGTCCTGTCTTTTCCCCATCCTCACCTTTCCCATCCAGGAAAAAAAGGACCACTAACAATTTCATTCCTGTTCCTTTGCTGGTTGCTAATAAATTTTAGCATATGGAACATTTTAAATAAGACCAGGTTCACCTCACTGCATTGGAATTTGAGCTTGCAAAGCAGGGCCTTAGGGCTTTGAAATGTTTTGCAGAAAAGGCAATGCTGTATAGGGCTCCTCTGTTACTAAGGGCCTTTCCCACTGGAGGGAACTAAACCACCTCTTTGAGTGACTCATCCCACAGGCGATAAAGTGGCTTCGGTCTAAGCCTCTGGTGCAGTGGGCTTAATAGCATGAATAATATGTTCTTTTTCCTCTCTGCTGCCATCCTAACCTTCTGACATTCCTAGAATATATTGGGCTTTCTCCTGCATTGAGATCTCACTTCCCTGGTCTTTGCATGACTGGCTGTTTTTCATTCTTCAGATCCCTGCTCAAGGTCAGCTTCTCAGAGTGACCTTTCCTACCACTCGGTGTCTAAAGTAGGTGTTCCAGCTCTAGCTCCTCCAATATGGTCTAGGACAACCTTCTAGTTCTTTCCTTTATGGCCTTATTTGCAACTCTAACTGCATTTATGCATTATTCACTTGTTTGTTATCTTC
This sequence comes from Zalophus californianus, assembly GCF_009762305.2. Lineage (NCBI taxonomy): Eukaryota > Metazoa > Chordata > Mammalia > Carnivora > Otariidae > Zalophus > Zalophus californianus. The sequence goes on along the minus strand of NC_045597.1, from coordinate 175,540,401 downwards.
AGCATGTGAGCTCTGTGAGGGCAGGCTTGTCTTGTTATTGCTGTATTGGGGGCACAGCACAGACCTAGCATACTTAAAACATTTGAGTTTCTATCATGTGTACTTTAGTATTTGGGGGGAATTTCTGGAGTTGGACACAGTCTCACAAGCTTAAGGTCCAGTTGGGAAGATGGAAAATTTATCAGTTGGCACTCATGTAAGTGCTTGGAGAGAGGGAGGAGAGGGCATAGCTGGGGAAACACCCAAAGAAATCTGCAGAAGTTGGGGGGGGTTCTCCTGGAAAATAGAAGAATTGAGACCCAAAGAAAGTGGCAAGTAGCTGAAGAAAGAGGAAAAGAATTTTGGGTAGAGTGTGTAGCACGTGCAAAGACCTGGAGGTGGGAAAGATGGCATTTTTGAGGACCTGAGAGCCTGTAGTAGGTAAAAGAGGGCAAGCAGCAAGCAATGGGGATGGAGACATAGCAAGAGTTAGAGCACAGCATGATGGAGCCATACTAAATTTGCATTTTATTCTGTAGGAAATGAAGAGCTACTGAAGAGTTTTATTTTTTTAATTTAATTTTGTTATATTAGTCATCATACATTACATCATTAGTTTTCGATGTAGTGTTCCATGATTCATTGTTTGCGTATAACATTCAATACGTGCTCTCCTTAATACCTGTCACCGGGCTAACCCATCCGCCCACCCCCTCCCCTCTAGAACCCTCAGTTTGTGTCTCAGAGTTCATAGTCTCTCATGGTTCGTCTCCCCCTCTGATTTCCCCCCCTTCATTTTTCCCTTCCTACTATCTTCTTCTTCTTCTTCTTTTTTTTTAAACATATAATGTATTATTTGTTTCAGAGGTACAGGTCTGTGATTTATCAGTCTTACACAATTCACAGTGCTCACCATAGCACATGTCCTCTCCATTGTCCATCACCCAGCCACCCCATCCCTCCCACCCCCACCACTCTAGCAACCCTCAGTTTGTTTCCTGAGATTAAGAATTCCTCATGTCAGTGAGATCATATGATACTTGTCTTTCTCTGATTGACTTATTTTGCTTAGCATAATACCCTCTAGTTCCATCTATGTTGTTGCAGATGGCAAGATTTTGTTTTTTTGATGGTTACATAATATTCCATTGTGTATATATATATATACACCACATCTTTTTTAAAAAAATTTTTTATTGTTATGTTAATCACCATACATTACATCATTAGTTTTGGATGTAGTGTTCCATGATTCATTGTTTGTGCATAACACCCAGTGCTCCAAACAGAACGTGCCCTCTTTAATACCCACCACCAGGCTAACCCATCCCCTCACCCCCCTCCCCTCTAGAAACCTCAGTTTGTTTTTCAGAGTCCATTGTCTCTCATGGTTGGTCTCCCCCTCCGATTTCCCCCCTTCATTCTTCCCCTCCTGCTACCTTCTTCTTCTATTTTTTTCTTAACATATATTGCATTATTTGTTTCAGAGGTACAGAACTGTGATTCAACAGTCTTGCACAATTCATAGCACTCGCCATAGCACATACCCTCCCCAATGTCTATCACCCAGCCACCTCATCCCTCCCAACTCCCACCACTCCAGCAACCCTCAGTTTGTTTCCTGAGATTAAGAATTCCTCATATCAGTGAGGTCATATGATACATGTCTTTCTCTGATTGACTTATTTCACTCAGCATAACACCCTCCAGTTCCATCCACGTCGTTGCAAATGGCAAAATCTCATTCCTTTTGATGGCTGCATAATATTCCATTGTGTATATATACCACATCTTCTTTATCCGTTCATCTGTCGATGGACATCTTGGCTCTTTCCACAGTTTGGCTATTGTGGACATTGCTGCTATAAACATTGGGGTGCACGTACCCCTTCAGATCCCTACATTTGTATCTTTTACACCACATCTTCTTTATCCATTCTCTGTTGATGGACGTCTTGTCTCTTTCCATAGTCTGACTATTGTGGACATTGCTGCTATATACATACCCATTTGGATCACTACATTTGTATCTTTGGGGTAAATACCCAGTAGTGCAATTGCTGGATCGTATGGTAGCTCTATTTTCAACTTTTTGAGGAACTTCCATACTGTTTTTTAGAGTGGCTGCACCAGCTTACGTTCCCACCAACAGTGTAGGAGGGTTTCCCTTTCTCTGCATCCTTGCCAACATCTGTCGTTTCCTGGCTTGTTAATTTTAGCCATTCTGACTGGTGTGAGGTGGTGTCTCATTGAGGTTTTGACTTGGATTTCCCTGATGCCAAGTGATGTTGAGCACTTTTTCATATGTCTGTTGGCTATTTGGATGTCTTCTTTGGAGAAATGTCTGTTCATGTCTTCTGCCCATTTCTTGATTGGATTATGTGTTCTTTGGGTGTTGAGTTTGATAAGTTCCTTGTAGATTTTGGATACTAGCCCTTTATCTGATATGTCATTTGCAAATATCATCTCCCATTCTGTGGGTTGTCTTTTGGTTTTGTTGACTGTTTCTTTTGCTGTGCAAAAGCTTTTTATTTTGGTGAAGTCCCAATCGTTCATTTTTGCCCTTGCTTCCCTTGCCATTGGTGATGTTTCTAGGAAGAACTTGCGTGGCTGAGGTCGAACAGGTTGCTGCCTGTGTTCTCCTCTAGGATTTTGATGGATTCCTGTCTCACATTTAGGTCTTTCATCCATTTTGAGTCTATTTTTGTGTGTGGTGTAAGGAAATGGTCCAGTTTCATTTTTCTGTATTTGGCCGTCCAATTTTCTCAATACCATTTGTTGAAGAGACTGTCTTTTTTCCATTGGATATTCTTTCTCGCTTTGTCGAAGATTAGTTGGCCATAGATTTGAGGGTCCTCTTCTGGGCTCTCTATTCTGTTCTATTGATCTATGTGTCTGTTTTTGTGACAGTATCATACTGTCTTGATGATGACAGCTTTGTAATAGAGCTTGAAGTCCAGAATTGTGATGCCGCCAGCTTTGCTTTTCTTTTTCAACATTCCTCTGGCTATTCAGGGTCTTTTCTAGTTCCATACAAATTTTAGGATTATTTGTTCAATTTCTTTGAAAAAAGTTGATGGTATTTTGATAGGGGTTGCATTAAATGTGTAGATTGCTCTAGGTATCATTGACATTTTCACAACATTTTTTCTTCCAATCCATAAGCATGGAACGTTTTTCCATTTCTTTGTGTCTTCCTCAATTTCTTTCATGAGTATTTTATAGTTTTCTGAGTACAGATTCTTTGCCTCTTTGGTTAGATTTATTCCTAGGTATCTTATGGTTTTAGGTGCAATTGTAAATGGGATCGACTCCTTAATTTCTCTTTCTTTTGTCTTGTTGTTGGTGTATAGAAATGCAACTGATTTCTGTGCATTGATTTTATATCCTGCCACTTTACTGAATTCCTGTATGAGTTCTAGCAGTTTTGGGGTGGAGTCTTTTGGGTTTCCCACATAAAGTATCATATCATCTGCAAAGAGTGAGAGTTCGACTTCTTTTTTTGCTGATTTGGAATCCTTTTATTTCTTTTTGTTGTCTGATTGCTGTGGCTAAGACTTCTGCTACTGAAGAGTTTTAAGTAAAGAGAGGCATGATCCAATGTTCACTTTTGAGGGATCACTCTGCTTTGTGGGGAGCAAAGATTTGGAGGGGCAAGACTAAAGAAAGGGTGAACATATAAGAGGTATACTGGTGGTCCAAGTGAGCAAAAATGGCAGCCTGGACTAGAAAGGCAGCTGTGGGCCTGGACAGAATGGAATGTTCCTCAGTGTTTAGTGTCTAAAGATTGATGATTGACTTTGGGGGCGGGGGAAGGAGTGGAGGCTGGAGTGCTTCGGTGCAGACAAGGACAAGGCCCATGTGACCTGGGCACCTGTGGAGATGGTGATGGCATTCACGAGGGCAGGAGAGCCAGCGGGAGGAGAGGAACCACACACATCACCACCTTTGGGCCATCCCTCCTTTTCTCTTCCCCTTGGGAAATTCCAGCTGCCCTAGAGGCCCAGCACAAGTGCCATCTCTTCCTCAAAGTTTCTTCTGAATCCTCTTCTGAGCTACAGCACCACCAACTGGCCCACACCCTCTGCCACTTGTGTATGTTGTTCTGCATTATTTCCTCCAAGTTTGTCTTGTCTTTCCAACTAGGTTGCGTACTTCTTGGTAGCAGAACCCTATGTCCCAGTGATGGCCATGGGGCTGAGTACGTGGCAGGTGCTCAGTCCTTGGCAGCTGTGTCAGTAAGGATTCTCCAGAGAAACAGAACGGATAGGATGTGCCTGTATATAGAAAGACATTTGTTATAAGGAATTGGCTCATGCAATTATGGAGGCTGGCAAGTTCAAAGTCTGCAGTATGGGCTGGCTAGAGACCCAGAAAGAGCTGATGGTGCAGATGAAGTCTAAAGGCAGTCTGCTGGAGATTTCCCTATCACTCAGAGAGACTGCTCTTTTTGTTCTATTCAGGTTCAACTGTTCAGCTGAGGCCCATTCATATTATAGAGGGGGAGATTCTTACTCAAAGTCTACTGATTTAAATGTGAATTTCATTCAAAAATGCCCTTTATTTTTATTTATTTATTTAAATTTAATTTAATTGTATTATATTATGTTAGTCACCATACAATACATCATTAGTTTTTGATGTGGTGATCCATGATTAATTGTTTTCGTATAACACTCAGTGCTCCATGCAGTACATGCCCTCTTTAATACCCATCACCAGGCTAACCCATCCCTGGGCCCACCCCCCTCCCCTCGGAAACCCTCAGTTTGTTTCCTGGAGTCTATAGTCTCTCATGGTTCATCTCCCCCTCTGATACTCCCCCTTCATTTTTCCCTTCCTTCTCCTAATGTCCTCCACGCTATTTCTTATGTTCCACAGACAAATGGATAAAGAAGATGTGGTTCATATATACAATGGAATATTACTCAGCCATCAGAAAGGATGAATACCCACCATTTGCATCAACATGGATGGAACTGGAGGGAATTATGCTAAGTGAAATAAGTCAAGCAGAGAAAGACAATTATCATATGGTTTCACTTCTATGTGGAACAAAACACCCTTTAAATTGACACCTAAATTCATCATCACAGGGGTTACCTGAGTGACTTTACACAAGTTATAATCATGCTTTTAAGCCAGGTGGGTGGTTAGGTTGGCAAGGCTTTGACTTCTTGGATCTCACAGGCACATATAGGTGCTGAAGAGAATACCTGAGCCCCGAGAGGTGAAATGATTTTCCTAAGGTTACCAAGAAATTGTAGTGCCAGGGCCAGGAGTGAAACCCAGATTTCTGGACATCCAGACTTGTGTCTTTTCTACTATATCTCATAATGGACAACTTGTGTGTGTGTGTGCATGTGCCTGTGCACGCACGTGCATGCGTGTGTGTGTGTGTGTGTGTGTGTGTGTGTGTGTGTGTCCCTGTCAAGAGGCCAGGATACCTTATTGGAGCTGTGACTTCTAGTTTTTAATTTGGAGATTAAAAAACACAGAGAAAGGCAATAACTTTCTCCAGCTGTGTATTCTGTTTTAGTGAGAATCTAAAAACAACAAATTGGACAGGAATTCACGAAAGGTATGACACAACTTAGCCCTTCATCAAAAATAGCTAGTTCCAGGTCACTGAACTGAAGCCAGCTCATGCCTGGGAGCCCCGGGTGGTTTGGGTTTTTATAGTGAGTCCTGAGGGCAAGGTAGAAACCTGTTAAGTTGGAAGAGACATGCAAGATTTAGGATCCAAACTAGAAGGTGGGGGTCACCAGGCCTCACACAGGCCCAGAATCCAGAGTTCCAGCTTGGGCTGAGTTTGGGAATTCTGGATAAGCAGAGGGAAATTAGGTAGACCATGGAATTTAGACCAGAACACTTGGGACATATTCTGGATCAGGGAATGGCCTGTTAAACTCTGTTCCAGAGTAACTAGGGTGTGACCATTGAGCCCGGGGTCTGAGTGGCTTGGGCTCAATCTCTGTGTCTCTTTTTCTCTATCTCTCTGTCTGTCTTTCTCTTCTGGCTGGAAGGTGCCAGCTAGCATGTGCTGCTCCATGGCAGGCATTGGAGGTCTGCATGTGAGGGCTGGCTTCTCAGGGGACCCTTACTGCTCTCTTCAAATTCTCCAGGCAGCAACAAGAATTCTAAGCAGGTGGCCTCTTCTTTTGCAAAGTCTTTGATGCAGCAAAATTCAGCATGATATAAGTGGACAGCCCTTTGAGGCTCTTGTAATAAAATTTGGTCTGCATAGTTTCAGTATTTGTCAAGGCAGTAGAATCAGATACCAGTTATGTCCACATTATGCCAACTACCCAGATGGAAAAGAACAATCCATTTGTCACTTTGGCCCACTGACATTCCAGAAAGCAGAAATTCCCCAACTTTCAGAATCTGTGACATGGTAGTGACTGAATTCATTGTGCTTTCTTTCTCCTAAAACTGCTGTATGGCTGGATTTCATTTTCTTAGCTCAAAGGATTCAGATTTAGCTTAGTACAAAAGAACTGGGAGCCCCCTGGGTGTCACATGAGGGAGCTGGGTAGTTAGTGAAGTTGAGCCACATTTTCACAGATCTCCAGACCCAGAGACCTTGCCTTGAGTGCCATATTTCAGAGAACACCTAATGGATAAATACATTCAGCACCAAAACCCTGGAAGGCGGGGAGTATGGCACCTGAGAGACATCATTAATTTTCAAGAGTATGGGGAATACTTGGAGCTGTAATCAAACTTGGTCTCTTCTATATGCACCAGAGCACTTGTGGAAAACCAAACTGGGATCACAATGGACAAAGTGCAAAGACCTGGCTGGTAGGAAAAAAAGAGCAAAACATGGAAACCTTAATGGATGGATGGAGGATAGGTTGGCCTTCTTTTCCACTGTTTTTTTTTTTTCCATCCACAGAATTAATATTTGATAAAAGGAGTTCTGTAGATGTTATGGATTTGGAATTTTGGGGAAAAATATGATAAGACTCCTTGTAAATTTCAGTTTAAGCTGTGTGCCGATTATTTTGGGAGGCACTGCAGCCAGTTCTCTGCTCAAGTGAAGGTCAGAGGGAGGGGTGGTAGCAGCCATGATGTTGGTTGCCAATATTGGTGTGTGTTGTGGGATGCACTGGCTGGATATTTGCAGCCTGAACCATTGAAGAGTTTCACCTCTGCCCAACCTCTTCTCCAAGCCATGTGTGGATTCTGGAATAGGAGCTGCTGGTGGACAATAGCAAAGATTCCAGGATGGAACTTCCTAGATTTAGAGATCCTTTCTTTGTGGGAAGAGACAGGAACTTAAAGTCCAACCTGGAACCATACAAACTAATACATCTGGAGACAGGAATCCCAGATCCAAATATCTGAGCATTAAGGAAAAAGCTGGAAAAAATTAGCACTAAGAGAGATCTGGGGCAGGAAGGAGAACTGAAAATTTGTTTTGTACCCGCCCTTGACTTACCACTGGCTGACCCAGGGCTGAAGGATGAGGAGTGGTGGGGTGGGAGGTGGGGCAGGGAGGCAGTTGTTTAGAAGAAGCCAGAACTATTTAAGGCTGCAAACAGATACAGCTGTAGGTCATGGGGAAGGGCAGTAAGTGACCTTGTGGATGGTGATGAACCATAGCTATAAAGAACTTAGAGACAAGAGTTTGTGTCCCTGGATTGACAGATTTTGAAGGAGGTTCTAAGAGGAGAGGGTCTGAAAACCCAGCATGAGGTCAGGTTAGCATCACTACTGAGCTGTTTCTGCTTTGCTAAGGGATAGCATTTTAGCATTTGCTGGTGGTCTGCACAGCGTATAAAGGGAAAACTACAGAAAAAAGCAAAGCAGAGAACAAGAGATGAATGTTGCCAGAGTAGAGGATAAAGAAGTGAGAACTGGAAGGATTCCCAGAATCCCTTGCATCTATTCTTTGAAGGTCCAGAAATAGGGGGATATGAAGGGTGTGGGGAGGAGGGATTTTGGCCTCTGGGCTTTTCTTGGGTTTTCTGATGCAGAATGAAGTGAGAAGAGGTTTATATTAGGTTCATGATTGTCTTCACTGCTTATGGCACTAGCTTGAGCAACACCTCTTTTGGGGGTGGAGAAAAGGTGAAAAACTACAGCCTTGGTAAATGTTGAATTGGAGCAAACAGCAGAAAAGGTCATTTCATAACACGTTTGGGGTGGGCTGGGGTCTCTGGAGCAATCCTGAATGACCTTTCAGGATTTCATTTTTCCACTCATGTCCACAGGAAGTGTGCAGGTGGAAGGACAATTTGAGAAGGGAGAAGTAGGGGAAGAGGTTGACTGTTGAAAGAAGCAGCGTGAGCTGATCTCCACCATGATCTTTCAGGATCTTCACTCAGGAAATGCCTTCTCTGAGGTCTCTCTCATGCCCCAGGAATGCAGGGCTTCCCTCACCTCGTTCTCACAGGTCCTGGGGAGTACTGACTTCAGGGAGATCTAGGGACTGGCAGAGGTTGTTCCATCTAGAAGACCCTGCTAATCATCACAGCTACATTTGCTAGACTGTTGAGTCCTGACTCTGCTGAGCCGGCTGCTAAAGATCACCAAGGAATGTGGTTAAAAGCAAAGAGATATTAGGAGAAGGAAGGAAAAAATGAAGGGGGAGAAATCGGAGGGGGAGACGAACCATGAGAGACTATGGACTCTGAGAAACAAACAGGGTTTTAGAGGGGAGGGGGGTGGGGGGATGGGTTAGCCTGGTGATGGGTATTAAGGAGGGCACGTATTGCATGGAGCACTGGGTGATATACGCAAACAATGAATCATGGAACACTACATCAAAAACTAATGATGTACTGTATGGTGACTAACACAAAATAACAAAATTAAAAAAATTAAAAAAAAAAAAAAGCAAAGAGTCTAAGACTCCCTCCTGGAGATCCAGATTCAGAAATTCAGGGGTGGGACCTGCAATCAATATTTAAAAATTTTTTTTTCCTGATGATTCTAATGTGTAGTTGGGTTTGGAAACCTCTGTGTCTGGAGTCATTGCTCAGAGTTGGGTTTTTACCTTCTAGACTAAGTTTTTGATGTAAAACAGATAGCATCGACCTAACATCTGCAGTCCTCTCAGACCATTATAAATAATGGCAGTAAATGTTGAACAAATATGTAAGATTTATATATACATTACATAGAACTCAAGGATAAATATATTTGTGTTACTGGAATGTCACAATCAATCTAGAAAATGACAAAATATATAGGCATTTAACTGGCACACTCCTTCTTTTAATCTACACAAGGTGACCTTCCTCCCTACCACCATCTTTTTGGCTTGCTCAATTTTCAAAACAGTTTCTTTCAAAAAGGTTTCTAGGGCATGGAAGCATAAGCCTTGTGCAGTGTGTAAGGGCTTCTTCGGGAGAAGCAGGACTTCAGAATCCCATGAGAAATGGGATTTTTTGGGTTGTGTTTGTGTGTGTGTATGTGTTTGTGTGTGTGTGTGTGCAACATTCAGTGGGTTTCTAAGTGTTTTAAAAAAATACCTTATACTCAGCATGTAATCTAAGAAGTGCAAGTCAAATGGGCAGGTTTGCTGGTGGTCTGCACAGGCTGCCATCAACATGTGGCTAAAACTTTCATGATCTAGCAATGGAATTAAATTGACAATGTGGCCATGACAGACAGGAGGTCAGTACAAGAACTGGGAAGGGGGTCTTGTCAGTCTCAACCTTCACCTGGGGAGGGGATGGATTGATCATCCAAGAAGGCAAGGAGTGAGGAGCCTGGAGGAATCTGTATGGCTTCTGAGGATTCCAACAGAGAAAATTGATTTTGTCAGCTCCTCAAACAGGTTAGCAAGCGAACAGAGCAGCTTCCCTGAAGCTGGAGATAGTCTTTGCTGCAAACCAGTTGTTTGCTTGATAAACAGAGCAAACCCCTGGAAAGTGTTGAAAGAGAGGGGTGCGGCCAATGCCTTTGGCTGACAGCACATTCAAAAGAGCTAAGAAAACAAGGGTATAAACTTGAAAAATCTTTTAGGTTTCGTTTACTCAGGCAAAAAGGAGTCCAGACTACAGCAATTAAGTGAGTTTGATGAATAGGGATGGCTGACCTGGCAGAACTGGGCCTGCAACCCTTTTTTCTTTGGCAGTAGACTATGTGTCTTTACCTTCCTTCCCCTCCCCTCCCTTCCACCCCCCCCCACACATGCACACACACATTCTTTTTCTGCCTGTGAAAACTCAGTTTCACTCTTTCATCTGATTTATTTGTCTTCCAGTGGAGGGAACTATATACATTGAATTTCCTTGTTCCCCAATTATTTTATGCGGGAAAATCTTATCTTTCTGGAGAACCAGTGCTGTACATTATGTTGCTACTTCTTTCCTTTTTTTCCATTTTTCCCCCCTCTTTTCTTTTTTTTTTTTTTTAAAGATTTTATTTATTTATTTGAGAGAGAGAATGAAGATAGAGCATGAGAGGGGAGAGGGTCAGAGGGAGAAGCAGACTCCCCGCTGAGCGGGGAGCCCGATGCGGGACTCGATCCCGGGACTCCAGGATCATGACCTGAGCCGAAGGCAGTCGCTTAACCAACTGAGCCACCCAGGCGCCCTTTCCCCCTCTTTCTTTCCCTTACTCCTTTCCTCTCTCCCTTCCTTGCTTCTACCCAAAGTATACCTAGCTAATGCTGGGTCTATGTTGAGGCTTCATTCATTGTTTTATTCATTCACTTAACCATCTGTATTAAGCACCTGCTATTCGCCAGTCACTAAGCTAAGATCTGAAGATACAGACATAAAAGGCCACACTCTCATTCTTCAGACTGTTCATACTCTAGCAGGAAAGATCTTAGATGCTTGGCAATCAAACTGCATATACATGTTTTGTTGAATGTAATGAAATCCCTATTGTTGACATTTACAACTTTAGAAATGGGTAAGTTGGAAAGATATTTGAAAACAGATTTTAAAACCACCCAAAGGACCAAGATGATGGAGCCAATCAAACATGGCAGAGGGAGCAACCCACGTCCCTATTCTACTCTACAGCACCTATAAGTGGTCAGCCTCTGAGAAGGACTGGTTTCTAAAGAGGGTGGGAGAGGGCTCCTTCCCTCCCATGGTAGCTCAGGGAACAGAAACGCAGGTGCAGGTAGGTGAAACCCACTGACCACACAGTTCTAGCCACGTGTGAGTTACTCTGTGAAACTTCTCTCCAACTCTCCTAGGGCTTGGCATACTCTCCAAAGTCCAAAGAACTTTCTTTAGGCTACCTAGTTTCTCCGGCCCTTGAGAATCATTTTCTCCTTCATGGCTTGCAGAGAGGTAGAGCGTGGGTGCAGTGAGGGGAGGAAACAGGAGAAATAAAAGAAAACACCCGTTTAACAATCCCTCAATTGTAAGAATGAACAAAATCTTCAGGGGAAATGAACACTATTCAGAGGATGGGCTAGGTGTTGTGAAAGGGAGCTTTTCCCACTGAACAAAATCTGTGCTTATTGCAGGGAAACTCAGATGAGCCTTGGTGTGTGTGAAAGATCACTTTGGAATAAACTGTTTAATTTGATCTGGGGATGGAATGTACCTAGCTCACCTCCTTTTTCAAGGAACTGAGATAGTTCCAGCTTATAATTCAGTTCACTTAAGATGAGGACAAAACAGATTTTGGCATTTCCAGGAAGTCTAGGATGGAAAAATTTCCCATGTGCCTACCTAATCTTCACCCACGTGGTGAAGCACCAAGCTCCAGCAATTTAGATTCCCATATGGCCATTTGGTTGTTAACTGCATGAAGGATATTGGCTGTGGAATGAAGTTAGCTGGTTGAATTCTTATCTGAAAAATGGCAAATATTTCAAATACACAGTGCTCATACTTGGTGTACAGTGAGTCCTGTCCTTCCTGGATAAGAATGTGTGCCTAATAGAACTGACTTGTGTAGACCCTTCTGTTGGTAGAGAAGCCTCTGGGTTCGTTACCAACAACAGTGGTTTTGAGGTTTTGAGACCTCAGGAATACGTCGACCTCAGGAATACATCAAATGTGGCTATGACTATAAAAAGGGATTTGGGAGCCTTCTCTCAAAATATGGGAAAACAAGTAAGTTTAGAAGATGGGGCCTGCAGACCTTTTACAAGTTACAGGCAATATAATCTGAGGAATTCTGTATGTCTTTCCAGGCTTTGAATTGTTTTGATGTTAATAATTTGTGGAGCCCCTGGTGGCTCAGTCAGTTAAGCATCCAACTCTTGATTTCAGCTCTGGTCATGATCTTAAGGTGGTGAGATTGAGCCCCGAGTTGGGCTCTGTGCTGGGTGTGGAACCTACTTGGGATTCTCTCTCTCTCTCCCCCGCTCTGTCCCTCACTACCGCTTCCTCTCTAAAAAAAAATAAAAATAAAAAAATAATAAAATAAAATAAAAAAGAATTTGGGTACTACCTCTCTGTACTAGGGAACCCTCTTTCTTCCTCCCTCAAAAGGAGAAATTGGCATCATAAAATAGCCGGAAGATTCAAATTAGAAACAAGGGAAAATACCCAACTCTGTTCTTAAGAAAGGTACAAAAGCACTAGGTGACTGTTAGAAATCTATTCTTGGCCTGGTTGTCTTTGTGTCTGTTCATGCAGGTTAAATTTGATTATGTCTTAATGTCTTCTGAAATTCTGTTGCATTGATGTGTACAAACAATTGTGCCAGGCACTGGAAATAGGGATAGAAAAGACTTCAGGTCTCCTTAGGTGAGTCAGAAGGGTGACCTGCCAATAGAGGGTCTTGAGTCTCCAAGGGTGGAACTTCCCTGCTCTTTGTCCCAATCAACATGGCAGTGAGCTTGACCCAAGGAAAGACAGGAAACTTTCTAAGGATGAAAGGGCGTCTCAAGGGTGGTTCTTCTGAAATGCTGGTTTCAACTGATCATCCACATCATTATGATCACAGTCACAATGACTAGGTTTCATTTGAACTTCTACTGCAGCCCTTAAGATGTGGCATGCTTTCTATGAGGAGAGGAGTTCAGGAGGTCGTACCATTTCCAGCGATTCAACTGAACAAGTCAATCTTGGATTTTTCATCAGGGTGATATGAGTTACGAAGTTACCTGGGCAGCCTAGTTGGTAATAAGACTCTTTAAGATATATGTCACCCCACTGTGAAACAATTAAGCTAAGGCAGGGAAAACACTCAAAGGAACAAAATGAACTTCTTCCCCAACCTCTGTTGTGGGTTCTCCTTGGGCTTTGTTGCTGTGGGAGGGTGTGCACGCGCGTGCATGTGTGTAAGAAAGAGAGAGAGTAGTAGTGCCATATTTGCCTCTCAAAGATAGTTCTCCTTAATGTGAAATCCACAGGATCGAATTGGAGCTTACCCAATATGCCAAATATTCTGGTTTCCTTTAACTGTGGACTTGCAATTCCAGAGTCTGCTTACGACAGTAAGAGGAAATATGCTTTATGCTATTGGCTTTCTGGACATGCGGGGCAGTGCTCCCTTTGGCTTTTCTTTTTTTTTTTTTTTAAGATTTTACTTATTTGACAGAGAAAGCACAAGCAGGGGGAGTGGGAGGGGGAGAAGCAGGCTTCCCGCTGAGCAGGGAACCCGACGTGGGGCTCCATCCCAGGACTCTGGGATCATGACCTGAGCTGAAGGCAGACGCTTAATGACTGAGCCACACAGGCGCCCCTCCCTTTGGCTTTTCTAAACTTTCTCTTTTTCCATAGCACCAGTGCCCTTGGTGGACAAGTCCCCATTTCCCCAGCCCAGATGAGGAGGTGATGATGGGAACTAAGGGTGAGGATAGGTGGAGAAGTGTTAGCAGAGACCCCAGCAGTGCTTCTGAGGCCATCTCCTACTCAGGTTTGGCAGGGTTTGCTGATGGGCGGGAGACCCATGGAACCCCCTCTTCCCCAGGTCCACGCCACCGAGTGGGCTTAGCCACCCATCCTGAGAAGTGGGCTCAGCCACCCATCCTGAGAAGCACAAGTGGATATGAGGACAAGTGGGAGAAGCTTCGTGGGCAAGCAATTTTTGGTGACCCCAGTGGGCTCCCTAATCTCTCAGTAAGGCTTAGTGAACCAGAAATAGCCATCCAGTATTCCAAGGACCTTAGGGGTCATGGCTGCAGGATCTAGTGACTCGTGACCAGTGACAATATGTAGACTGAGGCCAAGGGAATGGAATTGCTTTACCCAAGGTCATTCTGGTTATTATTGGCTGAAGGAAGACCTCCTGCATCCCAGCCCAGAGCTCCTCCTCCTGTACCATGAGGCTGTATGCTTGTGAGTGTCCTCTCTGGAGATTTGGGGGTGGGATCATTCAACTTCCCGGTCTCAGTCATGACCTACAGGATTGCCACTTTGTTCTTCTCAGCCAGATCCTTTATTCCTCTCTTCCTGTGTTCTAGCCATCTGCTCACCCACCCTGAAATTCAGAAAAGAAGAAGAAATCTGAGTGACCCATGGAAAATTTTATTGCTGACCAAATCAGTCCCAGCCCCTCCCGGCTTTGTTCCATCCTGAAATCAATTTTCTTTGGCCTGTCATCTGTCGGATTTGCATGACTCTGGAGGTGCCCTGACTCTCAGCAGTCCTGCTGGGTCACCATGCCTCAGTCAGAATGTAGAGACCTGGAATTGGAATTGGAAATTTGTTACTGTGCCTTAAAATCATTTTTCAAGGAGTTTGCAATATCAACTTGTCTTATCTTGCACTCAATTAGTTTTTGGCTCTGATTTATTTATTTATTTTTTTCATATTAGAATTTGAATTGGCTACCAGACCTGTTGGTTTTATCCAACACCAAGTTGATACAAATTGGTTTTGGGTCTTAAGCAGGGCCTGGCCCCAGGTAAAATTGTGAACTAGTTGAAATGTGTCTCTGGCGCCCAACCGTCTTCCTTTCCAGCCCCCTCCTATCTCCTGCCCTTTCTTTCCCTGGGTTTCCCTGGTGCTAGCTATTTCTCTGGAAAGTATTTGACAACTATAGCCATTCTGTCTGATTAACCAATTACATTTGTATAATAACAGCATTTCTAAGACATTGTAAGCACCTTTCCATCCCCACCTCTCTTTGGTTGTGCCAGAGGTCAGTGGTCTCCACATTTGGTTGATCATAGAATATCTGGAGATTTTTGTTCCAAATACAGGTTCCCAGGACTCACCCAGTGGAAAAAGGATGGAATCTTGTGCTGGTCCCTGGGAATTAGTATTTTTTAATAAGATTCCAGGCCATTCTGATAATTAACCACTGATCTCCAGTGGGAAGTTTCCTTCCAACTCTGAGATTTTGCGTCCCTACAACTTTATTTTTATCACAGCACTGGGAGGAATTAGCATCATATCATCATCATCATCATCATCATCACCACCATCATCATCACCATCATCACCATCATCACCATCATCACAACAACAGCTAATTTATTAAGCAATCACTAGATGTCAAGTTCAGAGCTAAGCACCTTTTATGAATTATCTCAGGGATGAGACCATTTTTATTTTTCTTCAACAGTGGAGAAATTTGAGGTTCATGAGACCCAGTAGGGAACTGACTAGGATGTCTTAAAATTTCTGAAACTACCAGTGGAGTGAAAAATCCTCCAAATTCTCCAGTCTGGGTTCTAGGGTTCTTTGTAGGGCTTGGGGTCAGTGTGGAGGTGGTCTCAGGCCACTTGAGCTGCAGCCCAGCTGTGAAGGCCTTCAGGACAGGGAATGTGTTTCTCAGTCTTTCCCATTCCCCCACCCCAACACACCCAAGCGCCCTGTATGGCAAAGAGATGGCCCTCAGTGGAAGCTTGCTGGATTGGAACTATCTGTAACCCAGCTCTTCTGACATCTGGCCCAGGGCATTTCTACTATCTGGGACTTAATGAAAGCCAGAACCCCAAGGTATAAATTGAGAACAGAGCTTAATTTGGTGTTTCACAGACAGGTATTTGGGATTTTAAGGACTCAGATCATGCAAATTACAAAGATAATTATCTCTAATGATGAAGTTTCAGGTGCCTTGACAGGCAGACCACCTTTGGAAAGGTGTAGATTCTAGACCCATGTATGTGTACACGGTCACTTGTTTTTCAACAAAGGCACCAATGCAGCTCAATGGGGAAAGGAAGTCTTTTCAGTGAGTAGTACTGGAGCAACTGGATATAAACATATGGGATAAAAAAAGAGACTCTTGGCCCCTACTTCATACCAAAAATAAAAGTTAATTTGAAATGGGTATATATATTTAAATGTGGAAGCTAAAACAATAAGCTTCTAGTAGGCATCATGGGAGAATACCTTTGTAACCGTGGGGTAAACTAAGATTTCTTAGGTAGAACACAAAGTTAATAACGTTTTTGTAACAAAAAAATTTGATAAATTGGACCTCATCAAAACTAAAAAACAAATTTCTGTTCATCATGAGATACTATTAAGAAAGTGAGAAAGCAAATTATATTATAGGAGAAAATATTTCCCAAGAGACTAGTATCCAGAGTACCCAAAGAGCTCAGTTTTATCAAGACAAACAACTTATTTTTAAAAAGTGGGTCCAGGGGCACCTGGGTGGCTCAGTCGGTGAAGCGTCTGACACTCGATTTTGGCTCAGGTCAGGATCTCAGGGTGGTGAGACTGAGCCCCTAGTTGGGCTATGTGCTGGGCGTGGAGCCTGCATAGGATTCTCTCTTTCCTTCTCCCTCTGCCCCTCCCCCACAAATGTTCACACCATGGAAACCTGCAAATGCTGCAAAGCAGGGTTTCATTGGTGGGGGTGGTGGGATGATGAGAAAGACGGACTTTTCCAGAACACCACTGCTTTATTGCCCCAGAACTAGACCCTGAATGTCTACACTTAGTTACATCTGTAACTGTTTGACTTTGTATTTCAGACATGCCCTTTATCCAGTGAAATTCTTCTATGTAAATTTAATTTGCTTACATTTTAATTATCTTATAAACTTTTTTTTTAATGTGGGGTTTGATTCGATTTTACCCTTTACTTTCTTATTCCTTCTGCTTTTTGTCATTTTAATTGTAGTTGGAATTGATTTGGTCTAGCTTTGAGTTGCTACACTTTCCTCTTGACCTTGTTCCTGGACCCCCTCGGGGACTGCTGCCCTCTCCCCACACACCAGACTTGTGACCACACAGGGCCATCTGCTCTGAGACCTCAGTCTCTGTAACTACCATCCAGGGATCCATCTTTCATGTCTTTTTCTTTCTTGGCATTCCCGGGCTGCTGGAGTTAGTTAGTTTTGACTAACAGGTGTTGATGTGTTGATCTCTTGAAAACAGTCTTTTTGGTTTGTCAGCTCCTGATGTGTCTCAGCATTGTCACCAGCCACCCTGAAATATGATGGCCTGAGCTGGAGATGATAGAGTGTCAGCTCTCTGGAAAGTGTCTGGGGCTCTATCAGTCAGCAGTGGGCTGGGAGGGCTGCAGAATCGCGCTGGCCTGAGTTTACAGAACGAGGCTGCTGAACGGACTGCTGGGGCTGGGAGGCATCCGGGTTGATTTCTTTCAGGAGTGAGTGGGGCGCGTCTGTCTTCTGCTTAGACTCTCCCTGTACTTAAAGATAACTGTGAGACAGCTATTGAGGTGTGAGCAAACCAGCCCGTGATCCTGGCAGCCTGATCTTACTGTCCATCACATTTATGGAGTGCTTGCTGAATACCAGGGGCTCTGCCAAGTGCTTCAACAGCATTGCCTCATTTAATTCTGACAACAACTCAGAGGAGGAAGCTAAGCCTCAGAGAGATTAAGTAACTTTTTCACGGTCACATAGCAATTAAGTGTGTGAGTCAGATTTGAACTCCGAATTGCGTGATTCCAGGCAACATAATCTCCTGACCTCTCTGCTATGCTCTCTAGAGGATGTAGCAATGTAACCGTCCATTAATAACGCCCATCTATGTGCCAGATTTGGGGCTGGGAGTGTGGGGGAAGAGGTGCATGAGACACAATCCTTGCCTCGGAGAAATTCTCAATCTAGTGGATGAGACACAGGTCGAACACAAAGAATTATAATCAGGGAATCGTTAGGAGTTCAGGGAGGTGACATGGAATCGAGAAGGGAATGCATCCCTGTGTCTAGCGAAGGAGTGAATCTGGGGATGCCTCCTGAAAGAGGGTAGGGGGTAGGGTGTCTGATTAGGATCTGAATGTACAGGACCTACCTCCTTACAGTGAGTGCAGACACTGTCTTCATGGAGACAGAGGAAGCTGATAAGACATGCTTAACCTCAAAGTTCTCTTCCCATGCCCCTTCTCAGGCAGTGATGCCAAGGATGGGCCTCCCTGGAGCCTGTGGTTCACACCTGCTTCTAGACCATGTTTTTTGGTACCTGAGACTCTGAAATTTCCTGCTCAAAAGGTCCTGAGCCTTCCCTGGGTCTGCCCTCCGGGGGGTGGATGGCACAGCCAGCATGCACATTCCTAGACCCTGTGGGTGGCAAAGGAGAGTCTATTTGCAGGATCAGGGGGCCAGGACCTGAGCTTGGGCAAGCAACCTACAGCATCCACATGTGTCTCCTCGTATGGGAAGGAGCTGGAGGAGGGAAGAGAAGAGAGGTGAGCCATTGGCCAGAGTCCAGAGGCTGGGACCCAGGAACTTAACGCCACTTCTAAATTAAAACCTGGTCTTTGAAATCGTGATGAAGGATTTTTTTTTTTAAAGAATTTTACTGGAGTTACAAAAAATAATACAGAAAGGCCTTGTAGATCTCTGACTCAGCTTCCTCCAATATTAATGTCTTACACAACCACAGAGCCATTATCAAAATAAATCAACATTGGAATAATACTGTTAACTAAATGACAGGATTGAAAACTAGTTAACCAAGGCCTAAGCCAGAAAGACCCTCATCTCTGAGGGGTTGCCTGGAGCTTCCAAAGCTGGAATTGCCACCTTGGAGTTTGGGACATCCAGGCACACAAGGGGTGGGTCTTGTCAGGGTACCTACCACCCCGGGAGGACTTGGAGGCCTTGGATTCTACCATTTATGACTTGATGAGGGAACACGTCGTGTCCTCAAGGTCTTGGGCACATTGCATGAGAAGCTCCCAGGATTTAACCATCAGGACACTATGAACATGAGATCACGTTAGATTTTGGAATATTAGATTATATTAGACAACGCAAGTGTTTGAAGAAGCCCGATGCTGCAGGCAGACATAAGCACACATACAAGCTCTCATCTTTCTCTTCTTAATTCCCCTTTCTTTGCCTTGCTCTCTGCCTGCTGCTGAGTGGACAGAATTGGAGGAATCAGGAGCCCCCAGTTCTCCCTCCGAGCTCCATGGCCTTGGGCAAACACTTTGCCCCGGAGAGGAAACCGGGCTATGCTGTCTCTGAGGTCTTTCCCGTCTGATTTTGGCATTCTCGGTTCTCTGGCTGTGATTTCTCCTCTCCTCACCTTCCCTTGCCCACATTCTTCTCCTTCTCCCCTGTCCTTCCCTAACTCACTTTTCTGCTTTCCTTGTATTTTCTCCTTCTCCTCATTCGGTTGCCCCCGTTTCCCCCCTTATTCCCGCTCCCCCCACTTCCCCTTTGCTCCCCTCATTCCTTTCTTCTCTCACCTCCCTCTGACACCACCCTTCCTCTCTTCCTGCTCTCCCCGGGCACGTCCCTTTCCTTCCATGTAGGTACGAGGTGGGTTATGCCCAGAGACTTCATGGCCCACCCAATGCTTGTGGCAGTTGTTGCAAATGAGAGGGGAAAAAAGAGGGAATTAAATCATAGTACTGGCAGCTAGCAATTTGCTTCAATCGCAGAAAAATGTCCCCGGCTTCCTCAAATATTGAAGCACTGATGAAGAACAGATTTTCTCTGGCCGTATGAACTCCCTTCTGTCCACATTTGGCAGAGGGACTGCCTTGCATGATATTATTACAGGCATTTCAATGTGTTCCCCGTTTAGCGAAGTTGGGAGGCGTTTCAATGAACCCTTGTATGGATGTAACACTGTTTTTATTGGTAATGAGGGTGTATTAAAATATATATACATTTCCACTGATTTCTGGCTCGGGGGAGGCCAGCATCTGATGATGTCCAGGCATGAAGGCCTGGGGTTTTCCACCCTCTCTCCGTGGGGAGAGAGCTGGAATGCAGGCGCTCCTCCTGTCTCCACCCCCTTGTTAGGTCTCACTGATTTTAATAAACATTTTCCTTTCTTCGGTTTCCTCAGTGATATAGAATCAGATATGTCAGCTGGAGGGGTCTTCCAGAGGTCATTTTCCCCATCCCCTGCTCACCCCGACAGTGCCTGCATCGGCCAGGGTCCGAGTGAGGGACAGGGACGAGATGGAGACAATGGGCATTGACGTTGGGAGAAAATGTACCCCCACAGATAGGCAACTATTTCGCTGTGATTCTGTCATGTGCGAGGGGACCCCGGGGTGGATGGATGATGAGGGGAAGGGGCATGGAGGCCAGGCTTCAAGGCTAGCACAAGAGCCTGGGAGGGAGGGCAGGCCAGTTTGGTAGTGAGGACCTCTGGGACCCCAGGAAGGCCAGAAGTAATGGCTACTGACAGGGAGCTTCTCTTGTTTTTGGCAGAACTTTTAGTGCCTTCTGTCAGAGTAGGTCCAGCCTTTACTGGCAGGTAGCCTCCCCACCCAGGCACACCTGGATGTGAGCTCTTGGGTTTGGGCCATGGCAGTCACGGTCATAGAATTCCAGCGTTGGCTGGGCTCTTAGAAAGGACGATACAGTCCAGGCATCTTAACCTGGAGCTTCTGAAAGTTCTGGTTCAGTTTTTATACCTTTGTCCCTTCTCACCAGGGACTCTCAGCTCCAGCTCCTCCTAACAGTTCTCTTCAGGGAATACAACACACAATTCCATGCCTTGGGAGCAAGCTTATTTCTTTTGCCCGAAATACCCTTCCTCTGGAAAGGCCTTCTTATTTTTTAAGACTTGCCCGCAAAGTCGCCCCACTGTGAAGCCTTTTCTGCCTCTCTGAGACAGGGTTGGACCTCCCTCTTTCCTGTGATAGAGCTTATCATGGGGTTTGGTGAGCAATGGTGGAGATGCCGATGTCCCATCTGGACAGTGGACTCCTAGAGGATAGGACTGTCTAGAACATTCTCTCTTGGGACCACTTTGTCCTTCCACCAAGGGGTTGGGGAAGAGTGCTGGTGGCCTCTAGTGAGCAGAATTCAGAGATACTGCCAAACAGCCTGCAGTGGCCAGGACAGCCCCCTACAACAAAGAATTATAGGGTCCACAATATCAGTAGTGCCACTGTTGAGAAACCTGCTACAGGGAATCAGTAACCTGTGACTGAATCCCTGGAACAGAACACAAATGTGTGGGGGGTTAACATGGTCTGAGAAAAGCATTCACTCTTTCCATCTCTTGGTGGACAAAACAAAGGTGTGGCCTCTGACAACAAAATTATAAGGAAAGTTTTAAGCTCTTGGTTTGTAGTCTAAGAACTTTGGGTGACTCTCTGAGCACTTGAATAAGATGGCAGTGAAGGTTGCTTCCAGCCCTGCTATTCTAGATTTCAGGCACATCAAACGTCACAAACAGGCAGGGATAAAGGCCACCGGCTCTTTGAATGGGAACTCTCATTTAGGAAGCTTACATCTTTTTGAAACCCCACTCATGCTCTCAAAGGCACTAAATTTCTTTAAATGAGGATTTCTTTCCCCCCATTTGAGAACCTATTGTGAGATAAGAGATAGAGCACAAATAGATTTTTAGGTACATTCTAGCCAATCAGTCATATTCTTGAGTGTTTATTTTGGAGCAAACACATGGGCGAACTCCCCTGAAATAGTCAGCATATAAACTAAGACATTTTCTGTAGCTCCCTGCAGGTCATTGTTGGCAAAGCATGCTGGTTAGGAAGGCCAAGCCCGAGATAGTGCCGATGGGAGGGTCCATTCAGGAGGGAGCTGGAGCTGGGATGCTCAAGTTCATGGCGTGGAAGGGAAGGAGAAGGTGGGAGTGACAGAAGAAGTGTGCTTAGAGGACTGGGCAGACGGGGGAAAGGCAAGGGACAGGAGACTGGAGCGTGGGTGCCATAGGGCAATGGGGGATGGTTTTACCAACATGGTCTTGGATGAGTTGAGTCATCTGGGGAAGAGTCCAAGGCCACAGGAAAAGCTTTCTATATCTCCAAGAGCAGTGGTCCCCAAACCCCGCCACTTATCACAATCACCTGAACCCTTTAAAAATATTCAGATTACAAGGCCCCATTTCTGGAGGTTCCAATTCTGTAGGTCTTGGTGGGGCCCAGGTGATTCTGATACTCCTCCAGGTTAGAGGAAACTGAGGGGGTGCTGGTGGCTGAGGAGCTGCAAGGGTACTAGTCATTTGGTTGAAGTAATTGAACAGATTTGGGAGCACCCTAGGTGCTAGGATGCAAGACGCAAGGGTCTCTGTCCTTGAGGAGCATGTAAAGGGCATCAGAAAGGCAGTGGGCACAAACTGAAAGAGAATAGACTATGTAAAGGATGCACGAAGGTCTTTTAAGTGGCAACAAGGGATCACAGTGACTGGGGTGGGTGGTCAGACAACGTCAGGTGGGAGTGAGGGAGATGTGAACCCTTCTGGAATGATGGGTATGATTTCAATGGGGAGGGTGGACTCAGCTAAAGGTTTCAGGCCTAGAAAGGCAGGGAGATGAAAAGAGGACGAGGTTATGGGGGGAAGGTAGGACATATCTAGCATTTGGACAAAGGCTTTGGTTTTGGAATCAGGAGGATGAACGTAGTTGGAGTCTTTGGGGAGATGCAGGGGATGGATGGCAGGCATTGCTCATCTCCTCCTCGTCTCAGGGCTGCCTTGTTATCTTTCTCAAAGAGGAGCTTGCTCCAGACTACTGGGTGTGGCTGCAACTCTGCCAAGAATCGGTGGGTACCTCCGCCATCGAGGAAAGTCCTTGGACAGGAGCGTTTAGGAGCTCTTGAGGACACTGCTGGTGTTCAAGCTTGTAGCCATTCCTCACCGAAGGGTGTGGTCCCATCTGTCCCCGAGCTTTCTGGCCCTGTCTATAAGTTTTTCTCTTCTCCCCAAAGCAAAACTGATTAGTTGATATTGCTCCTCAAGAATGGCCTTATTAAGAAAAAGCTTGCATTTACTGAGCAGTTATTCTATACCAGATATATAGCAAAAGTCAGGTACATTATCTTATTTAATCTTAATGAACTTCTTGAGATAGGTACTGTATTAGCCAGCTTTCTCCAAAGAAAGAGAACCAGTAGGATTACACACACACACACACACACTCTCTCTCTCTCTCATCTATCTATTATCTATCTATCTATCATCTATCTATCTATCTATCCATCTATCATCTATCTATCATCATCTATCTATCATCCATGTATCTATGTATCTATCTATCTAACATCTATCATCTATTGAGATTCATTATAAGGAATGGGGTCATGAGATTGTAGAGTCTAATCTGCAGAGCCAATGTCCCAGTTCAAGTTCCCAGGTCAGCAGGCTGCTATAGAATCAGGAAGAATTGATGTCCAAGTTCAAAGACCTTCAAGCAAGAGAATTCTCTTCCTCGGGGGAGGGTCAGACTTTTGTTCTATTTAGGCCTTCAACTGATTGGATGAGGCTCACCCACATGACGCAGAGCAATTTGTTTTACTCAGTCAACTGATTTAAATGTTAATCTCCTCCAAAAACACCTCCACACAAACACCCAGAATAATATTTGACCAAATATCTGGGCACCCTGTGGCTCAGCTCAGTTGACACAAAGTTAACCATCACAAGTATCATGAGGATCAAGATTCTTATTTTGTACATGAGGCATGGTGGCATGTGCATAAGGTTACACAGTGGTAAGTGACAGAGCTGGACTTTCAGTTTTCATAGGCTTTGTCTGACCTTCTCTTTGGCCTTACTATCTGCCTTGGGAAGGGGGAACAGGCAGCTACTCTTGATGTGATACAGTAGACCAAAGTGGACACCCCAAGCCTCTGAATGTCTCTACCACTACCTTATTGGATGTCTGGGCTTCCTCCAGGGAGTGAAATAATTTCAGAACACCGTTAAGCATTTTGCCTTGACTGTGGTTCTTTGTTTCCTGGGGGCAGAGGGGTGTGTGTCTTCCAGCGAGCCGGTCCGTCAACAAGCCTAATTCTGTCTGATTTACCTACAACACTGCATCCTCACTGGGCCAATGCTGGATGTTAGTTCTGCTGGAGCAAGTTTGCCTTTCTGTCCCCATGCGCCCCCGTGGGGGGATCCCAGACAGTCCTAGGGCAACAAGAAGATACTGAACTCCTACAGAAAGTAACAAGCTTCTGCAAGGAGCCATATTTCCTTAATATCTCCAGTGGTAGGGGTCTCACCACCTCACAAAGGAGTCCACTATACTTTTAAGAGCACTAAAGGAACTTCTCATGTTGAGATCTGCTTCCCCTTATTCTGGAGTAATAGAATATATAGTCTCTTTCTGACATGAATACTTTTTAAATATTTGAAAATAGGGATCATATCCCCAGGAGATTTTTTTTTCCCCCTCCAGGCTGAATGCTTTCAGTTCCTTCCAGCATTCTTTTTGTGATTTGGTTTATAGATGCTTTTTTTTGACCTTGTCTTCCCCAGCTATGGTCTATGCCCTCCCTACAAAAAAAAAAAATCCCAGATGTTCTAGTTCTGGTCTGACTAAGACATTTAGTAGAGTAGAAATATCACCACCAATGTTTTAAACATCAGGTATTTATTGATGTATCCAGGTTGTTTTAATTTTATTCAAAAGATTTATTATTTTGTATTGAGGCTACAGTCAACTCTCACCGTGCTGTGCTTCTGCACTTAATTTTTTTAATTTTAAATTTAGAATTATCTATTAACTCCTATTAATATATATTTTGGATCCATATTTCAACCTTTGATCCATATTTCAACTCTGCCATCTCATATGGAGGGGCACCAAGGAAAAAAGTCCTTTTGGTTGACACCTCTGTCCACTGCTGTTCTGTTGGAGGAGGAAGGAGAGCTGCAGAGCACTGGAGTTATCCTGGGGAGTGGAAATCGTGGGCTTTGTGAGGTGGGATTAAGATCCAGGCCAATACAAGGACAGTGAGTCACCAAGATGGAGAAAGAACATTATGCCATTTTTCTTTTTCCATTTTCATTTGTCCCAGGGCTCTGAGAACAAGGAAGCATGCAGGGGTGAGGGACACTGAAGTCTGGATAGAAGGACTTGGTGCAAAGGGTCTTCTTGCTGTTCAAAGTTTTCAACATACCCTTTAGGCTTCCTTTGGGTCTAATTTCTTTCAGAGCCTTGGGCCCAGGAGCAGTGGAAGATGTGGTCCTTGCCCTCAGGGAGAAGCCTATGATTGGCTTGGGGAAAAAGACTTGCATGTGAGAAACCACAACAAACTGTCTAGGAATGCAGACAAATTTGTGCTAAGTGGCATGGAGCTGACCACAGCCCACACGGGGGTCTCCGGCAGTGGAGGAGGTAGGAGAGGGACGGATCCACCAGGGAGTGGCCCAGAGGAAGTGGGAATGGAGCGGAGTCCTGCAGGATTTGGAAGGAGAAGAAAGAAGGAACAGCTTTACAGGGTAGGGAAGGGCGTGAACAAAGTGGGTAGTGGTGGAGGATTCTGCAGAGACGCGGGGATGGAAAACAGACGGATTCTTCTCCAGGCAATGGAAAAACTTGTCCATGAGAAGTACTCTGTGGCAAGGACCTTTCAAAGACCCAGTCCTTGGATCTGGCTCAGCTTCGTTATTTCTCTTACCACCAGCCCCATTGGGCCCTTTTCCTCCTACTCCCAGACTCTTCACTCCTTCTCTGATGATCTCCTTGCTTCTGTCTTCCTAAGCTCTTACTGGAGATGCATATTAAACACCCCCCTGCCCCCCGCCACCCCGACACTAGGGATGAGCAAGATGCAAAAAGGCACATGAATGTGGTCTTAATTTCAAATATTCTCTCCCATTGTCCATGTTTGTTGATCTCTCCCTAATAGCTTTCCTTCTCAGTTTTTCACTTGGAATGTATAATAGTAATTTTATTAATAATGAATAAGACCACCTGGCATCTGGAATGAACAGAGGTGCTAGGTTTTATGTATGCTCTGAGTTAAATCATCCAGTGAGGTAGGTACTATTACCATCCCCATTTGGTGGATGAGGAAACTGAGCTACATAGAGGTTATATAAATTGCCCAAAGACACACAGAGTAAGTGGAGGTGCTGGGACAAACACAGGCCATCCGACTCTGTGTTCTGCCCTGCTCACTGCAGAGAACACAGGCTCATAGCCTCCCAGGAGAAGGAGTGGAAAAGCTAAGTTTTTATCCACCCGAGTATGTGCCACCTCTTGTGTTAAAGCATTGCACGCGTGTCGTCTCAGTGAGTCTGTCCCGCACCCTGAGAAACAGAGACAGAGATTATCACTCCCATTTGGTTGGAGGAGACGGATGCCAAATGAAGGAGCTGGCTGTGGGCACAGAGCCGGCACAATGGGTAGTCAGATTTCAGGCGAGGTCTGTCTGTCCCCCGGAGTCCAGGTGTTTCCATTGCCAGTGTGAATGAGTTTCTGAGCAGCTGGTATAAGGAGGGTTAAAATGGACCACGTGTGAGCAGAGAGATTCGAGGAAAAGTTTCCTGACGATAAAAAAGCACAGCGTTTCAGTCCATGTGACATAGCTGGGCACAGCTGGAAGAAAGCAGTTAGGTAGTATCTGTGGCCAGTGTGCTGGGGATTCATGCATTTGAGAACAAAGAGTCTGGACTGCGCCTACGCGCAAAGAATCCGAGAGAGTAGCAGGCATGTCGAGCACCAGCTACTGATGGCATCAGAAAGCATCTGTCCCCTTTGCACAGTACAGCAGAGGGCTGTCCTCTCGCCTCTTTAACCCAAGCCACCAACCAGGTGGTAAATGCCACCTACAGGGTCATCTTTGGATGACCAAGTGGGGCAGGAACCCAATTTCCGTGATTGTGGATAATCTGGATGCTCTGTCTCCATATCTGCTTCCCCTCACGATGGGATAGGAGATTGGGAAAGCAGAGAGAGAGAGAAGAGGGAGATGCCTGTCACTGCCTCCGGGGGGCAGAGCAGTGTGCCTCCATCTTTCCTGTCTGTCAGAGTTTCCCAGAGGTGACTGCCAGGACTGAGGTATTAAACTAGGTTGCTGAGATGAACTTTTGTTACAACGAAGATTGCAGGACCTGCTTCTAGAGTTTCTGAGTCACTAGGTCTGCAGCAGGGCCCGGAAATTTACATTAGTAACAAGTCCCCAGCTGGCCCTGGGGACCACATGTGACCTCTTTAGGGTTGACAGCTCCCTTCTTTTCTTTTCACCCCCATACTTGCCTTGAACATACTGGATGCAGGAGTCGGGGTCCTGGCAAGAAACAGCATTCATCTTGGATGGTTCAAACAAGATCTCAGTGAGGGGGCAGCTTACAAAGTGTGGGGGAAGTCAAAGGGGCACACAAGGGAAACCGAGGCACTCAGAAACCAGCAACAGCAGGAAGTGGTGACCATCCTAAGGCAGGAATGGAAGGAAGCAGTGTTTCCAAGCTTGGAGAGGGTCGGGCTCATAGAGGTTGGGCTATCTGGGGGGTGCGGGAGAGTGATTGGAACAGTGGAAGAACAAACCAGAAATGTAGATCCAAAAGGGACCTCTGCACTTCCACTCTCCAGTTGCCTCCTAGAGTGCCCCTTGGCTGAATCCAGCTGGGGGCTGGAAGGCAATGGATGCAGTTGTTTCCAGGGGGCCCAGGGCCCAGGACAGAGCAGAGAGTGGACCTGGGGTGGGGTGGGGTGAGAGGGTGCAAATGGAGAATGACCAGCATATAGTGGGCAAGACCCTGCTCCTCTTCCCCTTCTGCCCCATCTCTTGATGTCTACCTATGCTTCTTCCAAGGGCTTACTAGAAGCCACTGACCCGAGAGAGTAGAGGGACTGCATAAGTCCTGTAGTCATCCTTAGCCTGGGCCCCTGCCCCTGTCTCAGTGGTGTGTGGAGACATCAGGACTTCCAGAAAGACTGTTAGCAGAGCTGTCTCTCCCTCCTGGAGCTCCTCCTTCTTACCAGCCTGCACCCCTGTCTCAGATAGGGTGGCGGTGTTTCCACTGGCCTTCTCTGGATTCCACATGGTTGGGGAAGGTTGGAGAAAGGCTTGCTGCTTCTGGAGCAGCTTCATGAGATTCTGATAGGAGAGCTCTAAGGGACTGGGGATACGGTGTGGGATGGTTGGCGGGTAAGGGACAGAGAGTTTCAAGTTATTTCCAAACCAAACCATAAGGAACACACAGTGCTTGGCGTTGGCTCAGAAAGACCTCCCATTCCATCTATGAAACAATGAAAATGAAATCTCTTAATCCTTAGGAAAGAAAACAAAGAGAGAGGGGGAGGAAACAAGAGGAAGAGGAGAGGTGTTTACGTTTGAGAACTGTCCTAGAACCGCCAGGCAAAGGGCCATGTTGCTACTGGCCCCCGCTGGCATGAGTTTGGCGTCTCGATTTACCTTTTTGTGGCTGTTAGGATATTTTCCCGAGTCACGCAGCAAGATCTCTGTGTCAGATAACCCCTTTCGTGGTAAGGTAATCTTTGAGCATGTTTAGGGAAACTGTGGGCTGGCCAGCGGTTTTATAACTTGACATGGAAGCCAGTGGGCAGCAGACAAACTTGGAGGCTCTGACACCCTCAGAACGAGGAGGAGCAGCTTTCTCCCTGGACTGGGAGGTGCCTCTTGTCTGTCAGGCTTCAGGAACATTCCTAGGCAAAGGGTTGTCTGGTGAAGTGGTCTAGGCCTTCCCTAGGTGGATTCAGAGAGTCTCTTCCCAGCTAAACTTCTGGTTCCTTTTCTTCTTGAGATAAAAACAAACAAACAAACAAAAAAAAGAAACTGAAACCAGAGTCAGTCTAGAGTCAAGGAACTCATGAATTAGTGTCATATGGCTCTGGCTAGAGACAGAGAAATGGACACCTTACAGTTTGGTGGCTTCCCTTCCCTGGTTGTGCATTTTCCTAGAGCCTTGGATAGAGACATTGGTCTTACCCATCTTACTACAAGAGTCCACCTCTATCCTTGAATTCACCCCTCTGCCATTTTGAGCCCTATGTCCCCAGCATATAGCATCTTCTTTGTCTCCTTTGGCTGAGATGACACAGAAGCAATTGGGCAGAATATGAGCTTAGGCTGTGCATTTATGATGTTGGTGATCTGGAATGGGACAGAAATCATTTCTGCCTGGGTCCCAAGGAAGAGGAGATACCGGAGTGGGAGAAAGGCTGGCAGCATTAGGAAGACACAGGCACAGACTTCCTTCCTAGATAGGGATGAGTGCCTCTCCTTTCTTGTGGTTTCCTATAACAGCCACTTCTACTGCCCACATGGCTCCCTTGAGCTGGAAGGACACCTAGATACATCACTTTATCTGGGATACCTGGTGGAGTGGAAAGAGTGCTGGATGGCAGTTTGGGGGTCTGAGGGTGGAGTTAATCTTCTGTCGTTGGCCAACTGGGGAAAGATTTGGTACAGCTGGTTTCCCAGAACTATAATAAGGGTGTCTGGTTAGATGAACTCTGAGGTTTTGTCCAGCCTTGATATTCTGTGATTCTATAGCTTGGTGGTTGCCTCTGTTGTGTTTCTTGTATTCAGAGAACTTTCTAGGATTCATAGTCATGCTTAAAGAGGAAAATGGAAGGTCTCCTGGGTGACTCAGTCGTTTAAGAGTCTCACTCTTGGTTTCAGCTCAGTCATGATCTCAGGGTCCTAGGATTGAGCTCTATATTGGGCTCTGTGCTCAGTGCAGTCTGCCTGTCTCTCTCCCTCCTTCTCTACTCCTCCCCCATAACCTTGCTTGTGTGTGCTCACTCTCTCTTTCTCAAATAAATAAAATATAAAATAATAAATAAATATAAAATAAAAAATAAAAAAATAAAGAGGAAAACAGAGATTTGAGAATTCACCACATTTGAGAAATGCATCTTCCTGACACCACTTTGGTAATTATAGAAGCTGGGCCTTGAACGCTGCACACTGTGATTTCCAGAGAAGCTCAACTACTAGTGAGTCAAGGCCCTTTCCAGCCTTGTGTGCCATGGATAATAATTGTATTCAGATACCTCATCTTCTCCTAGAAGCTTCCACTTCCATTGGCTCATGCATGAGTCTGACCCAGAACTAGGGGTTACCTCCTGCCTTCCAACTTGGCTACATGATGCTGTTTTCTCTTCATGTTCAGATCTAGGTCAGGCGCTCGAAGCAGTAGCAGGGCTAATGGGATACGGGGGATATGCGAGTGGGTCAGGGTTCATAGCAGAGACTCAGAGCTGATGGAAGGACCATGAAGTCCCCATCCTTGGAGTCTGACAGATCCAGGGCTCACTCACAAGCTTAGTGATCCAGGGCTACTCAGTTCATTTCTCCAGCCTTAGTTTCCATATCTGAGAAAGGTTTCTCCCCCTTTCGTGATAAAATCACACTCATCTTTGGGGGTAGTAGGAGAGTGAAATGAAAACATGGGTGGAAAGCATTTCCCTCATTTCCTACTTCGAGTTATATATTCAATTCATGAGTTTCCTTTCCTCTCCCTCCTTTCAAATTTCTGAGGGAAGTGGAAGGGGAGAGAGCCTTCTGGAGAAAAGAAGGTCAAAGAATGATTTGGAAATGACCTTGACATATACAGGAAGGTGACTCACATGCACGCACACTGTAGCTTGCAGAAAGGAGAGCAACTAAGTCCATCAGAGGAAGCACATAATTTTAGGTAGACTCAAACACACAGAGTGAGGGAATCAAGGTGGGTGGCAAAGGTGACCTGTTCTATGGAGTTGTCTTTCAGCCCATCGATTCTCAGTGTCAGATGGGCACTTAGGAGTTCCTTCTCATGCTGTCTCCTCACCTCTTCTCTTCCCCAATTCTGGGGCCTCTCTCCACACCCATCTTGGCCACTGGGAGCCAGAGGAATCCTTTGGTCTTCTGTAGAGGCAGGCTGTGCTAGGTCGGGTTTCTCAGAGTGGAGAACTGATCACACGCAGACCTTTCCTTTGTTAGTACTGGTGCAGAGAATTGCTCGGAGGATTATTATGCCAAGGGAATCTTTCTCCAGATTGCAGGAGGGAGAGCCAGGGGGTGAAGAACCATCGATCCCATTCTATACATTAAAGGATGCCCCAGGAGCCTTTTTGAGTCTCTGTAGACTCATAGCATCGAGTAGCTGGAAGAATTTAGACTAGATATCACGAAGAATATTCTAACAGTGATACTTCAGGTCCTTGATCAGGGGCACAACACAAATTTCAGACTCCCTCTGACCCAGTGCATTCTCCCCAAACAGAAAGAGACCCTGTTTTAAGAGAATGGCCTTCCAGGATCAAGGTAACAGGATAGAGACACCCTCAAGGCATTTTTTTTCCTTTCGGGTTCCATGAATTAGTTCAGATATGGCTGAGTCTAGTGGGAGCCCAGTGACAGGGCTGCCTGAGCACTCAGGTGGGGATTTAGTTCCCTCTGAGTCCCATCTTCATGCTTCCCAAGTCCCCATGTCCCCAGCCACCTCCATGCATGGGCCCAGAACCAGATTCACAACATGGGCTCTCCCTCACTTGTGTTCTGCAAAGACTTGCCTTTGTTCTGTTGCCCACTCCCGGCATTCTCTGCAACAAAGAGGAGGTCCAGTTACAAATGTCCTCTTGCAAAGCAATTAAGCTCATGGCACGGGGGCCAGTGCTCCTCAGGGCTGGTCAACAGGGGCGGGTTAGAGTCCACAGTAGGTCTGCCAGGAGAGACCTGCTAGTTCTCATGTCCTTCCGTCCTCTGCTGGAGGTGGTGCTCCCACACGTGGCTATCCAAGTGGGGACATGGTGGACATAGGGGCCTTGGGATGTGTCTTGGGAGGTGCTGGCATTGGGCACGGAGCCTCTGCTTCCTGGATGCATTGGCCCCTGGGAGGCTGCGGGCTCACCCACATGTGGCAGTAAGGGTGCTTAAGGAAGGCCTTTGTTCACTCAGAACCTCTGAATAAGCTCATAAAAGAGAAGACTGGGTTGCCAGGGGCATGTGGTAGGGGAGGAGGAAAAAAGAGGAATTGGTTACTCTTTGTGTAGTGTAGGGACCAAAAGTACTCTTTCTTCACTGAGGGAAGTGACAGAGATTACAATGAAAAGAATTTGAGTTAGAGCTGAGCACCAGGACAAGCACAGAGAAAGGGGCTGGATTGCTTTCCTGTGGATGTTCTCCAGAAAGGAATAGGGATATATTTGAGAATCCTAGCTGGAGGCAAGGAAATGAACTCCTTGGCTGTGTACCATACTTATCGGAAGTGACAGATTGGAGATGGCCCAGGGCACTGGACCTTGGCATCTTCTAGAATCTCTGCTAGGAGTTAGGAATATTTCAGAGGTGTCTTTTCCAGTGAGTACAACTAGAGCCCACAGAGAGGTTTTTCAGGAGGAAGACTTTGGCAAACCAGAAGGAAGACCATTCTAAGGACCAAAGCTGTAGAACAGTGGAAGGGACTGTTTGGTTAGGGCAGTGAACTTGAACTTAGCATTCTTTTTGGTGGAAAGTTTGTTTCCTTAGGCCAGTGTTTGTTCACTCATTTATTTACTCGTCTTTGGAATACCTACTGGTTACCAGGCCTGAAGACACAGAAATGAAAAAGGCATAGATACTCTGTATTTGGGGAGTTCATAGTATATTGGGAAGGCAGACACAGCCACAGAGCAAATGCAATTTTGCTTGGCAAGGGCTACATAGAAGCACCAAGTAAGAGCTGTGGAAATGCAGAGGGGGGCAATAAAAAGCAGATCTTCCTTGGACAGTAGGAAAAAGTTTCTCAGAAGAGGCAACCTTTCAGCTGGTAGCTGGCTCCCAATCCAATTCCATTTCGATCCAGTCCACCTAGGCTCACTGAATGTCTGCCATGCGTAAGGCAAAGAGAATGGATGCAGGTATAAATTCTCTGAAGAGCTAATCAGATGCAAGTTCATATTTGTGCCCTCTGAGCTATGTGCCTTGGGATGGAGGATACACAGAGAGCAAAGCCTGGTCTTTAAGGAGCTTCCCTTCTTCTAGCAGCCCCTCTCTCCAGGATGTGTGTGTCCCTGGTTCTGGTGTAAAAGCTGGATCAGAGAGAGCAGGTGAATAGAGTGGCCACTTGGAAGGGGTGTGAAAGGGCAGCAGTAGAGAATTCATTTCTGTGGCTTACCCGACCTTTCTTGGGGTGGAGATGGTGTCTAATATGTGGCTGGCCAAACAATGACATCATGACACAGGGGACAAAACATGGGGTCCTCCTATCTCCAGTTCATAGCCCTGGGTGGGAGATCTACTGAATGTCAGCAGGAGGCGGGGACATGTTTTGATGTTTGCTTCTTGTCTGGGTGTGGCAAGAGGTAGGGAGAGCAAGGGTCTGGGTGGAGGAAGACAAAAGTCATCTCTTTTGTTCTTTCTGTGTTATTGGTACCACTGAGATAACTGAGGAACCCAAGCATCTCCAAGAGAGTATTGGGGCATTATTCAGGCCCAGTCATGAATCAAAACAACTGGTCTGATTTCTCTCAGAGGTAATTTAACCCAAAAAATTGTTAGGCTCAGTTGAGCCATTGAGGAGATGCCAGACCAAGGTATTTGCCCAAAGAAGTCAGGTTGGCTTCTGAGTTAGTTAATGCAACACCAGCTACTGAAACAAACACAAACTCAAAAATGTTTTTTAGCTCAAATACAATATAAATTTTGTATTTTAGCTCAAATACAATATAATTTTTGTATTTGCCCAATACAGGTTTTTCTGATTACTGGGTGATTGTCTTCTTTGGTCCCTGAGGGATTCAGGGACCAAAGTTTCTTCCTTTACATGGCATCAAGTTTGTATACTCATCTGTATCAAGCCAGCAAAAGAAGAAAGACCATGGAGTATGTGAGGTTCTTATGTACCCGGCCTGGAAGTGACACCTGGGCCCCCCAGTCCACTGGCTAGAACCCAGGGGGACACTTCTAGCTGCCAGGGAGCAGTTAGGGGAATATAGTCTAGTTGTGTACCCAGGAAGAAGGGAGAAAGAAGAACGAAACAGCCAGTTCCAGCCATAGATCCTAGATAGGTTAGTCTTTCAGCAATCTTTCCGAGGAACGCTGGCTGAGCTTAGCTCATACCACCGGTATGTGAAAGGAAGAGGAGTCAGAGGAGGTACGGAAGATGTAGTGGTGGGGGAAGGGGGCGGAATGCCCTAAGAAATCATAATTTATTTTTTACTTCAGTGAAACAGAGCCCTGTGTTCCCATGGTGAATGTGCTTTCAGGGAGGCTCTTCATTTATTTCAATCCCGTTACTAGGAAGAAGGGGATGGTAGAGAAGATTCTTTCCACCTCTTTTTCCTTTTTTGTTTTCAATTAGTGAAGTAATCCATGCTCACTGACAAGAAGAAAAAACAACAACAAAATTCAAAGCGTATGTATGTTGGAAATATGTTCCTCTCATTTTTCTGCTTGTCTTTTGATTTTGTTTATGGCATCTTTTGCAACAAATGTTTTATATTTTAATATTGTAAACTTTATTAATTTTTGTTATTTCTCCTTCCCTACTCCCAAGTCATAAACACGTCCTCCCATATTTTCTTCCAATATTTTCACGTGCATATTGTTAAGGTTTTTAATCCATCTGGATTTTATTTTTGTGAATGACATGGCAGAGAAATCATATTTTATTTATTTTTTGACCAGATGATGAGCTAATTGTCTCTCCTTTTCCAGCTATTTGAAATGATACTTTTATCATATCTTACTTTCTTCATATACATGATGTATTAGTCTTGCTGTTGTAACAAATTACACAGTCTTAGTGGCTTAACACAACACATATTTAGTGTCTCACAGTTCTAGAGATCAGCATCTGCTATGGTTTCTTGGGGCTAAAGTCAAGGTGTTGGCAGGGCAGCATTCCATCTGGAGGCTCTAGGGAGAAGCCGTTTCTTTGCCTTTTCCAGTTGCCCACATTCCTTGGTCCACGGCCCCTACCATTATCAAGTCAGCAATGGCCAGTAAGGTCTTTCTCTTATTGGTTACTCTGAAACTCACTCTCATGATACTCCCTTTCACTTTTAGGCACTATTGTAATTATAGTGAGCCTACCCAGATAATCCAGGATAATCTCCTCACTTCATTCAGAATCAGCTGATTAATCCTATTTGCAACCTAAATATCCCCCTGCCATGTGTTATGGGCTGAATCTTGTCTCCCCATAATTTATATGTTGACCTCCACCACTAAGTACCTTAGTACCTTAGTACCTCAGAATGTGACTATATCTGGAGATGGAGTCTTTTTTTTTTTTTAAAGATTTTATTTATTTATTTGACAGAGAGAGACACGGCGAGAGAGGGAACACAAGCAGGGGGAGTGGGAGAGGGAGAAGCAGGATCTCCGCTGAGCAGGGAGCCTGATGTGGGGCTTGATCCCAGGACCCTGGGATCATGACCTGAGCCGAAGGCAGATGCCCAATGACTGAGCCAGCCAGGCGCCCCTGCAGATGGAGTCTTTAGAGAGGTAATTAAGGTTAAATGAGGTCATTTGGATGGGCCCTAATATAATCTGCCTGGTGTCTATAGGGGGACACTTGGACATACAAAGAGACATGAGGGATGCATGAATATGGGAGAAAAGACAATGTAAAAAGGCAGTAATGGGGTTGCCATTTGTAGGCCAAAGAGAGAGGCCTCAGGGAAGACCAACTTTGCTGGCATCTTGATCTTGAACTTTCAGCCTCCAGAGCTGTGAGGAAATAAGTTTCTGTTCTTTAAGTCACCTAATCTGTGGGGCTTTGCTATGGAGCACTAGCAAATGAATATACCTTTTAATACAAGATATTCACACACTCAGGGGATAAAGACATGGTAGGGGAGGGGGAGGCATCTTTGGAAGGCCATTCTTCTTTCTACCATACAGTTGATTTGTAGGTTTTCTCTTCTGTTGCACTGATCTATTCATTTATTCCTGAGCCAATACTGCATTTTAAAAATGACTAGGACTATACTTACTTTATCTGGTGGGGAGAATTTCCTCTTGTGTACTTTGCTTTCATTTACTCAATATTTTCTCAGTTGTTCTTATGTACATGTTCTTCCACATCAACTTTAGAATAATCTTGCCAAGTTTCCTGAAAATTGTGATTGCATTAAATTTGCAGGTTAAGCTGAGACAATGGATATCTTCCCACAAATACAGTATTTTCCATTTAATTAGATCTTCTGTATGCCTTTCTTCATAATTTTCTTTCACACTTCCTGGTAGTAGGTTTTTCAGAGGTGCTTCATAATTTTCATTGACATTGGGAATAAGTCA
Organism: Zalophus californianus; assembly: GCF_009762305.2. Classification (NCBI taxonomy): domain Eukaryota; kingdom Metazoa; phylum Chordata; class Mammalia; order Carnivora; family Otariidae; genus Zalophus; species Zalophus californianus. The sequence continues at coordinate 175,504,217 of NC_045597.1, read as the reverse complement.
GTTCTTCCTCCTTTACTGAAGGAAAGCAGGCCTATAGAGGGAAAGGACTTATCTGAGACCACACAGAATCATGAAACAGGCCCTAATGGAATACAGGCCTAAGCTTCCTATCCTCCCCCACCATGCCCTATCCTTGGCCCCATGGAGCCTCTAAGCCAGCTTCCGTTAGATCCGGGGTACAGTATTCTGTTTTTGGTCAATGTTCATGTGTCCATTAGAAAAGGCTGGGCTGTGCCTGGGAACAGGCTGCCTTTGACCTCGGGATGGTTGAGAGGTCATGTAAAAGTCCCTCCTATTTCATGGATGGAAGTGTTATAGGGTAGAAGTTGAGCAAGGAGAAGTTTGAGGAGCAAGCAAGGGAGCATCTGTAGAATCACTTACTTCTTAACACTGGCCTATTAAGCAACTATCATCTGGGAAAGAGTGTGTGCTCATAAAAAATAATAACAAATAGAGCTCTTATCCACAATTCACAAGAAAAAAAATCCAGTTCCTGCTCACTAGGGAGCAGAAATAGACCCCAGAACTCTTCATTAGAATGACTAAAGAGATTAAAAATGATGAAAGAGAAATGTTAGGTTAATTTGACCTTGGATGAGAATGTGTACTATGTCCCAGAGATATCAAGGGTCAAGGAAGGCAGAAGGAAGTGATGAAAGACTGTGTCTCTCTCAGGTTGCTGAGATCACCTCTGTTCATGGCCCCAGCTGCAGGAGCAGCAGCAGGTAGCAGAGGTGAGCTTGATCTTGACCATCTACCTGGATGCTCTTGGGGCCCCTTTCAGTAGTTGCCTGGTTTAGATTCATTCAGCCTCTCACATAACCTTAAGCAGGGTTATAATCGATTGGCTACACTCAAAGATACTGCATTTACAAATACTTTGGGGGATTTTCCAAGTATCTTTCAGCAGCTGCATGCTCTAAATGGCTGATGTCTGAGAAATTGGGGAATATGGCATATTCCCAAATGAAGAGGGGTTTTTGAATTCCCAACTCTGATCTGTATCTGACGGCCTCAACTTCACAAACCAGGAAATGGAAGTGTGAGAAGGAAGTTACTTGAGTCAACATTGTCCATTAATGCTAGAGGTCTTAGAGCCTGGGGTTTCAGAATAGTCCACATATTGGGATGTGGCCCATCCTCTGACCCCTCTAGGCTGGTGGGTTAGATTATAAACCATAGAAACAATAGACATTTATATGTCAGTGGTAAGTGTGTATTGCTTCGGGGAAAGGATGTCTAGGAAAAAGGGATAAAGTTCTTTTGTTTGTCCCAGAGGCAGAAGACTGTTGCTCCCCCACTGACAGAGAGGAAATGTTCTAACTGGAAGCTGAATATTAGATCCATTTGTCCATCCATCCATCCATTTATCTAGTATATGTATGCATGCCCTGCACGAGTAGTGTTTGAATGGTATGGAGTCGTGAAGTAATCTTGGAGTTAATTCTAGAGTCAGTGAGGAACCATCGAAGATTCTGGGATGAGGGAGTGGCTGGATTCAGGAACTGACTCAGAAACAGTGGGGCAGCATGAAGAGAGATCTAAGGGGCAAAGGCCAGATGTTGTCCTCTCTCAGATCTCCCAGGTGAATTTGAATGCATCTCTTTTCTGGGTGGGATACTGAGCCATATTCGGGTCCTGACTGAGGAGAGATCAGACAAAAATTAGAAGGATATAAAAATTGGCCAGAAGCCTGAGAGGACAAGTTATCTGATGTGATATGTTCAGCGGACTTGTCTGGGGACTATGCAGCTCAACAGATATTTGCTGAGTATACTCTCCTTGATCCTTCCAGTAATTTTTCTTCCACCTTTCAGCCCAAGGAGCCCTGTGTTTTCTGGCAGGAGTGCTAGAGAGGACAGGGCTGAGTATTTGTTGCACATTTCAAGTCACTCCAACACATTCAGCAATCTGGTCTATAGAGTGGGTTTGGGAGTTGAGGTTACATTATGTGTGCAGAGAAGAGGGGATGGGGCAAATAGGGGTCTGTTGGGCTATAGGCACCAAGAACCAACATGAGGAGCAGTGGGAAAAGAGACCTGCCTCCTGCATCTTCAATGAAACAGTCGCCTGCCCACACCTCTGTGTTGAGATCCCTGCCTTCCCGAGGATTATGGCAAGGGGTGGAGGAAGGAGCAAGAGATTTAGAGTCACACAGATCTGCTTACCGGCTGTGTGACTTGAGCCAGGCTTGCCTCGAGCTCTCTGAGCCTCAGTTCCTTAACTGGAAAACAAGCATCAGAATATCACCTGACTCATGGGATTATTTTAAGAACTAAATACAATAATGTATATGAGACTGAATTTGTAGAATGTCAGTCACTGTTTAAAGATTGAATACGAATAAGAACAAGAATTTTCCAATGTAATTGCCATTGTCCTTGAATGCAATCACATTAACCCTCTTCTGAAAGTCTTCCATGGTGATACAACCAGAGGGTCTAATGTCCTGTAGCTAAAGGATGGCCCAGGCCCCTCCGTACTTACAAGTGAGAGCTGTGTTCTCAGCCACAGCGCAAATCTGTGAGTGTGGGGATGAGGTGCCCTGCCTTTTTGGGAATGAACACAGGTTTGTTTTTGTTTTTGTTGTTGACATTTCGTGACCTTGCATTGTTTTTTAAAATATAATTTATAGTGCTATTACATCTAGTTGAACTTCTCGTTTTTGTTTGTGTGGTTTGGTTTTGTTTTGTTTCGAGAATCAAATCTCAAGAAGTAAAACACCACTTCAAACGGCTGGAGTAAGAGGAAGTGGGGGAGGGAACATGGCCCCAAGTTGAACCTAATGCCATTAGGGGCAGAAGCCCACAGCTTTCTGGAAATGCAGTGGCCAGCCTCCACTTTACCCTTGTCTGGAAGGGAAGCCTTGCTGCTTGTCTGTGGTTGGTACTGCCCTTCTTCTCTGCACCCCTGGGGACAAACTGCCACTTGCTAGGCATCAATCCAGAGCTGCAGGGCCAGTGCTGGGGGAGAGTGTCCTGTTGTCCAGGGATGGGAACACTGGAGGGTGGAGGGTAAGCAGGGAGAAGTATTTTTCCTGGCACCAGGTCCTGCTCCTGGGCGAATGAAGGATGTGAAAATTGTCTGTTTAGTTATAGCTTTTCCTGTTCAGCCACTGATAATCTCCCTTTCTGTCGAAGGCTCGGATTCAGTTAATGCTGAGGCTTTTTGCCTGTTAAATTGTTAAAATGCAAAACGACAACCCCTTCACTGGTTAAGGATATTTATTTCAAGTCCTAAATCAATTTCAGTCTCCCTCTCTCTTTCTTTCACCACTTTTCTCCTCCTAGTGCACTCCTCCCCTGTGGAACTTGGGAAAATCCAATTTCCTTCCTGCCTTAATCTCTCTCCAGCATTTGCACTGGCTCAGCTCGGCCCGCACCTGCTCCTTCCAGCTGTGAGATTCCTTTTGGTAAAATACTTTGTGTCCTGCCAAGTTGTCGATAGACAAGACCCCCACGGCTGCTTCCTGGCTCTCTTAATGAACACAGTTGTTCTGTCCCCCCGCAAGTCCCCAGGAGCTCCCTGCTTCAATCTATTAGCCTGTGGTGGTTTCCATATTTAGAGTGAGACCCCTGTCTTGGGCCCCCAAGAGCCTGCTCTTGATGGAGGCAAGTATTTGAAATCTAGCACTCCCTGTGCTGGTACTAAGTAAGTGCTTTGAGCTTTACAGCCCTAACTCCTGTATCACAGGAATGTCAGGTTAAGCAGAGAGACTCCAGAGCTGCCGTCTCCCCAGCCATGGGGCTACCCTATCATTATTAATGACAGCAATCACCACCCAGAACTCAGGTCATAAATAATAAGTGTCTTTCAGCAGTCACAAGAATGGCTGCAAACATTCATCATCTACACACCTCTCAAAATAGCCATGGGAACGAACAGCAGAACTATTATGGCCAATTTCTATCTCCATGTCAATGCTAACAACTTAGTTTTATTTAAAAAGAAAAGTCCAAAGCAGCATGAACTTTGGATGACAGTAATAGATACTCTCCAAAAAAGGAGTCTGTAGCTTAATAAGTTTGGAAAACTCTTTGTTATAAAAAAAAGTTAAGAGATTTCTTTATAGAAAGACTTTAATATTCTAATATGCACGGGGACTCTCCAAGAGAGGTAAGTCGTGTTTCCCCCAAAGTCTTTGACCTGAACTTTTTTTCTCTCTCGGCATACCACGTTACATCTTGCAGAACAGTATTGGCCAGTGTGCTGGAAATATTTAACAACTGGCTCTCTGGAGATGTTGGGGAAAGCCCTAAATAGTAATGTTTGCAGATTTCCATGGGGTAAATACTCCCACCATAGCTGATTTCAAGCTATCAACATGAAACACGAGTTGGGATGAGGTGCCCACAATCAGCATTCTGAGCTGGTGTGAGTTGGTGCCACATGGCTTGAGCAATTCCCCTCTTGCCACTGAGAATGGGGGACATGTGCAAAAGCCAGTGGACATGACTGGTGTTAGTCTCCTTGGGCAGCAGGAAGATAATGTAAAAGGAAAGTGCTCGGCCACTGAATTTTTGCTCACTTTTCTAATCAATGATCTGAGTGGGTCTTCTCTGCTTGAGATCAGCTAATGATGGATATCGGGTTCTTTGATGGTGTTTCCTGGCCCTCTGAACTGACACTGAGAGCCACTCTAGGGCAGATCTAACTTTACTTCAACTTGACTGGTCTCTGGTCTACCCGAGGATAGATGTATCAGTGCTGTCCACTTTCTGGACAGCTCCGTGACTTCCTATTCAGTTGGAGTCAGAAAAACCTTCCTGACCAACTTCCCTGCCAGAACTGGGAGAATTTCCTTTGACACTGACCGGGAGGTCAGACAGTATTGTTGGTGAGTATTCACATAGGTCATCTGATAACAGAAGACAGTAAATTAGATTTATATCTCAGTAGCATTTGGCATAGTGGAGTACTTTCTTCTTTTTTAATAATTTTCTTCTCCTAGATTCCAAGATGACACGCTGTCTCCTGGTTCTTCTCCTGTCTCCCCAGTCACTTCTGCTTTGTTGGTTTCATGACTTGACATCTAAGATTTATTTATTTATTTGACAGAGAGAGAGCGAGAGAGAGCGCACATAAGCAGGGGGAGGAGCAGAGGGGGAGGGAGAAGCGGGCTCCCCACTGAGCAGGGAGCCTGACTCGGGGCTCGATCCCAGGACCCTGGGATCATGACCTGAGGGGAAGGCAGATGCTTAACTGAGCCACCCAGGTGCCCATCACTTGACATCTAAATGCTTGGGTTCTTTCATCCTAGTTTCTACTCCTCTCCCTCCCCTCCTTTGTCTTCTCGCAGATGATCTAATCCGTTCTCATGGATTTAATTGCCATCATTATTCTGATAATTCCCAAATTTATAATCTGAAACTAGACTTTTTCTCTGAGCTCTGGATTTATATAACTGAGAGCCTCCTTGGCATCTCTATCTGAATGTCTTATAAATTTCTTAACTTTAACTTGTACAGAAAGGAACTTGGTGTCCTCTCCACCATGTTTCTCCCTCAGCTATTTTGATCTCAATAAATAGCATTTCCTTCAATCTAGTTGCCTGAGCCTAAAATCTAAGAATCATTCTTTTTTTAAATTTTTTCATTGTAAGAATCATTCTTGATTCAACTTTTATTCTTATTTCCTATATCCAATCTAATGGTTTTGAAGGAACGAATTTCCCTCTACTTTTTCCTTTTATCCTGAGGGTCATTGTCTTATATTACACTTGAGCCCTGAAACCATTTACTGGGCCCCTGTTCTATTGCTTTGACATCTTGGAGAGGTGTGTTTCAGCTTAATTACTCTTAATTAGATTTTCTTTGGATGCTTCTCCAGACCAGTGGGCCACCAACTTCCCCCAAGTGTCTTCCCTGTCATAGATCCCAGATGGGTGTATCTTTGTTCAATGGATCCAAGTAAGCCTGGGCTTCCTTCACATTTTCCTTATATTCAGTTATTCTCCTGTGGCCTTTGCCATCCCATGCCAGCCCTCACTCCCAAACATAGATGGGACGTCCAATGGGACAAGACACCTTGGAAAAATTCAGATGAATGAGGTATATCCTTTGAGAAGTACTGGTTTATTCTTTCTTTTATGACTATTTCTAGGGTGCTTTGGGTATTATGGTGATTTCTTGTGGATCTGAGTCTAACTTTGGGAAGTAGGGAATGCCAAGGAATTTCCCCCCATTTTAAGATCGAGAACTGAGGATCCGGTTGTGACAGGACAAACTCAAGATCATGCAGGCAGAGTGACAGAGCCATGTGCTTCCTCTGGCCTCATTTCTAGGAGGTAGAAATAGGGACCAAAGCTCAAGATTCCCCAAGAATACTGCTGTGTTGAGGGATGGGCATAAGGAAGGGCATAAACAGGTTCTATGGGGTCTTATGGAGGGGCGTGCTTAGAGAAAAATAATACAAAATTCCATACACAAGAGAACACTTGCTTAGAATGAGAAAAGAAATCACAACACATTACAAATTCAAAAATAATCACAGAATACCGTAAGTACCATGGTATCCAGAAAATAACATTTGTAACTTTATTAATTAACAGACTGCCCCTAGAATGCTTTTCTCTACATTGTTGGATGCATGCCTTTTCATTGCTTTTAAAAATATGTCACCATTTGGTAATATTTTCTTTTTCTTTTTTTTTTAAATAGGCTTCATGCCCAGCGTGGAGCCCAACACAGGGCTTGAACTCACAACCCTGACATCAAAACCTGAGCTAAGATCAAGAGTCAGATGCTTAACCAACTGAGCCACCCAGGTGCCCCATGGTAATATTTTCTACAGTGAGAATACAAAGATAATTTATTCTTTTTTTATGTTGCTTATAATTGACTCTTTTATTATTGATCATTTGTTTTATAACTTGTTATTGGTGATGTCATGTAATTTTTAGGGTTTTCAAAAACTAAATTTGGGAACATCTCAATCACTTCTCTCTCATATATGAGCTATAAGATTTAAGGCATTGCTGGTTTTCTTTCTTTGTTGAGGTTTAAAAATTCTACTTGTGGTAAAATATACACACCATGAAACTTACCATTTTTTAAGTGTACCATTCAATAGCATCAAGTACAATGACCTTACTGTGCAACCAATTTCAGAACATTTTTCAGCTTGCAAAACTGGAACTCTACGTACATTAAATTACAGCCCCACTTTCCCGCTCCCCTCAGCCCCTGGTAACCACCCTTCTACTTTCTGTCTCTATGAGTCTGAGTATCTTCTGTACCTCATGTAAGTGAAATCATACAGTGTTTGTCTTTTTGTGACTGGCTTATTTCACTCAACATAATATCCTCAAGGCTCATCCATGCTATAGCATGTGTCAGAATTTCCTTCCCTTTTAAGGCTGAGTAATATTCTACTGTATGTAGAGACCATATTTTGTTCACCCATTCCCCCACTGATGGATAGCTGGGTTGCCTCTACCCATTGGCTATTGTGAATAATGCTGCTATGAATGTGGGTGTCCAAATATCTCTTTGAGACCCTCTTTCAGTTCTTTTGTAGATATACCCGGAAGTGGAATTGCTAGGTAATATGTTAATTTATTTTAAATTTTTTGAGAAACCACTATTTGCAACTTGAAATTTTTTCACAGCAGCTATACCACTTTGCATTTCCAGTTTCTCCACATTCTTGATGATACGTGTTATTTATTTATTTATTTGATAGTAGCCATTCTACGAGAATGAGGTAGTGTCTCAGTATGGTTTGGATTTATATTTCTCTAACGATGAGTAATGTTGAGCATCTTTTCATGTGCTTATTGGCCATCTGTATTCTCTTTTTTTGGAGACATGTCTATTCAAGTCCTCTGCCCATTTTTCAGTCGTGTTGTTGTTTTGTCCTTGTTTTTGGTATTGATCGAGCTTTTTTGAGCAGTGACTAATTTTCAGTGCCTCTTGAATTGATTGCACTCATTAACCAATTTCTCTTTCATGGTGTTTTTGTAGTAGCATCTTGTGAGTTTTGTTATTTTTTTAGTGCCAAGACAATTAGTAAGAGATTAAACTCTTTTTTCCAATATGCTTATATAATTTTTTTCTCCTTTAAAATTGAACTACCTAACAATCCAAAAGTCTATTCATTACTCCTATTTCAAACGTATCTCTGTTAATGAATTGCTGCTTTTGGAACCATCAAAATTTTTTTGGTATAATTCACTTATTGATGTCAGAGTAATCTCTTGATTTCTTGTAGAAATCTATGAAAACTAATATTTATTGTATAAGATGTTTATAGTTGTGAATATGGAGTTATTAAGTGTACTCCTGGTAAAAAGAACTCTTCCATTTTGCCTAGGGACTGATGAGAACTGGGTGCTCCACGTATAATTCTATGCTTTTGATGACAGAATAATTTTCCACATCCTAGCTTTTGGCTCCTTATATTTCAAACCTGAATTCTTCTATGTTATGCAAATACTTCCAATTCTAATGCCATAAGATACATTTATGTCGTCATAGGCTCTCTAGCCTGGCACCTTGATGCCATGACACTGGGTGAGTCAGTTGAGTGGGTAAATAGGAATGTTTCTGGAAGCCATTCCTACAACGGGACAGCTGGAAGTATAAAGAGGAGAAACTGTGAACCATATAAAAACATCCCACTAAACCCAAACTAAATGTACCCTAAATTCAACTCTTTTAGCTAAATCCCCCCAATACCAACACTACTTGCCATTAGAAGATGTGTGGCTGTGGGGAAGTCAGAATGGAAGGAAAGAAACAGTGCTCTTAACTGATTATGATTCATATATCCTTCTTTTGAAAATTTTGCTTAAAAGAAAAATAAAAAAAAAGAAAAGCCTACCATATAAAACATCTCTAGGACTCTTTCCAGGGCCTTGAAACTGGCCTGTAGAAGCGAGGGCCCTGAGCTTAACCTTCATGGGCTTCAGGGTAATCTGGTCTGGACGCAGGGCAGGTAAGTGGAGTCCTTGTTTTTCAGGCCGCGTGAGATGAGACATGATCCAGCCAATCCTCATCTGGAGGACCCAGGGTCCCAATTCGGGACCCAGCCCATTTCCTAGTCTCCCCTCCCTTCCACCACGCGCTCTGTGTTTCTGGAACGGCCCGTCTTGGCTGGGGCCTATGGATTTCCTGGTAAGATGTCAGCAAGCTGTGATATTTTTATTTTACTGTCCCACCATTCTTCACCTACAACAAATGTCCCTTTAATTGCTTCAGCATGAGCCCCGGCTGACATCCCCCATTCCTAAGGGTCTCTCAGTCCCAACCTCACAGTAAACTCAAGACATCCGAACGGGGCTGCCAGATGTGGCAGCTGGAATCCAGACATCACAGCCTATTTGAGCAATTAGCCGAGCTCCCATCCCGGGCTGGCCTCATTAGGGAGATCCAGATGTCCACTGCTAGAGTTGCCTTCCATCCCTGGGGGCGGACTGTCTCGCCAGGTGAGGCCAAACCGGTGTCTGTGGGAGGCATGTCAGAGCTCAGAGAGCCCTTCCTCATTTTCAGGGCTGCTAATTGAAGTGCAGTGAGAATGGCAGAGGCACTGGCCAGGCCTGCTGGTCCCCAAGGCTCTCTGTTTCCCCGGCATAATCACCGTCTGCACAGAGCTCTCCCTGTGTGGGGGCAAGCCCAGCTGCCACAGCTCAATCGATGGTGAAGGGTGTTCAGGCCCAGTCATGCTGTTCGTCCGCAGCTCGGCTCCCACCATGACTAAATGGGAACATCTGGAAAAGGGCAGGGCCGGGCTGGGGTGAGGAGGATAAGGGCAGGGGAGGATTAAAACTGCTCCGTCTTTATGGGAAGATTTCCTCTGGTGTGCCTCTTTTTTCTCATGTGGTGGGAGGTGGGGGAAAAGGGAGTTTCATCCTAGAACAACCTGACAGGGGGCCCAGCCGGAGATACGAGCTGTTGTAAGGGCCTCCAAAATGCATTCTGCCAGGGAGATCATTTTTATCATAGTCTATGGGAATGGGGCCCCCTGGGGCTGGGGGTTACCCGACACGCATGGTCATAATGCACTAGCCCTGCCAGGTGGACCGTGGGCCTTGGCTTGGCTTGATTTTCCCAGAAGCAGAGCCTGAGGTAAGAATTTTGGCACAAGTCCTTTATTTGGGAGGTGAGATCTGGAAGCACCAGGGGGGAGTGTGAAAATGAAGTGGGGAAGGCAAAGAAGAAAGCTGTGTTAGTGCATAGGTTGGGTTTCAGATGACCAGCCCTCCTGTTTGCCAGGGACTGAGGCATTCCTTGGGACATGGGACTTTCTAGGCTAAACAGAGAAAGTCTCAGGAAAACTGGCACAGGTTGGTCACCTAGTTGTGTCTGTCAGTAGGTTACAGCTGCAGGCAACTGGGCCCCATCAATTTCATGGGGATGTGTAGACCTGGACGACGGTGGAGACCGTGGCTTCAGATTGTCCCATGGAGGACAAAGAAGGGCAAAGAAGCTGGCCTGCTTATCCATTAGCTCTGATCTGTCGTTGGTTGAGGGCTGCCCCCGAAGGGGCTGGTTCTGTGATGACTCTGGCTTGCCTGCTATGAAACGAGCGTGAAGCTATGGCCAGAGAAAGAAAAGGGACCCAGAAATGACTACAACACAGATGCTGCCTTCAAACAGCCTGGTGTGAAAAGAAAGCAATCGTCGGGGTGAAGAGGTCCCCTCTGAAATGTGCTTTCTCCCACAGATCTTTCTTCTCTGCAGGTGTCATTCCAGCACAGATCTCCATTCCGGTCTCCTCTAGGTTCTTTTGCCCTTCTCTTCCCACACTCGCTGGAAGCCAGCCTTCCAGGGAAAGGATGCGGCCCGAGGTGTGCCAGTAGGAGGCAGCTGGGAGCTGCGTGTTGCTGTGCATGGTGGGACAAAGAGCCAGTTTTGACCCCTGCGGAGGCTACACACGGCCAACTCAGCGTTCGTGATGGTAATCCCAGTTGTTTTATAATCTGTGCTCCGGGCTGGTGCCGGGTTGGGCTCTGTGGTAGGGGAGAATAACGCCCCCCTCCCCCAAAGATGCCCACACCAAATCCCTGGAACCTGCGGATAGTTTGTGTTACATGGCAAAGGGAATTAAAGTTGCAGATGGAATTAAGGTTGTTCATCTGCTGACCTAAAATAGGGAGATTCATCTGGATTATCTGAGCGGGCCCAATGTAATCACAAGGGTCCTTACAAGTGGAAGAGAGTGGCAAAAGAGGAGGGTCAGAGAGGAATATGTGCTTTCGGAGGAAACCCTGAAGAGCTGCAATGTTGCTGGCTGTGCAGACAGAGAAAGGGGGCCACATGCATCGCCTGTGGAAGCTGGAAAAGGCAAGGAAAAGGATTCTCCCCTAGAGTCCCCAGGAAGCAACACAGCCCTCTCGACACCTTGATCTTAGCCCGGGGACATCCGTGTTGGACTTCTACTTTCGGGAGCTGTAAAATAATGCATTTATGTTGTTGTAAGCTACTAAATTTGTGGCGATTCATTCCAGCAGCCCCAGGACACCGGTACAAGCTCTCCTTGCTCCGTTTTACTCACTCATGCTTCCAAATAAGAGTTCATTTAAACTTGGAGTACCAGGGCTGAAAATCTGAAAGCCAATGAATCAGGCCAATGCAGTCCCTGCCTTCTCAGAGTTGACAGTCTTATGGGGGAAAATGAGACTCAGAAAGGCACGTGCAGTGGGCTAAAGAAGTTTCTAGGAACAGGATTCCTAGCTCGCCTGGGAATAACTATGGCTTTCTGGTACTAAGGCCCATCTTCAAGGTCTGAGCTTAGTTTCATGCAGGAATGATCTCACAGGGCCTCTTAATAGGGCCCTGCAAATGTTTGTGGAATGTAATTGAGTTGAGTTGAACTTGGGGAAGTAGGTTCTTAATTTACATTGACCGTTTCCCCCTACACTCCGAGGAAGTCCCATCGATTTCATCCGGGAAGACTTTGTGAATGGAGATGCCATGAGCACCCCCAAGATCTCCCTGGAGGAGCGGAGTCACCATTTCTGTTGGGTTTATCTCTAACTAGTGTGGTTCCTTCCACACATGATTCCCAAGACCCTTTCTTGTGGTCCCTGCGATTTCTTCAGTGGCACTTGGGTCTGAACGAATTTTATTTGTTGAGTATGTGCAACAGTTGTCCCAGTGTCTGTTCTGTCCCAGCAAGATATTCACATGCCCCCCAGAGTGGTCATTATGTTATACTGTCATCTGTGTTTTCTCCTTTGACTGTCCTGTTAGACCATGAGCAGCCCAAAGATCCAATTATGTCTTACTCAGTTTTGTAGAATGACAGTTCTTAGCAAAGTGCTGGGTGGCTTGGCATGCTCTAGAGACTCAGTAGATGTGTATGAAGGAATTGATGAATGAGCCTCCGCTCTGACTCACTCTCTAAGTTGGTGTTTCCTCCATGGAAATACAAAATAGGAGTTGTGGATTTGGACTTAAGAGTGGAACGCTTTATGGAACACGGGACAATTGAGCTGATTGCTTAAAAAAGAGCAGAGCAGACGGGTGGCGGTAGTGTTCCTGCTGGTGTAGCAGGTAAGGAGAACAGCATGGGCCCAAGTATAGAGTGTGCTTGGGCATTAATGACCAGACTGGTGTGGCTCGGGGACAGAGTGTATGAATAGGCCCAATGAGAACTCAGTTTCGGATTGTAGACTGGGTACAGGTTCTGGAGGGCTTTCAGTCAAGTGCCAGGGGTTTGGAATTAATTCCTTGGGCACTAGGGAGCCAAGGAAGGCTTTGGAGGATATGAGAAGGTGGGTTTTGGTGGCAGTAAAAGTGTAGGGGTTTTGTGTAGACATTTTGGAGAGCTTCCCCCAGGGTTAATTAGCCTGAGTTACCATTCTCTTAGGCATTTCAAAATAACTATAAATCAACTTCCTGGGGATCTTTTAGTCATGGCTCTTGTTGGGGGGGCCCTAAGAGAGAGTCTAAGCAGTTTCTGAGCTGTCTTCAGCCCTAAGAAACTCTGGTTTGTGATTATTCCTCTTAGGAAACCTGGGTAGATGTTCCATCCTGGGAGAGGCTCTGGGGGTAGGTATCTCCATTGGAACCAGCCACAGGTCTCCAGGCCTTCAGAGAGTATTAATTACGGTTCCATGCAGCCTCTTGGATCCAAGGGGTGATGAATTGCACCTGAGATATGTGTAATACATGACAACGTGGCTCCTTTGTGACATTACCCAAGAGGAATTCAGAGTATGTTCTAGAAGTCTTCTAGGAAGTATGCTGAGAAACTTGTACAGTTTTGGATTTTCTTAACCTGGATCACCACTCTGACCTAGTACCTGCAGAAAGGGCTTCTCCCTGAGGAAGAGTATCTTGATCCTGGGAGCTGGATCATAGTCCCACATCTGAGTTTTCTTTTCTTAGTTTCCATGCCTAGGTTGGCCTGGGGACTTGGATTCCAGGTTTTGCAAATGAGGAGAGACATCATGCTCCCTCCAGCTTGACCAGCTTCCCTTCCCCATAGAACAATAAGGCCCAGGGGTTGGTCAGAAGGCTTGGTTGAGGGAGGATGGTCTGCCAGTTTGTGGATGGAGTAGAGCGCTCAGGTAGGCTGAGAGGAATTTGGGGACCTTAGAGAGGAAGGATGAAGGTTGAGATCATCTGTCCCTGCTTACCAGAAAAAGGTGAGGCAGCTGAGTCTCTGCCCTGTCTGGATGACCTTCTAACATCCCCCCAATCTGTCCTACCTGCTCATTCTTTCCCTTTCTTGGACGATCTTGACAAAGAAGGATTTGGCACAGGGTCGGAGAGGTCAAGGGGAGACTTGTTCTTTTGGACTTTTTCTGGATGGGGGGCATGGAGGGCAAAGTGCCATAACATGATTGGTGGGTCATCATAGACATTTGTGCAAAGGCTTTGCAGAGTCACATTTGCTGGGTTAAAGAAAAAGATCCTCGCAGAGGGACTGTTTGATATGTTTGAGAGTGTGCATAGGTTTTGGTTGATGAAACACTCTGGGAGATCTTGGTCTGTCCTGTTTTGTTTGCCATCCAATCGTAGAGTCCCGAGCCACAGAGCTAGCAGGCACACTAGATAAAGATGCCTTTGGTGTCCCCTGGTCACACACGCAGAGTGTGTGAGGTCCTGAGTGGTGGGGCTTTCCCAGAGTGGCACAGTGTGTCTCATGCTCCATCCAGCCTGGGGACTAAGCAGAGAGGACGATGGATTGGCAGGGAGCATTTTTTTTTTTTTTTTTCTGGTTGCATTTCTCCAAAAGCCAGAGATGAGAGGTGCATCTGAACGCCAGTCCCGCGGGAGGACAGGAAGTGAGAACTGACGTTGAGAAGGATTCTCTTGGTAACCGATGCTCTCGGTTACCCTGGCTAATGAGTCCCCTTCACACGCTGCTTGCTCATGGAACACCGTGTGCAGAGCCTATGCGTCTGGCCTTGGAGAGCTGCCAGAAGACAGGGCAGAGTTTCCAGAGCGCTGGAATCTGAGGGGTTCCTTGGGATTGTGCAGAACTGTCCTATTAGCTGGGGTTTGGGTTGTACTCATGGTGCTGTCTTCCCCATGCCCTGTGTGGCTAAATGAGAATTTATATTAAAATATAAAGGCCACAAAATAGACGCTCTTCCCTCTCTTTGGGTTAGTCTTTGTTGCCCAGGAGGGGGCTCTACAGGTCCAGGGTGTTGAAGGGAGGGGTGTTCTGCTTAGATAGACCAGGGAGGAATTTAGCTCAGAGTTCTTTTTATTTTTTTCTCCGCTCTTCTTTGTTCTATATTCCAACAGTGTGTCCCTCTAATTAAACTGTTAAATTAGGTTTAGTTACCTGTCGCGATGGGAGAATCTAGAATACAGATTGTCTTTCAAAATTCCTCCTAAGCACGTTAGCATCGTGTTCCCATTTCTGTGCTGTGCCTTTAGAGAGGAGGAAACAGAGGCACAGAGATTCAGAATAATCTCCACTTCCCAATTTTCACTCCATTGCTGATGTCACTCTCTCCCCAAACGTGGGAGGCGCACACTAATGTCTTCAAGACCCAGAGAGAGGCTTTTATGCAAAATAGCTGGCTGAGCTGCCCCGTATTTTGCTTTGGGAAGATTAACCCAGAGTTCTACTCCTAGCTCAACACTAATGCATGCTGTGGCCCTGGGCAAGCAAGTTTACTTCTCCAGACCTCTGTCTCCCCCTGTGCAAGATGAAAGAGCTGGTTTCGGTAGTCTCCGCAGACCATTCCCAGCTCCATGCTCTGTCCGGGCCCCGCCATGCTGCCTCCTCCATGCACACCTCTATTGCTCCGGCAGGCAGACCTGCTAACATGTGGATTTATGTGGGAAACCGGCTTTCGCCAGAAGCTCGTTTCCGCTGCTTATTACCAAAGGGACAGGAGGCATGAGCCTGCTCTGCTTACTGAAGCCTTCACCCCTGAGATTTTATGTAGTGATGGCAGCTTGAGCCCCCAGGACTGACTGCAGCAAGCTTTCTAGTTGCACTTAATTAATCCAAAACTGAAAAGTGACTTTAGGGAGCACTACTAGGTGGGGAGGAACCCAGAATGCTTTGAACCCTCAGTAACTGTTGATCAGTTGAGTGAGGCAGGGTGGGGGCACATGTGGGAATATGCAAGTTGGGAAGGCGAGCTGTACCTCGGTTTCTTCTTTCTGTTGGGATTTGAAGAGTCCAGTTGACAGTGGTTGTAAGTGGGGTGGGAGGAGTAGCTGTAGCCTTATGTGGAAAAGAAGTGGGTGAATCATGAATACAAATCATTCTGTGGATGGAGCATAGGAAGAAGGAAGTAGGCTCTGCCTAGAATTAGTCCTGGGTGGTTAAGTGCAGCTTTTATTAGTTCTATAAGTCTCTAGATAGTAGAGTAAGACTGACTCTAGACAGTTGTGGTGTTTTTCAGCAGGGACCCAAAGATTCTGTAACTGGAGAGACTTGTTCCCAGGAGCTGGTTTGTCTAGAATTTCTGCCACATCTGTAAGCATAGGAACTGAGTATTTCATGTAGCATCAGTCCTTTGAGATGCTCAGGGAGAAAAGGGTGTGTTCCAGTAAATTCTGAAAATACCACAAACTCGTTTCTTGGAGGGGAACAACATGCAACACTATAGTAAACCCTCAGATACCCTACAGGGCCAGGGAAACAATTTCATTTTGTTTAACCCTCAGGTACCCAAGTGTATTTGAGAATAAACCATCTACTTTTTAATACCCCACACAACCAGTGTTCTGTGGCTTGGACTTTGGGAAATGTTACTCCAGGGTAAACTCTGACATTGGAAACTGTAGCTTTGGGTCTTCTTTGCTGCACAAATGAATAAAACCAAAAATATATGAAATGAATAAAAGTGAATATAAGTCATTGGCGTAACTGTTGGAGAGGTATACTACACTACTTCCTTTTGGGAGGTACATGGTTGGAAGAGGGAGGGCATAGAAGAGCTAAGTGGGTGGGGGTGAGGGCGGCCTGCCTAAATTAATCCCTCCAGCTGGAGAGAGAGTAAGGATAATGAGGGCTGTTTTAGGCTACATTCTTTAGCACATAGAGCCTGAGGCCAACATGCTAATAGTTTCTTTTGGAGAGTACAGTCTGAGGGCAGCAAGAGTGAAGGATACAGAAGAGGAGGCAGAGAAGGAGGGAAAGAAACATCCAAAGTGGTACATTATGGCGTTGGCCACATGCTTGCAAGAAGACACACAGCAAGTCATCTGGGCACATGGCAAATCTCTCTGGAGCGATCGTAAGGAATAATCTTGGAACATCTGGGAACAGTCCTTTGGAGACTACTCTGGAGAGCAGTGAGAAGAATTTAACAGCTAGATTCTTCGTGTTGTTTGCCTCTCATGATTCAGAGTTGACCCGTTTAGGCAGCTGCTGGGAAAGGCAGAAGCTCCGCGAATCTAGCTGGGTCAGAGCTGGGTGCTGGAGTTGCTGAGGCTCCGAAACCACCGGAACACTCACCCCGGAGCAAGTGTGCTGGAGGCCAGTGGAAACCCAGCTCCTGCTCTGTGAGGATGCTGAGTCAGCTGGCAGTTTCAGAAGATGAGGGGGTGCACTGGTAGCAGCCGAGACTCTCCATGGGGCAAGCAACTAAGGTTTAGGGGCAGGTGGGGCCAAGTAAATCTGGCGAGAAAAGAAGCAGTCTGGGATGAGGACTATCCTCAGAAATGGAATAGGGATTTATATAATCCCTCTGAAAGGAGAGTGCAGTAAGTTACTTTTTTCCGTTGTCTGACCTTGGGACCTCGGTGTAATGAGATAGGATGGATAAGGCAGGCCAGATAGGCAAAAAATCAACCTGTCAACCATCCCGCATTGCCTTCTGGCATTTTGGCAAAGGCCACAACCATGCAATGAAGAGTGGATATGAGCCATTTTATACTCTTTCTCCAAGCACCAATCTGCAGTCTGGCCCAGGAGATGAGAGGCCTTCTGTACTGGAAGGTAGTTTTGCCTGTCCCAGCATTCAGACTCTGACAAGTTTATTTTGGTTCACCCTTGGATCATCTACTCCCAGAGACCTATGCCTCCTTTGTGTGGAAACCCTCCTTCTCTCTGTGGTCTCCAGCTTGACACTTGGCAGGCCTGGCCCAAATGGGAGGCCATCTTGAGTTACATCTTTGCAGGGGCTCACACAGATTCTTTTCCCCAAGCTTCTCAAGTGTTTTGCAAAAAAAAAAAAAAAAGCAAAAAGAAAGAAAAAGAAAAAGAAAAAAAAAGGGAAAACAACCTCTCCCCTTCTACCACATAACTTGGGCAAGGACTCGGTGGCTTCGGAGTCTCTGGACTGCAGGGACAGAGCACCCTCCCCTTCTGGAAGTTTCAGCACTTAGCAGGGTGCTTTAGAACCATGGGGCAAAGTGAAGCTGAGTGGGGATAAGAGGCCTGTGGCTGGGCATGAGGTCTCAGGGCTGGACCAGGTTGGAACCCGAGCTCCTCTCTAGTTGCCATTTTCACACTAGAAGCTGCTGGCTGGCTCAGGGTGGTTATGTAACTTCTCTAAGGTCACATGGCAGCACGGGAACCATTGGATTCAAACTGGGGGATGCCTAGATCCAAAATGACTCTGAATCTCTTCCTTATCCTTTAGGCTAACACCTCTCTTCAAGGCTCTCAAGCTTGGCAGGCACTAATGATATTTGGCTCTCTGAGGTCTTAAACTCCCTGAAGATTGATAGTGTACTCCTGTCCCCAGAGGTGAACATTACTAAGTTAAGATAAATTTAGAATCTGGGAAATGTCAAGGTTTTCCACATTGCTATTTTCTCTTTGTCTTCTCCAGAGACTGGCCCTCCTATGAGCCTAGAAAAAGTTCCTGGGGTAGTCCTGCCTGCCGGTGAAGGCCGGGTTTCCTTGTGGCTTGGGGCATTTCTGATCTGGGCCTGGGCCTGGCAACCATTTGCGACTGTGACTGCACATGGCAGAGGTCATTGTGGTCACCCTCCAGCTTCTGAGCATCATGGTTCCTGAAGAAAGACCACAGCAGAAAAAAATGGCCTTGCTGGTTTTTGTTCTGGTTAGTAATTGTGAGATTTATCAAAGTGCCATTTATTAATGCGTTTGTGCATAAATAGAACCCAGTGAAAAACTTGTTCTAATTTTGACTTTGCTTTGAAGGACCTTCCAGACAACTTATGTCATTGCTTGACAGAGTGTTCAGGCCATTTTTAGCATGATGGTTATTACATCTAAAAGAAATAAGATCCTGGAACTAAAGTTCTGTAAAGAAGGACCTCCCTCCCCTAAATATGCAACAATTAAGCTAGAAATACCATGGATGGCCCATGGCATTTCTTCGATGCTGTTTTATTTCAGAGGCAAAAGGAGTTTATTTCCTCTTTATGAAGACCTGTATGATTCAACAATAATATGTTGGCTCCAGAAAGGATCTTGAAAGCATCTAGTCCTGGCTCAGTGATTTTCAAATACATTTTATAAAGACTTGGGGCCTCATAAAGGAGTTTCAGGGATATCACAAACATTTATTTATTTTATTCACAATTCATTCTGAAAAACATAAACTATTTCAAAAGCTCCAATGAAAACAACATGTGTCATAGACCGCATTTTGAGATGTGCATTTGAGAACCCTAAAAAGTTAAGTTGTGTTGCCAGGTAATTAGGGTAGTGTTAGTTGCTCTAAAAAATTACATAATGGATCAAGTACACTAGAATAATAAAGCCTAACATGGGTGTTTCCAAATGCTGGCCAGCTCTCCTTCAAGCAGAGGTGTAGGGACCCAGGCTCCTTCCATCTTGTGACTCTACCATCTCTCACCTGGGTTTTCTGGGTCTATGTTTATCAAGCCAGCAGAAGAGCAAAGAACGTGGAGAATTATGTGTCAGAGGTTCTTGGGGGGGGGGGCTGTGCACATCTTTCCATTTGCATGCTATTCGTTGGAAATGTGTCACGTAGCCCCATTTAACTGCTAGGGACTCTGAGAAATGTAGTTGACCAGCTAACCAGCCTCTGCCTTACCAGGTTACTCTCTTAGGCACATGCTTGGAAGTCAGACATGGTTATCTGAGGAATCACCATTTTTAAACCACTTATCTGTGTGAATCTGAATTTTGAGATGGTGTAATTAAACTTAAGGTGTCAGCTTTTCTCCATAGCTCTGGATCTGATATTTTTGTATTCATCGAAACAGCCTCATCAGTCCCATTATTCATGTAAACAATCATACAAGTAAATATCATACATTTGAACGTAGGTAATATTGTATGCTAATGAAATGCTCCTTTAACCTGCTGTAAAAAATATGGAGTCCTGAAACCTCGAAAAAAAATACTGATCAGGTATAATTTCCTCTTTTTATAGGAACGAGAGTCAGAGAGAATAAGCTACTTGCCCAAGGTCATATATTGATAAAGAAACAGATGGTATTTGAGCTCAGACTTCCTGGCTCTCAGTCCAGGGCTTTTCCTTCTATTTCAACTTGTTCCAGGGCCCCATGGCCCTCATAATTTGGATGTTTTTCAGCCCGTTTTAATTTTCACAGTCTGCAAGTGAGAGAACAGCTGAAGCTTGGGGGTTGTTAATTCTGTCATAAGATGTAATGTCTTGCATTTTTGGCCCGGCTGCTTCATGAACCAACATCCACAAAGCATTTGCTGAGCATCTATTCAATGCCTCACATTTTACCGGAGCTGGGGGTGCGGCAGCTCAAAGGGCGCCTTTCCGCGGGGTCTTGCGGTCCAGCTGGGTAATAACAAAACAAAAGCGTGAATGTATATATTTGCAAAGAGGCGTTATGAAGGAAGCAAACAAGAGACAGAGAGAAAAACCCTGGGTAGGTGAGCTCTGTCTCTCAGATGGGGCGATTAGAGGCCGGTGGCCTTCTTCCCCTCTGAACATTACCAGTGAGAGTCTTGGCCTGCAAATGTGCGTTCTCGGTGTTTTGTACCGCATAAGCAACATAAAACTGTCGGAGGCTGCAGAATGTGCACAGATGTTAAAATAAGTACAAACAATTAAAAGATGAAACTGAGTCAAGATTCCTCTAAGAACTAAATAAGAAAAGGGTCTTCCCTGATTGCCGATGAAGTAGGTAAGTCATCGATGAAAGACAAATAGCCTTTCCATTTTTGAAAGGGTAGGTTGGGGGAAGTTTTTATTAAATATTCATTGGTATCCTTGTTGCCTTTTTCTTGTCCCTGAGTTTTTACATCTGCAACCTCCTCCAGAACTTTCCTCTGCAGATGAAAATGAAGGTGGGGGAGGCAAGGCCATGTAGGGGCAGGAGTACTGGAGTGGACACAGACTGTGGAGCAGTGAACACAGAACTATGTGGTGTGTGTGTGTGTGTGTGTGTGTGTGTGCGCGCGCGTGCGTGGTGTGGTGTGTTGTGATCACCCAATAAAATGGCCCGAGAGTCCGTGCCAAGGAGGAGAGCATCATGGGAGTCTCTAAAGGGGAGTGATGTGTTGGGAGTAAACACGTGACGCCTTAGAAAGCCAGGATGCTAGGGGCACCGGGGTGGCTCAGTCGGTTAAGCATCTGACTCTTGCTTTCAGCTCGGGTCATGATCTCAGGGTTGTGAGATGGAGCCTCTTGTCAAGCCTCGCATGCTCTGTCTCTCTCTCAAATAAATGAATAAACAAAATCTTAAAAAATAAAAAGAAAGTCAGGATGCTAAATATAAAAGGGAGCTTAAGGGACACCTGGCTCAACTCTCCCATTTCCTGTGTGACAAGCCTGAGGCCAGAGAAGGGAATTGATGTGCAGGACCAATCAGAGATTAGAGCCAGGACAAGAACTTCAGTGTTGCCCTTCCCACCTCAGTCTATGCCAGGATGCCATGGGGCCAGAGTGAAGGATGTGGCCATTGAGGAGATTTGTAGTAGGGGTTTCTCTAAAAGAAAAAAAATAATTCTATTCCAAAAGACAAAGCCATGCCCTCCACCTGCTTTGGGGGCCAGAAGGAGGTGGCCTTCTGTAGCACACCGTAGTGGCCGCTGTCACCTGGGGGCTGCAGACAATGGGACTTCCTATGGAAGACTGGGTGAACGAGTGCAATTGTTTTCAAACATCTCAAGTTGAAATTGTGACCCCCTGGTGACACTCATCCTTTATGGGCATAGTGATACTTCTTTTATTTTAATGAGATTTCCCCTTTAGTCCCTTCTCCCAAAACATTTGAGTAAGTTTGTACAAAGAAATTGAGTTCATTTATTTTGGGTGAAGACAAGGGATCTAACATAATGATTTTTGGAGTCTTTGAAGGATCTATGTCATCTCTCTTTCCCTCTATTCATCCTTCTGGCTTCAAGTGCCATTTGCAGATGGGTGACTCCTAAATCCATATTCCTTTTGTAGGTACCCCCTGTTGGGTATTCATCTTCACCTCCTTGTAATCCCAGATCAACATCATTCCTCTAAGCTGGGTTCCCCAGAAAGCAGACCCCGAGACAGAGACTTATATGTTGTGTTAGTCAGGGTTCTCCAGAGAAATAGAACAAAAAGAATGTATATTTACATACAAAGAGATTTAGAGAACAGGCTCATGACATTAAGGAGGCTGATAAATCTAAAATCTCAGAGTAGGCCTGCAGCCTGGAGACCCAGGAAGAGCTGATGCTGCAGTACAAAGCTGAATGCCATCTGCTGGCAGAATTCCTTCTTGTTTGGGAGAGGGCAGTCTTTCACACTATGCGGCCCTTCAACTGATTAGACGAGGCCCACCTGCATTGTGTGCTGTACTCAAAATCCACTGATTTAAATGTTAATCTCATCCAAAAACACCCTCATTGAAACACCCAGAATAATGTTTTACCACACATCTGGGCACTGTGGCCCAGCTAAGCTGACATATAAAATTAAACATTCAATGTGTGAATAGTTTATTTGGGACTCCAAAGAGGAGTAAGGGAAAAGGAAAATGAAACAGGAGAGAGAGAGAGAGATCCAGTACAAAGATAGATTGCCAAGTTGGCCACCAGCAGCCTGTGGTACCTTCTGAGAAGGAGAAATATTTCCCATCATCCCATCACCTACTGGGTGCCCACTGGGTGTGAATGCTCCTGTGCTTCTGGGTTGGGCACATGTGAGTGCCTAGCGGTCCCATCAGGCATGCACACCACCGTAGGCCAGAGAAGCCCTGATGTGAGACGTTCCAGCGAAAGTGTCCAGGTTGAGGTGGAGCCAGGCTGCCCCGGCTCTGGGCTGTGGCACCTGCCCAGAGCCAGCAGCTGAAGCCTGGCCTGGAGACGGGAGGAGGCTGAGAGGCTGGAGCTGGTGCCCAAGAGGAGACAGGTGCCTTCGCCCCAACAGCCTTCTTCCCTTGCAGCACTTGTTTGGGAGACTGACACTACATCTTCCAGCCACCAGGTCTTGGAGTCATTCTAGATCCCTCCATTTCCCTGACTCCTCATATCAGATGAAGGCCCGTTACTTCCATTTTTCTCTCTTCAGTATGTCTCATACACATGTTCCTTCTCACCAACCCCTGCGTTGCCATCACCACCCATCAAATCTCACCTGCTCTTTCTTCTCTGGGTTCTTAAAATAATTTTCCACCTGGTCTCCCTTGGTGGAGACCTTCGACATCTTCCAGAATGATCTATCTAAAATGCAGGGCTGACTATGGGCTGTCCCTTGCTTAAAATCGCCCAGCAGCTCCAAAGTTTGAAGATGACATGTCTTCAGGCTCCTCAGACTGGCACACGAGGCTCTCCGTGACCCAGCCCCCGTGTACCTCTCCTGACATCTCTTGCAGCACTGCTCCTCAGATGCTCTGCTCCTCTAGGGAAGAACCTCAGAGCCTACTCAGGGCAACATGCTCTGGCGTGCTCGCTGCCTTTGGTCACGCTGCACCCTTTGCCTGGAATGTTCTCCCTCCTCCTCCCTCCTCCATCTCCAGCCCAAATTTACCTACCGAACATGTACTCCTCTTTCAACACGACTCGTGTGTCATTTTTATTATGAAATTATCCTGAGCTTTCCAGGTAGAGAATCGACCGTGGTTGGTGCCCTTCCCGCGCCTTTCTGGGCAGCCTTCATGAGGTGCATATAATATTTAATGCACTCACTCTTCACACATCTGTCTTCCTCAGACATATGGTAGTAAGTGCCTTGATGGGAGGGGTCCTGTTCTGGCCATCTCTTTGTATCCATATCATGCCCCGCTCAGCCTGGCACCAAATAGATGCTCAGCAAGACCGCTGCAGATGAGGTGATGGGGCTCAGAAGGGACTGTGTCCAGACCCCTGGTGGAAGGCCATCGTCCATGAAACACTGAGACCGGAGGCTGGGGTTAGCTTTATGTCCTCTGGCAAGGGGCAAGAAAGGGCGAGGGCCTTGTGCCTCTGATTGTGTTAGGGCCAGGCAGGCTCAACGGAGGGGGTACATTTGCCCCCGTGGAACCCCCTCCCTTAGCATCGCTGTCTGAATAAGTCAGACGGAGCTTCGGCAGGAGCCGAGTTGTTAAGGACGGGCCAGAGTAGGTTGTGTTGGCCCGTGTCCGAGGAACCAGTGCTTCTGGGTTCTGAGAATTTGTTCCCTAATCTCTGCTTCCAGGGCTCCAAGCGGCTGGAGTCTGCATGAAAGGGGCCTTTGTCTGATATGGGAATGGCTTTGGGGGCTAATCTCTTCTTGGATGCATTTTAATTCACTTTAATGACTCTGCCTCCTGTCAGGCTTTTCTTCAGTGGGGTTGGGGGGGGGTTGTTAAAGAGATTAGAAGGAGTGAACGCAAGCCCCCAAATCTAGCCTTCCTCCGAGGGCGCTGTTGTAGGGAAACCAGTGTTCTGCACAGTGTGTTAGGATGCTCTGGGAGTGAGGGTGGGGAGGGAGCAGAGCGGAGAGTCGGAAAATTCCATATCTAACAAACACATGAGCTTGTGAACACCCCAGCGCCAACCTGCTGTAGCTTTCACCGCCCACCTCGTCCTGCCCCTGTGGTTGGAGCCGAAGCAGACAAGACAGAGTGATGTCATCCCCAGGACACCGTCCTTTCTCTCCCTCTCCCCCTCTCCCCCCTTTTGTATAAACACAGCTGTTTGTGAGGAATGCTGGCTTGGGAAAACATAAACCATCAGCACTGCCGACCTTTCCTCCTCCCCACGCACCCCTTCCTACTGAATGTGGGAGACTGGAATGCTTTCAGCCCAGCAGACCCATTATCCTCATGTCAGCAACTCCAGGCCTTTCAGCTTTCTGGTTGGGGCCTGGGGTGACAGGGCTTGGGGACTGTGCAAAGCCCCTCAGGGCAGACAGAAGCTTTGGTTGCAGGTGACACCTGAGACTACCCAGGGGATTTCTGGAGGGACTCGGAGAGGGGAAGAGGGCTTCTCTCTTAGGCTGGGGGGTGTAAGGTGGAGGTTGGAGGGTGGAGGGGCCCACAGTCGAGGCGGGGGCTTGCTGATCTGCTGGCTTTGCCCACAGACCCCAGCCTCTGGATACCAAGGGGAACAAAATAGCCCTGGTGGGGTGTGGCCCGACCTTAGGGTGAAGCTATTGAAGAGCTGTGAAGAGGGCAAGGCCGCCTTCATTACCACAACCCATGCCCCCTTCCTGGGCATTCACAGCCACAGTTTGGGTCCCAAAGCCTTTTACCCTTTTTAGGCACAAAAATGGGGGCAGTGAAAGGTAGAATTTTTTTTAAAAGATTTTATTTATTCATTTGAGATACAGAGAGAGAGAGCATGAGCAGGGGGAGAGGCAGAGGGAGAAGCAGGCTCCCCGCTGAGCCAAGAGTCCGATATGGGGCTCGATTCCAGGACCCTGGGACCGTGACCTGAGCCGAAGGCAGACGCTTAACCATCTGAGCCACCCAGGTGCCCCGAAAGGTAGAAATTAAGGCTGAACTCAGCTTCTTTTGAAATCCAGAGATAATGCAGTGGGCAACGATTTATGGGGATGGTTTTCCATTTCCAGATGGTGACCTCTGGGCCTTGGGGGTTAGGATGTTTTTTTTTTTTCAAGCTATTAAACTTAGCATTTGGCTGAGAACATGCTTGTTTCCTGGCCCCTGCCCCCATCCCAGTCTCCTAAGCCTCTCTCTGTGCCCCACTCTCCCGGGTGATTTTGTGGCCACAGCTGCAAACGAGGAGAAGCAGTGAAGACTCCCTGAGCCACCTTTTCCAAGGGCCAGGTGCCCTAGA
Source organism: Zalophus californianus (assembly GCF_009762305.2). Taxonomy (NCBI): domain Eukaryota; kingdom Metazoa; phylum Chordata; class Mammalia; order Carnivora; family Otariidae; genus Zalophus; species Zalophus californianus. Next base: position 175,478,696 of record NC_045597.1, on the reverse strand, counting down.
ACGTTGGCCGCCATTGTGGAATGAATGGGGTTCAGTGCTAGAGAAATGGGGCTGGGCGGGGAACCAGTGGTTTTCTTCAGTCTCCCGTTGGGTTGCCAGGCAGAGAGAAGACAAACCTTCACTCACTTTTCCGTGTTAAGTAGAAATCTCAAAGTCCACGCTCTGGAGCCACTGAGGCAACACTTGGCTCCTGGTTGCCTTTCTTGCCTGCAGTTTGCAAGGCAAGTGGAGATCTGCAACCTTATACCTCCTGGGTGCCTGCTAAGTGTCAGGCGGGGTGCTAGAGACTTAGCATCTGTTCCAGTTTTATTCTCACAGCAACACAGTGTTATTAAACAGTGTTATTTTATAATTAGTGATGAAGAAACTGAGATAAAAGTAGCTTAAGAAGCACTATCCTATGAGTTAGCCATGGAGCAGGGTTTCACACCAGTTCGAATTTCAATGTCCACGCAGTCCAGGAATTCTGGAGATAGAAGGAGTAGAAAGAACCCAACAAACCTGAGAGATAGAGATGCAATTGCCTAAGTGGGGCGACTCGAAGGATAAAAATAACATCCTTCACCTCTCGCCCGAGATATTCTTCCTGCAGCTTGAGGCATTCCTTTGAGTTAAGCCAAACTCTGTTTTTGAATGCAAATAATTCTGAGAGGGAAAAGTCATTTAGCCACTAAAATGTTCGATTAAAAAAAAACAACAACAAACTCTCATTTTCTTTTAAAATGTTTTACTTTAAATTAGTTGTGTTCTTTTAAAGTAATCCTTAACGGAAAGTAGTTTGTATCAGAATAAATGCCTGGCAGGAGACCTCTTAAGGGAGTTGAGAAGTGTTAATCTTTTGACATTTACTATTATAAGCGCGTTTTAAGTAATTCCTAGAAACTGATAAAATCTGTTAGGAGAAAAGGATTTCTCTCTCTCTGTTTTTTAAGTAGTAGAATATTTCACCCTTCTGATCTGAATAAAAGATAGACAGGGGTGTTAACTTTCTGAAATACACCTACATAAATGTAATCACGTGGGGTTTTTGCTTCCAAGAAGAAAAAAGAAGGAAATTAGAAAGATAGTTTGAAAGCTTCAAATATTATGAGATGAGATGATATTTGTTAAAGCACTTGGAAAAACCCTAGAATGAAATGAAGAGAAGCTATTATTATTTCTCCTAGGACTTCCATCTACAAGGAAGGAAGAGAGGGGAGAGGAATAAGTCCTAAGGTAGGGTTTCCCAAGTTTTCTGTGGCTCACTGGGCCTTAAGTAATCAGTAAGTCCTACATGATTGCAGAGTTTTCTGGTGAAATGCATTTGGAAAACACTGGGTTAGACCAAGTGAAGCCTGTCTCTTTACAATAGGAGTTATCAGAAATTATTTAATAAATAATTGTGTATCATAATTTTCCCAGAGGGTGGACAGGATAGTTTAGAGGAAACCCTCTAAACTTTTAGATGCCTAAAAGTATTTTTTCGGGGGTGAGGTGGGAGTGGGGGTGGGGAGAAGAGCTGTCATTTCATAAGATCAGCATTCCCTGGAACACAGTTTGAGAAACACAATCTAAAACAATAGTCTGCGATATGATTTGACAGTTCAGATGATCTGGATTTAAGTGCTAGCCGCACCCCTTCAAAGAGATGCAAGCTTGGGTAAGTCATTTAACTGCTCCATGCCTCAGTGTCTTCCATCTGTCAAAAAGGACAAGTAATACTCTCTATTTCTTCAGTCATGAGGATTAAATACAGAGTACTTGCTATGGAGTGAGAGCTCAAGAAATATTAGCTATTGTTGCTATTAGTTTTGACATTTTGTCCTGGTCCCTTCCGTGTATGATGAGCCCCAGCAGAAAGGGAAAAACTGACCAGGCATCTCTCCATCTTTGTCCATGTTCTTGCCTCCGCTCAGAGAGCCTTGTCCACCCTGTCTATGCCTATACAAACAGTAAGATCTATCTCAATGCCACTTGCCCTGCAAAGATCTTGGATTCTTCCAGCTTTCCCTCCTCTGAACCTTCAATATCCCTTTGTAGGGTTCTTAGACTCACAACATTTGACATTTGTATTTTTGTGTAACTTCTTTTATCCTTGGAAAGATGTCTTGTAAATCTTTGATTTGCTGGTCCTTGGTGTAGTAGCTTCACTGGCTGGATCTGCACTAAATCTTGGCCGAACTGTTAAATTTCAGAGCCCTCTACCTAGGTGCAAATGCTCCTTAGTGAGCTAAGTCCTTATCTATATGTGCGTCACCAAACTTTCTATAATTTGGCAAGGATTGGTGAAAACGGGCCTTAGGCTGGGCCCGAGGCACAGAAGGAGGAGATGCCGGTAAGAAGAAAGAGGATGAAGTATATACTTTGATAGTATGTCCTCCCCCCCACTTAGGAAATTTCCAATTAAAAACATTCTCTCTCATTTTTCCTAGCCATGACCATCCTGTGTGTAGATTTTTGGGTGGGTATTGTATGCTTGGGGAAAGTAGAAGAAAAACAGAGACAACTCCTGGCTACAATCAGTTTTACTGGCATAACCCTAAGATTCCGTAGCGTTGGCATTATTTTGTTCATTCATTCAGCAAACATCTACTGAGAACCTGTTTGTGCTGAGCACTGGGCTGGGGTTAGGGATATAAAAATATGCAAGTCGTACCTGATCTCTTGCCTTCATAAATTTCAGTCTGGTGGAGGGACAATCAGATAAATAAAACACACAATTGCCAAGACCAGTAGGTAGTAGGCATGTCACTGACATTTATTTACTGATGACCTGAATAAAAGAATAAAAACAATATTGCTCCAAGCGACCTACATCAGGCAGGGCTGCTGTGCGGTATCGCACGGGTTTTGTGTCCTGCGTACCTCCGGGGACTCCGTTCACAGAGACAAGATATGAAGTTTGACCCTGTTCAGGGCGAGGTGGAAGATTGTTTTAGAAGTCAGGTTTGTTCTGCTTCCAGATGGGAGAGAGTATTCCGTCCTAAGTACCCTTCCTTAGAACAGCACATGCCTCTGAACCCTTTCTTCGCTGTGGTCATCTCTCTCGGAGCTCACAGCCCTGTGCCTGCACTGTGGTTAGAAGTTTTGTCATCATCAGTGTGTCTGTCTCCTCGTTCTAGGCTTCATGGGGCCCATGCTGGTATCCCCTGGCCCTGGACACAGAGCCTGGCATGGAGTAGGTGCTCAGCATGTGATTGCCAGGAAAATGAGAAAATATCCTCTAGGACACCTTTAAATAGAGGCCCAGAAATTGCCTCTCAGCTCCTTCTGGGTCTGAAATCTGAACTGCATTAGCAAGCCCTTTCCCTGACCTTGACATGAACTTTAGCCCGCTAAGCCGAAAAGAGAGACAAGCGTACAATGGAAAGAGGAGCAGACGTCCCCCTCTTGTCCATGCATTCCAAGGCCGATCAGGAGCCAGGTGGAACTGGCAGACGTGGATCCTGATCCTGGGAACCTACACAGCCCGTAGGGTGTGTGCAGGGCCAGCTGTGACCCACAGCTGAACCGCTGAGGTCTGGTGCGAATACCCACAGCTGCTCTGGGGGCAGGAAGGCACTGTGTGAAAGACACAGCCCCCAGCACGCTGGGGAGACTGCACTTTGCAGGCAGAGATAATTTCTGAAGGGCAAGGTTGTCTTTCCCAACTGGGGGGACCTGTGGCAAGAGGCCCCACAAGTCCCTGAGAATGCGGAGATTGGGGGTAGAATATAGAGGGAAGACCTGGGCTGGAAGTCACCCCCTTCTCATGCTCCCTGGAGGCAGAAAGAAGGAGAGAGAGAGAGAGCGAGAGAGAGAGAGAGAGAGAAACAGCAGGAAATCTTTCCATTCTATTCACATATAAAAATGAGACAGAAGTGCTTATGCTTCGTTTATATACCCACTCGCCTCCTCTGATTCTGGGCCAAGCCTGGCAGACAGGTAGAGCTCCACGGAACAGGGGAGGACACGGAGGCCAGAGAGAAGCCTGTTGGTCCCAAGCTTCAATTCCAGGAGTCTCATGAATTCCTTTCTAGGAGAGTTTATAACCAAGAATATGTGGTCTGAAGTGACTTCAGGGGTTGTTCTTCATTCCAAACTTCTTGTTGTTCACATGAAGTGTGTGAATGCCGTTATATCTTGTTCCAAGGGAATAGAAACATATTTGGGGAGGCAGCTCTGGGGGTCGAAGAAAAGCGACTGCCTCATGCATCCTTGGTGAAGAGGAGGAGGCTCATGTGGAGCCTCTCAGGTTCTGTTGGCTCTCTTATTCCCTACAAGTGTGGCTTCCGTGTTCACTGTCACTCAGTGACCCCTGGCTGAAGTGTTTAGTGAGGGGTGAGGAAAACAAGAATTGCATATGGTATGATTTGATCTACCCTTCCCACTCAGGGGGTCCCATTCTCAGAACCTGGCCTAGTCTGTGCCTGGCAGACTGCATTCTCAGGGAAGAAGCGGAAGTGACTTGTGACATTCCAGCACCATCTTGGGCCTGGGAATGGAATGCATGGAGAGCCAAAGGCCAAAAGAACTGGCCAAGGGTCCGCAGTAAGGGCTGGAGCACTTGACCCATCCTGCAAGGGGTTGCCAGGCACCGGGCTAGAGGCAGAAGGGTGGTGTACTTCCACCTGAATGAATTTTTTTCGTCTCAGAGCCTCTGGCCATCCGTAGAGCAAAACCATGACTTTTCAGGTGATGGCTCTAGTGTCTCTACTTTTCATCCCACCCCTTCCCTCCAAACCTGACCCTACTCTTGGTTGAGAGGTTCGGGGGGACAGAGAGGGGATGAGCAGAAGGGAAATAGAAGAGATTTTAGAAATGGCCAATTGGCCTATTTGGTAGACAATGAAGGTCAGCTAGATAAGACGTATCAACTTGGTTTATATTTGGGAAACTGAGGACAACAGAATATGTTGGCCAAGATCCTCAGAGGTTATAAGAACAGAAACACTAGGTCAAATTTCAGTCCTTGGGGTTTATTTCACAGATGCCAAGGAATAAGGAATGTGGAGTAGCGTGGAATGTGACCTCTCAGCAGCATGGCATGTGGGACCTGGCGCTTCCAGGACTGAGAGGTATGGAACTAGTGCAATCTCGACCTTATTTAGGATACACCATGATTTCCAGGAACTTGCCTTCTTCCATATGTATTGACCTTGTCTATTGGTTAGAATGTTTCCAACTGCAGAAAACAGAGCCTCACACTTCTTTAAGTGATAAAGACACTTAAAATCTCACATAGAGAACATCTAGAGGTAGTATGGACTCTAAGCAAGGGATGCTCATCGGATCCATTTCTTTGTGATTTGCTCAGTTCTTTTCCTTTCTAAGGGTTGGTCTTGGCTCAGGCCACCTTCTGTCATGGTTTCAAGATGGCTGTCCACAGCAGTTGGGGCAATAGGCTCTCTTATTTCACATACAGGCAGATAGGGAAAGCATGGACTAAAAATCCTTCCCTGGCATGGAATGAAAGTCCTTTCCTTCTACCTGCTTGTCCTACTTAAGTCATGTGCCCATTTCTGGATAAATAATAATTGTTAGGGGAATGCTATGTGCTGAGTGGCTTAAACCTGAGTTCTTGAGCCAAACACTGGTCAGGGAGATGGGACTGGTATGACTGAGGTGGTGTATTTAGAACCCACTTCTGAAGGCATGCAGAATAAGTGAGGGAGAGCAGACACTTGAACAAACTTGGAGCTTCCTAGGAAGGAGAAAGGGGTGAGAGATGCTGGATGGATACACAAGTGAGTTACGTTGCCTAACGCTTAAGCATCCCAAAAGGGAGCTGCCAGTAGATTTCATACTGTTTCATCTCTGATATCAGTGGTCTTTCCCACACTCAGCTGGTGTATGGTTGTGGTTGCCTTTGACTGCTCCACCTGTCCCTGGGTAGAAAAGTTGTGACTAGGTGGTTTTGCTCAACTCGAAGCATATATTATAGCAGTTTTTGCAGGGGATGACTGCATGAAGGGAGTCATATAACTGGCGGGCTCCTAACCATGGTGGACCTGGTTCAGAAATGTTAAGCCCATTGCTCAAGGTCATGCACTGCTGAGGGACAGAGCCTGCACTAGCAACAGGTCTTATGGCTCACATTCCAGTGTTCTTTCCATAACACCGGGGAAATGTCAATGTGGTGAAAATGACATCAGCCCTTTAGTGGTCAGGATATGTGTGAAGAATGCAAATTTTGACCTTGGGCAAGTTCCTTAACTTCTCTAGGTCCCAGTTTACTCACTACTATAATAAAGGGATCTTATTAGGAGATATTGAAAGTACCTTCCAATTCCAAGAATCTATGAATAGCTTTAGATCACGCTTCTCTTCCAAGAACCTGACGACACTTGTTCTATTAGATCATTTAACTGCAGATTATTTGTTTAAATAGTTTCCCAGGAGTGACCCAGAACATCCTACATAATAAACCAGTTGTTAAATCATAAACAATATGGACAGGATTCGTCATCATTGTGCTTCCCAACTGAACATCCCTGGGGCCTTCTGGTTACTTGGACACTCTGGCTAATGGAGTGTTGTCAGGGATTCCCTACGTGGGTGACCACTTTTCCGAGAATTAGAAATTACACACTGTAACAAACACTAGAGTTCTCCTGGAAAAAAATGTGCTTTTTTGATGAAATAGAACTGTGAAGAATCAAAGAATTTTGTCTGGTTCTTCTTTTACCTCTTTCTTATCTTGTTACTCCCCCCACACCCCGTTACGATCAAGTTCTCAGCTTGGACCATGAATCCCGACTTAACCAGTTGAAGTTTAGTGTGTTATAAGTTCCCGGAATGTTTGTAGGAAATCTTAAAGCCTCCAGACCCAAAGGAATATATGGCCGATGATGGTGTTTTTGGTCCAGCACAAGAGATATGATGGGGACGAGGACATCTTCTTAGAGAATCTCAAAGCAGAGAACCTACTCTGTTTCCCAAGAGGAATAAGAAAACCCCAACATTTCAGATGTCCTTCAGAATATTAGTTGGTGCTGTATGGAGGGCATGTGGGAGACGAAGAAGAAAGGGTTACTTGAGTTTGAGAGAACTTATGTTCATGCTCTCACTTCATCCCCTCACAACGGCTCTATGTTATCCTGATGAAGAGAAGATAAATGATGTGCGAATACATAGTGTTAAGAAGAAAGAAATGCAGAAAAATAGGAACAGTATGATTTTGTTTGTATCAGTCAGGATAGTCTAGGCTTTTCTTCAGTAACATATAAACATCAAATCTGAGAGAAGTACCACTCTCGAGGCTTATTTCTTGCTCATGTCCCACTCCAGTGTGGGTCTTTTGGCTCTCTGGTGTGGCTTTCTTCCAAGCGGGGATCCAGAAGCCATGCTGCTGCCATCTTGTAATCCCATCATTTCAGAATTCTTTACCTCTGGCTATGGGGATGAAAAAGAGAAACACGGAGAAGGCATTTCAACATAATTGCCTTAGACCAGAAGTGACATGTGACTTCTGCTCACACTCCCACTGGCTGTATCCAGTTCCATGTTCCCAACCTAATTGCAAGGGAATCTGGGAAATATTTTCTGCTATATGCCCAGGATTAAGTAATAATGTGGCAAATACATAGTATGATATGGTTTCTGCTACATCATTTATGTAAAAAAGAATAAAACTATGTGTGTGTGTGTGTGTGTGTGTGTGTGTGTGTGTGTGTGTGTAGGCACTTAGGCAAATACAAAGAAAAACGTCTAGAAGGGTATGCACCGAAGTTCCCTCTAGGAAAGGAAGTAGGCTCGAGATGGTATAATAAGGTGGGCTTTCAGGACTTAATCTTTTTTTTTAATTAAGTTGAAATTTTTTATAATGAGTTATCATTATTTGTACTGTGAAACAAAAGGTGTCCTTTCCAATGCACACTGTAACTCGTCAGTGGTTTCATAGCAAAAGAAATCTGTCAGACTCCAAAATTCATGCTGTTTCACTCTTTAAATCCATTCCTTGTGTCCTCCCACAGTCTCTGCTTTTTAGGATTTTTCTCTAGTCTGCTGGGGGCTGGTGTTGGTGGATGATTTAGTGATGCTCTATTGGGAAGGAAGAGTGAAGGGCTCACTTTTCTCACACTTAATGAAGAGGCACAGAGGTGCCAGGAAGGATGTTGGGATTAGTCCTTTCTCTTCCAACCCAGAGATCTAAATCTCAGAGGGAGAGCCATTTAAGCTATGGTTGGCTCAAGACAGACAATGTGATTGAGACTCTCTCTCTCTATCACTTTGCTCTCTTCTGCAGTGGCTCTATACTCATGGAAAGCCCTCTTTAAGGTGGCAAAATGGTTACCAAATAAAGTTCCCAGCTTAGGTAATGGCAGCTGAGTATCCCCAATGGCAAGTGTCTTTTTACAACAGTTTTACTCAGAAGCTCTTGTCCTGAGTCTCTCTCTTGGGTCATGTGCCATCACCTTGATTTTGATCAGTCATGGAAATAGGTAGGGCAGTGGAGTCAGACATAGGGCCCAGACACAGGACTGAGCCTGTGGGGAGGGGTGGTTCCCCAAACTGCATTTACAAATGGAAGAGAGGATTGTTTATTTCATGGTGACAGGGCAGAGAGGAGGATAGTTCCTGCCAGGAAGGTCTTTCAGAACTCCTGATGTACTCACAGGAAGGCGGCCATGTGCTCATGTGGGACCAGTTGCTCCCCCTTCTCTGACAGGGTCTCAGAGAAGGCAGGGGTCCCTCAAGGTACATGGCAAGGTGGGTTAGGAGTGTGCGGAAGGCCTGGGGAATTGAGCCGGGATGGTGCGATCTCCATCAGATTTAGTTTAGACAGCTTAGATGGAAAGACTGCCTTGGTCTGAGTCATTTTTACACTCACAGCTCAGGAAGGTGGTGGAGGGCCCAGCAGGAGCCAGGATCTGCAAATAAAGCCGCCATCCGGTGTATCGGGCCCTCGCGGCATCTTGATGACAGAGCATGGCGCTGCGGTCATGCTGGCCTCCGGGTCACTATGGGGCTTTGGATTTGCCAATCCCTGCTGTCCGCTTTACCATGGCATATGTTGACCCACACAGGCTGATAATGCGCCCCAGCGGGTCTCCAAGACACCTATAGAGGCTGTCCTCCTTCTGAGCCCTCCTGGTAGCAGGCCGCCTGTCCCCTTTGCTACTTGTTTCACAATGCAGGGACCCTGGGATGTCACCTGAGACCCAGTTTTGCTCTTTGGACACATGGAGACCTTCTCAGAGAGATCCGAGACCACCCCCAACCCCCAGGCCTCGTCTAGATGGGATGGCAGAGATGGGACAGCTCTGAATTTCCAGGAAGGAGCTCCGTGATTCTCCCCACTCCTGATGAGAAGGTAAGAGGATCTATAGGACCGGTGATTCCGAGTCCAAACCCATGGATGGTCACTGGGTGTGAGTCAAAGAGTGCCAGAGGGGGAGCATTAACTTTATGAAGGTCATATGGTTATTTAGGTCATTTGTTGTTTTTGGCAGACTGAGGCGACCAGAACCCAGAATTTGGTTCGGTCTTGGTCATGGTTTTCCTCTCTTAGTCCTCCTGGATGACTCTCTCTGAGTGGAGTGGGAGGGCAAAAACCAGACGAGGACAGGAGGGCAGGAAGAGCCTGGGCTTGGAGGCTCTGCCCACTTTTGAGATTAAAGAAGTTTTTCTTCTTGTGTTTCTTTACCATTTGCAAAGTTAGAACGCCAGAGCCACAGGCACCTTCAGGTTCTTCTGGTTGTCCTTTGTCTTTGTACTTTTTTTCCTGGAGAGCTGCTGAGGAAAGTGGCAGAGAAGGGGTATCCCAGGTCTCCAGCCATGCCCCAGTCATGGAGCTAAAGGAGGTGGGAGGGAGGTAGTGGTCAGGCGGTTTATTCTATAAAACTTTATTCTATAAAACTATTTATTTATGTATTTATGTATTTATGTATGTATGTGTGTATGTGTGTATTTATTTATTTCTTCTATAGAAAACAATTCTATAAAACTCTGTGTTATCATCCAGGGCTGTCCCACCATGAAATGGAGTATCTGTGAGGTTGTGAGCACCCTGCCAATGGAAGTGGCCAAGCAGAGGCCAAAGGACCAGCAGACAGGGAAACTGTGGAGGAGGTTTCTGTGCAAGAGCTAGCTCTAAGGACTCCTGGAATTCCATGAGTCTATGGCTCAGCAGAATAAAATTTCCCCAGGCCCAAGATCTATGGGGCTCTACTGCTGTCCTTTCTCTGGTCTTGGTCTGGCTGGGATGGCCTGGCTGACATTCAGGAAGTGCGGGCGCAATGCCAGGCCAGGCGGGGCCTTGCAGAGTGTGTGAACCTGCTGGGACTTCCTCTCAGGTCCCCATCAATAACTGCTTGGATTAATTTCCAGGATGATGAGCATTGCCAGGCTCTTCTCCATGGAGCCCTCTATGCCCCTTCCCCCACCATGCACGCCCCCAAATCCACAGAGTTATATATTTTATTTGTGCCTTCAGGCAGGCAGAAGGAGAAAGAGGCTTTGGCGCTCTCCTGAGGTCTCTGCGAGAGTGTGCTTGCAAATGGTAAAGCTGGAGAAAGAATTTTTCATCTATTTTCTGTCCTGTGCCCCATCAGAGTGGACCCTGGGCAGGGAGAGCATGGAAGCGAGTAGGGAAGGGGTAGGCAGGTGCTTGGCTTGTTTGGTTCCCGGATATCTCGTCCCCAATCGACAGTGGAGCCAAGAATGGACAAAGACACGAGGCCACCAGATAAGAGAGAATGTGTAGAACCGAGCCCCTTGGGGTTGTAGCTGGACTGTGTGGGCCCCACACTCTAGGAGGGGGGGTGCCACTGAACACTGGCCTGGGGGGTTGACGTGACCCTGATGTCACCCCCACCAACCCTGTTGGTTAGAAGAAGGAACTGGGGCCCCTGGAGCGTCCCACAGGAGCTGTTAGCGGAGCCCGGGCAGGCCTCCAGGTTTCCCACAGTCTTGTGCTCCTTCTACCATGACAAGCTGGCAAGACACCCCTGCTCTCACCTGGCTGTGTAAACAGGATCCCCCAAATGTCTGAGCTGCAAGAGACGCCCCAAATTATCTGTCTCTTCCCCCACTGTACATGTGCAGAAATTGAGACTTGGAGCAATAAAGGGCGAAGAAGATGCTCAGGAAGAGGAAGGGACTCATTCCACGTGACATGGTGTTGAAGGCAGGCTCGGGTCCCCCGGCCCACCACCGGCTTGTTCCCCCTTTGCCAACCTGGAAGACAGCTCCCCTTGGAGCCCCATGGCTCTCAGTAATGCTGACAACAGCCCATCTTGCTTGGACCCTTTCCGCTTTTCAAAGCGCTTTCACAGACTCCATGCCATTCCATCCTCACCTCTGCCCCCCGAGGGAGAAGAGGCTCATGCCAGCTGTAATGAGGGGTCATTCTTAGAGAACTCTGCTGCGCATAGGCTGCGAGGACCACTGGGTGCAGGCGCGGGGGGTGAGCGGGACGGGCACCTCCACGGGGGCCTGGACAGCATCACCCCCCTGGTACCCTTCCCTCATGCCTCCTTTGGAGTGAATGTGGTCATTGGCCTATCCTCCCTTCCCCTCAGCAAGTCAGTGGCTGAGTCTACCGTCCATCCTCCTGACTGCCCGTTCTCCGGTCTTGGAGCGGGTGGGAGACCCCGAGTGACGCTGTAAATCAGGGCAGGTTTCCTGGAGCGCTCCTTGAGGCCCAGAAAGAACATTCTCACCTGACTCAGGAGGTTTTTTGCTCCCCGGTGGCTGTAAGCTCCTTTAGAATGTGTGCTGTGACTTTGACAGAGGCTGGGTTGGGCAGGACGGGGCGCCCAGGTGAAACCCTCAGTGCACTTTGAATTTTATTTCCCTCCCTGATTGCAGAAGGATAATCAGGGCACCAGCTCCCCACATTCTCCTGCTTATCCCCCCTTAGGGCCCAGGAGCTAGGGTCTCTGGGCTGCGAGGGCTCTGGGCAGGGCCAGTGCCACCTCCACTCATGGCACGCATGTCCCTCATGGCCCTGTGTTGGTGCCCAACCTCTCCCTGCAGGCAGCACCAGCCCACTATGCCTCCATCCTGGGCTCTGTCCACTGCCTACAGTCCTCATGACTCTAATGCCTCCCCTGTCACAGGAGTGCCCTCAAGACCTTGCCTAAATCACCCCAGGCACATGGAAATCGGTCCCATGTTCCAGGAAGGCGACCCCCCGGCTTTTCCCCGGGCACCTGTTCCATCGCCTCTGCCACCCTCGCTGTCAGAAATTCTTTGTGGCCTCCCCAATCCCAGAGGCTGAAGGTATTTTCTCTTTCCAACCACTTAGTGGGCGGCAGCATCTGGGGTCAACGTGGCGTGCGAGAGAACCCAGACCTGGTTGTGATTCTCCTGTGTCTACCTGTCCTTCCTTAAGGATGTTCAACTCACCAAGCCCTTTCTCACTACTGTTTCATTTGATATTTATTGCTGTGAAGACCACTGACCTGCAATTCCTAAAGTGGAGACGACAATTCAGCGAAGACAATTCAGGGGCCCAGCCAAAGTCCCAAAGCTTGGGCGGAGCAGGGGGCCACCCATCATCCCTCTCCTGCCTGCACATTTGTCTATCACCTGGGCGCATGACTCTGTCATCGCTTTTGTCACTTCTCTGGGCAGTTCTTCCGCTCCTCTTGGAGCCTTTCCTAGCCCTACACCTGCATGGTTCCACCTGTGTCCCATCGGCCTTTCCCCGCCCCGACCCCACATCCCTGAGCAATATTGATACCACAGGGACCTCAGCCACTGTGCAGACACACACACACCACACACATAGGCGCACACACACCACTTACAGACACCACATACACATACCATACACAGATATACAGTATACACACCACACACACACACACACACACACACACACACACACATTCACACACACCGCAAAGACTGAGCACGTGAGAGGCAAACAACATCATGAAGAACAAAGAGAAAGACCCAGAAGTAGAAAACAGAGGAATGGAGTTTCTCGTGGGTGAGTGTAGAAGAAGGGAGGATGGAGTAGGGAGGGAAGACAGAGGACAGATCAGAGTGAACAGAATTGGAGTTTGTATGTCAGCAGGCTGGGGTTAAGTCTACTTTCACCACGTACTGGCTGAGCCTCTTGCCAAAGTCACTTCACCTCTCTGAACCTCATTTTCCTATCTGTAAAATGGGCATTGTTTATTTAGTTAATATTCATGTAGGGTCACCTTCTGGGTGCCTGGGTATATCAATGAACACAAGAGTTTAAAAAAAATCCTGCCTTCTTATGGGTGGAGAAAGAAAATAAGATAAATACCATAAGCAAAGGACGGGTAGAGGAATGCTAGTCTGGGTCTTCTGAGAAGCGAACCCCAAGTTACGGTTGAACATGTGAGGAGTTCCTTAGAGGAAATACCTGTGGGAGGGAAAGTAGGGGGCTGTGGAGAAACGTGGGCCATCGGACCACCATGCAAGTCTGACCCCGAGTGAGGAGAGGGACAAGGCTGGGTGGAGGCTTCCCAGGTTGGCAAGGCCAGCAGGGGGACTTCAGGCCTGAGCCGGACATGAGGAGTACAGTCTTGTGGATGTACTCAGTTGCTGGCTGGGGACAGCTTTTGGAAGGAGGGTCTCAGCTCACATGTAGTGATGGGTGTCAGGTCGGAGCAGCTGAGGCCCTTGGCCAACTGTGCTACCCGGAGTCAGTCTGTAGGGTGCATTCTCATGTTACATATTGAGAAAAGTAACTTCTAAAGAGGTGAGCAGGTGAAGGAAGGTGGGGGTGCTGGGAGATGCACAGGTTGTAGTTTTCATAGGGTTGTCAGGGTAGGCCTCATTAACAACGTGACCTTGAGCAACGATTTGGAGGAGGTGAGGGAGAGAGTCATTCGGATGTCATCACTACCATCTTGTTGACATCATCGTGGGGTTGGCCATGCGTGGGAAAGCATTTCATAAACGGCATAGACTCAGCTGAGAGAGAACAAACAAACAGCCAGGCCATTTGTCCTAGCATCTTGGACTGACATGTCCCCAAGTGAGGAGATGCAGGCCTCTCTCCCCAACCACGCTGGACTCCTCTGTTGGGGCGTAGCAGGATGGAGGATCACACTCCCGTTGGGAAAGCAAGGTATTCTGTTTCTAGGACATGCCACTCCCAGGGCTCCAGAACTCTCTAAAGGGCCAAAACAAATAGCCCCCAAGATCCCCAGAGGACAGAGTCTTATTTTCAGCTTAACAATGGGAAATAAAACAAACTCTTTTCTCAGACAACTAGATGAATATGTTATTATCTCTGACAACTGGAGTTAACAATAACTCCTGATAAGCGATCATTTTTGTCTCTGTGGCATCCTGGTGGACAGAGTGTCATTAGTAAAGTCTGCAAGAAGGAAAGGTTGCAGGTCACCAAGTGTCTATTCTGTGCCAGGTGCAGTCACGTGATTTTCATGAGTCTCAGAGTTCCATCCCCTTTATGAAAATAGGAAAGTGAGGCCCACAGGAATCCACAGTTGGTAAGTGGTGGAGTGGGGATTCAAACTCTTCTCTGTGTGTTTCCAAAGGCCATACTCCTTATGATACTGCTTTACATAATGGCTCATCATATTTACCCATTTCTTATTATACCTCTCACATCGAGTTGTATTTTAATTACTCGTCTGAGGTCTGTCTCTTCATCCCTCTCTACCCCCTCATCTCTGTCTATGCGCTGCATGTCCCTGAAGGGAACAGGTGGGTTATATTGGTCTCTGTTTGGCCTACAGCATATATAAGTTGCCCTGATGTAGCAGGCTCTCCAGCGGGGTAATGGATGGCCAAGTCATACTCAACCAGCTGTCTGTACCTTCCAGCGGAGAGAAGGATGCCAATATACTTTGGTATTCTTTTGGAGCTAGAGTTCTTAAATATGACCTTATATCAGGATTGCTTATAGGAAGTTGTTCAGATACAGATACCCAGGTCCTGTCATTGGAAATTCTGATTTGGTGGGTTCCAAGCAGGCCCAAGGATCTGCATTTTAATAAGTACTTTTACTCTATGAGAACGTACACCTAGGGTGGGCAACCAGCAAGTTGGGTCCATTTGGTGGCATTCCTAGGGGAAATGGTTACTGTTCTTCCTTTTGTCCTCTGGAAAAGGACGACAGAACAGGTGGTTCTAGTGTCCTTGGAAAATGCCCAGGTGCCCCGTCCCTAGCTCTGGTCACAGGACAAGGACCTGGATCAAAGCAGAAGGGAATTTGGAGGTCTTGAGGGGCTTGTGCACTTTCTTTATGTGGTTCAGCTTCCTTGGCCTGTTCAGAAATGCCCCCGTTACCCCTCAGAGGAAGGTGAGTGAACTTGCCCAGAACTTGACCCTGTCCCAGAGTTGTACTGTGTGAACTGGTAGAAACCTCAGAGACATTTTCACCTTGTCCCCTCTTGGGCGTATGAACAACGAACTGGTGCTCACAAGTGGAAGTGATAGTTTGTGGTCACATGACTCGTAGTGCCAGAGCTAGCCGTGGAGCCCACAGGTTTTGATTCCCAGGTGAGCCCTTGCTCCCTACTTCTCTTGAGGCCATAGATGCATGCTGCCCTTGGGCCCAGTGTCCACCTGTCCAGCATGAACCAGCAGGCCCTTCTAAGACATGCAGGGGTGCATGCTGGACCTGACCAGTGGAGAACTCTGGGAGTTGACTCCCATTCCAAAGCCTCCATGTGTAGCAGGGCTAATGCCTCTTGGTACATCACAATTAAAAGCTAGTCCCACCTCCACTCTTCATACTCCATACTTGTTCATCTCCCTTCCTTCCCTCTGTAATGGATTAGAACTCATCCTCAAATTCATTGTTTTCAGAAGTTTGGTGGTATACAAGGTGATTTTTAGATGGCAGCAGACCAATATTTTAATAGTTAGCATGCATTGCTTGCTCTATGACAGGCTTTAAGCACCGTGGATTTATTAACTCATTAAATTCTCAGAACTATCTCACTAGGTAGGTACTAGTATGTCTCCATTTAAAACGAAGAAACCAATGTACTATGAGGTTAAGACCTCCTCAGGGCCACAGAGTGGGTACGTGGTGGGACCAGGTTTCCAATCCAGGCTTTTGTGTCCAGAGGCTGCATATTTATCTGTTATTCCATGTTCCAGTTTGACTCCTATTCCCAAATGTATTAGAAAACAAGACAATTTAAGTGCCAGTTGGGGGATCTGGACTCCAACGCCTACCTAGTGTTGGTTCTCCGATAAGACAAGGAAATTTTTTAAAAGAAGAGGAGCTTGAAAAAATTTTAAAAGCTTGTCAGGCATTTTCCAGATAAAGAAACTGAGGTCTGGAGGGCTGAGATCACTGCCCACCCCGCCACGTGCTGCTGGGAGTTAGCGGCCGGGCTGGAGCTGGAATCGGGTTCTTCCAATGCCAGTGCCATGTCCATTGCTTTCCCCCTGACCACCCTTTTACATGGACTTGATGGAAGTCAAGTTTTTCACAATTTAAATCATTTAAACTTTACACACATAGTTTAAATATGGAGCCCGGCATGCACCATGGTTTGTTTGCATGAGCAAATTTAAGCTCAAGGCCCCCAAAGCTATTTCATTAACAACATGGTTCAGAATCTGATGGGGTTCCATTTAAACCACTATGACAGAGTCTCAGTCCCCCCACAGTTGATTTATAAAGCACGGGGATATGTGTTATCTTTAAGTGTCACCAGGCTTTTCTTCTGCTTATCAGAAAAGCTTCCTTGGCCTGTTCAGAAATGCCCCTGTTACCCCTCAGAGGAAGGTGACAGAGGAAGAAGCTCCCTCCTAAGCTTCTTCTCCCCAAAGAGGCTCTCATTTGTCCCTGCCCTCCCCACCTTCTTGTGCCGGGCGACAGGTGACACTCACACATTGAAGTACAGCTGCTAGGCTGCCACTTATGATTACCTTCCTTTTTGCGTGCCTCAGTTTCCTTATCTGTAAAATGATGATTAGTTTTGATGGTCACTAATAGCCTATCATTGACCCAATAGTGCTAACACTGAAATACTGTTCATTCCCCTTGACCCTCGTGTTATTTCCTCTCCTTCACAGACTCAGCTGTCACAAGCATGCCATGCAATTTCCTATTCCTCAGGAAGTCCTCAAATAAAGCTCATTTTTCAATGCGGGTGGGAGTTGCTGCACATTATTCTTTTTCAAAATAATGACAGGAGAAGAAAAAGAACCAGAAAAGAAAAAAACAAAAACAAAAACAAAAAAAAACCCAAAACACAACAAAAACAGAAGCAGGTCAAAACAGGAAAGTCCACCCTGGCAGGAGGAGGTAGGGAGAAAGGTCAGCACCCACCACATTCTGAGGAGCCTTCAGCCCCCGGCCTTGTGGTTTTATATATTATTAGAGATTTTACAACAAATAAATGGAGAAGAGAAGCTGGACGGTGCTGACTAGTGGGGCTCTGGTGGGAAGTCACTCCTACCTAACAAAGGCTCTGTCTAAAAATATCCAGCCAGGACCTCGTTGTTTCCATAAACAGATGGACACCACGGGCCTGGTGGAGGGGCAGAGGCAGTGGGAGGAAATTGTATCTGACAATGATAACAATCTGGCATCTCCCAGAGTTTCACATCCTGGACGAGTCCAGCCGGCTGTCCAGATCCCCCGCGTGTGCAAGTGAGGCGGCTGTAAATAGAATTCTCCTGGCTCCCACCATGGCCGGCCCTTGTGGGGAAGTGGGAGGGGAGGGCATAAAGCATATCTCCTGCCTGCCTTCCTGCCCAGTGTCATCCACAAAGAGGAGGCAGCTGAGGTATGGAAGCTGCTGGTGGGGTGGAGGAGAGGAGATAAGGCCCCAAAGGGGAGCTCCATGGCCACCCTCAGTCCTAGCTGTAGGCCCAAGAGGATCATACGTTATGTCCCTGTACGTGTGAGTTTCACGAAGTCTTACTTAACTTCTTTGGACCTAACCTTCCACATCTGTTGAAAGGGAGAAACATGATTCTAGAAGTAGTGTGTTCCGTTCTGAGAGACACACATTAAGAGGGATAACAACCAAGTAGAAGGGTCAAGTGGAGAGGAGACCAGAGATATGACTGCTTTGTGGGGACCCGTCAGGAGCTGAGCTCTCATATGAAAGAAAATGTGACTTGCTTTACATAGTTGCAAAGGGCAGAAAGAGAATCGAGACTTTTACGTACAAAGTAAAAATGTGTGTCATCAGGGAGGATGTTTTTGTTGTCAGACTTGCCCAGATGGAGTGGGCACACCAGGAGCATGGAGTCCTCCTCACGCAGGCATAACAACAGAGAATGGGAGACCGTCTAGAGATATTTAAGTATTGGATTTAAGACCAGTCCAGGTGACCTTGGACTCTAAAGTTCCTTATGAACTCTGATTATAGGAATTTGTTATCCTCTTTCATGAAATTTGCCTCCAGAATGCTTAAGGAGAGGTGAAGAAACTTAATATGACTTAAGAGAGAAACGTAATGGTGAGTGGTCATTCAGTACTGGTTTTCGGTACATGAGAAATGAACCACGTTACTTTCGAAAATGGTTATTTGGGCACAGATAGGGTGATGAGGGTAGTGGCTCACTGTTGGGGGCTCACGGATGTCAACGACCTTTCTCTGGGATCCCTTCAAGCAAAGGACAACAGAGATGGGGCAGTGGTTAAAGATAAGGCTTTGAAGTTAAGACTTTCTTGACTTGAACCCTGCCCCACTCCTCCAGTGCATCCCTGGACAAGTTACCAAATCACTCTGAGCCCTTGTTTCTTCATCTAAAATAGGAATAATGGAAGTTTCTACTTCATAAAATTATTGTGAAGATTTAATGAGATAATACATGTAAAGTCATGCTGGGTAATCCCTCTTTGACCCTCTTGGATAATCTACTCTTCCCCACACTACTTTCTGCCCTACAGCGTAGGCACCAGATCAGTGAGTTCTCATGTCCTCTGCTTTCCCATTAGCCTGGCTGAGGAGACCCAGCAGGAAAGCAGAAGGTGGTGAGGGTGAGCTGGGGTATTTATTCCTTCAGCTTTCTCTCTGAGAGAGTTTCTCTCTTCTCTGGGTGTCCACTCTTTCCCTAGACCGAAGGTCACAACTCCTGTCAGATGGTCCTCTCCACTAATTTTCTCTGGGGTTAGATAGCAGCTAACTTGCCAACCTGTCAAGTCCAGGGATAATAATGGTGCTCCACTGTTGTTTGCCTTGGGGTATTGCATGACTACTCGTTACTTCCCTACACTCTGCCCAATCTTTGTTAAATAGTCTTTTTTATTAGAACCCACCTCAAATGATCCCAATTTGGTTGTGCCTTGTGTCTCCCATTGGAACCTGGACAGATGCACTGTGACAGCCACAAAATTAACGTCCCATTTCTTTATTCCACAAATATGAATCAAGTACCCACTGTGTTCAAGGTCTATTCTACCTACTGGAGGTTTTATGGGAAACACAAACAAAGATTCCTGCTCTATGCATTATGTTCTGTTGTTCAACATAGTGCAAAGAAGATAGTGGGGGTGAGAAAGGTGAGTTTCCATGTCAGTGATACAGGAGGCCTTCATTTCTGCCTCCTTAAAATGAGGGGCAGTGGTGACCAGTTTCCCTGGGGCTAGTCCTCAGGACTTGTTTCTGTGTTGGAAGCTCATTTCTACCCATCCCTACAGAGATGGACACCACATATGACCAGAGAACTTCAATTCAACTTAATTAAAGCCATTATTTGTTGAATATTTCTGATGCTCCAGGTTGTATGTGAGACTATTTGGTGGGTACAGGTGCACAGTGGAAGGTTCTTATCCACTGGATGGTCAGCCCTAGAACTGGAAATCAAAAAAACACTTGAGAAAGGCCCAGGGGAGAGTATAGTTGCTGGGGCATGGTAAGATGGTAGCTGTAGGTGAAGGCCTCTAAAGGGCAGCTGTGTCCTCAGGTAGGGATATTCAGCCACTGCCAGCCCTTGAACAGGAAGGGAGGGACTGGGGAATAAACATCTAGACCTCTTGTTCTTCCTGCCCTCCAATCTCCCCCACTGTCGGCTGCCGGTAGTGGAACCCAAGGAAGCCAGAGGGAATGAGGGCTTGGTTCAGGCCTTCCTAAGACATCATTGTCTAGGATCCCAGAGCAGGATGTGGTGGAGATTCGACCTGGGGGAGCAAGAAGGGAAGACCTGGTCTCACTAATCATGTCCTTGATGCTGTACATCTGAGGAGGCCACCACGATGTCTCCTTCTGTGATCTCCCTGTGTCTAGTCCAGTGCCTTGCCCCTATTGGAACCCTAAGTATTGGTCAAAAGATTGGGAGCAATGGAGCTGAGGACTGGTGGAGAGACTGGGTGACTTCCAGGGTGGGGTGGTAGTCTCCGGTGCCAGAGTGAAGAAGTTTGGTTTCAAGTGGACCCCAGGAGCACCAGTCCTGCCTGGGCTCAGGGAAGTCACCCGGGGAGTCACAGATATCACATGGGGACGATTCCGTATGAGAATTCTTGCATCTGCATCAGCATCAAGAGGACTGCTTGCTTTTTGCCCTGTGGTTGGTGAGGCGATGGGGCCTCTGGGGGGTGCTCTCCTTAATCAGAGCCAGGACTTCCCTCCCCCATGTCATTATAATACTGCACATTCCAGCTGTGGCTCCACTTTTCTTATGTTTAATTTCAGTCCACTTATTCCAGCTATTATTATCATGGTGATTATTATTTATGGAGTGCTGACAGAGGGCTTGGCAACAAGGCAGATCAAGAGATGCTGTGATATGTGCCTCCAGCTGTTGCAACTGCCACCACCTCCTCCTTTTGTTCTGGAAGATTCTGAAAGACTTTTCTATCCCCTGTTAGGTCTTGGATGGGGTTCATAGGGCAGTATTTTTCAAGGGCAAGGGTATGTTCCACTTATAACAGGATCAGTTTGGGTGCTGGAAAAATACAATTCTGGGGTGCCACTCCACATCCACTGAGTCAGAATCTCAGTGTGTCCTGGGGCCCGGGACTTGAGCATGCTCCCCAGGAAATTCTTAGATCCAAGGGGAAATCCTGCTGTGGGAAACACACTGAATAGAAAGGAAAAATGAAGAAAGAGGCAGGGTATAAACATGGTATCTTCTCCCCTTGTCAGGCAAGACCCAGAGAGAAGCTAGCAAGAAAGGTTTTGTTAAGAAATGCTGTCTATCTCTGTTTGGGAATACTGACAAATGGAATATAATATGAATTAGAAAGCTGTGCTTTGTATTGCTTGGTTTTAAACTAAACCATTGAAAAGCAAGGGGTGTATATGAAAAAGGTCTTTCTAATAAAGTCCCCTAAGCAATCTTTAGAAAGCTGATAATAGTAACCATTGTTTATTGGGTGTGTGATACTTGCCGTACATTCTTCTCAGTGCTTTCCACATGTGAAACTCACTTCATGCTCACTACAACCCCTGGAAGTCAACAGTATCCCATTTTGAAGATGGGGAAACTGAGGCATGGAGATGTTAAATATATTGCTCAAGATAAGAAAACTGGCAAGTGAAGCCGGGGTTCAAGGCCAGGCATTCTGCCCTCCTGAGCATACTCTGCTCACTTCCAAAGTGGAAAACGAAGTTTGATAAAATGTTGCATCTATGATTCATTGAAGAGATTCTGAGTTGCCTCCTGTGTGTTAGGCGCTCTTAGAGCTACCAGGAATACACAGGAACTCATAGCCTGGAGTCAGAAGACATCCAACTTGATTCTATTGGTTTCTTTATGTTTCAGTGCAGCTTTTTGGGGGCTTCTACACAAGATGCTAAACTTGCTTAGGTCAGTGAGGGATGTGTCATTGGGGAGATGGCCTTGCAACCGATTCTTTAAAGACACGTAGGAGTGGTTTGGGTAAAGAAAAGAGGAGAAGCGAATACCAGGGAGAGGAAAACGCACATGCAAAAAACACGGAGCAGGAAAAAGAATGAGGTATTTTATATGAACTGTGCCTGTCTGGGGGATTGTAACACAGGGACTGTGGTGTTCAGGGAGCAGGAAGTGAAATTTGGAAGGGTGGGCTTGGGACCATGTTGTGTGGACCTTGAGAGCCAACTAGGGCACTTAAGCTTAATCTGTCCACTTATTCCAGCTATTATTAGCATGGTGATTATGATTTATGGTATGAATAAGTACTAGGGGAACCCCGGAAGAATGGCTTAGTCATCAAATGACTAGTAACAGTGGGAAAGAGTGGTGATTTGATAAAGAAGAGGAAGGAGTCTAGGAGACCTGCTTAGGCTGTGAGAAAAAGCCTAGGTAAGAATATTGAGGACCTGAACTCATTACAGTAGAACTGAGGATGGAGAAGGAATAATATTGAAAGATATTTATAAAGAAGGGTGAAAAGTTCTTGGAGCCCAATTTGATACTAGGAGCTAATACAGAAAGAAACAAACAAGCTGACTTTTTTTTTTTTAAGATATATTTATTTATTTGAGAGAGAGAGAGAGAAAGAGAGAGAGAGAGGAGGGCAGAGGAAGAGGGAGAGAAACACTTCAGCAGATGCTGTGCTGAGCGAAGAGCCTTGACATGGGCCTCCATCTCAGACTCTGAGATCATGACCTGAGTCAAGACCAAGAGTCAGATGCTTAATCAACCGCGCCACCTAGGCACCCCAAACAGGCTGACTTTTGGGTTTTAGGCTTGGAAGACTGAAAAGATGTTGCCATGAGGGTAGAGAATAAAGGAGTGGGGGTAGTTTTAGGGGAAGAGTAAAGGATTTGGATTGTGCCATGTTGCCTTCAAAGGGCCAAGAAATATGAGTAGGAAACATAGGAGGGAGATCAGGGATGGTGATATATTAACAAGATTTACTTTTTATTACTAAAACTATATAGCTATCTGATGGTTCTACTTGCAATTTTTGTAGACCCCCTACTCCCAGCTGGAGAAGTTTTTGTTGTAGTTGTTGTTTTAAGAACACATTTGCAACTTTACTAGTTGATAGAGAACATATGTACCAGGTAAAACCATCACTCAACTCAGATTTTTAGAAATGCAACTTACTTTTTTTTTTTTCAAAATTGAACTCAACTTCCATTTTTATTGATGGTTTAACCCCTCCCTCCCTTTAATTTTTTCACTCATGTCCGGACCCCCCCTCTCCTCTGGCAGGCAACTGTTTGTTCTCTGTATTTAAGTCTGTTTTTGATGGTTTAAACTTTTAACCCTGTTCCTCAAAGTAAATTAGTTACTTGTGGTTTGAAATTTGATCTAGTTCAGGTTAATTTTTTGAAGTGGAACTTGATTTTCCATTTTCTTTTCTTTTTTCTTCTTCTTCTTCTTCTTCTTCTTCTTTTTTGTTTTTTTGTTTTATGTTCTCTTCTTTGCTGGTGGCTTTTGAGCAGAGGTAAGCTTCCACAGTATCATGGTGGTACTGGGAAAGTATCTAGCAATGCCTAGGAACCTAACTTACTTACCCTCTTGTGTGGGAAAACAAAGTTTGAAATGTTCATTTGTATGTGTTTTAATCTGTTTTTCCCTCCTCTAGTTTCAAGGAGGTAATTTGTGAGTAGGGTTTATATCACAGACCACAGACTCTAGAGACAGATGACCTTGGTTCAAATCCCAGTTCTGCCACTGCCTAGCTGTGTGACCTCAGGTAAGGTACTCAGCCTCGTTGTGCCTCACTTTCCTTGTCTGTAAAATGGGAGAACAGTAGGACCTACCTCATAACATTTTTGTGAGAATTAAATGAACTTGCATATATAAAGTGCTTAGAACTTTATGCTTTATTGCTTATACACTTAGCACATAAAAAAGCTATATAAGTTTTATATTTTATTAAATGCTTTTCTTGCAGGGTGGAATGTAGAAGTGACATTGAAATCAAAGTCTCTCTCTGTCTTTTGTATATGTCTAAAGCTACCAACCTACTTTCTTGGTGTTCTAGAGTGGGAGGGAAAAAAGAAGGAGGAAAATATCTTGGGAGTGGCATGGTAGAGAGTAGGCATCCCCGGAGTGGGTTGGGGGGTCCTGGTGGTGCCTGAAGAGGCTGGTTTTGGAGGGGATGGTGGTGTGGGGGACCTAGGGAGGTCCTTGGGGCACAGTGGCACTGGACTTGAAGGGACTGGACTCTTCAGGCTGGCACAAGGACATCCTAGCAGGTACCAGGTAGATCCATTACCCAGAACCAGAGGGCTGTCTCCAATGTTGGCACCATTTTGGGGAGAAGTATCTTAGGAGAATGGAAGCAGATTTTTGTTTTGTTTTGCCCTGCCTGGTAAGTAAGAGACCTGGGATGAGGTACAAATGGATTGAAAGAAAATGGCCATGGATGCCCCTTGCACCTGTGACCTAGTGGGCTCTTTGAACTCCACAGCCAGTTCCAGTGAGGGCCTTGGAATGGCAGAGGAAGCACATGCTGCCTGTGTGACTCTTTTTGTTTTTTTGTTTATTTTATTTTATTTATTTGAGAAAGAGAGTGAATGAGAGAGAGAGCATGAGCAGGTGGGGGAGGGTGGGAGCAGCAGAGGGAGAGGGAGAAGCAGGCTCCCCACTGAGCAGGGAGCCTGATATGGGGCTCGATCCCAGGACCCTGGCATCACGACCTGAGCGGAAGGCAGACGCTTAACTGCCTGAACCACCCAGGCACCCACTCTTTTTGTTTTTAATGAAAACAAACAAAAAAGCTCTTTCCACTTCCTTCTTTCGCCTCCCCTCCAAGAACTAGAAGCAGAGTCCTTGGTCTCTGAGCTTAAGCAGGCCCTCCCCAGAGCAACATCAGGCAGGGAGATTCAGCCCCATTCCTCTCTTTTTTTCCTCAGACTCTCCCCGAGACTTACTGCCTTTCTGTGTTTCACTTCCTGTCCTAGTCTTAAATGCTCCCCTGTGCAGCTGTTCCACAGCTGCTGGCCCTCCGGTCACCTCCCACCCCCATCACTTCCCTGTTGAAGGGGGCTTGGGGAGAGTTGAAAGGTGCTACATCAATGCACGACATTTCCTCCCCTGTCCCCTCAGCTGTGCAGCTCAGCTGTGTGTCCTCTGGCACCTACAAAATCAAGCACCTGCCGTCCAGATGTTTGCACCTACAGGCCGGAGAAGCTGACTACAGCACAAGTCCTTTAGAATGGAGACAGGCATTTAGTGGAGTGCAAGATTTAATGGAATTCTTGGCCTGAAAAGTTTTGGGGTGGGGGTCATCTTTTCCATTTCTCTGCCTTCAGGAAGGATGAAGCTAAACAATCGAGTTCTTTATGTTTCAAAGACTTTTAGTGGAAGAGTCCACAACTTCCCCTGGGCTCATTGTCGGGTGTTTTCCTTTATGATCAACCATATTTCTTTCTAATTTTAAGGGAGGTAGGCTAATAGCATGCAGAGCTTATACGTAATAATCATTCTTCCTTTCCCCCAAGGTAATTACTAGGAAGGGAGGAAGTGTGGTGGTGTAGAACGAGCATTGTCTTTGGGGGTCCCATAAACCCATGTTCAAATCCAAGCCTAGCCATGTACTGGCTGTGGCCTGCCTTAACCCCCCATTTCAGTTTTGTCCTCTTTAAAATTTGGATAGTAGCCCTTGCCCAGATGAGTTTTAAAGATGAAATGGATAATGTAGCATTGTTGCGGGTTCAGAATAAGCCCCCAGAGAGTCACAGCTATTGTTGTTATTGTTATGGACAGGCTGTTTCTTCACTTAGGCAAAAAATCATTCTGTCCAGAATTAATTACCATCAGCCCATTTATGCTGAGTGTTTGCTGGTCAAAGTGTTGTATAAAACAAGGCATCTCACTAATACTTTTTCTTTAGTGCAAAATTTCTTAAGGTAAGCTGTGGTCCACCTGCATCAGAACTGCCTGTGAGCACTTGTGAAAACTGCAGAATTTGTGCCCTAGCACCCTTCTTGATTCAGTATCTGTTTGCTAGGCAAGGAATCAGCATTCTGTGAAGCACTTCAAATAATTCTTAATCATCTTAAAGTCTGAGAGCTACTTCCTAGGGTATGTTACTAAGGTCGGTTGGCTCATAGGTCAAAGAAGGCATATAGCTTGGTATCTCCTGGAGCACAGAGCAGGAGCTTTGCCACCTGTTCCTTTGTTCTTCCCAAGAGCCAATGATCAGCGGTACTACCTTCCTGGAATCACAAAGACACATAATGTTAGCATGGAAACAACCTTGGAGGTCACGTCATCCAATCTCTCACCAGATATAAGAATCCCTTTTATAGAAACCTAGAGAGTGGACTGCAGGTTCTCCAGGGCAGGTAAAGAAGGTGGGACAAAATAGGAGGCACCCAGGAACAGAGAAACAGCAAGAAAGGTTTGGCCAAGGACAGGAACAAATGGCAGTATTATGGGATGTTGCTTGTATGCAGAGCCCAGCAGTGGCTGTGGCGGGAAGACACAGAGAAAGGAATAGATAGGGCTCACAGTGTCTCCACCATGCTTCTCATCTGAACAGGAAGTGAGAAATCTAGTCAGTCATTTTAGTGTTTTTAAGTGACCAGATGTTGCATGCCAGATTGTTGAGGAGTTAAGGGTCCCTTTGGAGGACAGAGGAGGGAGCAAGGAAACACATGGAAATAGACAGGAAGAAAAGGAAAAGAACCCAACAAGATAGAGGCTAATGTTGGTTATTAATTTAATGAATTCATTTATGGAGTCCTGCTGGGTGAAAAGCCTTGGATTTACAGAGAGTAATCAAACATAAATGTTCCCCTCAAGGGGCACATAACGTGTGGGAAGAATAAAGACACTGGAACAGGATTCAAATTGGGTCTCATCACTTAGTAGCTCTGGGAACCTGGCAAGTGCCTTAATCTTGCTGAGCCTTGGGTTCCTCAACTATAAATGATGCTAATAATACCTACCTTTCTGGTTGTGGTAGGACTAAAGTAAATAAAGTGTGAGAAGTATCTGGAACAGTGTCTGCACACAGAAGTACTCCACAGTTGTTACAGTTCCTTTCTGGAAGAGGAAATATAACTCTTACCTAATCACTCAGATGCAGTGGCACCATTAGTATCCAGTTAAGGTTGGTTTTGGTGTTGCAAGGGCAGGATGGCCTTGACTTTTAAAGACTGGAGCCCAGGTGCATGATCACCATGATTTATTCAACCAGTAAAATCTCACAGAGCCCAGAAGTGACTGCATTGTGTGTTAGATCCTTGAAGTTCCCCTTAAAGCTTATCTAGAGTTCTTATCCAATAATCTTGAGTCATGCTACATGAAGACAGAGACAATAAAACTACCCATCCCTCTGAAGGACAAATCTAGGTTAAGCAACTGTTTTGGTCATTTTGTCTTCTTCTTCTTATTTTAATTTTTTAAATTAGAAAAATGTGGGAAAAAATTAAAAATCACACGTATCACTTCCATTCGAAAATGTTACAGAAGAGGATTCTGGTTTTGGGTAAGTTGGAGTAAGTACACCGCAACCTGTCTCTCCCAGTGAATCCCAAACCTGGACAAAATGCATGGGGCAACTATTTGAGGACTCTGAACAGTAAACAGTATCATATGGATTGGGGGGAAAAGGTTAGAATTTGTATTACCACAGAACTGGGCGTGAGTTTATTATTTCTCCCCCACTCTGGTATTTCCCTGACTTCAATCAGCTCAAAATCTGCAAGCAGGCAGGAGGATGCAGATGAAAATGTCCAGGAGAAATCCTTGAGTTCTGGCATAAGTGGGAAAGAAAACTCCTAATATTCAGAGAGATTATAGAAGTCCCTCATTTTTCTTTTCTTTTGGTCTCTTCTTCATTTACTTTTGTCCTAGCTCAAGCAATCCTGTGGTAGCACAGCAATAAGAGTCTGCAGAAACCTGAAACTATAGGGAAACCCCTTAATGTGGTTTATGGACTTTGGTCTAACCCCCTGGGCTGCTCATGTTGTAGACTTGACCCTAAAGGGCATATATAGATTTTGAGAACTGAACTATGGGATATACCACTACCCAAATCCCAGACTGGCCCCGGGGTAGTATACCTGTGAGACAGATCCAAACAGTACTACGAAGACTTTGAAAGCTGAACTGATATTGCAACCACAGTCCTTATAAGGCTAATTAGAATTTGTGGCCTACGTGCATTCTTTATAGGATTTAAATACAACCCAGAATCTGAGAAAATGATGCTCAATATGTCTAGGATACAATCCAAAATTACTTGGTACACAAAGAGCCAGAAAAATCTTAACCTATACAGAGGAAGATAATCAACAGAAATCAATGCCTCACTAACGTGGACAAAAATTTTAAAGCAGTTATTAAAAAATTCTCTAACAAGTAAGGGAGAGCACTCTTAAAATGAGTGAAAAGATAGAAATTCTCAGCAAAGAAATAGAAGATGTAAAAAAGTATCCAGGAAATTTAGGAAAAAAAAGAAAATTTGTTAATCCAGAGATAACAATGAATTGTGGATCACCACATCAAAAACTAATGATGAATTGTATGGTGATTAACATAACATAATAAAATTAAATTAAAAAAATAAAATCTCACTAGATGGGTTTAATAGTAAAATGGACATGACAGAGGCATGTCGGAACATGAAGATAAATCAATAGAAATTATCTAAATTAATTATCAGGACAAGGAGAGAAAAGATAAAAAAAAAAGACAGACCTCAAGGACCTATGGGACAATAACAAAAGGTCATGTATTCACATCATCAGTGCACCCGAAGGAAAAGCGAAAAAGGATAAGGATAAGAAAAAATTATTTGAAAACTTTCCAAATTTGATGTAAGTCAGAAACCTACAGGTTCAACAAACTCAGTGAACCTCAAACCTCAGATAAATCCAAAGCAAGCCACATCCAGATATGTCATAATTAAACTGCTGAAAACATAAGACAGAAAAATCTTGAAAACAACCAGAGAGAAATGATTCATTTCTTGTAGGAAAACCTGATTCTAGTAACTGTGGATTTCTCCGATTTCTCATCAGAAACCAGGGAGCTAGAAGAAATCAGAACAACATTTTTCATGTGCTGAAAGAAGGGAACTCTTCCTCTAGAATTCTATGTCCAGTGAAAATATTTTCAGACATGAGAGCAAAATAAAAATTCTCTGATGAAGGAAAGAGAAAAGAGTCTGTTACCAGCAGGACCTGATCTAAGGGAATTGCTAGAGGAAGTCTGCAGACACAAAGGAAGTTATGCCAGGAGGAAACTGGGAACATCAAGAGTCAAGGAGAGTAACAGAGATAATAGATATCTCAGTAAATTTAATAAACTACCCTTCTCCAATGAGTTCTTTAAAGTCTGTTTGATGGTTAAAAACAACAACAGCAAAATACAATATTGTCTGACAGAATTTTCAGTGTATGTAGATATAACCTAGGACAACTCTGACATAAGGGGGAAGTGAAGGGGCCAACTGGTAGTTTCTGCATTCCATTTAAAATGGTAAAATATTGAACCAAACTAGATTGGAAAAGTTGATTATGTATATTGTCATTTCAAGAGTGACCACTATAAAACCTATACAAAGAGATAAAGTAAAAAAATGCAGTGGATAGGTTACAATGGAATACTAAAAAATGTTCAAATAAACCCAAAGAAAGCTGAAAAGAAGAAATAGAGAAGCAAAACCCAGAGAGGACAAAAGGAACAAAGAACAAAATGGTAAATCTAAATCCAAGTGTATCAATAGTTATGTTAAAAACTCCCTTCAAATGATAGGTGTCAGTTAAAAGTAAAAGGATGGGTGATGATCTGTCAGGAAAACACCACCCAGAGGAGAGCTGGAGTGGCTGTACTAATTTGAGACAAAGCAGACGTCACAGGAAAAAAAAAACTTACAGGCACAAAGGAAGACATTATACATTATATAACGATAAAAGATAAAAGGAAGACCTACCAATTCTAAATGTTTTGCCTCTAATAACAGAACACTAAAATACATGAAGGAAAAAGCAGAAAGAATTGAAAAGAGAAGTAGACAATTTCACAATTACAGTTGGAGACTTTTGAAGTCCTCTCTCAGCAATTGATAGAATGAATAGACAGAAAATCGACAAATATGTAGAACCCGACGACACCATCAGCCAACCGGACATAATTGTCTTTAACACATGCCACCTAATAGCGGCAGGGTATACATTCTTTCTAAGAACACACAGAACATTCATCAAGATAAACCATAACCTGTGTTATAAAACAAACCTTAACAGATTTAAAAGACTCAAAATCATACAAAGTATGTTCTGTAATCACTATGGAGTTAAGTAGATAACAGAAGATGCTCCAGAACATAGGAGGAAAAGGAAAACCTTTGTGACTTTGGGTTAGGTGAGGATTTCTTAGTTAAGACACCAAAGCATGGTCCACAAAAGAGGCAACTGGTAAGTCAGACTTCATTGAAATTTAGAAAGTCTACTCTTTGAAAGACTTTGTTAAGAGAATGAAAAGTTAAGCCAGGGACTGGGAGAAAATTTGCAGCTTACTTATCTGGATGTGTGTACAGAATACGTGGAGAACTCTCAAAAGTCAGTAAAATTAAAAATGAGCAAACAATTTGAATAGACACATCACCAAAGAAGGTGCACAGATGGCAAATAAGCACATGAGACGATGCTCAACATTGTTAGTCAGAGGGAAATGCAAGTTGAGACTATGACAAGGGAACACTACTCTTCCGTGAGAATGGCTAAAATGAGCAAAGGCCAAGCAAGAATCATCAGGGGTCTAGCATGGCTCTGGGCAGTGGGGAAGGGTGAGGAGTGTACAGGGGGACATGATACGGGTGTGATCAGATCATGTGGGCCCAAGAGTCCAGGTCTCACAGGCTCTGAGTTATTCTGTGGTGTTTTCTAGAGGTGGGCTGGATTCTGATCCATGAAATCTTAACGTTTCTCTCAGGGCCAACAGAGCAGCATTTGGAGATGCTCACTTTTTCCCAGTCGATGTTCCTTATACCCTTGGGAAGGAGAAGACTCAAAGTCTCATTACGCCTACTTCAGAAGATGAAGGGCTTGTAGGGTGTTGCCTAGGTAACATAAGGGAAATTGGAAGTTTTCATAAAGAGGAAGCCCAACACAAAAAGATATGGGGCATTGCATTTTCTTCTTCATTTTACAAGGAGAAAACCTTTGGCCATGTCACATGTCCCCTTTGTCTAGGCACTTAACTTTTCCTCCTCCTGTCCTTTCCAGCCCAGTCCCGCCCAACCCTGACCCGCCTCATGAAGCCATCCATTCTGAGTTTGGCTCTTTGACCCACTTCTGCACCTTACTCCCTGGTTCTGGAGCTTATGTCTGGATTCCAAATTCCGCTGGTCATTGGAATTTGGGGATTATTTTCCTTTTCTGACTTGATTTCTTTTTATGCTTCATCCAGTATCACTGAGTACAATTCTAAGCACTACTCAGTAATTATTCCCTGAGATGGTGTATGGGGCTTCATGGGGAAAAGCTGCATGCAGGGTTCACAGCCTGAAGTTATGATGGAGAGTCAAGCAGTGTCTACACAATGCATTTATTCATTTGAGATATGTTTATGGAATACCTACCATATTCCTGGCACTGTTTAAGGTTAACAATGAACTCTAAATGAGCTTCTGTTCCAGTTGGGGAAGAGAAAGAAAACAACAACAACAACAACACATTGATCACTATTTATTATGTCAAATGACAACAAGCATTATGAAGAAAATCAGAGGAGGGTAAGGGAGACAGAGACTGGCAGGTGCAACAGGGTGAGGGGAGGTTGCCATCTTATAGAAGGTGGTCAGGAAATGAATCCCTGAGGTGAGGAAGTGGGCAAAGCAGGAATCTGGGAATCAAGTGTTACAGGGAAATGGAAAAGTATGTGGAGGGACCCTGAGGCCATATTTGTGTCACAGCAAGGAGCTGAGTGTGACCTGAGCGGGGGGGGGGTGCAGGCAGGAAACAGAACTTACCATAGATGGCTCCAATGGAGACTCTAATGAAGGAACTACTTTAGAAAGTGAGGACTAGCTGTTAAAGAATGGAACAGGAATGTTGAGGCCCCCAGAAAGGAGTGTCAGCAGGAAGCTGCCACCATCTGTGGGGTTGAGGGGACAGGGCGTGGGGCGTGGTGTCACTGGAACCCTGTGAGAGACAGCTCAGGAAGGAGGGTTCCTTGGTAGGAGCTACGGGAGGGGAGGGGTGCAGTTAAAACCCCAGAACCAGGCTGAGGCAGGGATGTATTGGGGGAAATGTCCTTGATCTTTCTTCCTCCTGCCCTCTGATCTCCTACCAGACCCTTCCACTGGCTGAATCTAAAACACATCAGCTGGAAATGGCATCTTCAAGGTCCAGCCTTCTGAGGGGGACAGCACAGGGCAGAAGGACAGAGCATGGATCCAGAGGTGGGGCAGTGGTTGTCTAGCATTGAGAAAAAGAGGGAGAATGGCCACTTGGTGTAAAGAGAAGGAACAAGTCGCCTTTAACTCAGAGACATTGAGGTAAACTGCCAATCCAGATCATGAAGCGGAAAGCAAATGTCCTTTGGTGTTTCAGTGAACAACCTGGGCAGGCGGTCTCTGCAAGGGAGGATGAATGGCCTGGCTTGTGCAGGTCAAGTGACCATTTTTACAGTCATTGGAACCAGGTTTCTGACCTGCTGGCTGTGTGCACTGCATTGTAGTGTTAAGTTCAATCACACCATTTTCTATCTTTCCTCTCATTTTCTCACTTAAAAATTAGACACAGTTCTCTTTCTGTCTAGTTGACTTTCCTACACAAAGGTCTTTGAGAAGAATATCATCTAGTTTGGTTTAAGAGCTAGCTTGGGATTTATTCTCCAATCTAGGCAAGCTTGATCATGAAGACAGGAGCTTTTAAAAAGAATGAGATTTTAGGGGGCACCTGGGTGACTCAGTTAAGCGACCAACTCTTGGTCATGATCTTAAGGTCATGGGCTTGAGCCCTGTGTTGGGCTCCATCCTGGGCGTGGAGCCTGCTTGGGATTCTCTCTCTCCCTCTGTCCCTCCCCCTGCTCATGCTCTCTCTCAAATAAATAAATCTTTATAAACAAACAAACAAATAAATAGAACAAGATTTAGGATAACTAGGCAGTTCTGCTCTAAACCAGAAGTGTGAGGGATGCCATGCAGACGTCTCCATCCACCCAACAAACTAGCCGCTCTGATTCCCAGCCTCAGTCTCCTCACCCAACATTATCCCCAAATACAACCTCTTCTCAAAAGGTGGTGCTGCAGATTAAGGAGAGACTCCTTGGCAGCTGGTTCTCAGGCTGTCTGGGGAGTCACTCTGGCAGGTCTCCAGGGATCGTCTGCCTCCAGGGCTCACCTTGGGAGTGCCAGCAAGCCCTGCAGACCTCAGGCAGCCCCACTCCCTCCTGGCCCCGTGCCCAGCAGGCTGGAGTGATTGTGGAGGGAAGGGAGTCCTGGTGGTCTGTCAGGTTTGCCCTGTGTGGTTGTAGGGTGAGGACTGAAGTGACATCAGGATAGCAGGAAGGGCAGAAAAAGCAAAGATGGAATGGGACACTCTCCAAGACTTCTCCTACCTCAAGGAAGAACAAATGGATAGCCTTCGGATAGGTGAAAGCGGGTCATGGTAATCATGGGTAGCTGCTACCTGAGTATTGTTGGGTTCTGTGTAGGAATGTTGGTGCTCAACATAATCATATGCATGGAGACAACCATCCCTCTTTTAATTATGGAACACTTAGAAAAATGAAAAAGAGTTCATTTAACCCTTTTGATGTTAATTCCACTTGGAACAGTTAGCTCCATTTCTTTGTAACAGTCCTATGGGAATGGGTTGGGATATTCCAGAACAGAGTCTCGGCTGGGGTTTGGTGAGTTGGGCTAGTGTGTGTTAAGAGTGATTTATTCTGGTCATTTCCTACAAGAGAGAACAGATGGATGTGCAAGTGACATGCTGAAGGACTGCCCGTAAGAAATCCCAAGTTCAGCTACGGGTTCTTAAATGATTTAGGTGTAACGGGTTTAAGGCTCTCAAAATGAATTTTACAGTCCTCAAATGAAAAAATGAGCTCTGAATCAGTTTCTTTAACAAGAAATTTCTCTGCTACTTTATCCAGCGCAAGCTTTGCCGTCTTCAGTGGAAATCTCTGAAGCTTGGATTGCTCATCTGTAAAGTGGGGACAATATCATTACCACACTGGGTGGTTAGGAATAAATGAGGAAATGCCAACAGCAGGTCCTTAATTGACATTTATAAAATAAGGATATGTGTTAATCAGGTCCCTGTGTCAGGATCACTCTAAGGAGAAGGACGTGGGAAAATAGAAGGAAGGAAATAAGAAAGCTTCTTGGAACAAACATGCACTCAGTTCCAGTATTTTTTTAAAATTTATTTTTATTGTGGGAAGATATATGTAACATAAAATTTACCATTGTAGTTATTTTTCGGTGTGGGGTTCTGTGGCATTAAGTACCTTTCCACGGTGCAACCATCACCACCGTCCATCTTTTTACGTGGTTACAAACTGTAACTTCAAACCCATCGAACAATAACTCGCCATCCCTCCCTTCCCGCAGCCCCTGGCAACCAGCACCCTACTTTCTGTCTCTGATTTTGACTGCTCGAGGTGCCTCCTAGAAGCAGAATCATACACTGTTCGTCCTTTTGTGTCTGGCTGACTTCTCTTACCATAATGTCAAAATCCTGAATTAGAGGTCAAGGCTAATGTGAAAGACAATAAAAATGACCAGAAAGACTGAGGAGGGAAGGCCTATTGGAGAAAATGAGGCGCTAAATTCACTGATGCTAGGGAGGAAGAGGGACAAACAAATTAGCTGTGGCTTTTACAGCTCCTGAACCACTGTAACCAGGAAAGAAAAATCTTTATTTCAAATTTTTATTTGCTTTATGCATTCATCTTAAGGACTATTTCTTTCATGATCAGTGGGGGAGCAGTGGCTTGGATTTGCCCAAATGTGTACTAAACTCTGCAAGAGGGGTGCTGCTCAGCAGCTTCGATGTACTTTTCTGTGGATAAAGGAAACGGCTCTCTAGATCCCTAGAAATCTGAATTTCTCTTCTGGCTTTGCTACCCTGGGCTGCTGGGACCTAAACTTATCTTCCTAGATATTTCTAGCCCCCTCTGCTGTGACGTTAGGCCAGGCCACTGTTACTTTTTACTGAGACAATACGTTCTCCCTGCTTCAGGCGGAGTTGTTGAGAGCACAGATCTGAACATGTCATCCCCATTAAAACCTTCCAGTGCCCACCCCCCTCCCTCACCTTCACCCCTGCCACTGATCTCAGGGTAAGACTGAATTTCTGACGTGGCCTTCCCTACTCTGCATGGTCTGGTCCCTGCTTCTCTCCCTCACTTTGTCCTAGGCTCCTCCACACTCTGCACGACAGCTGCCCCGAATCACAGCCTCAGGGGTGGTTTCAGCTCCTCATGGAGCCTGCTGGCCCATTGCAATTCATTGTTTAAACGTCTGTCTTCCCTCCCTGTGGGGACGGGGGCTCTTGTGTCCGAGGTTAGAACTCCCATGCTTGTCACAGCACATGACACAACTGCTATTTATTTAATGGATGGTTGAGTTGTATTAATCAGGGCCCTTTTTAGTCATTTATTTTTTATTAAATCATCCATGCCCCCCCCAAAATGAATGGTGGTTTCATTTGAAAGTAACATAAACCCAACTCTACTAGCTTAAGTTTTTACAAAATGGGGAGCATACTGGGAGCTGTAACAGAAAGCCCATGGGTGGTAGGGGTTTCAGTCATACCTAGACCCACAGGTTTAAGCTAGGTGTCTTCTCCCCCTTCATTTCTGCTCACATCTCCACACCACTTTCCCAGCCTTGGGCTTTATTCTGTCCTCCAAGAGATAGGTTTCTCCTCCTTCAGTGCTTCCAAGATTCATGTCTCTCTTGTTCCATTCACCAAGGTAAACACCTTCTCCTTCAGCTTCAGATGGAAGAACCCTGGGTGGGATGGAAGGGGAAAAGGGTGGGGGGACTCTCTCTGACCTGGCTTGAGCCACATGTCTATATCCCAGATGGTAACTTCGATTAGGGAGATGTAGTCCTCTGACTGACCATGCCCAACCATGAGCCCATCCCCTGTGGCCAGGAGGAGGGTGGACTAATACAGAGGTTAGTCATAGCATAGGGTTGGGAGCACACCTTCTAAACCTAGATCTCCCGGGTTCCCATTCTAGCTCTGCCACTTAGTGAGTGACCTTAAGCCAGTTACTTAACTTTTCTGTGCCTCAGATTCCTTGTCTGTAAAAAGGATATAATAATAGTACTTGCCTCACAGTATTATCGTGAGGATCAAATAAGTGAATATGTGTAAAAGCACAAAGGACAGTGTTGCCTGGTAAGTGCCATGTAATTATTTATGAAATAAAAATAGCCAAGCAATGCAATAGAGGAGATTCATTCAAAGAAATAACCACCTCATTCATATTTATTAAGGATTCCCTATGCACTAGACAGTAGTGTTCATAGCTAATGGGAAAAAGACAAAATCTCTTTCTTTACATTCTGAAGTGCTATGCACAGGATATGGAAGGGATAGTCTGCCTCTTTGGAAAAATAAACAAGTTGTTACAGGACTGGAGATCTCAGTGAATTATGTAGTTTTTGTTTTGTAGGAACCCAGTCTGATTAACAAGAAGCTACTGCTTAACCGAGTACTAAATTGTTGCCATCTAGCATGGGGACAAACTGGTGGAAAGGACTCTCATGCAGATATGTTGCCACGCACAGAGGTGAGGAGTGGTCTCGGTACACAATGGGGAGCGGAGGCTCACTGAAGCCTCCCACCCTCCAGTTATGGAGAAAATCCAATTCAGATAGAATGGGCTGCTCTTCGAGCAGCGTTTCGTTTTTTGTTTTTGTTTTCTTGGGGGTGGGTTGGGTGAAGGCTGACAGAAGGAGACTCGATTTGGAAGCTAAAGCTGGAAATCAAAGGATATTCTGTCAGTTGGGGGCCAAACTGAAAGGGACCTTTAACTACTATAAAGGATAGTATTTTGTTCAAGAGCATGTATATGAAGGACTTTTTTTTTTTATGATAGGCCTGGTTTTCAGTATTCCATCATGAACACCTTTAAATTATCAATATAGTACAGAAATGATGTTACTTTATTAAATATAACTGCCATAATGATTTAGTTGAGCATTATCATGAAACTATTTTACAACCATTCCTTTGTCATATTATATGATTCTGATTTTGGCGGAGAAAGAATATGCTGTGTAAGGACACACGACATTTGACCCAAATTATTGTTGAACAATGTTATTTCATAGATCATATTTTCTCTGCCAATCTCCTCCCATTGCCTAAAGGAGATTGGTTTGGGGGAATAACTTGTGGCCACTGGATGAAATCTACTAGATTTCATTTTCCAATGAGACAAGCAACTGTATCGGCTTTGTCTACTTTTCTATCCCCATCCCCTGATAATGATGACAGCTAATTCTGATTGAGTGTTAAGTGTGTGCCGCATACCTTACTAAGCCCTTTGTATGTTTATTTAATCTCTTCAACTCTATAAAGTACGTTCAATTGTTTCTTCATCTTACCTTAGGAGTCTGTGGCTTGGATGGATTGTTCACTTCCTGAGATCATGTACCTGAAAGATGACCCTAAGCACCTATATTTGAGAAGTAGGGACTCTTCGGAATGCCTTTACTGGTCTCAAGCATGTAGGGAAGCACTTGCATTGATCTAGAGCCTGAGGTAAGGGATTACTGACGCCACCACATGCCCTACAAAGACGACGTCTCATTCATTCCAATACAGACCCAGGGACAGAGATGAAGGGATTTTTTGACTCACTTGGAGAGGCTGGAGCATGGGGGCTCACAGAGGAAGTAAACTTGACACTCATCCTTTTTTCAGTGGGTGTTACTACTCCTCTCTTGAACTAGCAGAGAGCACTTGCTTTGCAGCTCTTCTGTTTGTTCATCTTCCTTTGCCTTCTATGGTGCTGTTTGGGATATTTTGTTTTTTTCTATTGGAGTGTGCTTTTTGAGACAAGGAATTATCTCCAGCTCCGATTAGATGCCTAAGAAATAAAAGCAATGTATGTATGCCGTATATGCCTTTTTAAATAAACTTTCTATTTTAAGTATATTTTTAGACATATAGAAAAGGAGCAAAGATGGTACAGAGAGTTCTCATATATCCCACAGTTTCCCCTATTGTTGACATCTTACATTGTGATGGTACATTTGTCACAACAAATGAATCAATAATGAAACATTATTATTTTAAAGATTTATTTATTTATTTTAGAGAGAGAGAGAATGAGGGCGTGTTTTTGAGAGGAATTCTGCAGAGCTGCAGTACCATTCTCAATATATTGTATCAAGAGCACATGCTGTTGACCTTGGTCATCTGGCTTAGGTAGTATTTGTCAGGTTTTTCCACTGCAAAATTACTTTTTAATTTCTCTCCATACTGTAATCTCTGTAAACGAGACACTAAGATTACCTTCATCAAAGAGGTAGAAGGTTACACTTCACTCCTTTAAGAGGGTAGTATCTACATAAATTATTTGGTATTCTTCTGCATGGAAAACTTATCTATTTTCTACCATTTATTTATTCAAGCATTTATTTGTGTCAGTATGGATGCATGTGTATTTATTTTATACTTTGGGTTATATAATCTAATGCTATGATACGTTGCTTAAATTGTTTCAGCTTTAACCACTGGGAGTTCTGTTGGGTTCCTACTTCCTTTTGACATACTCTTATTGTTTTGTGTTTTGAGCACTCCCATACTTCCTGGCCCTATAAGGATGCTCTAGGCTCACCTTATTTTTTTTTTTAAAGATTTTATTTATTTATTAATGAGAGACAGAGAGAGAGAGAGGCAGAGGGAGAAGCAGGCTCCCAAGGAGCAGGGAGCCCGACGCGGGACTCGATCCCAGGACCCTGGGATCATGACCTGAGCTGAAGGCAGACGCTTAACCATCTGAGCCACCCAGGCGCCCTCTAGGCTCATCTTATATTTTCCCTGCCCCAGCCCTAGAATCAAGAGCCCTGGTTCCTTTTGTTGTATAATGGTATTAGCAACCAAGATCTGGGTGTTGGGTGTGCTTGTTGCTAGTAGAATGTCATTGCTTCTAGGCCCTCTTAGTGGTCAGATCAAGAAAATATGTATGTGTATACCAACATATATATCTATAATTATTTTCATATATACCCATCATGATCTATATTAGGCTAAGCATGAGTTCATATGGCTATCTCTGGCTAATCCAGAACCACATGGTTTATCCCCTTCCTTACCTGTAACCTCCCACTCTAACAGTGAGAAACATGGCTCCTCGTATCTGACATCCATTTACTTATTTGCTCAACCCCGGGACACAGGTACAGCTGTTTCAGAGCTGTTAGCTCACACCACCGTGAGAAACAACTTTACCCACTAGAGTACAGTACAGTGCTGATGCATAGTTTGCTCATATGTATGTCGGTGACGACAGATTTTCCCCTAAGAATTATTCTACCCAATGCTAGACATCTAATGGTTCTTTCTTAAAAATAATTGTTTCAGTGTGAATGTACTTAAGGCCACTGAACTGTACACTTAAAAATGGTAAAAATGGTACATTTTATGTTAGGTATATTTTACCACCACAAAATAATATGTTTCACCTTCCTTCAGATATTCTAATGAATTCATCTCTAAACCAGGCCGATTATCAAAAGCCAGATCTTTGTAGTCTGAAGCAACAATCTGTATTTGTAAAGAGTTTCCCAAGTGATTGGTAGCTGCTTCTGAACTAGTGGACTTTTTCTTTTAAGAAAAGAAAGTAAATATGCAGCTGGGGAGGTCCTGGGCCCTGGGACCTGCCAGCAGAGCTTGTTGTCCCTCTGCGTGATGAGGAGAGGTGTGGGCTTCTCCACGGGCTGGCCTGATGACCACCGCCGAGCCTTGTTCCTCATCCCCTGCCCAGCCCGCCTGCAGGCCTGGCCCAGCAGCCCTGGCTCTGAGCTGCCTGGGCATCTCCCACAAAGGCTGTGCTGAGTTGCAGAAATTCAGAGCCCTGCCTCCCTGCTCTTCAGCATGATCTCAGCATGTCAGAGTTGCCACATGAAAGGAACCTGCTTGTTTCTCAGAGCAGGTTGCCAGTTGGATAACCAAGTTTTGCCTCCCAGCCCATAATAAAACCTCCATTAAAGCCCTTTATTACCTTTCCCAGTCTGTAGAGCAGGCTTGCCTGGGACCAAGGACTGCTGAAGTCGGTTCCAACGTGGGTCCCCTGCCCCTCGCCTGAGGCTGTCTTCTCTGCCACCTTGGAGGCCAGTAGCCTGGCAGTGAGCAGGGCTTTGATTCCAGAGCCTGACCTGGCCTGTGTAATTAGATGCTCTGGCTAGACCCTATCTCATGTCTGAGTCACCCAGAGGAGGGTGCAGTCAGTAGGTTCTGTGAGCCAGTCCATTCCCTTGTGCTGAGAGTTTCGGTCTCTAAGGAAAAGCATATGGAGACCCAGGCCCTTGTGTGGTGATTCCAGGTCCTCTCCAAATCACTCACACTGGCACAGCCCAGATTTGAAGGAAGGGGATGTCACTTTGCCCGAATGGACTAATGAATCGTCCTTGCATTATATGCTGCTTGTGTGTTTGAGTGTAGGGTATGTAAATAAAAGACTATAATCTAAACAGCTGACACCTCCCAGATGTGAGAGTGTGAGAGCAACTGGGGACAAACTCTTGTGTTCTCACCAGCCTGAGGTCAAGAAAGCCACTGGAGGACATTTGAGAGGGAACCTGGAGTCAGAAGACAGGTTAGCCACTCATTGGCTGAAGGATCTTGGCAAAGTCATGCATCTTCTAATTTTCTCTTTCTTTGAAAAAAAAATGGAGTTGAAAAGACTGTGCATAAATTTGGTAAGAAAATGACTGAAAGTATTTTGTAAACTGTGACCCGAGAGGTCAGTGTATTACTGGTTAGACCAGATCAGACAGTAGATAATATCACTCCACTTTTCTAATGTGCTCTGTGTTGGCCCCATCTTGCCCTGTACTATGCAATTGCTCTGGATAGTCTTCTTTATCCACTGCCTGTGGCACAAAATACTCTCACACACCCTACCATCCACCATCTTCAGGATTATCTCTTGTTCTAAAGCTATACCCCAAAGTCATCTCCTTTTTAATTCCACTTTATCAACTACTTCTCCCCAGAATTCATTCATACACCACTCTGATGAAGCTGTTTTCTTACCAACTCCATCCGGAGTTTCCAGCACTGTCCCCCTGCCATGTTCCCACGCCCCCCCAGAATGACATGCACTATCAGCTTTCCTCTAGAACAGCTTGCTGCAGAGCTGTGTTCCACCTTGACCATAACCATGGCCATTTCAGCCCTCAGTGAGTCTCCCTCCTTTGAAGCGCAGCCCTCGCACCCCACTATTCTTCTCAGTTGTTCACATGTCTTAGCACAGCCTCTCCGACAGAACTGTGTGGTCCCGTTGCCCGGCATGGTCAAGATTGGTAACACTTGCTCAATAAAAAATGTGTCGATTGGATGGCAATGCCACAACGGTGGGGCTCTGACTTCTTCTACACCCTTTGGCACAGGTTCTTTACCCAACACCACCTGTGTTTCTCAGTTCTGATTGGTAATTTCACATCATGCTGTAGACCAGGGAAATTCTTCAGATAGGTAGCCCTAACTGCACCCCTTGCCTCCTGTGGCCCCTCATCTCATCTCTGGCATAGTTGAGAGGACTTGTTTTCACCCCCTCCTCATTTTGCTTCTTGGCTTTTTATGTGTTGTGAGTTCAGGGGCCAGGGAGCTGACTCTGCATGCAGTCCTATTATTCACTGTGGGAGGGAGAAGTTGGGACATAAGTAGCATGGACATCCTAGAAGACTCTCAGTGGCGTCCAAGCAGAAGGACAGGGATATTGATCCATGTGTCATTCACATCGAATACCCTTATAATACCACATAGATGCAGTGTGTGAAATCCTAGGAATGAGTGAAAACAATGTTAAAAATCCTGGGAATGAATGGGGGCAGGCTATAGGAAGCTTCTGAACTAAGACCAATGCTTGGTCTCTGAGATGTGACATCTGGAACCTCCATCTGCTCTACACAGGAGAGTAAGTGGGGCCCTAGAGTCAGACTGGTTATTTGCAATCCTGTCTCTACCCTTTAACAGCTGTGGGATTTGGGGATATTTGCTTGACCTCTTTACTGTCATCCCCTCAGTTTCTTTTGGTGGATAATAGTATTTGTCTCGAGGGTTAACTAAGTTTAACTACATCAGTGCACACAGTAAATGTTCAATAAGTGTTAGCTATTGTTACTATAGATGAATAACTGGGGATTTTCTTATAAACCAACCCATGCTCTTAAAAGTGTTTCCTTATCTCTGCTTCTGCCTCAGAATCCCTCAATTTTTCTCCTTTCTTCTATGGTCAAATTTCAGAAGAATGTAACTCAATGCCTTCATTTCTTAACCCCTCACCATCTTAACCCCCGCAACATTTATAACTTGGCTGCTATTTTTATCATTCATGGAGGCTTTCTATTTTTAACATATTTGATAACACTGCAGTCTCAGTCTCATCAGAGGACTTTGAAGCCCCCTTCTCTAAATGGAATTTAGCATTCGAAGGCCCTTTTCTTTCTTTCTTTCTTTCTTTCTTTCTTTCTTTCTTTCTTTCTTTCTTTCTTTCTTTCTTTCTTTCTTTCTTTCTTTCTTTCTTTCTTTCTTTCTTTCTTTCTTTTGTCTTTCTTTCTTTCTTTCTTTCTTTCTTTCTTTCTTTCTTTCTTTCTTTCTTTCTTTCTTTCTTTCTTTCTTTCTTTCTTTCATCCTTCCTTCCTTCCTTCCTTTCTTCCTTCTTTCTTTCTTTCTTTCTTTCTTTCTTTCTTTCTTTCTTTCTTTCTTTCTTTCTTTCTTTCTTTCTTTCTTCCTTTCTTCCTTTCTTTCTTCTTTCTTCTTTCTTCTTCTTTCTTTCTTCTTTTTTAAAGATTTTATTTATTTATTTGACAGAGAGAGAGAACAGAAGTAGGCAGAGCAGCAGGCAGAGGGAAAGGGAGAAGCAGGCTCTCTTCTGAGCAGGGAGCCCGATGCAGGGCTCAGTCCCAGGACTCTGGGATCATGACCTGAGCCAAAGGCAGCCACTTAACTGACTGAACCACCCAGGCACCCCAAAGATCCTTTCTTTCTTGATGTCCTTCACTTCCTTGTCATCCCTTGACTTCCACAACTCTTAATACCCCCTCATTCTCCTTCTTTGACTCTTCTTTGGCTTTTCCTCCTTTGATCACATTCCTTCAGTCAACTCTCAGCACTCCCCAGTGTGCTGTTCCCAGCCCTCAGTACTTCTTAATGCCTTCTCTCTGCATGGGCATTTCACAGCCAGTTCTTGAAGTAGGCTCACTCACAAAGAGGTCCATGATGCCCAACTCAACATAGCATCAACTGCATGGTGAACAGGCAAAAATTTAGCTCATGCAGGTGGTTCTGACTACCATTCTACTCTGTGAGCTGCTAATGGCAAATGGGCTCCTAGTTTTTCTTTCATAACAGACCCCAGGACACAAACCTGCTACTTTTCTTGGTGGCCCAATGGCCCTTCCACCTATGGAACGATCTCTGGTCCTACTGGACTTACAGCGTGATTGGATTTCAGTTTCAGATGTTGCATCTCCCTGAGAGACTCGCAGCGGTCATTTTGCCTCTGCTCAAAATTGACCTTGAGTGTGGCCTTCAGAACCTAACCTCCATAAGGTTGCATTGCAGTCATCTCCAACACAGGTTCCTGACTCTTCTTTTGCTGAGTCATTTACCTGTGACAGATTCAACCTGTCTAAAAATAATTTCATCTCCACTTTAGTTTCCCAGTCCCGTACCTTCTGTGTTCTTTATTAGCACACTCTGGAAAACCTTGAAACAACATTGGGTATTTTCTATCTCAATGCTTCTTTATTCTTTAGGATATTGGTGGTTCCTCTTCTGGACTCTGCCAATAGCTTTCCAAGAAGTATCCTCCCTCAGTCCTCCACCCTTCCAGTCTCTCTCCTCATTCTGGCCAGAATGTGTAAAGAGCAGAACCAATCCTATCACACCCTTGCTCAAAAACATTTCTTGACTTGACAATGAATACAGACTGAGGTCCCAAATCATCAACTTGTTTCTTAAAGCAGAAAACCTTTCCTGTTGCCAAAACTTTGCCTGCCATGTTCACTCAGCTTGAAATACATTTTGCCTTCTCTGAATATGAAAATCCATTTCAACATCAGGACCTAGTTCAGATGGTACCTCCTCCCTAAAGCCTTCCTGGATCTTGTGGGTGCAGAATTAATGACTACCACTTGCGTCCCTCTTGCATTTTGTTTATATTTCTGTGATGATACTTAGCACAGTCTGGCTAGTGGTCACTGTGTAAGAGTCTGCCTTCCCCACTAGGTGGAGGGTGGGGACTCATGTTTCAGTGCCTCTCAGGGCCCATTCCAATGGATTGCGCTTGGAGGTTTTCCATAAATATTTGCTGTGGAAGAGAGTTTATTTTGGGTGTGGTTGCATGAAAAGATTTTCAGGTGGCAAATGTGGTTCCTTTGAAAAGAACTTTGAGATCCTCATCCTGTTCTAAGGCAGACCAGATTTTGGGGAGAGGAGATTCTGACTATTTGGCGACAGTATGTGTCACCCCACTTGAGGCTCACATTTCCCTTTGGAGTCAGTTGCACAGGAGTAGCTGGATTTACAGCCCTCAACTTCTGAACCCAAGCCACTAAGGATTTAGATAAATACTGGCTGAGGCCAGCACAGAGAAGCTGTGTTAGATGTCCAGTGTTGGCACAGCAAACGACCAGGGAGAAATGGACTACCCCTACAGTTCTCGCCAAGCTTACAACAAATGTCACATGTAT
This sequence comes from Zalophus californianus, assembly GCF_009762305.2. Classification (NCBI taxonomy): domain Eukaryota; kingdom Metazoa; phylum Chordata; class Mammalia; order Carnivora; family Otariidae; genus Zalophus; species Zalophus californianus. Next base: position 175,434,070 of record NC_045597.1, on the reverse strand, counting down.
TCTTTCCTCTAATTGTCATTTTCTGTGCTCTGCCTGATCCCCACTGTGCTTTTGGGGATACATAGGTGGTAAGAACAAAGCTTGACTTCTTAAGAAATCTGCTTAACACAAATGATTATTTTCTCAGATCACCTTTGTTCAGGTTTTTATGGCTCCACTACTTCTCAACACTTCCTTTTGGGTCTTCATTCCTGGCTTCTTTTCCTCTGCCCGCTACTGAACCATTGTGTTCCCAAGACTTGCTCTTCTTGCTCCTTCAGCCATTTCCATGACCTGAACATCTCTCTCCCTGTTGAGCTCTTCCGCATTGGTTCAGACCCTGGTTCAGACATAATTTCTTGCTTCCCAGATCCACAAAACCCCTTCAATTCTCTCACTTATTATTTCCTGAATCTTATCTCCATTAAGGTATGCTGGGCCAAAGAATCCTTATTTCCATTTTACAGAAAAAATACTGAGACTCAGACTCAAAAGGCAGACTCCAAGTCTTATAATGTGGTGGCCAACCTGCAGGACCTGAAGAACATGGACTCCTTGCTCTGTGTGCAGGGCTGAGAGCTTGTAGCCATGACATGGGAATTTCCAGGCATGGGGATCCACTTGAGACCCAGTACACCACATCTTGGAGTGCTGGTAAGATGAAAGGCTGTCCACACCTATTCCCTTCTCTTTTGTCCTCACAAGAGTTTCTTTCTCCTTGACCTTTCCCTTGCCATGTGGAATCTATTTACTCATGAGAAACTCAGCTTGGATGCCACATCTTTTTTCTTGCTTTCTAGTATAAAATTTCCCAGATGAGTTTGCAGGCAGGCGGAAGTTGAAGGACTTATACAGTTGTTGTTGGTGGTGATAGTGGTGTGTGTGTGAGTGTGTGTGTGTGTGTGTGAAAGAGAGAGAGAGAGAGAGAGAAAGACAATGAAAGTGTTGCTTACCATTGTTACATGGACCTTGATTACTCTTTAGGTTTTGCTAGACTCATAAATCAGGGGGTGGTCTCAGCTTCAAGGCATCTCAGGATTCATTCCAAAAGCCAACTTGTTCCCTCGTTTCATCCTGCATTCATTCCTTCTCCTGCAGGGAGGAGGTCTATGTGGGGGGTGCTCATTGCTCTTTCGGTCATGTTCCCTGAGGAGCAATTATTTTATTCTCCCCTTGTTCCCAGTTCCTACTGGGTCAGGTTTGAGAGCCAGACCCTAATGGGGGGCTCTCAGTTTTTTCTATGCCTCTTTTCCATTGCTCAGAGCCCTCAGGGAGCATGGACCCTTGTCCCAGCACCACCTCAGCTCTCTGGAATGCTTTTCATTCTCGGCCTGAGTGAACCAAAAGTGTCTTCCTGTTTGAAGCTAGTTGAACATCCCACTTGTTTCCTTTGGCTCCCCCTGCCACCCTCCAGGGCCTGTGAATGGCCGTTAATACTGTGCTGTATTAGTCCTGATTGTACATGGGTGAGGGACTTGGAAGTTCACAGAAGATGGGAGTGATGGGTACATAGCTCCATCTAGTTTCCTCAGTTTACAGGCTGGTTAGGAAGCCTGCTCAGGGCCACATGTGCAGTTAATTGGCAGAACTAAAACTCAGGCATTCTGACCCTGGCATGGTGCTTTTTTCCTTAGGAGTATAACAAGAAAGGGAAGAAATGATAGGAAGTAAGTATAAGAGAACCATACATAGGATGGAGCTTTTGGCACCTGAGTCCTTTCACAGAAAATTGAAACCAGTGGCTCCTATCCCATCAAGACCTCTCATGGATTTGCTAGTAACCTGTGTGATCATTACTACATATGGGAGCTTCTCGAAGGAAGAAAGACAGGGAGGAAAGGCTCTTCCCTTAGGTTCAGATTACTTATCCCAGGTCACTGCTTCTGTGGGTCAGACAGCATTACCTACGTAAGCTCCTGGAGAGGGAAGATCAAGCAGAAGTTACAGCCTCCACCCTGTTGAGAAAGCTGGCATCATAGAAATGAAACTGGCTGTAGAGTCTAAACTAGACTTACCCATCAGTGGATAAGGCATAAAATGTAGCCCCTAAGAGGGTGAGGTAGTCTTTAGAGATTAAGTTCCCCTTGAAAATAATCTACCTGCCCTGATGTTACTCAGCACTGATGCTGACAACCACCATTGATGAACCACCTCTTTGTCCCATGATGTGCTTGTCAGGAAGTACAATGTTTGGAGGAAATTAAGACCTAGAAGAGAAAGATGGATGCCTGGAGAGAGGAAGGCTGAACCCAAAGGAAAAGGGAGTAAGCTTGAGGAAGGGGAAGTGCCAGAAATAGTCAGGGCTGGTGCAATGGATGTGAATTGCTCTGTCACGCTCAGGGTGTGGACCGGTGTCTCAGACGGTTTGGGCTACTCTAACTAAATACCACAGGCTGGATAATTTATCAACAACACAATTTCATCTCTCACAGTTTTGGAAGCTGGAAGTCCAACATCAGGGTATCAGCATGGTAGGGTGAAGGCCCTTTTCCAGATCACAGACTTGTCATTTACCTTCCCATGGTGGAAAGGGTGAGGATGAGGGATCTCTCTGGGATCTATTCTGTAAGAGCTCTAATCTTATTCACGAGGGCTCCACCCTCATGATCTAATCACTTCCCAAAGGTCCTAATACCATCAACTTAAGCATTAGGTTCCAATATATCAGTTTTGGGAGAGCACAACATTCACCCCATGGCACATGGGAATTTCCTTTATTCTTAGAATAAAATTCTTTTTTTAAAAAATATTTTATTTGTTTATTTGAGAGAGCAAGTGAGCGAGAGAGCATGCACAAGCAGGTGGAGCAGAAGGCAGAGGGAGAAACAGGTTCCCTGCAGGGAGCCTGACACAGGACTCGATCCCAGGACCCGAGATCATGATCTGAGCTGAAGGCAGACACTTAACCGATCAAACCACCCAGGTATCCTTATAATAAAATTCTTGTATGTGCAACAAGATCTTTGTCTTAGCCCCAGATCGCAGGGTGGTTAAAAAGTCCATTTTTGTGTCCCCCACTTCTTACTCTTTTTGGTTGCATTCTTTGGTCAGCAGTCTTTCAGAAGACATCCACTGAACAGACCTGCATGACCAATTTAAATTCAACTTTCCAGGGGCCAGGTTTGGCCAGAGGACCTAGTCCCAGCTCCCAGAATCTCAATATCCAATACTTCGTCACTGGCCAACCGTGTGAGAGCCCTATCAGAGGTCCACTTGGGATGTAGCCTTTGGGTAAGGGCACAGTGTTGTGCTCTCCTAGAACTTGTCACTCCCTAGCCTCTCTGATGTGAAAGATACAACTGCATCCTCTCTGAAACTGGGCCATTGTCTTCCCCTGGATAGCAGCCTTCATCTCCTTCTCCTCTTGGACATGTCTGTAAATGTCTCTATTGACCATAACACTAACTAACCTAACTAAGTTCTTGAGCCACTCAAGATCCTAGAAAGAATTGGCATAAAGGGATCTTGGTGGGTTTTAAAAAAAATGTAAAGTGTGAACCATAACGTGCTTCATCTCTGTGGTCATTGAGCTCCAGGTGACTGGTTGCAAAGTTTTGTATTCATCAAATGAACCTCATTATTCTCATTGATGGACTTCATACTAAATAAGTATTAATCTGAACTTACCTTAGAATTGATCTTCTGTTTTAACTTGGGATTCTTCATGATTTTATTAAAATAAATCCTGAAGCCACTACCTGACCAGACATCTCCCAGCTCGGGGGCTTTACGATTCTAAGCACCTGTGCATATGCTTGCTCCACAAACAACTGAAAGACCCCCATCCCTTCTTAGCACTGACCTGTTTTCCCTCAGCCTCCTCACATCATAGTGAGGCAGAAAGAAAGGGATAACAAAGCCAGCAGTGGGCTGCTCCTCTCTCAGGAATTCAGGGTCAGTGAGATAATGTCTGTGGAAGAGCCTCTGCAGGGAAATCAGCTCTGCAAATACAAGGGGCACTCTTGTTATTTCTGGGCCTCCCAAAGCAGCCCAGGTAACTTGGCTCTTTCATCTTAATGGCCAGTTGATGCTGTGTCTAACTCCTTTCTCCCAAAGTTCAGGTTTTTCTTTAAAGAAATAATTAGCAGGTACTTTTAAACCTTTCCAGTGACTCATTCTTCTTTGAAATACTAACCTGAGGTTGTCTCCTTCAGAGAATAAAATAATGATGATAGCAATTTATTTCATAGCCAGACCCAGGCCAATTAGCACATGCCCTATGCCTAGAACTTAAAAAAAAAAAAAAAATCCCTAGTCTCTTTCAGCCCCAGTGTATCCTGAAAGTCCATTACCAGGGCTTTTCCTTTGAATGCTTGGGGTCTCCATAGGAGGAAAGAGGTCAGTGAGAGAGATCACTAGTGGAGACCCCATAGGCAGCAGCTTGGGAGAGGGGTTTACTGGACTTTGAACTCCTACCCATCTAGCAGATAGGAGAAAACTTTCATGGCCCTCCAGAGTCAAGTCTCCGTCCAAAAGGAGGATGGGAGAGGTTTTTTTATCATGGAGTTTCACAGTGTTCCATTTATTTTTATAATGTCTCAAGGATGGTTAGGTAGAGTACGTGGCTGACCAAGACTCTCTGTCCTTTGTACTTGTATCATACAAAACACTATTGACTTTCCTTTTAAGAGTCCATTCTCCCCACATCCCACTTCTACCAATTTTGACTCTTGATGCAGCCCCTTTGAGATTAGTAAGGCAAATATATCACCCAAGATGAGAAGAGCTAAAGAAGACACCTTGGAGATGAGCTGTGTCAAATTCTCTCATTTTCCAGACAGGATGCCAGAGGTCAAGAGGGAGGTAGAGCCCCTTTAGAAGGCCATTACATGGGTTTTGATGCAACTGAGATTAAACCCAAAGTCTCCTGACTTCTTTGCCTTTTTTACTTAATAGCTTCAGATATTAAACTGTCACTGTGTTTACAGGACCATGGGCCAGGTTTGGGAGTTAGAAAGCCTACGATCTTGGCAGAGTCCTTACATGTCAGGTTAAGTTACATCCTACTGTACTTTGGGTCTCCAATCCTTATTTCAGTCTTCCTTGGGAATGAAGGGCAGTAGTCAGCAACATTTTAACTAGCTGACAACTGAGGCAGCTCACTCTTGGAAGTGTATTTATCACTGTGGTTTGTGTCTCCAAGTTTCTTTTTTCTCTTCATTTGGGGGCAGGTGGTACAGATTTCAGGAGTCTGAGGAAAGCGGAATCTTAAGGTTTTAGCAAAATGTTACCATGTCCAAAGGGAGATTCTGAACTGTTGAGGGAGTGGGAGATTAGACCAACTTCTCCAGTTGTTTGGCCAAGAGAACTGAGTGCTAATAAAGTGGGTGTGGAATTCCATGGAGTGAGGTTTGTAACCAAAGGGTAACCTCATGTTACCTGAGCAATTATCTAGCAGTTTTATCTATCTGGGTTCTGGCCTGTGATGTACTAAGCTTGAACAAAGTGCTTTAATTTGCTCATCCATAAATAAGCCTCTCTTTTCTCGAATATAGAATGGGAATAAAAATAATACCTACTTCCTAGGTTGTTAAGAAGAACAAAGAGATATTGCCTCTATAGCGCATGGCACAAAGTAAATAATCAATGACACTAATTTTTATTGCTGTTATTTCTTGCCATTTTTGTTGACTTCTTTTTTTTATTTTATTTTTTATTCTTATGTTCACTTAGACAACATTTAGTACATCATTAGTTTTTGATGTAGTGTTCAACGATTCATTAGTTGCGTATAACTGTTGACTTCCTAATTCTTTTTAAGGTGGCATCCATGATCTATCTAATGGGCTAGATGGTGTGTGAACTGGGGGTGGAATGTGGGGGTTGTGATTCTGTGCTCTGTGCCTTTCTTTGTAATGTCTGTTAACCAGCCTTCTAGGGCTTTCCCTGGGCCATTCATCTATGCTCTCTTGTGTGAAAGACTACCAGATTTACCTTCTCTCAGCTAGGCAAGGACACCTGGCCAATTTCTCTCTCTTCATGGCCAAGCCAGAGAAATCCAATTGGAAGGGGACAGCTCACCACCTTCCACGCTTGTAAATGAGAGCAGCTCTCTTCCCTCACCCGGGGCTAAGTTATTCCGAGGCTATAAAAAGATCCCTGTCCACTTCAAAGGACTATTTTATCAGCTCATCCATACAGATCCTGTTCAACTCTTCTCATTTTCAAAGGCAGAATGAAACCCCTTGGCTGAACCCCCAGCTAGGCTCTTACCTTCCTTAAAATATCTTTAACTTCAATTAAGCTGATTCCTCCTGGCTCCTTTTAGCAAACAAGTTGTGTTCACAAAAAGTTCCCTAACACTCCCTCCCCCTCCGCACACCCACCCCAGACCCAGGTCCCAGGATGTCATTCTGATCTGCAGGGGATTTTGAACAGTTGAGCCATGTGGCTCAGCCAGGCCCTGATACCACTGGACCTGTTTCATCCCCTCTTGTTTGAGAACATAGCCCGCTCTATACCATTTTTGTGCCTTTGAGAGAGGGCCATCAATGAAGCGCTGACTTGGAAATTCACAACCTGGGTTTGTAGACCTCCATCTGTCCCAGGCTCCTTATGTCAATTTGGTCAGGCCTGGGCTTCATTTCCCTCCATGTAACATGAGGGGGGCAAATGTAACCATTCACAACGATCAATTATTTTGTTGTCATTGCTATTGTCTGTATCTAAGTCTGTCTCCCCAACAGACTGTGTTCCTTGAGGGCAGAAAAAAGTTTTCCCACCTCTGGATCCAAATTTCTTGGAAAACATTTGTTGAATGAAGTACCTGAGCTCTCTTCTAGTACACTTTTCCATCATAACCATTTCTACCTGTTGGTGCCAGATATGGTGTCTGTGCCTCCTTAGTTTCTTGCAGGTTCACGATCTCCCAAACCCTTAGCTGCCCTCCTCTGCCAGGGCAGCAGGTTCCAGGTGGAGGAGACTGAATGTCGAACTCCTTGGCTCTTCCCACCTCTTCCAGGTGGGGTACTGTGCCACACTTCAGGTTGAAGGATCTGGCTTCCCCAGTGACTTTTGAAGGGGTTCAGGTGATGTAACCAAGAATAGGAGAGATAAATCCCCAGTGGGTAAACTTTGACCAGTGGAGGAGAGGAAATTAGGGGGTGTCTACAAATAAATCCCTGCTTTTTTCTTCTTTCCAAGACTTTTTTTTTTTTCTGTACAACATGTGCAGAGATGTCCAGTGTGATTGAGTGACCCTTTGGACTTCTCTGAAGCATGTAAATCTGTGGCTAGGTTGATAATTGCTATGGTCTAAATGTGTCTCCCCCAAATTCATGTGTTGAAATCCTAACCCCAAAGATGATGGTATTAAGAGATGGAGCCTTTGGGAGTTGCTTAAATCATAAGGATGGGGCCTTAATGAATGGGATTGGTGCTTTATAAAGAGGCCCCTGAGAGATGCCTAGCCCCTTCTCCCACATGAGAATAAAATCAGAAGACACCAACCATGAATAGGAAGAGGATCCTCTTCAGAAGGTGACCATGCTAGCACCTTGATCTTGGACTTCCAGTTTCTAGAGATATGAGAAATAAATTTCTGTTGTTTAAAAGCTACCCAGCCTCTGGTGTTTTGTTACAGCAGTCCAAATCAACTTAGATAATAATACATTAACTTTGCTTCTCATTCTTCCTTGTCTCATGTCCTTTTCCCCTCATTCTTGATGCCTTGGGACTGTACCTTCCAATCTAAGTCTCTACTCAGATCTTGTTTACTGGAGGAACCCAAGTTAAGATGCCATCTGTCCAAATCAACCTACCCGAATCCTATTTATCCATAGAAGTTCATGGAAAGTCAGACCTAGAAAAAATGGTGCTATCCACTTACTCATTTTAATAGATAATGCAATGAGGTCTAGAGAAGGGAAGTGACTTGCTCAAGGTTAGCAATTGGACTAGTACTAGAACCCAGAATCTCTAATTCCTACCCCCAAATCTAGGAATGGGAACATGGGAAGGGAGGAACAAGTACTTTCTTCTCCCTGTTTTGCAGCTAGTGTTTCAGTAAGTGAGAACTCTTCACAGCGTTGGCAGCATCACAGTGAGACTTCTCATTCCTAGTTGGTCCCTGTGCTAAACAATTTGTCAATAATGTGGGACAGTGCAAGCAAGACAGGACAAAAGACATTTTGTACAGAGAGGAACCATTTGCTTTTGATCAGGAAAGACAGAGACACCACCTTTGATGAGACTGAGAATCTAGGTATCTGCTGCACACAGGGACTTTGGGAGCAATGCAAAATGAAATGGTATCTTCGCCTTCTCATTTGGGCTTAACTGTGTTATTCTGGTTAAAAGTAAGGATCTGGACAAGAGCTTTTGAAGTGTCCTTTAGCACTAACAAGTGAGTCTTTGTGCATAGCACCATCTGAGCTCCTTCTTCTTTTTCCCAGGGATGAGACTAACAATTGTGAGTATAAGTGCTTATCCACATGGCTGTTGTCTGTTTCTAGGATAAGAGAAGCAAAGAGAACAAGGAGCTCATAGAAACACAGAATGGAAGGGAGCTTGGGATTCACATAGTTAACCATTTTACTTTACACAGATGAAGAAACCAAAGACCCAAAGGCCATGTGACCTGACCAGGTCAAGCAGCTCTTTGGGGGCAGATCTGGATTTTGAAATAACTTAATCTTCTAATTGAGAAAGGTACTTTAGAAAAGAAACTGAAGTTTTCCAGGAGACTGGATAGGGCAATAATCATAAAGAGGACTCTCTTTCCTCCTTTCTCAATCTCAGGGCTAAAATGAAAGGCATCCTCATGCCAAATTTTAGAACCTTCTGTGGTCTCAAATTTCCTTGGCTGTTCCTACTTCTCCTGTTTCTTTCCTGAGCTGTGTGGGAAAAGAGAATAATCTGAGAGAAGCTCTAGGGTGTGATATGTGATGTAGACGGTGGATCTGAGTCAACAGACAAGGGCCATTTTACTAAATTGGGAGCTTGAATAAATCATGCAACTCTTCTGAGTCTGTACTTTCTTATCTCTAAAGTGGGGATAAGCACATCTGATTCATAGGATGGTAGAAAGGAAGAGGTGAGATAATACGTGTCTAAAAGTATCAGGAGGGTCCTAGAAGGAACCAAATGAGGAAGTACACTCAAATTAGGATAATTCAAGGAGAGTTTACTTTGTAAAGAAAGGACTCTACAAAAAGTGCGGGCAGAGTTGAGGAATCACACAGGTGGAGCTATCCCAGCACTGGAACCATGGGGGAGTGGGGTGAGGGAGGCCTGCTAGAGCACCAAGGTAAAAGGGTGAGGGGAGGGATTAGTTGCCAGAACCTGGAAGGGGAGAATCCATGGTCTGTGAGAGGGTCTTAGGTAGGAACCACTGACCTTCAATTGGAGGAGCTTTCCAATCCAATGTGACCTTGCCGAGATGGAGCCAGGGCAACAAGTATGCTGCCCTTCCTCTCTTGCCTCCCTCTGATCTTTGGCCAGGGCTCTATTGGCTGAACCCAGGTGGGAGTCAGAGGGCATGGGAGCTTGCTGATGTAATCCATACAGGTTAGCCTCCCAGCGCAAAGAGCAGGATGGCGAAAAGCAGAGAGTGGATCCAGAAGGGCAAATGGAACATTGCTTATTAAACTATGAAGTATTGAACAAGGGGTAGTGGATTCTGTGTTGTGTCATCCAGAACCATCATAACTGAAGTTTGTTATTCCCCCAGATGCTGCCTGTGTTTCTGGCTAATTGTTTGCAGCTGAGTCCTATTCCAAGACTTGCCCTTGCATTATAGGCCTTTTTTTTCCCAATGCCATACCCCTTTCCCAAGGGCAGGTCCCATCCCTGATTGATCTATACAGTGTGTACAAAGGTCCAGCCAATTTGCCCAAATTCTAGACAATTAAGAATGACCATCCCAGCTGCAGAGCCCCCTTGGGCTGAGACTTTGCTGCACTTGCATTGTGGTCCTTTTGCCCCATACTTCTTCCTTCCCTCCCCTGTAGTTGTTGAGGATATTCAGCTCTGAGTCTGCTTGTTAGGGAACCTGACCTGTGACACATAGGAATGTACCATTATTATTGACATGTAGATTTTGAGTAACTGTTGCAAGCCAAGCCTTGCACTTTGGCTATAGTTGTGCAGGTTGTACAAGATTGTATGGGATCCTCCAGCCAACTAAGTCAAATGAGAGCTGACACCCATTCTGCACAACACTCCCTAAGCTGTTTGCCCTGGCATGGGCTTGTCTTTTTCTAATTTACACAATTTCTGTATGGGCTTTTGCAGCCTTGGCTTTAGGCACTTTATTTTCAATGACATGTCCCTAAGGATGAGAGAGAAACGAAGAACACAATGTCTGGGATGAAGTTGCAACATACTCTAGAAAATTAAGAACAGCTTGTCTGTTCTTATAGACTCTTAGAAGATGGCATCAAGAGTGAGACAAGCTTCCTCAGTTGGCCCTCAGGAATTTAGTCTGTGTTTCCTGTTGCATCCCAGCTGGTCTCATTCACCAGAGCATGGCCAGTTAGAAGTAACTTAGAGAAGGAGTGGGATTTGCATTGAATTCTAAATGGAATTCTCTTGCACAAGAGATTTCTTTTTTTCTGAACTTGAAAAGCCAATTCTGCCTTTCTGTGGTCACTGGAGAGGATCACTAAGAATGCTATTAATTCAGCTTCGACCCTCTCATTTTATAAGAAAATGAAGTTGGGGAGGGGAAATGACATTCTGCAGGCCCTGTAGCTCTTTAGTTGCAGACTATCGGTCCAGTGTTTTGACTCCATCATGCTTCAGTGGCACTGAAGCACTAAAATTTTATCTGGATGGTGAAGTAGTGTTGAGGAAAGGATGCTAGGGAGGGGGCAATGGCATTTTTTCCAGCAGTCCCAGCTCATCCTCTTCGTGACAATCCCAGGAGAGCACTGGCAGTGCGTGTGCTTTTCCCTCCTTGGCTCCAAGTAAACTTTTGAACTCCCAGGGCAGGATCCACAGAGGCCACAGGGAGCAGACAGAACCATGCCTTTGATGTAGTTCCAGAGAGAGGCCACTCTCCTTGACCAGTGGCTGGAGTATTTACTTGATGTAGACATTTCCCGTCTTTCCTTTGCTTAAAAACATCCCTGCAGGAGATAAAGTATTATACATTTATAGCTTTGGCTTGCCAAGAACAGCCCCTTAGCTCATCTCATAAATCCCACCAAACCTCCCTCCGGTAGCAAGTCATGGTCAGTCCTGCCAAACTTGGGGCAGAGCAGCAGTCACTGATGGGCCAGCCCAAGGCCAATTAGTAGAGCCACTCTGCATCCTTGGGAGTGTGAGTCTCCTTGTCCTTCCTGCCCTCTGAACTTTGAGTCACAACATTCCCATAAGCAGTCAACAATTATCTCCACAGATAATTTATATTCATCCTTTCTCTCTTTCTCCTTCTCCCTACCCCACCCACCTTTCCACCCTACTTTGTCATTCTAAGTTTACATTAAATGCAAGCTCTTTCTAGTCACTGGTTCAGAAGTCTCAGGCCAGGCTCATGCCTCCTTAGTCAAATCATAGTACTTAACATTTATAGATGAAAGCTGTCTTCTCAGCCAGCCATGAGACTTGGGTAGATATTTCCTCTGTGCTAGCTGGGTGTCTCTACCTGCCTTATAGAGAGTTGGGAGTTCCAGGGCCCAGAGCAGGTGGGAAGACAGGGAGGCAGCTCTGTCTTCTCTTTATACTCTCTCTTCTGCCAGCCTTGGGCATCCGCTACAGGTTGTCTCGGGTCTTATCCAGTTGTAAGTTGAACCAACACAATTGATTTCTCTAATTCCAAAATATTTTCCTCTTTGCATGCTCTTCTTAGCCTCTCTTTTCCAGGTGTTCTTCCTTGTGCTGTATGTCAAACTTGGTTCTCTTGTTACTCTCTATTAGGAAGCTCCACCTGCTTCCCTATGCTTTCTCTCTCCTTCTCCATCTTTCTCTTCCCTTCCAATCTTTCCAGCTCATAGGACAACAGATGTAGCACAATGTCATTAGCAGAGTAACTTTAAAGGTCAAGCCACCGCCGCGGATGACTGGAGAAGTCCTGCTACAACAACAATGGCTGTCACCGCGTTGGCCGCCCGGGTGTGGCTGGGCGTGTGGGGCGTTAGGGCCATACAAGCCCGAGGCTTCAGCTCCGAACGGTCAGACTCCGGTGCGGGCTCGATCCGGGAGGCAGGTGGGGCCTTCGGAAAGAGAGAGCAAGCTGAAGAGGAACGATACTTCCGAGCACGCACTAAAGAACAACTGGCAACCTTGAAGAAACACCATGAAGAGGAAATCACCCATCATATAAAGGAAATTGAACGTCTGCAGAAAGAAATTGAGCGGCACAAGAAGAAGATCAAACATCTAAAACATGATGATGATGATTAAACATACACACTTCCCATAGCATAGCTACATATCATTGCCCGCTGCTATGGAAGCAGAGTTGTGATTTTATTAATATCTTATCTGTGTACTGCCAACAGATTATAATAAATTGTCATCAGTGAAAAAAAAAAAAAAAGGTCAAGCCAATACTCTCAGGTTATGGGTGAAGAGTCTGAGACCTGGAGGGGTGAAGTGTCTTTCCTACTGTCATCTGGATAGTGGATGCCAAAGCAACAAATAAATCCCACCATGCCTTACTCCTTAATCAATGCTCTTTCTATGATACCACACTGCTTATCCTTTTCTTTTGCTGTCAAGAATTCATCCCTAATGATTGCTTTTTGCCCAAACTTCTATCTTGGCCCTTTTTAGTTTTTTACGTGTATTTCCAATTTTTGTGGACCCTGAAGTGGGAGGAAATGGGAGAAATCCAAGGACCCAAGTTGGACAGCTTTGCCTTGATCACTAGGTGGTTAGGTTTGGAAATTTGTTCCAAAGCCAAGTCACATCTTTGGTATGAGACCATAAGTATGGGTCCCTTGCTGCTTATGTGTTCCTGGGAGGGTGAACGGTGATGTGATTACCTTCTCACTCTGGTGCTTGAATGGAACAAATGCTGAGACATATTGCTTAGATAAAGGAGAAAACAGACATTTTGTTCCTTTCTGAGCCACCCAAGGAACACAGTTGTAACCCTTTCTCTTGGAAAGAAAAATCAAAGATTTCCAAGTAATCAGAGGACACATGATTTATTTTCTCTCTGGGAATGACACATGCCTTGTCCCTTGCTCTTTCTTCTCAAGAAACAACATCTCAGTTCTGGGTACTGCTGTGCAGCATGATCCATGCTGCTTCTAGGGAAGCCAAAGATGACAGAGCAGAGAGAGACAGAGACAAAGACAGAGAGAAATACCTTATTTCCTGAGCACACAGGAGACCAGCTGAGTGCTGCAGAGGGTTCACTTTTAGTGGCTCTGTGGACAGGGCAGGGACAAGCTCCTAGCCAGGTAAGAAGGTTCCAATGAGGTAAGAACCAACCTCCTCTGAGGGAAAGGCTGGTAGGGGGATTTTCCATGTCTTTGTCATGTCGTGCTTTGGGCCTAACATCCTGCAGGCCATTTTACACCAGGTGCTGAATGTCGTATTTCCTGGGACCAAGGGTCCCAAAGAGCCCTTTGGAGATCAGTATCTCCCAGGAATGTGGCAAGCTTTTGAGGATCCTGCATTTTAGAGCAACCCTAGCCAGTGGTCAAGTTCTCTGAAAGGTAAGGTAATTCCATCAGTGTGTGGGCACCCAACCCGGTCAGTTTGGGAGTCTGCATGAGATAATAGAACACTGACCTGTTTGAGCCATACTGACCTTCTGATTTCTTTCTCAAGTCACTTGCTATCTTTGTGGGCTTGGGTGAGCCTCTATAAGACTCAGTTTCCTCATCTGTAACACAGGGCTAATAATTCTAACTTACTGGGGCTAGGAAGAGGAAAAAGTGGGTTTGTAAGTACCTGGAGTTGTGTCTGGCCCCCAACAGGTGCACAGTCAATTTTAATTTTGTTGTCCCCATTGCCACTTCAGCTCTTCTACCTAAAACATCTCTGAAAACAACCTGAGTTACCTGGGGTCCAACAATCTTGAACTCTCTAGTAACTTTGTTTTCTGCCTTTGAAGAGTCATAAGGAAAAAAAAGCAAAACCAAATCACAGCCCTTAAGGACCATTACAGAGTCATAAGCATTTGGGTAAGGGCCTGAGATGCCTAGATTCTGCCCTGGCTCTTTCCTCCTCCCTGTGTGACCCTGGGCAAGCCTCTTCTGATGTGTGGGCAGGGATTGGTTCTTTCTTCCCCAACTCTGAGATTCTCTCACTCTAACTTCTAGATAGTAAGGGACTTGGATTTCTTCTGCCAGCTACTTAATCAGCAAAGAAAGATTTATTGAGGTTTGCTTTACTGTACTGAATGAAATTAGAAGGTGAAATCAGTTGAAGGGTACATGCACCCCAATTTTATAGCAGCAAGGTTTATAAAAGCCAAAATGTGGAAGGAGCCCAGATGTCCATTGACAGATGAATGGATAAAGCTGTGGTGTGTGTGTGTGTGTGTGTGTGTGTGTGTGTGTGTGTGTGTATAATGGAATATTACTCAGCCATCAAAAGAATGAAGTCTTGCCATTTGCAATGACGTGGATGGAGCTAGAGTGTATTGTGCTAAGTGAAATAAGTCAGACAGAGAAAGACAATTGTCATATGATTTCACTCATATGTGGAATTTAAGAAACAAGACAGATGAATATAGGGGAAGGGAAGGAAAAATAAAATAAGATGAAAACAGAGAGGAAGGCAAACCATAAGAGACTCTGAACTCTAGGAATTAAACTGAAGATTGCTGGGAGGGGTGGTGGGTGGGGAGATGGGGTAACTGAGTGATGGACATTAAGGAGGGTACCAATGTAATGAGCACTGGGTGTTATAAGCAACTGATGAATCACTAAATTCTACCCCTGAAACTAATAATACACTATATATTAACTAAATTGAATTTAAATAAAGAAAAAGAAAGAACCCGGTATGCAATTATAAAAACAAATGAAGGTGGAATCCGGCATTTTAGACAAGATTTCAAAGTAGTTAATCCCAAGTAAGCATCTTAGATGACCCTGAACAAAGGTTTATTATTATCTATTGCTTGCAGGTGGAATTTTCTGGGTGGCTAGGCTACTTTGTGTTGAATTGATATAATCCCTATGTTACAGGGAGTTTGCAATCTAACAAAGATGGTAAAATACAAATCCTTCCATGGCTTTCCATTTTCCCCAAATCCTTTGCACAGCCTACAAGACCTTCATTATGAGGCCTCTGCTTACTTCTCTCTCTCTCTGCTCCAGCTCCCCTGGATTCTTTGTAATTCTTGTGCCTCTCTCTCCTTTCCCACAGCCTGGAATGCCCTCCTCTGATTCCCCCAGATAACTCTTAATTCATTTCTGAGATCTCAGCTTTGATGTCCCTTTCTCCGGAAAGCTTCCCCATCCATCACACCCCTCAGCTTCCTCTGAATTGGCTCTGATGCCACCTGTACTTTTCACTCTTACCATAATTATGATTAGATCACTTACCGTGTACTGTTATTTAATGTCTGTCTCCCCTTCTTGAACTTCAGCTCCATGAAGGTAATACTTGTCTTCAACATCCTGGTAACCTCAGTAAGCAACACAGTGCTTTGCCATTGTAGAAACTTAATGGATATTTATTGTATGAATGAATGAATATGTAAGGTTAAATTTCACTGCAAGAGCTGAGTTATCACGTTAGATAATATTGCTGGGCACCAAGCAATGCCTGATACATTGTCTGACTGGTGTAAATAGTGGAATAGATGTAGAATGCTCTGAGTTCAGGGATGTGGAGATCACTGTAAATTGGGCAGGCTTCCTGGCTGCAGATCCTAAACGGGTGTGACCCCTACATTCCTCTCACATTCCAGTTCATCAGGGTTTAAATCTACAGACAACTCTGCCCAGATTCTTAGGATGTTTCCATGGGCCAGAATACCAACATGAGTAAGCACTGCCACCGTTGTGCTAAGTTTATCCAACAGCAGATGCTGCAGTGTATTGGTTGGAATTTGTTGATCTCTTATCATTGCAAGGTCCGAGTCCATGTTCCAGCAGCTGTTTCTGGTATATTCTTAGGGTCAGACTTCTGGGATGGTGTTAATCCTCCTACTAACTTACAGTAGACAGCTAGCAGCTGGTGTGCCATCTTAGCAGCAGCATCTTTCTGGAATAATCCACAACCCCCCGGGGGAGCATACCCTTCAATACTTTCTTTCTATAGATACTTCACATTAGGGCAGGCACCAGGTGGAGCCCTGAGCACTGCTGTGTACTGGGGGCAGAGAAGGGACCAACAGCGATTAGGGAAATATAAATGGAGTAGCAGATATGTCCAGTGTCTACAAAAAGGACAATCTAAAATAGGAGGCAGAACATCTGAGAATTCTTTGCCATTGTTATATGCTCAAAGTGTACCAGAGTGCTAAGTATTTCACCTAGAACTGTGAATAATACATCTTTTCATTGCTAATTACTCTTTTTTAGCTCTGTGTAAATTGGCATGGTGATTGTTCTATATATATTTTTCTTTTTTTAATTGAGATATAATTGACATCCAACAAATTACATGTGTTTAAAGTTATAAACTGATGTTTTGACAAACATATACACCCATGAAACCATCACCACAATCAAGATAATCAACACATCCTTTACCCTCAAAAGTTTCTGCTGGTGACTTTGTACCTTCACCTCATCCTTAAGCAGCCACCGACCTGCTTCCTGTTACTATAGATAAATTTGCACTTTCTAGAATGTTATATAAATGGAAACTTACAATATGTTCTCTTTGTTGTCTGTCTTCTCTTACTCAGGCTTTTTTTTTTTTTTTGATTCATTCATGATGATGTGGATATCAATAGTTTGTTTTTATTGCTGAGCAGGGTCCATTGTATGGATATAATATGATTTGTTTATCTATTCATCTGTTCATGGATGTTTGGGTTGTTATAGTTTTTGGTTATTACAATAAAGCTGCTATGAACATTCATGTACAAATTTTTATATAGATATGTGCTTTAATTTATATTCGGTAAATATCTAAGAGTGGAATTAGAGTGACTGAATCACATGTTTAATTTCTTAAACTGCCAAACTGATTGCCAAAGTGATTGCACCATTTTATATTTCCACTGGCAGTGTATGAGAGTTCCAGTTGCTCCACATCCTTGTCAGCACTTGATAGGATCAGTCTTGAATTGTAGCCATTCTAATGGTAGGGTAACAATATGTTGTTGTGGTTTTAATTGGCATTAAGTTAATTAGCATTTTAATTTGCACTAAAGACTAATGATTAACTTGGTATCTTTTCATGCACCTATTTGCCATTTGTATATCTTTTTTGGTAAAGTGTCTGTCAATCTTTTGCCCATTTACATTTTTTTTTTTTTTTTTTTTTATTAGTGGGTTTGAGAGTCCTCTACCTAGTCTGGATACAATTCCTTTACAAGGTATGTGATTTGAAAATATTTGCTTCCAGTCTATCACTTGTCCTTTATTCCCTTAACTGTGTCTTTCAAAGTATAGAGATTTTAAATTTTGATGAAGTCTAATTTATCACATTTTTTAAAAATGGGTCACACTTTTGGTGTTGTATTTAAATATTTATGGCAAATTTTTTTCCTGTATTTTCTTTTAAAAGTTTTATCATTCTACACTTACATTTAGGTCTATGATACATTTTAAGTTAATTTTTTTGTGTCTGGCATATAGTATGAATCGAAGTTGATTTTTTTACATATGGATATCCAATTGTTTCAGAATCATTTATTGAAAAGATTATATTTTTCTCTACCAAATTGATATTGTACCTTGTCAAAAATCAGTTCATATACATATGGGCCCATTTGTGAACTTTCTCTTCTGTTTTGTTGATCCATGTGTCTATCTTTATGCTAACATGATACTGTATGGATTACTTCAGCTTTATATTAAGTCTTGAAGTCAGGGAGTATTGGATTTCCAATTCTGTTTTCTTTTTCTTTTTTACATTTCCATACAAATTTTAAAATAAGCTTGCTATTATAATAATAAATTTTTAAATAAATAAACTTGCTGCATTCTACAGAATAGTCTGCTAGGATTTTGATCTGAAACACACTGAATCTATAGGCAAATTTGGGAAAGAATTGATAATCGTGATAATATTTAGTCTTCTGAACCATGAACAAGGTATATAGCTCCATTTATTTAGGTTTTCTTTAATTTCTCTCAGCAATGTTTTTTGGTATAAGCATTGCACATATTTTCTCAGATGTATGCCTTAGTATTTGATATTTTTTTGATGCTGTTGTAAATGGCATTATTTCTTAATTTCACTTCTGATTGTACATTGTTACTACATAAGAATACAATGTTGTATATTCATCTTGTTTCTTGCAATCTTGCTAAACTCACTTACAAGTTCTACTATTTGTGTGTGTGTGTGTATAGATTCCAAGGGATTTTCTACATAATCATGTCATCTGCAAATAAAGACGGTTTTTTACTTCTTCCTTTACAGTACAGATACAATCTACGTGCTTTTAATTTATTTTTCTTGCCTTATTGTACTGGCTAGAATTTCCAGTAGAGTGTGGAATAGAAGTGCTGAGAATAGACATATTGTTTTGGTTTTGATCTTAAGGATAAAACTTTAATATTTTACCATTAAGTAATGTCTTACTATGGTTTTGGCATCTGGGTCATGCTAGCCTAGTGAAACAAATTGAAAAATATTCCCTCCTCTTCAAATTTTTGCAAGAGATTGAGTAGAATTGGTATTCTTTCTTCCTTAAATGTTTAGTAGATGTCACCAGGGAAGATGATTATGCTTAGAGTTTCCTTTGGGGGAAAATTTTTAGCCACCAATACATTTTCTTTTATAGAATAGAGCTATTCAGGTTATTTTTTCTTGAATGAACTTTGATAGTTTTTGCCTTTCAAGAAATTTCTCCATTTCATCAAATTTGTCAAAATCATTTGAATGAAGTTGTTCATACCATTCTCTTATTATCTTCTTAATATACATAGAATCAGAAATAATGTTACCTTCCTGATTCCTAATATAGGCAATTGTGTTTTATTGACTTTCTTGAAGAACTAGCTTTTGGTTTTATTGTTTTTCCCTATGATTTTTCTGTTTTGTACTTCCTGGAGTTACATAATATTCTTTGTTATTTCCTTTTCTCTGCTTACTTTGGTTTTAATTTGCTTTTCTTTTCTAGTTTCTTAAGGTAAAAGATGAAGAATACTAGACAGCTATCTTGTTATTATGTCCTTCAATTTGAGTTTGTCTGATGTTTTCTCATGATTAGGAGTTACGGATTTTTGGGAAGAATACCACAGAGGTGAAGTGCCCCTTTATCGCATCATACTAGCATCTATATGTTACCAACATGACTTATTACTGGTGAAGGTGGTTACTTATTACCTTACTTGGATAAGGTAGTATCTGTCAGGTTACTATTTTTCTTTTCTGATATTCTATTTGTTAGAAATGAGTCACTAAGTTTAATGGACACTAGAGGAGAAGGGAATTAAACTCCACCTCCTGGAGAGAGGAGTATCAAAGAATTTGTGGACATAGGTGAAAACCACTACAGTTTATAATAAACATTTACTATATTTATTATATATTTGGGAGATGTCTTAAGACTATGTAAATATTCTGGTTCTCCTTAAATTTTTCACACTAATTTTGCCATTCATCCATGGATTTTGCCTGCACCGACTTTGGTGTTGTAATGGTGACTTTATATTTCTCTGATTCCTTCTACATGCATTATTTGGAATTTTTCTGTTAGAAGTATTTGTCCCTTCTCCTTTACCTATGTATTTACTCAATCATTTATTTATAGCAGTATGGACTCATGGATATTTATTTTATCCTACTGGTTGATTTTTGAGTACATTGTATAATATTCTGTACAACATTCTCTACTTTTCCTATAAGAGATCTCAAGACACTTTATACATCAGATAATTTGACTCATCCCTGTTGAGTGTACTCAACCTCTGTGGAGTATATCTGTAAATACATTGCCATGAGATACAGGACATTGAAAATACATAATTCTCATGAAATGATTTGGCTGTCCAAACTTTACTTATACACATAAGTGAACAGAAACCTCATTCTTTTCTTTTCACAACTGCTTTTACTCTAAATTCCTAAGGCCAACTCTCAAAATCTCAACAACATCCACAGATTGTTATAATCCTGTCTCTGTTGCATGTGGACACACATCCTGAAGTTGACTGGTCTTCATTGTGTTTTGGGGGAAGGATAGGTAGTAACAGAGTTTGAAGGCAGGAGAAAGAGAAAGAGGGTTTATCTTGATCAACACAATGGATCAACTGCTCTCTATCTACACACATGTAATTGAAAATAGTGGATAGATAATTTTGTGATTAGATCAGAATTTTCTTTTTTTTATTATGTTCAATTAGCCAACATATAGTACCTCATTAGTTTTTGATGTAGCGCTCAACAATTCATTAGTTGCGTTTAACACCCAGTGCTCATCACATCATGTGTCCTCCTTAATACCCATTACCTGGTTACCCCATCCCCTCACCCTCCTCCCTTCTGTAACCCTCAGTTTGTTTCCCAGGGTCCAGAGTCTCTCATGGTTTGTCTCCCTCTCTGATTTTTTCCATTCAGTTTTCCCTCCCTTCTCCTATAGTCCTCTGTGCTTTTCCTTATATTCCACATATGAATGAATTCTCATTGTTTTTCCAAAGAAAAAATAAAATCAGGCAGAGAAGAAATAACAGGGAGGGTGATTTAACCTGAAATATAAAACCTCTTACTATTTGACAGCTTTCTACCTTGCTACTTGATATCAAGAATTTTCATGTCTGAGCTTTCTCTTCACTAGACTGTGGGTGAGTTCTCTGAGCTAACCGGTTTATCTGAACATGGCTCTCCAGCTAAGGCTTCCAGCTCCTGGTAACTCTATGAGAAAGTGAAAACTATATAGTTTATCATGTGGTGGCATTACCTACCCAGATTCATATAACTGTGTTGGCTGAGATTCTTTATTGAGTTGGTCTACTTTTTTGCTAGCATGTCTGAATTGAACAGTGCTTTTGGCATCGATTAGACCCCATCAGATGTCCTTAGCAGTTGTACCTTTATGAAGCAGAAGGGGACCAAGCGGGGCTTCTGGGCTTCTGAATGATCCCATTCATTCCACAGAGGCATTACTTCCTGCCTCACAGCCTCCCCAAAGAAAGCTCTTTCCATTTCCTCTCTGGTTCTTCACGGTTCTATAACTTTAGCTTTTCATTTCCCCACCACGTGGGTCATTTCCAGTCTAAGTTTATTTAGGCCCAGTGTATTTCTCCATATACATGTGTACACTGGGTTTTTTAATGTGCTCAGTTTCCTCTCCTCACCAGCTGCCTTTTTCTATGGATTACAGTGTTTGCACTCAAACAGGAAAGAAATCTGTTCTCTTTATTTCTGGGGCAGCCACCTGCCTTCAGTCTCCAGAGCTCCTCTGTTATATTCTTGATTTGGGGTAAACTGTAGAACTGGATATGGTGGAACAGAATTTTAGAGTCATTTACCTGAGCAGTTTACATCCTTTGGACCTCTCCTAGCTCGCTCTCTGTATCTCCAGTAAGGTTCCAATTCTTTTTTCTGAACTCTCTGGCTCATAAATTTCAACTTATGTGTGAGCTCTGTGTCCACTTCTTTGTTTGCTTTGACTCACACCAGAGGGGTAGTTAGAGCAGATGAGTAGTCCATTATGAGTGTTTTAAAATACATACATGCATTCATTTACATTTTTTTGTTGGCATTGATGAAGCAGAGAGGAAGCACATATCATGAGCAGATAATCCTAATGTATTCAATTATTTATTCAAAAGCCATTTTCAGGGCAACTAGCATCATCACATAGCCATTACTGTGACTATAAGGTCACTACCATGAACTCATTCATGAAGTCAACTGTGCAGCAAACATTTGTTGAGAACCAATTATGTGCCAGTCGCTACTTAAATTTCCAGAATGGCAAGGATGAACAAGACAGGGAAGTATCCCTGTCCTTAAGAACTCATATTCTAGTGTATTCAGGCAAAGTGTCAAGGAATAAAGCTAACACTTGGGTACTTCATATAATACATTAAACTCATTAAATTCTTACTAACATCCTATAAGGTATATTGATGTTTTTATATTACCTTCTCAAGATCCTCTAGTTCTCCCACCTGGTCCCTTTCTCACTATCTTTATCTGTTGTGGAGTTCACATGGATGACACAGACATGCAATCAAATATGCACCAAATAGAGATATGGTCAGGATGCTAAGGGTCAGGAAGGAGACATTGTTCACTGCCCTGGAAGGTAAGTCTCCTCAAAGTTTATTGTGCATAAGGATTACTTGGGAAGTTTGCTGAAAATTTTAATGCCTTGCCTTTAGTCTTGGAGATTCTGATTCAGTACATTTAGGGTGGGAAGCAGGGATCTGTGTTTTAGCAAATACCCTGAGTTATTCTAATGGAAATAATCTTCAGGTCACTTTGACAAAGAGTGGTCTAGGAGTACGTAAGACTCCTGGGTCATACAGGTGACTCCTTTAGGAGCTCTATGTGGCCAGATTAGTTTCTTACTGATATTCTGATGCATGAAATCATTGCCAGATGGATTTATTTACCCATTTCTTGAAATTTTTTCTGGATATCACTATCATTTAATACCTTACTGTGAATTATATCATCAACTGCACTAATCTTTGACAGAAGAAATGAAGGCAGCATAAAACACAAAGGTAAAGAATAGTGGGGAAAGGCAAAGACCCAATTCCCAGGACTCATGAGGGAAAAAGTGTGAGGCTCTGCCTGAGACTTTTCTCACAAGTCACTCCTTCATGGCTACATCCAAACAAGTCAAGTATACAGAGACTAGCTCATTGCCCCTTGTCTCATTTCTTCTGCCTGAGACCTACTTCATGCACCATTCCTTCTTCTCTGAATTCTTTCTTCTCTGACTGGACATCTCTCAGAACTCTGTCTCCTTGGAGCCTTCCCAGACTTCCAGACAAAACTTTACCTCTTCACATCATCTCTCAAGATTCCCAGGCCCTTTGTGTGTAGGGCTGAGCATGTGTTCCTGAGTATGCTATTGATTATAGGTATGGCTCTTAGCCCACCAACTCAGGTGTGCAAAAATACTGTATTTATTTTCTCTAAATTAGCAAAAACACAAATCTGATTCTTCACCTCTTCAGACACCAATCTGGAAATTCACTCTGCAATCCTGGGGCTCCCCCGACAGGAAGGTCCCAGGGTCTTATGAGCACCAGAACTTTGGGGAGGCCCTTCTAATCATGGACAATGATCTACATTGGTTAGGGCTTCCTGTCATCCCTTCATGGTGCTACTTCCAGCCTGGTTGCTCTGCTGATTTGTGTCACACAGAACATCGAGACACTGTGGAGGCTGGACACCCATTGCATGAGGACTAGGTCCCTTTGGTCTCACAGGTATTCTCTCCGAGTTTTTATATACTATCTCCAAATAGTGCTACCAAGGAAGAGGGCATGGCACTTCACTTATGGTGGGAGCTATAATAATCAGTTTGGATGGGTTTTGTTTGGAGGTAAAATTGAAAGCCAACTTCTTTTGTCTTTTTGTATAAGTCACTGATGGGAGAAATGTTAAGGACTTGTGTCATTTTTTGCAGTGAGAGAAAAAGGAAATGATTTTTTTTGGCTGCTTTTTTGGGAAAATATTGACATTGAAATCTTACTATATAACAGGACTTGGACTATGCTATCTTATTTAATCTTTATAACACATTTAGAGAGAGATAGCAACCTCTAGGTTTTGCAATTAGAGGGGAAGAACAAGGGACTGAGAGTACAGAATTTGTCTAATGCAAAAAAAAAATAGGTACAGAAAAGTGAAGTCAATGTGGATCTCTTGGCTCTGAGACCAATATTTGTCTTCCCACATCATATGGATCTATCTGCCATTGCTGTATATTTGACTAAAAGGATTATTTCTCTAAAACCCCCTTTCTTTAGGGAGCAGTGTGCATTTAGATTGCTAAACTGCTTTCCCATTTATGATGACAACTGTAAAACACCTTTAATATTTAGAAAATGAAATCTTAGCAGATGTCTAGGAGTTTCATTTAAGAGTTTCTTTGGTCTTTTGCTTATAGGTTTAAAGAGTCTAAGAAAAATCAACTTTTGAAGGTTACATCCTAAATTGCCATAACCACTGAACATCATCCTCTACCTTTGACTCCTTTTCCTGAAGTAAAATGTATAATTTGTTTTAAAGTAAACGTGGTTTATGTACACAATGGAATATTATGCAGCCATCAAAAATTGACATCTTGCCATTTGCCATTATGTGGATGGAACTAGAGGGTATTATGCTAAGTGAAATAAGTCAATCAGAGAAAGACAATTATCATATGTTCTCACTGATATGAGGAATTTGAGAAACAAGACAGAGGATCATAGGGAAAGGGAGGAAAAAATGAAATAAGATGAACCCAGAGAGGGAGACAAACCATAAGAGACTCTTAATCTCAGGAAACAAACTGAGGTTTGTTGGAGTGGAGGGGGGTGGTTGGGATGGGGTGGCTGGGTGATGGACAGTGGGGAGGGTATAAGCTATGCTGAGTGCTGTGAATTGTGTGAGACAGATGAATGATAGACCTGTACCTCTGAAACAAATAATACATTGTATGTTAATTTAAAAAATAAGAAAAAATATAATTTGTTATAAAAAAAGACAAAAACCTATCTTCATGGGCAAAATGATTCTTATGTTTTGATGGAAATCCTCCCATGTCTAAAGTCATATTGGGAGAGTTAGGTCACTTTCCAGTCTGTATTCTGTCCTCCAAGTGGCCTATGGCTAAATCAGCCCAGACTGAGGCATGCGTGACCCCATTCAACTTGAAATTCTCTAGAGGAAAAAATCCTTTAACTTTTCTTCCTCCATTATTTCACAATTCTTTATCTTAAGCATGCTTTTCTACCTGTGCAACTTACATCTTACCCACTGTGATTTCAGTGGTTTCCTCTTGATACATCTTCAGAAAAGATGGAGAACAGCTGGCTTCTGCTCTGCATATAATAACTCCTCTGAGACCCGAATGCTGTTATTCATTTCCTTACCTTTAGTGGAAGACATTTTTGCTGGACATTTTGGAGGTTTCACCGGATACAGTTTTTAATAAAATATCCATAAACTGGAGGAAAGCCACCAGATAGGAGATGACCTCTCTTGGAACCAAACCATCATCAGGACCATAAAATTCAAAGGCAGAACCCATCTGAAGGAGTCCAGGCTGCTGGGATAGCCACCTTTTTTTCATTTTCTTTTTTAACAAGTCAGTGTTTTATTCTAACCATTGTGGTTAGAACCATCAACCAATGGCAAGATATTGGCACTATTGATATGTACTCTCAAGTAACTAACTTAAAATCAAAGGGAAATAGGTTTAGATATGAGGAAATCACAGCAAGGAGAACAAAAGAAGATGTAGGCATTGCCCATTTGTATTTTGGTTCTTGTTACTTCCAATATTCAATCATCTAACAACTTATTCTGTCCCATGGTGTCCCAGGCACTGCCCAAGGCACTGGGGCTACAGCTGTGACAAACAAGTCATTATAATTATTATCCCCTTAGAGTAAATATCAAATTCCTTCAAACAAATCTTGTTAATTACAATCCCTGCCACTTAAAACTCTTTAAGCCAAGATAGGAAGATTGATATAAATCCATTGAAAGAAAGTAAAAAAAAAAAAAAAGAAAAATATTAAAAAAGATGATAGGCAGCATAATCTTTGAAGAACCTTAGAATGAAACACCAGACTCTTACAACTGGTGGTGGGGGTAACTTTGGTAACTGTAAATGCAAAGTCCTGAGGTCTTGGTGTCTTCAAGGAAAGGCAAGGAGAGAAATGTTCTGGGAGTACTGTCAGAGAGGGAGCAATGGTGGGAGATGAGGTCAGAGAAAGCCAGAGGTGGGGCTGCTAGGGTCTTGCAGACCAAATTACAAACTTGGGACACTTTTGGAAGCCACACACAAGAAGGGGATGTTTAGGGCCCCCAAGAGGGCAGAGACTTGGCTGTCTCCTCAGCTTATACAACAATGTTTGACTTGTAAAGGGATCAATGAATATTTCTTACATTGATGGGTGCATTTGTGCTCATCTTCTGATGCGCACCCTCTCAAATGCTTTCTTTCTTGTCAGGCACCTTCTTTAAAGAGGCAGGGGATTGAAAGCATTCCTCTTAAGCTGCCAGGCCATTGGGCAAGACTAGCACCTCCTTTGAGGTACGTTTTACATCTATCCTTACAGCCCTGAGACATTTGCTTCTAAAGGAGCTTCTTCATCTCATGGCTCATGTGAAATTGTGTGGAGGTCAGCAGTAAAGCACGTACCACGCTCCTCATGCTGAGCCAAAGCTGGAGTATAAGTGGCAGCTGCTCTCTCTGTCACAGCCCCCTTCCCTCAACTAGTCTGAGCCAAGCTGCTCTACAGTCTCTCCATGTAACTTTTGGTTTGAACCAAAATGTGGAACTTTATATTTATCGCCATTAAATTTCATCTTCTTGGTTCCCACTCTTTGCCTTCTGGAGAGGGCTGAACACACTTGTTGTTTAGAACGTGGGTGAGAGGCGATGAAATCTTCGGAGCAAAGGCCTTCACGGTGTCTTCTTAGGAAATGATGGTGGTAAGAAGAACGTGTGGTAGGTGGGCAGCTGAGAGAGACAAATTAAGAAAGGTGAGGAGTTGTATAAGACAGGGCAGACTTGGAAGTCAGGTTGGTTTGCTTTAAATCCCAGCTCTGCCACCTCCTGTGAACTGGGCATGTTAAATAATCCCTCTGAACTTTGACATCAGTAAGTTGGGAATGATAGACTTCGGTGTTATTTTGACCATCAAAAGGCAAAGATGAGAATTGGCTAGCCGCATAACCCACAGCAGACCGTGACTAAAGGAGGTGGTAACTGCTGGCTGAGTTGTTAGGCAGTGTTCTAATGGGGTTATAACACTTCTGGGATCCTTGTGCAGAAGACATTATTGTTTCCAGTTCCTAGTTGTGGAACCTGAGTCGTTAAGGATTAGTGGCAAGTAATCACTAATGAGTGATTGAATCAGGATTCAAATCCAGGCTTGTTGCATGGTGTCTACCCAAAGATCAGAGACTCTGTGATCCATCTGGAGGTTAGGGAGGCTCTAAGAGGTTTTTATAGTGGGACGGGTGGCCGAGGCTGAGGGGAGAGCCCATAGGAAGTGGGACCTCTATACACAGCAGAGCTGCCGGGATGATCCAGTGAGACCACAGAAGCAAAGAGTCAGTGCAGGGCTGGCCCCCTATAATAAGTGTAAAGAGTAAACTCTTAGGAAGTCAGGGCATTCCTTTGAGCTTGTAGTGACTTCAGGCTGTTGTATTCCTTTCTGCCCTATTCACATCTCTTGGAAAAGTTTGATCAGCCCAATTTATATTACCTGGAAATGGCTCAGCTCCCTTTGGGGTAGACTGGCTCTCTTCCAGGCAAGTGAAGCAAGAGCTGGAGGAGGTAGAGAGAAGAGCAACAAAGTCATCTTACTACACCATTATTTGTGTGTGATTTACTGAACATCTAGTGTGTAGGAGGCACAATACACAGTCACATTTAATCTTCCCAGTCTCTGCACTGAACACAGGTTGTGTGACCTGTCCATGGTAGGGGCAGTCCTGGAAGTTTGACCTTAGACCCTTGGCTTCAGAAGCTCTGGTGAGGCTGGCTTAGCAAGGGGGAGGGCATGGAGAGGAGGGTGCTGCTAGATGCCAGGTCCTTGGTCTAAGCTTTGGCATGCAGAGAGCTTTTGTAAGGCTGGGCTAGAAATTGCCCTTATGAAGGGCTAGCCATTTGTACGATCTTGTGGGTCCAAGACATTGGGTGAATCATCTGACTTCATTTTTCCACTCAATATTCTCAAGCCAGTTTGGGTGGCTTATTCACACCCTGCATTCAGATTAGTCTGTTTGGACACACTAGGAGAGCATAAAAAGTCTGTATAGAAAATTAGTGATTTAGGTTCTTTTTCAGAGAGAAAATGAGAGATGAACTGTTTTAGATAATTTAACACATCCTTTTCTTTCTATGCTTGGGGGAGGTTGAGTTTTATTTTAACCCCAGCATGTATCGCGGGGCTCTCACAGCTGATGTAGTAGCAGGGAATAACTTAGCAGTCCTTGAACAAAGTTATGCAGTGTGGAGGGGGGATTTTCTCTATTTCCTTATTTTCAGTTCCAGAAGAATCCAATCTTCTGTGTAGGCTGTCTGACATAGGCCATGGCCTTGTCGGTGGCTCCTTAATTAACAAAGAGCTTTTTATTTATCCAGTGCAAAGCTTGTCTTACCTCCTTCCCCCATCCGCTAAGCCAGCCATGCAAATCAGCACGTACTGAGACCTCAAAGAAATCCAGCAGTGGACTTAAAAGAATCCATGCAGCTAGCTGAAGGGAGGGGGGGTTAATAAGCCTGGTCTCTCCTTTTCTTCTCCTTGCATTCAGTTTTTATAGAACTGTCAGTGCATTTGCTGGGGAAAAATTCTGGGGATCCTGGAGGCGGTCAGGGAGTTGGGGTACTTAGGGGTGTATTGGGAAGGTACAGGGAAGTGTGGCTTGGACCACAGCCAGTGACTGGACAATTCAGAATTTCCACAGCGGTGTGCTTGGGGAAAACACTTGGCAAAGCTACAGCCTGAAATATATAAGCCTAGTTTTTTAGCCTCCAGGGCCTCAAACTGTTTATGTTCCCTTCCCCTGGAAGACTCAGGCTAGCTTTAATCTCTCTTGCAGAGAGTCCTAGGCTAGCTGGCCCAGAGGAGCTGGGCTTTCACCTGCAGGCTCTGGTCCCCCAAATAGTTATGAAGGCCTCTTGGGCTGTCAGCCTCTCAGGGAGCAGCCCCCACTGCTGGTAGAATTAACGTTGTGACTGGCGGCCTCCATATATTCCAGAGAGGGAGGATCTACCTTCTCCAGGAGATTAGCGAGAGGACAAGGTGCCAGATTTTCTGTGATCTTTGCTCTCAGCTGAGTAGTTAGGGAGGGAACCAGCTACAAAGACACCATGACGGTTGCCTCAGTAATCCCTTCTGAAACTCACTCATCAGAATGAGAGGAGAAAAGATGAGTAATCAACAAAGTAGAAAATGTTTCCCAAGGTCGGGACCCTGGCTCCTGTGTTTGAGTATCTTGCCTAAAAGCCTCCTTTTGCTCCTCCAGTTAAAACATTAAATGGTAGAGGGAAGGGATCTAGAGCTTCTTGGCTGTCAGAGTGGTGAGCCACCATCCACTGGGTCCCCATCCACTGGGTGCCCACGGGCGGTAGAGACATTCAGTACTCACTTTTTATGCGTGTGCTCCCTTTGTCTTTAGATTAGAGCCATGGGAGTAGTTCTGGCCAATGGCTGTCATCAGAAATTATCTATGCTACTTCTGGGCCAACGCAGTGAAGAGCCACTGTGCCACCTCCATCTCCTTTTCCTCTGCTGGGGCAACTTAGAAAGGAATATGCTGAGATGGAGAGGCAACTAGATCCCTGAGTCATTGATTAGAGGAAAACCCCTACCAAGCCACCTTGGACTTCCAGTCAGTGAGAATTAAATTTTTGTTGTGTTAAGACAACAAGATTAGGAGTTGGCCAGTGCCAATCACCAGCAATAATTATCCTAATAGGTTGGTGTTGGGCTGGTTGTTTCCAGGGAAAGTATTCTAGCAAGCAACGGCTATTCTCCGGAATAGCTGGTGGAAACCTGTCTCTGCCTAGTCTTGCACTGCCTCCACAAGTTTTCACAAGCTTCCTTTGTGGGAGCCTGGAGTACTAACCAATCCCAAAAGGACATCTCTGGATTGCTGAGGTCCCTGCAGCTTGGTGATTGGAAAATACTTCCTCAAAGTCCAAAGAGCTCTTACTGAATCTATGAACATTCTGGCTGCACCAGCCACAACCAATGGATCTGATTGCTTTGATTCAGTCAACAAATATTAACTAGGTACCTACAAAGGTCCAGACAGTCTTCTGGGAGTTGGCATGTATAGTGGCATCTCGCCTCTTTCATGGCCCTGCTTCCATCCTCCTAAGATGGTGATTATATAACATGATGGAAGGCGCATACTCAGGAACTGAGCTAGGTGCTGAACCATATCAAGGACCTTCTCCAACTTCTCAAGAACCCATTAGGTAAGAATTTTTCTCTTGCTCTTACAGATAAAGAGCCTGACTTCCAGAGAGCCTCCAGGTGACAGGGCCAGGAAGTGCAGAGACTTCTCAGCTCCCAGACTCCTTAGCTTCTGTAATCTTTTCGCATACATGGGTATTCTAAGATTCCTTCCCAGATTAGTCACATGAAATTCTCGGGATGTTCTCTCCATGGTCAACTTTGTCCGGTAGGCAGAGACCTTTCTTACTGGTCATGGGATAGCTGACTCAGATTCTGGCCCAAGAATCATGAAGTAAGTATGTTTCTAAGAGACATGGATATACACCCGTAGAGTCAGACATAGGACAGGGTTTGGAGAAATCTGGATGGTCCCTTGCATTCTTCTGTGATTATAGCATATCTTCCTGCTCTTTCCATTCCTCCTTCATTAGCATATTTGTTGAGGAAGAGATAGATGCTATCATCCTTTTGGATGTCTCTTTTCTATGGTCTTACCTCGTTGGTTGGCAGGAAGACTTTGTTTTCCATTCTAAATGCATTTTCTTTGATTTAGACTTTAGTAAAGAAGGAGAGAAACTGTAAATTAATCCATCAAAGGATTGCTATAAAATATGTCTGTGGCCCTGGTGTGAAGTTTTAATAATAATGATTACTGGATCAGGGATGGGGAGAAAGGTGGGAATTAAAAGAAATTTTCTAAAGTCAAAATGCATATTCTTTGAGTCAGAATGCAAGAGAAGGGAACAGACCCAAGATGCGACTAAGGAGTCATCTTTTTCCAGAGCCAAAGAAATTGCCAACTCAGTAAAACATTGCCTTTGATGCTTTTGCTGTAGGGACTTTCTCTTTAATGGGGGGTAATTAATTATCATCATCCACTCTTACTTAGTAATAATTCTTTTATAGGCACTTGGGCATTCCACTTGCTTGCCATTGTGTAATATCTAGGCTGGAGGGAAGTGGTTCTTGGGTAGATGAAAATTGCATCCCTGGAGAGCTTCTGCCTTGGGGCATGTTCTCTCTAAAACTGTGACTCACCAGGTATATGGAGCTTTGAAAGCTAGACGTTTTTTGCAAGGTGTGTGGAACCCTGGGTCATCATATTCCGGATGGCCTGAGGGAGTGGGAATGAGTGGACACGACCTTGTTCTTGCTCAGGAGGCAAAAAACACCATGAGACCCTTGATGATTACTGAACAGTCATCCACGATGTGCTGGCTTCAATTCCATCTCTGTTCTACCCGAACAACACTGGGCAGATCACTTCCTGGGCTGAGCCCTCCAACCTGAACCAGGCATAGCATGTGCTTCTTCTCCTGACCTCACTCAGCTGTTCACAAAGGTGACTGAGCTCATCCAGCGGCTGAGAGTGACAGAGCTCTTCAAGGACAGGTGCAAAATAAATAGAAGCTATTAAGGTTGACCTCATGATGATTACATGCCTCGAACCAGTGTTGCAGCAACCTGCCCCTGTGCTCATGGCCTTTTCTCTGGTTACTTTTTTGGCTGAGAGTTTGTTCTTTATCATGAAGGTGGATGGTGGGAGGCAGGACAGGGAGTGGGGACTAACATTTAGAGGGCATCTCAACCGGTCCAGTACTTTGCCAGGGCATTTCATCTGTGTTTCCTTGCTGAATTTTCACCACTGCTCTTAAGGTCATACCACTTGATTTACAGACAGAGAAAGTGGGGCTCAGAGAAGTTAAATGCCACACTCAAGATCACACGGCCAAAGCTGGTGTCCATGGGGCCCGGAGGCTGGGTTGTTTCCACTCTGCAAGACCACCTTTTAGGTAGAAAAGTGAGGGCAAGAGTGAGTCAAAGCCAGAAGGAGAATGAAGTCAGCTTCACCATCCCTGTTCTTCCCATCTGTCGTATCATTTCTTTAGGATTTATTTATTTATTTTAGAGAAAGTGAGAGAGAGTGAGAGGAAGAGAGGAGAGAGAAAGAAAGAGAGTGAGTGGGATCAAGGGCAGAGGGAGAGGAAGAGAATTCCAAGCAGACTCAAAGCTGAACCCAGAGCTGGACTTGGGGCTCAGTCCCAGGGCACTGAGATCATGACCTGAGCCGAAACCAAAAGTTGGATGCTTAACCAACTGAGCCACCCAAGCGCCCCTCCCTCTGTCTTATTCCACACCTCCCTCTTTCTAACTTAAACTGTGTCCATCCCCATCAGACATGGTGAAATGTCATGGCTGACCGTCTCCAGTTCTGCCCTGCATTCCTGATGGCAACATCCCCTTCCCCTCACTCTGCCCCTCTAGCTGCAGCTAGGAGCAATGCCTGCTCACCCTCCTCCCCTCTCCCTGCTGCTGCTCCACCCAGAGCCCCGCCCTGGCTCCTAGACTTGCCAGGCTCCCGGCGACAGGGAAATCAGAGGAGAAATATGGGCTGCCAGGTCATGTCAGGTACCCGGGACCCATCTGGGGAGATAAATGGAGTGCCATTTCTACGTTTTCTGGACCACTGAGAAGATGGAATTCCAGAGATAAAGTTCCCTCCCTCTCCCCACCGTTGGCTCTTGCTAATGAAGCCTGTTGATTTCAGTCTTTGAAAGGGGGTGGAGAGGGACCTTCAAGAGGCAATGCTGCAGATGCTCCACAGGGCAGCCCAGAAGCCACACGCTTGGTGCTCAGTTCTGGAAAGCACCTGTTACTCTTTGTCTCTCCTCTTTAATTGCCATGCACGGCATTTTCCCAGCTGAAATGTGGTAAGAGAAATAATAGCTCAGGAGCCAGTACTGAACAGAGAGAAAATGCTTTATGTCTGAGAAATTGCTAATCTGTGTTCCAGCTTCTATGGGGATGGAACTGAAATGAAAGATGAGGTGTGTGTGCGTGTAAGAGAGAAGGATGGATCACTGAAGTCAGATATTAAGAAGAACTTCCAACTTGGGAGGGGTATGATGTTAGTTAGGGCTAGAGGTAGAAGGAAAAGAAGGTCATTTCTAATAGAGGTCTCAGCTCGGGGGAGAACTCAGAGGAAGGGGTTGTATTCAGAGGATAGCTTCTGGGCCAGGTTGTTTGATGGGAGATCAAATAAGGCACAGGCCACCACTAGGACCCCAGAGCCTAAAGGCATCATCTGGAGCAGAGTACATTCTGGACTGGATGTCTCTTCCTTTTCAATTACAATGTCATTACTGCCATCTAAATATGAGCTGCTTTATCTTGCAGGCCATGGAAGCAAATTCATACACCAGAGCAGAGCTCTTGGCTCAAATGCTTTTCTAACCTCTTAAATTCACATCATTTCTAATCTCCCAGATCCAGACGGCATAGTGGTGACCTCATGAGAAAACAGTTCATATACTCTTTGTCTATGGCCACGTAACTAGCAATGGAAGCTGACTGCGTACACACTCCCTGCCTTTCCTCGTGATGCATTCACTGAAGGGTCTTCCTGAGCATTGTCTTGTATTAATCACCACAAACAGAATTCTATTTAGTGGAAGAAGCTAAAGAGGTTAAGTAATCTGCTTATACCCCAAGAATCACTGAGGAACAGAGCTGGGGTGCAAACCTGAGCACCCCAGTTCTAAGACCTGTGCTTTGAACCTGACCATTGGAGACTTCCCCCCTTTTGAGAACCTACCCATCACATGACAGGGTTTCTGCCTAGTTACATTTTGTTCTGTTATTTATTACTGCAGAGCAAACCACCCCTCAAACATGGTGCCATAGGATTTGCTTTCCAATTCTGAGTGTGAGAAATTCAGACAGGGCACAGTGGGAATGGCTCTTCCCTCTCCATGATGTCTCGGGCCTCGGCTGGGATGGCACATATGGCTGCACGTTGGAAGAGCCAGGCTGGGGAATCCATTTCCAAGATGGCCTCTTCATTCCCACATCTGGTGCTTTGACTGGGATGGCTGTCACCTGCGGCATCGACTAATGGTTTCTTTAGGTCATGTTGGTGGCGCAGAGGGAATTCTTACATGGAGACTCAGGGCTCCAAGAGTGAGTGCCCCAGCGAACATGGAGCTGCACCCCTTATAATTCACCTTGGACATCACCTCGCCTCCCCTCTGTTATCCACCACTGGCCAAGATGTCTCAGACTCACTCACAGCTAAGGGGAAGGGACATAGGCTCCTCCACCTTTCAATATAGGACAAAGCACTGGGTGTTATATGCAATGGATGAATAACTGAACTCTACATCTGAAACTAATGAGACACTATGTTAACTAATTGAATTTAAATAAAATAAGTTAAAAAAAATAAAACCACCATATATGTATTAAAACTCTGTGTTAGTCAGTGGGTTGAACACTTCAGATCTAACATGTCCCAAGGAAAAAGTACTTGACACATGGTTTTTTTTTCTTTCCTTTTAAGATAACTTAACAGAAAGGGTTGAGACGGAGAATATGTAGGCCTTTATTTGCCTGAAGGCATCTTCTTCCTCATCACCATGGTGATGCAGTGGGGAGGCTATCAGCCCAGGACAGAAGAGCAAGTGAGCACAATCTGCCTGTGGGGTGTTGACTGAAGGAAAACCAAACAGCTCTGCCACCTTGGCTGTGGTTCAGATTCAGAAGCAGCCCATCTGGTTCAGCTCTTCCATTTTACAGCTGAGAAAGCTGAGGCCCAAAGAGGAGGATAGACTTGTGTAGAGCTGTGTGGTTCAATATGGCAGCCACTAGCCATGTGCAGCTATTTAAGTTGAAATGAACTAAAATTAAAAACTTGGTTCCTCTGTCACATTGCAAGTGCTCTCCAGCTACACGTGGCTGGTGGCTACTGTATTGGACAGCATAGATATAGAGCATTCCTATTGCGGAAAGTTCTCTTGTATGATGCTGTTCTAGAGTTATACACTGGTCTAGTCTAGGGCCGAATCCTAGTCTACAGCCCTCTTCCTCTGTTGACCAGGCCCAGGAGTTTTCTGCAGGGAAGCTTCAGTGACTTAGGGCATTGTCTCCAGGGGCTCAAAGCACATCTCAAAGCACAGAGCCCATCTCTTGTTTTGGCCCATGCACTTTTCTGGCTGACTCTCTGGTTAACCAGGTGCCAGCTCCAGGTGTGCTGAAAGAGGCTGAAGGACGGGGAACGGGTAGCCCTGGGGTCTCTGCTGTGGATGGGGAGGACATAGGAGATAAAATTTTGGCAGCCCCATGAGGGGCTAGCCTTTCAGAATGGGGGTGAGCTCCCTGCCAGGGAAGGGAGGCTCCGTGTCCTGTCGCTGCAATAGACACAACTGTAATACCAGCATTCCTTTGGCTGCAGTCCTGGTCTGTCAGCAGGCCCCCAGCTCCTGTTCTTCAGCCAGATGGCTCTATAGTATCACCTTCCATCTTGGACGGGGGTCCTCCATTCAAGGGCCTCTTGGATCTGCCAGCCTCCCCCTGCCCTCTTGGGGCCAACACTGCTGCCCTCTGCTGTGGCGGGGACAGAGCCATGGGCACCCTCTTCCCCATTCCATTGCCAGGCGCCACCACAGTCTCTAAGGCCCAGTGCCCACTTAAGGGCTGAGTAGCAGATGCCTGAGTCCTGGCTCCTGGCCCCAGCTCCACTCCCAACCCTGTATGTGACAATGGTTGTGCCGGTTCATCTCTATGGACTTCAGTTTTTCATCTGCAAAATGAAGGGTGGGGGGGGGGGTTTGGTCAGTGCTTCTCAAACTTTACCCAAATCTCCCAGGAAGCTTGCTAAAATGCAGTTTCTGATTCTATAGGTTTGGGGTGGGGGCTCAGATTCTGCATTTCTAATAAGCTCCTAGGTGATGCTTCCACTGCCTCTCCAGAGTGCAAAGATTCAGGGCTCCTCTGTAGAACTTTCTGTGGCGTTAGAGGTGCCCTTTATCTGAACCCTCTAATATGGTAGCTTCTGGCCACTGTGGGTATTGAATGCTGAAAATGTGGCTAGTGAGTCCATGGAAGTGACTTATAAATTTTCACAATTTCAATTAATTGACACTTCGTTGTGTGGCAAATGGCTACCACCTTGGGCAGTGTGGATAAATATTCTCTAAGATCTGCCACTGGTAAGTGGTGTGAATTTGAATGGGTCACTTAGTCTCTCGACACCTGAGCTTTCCCACTAGTAAATAAAAAATTATGGTAAGGAATCACTCTTTCTAACAGGGCTGTTGGCGTGGGGGCAGTGGTAAGTTCTAGAATAATTTTAGGCTGTAATGATCATAGTAATGATCACTTACATCAGTGAAGCTTAGCAGTTTTGAATAATTAAAGCATTAGGTTTCCTTCACAAGGAAGAGGCTTGTTTTGAGAGATGGGAACATGTCTTAAGCCTCTGGATCTTTGTGTAGCCATCAGCACTGCGGTCCACTCGGAGTGCTAGTTATTGGGGTGACTCAGCTCCCTGGCCCTTGCTCCCAAGGCAGATTGCAGCCTCTAAGGGGATGAGAAAAGCCACAACCTGCCCCGCTACCCTGAAGCCTTCACTATGAAACTTACTCCCTTTTCCCACTTTTACATATTCTTGAGTCTGAGTCAAATTCCCTGAAAAGCAATTATTAGAAGGCCAATTTGCCAAATGATCAATTTCACCTATTGACTAATGTACCAAATTTACCAAATTGGATAGTGTGTAATATTTGACTAGACTATTTAGCCACTTTAACGGGAATGTCTTAAAATTAATTTAAATGTCTTATTTTTTGTTATGATGCTACATAAAGAAACATTTTTTTATAAACATTTGGAATTTTATTTAAAAAACAAACAAAAAAACCCATCACAACCATGAACATTGTTACAGTTAGAGGCCCTCTTGGTTCTCCACAATGATACTGAGCATGCTCACAAGGGGTTCCCATTGTTTAGTCTTAGTTAAACAACCATCTTTTAAAAGAAGGAAAAAAAACTCGGCACACTACCATTTAACTTGTTTTAATGTTTCTTCACAAATTAGTAATGCTATTTCAGCATTTCACATGGGAAATTTTCAGTTTATGCTAATATTTATGTATAACTGTTTTAACTGATGGCTACTTTTGATTTTCTTTGTATGCTTTGGAATATAAATTTTAGTTTAAAACTGATTCATCTTGCATGTTTTCTAATTTCAAATTAAATTTTGGATTTTCTTGATATTGAAGATTTAGTTTAAGTTTAAATTTAATGCTTTTAATGCTTTTTTTAGTGCTTTTGAATATAAATAGAAAAATAAATTTAAGTGTCAAATTGCCAGGAGTACAAAAATTAAAGAATATATGAACACCGCTGAAAAGTGCTTGATGTTTAGAGAAATGGAAAATAACATTGTGGCACAATAAAATTTAGCAGTGGTTAAAAAAAAACCCATTCCCCACACATAAGGAGAAACTGAAGTCTCTTGATTTTGTAGCTATTTTATACAGAAATAAACAGCATCTTATGATAAGTAACATTGTCCCTTTCTGGCAAATCAGCTAAGCATCTCAAAAGATATTTTTATTTTATTTTATTAAAGATTTATTTATTGTGGACATTGCTGCTATGAACATTGGGTTGCCTGTGCCCCTTATTTTCACTACATCTGTATCTTTGGGGTAAACACCACTGGGTGTTATACACACTAATGAATCATTGAACACTACATCAAAAACTAATGGTGTACTGTATGGTGGCTAACTTAACATAATAAAAAAATAAAGACATATTTATTTATTTGAGAGAGAGAGAGCAAGAGAGCAAGTGAGAGAACACAGGAGTGGGAGGGACAGAGGGAGAGCGAGAGAGAGAATGTCAAGCAGACTCCCTGCTGAGCATGGAGCCTGACGCGGGGCTTGATCCCACGATCATGACCTGGGCCGAAACCAAGAGTCAGACGCTCGACTAACTGAGCCACCCAGGAGCCCCTAGAAAGATATTTTTAAATGTCAATTTGGGTTTTTGCCAATCTTCTTGCATTTTTTGGTATTTTGCAGATAGTCAATCTGCATTGATTTATTATTTCCTGTCATTAGTGGCCACATTTTAAAATGCAAAATGATTGCTTTGCTGCTTCTGAACTGATTCTTCCTGGACTATATGCCTGGTTTTTGACACATGACCAGTGTGACAAATCTCTTCTGGTCATCTTCAATGCCCTTCCACTGTTTTGATGTGCCTCTTCCTCTTGAACCTTCCTACAAACTGCTGGCAAGTCAATGTAAAATCTTAATTAAATTAAAATGAAAGTAAGTTAACTTTAAACAGTAAGCAAAATAAAGCAGAATTTCAGATGTCACTAACGTATAATTTAAAATTTAATTCCATAGCAAAACCATTCAAAAGAAATCAGAAGTAGCCGGAAGAAAATTTCCAGTTAAAAATTATAATATACCAAAGAGATTTCCCTATTCCACACTGAAATTCAGGGGATAAATATTTCCATTAAACATCACAACATCTGAATTTGGAACATTTAGTGAATTGGTAATTTGGCAAATTTATCTTTCTAAGAACTGGCTTCTTGGGAATTTGCTTTCAGCAAATTGGCTTTCCAGAGAATTAGCTTTTACCAACTGGGCATTCATTGAAATGATGGAATGAACTGAGCTGGTGGGTTTCTACTCCTTTCCAGCCTGACTTCTGGATTTTTCTAGAACCCCTATTGCCCTTACCAAACTCCTGTGAATTTCTAACTAGCTGGATTTCTCAGGGGTGCAGATTCATTGAGGGCTCTTAATGGCCAAGTCTTTAGGAGGTAGAGGGAATATTTATATAATTTCTTTGGGGCCTTTGGCATGCCAGAAACTCAGGGTTTAAATGGGTCTGATGATATGGGTATGGTATTCTTGTCCCCTCCCTGGCTTTGCTTTGAAAAATGCAAAATTACAGATTTGAATTCCATCTAGGCAGCTAGAGGGAAAAAAATTAAGGCCCCTCATTTAGTTCTGGAGTCTAGAGTTTCATCTAGTCTAGAGTTTCTTAGCCTCCATACTGCTGACGTTTTGGACCAGATACTTCTGTATTGCAGGGGCTCTCCTGAGCACAACAAGATGTTTAGCAGAATCTCTGGGCTCTCTGCACTAGCTGTCAGTAGCACCTCTCAAGTTGTGATGATTGAAAATGTCCCTAGATGTTGCTAAATGTCTCCTTGGGAGGGGGCTAGTAAAATCATCCCTGGTTGTGAACCTCTGATCTACTCTCCCATCCAATCTAGAACTTTCCTTTAGACTTTACAGCATACACCCTCTCAATGCTGCAGGATCCTGAGAACTCACCTTCTCACTTTGGTGTTCCTGGAAGTCAGGTTTACTGATGTTAGGAGAAGAGCATGGGCTTTGGGACACACTACCCTGGGGTCAGATTGAGTCTCTGACACTCATTAGGTGTGACCTTGGGCAAACTTCTTAACCCATTTCAGCCTGTTTCCTGACATGTCCTAATTCCTGCTCTATAGATATACAGCAAGGATTAAATAGCTATGTATATAAAATGTTTGGCCCTTTGGTATGCTTGATAACTGTATTCCCTAGATTGGGCCCCAATCCCCCATCTTTAATTTTTCACCTACCATGATGAACCTTTGTGTCCCTCAAAATTCATTTGTTGAAATCCTAATGCCCAATGTGATGGTATTGTGAGGTTGGGCCTTTGGGAGGTGATTAGGTCATAGGGTGGAGTCCTCATGAATAGGATTATTGTTCTTATAAATAGGTCCCAGAGAGCTCCCTTGCTGCTTGTACCCTGTGAGGCCACCACAAGAAGTCAGTGGTCTGCAACCTAGAAAAGGATCTTCACCAGAACCTGACCATGTCAGTATCTTATCTTGGACTTCAAGTCTCCAGAACTGTGAGAAATCACTGTCTGTTGTTTACAAAGCCATCCAGTCTGTGGTGATTTGTTAAAGCAACCTGAATGGACTAAGACACTCTCCTTGGCCATGGTCCTACACTTCAGTGCCATGCAGACCATCAGATCTTTGGACCTTGTGACAGCTCTGCATTCAGCTGTTGCAGGTGGCATCCTTTGCTTGTTCCTTCCTAGCTGACCAAGCTCTACAAACCTTGATTCCTTCTCAGGCAGTCCAGAGACAACAACACATTGCATTTTAAGGGGAAGTTCATCATTAAGTCTGCATGAAGCTAGGCAGAAAGGAAACTTGAGGCTGGCCCCATGATGGAGAGAGGGGGCTCCTGAAGGCCTTGCCTGGAAGGTGTGCTCCTTCAGAGGCTGCAACAGTCACCACAGAGGGGCTGGACGCTCCCTCAGCCTGTGTTCAGAGGAAGTGGAGATGAACCACTTAAATAGAAGCCAAACACCGCAAGCATTCCTGTAACTAGTGACATCTTTTTTTCAAGATTTTATTTATTTATTTGAGAGAGAGAGAGAGAGCATGAATGCAGGGAGAGGGGCAGAGGGAGAGGGAGAAGCAGACTCTCTGCTGATCCCAGGACCCCAAGATCATGACCCCAGCCAAAGTCAGAGCTCAACCAACTGAGCCACCGAGGCGCCCCCCTGTCACCAGTGACATCTTAGTGCTGTATACCCCACGAGGTCTCAGTCTAGGAGACTGTGGTCATGCTGCCTTTGGCATCTCTCTTTCCCCACCAGTTACCTATTTGGAAATAGCTCCCAACACTTTCCAGGAAGTATAAATGAGACATGAACCCTCGAGCCTAGGGATCTGAGAAGACACATGACCCCTTCAAACCACCAGCATTTGCTGAGCAGTTTTAAAAAGAGCATTGGCGTCAGGGAGCCACCAGATAGTCCTCCTAGGGAACTTGTAAACTCCTCCTCCTTGGGGAGGCCACTGGCTGGGCTTACCTCATATGCCCCCATGTGTAACCTGGACTTAATATAGCTCAATTGCTCTTGTCAATTTCATGTCTGGAAAATACAGGCCCCAGGTTGCTGTCTTGGGTCAAGGGAGGGATTCTGAGTCAAAGTACTGGGGATCCATCTTGCTGGTGTCAGAAAGATCCCCCAGTCAGGGATGGTAGGCTCTGGATGGGGCAGTGGATGGAGGGGATTTTCTTCAGTTGATTGTGATATTATTTGAGAACATTTTCTTAGATGCAAGAGCTGGCTTTTGTTTCTTTGGATGAGGGAAGAGAAATTGGCTCTAAATGTCTGTAGTTTAAGAGGATGGTCTCTCCGATGGACTCTGAAAAACAAACTGAGGGTTCTAGAGGGGAGGGGGGGTAGGGGGATGGGTTAGCCTGGTGATGGGTATTGAGGAGGGCACGTTCTGCATGGAGCACTGGGTGTTATGAACAAACAATGAATCATGGAACACTGCACCAAAAACTAATGATGTAATATATGGTGATTAACATAACAATAAAAAATTTAAAAAAAAAAAAAAAAAAAAAAAAAAAAGAGGATGGTCTCTCAAAGCCCCATTAGAACCAGACTGAAATCACGGATAATGTTGGAACTTGCACAGGAGGGAGTCCTGCTTGCATTGCCTGGAGCAGGAGAACCTATTAGCCAAGGGGATTAGACCAGATGGTTTAAGTATGGGGCCACTGCATCTGGCCTAAGACTCTGTGCAACTTACTCCTAGACCATCTCTCAATTTATGAGTCTGAATCACATTGAGCACAGTTGTGAATCACCAGTGTGGATCCCTTGCAAGATTTTGAAGATAAGAGCTCCAAATAGGAGATTTCCCTGCACC
Source organism: Zalophus californianus (assembly GCF_009762305.2). Taxonomy (NCBI): domain Eukaryota; kingdom Metazoa; phylum Chordata; class Mammalia; order Carnivora; family Otariidae; genus Zalophus; species Zalophus californianus. Next base: position 175,392,400 of record NC_045597.1, on the reverse strand, counting down.
CAGGGAAGTAGATCAGAACTGTAATTTCTAGGTCTATGAAAGAACATTAAACTGCTTTCTTTCTGGGCATCTCTGGAAATGTGAGGAGGAGGAGAGAGGCAGTTTTAAGGTCTTTTCTTCTCTGTGATTTCACTTGGCTGATGAAGAGAGGGGAAAAGTGAGAAATGGTTACTCCCATTGGAGGTACCCCACTAGGGGACTCTCTACTTTCTATGGAAGGCCTGTGCTGTGCTGGACCTTCCTGAAACAAACATAACCTCAATCCCTCCAGAAGTATTGAGTCTTAGGCTGGAAAGAATGTCTATCTGGATCTAGTTCAGTCCCTAGTTCAGTTTCCTGCCTTAACTGTAGTGCTGTAACCAAACTTTTCCTTCAGAACCCTTTAGGTTGGGTTTCAAGGGTCTTTAGACATGGTTAACCCCCATTATCATGACCTCAGAGGAAGTCAGAGAACTTAAGGATCTCAGAGGCCAGCCAGTTCAATGTGGCAGTTCTAAAGTTAAGAAACCTGAGGATTGGAGAAATGTCATGGCTTGCCTAAAACTGCACATTGATTCATGTCAGAGTCTGGACCATGATACACAAGTCTTCCCCCCTAGTCCCAGGCCACTTCAGTGGAATAACCCCCCTGCCCCACCCTGCCCCACCACCGTGTTCTCCAGTTCCACCAACTTAAGGATATTTCATTGCTTTTGTGGGTTTCAGTTTTTTCTTTTCTTTTCTTTTTTTTAAAGATTTTATTTATTTGAGAGAGATAAAAAGCATGAGCAGGGGGGCGGGGGTGGGCAGACGGAGAGGGAGAAGAAGACTCCCCGCTGAACAGGAAGCCTGATGCAGGACTTGATTCCAGAACTCCAAATCATGACCTGAGCCGAGGGCAGACACTAAACAGACTGAGCCACCCAGGCGCTCCCCCTTTTTTGCTTTTCTAAACAGCTATCCTTACCCCTGATCAGAATAATGAGCCATGCAGAATAGTATCATCTATATGTTCTCTTTTCTCTTTATTTTTTCAGCATGTTACTTTTTAATTTTTTTAGAATTAAGACTTTTTATTGATGTATAGTTGTTATGTTAGTTCCAGGTGTATAACATGGTGGTTTAACAATGCTACACATCACTCTGCTCACCATGAATGTAGTCACCGTCTATCACCATACAATGTCCTTACAAAGTTATTGACTGTCCCCACAACTTACTTACTTGATAACTGGAAGTTTGTACCTCTTAATCCTCTTCACTTATTTTATCCACCTCCCCACCCACTTCCCTCCCCTCTGGCAACCAGTTTGTTCTCTGTATTTATGATTCTGTTTCTGTGTTTGTTTGTTTGTTCATTTGCCTTGTTTTTTAGATTCCACATACACATATAAATGAAATCATACAGTGTTTGTCTTGCTCTGTCTGACTTATAGTTCTGTCCATGTTGTCACAAATGGCAAAATCTCATTATTTTTGCAGGCGAGTAATATTCCATTATATATATATATGCATATATATGTCACATCTTCTTTATCTCTCTATCGATGGGCTTGATGAATTTTTTTAGAGTTGTTTTAGGCTTATAGCAAAATTGAGAGGTAGGTATAGAGATTCCCCACAGACTCCCTGTCCCCACACATGCAGAGCCTCCCCCTTGTCAACACCGCTCACCGGAATGGCACACTTCTTTACTGAGGATGAACCTACATTGACACTCAAATCATCCAAAGTCCATAGTTTACCTTTGGGTTCAGTGTTGATATTGTGCACTCTGTGGATTTGGACAAAAGTATAACGACATGTATCCACCATTACAATATCCTACAGAGAATTTTCACTGCCCTAAAAATCCTCTGGGCTGTGTTTATTTGTGTCCCTCCCCCACCCCTAGGAACTGCAGATCTTTTCATTGTTTCCATAGTGTTGCCTTTTCTAGAATGTCATATATGTTGAACATACATACATATAGTATGGAGTTTTTTCATATTGGCTTCCTTCACATAATAATATGCATTTAAGTTCCCTCCATGCCTCCTTTTCATGGCTTGATAGCTTATTTTTTTGAGGCAGAAAATATTCCATTGTTTGGATGTACTACAATTCATTTATCCATTTACCTACTGAAGGCCATCTTGGTTTCTTTTCAGTTTTGGCAATTATGAATAAAGTCCTATACCATCTGTGTGCAGGCTTTTGTGTGGACATAAGTTCTTACCTCCTTGGGTGAATATCAAGGAGTGTGACTGCTGGAATGTATGATAAGAGTACATTTAGACAGCCACACTTTATTGCAAAGTGGCTGTACCATTTTGACTCCAACCAGAAATGATGAGCATTCCTGTCGCACCACATCCTCGTCAGCATTTGGTATTGTCAGTGGTCTGGATTTTGGCCATTCTAATTAGGTGTGTAATATTTTCTCATCGTAGTTTTAGTTTGAATTTCCCTGATGACATATGATATGGAGTATCTTTTCATATGCTTATTTACCATCTGTATATATAACAGACAGACGGGGTGTCTGGTAAAGTCTTTGCTCATTTGAAAAACCAGGTTGTTTGTTTTCTTATTGTTGAGTTTTAAGAGTACTTTGCATATTTTGGAGAACAATCCTTTATCAGGTATGTCTTTTGCAAACATGCTTTCCAAGTGTATGGCTTGTCTTCTAATTCTCTTGACATTGTGTTTTGCAGGGCAGACATTTTTAATTCTAGTGAAGTCCAGTTTATAAATTATTTCTTTCCTGGATTGTGCCTTTGGTGTTGTGTCTAAAAAGGCACCACCATCCCAAGGTCATAAGGCTTCTTTCCTATGTTACCTTCTAGGAGTTTTATGGTTTTTCACTTTACATTTAGTTCTATGATTCATTTTGAGTTAATTTTTTTGTGAAGGCCATAAAATCTGTGTTTAGATTCATTTTTCTGCATGGGTGTCCAGTTGTTCAAACACCATTTGTTGAAGACACTAACTTTGCTCCATTGTATTGTTTTTGCTCCTGTGTCAAGTATCAGTTGACTATATTTATGGTGGTTCCTTTTTTAATATTTTTATATTTATTGAATATTACTTGCTCAACAACCATCATTGAATATTGATTGAGCCCTATCTGTGGGCCAGGGATGATGTTAAGAGTTCTGTGTCTATTACCACATGTAATCCTCAAAGTAACTATAAAGTACCTCAGAGTAACTCTAAAGTACCTACTCTTGGTATCTCCATCTCACAGACAAGGACAAAGAGCTTTGGAGAAATAACCTAACTGCCCAGTGTGCACAATTAGATATGGATTTGAGTCCTAATTCTACCATTTTCTCCCTGGTACTTGAGTTGATGATATTGACTATTATGTTATGTTAGATCTCCTACTCATTTCCAACTAATTCCAGTTTTAATTCAAACCAAATGTAAGATCATGAGTGGACTTAAGTACTTCTACAAGGTGTCCATTTGCACACTGGCTTGCAATGTTTTACCCTGCCTATATTATTTCTCTTTTCATAGGGACATTCCTGCTCTTCCAACCCCACGTGGAAATGAGCATGGCCATCTTCACCTGGGCTAGCTCTATTTCTTCAGGGCTGGAAAACACTTTGGGCCACGTGATGCTTATGGAATAGCTGACCCCAAGGTCAGATAAGACACATCAGCCATACTACTGTCAAAGGTGAAACTTTTTTTTGTTATTTTTGTCTTCTAGTTCAAAAAAGTATATTCTAAAAGCTACAAATCTCGATGCATCAAATATTATGAGGCTTGTGGTGTATGATGACTACTCTGGATATCAAACTTGGAGTCATCAGGGAAGAACTGAGGCCAAATAGGTCACTAGAAGTCTTAGGAAAGAGATATTCCAGATCCTCCCTGACATGGCCCCCGCCCACCTCTCTGGTAGTAAAGATCTCCTGCTCCCTCCCTAGATGCATGCTTTAATGTAGCCCAATTTAATCACTCACTGTTTTTCAGGTATGTTTCCTAGAAATTTCCTAGAAATTGGTCCCAATGGTTTTTATATCTCTAGTCAGTGCTTGGTACGACATTACCTTCTCAGGGCACCTGGGTGGCTCAGTTGGTTAAGTATCCACCTTTGGCTCAGGTCGTAATCCTGGGGTCCTGGGACTGAGCCTCACAGTGGGCTCCCTGCTCAGCGGGGTGTCTGCTTCTCTCTTTCCCTCTCTTCCTCCCCCTTTACTCCTGCTCTTGTTCTCACTGGCATTTTCTCTCTCTCAAATAAATAAATAAATAAAATCTTTAAAAACAAAAAAACCCATCACCCTCTCTGTGGAGCTCGCCCCGTGTCTCTAGCTGAAAGGAATTTCTCCATCCTGAGTTCCTCCTCTAACTTCTCATCACAGTTGGCATGGTCCACTTGGTAAAGTAGCTGTGTGCAATGTGTCTTAGCTTAGCTAACCTTGGAAATGAGAAGCCAGTGAAGGATTCTAAGCAGCAGAATAAGGGTCAGATTCCTGTCTGAATGTTGTTCTGTTTTCTTATGCAAAGAGCTTGGCCAGAGAGAGTCTGACAGAGAGCAAGATCTGAAAGAGATTTCCTGACCTCTGGAATGAATTGGTAGAGACAGTTGGAGCAGATGAGGAAGCTCTGCGATCTTTTGGGGGTGCTCAGGGGACTACGAGTCTGGTCCTTCTGGCCTCTGGTTTTCCAATCCTTTGCCCAAGGATATGTTTCAGTTTAACATATCTTCCCCTTTTCTCTGATATACCTAACTACATGGGTGCCCATGTGTGTTCATGTCTTTGTGTCTGTTGATGTGCATACCCATGTGTGCTTGTGTGTGCACACACGTGTGTGTGTTTGTGCTGACCTGCTATTGTTGTCATGATTGCGGCCAGTGTCCTGGACACAGATGCAGAGATAGAAAGCCTACAAATGACAATGGGTATAGTTTTGGAATGAACAGGGCTGGAGATTAGATGCTGATAAAGGAAGTCTATTTCTGCTTGGCTTCCTGAATGTCAAGGTATTGGGAACTCGTGAGCAGGTGACTGAGGGGGCAGACTCACCCTTTGACTTTGACAGCTTAAAAATAAGAGGATCTCTCTACCTATTCGATACTTGCATCTGTTTATAGTAGGTGAGGGCCATTTTGGTAGGAGGCAAGGGCATTGCCAGGATGACCTGGAGGGCCCTCCTGGAATGAATCACCTGTGATGCTGTCTCTTTGGCTCCCATGAGTGTGGAGTATGTATTATTATTGTAGCCATATGAAAATTGAGAACACTACATAAATTTGTGTTATTGAGCAAGAGTGGTTATGGTGACGTGGTATGTTTTAACATTTACCCTTGCAATTTCTCTGCACTTTCCCTGCTTTGGTTTATTTAAAATTATGGTCTCCTGTAGGAGTGGAGATAGAGGCTGGCTTAAAGGTAGGAGCCTGAGCCCGGAGGAGCACGGAGGAGAGGGAAGGGGGTGGTGGTGGTGGCTTCTCCCTCGACTGAGTGAGGACTGTGTGTGCTTGAGAGAGAACATCCTGACCTTATAAAAGAAACCCAGAGCAGACACATGGCAGGTCCCAACTGAGCCTTCACCCCAAGAGGGCTGCAAATTGAATTAACAGAGATTTTAATTCTCTTTAAACCAGGCAAGGAAGCAAATTTATATTTATTTTTTTTGTCAAGACTCAGTTTACACCCAACTAGTTTTCTTTGTGGTGCTAAGGCCTGAGTTGTAAGATGAAAGTTAATTTCATTTGCATGCATAATATGGGGAGGGGAGCCAGGGTTGGTAAGAGGAATGGAGGAGTCTAAAGCTTTTTGAATATCAATGGAAAGATGCTTGCAGATAGTCTTTCACTAAAAGAAAACTGGTATCCCGATTTAAGTGATTTGTCCAAGGTCACATAGAGCATTAGTGGTAAAACTGGCCTGGAAGCCAAGGGACCTGACTTTAATAAGGCTTTATTAGTAATCTTAAAATTAGTTTTCTTATGGTCAAAACAGTTTTAAGAATGCCCTGAGTCAATAAAGACTTCCAGATTCTTTCTCTTTGTCTGTCTGTCTGTCCCCCTCTAATACACACACACACACACACACACACACACACACACACACACACACACACACCATAAGTAGGAGAGAGAATACCCAACTTTAAATTACATTATAGTCAGAGAGTAAGCTCCCAGGTCCAACACCGTCAACTGCAGCCCACATCATTGGGAACAAAGAATCAGGTAGAATATGGTAAAGAGGAGAGGGGTCTGGGAGCTTTGGTGTAGCAGAACCACAGATAAAATATATCCCCAGAGAGAGAAGTTTGCATTTGAGTGAAAACTAATGAGAACAACTCTGAGGTCAGGTAGCTGGGGAATTGAATGGAAGGCCTTGGCATTTCATGGGACAGGAGTTGGTAGTGAGGGAAAGGAGTTACTTCTGAAGGAGAAGAGGCAGGGGTGCTTTTGGAAGCTTGTTGGTGAAGGGAAGTAAGGAAGTGAGAGTATTCTGCCAAACAAAAGAGAATCTCAAAAATCAGGAGATAAACCAATCCCTCCCCACCAGAAAGTGACATCAATTAAAGAATCTACACTTTTCAGTACCAGCAGAAGAGGGTGCTCTTGAACTAAGAAACATTGTCAGTCACCCAAGCACCATAATTGTGCCTACATATAACCATATATAAACTCTTAAGAATGAATAGAAACTCTCAAACAACACCAATACAAAGCAAATAAGGAAACAGAATATGAGTATCCAAATATTTCAGCAGATGTAAATGCTCCTATCAAAATCAAACATGAAGCAGAAGAAAACTGACATAACACCTAAACTCCATTAAATATCCTAAAACAAGCATCTGGAAATATAAAACCAACATCCTAAATCAGAGGTTTCAAGGTTTAGAATAGAAACAGGCAAAAGCTGGGAACATGTGAGGTAAGAATTGGATGAACTCAGGAAAGAAATGAAGGAAAAGACAAAATCATCTTAAAAATAAAGGCTAAGTTACAAGGTACTCATAGGACAATAGATCTCACTGAAAATCTAAGAGACACTGAGGAGAGTCTGAAAGGGGATGACAAACAAGGAATGAAGCAAAAAAGAACAGAGAATATAACTGGTAGAAGATAGGCCCAGAAGAGTCTGCAAAGGAAAAACATTCCAATGGAAAACAACTACTATTTCACACTGTGAGCTAAGACAAATTTCCAAAATTAAAAGAAGACTTGAATCGGCATGTTTAAAGGCCCCACTGTGCTCCTAGGAAAATTAACCTGGAATGGTGAAGTCCAAGACACATACCAGGAAGATATCAGACTTACTTAAAGACAAAGAAAAAGAATTCTCTAGGTCTCCAGGCAAAAAACCAAGTCCTTTACATAGGAAAGAAAATCAAGTAAGCAGCAGACTTCTCATATAAAATAGAACAATGGAGCTGCATTTTCAAGAAACTAAAGGAAGTGCAATAGGAATATTTTCTCTCTAGATGAGCTCATCTCCAAGGATGACGACTGTGACAAGTAGTGTTCTATGTGCAAGAGCTCAGAGATCACTTAATATTGTTCTGAAAGGGACCTACTAGAGGGTGAACATTATTCAATCAAAACAGGAGCAGGATGAGGAAACTTTGGCAAGTGGACTGAGATTGAGCATCAGGTATATTTTGGTGTAAATCTGTAGCAAACAAGGATGGGGCAGAAGTGGGACAGTATAACTATTACATATTCTAAACTGAGACAATACATTGTTGCATAGATGAGGGATGGGAGTGAAGGCTATTACTTAAAGCAGACAGACCAGTAAGAAGAGGCTAAATAAGAACAAATGGGTAAAGGGCATGATGATAGGTATTGGTGAAAAGCTAACCCCTACAATGAAAATATTAACCTTCCTAAACACCAAAAGAAATATAAAATGGGCACAGAAAGCAAACCACATAGAGAAAAAAGCAATATGTACAGACAATTTTATATAAAATATGAGTTGAGACCAAGTACCTCAGTCATATTAATAAATTATATCTGTGATATCATTATAATTTATTAATAAGCTTATTAATAAATTGCAAAATACTCTCAGGAAATATGTTATAATTGACTCACAGCAAAACTTAATTCTATGAGATACATAAGACACACTTATAACAAAGTGGTCCAGAAAGGTTAAGCATCAAGGGATTAACAAAGATATTCCAGAAAAATGGAAACAGTAAAATAAATAGTGTATAAAGAGCTAATCGACATAATTAATAAGGTGAGCATATGGATATATAGCAAGTCTCAAGCCTTGGTGATATAGAGAATATGCTCTCTTCTCAAAGCATAAGCATGGTGTTCACAAAAATGGTCCACATGTTGGGTCACAAAGAAAGTCCCAGTAAGTGCCAGAAGGTAGAAATTAATAACAAATTTAAAAAGGTCCTTCTACCTGGAATTTAAACAACAATAATAAATATTAAACTACTATTGGGTGAGAAGAGATATTTTAGCCTAAATTGCAGAATTAAAAAAAAAACCAATTATTAGAATGAAAAATACACACGTCAGAATTTGCGAGACACAATTAAAGTAGTAATCTGAGGAAAACCCATGGTCTTAAATACTTAAATTGATTTAAAAAATTAAAATAAATGTATTTAATCTCCAACTTAAAAATATAGAAAAATCAAAAGATAAATCGAAAAAAAGCACAAGGAAGGGAATAATAAAAATAAAAGAAGAAATTAATGTGGAAGAAAACAGTAAAAAGAGTAGAGCCAACACATGAATCAAAATTCTGGTTGTTTGGGGTAAAAAAAGTGAAATAGACACACCAATAGCCAACCCAATCAAGAAAAGAAGGAAAGCACAAACATACAAAACAAGGGTGTTTCACTAGTGGGAAACAACCATTGTAATGATGAAAATAAGTCATAAGTAAACTACTTTGCAAAACTGTGCAAATACATTCAGAAACGATGAAATTGGTTACTCTCTATAAAATGTAATTTACTAAAACTAAAAATGATGCTGAAACAGCTGGGTAGCCAGTGGAAAAAAAAATAAAACTGGATTGACACTTTATGCCATGTGTCATAAACTAAAGGATGAGAAATCTCAACATAAAAAACACAAAATAAGGGGCACCTGGGTGGCTCAGTCCATTAAATGTCTGTCTTCAACTCAGGTCATGATCCCAGGGTCCTGGGATCGAGCCCTGCATTGGGCTCCTTGCTAGTGGGGAGCCTGCTTCTCTCTCTCCTCCCCACTTGTGCTCTCTCTCTCAAATAAATAAATAAAATCTTAAAAAAAAAATACAAAAAAAAACCAATCACACCAGTACTGGAAGAAAACACAGATGAATGGTTTTGTAACTCGAGTGTGGGAAAAAGTTTTCTAAATGCGACTCAAAATCCACATGCAAAAAAAAAAAGATTGATAATTTCTACTACATAAAATTAAGAAAAAATTGCACGGCAAAAAGTAAGCAAAATCAAAAGAAAAGTAGATCCCTGGAAGAAAATGTTTGCCACATGATATATCAGGAATAAATGTCTATCTCCCTAATGTCTAAACTGTTTTTAAAAAATTGAGAAAAAAACCTTCCAAATCACCCTTTTCCGCAAAAATAAGAAAGTGATCTTTAAACACATGAAAAGATGCTCAACTGCACTCAGAATAAAAGTAATACTGATTAAAACTACTTTTTTTCACAGATCAAAATGGAAAGACTCACAAGTTGGACCATTCACTGCTGGCAGTGGACAAACAGGCTGTGTTGTGTGCTGGGGTTGCCATTAAAAACTACCACAGACTGGGTGACTGACACACAGAAATGTATTTTCTCATCTTTCTGAAGGCTAGAAGTCCAAGATCAAGTTGTTGGCAGGTTTGGTTTCTTCTGAGGTCTCTGTCCTTGGCTTGCAGATGGCTGCCTTCTCCCTGTATGCTCACATGGCCTTTCCTCTGTGCAAGCACATCCCTGGTATCATTCTGTGTGTCCAAATTTCCTCTTCTATGATATCAGTCATATTGGATGAAGGGGTTCCCTTACTGGTTTTAACTTATGCACCTCTTTAAAGGCCCTATCTCCAAATATTGTCACATTCTAAGGTACTGGGGATTAGGGCTTCAATATATGAATTTTAGGAGGAAACAATTTAGCCCATAACCCAGGTACATACATTACTGATAGAAGTTTTTTTTTTTAATTTAATTTAATTTTATTATGTTATGTTAGTCACCATACAATACATCATTAGTTTTTTGATGTTTTTGTATAACACCAATTCCTCCATGCAGTACGTGCCCTCCTTAATACCCGTCACTGGGCTAACCCATCCTCCCACCTCTTTCCCTCTAAAACCCTCAGTTTGTTTCTCAGAGTCCATCGTCTCTCATGGTTCATCTTCCCCTCCGATCTACCCCCCCCCTTCATTTTTCCCTTCCTTCTCCTAACGTCCTCCATGCTATTCCTTATGTTAGACAAATAAGTGAAACCATATGATAATTGACTTTCTCTGCTTGACTTATTTCACTTAGCATAATCTCCTCCAGTCCCACCCATGTTGATGTAAAAGTTGGGTATTCATCCTTTCTGATGCCCTTCGACAGATGAATGGATAAAGATGTGGTCCATATATACAATGGAATATTACTCAGCCATCAGAAAGGAAGTTGATAGAAGTTTATTTTATTTTTTCATTTTTTTATTATGTTATGTTAATCACCATACATTACATCATTAGTTTTTGATGTAGTGATCCATGATTCATTGTTTGTGCATAACACCCAGTGCTCCATGCAGAACGTGCCCTCTTTAATACCCATCACCGGGCTAACCCATCCTCCCACCCCCCTCCCCTCTAGAACCCTCCGTTTGTTTTTCACATCTATCGTCTCTCATGGTTCTTCTCCCCCTCTGATTCCCCTGCTTCATTCTTCCCCTCCTGCTATCTTCTTCTTCTTCTTCTCTTTTTTTTTTTTTTTTAACATATAATGTATTATTTGTTTCAGAGGTACGGATCTGTGATTCAACAGTCTTGCACAATTCACCGCGCTCACCATAGCACATACTCTCTGCAATGTCTATCACCCAGCCACCCCATCCCTCCCACCCCCCACCACTCCAGCAACCCTGTTTGTTTCCTGAGATTAAGAATTCCTCATATCAGTGAGGCCATATGATACATGTCTTTCTATGATTGACTTATTTCGCTCACCATAACACTCTATAATTCTATCCACGTCATTGCAAATGGCAAGATCTCATTCCTTTTGATGGCTGCATAATATTCCATTGTGTATATATACCACATCTCCTTTATCCATTCATCTGTCGATGGACATCTTGGCTCTTTCCACAGTTTGGCTATTGTGGACATTGCTGCTATAAACATTGGGGTGCACATACCCCTTCGGATCCCTACATTTGTATCTTTGGGGGTAAACACCCAGTAGTGCAATTGCTGGGTCGTATGGTAGCTCTATTTTCAACTTTTTGAAGAACCTCCATACTGTTTCCCAGAGTGGCTGCACCAGCTTGCATTCCCACCAACAGTGTAGGAGGGTTCCTCTTTCTCCTCTCCCGACAACATGTGTCATTTCCTGACTTGTTAATTATAGCCGTTCTGACTGGGGTGAGGTGGTATCTCATTGAGGTTTTGATTTGGATTTCCCTGATGCCAAGCGATGTTGAGCACTTTTTCATGTGTCTATTGGCCGTTTGGATGTCTTCCTTGGAAAAATGTCTGCTCATGTCTTCTGCTTATTTCTTGATTGGATCATTTGTTCTTTGGGTGTTGAGTTTGATAAGTTCTGTATAGATTTTGGATACTAGCCCTTTATCTGATATGTCATTTGCAAATATCTTCTCCCATTCTGTGGGTTGTCTTTTGGTTTTATTGACTGTTTCTTTTGCTGTGCAAAAGCTTTTAATCTGGATGAAGTCCCAATAGTTCATTTTTGCCGTTTCTTCCCTTGTCTTTGGTGACATGTCTAGGAAGAAGTTGCTGTGGCTGAGGTGAAAGAGGTTGCTGCCTGTGTTCTCCTCTAGGATTTTGATGGACTCCTGTCTCACATTTAGGTCTTTCAACCATTTGGAGTCTATTTTTGTGTGTGGTGTAAGGAAATGGTCCAGTTTCATTCTTCTGCATGTGGCTGTCCAATTTTCCCAACACCATTTGTTAAAGAGCCTGTCTTTTTTCCATTGGATGTTCTTTCCTGCTTTGTTGAAGATTAGTTGATGATAGAGTTGAGGGTCCACTTCTGGGCCCTCTATTCTGTTTCATTGATCGATGTGTCTGTTTTTGTGCCAGTACCATACTGTCTTGATGATGACAGCTTTGTAATAGAGCTTGAAGTCCGGAATTGTGATGCCGCCAGCTTTGTTTTTCTTTTTCAACATTCCTCCGGCTATTCGGGGTCTTTTCTGGTTCCATACAAATTTTAGGATTATTTGTTCCATTTCTTTGAAAAAAGTGGATGGTATTTTGATAAAGATTGCATTGAATGTGTAGATTGCTCTAGGGAGCATAGACATCTTCACAATATTTGTTCTTCCAATCCATGAGCATGGGACGTTTTTCCATTTTTTGTGTGTGTCTACCTCAATTTCTCTCATGAGTATTTTATAGTTTTCTGAGTACAGATTCTTTGCCTCTTTGGTTAGATTTATTCCTAGGTATCTTATGGTTTTGGGTGCAATTGTAAAGGGGATCGACTCCTTAATTTCTCTTCCTTCTGTCTTGTTGTTGATGTATAGGAATGCCACAGATTTCTGTGCATTGATTTTATATCCTGCCACTTTACTGAATTTCTGTATGAGTTCTAGCAGTTTTGGGGTGGAGTCTTTTGGGTTTTCCACATAAAGTATCATATCATCTGCAAAAGTGAGAGTTTCACTTCTTTGTCGATTTGGATGCCTTTTATTTCTTTTTGTTGTCTGATTGCTGTGGCTAGGACTTCTAATACTATGTTGAATAGCAGTGGTGATAATGGACATCCCTGCTGTGTTCCTGACCTTAGGGAGAAAGCTGTCAGTTTTTCCCCATTGAGAATGATATTCGCTGTAGGTTTTTCATGGGTGGCTTTTATGATATTGAGGTATGTAACCTCTATGCCTATACTCTGAAGAATTTTGATGAAGAAAGGCTGCTGTACTTTGCCAAATGCTTTTTCTGCATCTACTGAGAGGATCATATGGTTCTTGTTCTTTCTTTTATTAATGTATTGTATCACATTGATTGATTTGCAGATGTTGAACCAACCTTGCAGCCCAGGGATAAATCCCACTTAGTCGTGGTGAATAATCCTTTTAATGTACTGTTGGAGCCTGTTGGCTAGTATTTTGGTGAGATTTTTTGCATCCGTGTTCATCAAGGATATTGGTCTGTAATTCTCCTTTTTGATGGGGTCTTTGTCTGGTTTGGGGATCAAGGTAATGGTGGCTTCATAAAACGAGTTTGGAAGTTTTCCTTCCATTTCTATTTTTTGGAACAGTTTCAGAAGGATAGGTATTCTTCTTTAAATGTTTGGTACAATTCCTGTGGGAAGCCATCTGGCCCTAGGCTTTTGTTTGTTGGGAGATTTTTGATGACTGCTTCAATTTCCTTAGTGGTTATAGGTCTGTTCAGGTTTTCTAATTCTTCCTGGTTCAGTTTTGGTAGTTGATACATCTCTAGGAATGCATCCATTTCTTCCAGGTTATCTAATTTGCTGGCATAGAGTTGCTCATGATATGTTCTTATAATTGTTTGTATTTCTTTGGTGTTGCTTGTGATCTCTCCTCTTTCATTCATGATTTTATTTATTCGGGTCATTTCTCTTTTCTTTTTGATAAGTCTGGACAGGGGTTTATCAATCTTGTTAATGCTTTCAAAGAATCAGCTCCCGGTTTTGTTGATCTGTTCTACTGTTCTTTTGGTTTCTGTTTCATTGATTTCTGCTCTGATCTTTATGATTTCTCTTCTCCTGCTGGGTTTAGGCTTTATTTGCTGTTGTTTCTCTAGCTCCTTTAGGTGTAAGGTTAAGTTGTGTATTTGAGACCTTTCTTGTTTCTTGAGAAAGGCTTGTATTGCCTTACAGCAAAGACTGCCTTTGCTGTATCCCAAAGATTTTGAATAGTTGTGTTTTCATTTTCATTTGTTTCCATGAAATTTTTAAATTCTTCTTTAATTTCCTGGGTGACCCATTCATTCTTTAGTAGGATTCTCTTTAGCCTCCATGTATTTGAGTTCTTTCTGACTTTCCTCTTGTGATTGAGGTCTAGTTTCAAAGCATTGTGGTCTGAAAATATGCAGGGAATAATCCCAATCTTTTGGTACCGGTTGAGACCTGATTTGTGACCTAGGATGTGATCTATTCTGGAGAATGTTCCATGGGCACTAGAGAAGAATGTGTATTCTGTTGCTTTGGGATGGAATGTTCTGAATATATCTGTGAAGTCCATTTGGTCCAGTGTGTCCTTTAAAGTCTTTGTTTCCTTGTTGATCTTTTGCTTAGAAGATCTGTCCATTTCAGTGAGGGGGGTGTTAAGTTCCCCACTATTATTGTATTGTTGTTGATTGTTTCTTTGCTTTTGTTATTAACTGCCTTATATAATTGGCTGCTCCCATGTTAAAGGCATAGATATTTACAATTGTTAGATCTTCTTGTTGGTTAGACCCTTTAAGTAGGATATAGTGTCCTTCCTCATCTCTTATTACAGTCTTTGGTTTAAAATCTAATTTGTCTGATATAAGGATTGCCACCCCAGCTTTCTTTTGGTGTCCATTAGCATGGTAAATGGTTTTCCACCCCTTCACTTTCAATTTGGGGGGGGTCTTTGGGTCTAAAATGAGTCTCTTGCAGATAGCATATCAATGAGTCTTGTGTTTTTATCCAATCTGATAGCCTGTGTCTTTTGACTGGGGCATTTAGCCCATTTACATTCAGGGTAACTATTGAAAGATATGAATTTAGTGCCACTGTATTGCCTATAAGGTGACTGTTACTGAATATTGTCTGTGTTCCTTTCTGGTCTATGTTGCTTTTAGGCTCTCTTTGCTTAGAGGACCCCTTTCAATATTTCTTGTAGGGCTGGTTTTGTGTTTGCAAATTGCTTTAGTTTTTGTTTGTCCTGGAAGCTTTTTATCTCTCCTTCTATTTTCAATGACAGCCTAGCTGGATATAGTGTTCTTGGCTGCAGATTTTTCTCATTTAGTGCTCTGAATATATCATGCCAGTCCTTTCTGGCCTGCCAGGTCTCTGTGGATAGGTCTGTTGCCAATCTAATGTTTACATATCTCTTCTCCTGAGCTGCTTTCAGGATTTCCTTTTTGTCTCTGAGACTCGTAAGTTTTACTCTTAGATGTTGGGGTGTTGACCTGTTTTTATTGATTTTGAGAGGTGTTCTCTGTGCCTTCTGGATTTTGATGCTTGTTTCCTTCTCCGAATTAGGGAAGTTCTCTGCTATAATTTGCTCCAATATACCTTCTGCCCCTCTCTCTCTTTCTCCTTCTTCTGGGATCCCAATTATTCTAATGTTGTTTTGTCTTCTGGTATCACTTATCCCCTGAATTCTGCCCTCCTGATCCAGTAGTTGTTTATCTCTCTTTTTCTCAGCTTCTTTATTTTCCATCATTTGTTCTTCTATATCACTAATTTTCTCTTCTACTTCATTTATCCTAGCAGCTAGAGCCTCCATTTTTGATAGCACCTCATTAATAGCCTTTTTGATTTCGACTTGGTTAGATTTTAGTTCTTTTATTTCTCCAGAAAGGGCTTCTCTAATAACTTCCATGCTTTTTTCAAGCCCAGTTAGTATCTTTAAAATCATCATTCTGAACTCTAGTTCTGACATTGTACTAATGTCTCTATTGGTTAGGTCCCTGGCTGTCGGTACTGCCTCTTGTTCTTTTTGTTGAGGTGATTTTTTTCCATCTTGTCATTTTGTCCAGAGGAGAATAGATGGATGAGAGAACAAAATGCTAACAGGGTAACAACATCCCCAGAAAATATACACTAAACAAATCAGAAAAGACCTGAAACCAGGGGCAAACAAAGGGAAAGAAAAAAAAAAAAAGAAAAAGAAAGAAAAGAAAAAGGAAAAGATAAAAACAAACAAAAACAAAACAAAACAAAACAGAATATGATCAAATATGATCAGGCTGGTGCATAGATCAGTGCCACACACTAGATTTTGGGCATATTTTGGTCTGTTAGAAGAAAGTGCCTCCCAAAACTTTAAAGAAAGAAAAACTTATATATGTACAAAAATAAGGGTTAATAAAATGAAGGGATGGAATATGACTGTAAAGATGATAATTATAAAAGATTTTATAAAAGGAATTGATAAGATAAGAAGTTGGTTGAAAAAAGAAAGAAGACGTTTTAAAAAAAAAAAAAGGGAGAGAATGTGATCAGGCAGGAGACCAGAACAAAGCCATACACTAGAGATTTAGGGTATATTTTGATCTGTTAGAAGAAACTGTATCTCAAAATTATAAAGAGGGAACAACTTATATATATATGCCAAAAATAAGGGTAACTACTATGAAGAGATAGAATATGACTCTAAAAATGAAAAATAAAAAATATATTTTTTAGAAAAACCATTGATAAGATGTTGGTGAAAAAGGGAAAAAGAAAAATTCAGAAAAATAAGGAAAGATAGTTAAAAAAAATTAACTTTGAAAGACTAAAGAATCATGGTAAAAAAGCCATGAATTCAATGTGCAGTATTCCCCTAGTCCTGGAGTTCTGCCGTTCTCATTGATCTGTAAACTTGGTCTTGGCTGGCTGTTCTTGCTGAGCTTCTGGGGGGAGGGCCTGTTGCTGTGGTTCCCAAATGTCTTTGCCGGAGGCAGAATTGCCCCACCCTTGTCGGTCTGGGCTACGTAATCTGCTCGGATTTGCTCTAGGGAGCTTTTGTTCCCTGCAAGCTTTCCATACAGCTTTGGAGGACGAGAGTGAAAATGGTGACCTCCCAGTCTCTGCCCCGGAGGACCCGAGAACTTGGGGCCCCACTCCTCAGTGAGCCCCCAGAGAAAAGCAGTCAATCACTCCCATCTTCCTGGTCTCCGGCTGGACTCAAGTGCTTACCTGGCCTGTAACCGAGTGTTTCTATCTCTGGCTCACGACCCCATGTAGTGTCTCCAAACCCAGCAGTTCCCTGTGGTGTACTCCTGTGCTGCTCCTCTCGGGAGAGGAAGAGGAGTCTCCCCAGATCTGCCGCTTGTTGGGTCCCTTCTGGAAGAGCAGTGGCCCAACTCTGCTGCGGATCACGGTTTATGGCAACCCCGGGCTGAGAGCCCGCTCCTCAGCTCCATCTCTGCAGCCGGCTTCCCCACTCTGATACCTGGGAGCTCTGCCGTGCTCAGGCACCCCCCAGTCTTCCTGTGACCCCGAGGATCCTGAGACCACACTCTCCCAGCGAGGGTTCCACCCCCCACTTAGTCACTGGAGCGACGTCCCTCAGTGGAGCAGACTTCTAAAAGTTCCAATTTTGTCCTCCACTACTCTATTACTTGTCAGTAGCGGCCTACGGAGGCCCCCTCCCCCGCCACCTAGCCTCCTGAATATTGCCTCGGATTCGCTTCTCCACACTTCCTACCTTCCAGAAAGTGGTTGCTTTTCTGTTCAGAGGGTTGTTGCTATTCTTTTCTTCGATCTCCTGTTGAGTTCGTAGGTGTTCAGAATGGTTTGATGCCTATCCAGCTGAATTCCCGAGACCAGACGAAATCCAGGTCTCCTACACCTCCACCATCTTGCTCCTGCCTCTGCTGATAGAAGTAAAAAAGATATAATCCATCTGGAGGAAGTTATGGCAAAAGCTAAAAAAGTATCTGTACAGGGCGCCTGGGTGGCTCAATTGGTTAAAGCGACTGCCTTCGGCTCAGGTCATGATCCTGGAGTCCCGGGATCGAGTCCTGCATCGGGCTCCCTGCTCAGCAGGGAGTCTGCTTCTCCCTCTGACCCTCTTCTCTCTCATGCTCTCTATCTCTCATTCTCTCTCTCTCAAATAAATAAATAAAATCTTTAAAAAAAAAGTATCTGTACAACATTTATCCTTTGACAGCAATCTGATCCCCCAGAACCTTGCCCTGAAGCTGACCCTCCCAAAACAAACAAACAAGCAAACAGCATATGAACAAAGTTATTCATCAAACTGTGATTTGTAGGAATAAAATCATAGAAACAACCTGAGTGCCAATACAGGAAATATTGGTTAAATAAGCTGTAGTACATCAACACTTTGGAGTAACTATTCGACTATAAAAAGAATGGGGGAAGATCTCTATTAATTGTTCAGTTATTTCCAGGATAGGTTTCAAATAAAAATTATAAAGTGAAAAAGAGGACATATAGTGCTACTTTTTATGTAAGAAAGGAGAGGAAATAGGAAAGAACACACACACACACACACACACACACACACACACACACACTTTTTTGCAAAGAGAAACTTGGGAAGAATAAACCAGAAGCTAATGAAATAGTTGCCTCCATGACACGTGTAAGGTAGGAAGGAGAAAAGGGTAGAGGGATGAGGAAATAGTGACACTTCTCTGAGTTTGTCTTCTCATATAGTTTTTACTTTTAAATCATCATAACGTTATGCATATGCAAAAATAAAATTAAATAAACAAGGGCCCAGACCCCTAATTTAAACAAAAAGAGAAACAAATGAATCTTACTGTACCACCAGTTGATAGCAGAGCCCCCACAGAAAGAAAGGATCATCCCAACCAACTGAACACAAAACTCTGGCTACACATGCCTAGTGGGGTATAGTCTAAAGAAAAAAGAATTGCAAAGAAATTTGGGCTTTACTTGGTAGGTTTGCTGTTGGTTGTGGTACTGGCATCACAATTCCCATACTACTTTGTGTGAAATATAAGATAGAGCAAATGAATTAACACTGGGTGTTGTTAGGAACCAGGTTGTATCATGAGAGAAGGGAGCTACAAATATGGGATGGGAGGAGATGAAGAGCTCTCTGTGTTAGATTTGAAAGTATCAGAATGACTCATGATTTCAACACATATTTCTTAGCTCTGTTGAATGGGGTATCAGGAGAGAAAAGTACAAGTTGAATCTGGAGTATCTTACTGTCCCTGAAAGCAAGAGACTGTTCAAAAACCAGTGAGGACATACCAAGTGAACACAGGAGCTAGCTTGAAGAAGTTTCCACTGGCCAAATTAGGGAAACATTGAGTAGCCCAAGAACAACGATAATAATATCTTTTATTAAATTGAATTAAAAATGATATTTAAAAACAAGCAAGCACATAAGACAAAATGAGATGAGAGAGTGAAGAGGGGTCTTTACAGAAGAATGCTAGGGGAATGTAGAAGGAATGACAGAAAATGACCATTTTGTCACCATTGAGGTAATGATTAATTCAGGCAAGTATCAGCAATGGATACTAAAATCTTTTGATGAAAGATTCTTGAGTAACAAGATATACATACTGTTTTAAAGTTTAACTTCTCAAGTTACTTACTAATTAAAAAAAAGTTATTTCTACTTTGAAATAAATCTGTTAGACATCTCTTAACCAATAATCAAACAGCATTACCCATAATGGGATAATCTGACATTATTGCTTCCTGATGTGATGCACAGGGAAGACCCAATGCCATTTACACTATATCCTGGCCAAATATGTCTACTCAGAATTTAAACATGAGAATATAATCAGGAAAGTCCAAGTCTGTGGGACTTTGGGTGTTGCAAAAATCTCACTCTCAGTGAAAGACAAGAAAAAAAAAAGCGATGGAGTTTTTCATGAAGAATAAAAGGACATGATAAATAACTGTAATCTATTTCATTAGATTTGACGTTTGATTAAAAATAACCATTAAAGACATTGTCAGGATAATTGGGAAAATCTGAATATTTCTTGTATAGTAGATAGTATTATGGCATCAATGTTAAGTTTCTCGAGAGTGATCATGGCATTGTGGATATGTAGGAGAATGTCCTACAAAGAAGAAAATGGTCCTAGAGAGGATATTTGGAAGTAGGAACATAAGGTGATGAAATCAGGGGAACTGAAGACTTAATACTCCTAAGTATCTCTAAAATGTAAGTGGGATTTCAGATCTGTTTAGACAATGAGAAAGGGTGGACTTGAAGATAGTGTGTCTAATTTGAATGAATGGGTGGATGAAATTGGCAAGTGTACATACTGAGTTGAGAGATCTAAAAAACATTCATGAGGAAACCTTCATGGTACCATTAGAAAGGTTAGTCTAAAAGTCAGGAATCTAATTAAAGACAGAAATTCCAAACTGAGGTGACAGCTGAAGACATTGGGGGAGGTCAGATTTCCCAAGACAGTAGAGAATGGAATGACAATAGGGCTGAGCATAGGACATTGGAAAACATCTGCATTCCTTGTCCTATTGGAAAGATAGGATCACATTCCAGCATGTCAGAGCTTCAGAGAATACAGTTTCATTTTCAGTTAGGAACACCTGTACATCAGTCAAGTCCCACCAGGAAACAAAAGTTACAGAGATGGTCTGTCTTCAGGTGGTGTCAAAAGAGTTAAGGAAACACAGAATTTGGGGCACCCAGTCTAGAATGGCAAGAGTGGGAAACCATTACCACTTTTATATCAAGGGACACAGAGAAGAAATAATGCTCCTGGTTCCTGGTGTGAGTTGGAGCCCTGGGGAAGGGACCGTCCAGTGGGAAATTCAAACAAAGAAGAACAGGCCTGCTACCAGAGAGGCCTAACTGAAAAATAGGAGAGGGGAGAAGAAATACCCCAATCTCTCTCACATTCACATTAAAAACATTGAGATACAATTTACATAAAATTTCATATGACATAAAACTCACCATTTTAAAGCATATAATTGAGTGGTTTTTAGTATATTCACAAGGTTGTGCAATCATCATCATTATCCAATTCCAGAACATTTCCATCATCTCAAAAAGAAACCCCATACCCAGGAGCTGCCAATTGTCTCCTTCCCCCAGCCCCTGGCAACTAACTCAATTTTCTGTCTCTATGGATTTGCCTAATCTGGACATTTTTTCATATGAATGGAATCATACAATATATGGCCTTTTGTGTCTTTCTTCTTTCACTCAGCATAATGTTTTCAAATTCATCCATGTTGTAGTATGTATGTATCACTACTTCACTCTTTTTTTATGGATGAACAATATTCCATCATATGGATATATCACATTTATCCATCCACCCATCAATTGATGGATATTTGTGTTATTTTCACTGATTTCCTGCTTGTACAGAGCCTCAAGGTCAGCCAGGGCCAACTCAGGTCTTTCGTGAGAATGGGTATAACTGTATGCATAGGATGTCATCTTCTAGATTTTCCAAGTGCCTGTAGACAACTCAAGGTCTAGCTTTCTTTTAAGCATTTTGGTTGGCCTATTGTTCTCCCCCATGGTCTCAAGCAGTGCTCATATTAAAACACTAGCGGATAGGGCGCCTGGGTGGCTCGGTTGGTTGAGCGACTGCCTTCGGCTCAGGTCATGATCCTGGAGTCCCGGGATCGAGTCCCACATTGGGCTCCCTGCTGAGCAGGGAGTCTGCTTCTCCCTCTGACCCTCTTTCCTCTCGTGCTCTCTATCTCTCATTCTCTCTCAAATAAATAAATAAAATTTTTTTAAAAAAAATAAAACACTAGCGGATAAATGATTTCGACAAATGCCTCTACCTCCAAAGGCTTTCAGTACTATGCAAGTTCTGAGGTGGGTGAAAAGACATTT
The DNA here is from genome assembly GCF_009762305.2 of Zalophus californianus. Lineage (NCBI taxonomy): Eukaryota > Metazoa > Chordata > Mammalia > Carnivora > Otariidae > Zalophus > Zalophus californianus. The sequence continues at coordinate 175,370,753 of NC_045597.1, read as the reverse complement.
GAGTGAAATGTAGCTTCTTGAGTGTGGTCTACTAGAGAACTAGGAGACAGGTCAAATAATTATTATTCTTTGGGAATGAGCCTCTGAGAGTGCTCCCAGCTTCATTCCGCCCTGTCAGGTACCAGGAATGCAGGATATTTCTCAAGGCTCCCACTAAGTTGGGGAATGGGGATGGGACTAAGCTAAGAGTTGCTGCTCTTACTGAGATTCAGTTGTTTTTCTTGAATAAGTTATTGGGTTGCTACAAGCTTGTGATTAATTTCCAGAGTTCTGAAAAAAATAGATTCTGACGGTTTTTGCAACTTTTATGGGGGCTGCTTTTAGGGAGGGGATTTTTTTGCAAGTCTTTATTCTACCATTTTGGTGACATTGCCTTGCACCCCTGTTTTTAATATCTTGTCCATGGACAGGGCATAGTTGGCAGAAAATGGAATGAAGCAAGGATGAATGGTAAATCATTAGCTCACCCTAGAACAGTAGTCAGGCTTTGACATAATACAAGATCACTCGTCAGTTGGAACCTATCTAGGACTCAAACAAATCCAAGTTCTCCTTTGATACCTGTAAGTCAAAAGGGAATATAGAAATAAGTTTGGTCAAGAGATCTTTTGAGTCTTTGAGACACCAGTATGACCTGAGTTTCAACATCTTCTTGCAGCTCCCGTGCCCACTGTTTAATTCAATATCCTTACTACACTCTAAGGAAAACCTTTTTTAAATCAACATTCTTTTTAGGAGGACTAGATGAAGAATTTTCTTCCCTTAGTCTTCCATCTCGCAGATGATTAGGTCTTATAAGAAAGAAGAAAGAAAAACCACAACCAAAATCCATATGACAGCACACTATCCCTCTATTCCAGAGCTTTATGCTGGTCATTTAAAATAAGTTCATTCTTGTAGTCAGTCTCAGAATACTCCTTTTGTCCTCAGCAGATGTGAAGAAAAGCTTGACACCATCTTTTGTAAAGCAATTCTTCACAAAACTGAAGACCGTTATAAAATGTGTGGGTCTTCCATCAAATATCTTTCTCATAAAACCAATGTGCCTGTGGGTAGAAAACTTCTGGTCCAGTAGGAGAGGAACTTTGATGTGGTCTGCAAATTTACTGGGTTCCAGAAAGCAATCACTAAGTTACCACTTACTCAAACCCTTTAATCTCCCTGTGCTGCTAGAATCCCACTGACTCCTGTCTCCTTCTTGATGAGGCAGGTGTGTGTAACAATGTGCATCATCCAGGTGGTGAAATTCAACCAGTGATTTTATATTCTGTGACGGCCCTATGGGTCTTGGATCATCTAACTACTTTCATTCTACTCCTACTATGTACATTGCCACAAGAGACCTCATGAGGAAACTAGATTCCAGGCAGAGTTGCACAAGAAGACAACTGCAGACCTGGGGGCAGTGGTATTGTAGTGATATAAGCATAAATTATGGTGGCAGGATTTGACCTTGGGCTCTCAGGCAAAACTGAAATTTCTCCTTATGCAGAGTTTCCCATCCCTTCTGCCATTTTCCTTTGCTCTAGGTCCCCACTTGCTTTTGGCATCCTGACTTCCTGGAATCTCAAAAATTTGTGCCCACTTGGATTTGCTTTCCCAGTGTTAAATTAATTAAACAGGGAGGCCATTAGATTGAGGTGGCTTTAATGTCTTAGCAGCCCATGTAAGCAAAGCAAAACCTAAGCCTGTAATGCCTAAGAAATTGAAACATAAGGATAACCAATTGTAAACAACCAACAAGTCTTTCCCAAATAATGTGTAAGTTATAGCCAATCAAATCGTTTCCTTACTCTTCTTCTGTGTCTCCTCTATAAAAGTCTTTTCCCTTGCTCCCATTGGCGAGTTCTCGCAACCATTTCTGGTTGCCCAATTAGAATTGATTTTTGCCCAAATAAACCCTTAAAAATTTAATGTCTCCATTTATCTTTTAACACCAGCATACCATGTTCCAATTTTCCCACTTTCCTTCTTGACATTAAAATCTACCTATTTCACATCCCTATAGCATCAGAAAGTTAGGCTGACTACTAATAGATATCAAGATGACAACCACTAAAAAAGATGACTGTTATTTCTTCTAAATAACATGTTTGACTTTTAACAGTACCTTTCAATCTTTAACTTGAAAGGGCAATCAATGAAAATTCCTGGGAGACAAACCATGAGAGACTCTTGACTCTGGGAAACAAACTGAGGGTTGCTGGAGGGGAGGTGGGTGGAGGGATGGGGTAACTGGATGATGGGCATTAAGGAGGGCATATGATGTGATGAGCACTGTGTGTTATATGCAACTGATGAATCATTGAACACTACATCTGAAACTAATGATGTATTATATGTTGGCTAATTGAATTTAAATAAAAAAAAAAGAAAATTCCTGGAAAAACAGCAAGGTGCGAGAGCTGAATGTTTTATGGCTATCATCCCATTCCCTTGCCCTCTGTGCCAGCTCTCCAGAGGATGCTTTAAATGAATAGTCCATTCAGTCTTCATGATAACCCTGTGAAGAAGGTATTATCATTTTATCATTCATAAAGATGAGTGACACAGGTAGTAAAAAGCAGAGCTGTAGTTTGAACCCAGGTCAATCTGATTTCAAGGTCTTATGTGCCTCTCCTGGGGCAGCTGCCTTGGCTGGAGGCAATTTGGACTGAATATCTCCTGCCAGGGACACTGTGGTGGGAATTCATGTACTTGGCCTCACCACATTCTTCCCTTTTCATTCTAGTCTGATAGGTAGTCTCTTCCAACTCAGAATTCTTCTTTTCTCTAATTTTTATTTCTTTTTCTGGATTTTAAAATATTATTTTTTTCTCCCATTTTGAGGCTGAACTGACAAGAGAAACCTCAGGCCTTTTTCTTTTGGTGGCATTTGAGTTGCTCAGAGATCAGGGAGAAACAATAAAAACCACTGTTCCTTGGAAATGGTCCTTCACGAGTCTTGAAATTAGTGAATGTTTAATAGCCAGGTAGCCCAGAGTAGGGTTCTGGATCAAATGAAGGGGCATAAATAACACCGTGATCTCAATGGAAAGGTGGAAAAACACCAATATGCCCTTCTATTCTCCTCCATATGTTGTGAGTTGTGAGACTCAAGGGAAAGACACACTGTGCCGTGAGGGGCGTGGGGGGAAATGTGAGTTCCAGGAATGATGTTTATGAGCACTCTGATCTTAATGAAACACCAGGTTGGGAATGTGGTAGGCACGAGCCAGGAAATTCTAAGGCCTGACTTGCATTGCTGGAGAACAACTCCCTTCTGATTACCTGTGAATGGGGTATCTGTAACCAAGTTGGGACCACCTGGCTTCTTCTCCTACCATGTATCCAATTGGGCAAGAAAACCAGGGCAGGTGGGCTAGAAATAAATTATTCCCTGTCTCAGTCTCCCACATATTGGTGAAATTCAGGCTCAGGCAAAGAACGGATTATATGTTTGAATTTACCTATGATGATTACAGAGAAACCAAAAGCCAAATTTGGATAATAATTGCTTGCATATTAGCCATGACTCTTCTTTCATCTACTGCTGAGTGAGGTAGGTAATTGAGTTGGCCGAAAATGATCTTAATTTCCATGTTAGGCTTGAAGTCTTCTAGAGATAGAACTCTGGGTGAACATATGGACTGTGTGAACTTTGGTTATGCCCCCAATATCCATGCCCCCAGGATATAGGTTATTATTCTCTGTTTGCCCTTACAGGATTCTATTTCCTGATATTCTCTCTTCTCCATCATTCTCCTCTACTCTTTATGAGTAGAGTGACATAGGACATGAACAGTATGTCCTATGCTTTTAGCCTGGAGCAGAGGGAAACAAAGCCACTCAGAAATCCAGAGGAGGGTGAGGCTAGCCACTGGTGAGGACATTTGGACCCAGTGCCAGAGACCCACAGGGTGCTTAGCATGTAGTTGGAATTGGATCTCAGTCCATATTTGTTGATTTTTCACAAAATGGTGGTGTCTGGATTTCAGGTTGTTGGCAAGAACTAAATATAAGGTGTGGCAATGTGTTTGACCAAAGTTAGAATTTTTTGGTTGTGGTGAAATCTGAGGGCAAAATCAAAATCCTGTTTTGCTCCCCCAACTAAAGCCACTGAAAATAGTTCCTCATTGTGGTTTCTGAGACTCAAAGAAAAGACAGCTCCAAGCGGTTTATTACATATGGTTTGGAAGGCTCATGGGCATCTAACAGCTCCCATCACGTTGGATTTTGATGGGTTAAATGTAAGTGAATCAGGAACATAAGGATTAAATTTCCTCTCCAATACACATGGGCTTTAAGTGAGGGGAAAAAGGTGCTTGGGGCATAATGCATTTATTTGCCAAACCCAAACATTCAAAAAATAGTTCAAGATGTCTCAGTAAATTCAGCCAGCTGCCCAATCCCCTCTCTCCCTGGAGTGCTTGTCTGCATACACATGTTGATAGGTACACAGAGAGCCATGCCTCGTCTTCTGGAACACAAGTCTCTGGTACAGATAACTATAAATTCCCAGATAGCCTAGTGATAGTTTTAGCAGTCTTTTCCCCAAAATATGAACCCAAACTCCCTCAAGCCATCTCCTCTCACCTCATGTCTCCTCAACTACACGTCCTCATGAGGTAAAGAGATTTTGTCTTGACCAAGAACCAGTGTCTTAAATATTTAGATTGAAATCCCTTACTTTATCTCCTGTTTGCCTGTGGTAGCATATTAATGACTATTGGCTGGTTTGAGGTGAGACCCATAAGTGGTGAATATGTGGCTCAGCTTCTCTGGAGCTAAATCTAAATATGATAGATTATAGAGGTTAAAGAGAGAGGAGGAAGGGGGCACAAGGATATAAAGTGTAGGCTTTGCCGAGCATCTGGTGGTGAAGACATGGAAGACAGGGTAAGAGCTATGGAGCTAGGAGGAAGTTGAAGTCCAAGAAAACTGCTGAGTGTATATGTCCTGTGGCAAGCAGATGGGAGCAAGGTTTCCACCAATCGAATTTGTTTGGGCCAATTTTAATGATGAAAAGTAGGGACGGGAATTTATTGTTTCTTTATGCCGGTCAATTGGATTATCTTAGGTTAAACTTTTTGTATTGTAACAACACACTGATCACATCAGAATCTACTGTGGTCATGTCTGGCTACCCACTGTGGTATTGGCAGGGTTTAGAGATGGAGTGGATTATGGAATAGGGGATGAAAGAGAAAGAAGATGCTTCTAAGTGATAAGCCTGCTACTGCACAGACTGAGGTATCAATGCTAGAGAAAGAGAAAGGGGATAAGGTGATGATGATATGCAGAAATGGTGCCTTGAAGTATCATTAGTGCATATTTATTTTGGAATTGTATGCATTCTTGTGCTTGTTTAAAAACTGTTGTAATTTAAATCATATAAATAGACAAAGCTGTCCTAAATCCTTATTTCATTTTCTAAGAGAAGTACATAGTACAGTACAAGGCATACTACAGATAAAATCTCAGTGAGTTGAATTTTGATGGTCATCTCCATTCCTGACTTCTTATTTCCCCTGGATTCTTATTCTTCCTGTTCCTTAGGATTTCCTTTATTTTTTCACTGAAACATGGAATTATGCTTCTTTAATGTTAATAGCAGCGACAAAATATTCATATTAGACCTTTATCACCCCCCAAATCCATGGATTTCCATAAAATCTTCTATATTTATAGAGCATTTGATGATATTTCTGTGTTGTTAATATGCACTCTAAGCTTTACAGGTTAGAAGATTCAGCCATCACTTTAAAATGACTATTTAAATAAGACTTGATAAAATTCCTTGATTGAATTCATCCTTGAGATGCCATTTTATTCCAAAGTTCCTCTCCAAACAGGGAAAAGGAGTAGGGTTGCCATCATCCTAGTTATAGAGATTAAAGCAGAGGGGTATATATTGAACCTGAGTAAAGCTGTGGGTAATTGGTGAAGTTAAGAAGAGGAACCAGAGAAATCAGAGGGTATGAGAGAAAGGAGAGGAGAACTAGAAAGAGTCATATGGATGGTTAAGATGGAATAACTATCAAGAAGTGAGCACCAGAAGACATACAAATAGCCAACAGACTCATGAAAAAAATTCTCTACGTTCCTTGGCATCAGGGAAATACAAATCAAAACCACAATGAGATACCACCTTACACTAGTCAGAATGACTAAAATTAACAAGACAGGAAACAACAAATGTTGGCAAGGATGCAGAGAAAGGGGAACCCTCTTACACTGTTGGTGGGAATGCAAGATGGTACAGCCACTCTGGAAAACAGTATAGAGGTCCCTCAAAAAGTTGAAAATAGACCTACCCTATGACCCAGCAATTGCACTACTGGGTATTTATCCAAAGGATACAAATGTAGTGATCTGAAGGGGCACTTGCACACCAATATTCATAGCAGCAATGTCCACAATAGCCAAACTATGGAAAGAGCCCAGATGTCCATCAACAGATGAATGGACAAAGAAGACATGGTATATATATATATATATATATATATATATATATATATATATATATACTCAGCCATCAGAGAAGATAAGTATGTACCATTTGCATCCACATGGATGGAACTGGAGAGTATTATGCTGAGTGAAATAAGCCAATCAGAGAAAGACAATTATCATATGGTTTCACTCATATGTGGAATATAGGAAACAGCATAGAGGATCATGGGGGAAGGGAGGGAAAACTGAATGGGAAGTCATCAAAGAGGGCGAAAAACCATGAGAGATTCAACTATAGGGAAACAAACTGAGGGTTGCTGGAGGGGAGGTGAGTGGAGGGATGGGGTAATTGATGGGCATTAAGGAGGGCATGTGATGTGATGAGCACTGGGTGTTATACACACCTGATAAATTATTGAACACTACATCTGAGACTAATGATGTACTATGTGTTGGCTAATTGGATTTTAATAAAAAAAAAAGTGAGCAGCGGGACAGCAAGCATTTTAACTGATAGTACATGAAAAACAGGACTCAGATCTCTGGTAGATGTAGGAAGGGCTGCACAGCTGACTGTGCATATTGCTTTCCAATGAACAGGGGTCCACCTGGGAGAGGACAAAGCTGAAGTATGATAACTGGGCTTCTAGAAAACTCAGAGGCAGAAGTGACTGTTACCATCCCCTTCATTCTGGATGATAAAATTGATAATACATTTGTTAGGCTAGAAAATGATACCAAACTAAGAGGTTGGAAAAAGCAAAGGTCACAAGAATAGAAGACACAATTATAAGTGTTGTGAATTAAGAAAAAAGGCAAGAACATAGTGATCCACTTGGGGTGAAAAATCAAACTAAGTTCCCCAAGGGTCCCAAATTCTCCTCCTCTGATCAAAATGGAATGAGAAAGCATCCTTGAAGCCCATACAACTTGATGAGTGTGTGCTAGGACCAGAAACTGTGTGGGCGTTTCAAATGTGGTATTTATTTCATGCTCAAAACACGTGAATGAGAAAGGTATTATGATTTTTTTCAATTGACCATTGAGGACGCAGAGGTTTGAAAGGACAGGACTTGCCCAAAATAGCACAGGTCACAAGTCTCAGAGCTGGACCTGGAATGTGGAGTTCATGACCACACACTCCATGTTTCTCTTATCATGCAACACTTCCATTATTTTGTGGGAAGGATATTTCTGTGTCACCACTGAACAAAAGAGCTGCTCAGGGCTGTCGATTCTCTCAGACCCTATTTCTGAGTTTTATTACTGGTCCTGATACTGTCTTGTCATGTAACCATAGACAAATCATGTAGTCACCGAAGTCTCAATTGACTGATCTGTAAAATGAAAGTCTTGAGCTGGATCACGACCCTTAACACTGTGACATTCAAGTCTGCAAGGATCTCTGGAGTTGCTGCTCATCTGCCAACTCTGAGTCTGCAGTGTTTCAGAGGCAACAAACCAGAAGGAAAAGGACAAGAGTGCAGATTTGTTTCTGGGACAACTTGGAAGTGCGGAAGGAGGGGAACCTGTCTCTGACCTTGCCCCCACTCCTTATGGCCACTTCAATCCTTTAAAGTCTACTGTGAGTCTACACCCAGAGGTCCTTGTGTCAGTTACCACTCAGCCAGTTCTCCCAAGAGCTTGTGAACATGGGTTTAAAATGTTTTCTTGTCCCTGGAGCACTTACTCGTGAAGCGTTGACTCTAATAAGTAGAAATCAAAGATTAAAAAAAATAAGCCAATGGATTTTTTTAAAATGTCAGTTTCACTACTGTGTTTAAGAGTGGCATGGAAGAGATGGTTGTAGGAAAAGATGCAGTAATTGGATAAAGACTGCCATAATCAAACCCAAGTTTGAATCAGAGGAGTTTCAAGGAGCCCAGGAAGCCTGCCCAGAGCACCTGCACATGAGCAGTTGGATGGCATACAGCTTTACCTCCCATCGATTGAGCTCTACTAGCTCAATGAATGCGAGCAGCTTACTTAACCTTCCCATGCCTCAGTTTACTCAACTGCAAAGTGCTGCCAGTAAAGACATCTACCCCATTGAGTTGTCAAGGGTAAATGGGTTACAATGTAGTGCAGCAGCATCTGGTTCCTAGGACCTGGTGTGAACTTCTCTACTCTCACTGCTGTTATTATGGTGGTTTGCCTCTGCACTCTATTCTCTGGTGGAAAAACTGCCAGTTTGTTCTCCCTCATGTCTAGCCTACACTCAACCTGCTATAGGCAAAGCCCACTTTGTTCAGTTCATATGACAAGAAGATAAACAATGATTGAATGATTTGAGGTCTCCCTGTCTTCACAGTTGGAGGAGTCAGGAGAAAAGTGCTGAGCTTTTTGCTTGCAGGAGACCATGGATGACTCAGTGTGTAGGAGCCCAAAGTTGTCCCTATTCCCACTCCTACCGGCACATGAGCTGCAGAGAGGGAGGCTGCAGGGGTTCCCACCACACTCTGGGTTTGCTGTTTGCCTCCTCAGAGCACCCATGTTGATTTAAATCATAGCTCTACAGCGGGGGCACAGCTCCTGGGGTATCCTGAAGATCCAGGCTGAGCCAGGGTGGGGGGTTGGGGGGCTGGGGGTTGGGGGGGTGGTTCTGAGCTGGAAGAATGCCCCATTTGAAAAACCACGCAACACCCACAGAGGGTCCTGGCCTGGGGCGCAGAGATCCCCAGGGAGCCAAATCACCAAACAGCGAGTTGCTCATAAATATGTGTAGTGGGTGGGAGGCAGAAGAAACCAGTGAAATCTGTAGACATTCCCTGCCAACCTCACATCATCACAGAGGACGATATTTCTGTGTCACTACTGAACAAAATAGCTGCTCATAAGCATTTGGATGGCATACAGCGCTGCAGGCTCTCTGCAGGGTGAGTGTGATGCGAGTGTGTGCAGGCGTGCACGCGCCTGCACACACACACGCACACACGTGCACATTCATTCTATAATGACCTCCATGGAAAACTCCTCCGCCATCCTTCCCATCCGTGGTGTTGGAGCAATTAGGTAGACTTGGGCAGAATGATTCATGCTTCAATAAATTCAATTTCAACAAAACATAATTATAGTGAGTCACCTAATCGCAGCTGTAATCACGGCCCGCCCCTCCAGAAGTCAAAACAGTTGAGGGCATTCAGCAAGGGCGTCTGTTCCCTCATTATGACTGAAGTTTGCATCTTTTGCCAAGCAGCCATACTTGGGACTATAGTTCCTTTCTAATTTTTTAAATTACGGAATATTTCAGACATACATCAAGGTGTAATGCATACCCCTAGTGAATACCCTTGTATGCACCAAGCAGTTAAAAAAGAAAATGTTACAAATATGCTTGAATCCCTGATCCTATCCCTCTATTTGTCAGTAGAGACAACAGTATTTGCTTTTGGCATTTATCATTCCCATTGCTGCCTTTATATATCTACTCTCGCTCTGTGTGTAGCCTTAAAATCACATAGCATTTTTTTCATGTATTGAGTATTATTTTTTAAAAAGTTTTATTTTTATTTATTTATTTATTTATTTGAGTGGGAGAGGCAAAGGGAGAGGCAGAGAGAGAATCTTAAGCAAGCTCTCGGTCCAACGTGCAGCAGACACCAGGCTTGATCTCAAAACCCTGAGGTCATGACCTGAGTGGAAATCAAGATCTCTACTTAACCGACTGAGCCACCCAGGCACCCCTTGAGTGTTAACTAAATGGCATCATTTATGTATCCTTCTGCAACTTGGTTTCTTTAACTTTTTGATATTTTTCATATTGAACATATATCTCGTTTTCTCATATTAACTGCTGTTTAGAATTCCATATACAAATACATCAAAATGTATTTTTTTATCCATTCTCCTTTTGATGGACATTTAGTTTGTTTCTCACACTTTCTACTACAAGTGATATTTGCATGAATATCCTTACACATGTTTCTTGTGCTCACATGTGAGTTTCCCTAGGGGTGTCCCAGGAGTGGGGTTGCCACTTATTGGGTATCTGCCCTGTCAACTTTAGATGCTGCCAAATTGTCCTCTAAAGTTTGCATATCCACTGGAAGTTTAGAAGAGTTTCTGTTGTTCCTTGTTTTCTCACCAGTACTTGATACCATCAGACTTTAATTTTTTGCCTATTTGATAAGTGTGAAACATTTCTTCATATAGTTGTAGTTTACTTTTTCCTAATTCTTGCTGAGATCAAGCAGCATTGCATAGGATGAGGAACCATTCAAACGTCTTCTTTTGTGAATTGTCTGCTCGTGTATTTTGCCCCTTGTCTATTGTTTATCTTTTGGGGAGGTTTTTGGTAATACATTAAGTCTGTTTCAAATATGGTAACTTATAATTTCTGTTTCTTTCCTTATCAATTTTAATAAGTTGTATTTTTCAAGAAATTATTCCTTTCATCTAAGTTGTAAACTATGATGGTATAAAGTAGTTTCGAAGTTCACTTATTTATTTTTTTAAAAGATTTTATTTATTTATTTGACAGAGAGAGAGACAGTGAGAGAGGGAACACAAGCAGGGGGAGTGGGAGAGGGAGAAGCAGGCTTCCCGCCGAGCAGGGAGCCCGATGAGGGGCTCGATCCCAGGACCCTGGGATCATGACCTGAGCTGAAGGCAGACACTTAATGACTGAGCCAACCAGGCACCCCATATGTTTTTAATGTCTGTAGGATTTGTGGTGATAACCCGTTTTTTTTTTTTTTTACTCCTGACGGTGGTGACATGTTTTCTCTCTCTTGTGAGTTTAACTAGGAATTTGTTGATTTTGTTTGTTCTTCAAAGAACCAGCTTTTGGCTTTGTTTATTTTCTTTATAAATGATTTTCACATTCATTGATTTCTATTTTTATCTTTATTTCATTCTTTCTACTTTGGGCTTACTTTGCTCTTCTTGGTAGAGCTTGCTAAGGTAGATTAGGTCATTGTTTTAGGACCTCTCTTCTTTTTTTTTGGTATTTATTTATTTATTTGTTATTATGTTATGTTAATCACCATACATTACATCATTAGTTTTTGATGTAGTGCTCCATGATTCATTGTTTGTGTATAACACCCAGTGCTCCATTCAGTACGTGCCCTCTTACCCATCACCAGGCTAACCCATTCCCCCACCCCCATCCCGTCTAGAACCCTCAGTTTGTTTCTCAGAGTCCATAGTCTCTCATGGTTCATCTCCTCCTCCGATTTCCCCCCTTTCATTTTTCCCTTCCTACTATCTTCTTCTTCTTTTTTTTTTTTTTTAACATATAATGTATTATTTGTTTCAGAGGGACAGGTCTATGATTCAACAGTCTTACACAATTCACAGCACTCACCATAGCACATACCCTCCCCAATGTCTATCACCCGGTCACCCCATCCCTCCCACCCCCCACCACTCCAGTAATCCTCAGTTTATTTCCTGAGATTAAGAATTCCTCATATCAGTGAGGTCAAATGTAGTGATCTGAAGGGGTATGTGCACCCTGATGTTTATAGCAGCAATGTCCACAATAGCCAAACTGTGGAAAGAGCCAAGATGTCCATCGACAGATGAATGGATAAAGAAGATGTGGTATATATATACAATGGAATATTAGGCAGCCATCAAAAGGAATGAAATCTTGCCATTTGCAATGACGTGGATGGAACTGGAGGGTATTCTGCAGACCTTTCTTCTTTTGCACTTAAGTCTATGTTTTGCTTTGAGCACTACTTTAGCTACATCTTGTATTTTCTTATTGTATTTTCTTTATCATTCAGTTCAAAGAATTGTCCAATTTCCTTTGTGATTTTGTATTTGACTCAATTATTTAAAGGTATGCCATTTAATTTTCAAATAATTGTATTTTCTTAGATATCTTATTATTGATTCATTGTGATTATAGGATATGATCCACATGATTTCAGTCCTTTTGAACTTATTGACACTTGTTTTATAGCACAGAATGGATGGAACTAGAGGGTTTTATGCTAAGTGAAATAAGTCAATCAGAGAAAGACAATTATCATACAATTTCACTCAGGTGTGGAATTTAAGAAACAAAACAGAAGAGTATAGGGGACGGGAAGGAAAAATAAAATAAGATGAAATCAGAGAGAGAGACAAACCATAAGAGACTCTTATCTCTAGGAAACAAACTGAGGGTTGCTGGAGGGGAGAGAGGTGGGGGGATGGGGTAACTGGGTGGTGGGCATTAAGGAGGGCACTTGATGTAATGAGCATTGGGTGTTATATGCAACTGATGAATCATTAAACTCTACCTTTAAAACTAATAATATACCGTATGTTAATTAACTGATTTTAAATGAAAAAAAAGATTAATTTGAAAAGAAAAAACAAATAAAAGGAATGTGTATTTGGATAGAATTCTATAAATGTCAATTAAATTGGGGTGTTAATAGTGATGTTTATGTCTTCTAATTGTTTTATCATTGATCAGAGAAGGGTGTTAATACCTACTATGATTATGGAATTGTCTGTTTTTTTTTCTGTAATTCTATCAAGTATTGATTCATGCAGATTTCTTATTAGGTGTAAACACATTTATAATTGTTTTCTTCCTGGTGAATTGTCCCTTAAAAAATTTATTCTTTCCCTGTCCATTTTTGCCATTCTAACCGGTGTAAGGTGGTATCTCATTGTGGTTTTGATTTGAATTTCCCTGATGGATAATGATGATGAACATTTTTTCATGTTTCTATTAGCCATTTGTATGTCTTATTCAGAGAAGTGTCTTTTCATGTATTCTGCCCATTTTTTGACTTGATTATTTGTTTTTTGGGTATTGAGTTTGACAAGTTCTTTATAGATCTTGGATACCAGCCCTTTATCTGTAGTGCCATTTGCAAATATCTTCTCCCATTCTGTTGGAGAGGCTGTGGAGAAAGGGGAACCCTCTTACACTGTTGGTGGGAATGCAAGTTGGTACAGCCACTTTGGAAAACAGTGTGGAAGTTCCTCAAAAAATTGAAAATAGAGCTACCCTATGACCCAGCAATTGCACTCTGGGTATTTACCCCAAAGACACAGATGTAGTGAAAAGAAGGGCCATATGCACCCCAATGTTCATAGCAGCAATGTCCACAATAGCCAAACTGTGGAAAGAGCCGAGATGCCCCTCAACAGATGAATGGATAAGGAAAATGTGGTCCATATATACAATGGAATATTACTCAGACATCAGAAAGGATGAATACCCAACTTTTACATCCCATGGATGGGACTGGAGGAGATGATGCTAAGTGAAATAAGTCAAGCAGAGAAAGTCAATTATCATCTGGTTTCACTTATTTGTGGAACGTAAGGAATAGCATGGAGGACATTAGGAGAAGGAAGGGAAACATGAAGGGGGGGAATCGGAGGGAGAGATGAACCATGAGAGACGATGGACTCTGAGAAACAAACAGGGTTTTAGAGGGGAGGGGGAGGGGGGACGGGTTAGCCCAATGATGGGTATTAAGGAGGGCACGTACTGCATGGAGCACTGGGTGTTATATGAAAACAATGGATCATGGATCACCACATCAAAAACTAAGGATGTATTGTATGGTGACTAACATAATAAAAAAATTATCCTTGATTATACTCTTTTTTAAAAAAGATTTTATTTATTTGAGAAAGAGAGAGAGAAGGAGAAAAAATGAGCAGGGGGAGGGGCAGAGGAGAAGAAGGCTCCCCGCTGAGCAGGGAGCCTAAGGTGGGCTGGATCCCAGGACCCCAGGATCATGACCCGAGCTGAAGTTAGACAGTTAACCCACTGAGCCACCCAGGAGCCCCTTGATTATGCTCTTTGTCATAAAGTCTATTTTAAAAATCTGATATTAATATAATTATTGCACTTTTCTTATACTTACTGTTTGCGTGGTACATCTTTTCCATCTATTACTTTCAAACTACATGTGTTTTCAGATTCAAAGTGTGCCAGTTGCAGGCAGTGTGGTTGAGTCTTGCTTTTTATATCGACTCTGGCAATCCCTCCCTTTTAATGCATAGACCATTAACATTTAATGTGATTAATGATCTTGTTGAATTTAGGTCAACTATTTTATTATATGACCATTTGTTTTTTGTTGTTTTGTTCTCCTTTCCCTGCCTTATTTTGGATTATTTGACTATTTTTAGTAGTCTACCTTAATTTAAATATTGGCTTAAAGTTATACATTATTGTATATTTTCAGTGGTTGTTTTATATATTTGTAAAATGGATAGATCCACAGTCTTTTAAGAATTAATATTACCACTCATGTAAAATATAGAGACTGACAACCCATCCCTTTACTCCACACCTGCCATCCTTTGTATTATTGTTGTCATATGTATTACATTTCCACACTGAAAACCCCACCAATATACGTTTTTTTTAGCTCAAGCAATTACATGTATTATAAAGAGCTTAAGAGGAAAGAAAGTAGTGATTTATATTTACCCAAATGTGATGGCTTTTTTGATGTGTCCCCTTGGGTAGGGTGAACTATAGCTCCAATTATTCAGTCAAACACAGATCTAGGTGCTGCTGTGAGGGACTTTGTAAATATAATTAAAGTCCTTAATTATAACCAGTTGACTTTAAATTGGTCAAAATGTATATTATCTTCGGTTAGACCTTTACAAGAGGGCTTAGGCTTCCCCTGAGGTCAGAGACTCCAAAACCTGTGAGGCTGTAGCCTACTGATTATCTCCCCTTCTTGACCTCCTGCTCTAGCCAGACCCATAATTGTATAAGCCAATTCTTTGTAATAATCTTCTTTCTCTCTCTCTCTTTTTCTCTACCACCACCTCTACTTCTACCTCTACCCCTATCCATATACTTCTGTGGTTGAGCCTGGACTTATATACCTGATATTGACCATGTACCATTTTTGGTAGTCTCTTCTTTCCAGAAGATGCAAGTTTTACTTTAGCATCATGTTCTTGCAGCCTGAAGAATTTCCTTCAGCTGTTTTTTGTAGTACAGGTTTGCTAGCAAAGATTCTCTTACATTTTCTTTATCTGAAATATCTTTATTTTTACCTTCATTTCTGAAGAATATATTGCTGAAAATAAAATTCTGGGTTGATCATTTTTTTCCCTCTCAGCACTTTAAAGATGTTGTTCCACTGTCTTTTTGCCTCCATGGCTCCTGATGAGAAACCCGTTGTCACTTAAGTCATTGATCTTCTCCGTGTAATGTATCATTTTTCTCTCCCTGCTTTCAAGATTTGTTCTTTAAATCCATAGATTTCAGCAGTTGATTACAAGGTGTATAGGCAGGGCTTTCTTGGAATTTATCAAATGTATGATTGGGGTTTGTTGAGGTGCTTGAATTTGTCTTTCACCAAATTTGGGAAGTTTTTTGATCATTATTTCTTCAAATATTTCTTTTGCCCTGATCTTTCTCTTTCCTTCTCAGACTTCAGTGACATGCATGTTAGACCTTCTGATGGTTGTTTTATTTTTATTTATTAATTTTTGGAGTCCATTTTGTATCCTGGATACCAATCTTTTGCCGGCTTTGTGCGCAAATATCTTCTGCTAGTCATTGCTTATCTTTTCCAATTTTTTAAAAAATTTTATTATGTTATGTTAGTCACCATACAATACATCATTAGTTTTTGATGTGGTGATCCACGATCTGTTGTTTTTGTATAACACCCAGTGCTCCATGCAGTACATGCCCTCCTTAATATCCATCACTGGGCTAACCCATCCCCTCCTCCCTTCCCCTCTAAAACCCTGTTTGTTTCTCAGAGTCCATAGTCTCTCATGGTTCATCTCCCCCTCCGATTTCCCCCCCTTCATGTTTCCCTTCCTTTCCCTAATGTCCTCCGTGCTATTCCTTATGTTCCACAAATAAGTGAAACCAGATGATAATTGACTTTCTCTGCTTGACTTATTTCACTTAGCATCATCTCCTCCAGTCCCATCCATGTGGATGTAAAAGTTGGGTATTCATCCTTTCTGATGTCTGAGTAATATTCCATTGTATATATGGACCACATTTTCTTTATCCATTCATCTGTTGAAGGGCATCTCGGCTCTTTCCACAGTTTGGCTATTGTGGACATTGCTGCTATGAACACTGGGGTGCATATGGCCCTTCTTTTCACTACATCTGTGTCTTTGGGGTAAATACCCAGGAGTACAATTTCTGGGTCATAGGCTAGCTCTATTTTCAATTTTTTGAGGAACCTCCACACTGTTTTCCAAAGTGGCTGTACCAACTTGCATCCCCACCAACAGTGTAAGAGGGCTCCCCTTTCTCCACAACCTCTCCCACATTTGTTGTTTCTTTCCCTGTCCATTTTTGCCATTCTAACTGGTATAAGGTGGTATCTCAATGTGGTTTTGATTTGACTTTTCCTGATGGCTAATGATGGTGAACATTTTTTCATGTGTCTGTTAGCCATTTGTATGTCTTCTTCAGAGAAGTGTCTTTTCATATCTTCTGCCCATTTTTTGACTTGATTATTTGTTTTTTGGGTGTTGAGTTTGAGAAGTTCTTTATAGATCTTGGATACCAGCCCTTTATCTGTAGTGTCATCTGCAAATATCTTCTGCCATTCTGTGGGTTGCCTCTTTGTTTTGTTGACTCTTTCCTTTGCTGTGCAGAAGATTTTATCTTGATGAAGTTCCAAAAGTTCATTTTTGCTTTTTTTTCACTAGTATTTGGCGATGTATCTTGAAAGAAGTTGCTGTGGCCAATGTCAAAGAGGTTACTGCCTAGTTCTCCTCTAGGATTTTGATGGATTCCTGTCTCACATTGAGGTATTTCATCCATTTTGAGTTTATGTTTGTGTATGGTGTTAGAGAATGGTCGAGTTTCATTCTTCTGCATGTGGCTGTCCAATTTTCCCGGCACCATTTATTGAAAAGACTGTCTTTTTCTATTTTTATAGTATCTTTTGTTGTATGTAAGTTTTACATTTATTTAATGGAGGTGAATGTATCAGTCCTCTTTAAAGTTATTGCTCCAAACTTCTTGCTAGAAGTTTGCCTTCCCACAGGCAAGGGAAACAAAGGCAAAAATGAACTATTGGGACTTCATCAAGATAAAAGCTTTTGCACAGCAAAGGAAACAGTCGACAAAACCAAAAGACAACTGACAGTATGGGTAAGATATTTGCAAGTGTCTTATCAGATAAAGGGCTGGTGTCCAAAAATCTATAAAGAACTTATCAAACCCAACACCCAAAGAGCAAATAATCTAATCAAGACATGGGCAGAAGACATGTACAGACATTTCTCCAAAGAAGACATCCAAATGGCCAACAGACACATGGAAAAATGCTCCACATTCCTTGGCATCAGGGAAATACAAATCAAAACCACAATGAGATACCACCTTACAGCAGTCAGAATGGCTAAAATTAACAAGTCAGGAAATGACAGTTGTTGGTGAGGATGCAGAGAAAAGGGAACCTTCTTACACTGTTGGTGAGAATGCAAGCTGGTGTAGCCACTCTGGAAAACAGTATGGAGGTTCTTCAAAACGTTAAAAATAGAGCTACCCTACGACCCGGCAATTGCACTACTAGTTATTTACCCCAAAGATACAAATGTAGTGATCTGGAGGGGCACCTGCACCCCAATGTTTATAGCAGCAATATTCACGATAGCCAAACTATGGAAAGAGCCCAGATGTCCGTCAACAGATGAATGGATAAAGAATATGTGAGATATATATATATATATATATATATATAAAATTGAATTATATATATATAATTATATATATATATAATTATAAATATATATATAATTGAATACTACTCAACCATCAAAAAGAATGAAATCTTGCCATTTGCAGTGATGTGGATGGAACTAGAGGGTATTATGCTAAGCTAAATAAGTCAATCAGAGAAAGACAATTATCATATGATTTCACTCATATATGGAATTTAAGAAACAAAACAGAGGAGCATAAGGGAAAGGAAGGAAAAATAAAAGATGAAATCAGAGAGGGAGACAAACCAACCACAAGAGACACTTATCTCTAGGAAATAAGCTGAGGGTTGACGGAGGGGAAGGGGGTGGGGGGATGGAGTAACTGGATGCTGGACATTAAGGAGGACATGTGATGTAATGAACACAGTATTGTATAAGACTAATGAATCATTGAACTTTACATCTGAAACTAATAATACACTGTATGTTAATTAATTGGAATTTAAGTAAAAAATAAAAAAAATAAAGTTGTTGCTCTAAACATTTTTGCATGTATGGATTAAAAACATTCTGTCTCACTCCAAGGTTTTAAAGAGCTGCTCTGATTTCTTCTAAAAGACTTAAAGGTTTTCTTTCTCATATCTATGTATTTAGTCACCATTAAATACAGTTTTTTTAAAGATTTTATTTATTTGACAGAGAGAGAACACAAGCAGGGGGAGTGGGAGAGGGAGAGGTAGGCTTCCCACGGAGCAGGGAGCCTGATGCGGGGCTCGAGCCCAGGACCCTGGGATCATGACCTGAGCTGAAGGCAGACGCTTAATGACTGAGCCACCCAGGTGCCCCTAAATACAATTTTGTTTAAGGAGAGATGTGAGAATTTAATTAAATTTGTTTTTCGTATTAATAACCAGTTATTTCAGGTTTTTTCCTCCTCTTTCCTCCACTGATCTGAATGTCATCCCCATTTTATATTGTGTTTTGTAATATGTCATTCCCCTTGTTTCTTTAGAAAAGTTTTTGCCATCATCAGAAGAAAGAAATTTTCCATCTAGGAAGCCTTCCTGGTGTCCAACAAGTACCAAAAAAAGGACAAGTCAACTATAAGTGATTTTTAAAGACCACTAGGCACTGAATTGGCCCTTCCAGAATGCTTTTTAAATTTATTGCTGATTTTCCAGAGGAGGAATTTAGGGGAGGGAGAGGAGGTGTTCAATTGGCAAATGCAATCTCTCTAGCTAGTGAGCTTTGGGAGGGAATGACTGTTAATCAATTGTTTTTGTAATGTGCAAAGACCACTAAACTTATTAAAAATCAGTTGACCTTGAGAAAGAACTCTTGGCTGCCTTTTCCCATCACTTTTCCAACTAGCAAAAGCTATTTTCCCCATGAACAACAATTTCAAGTGTCTTTGGTAGAAAGAGAGGAATGTAGACTCCCTCAAACTCCAACTAAACTCAATTATCTCAAGCTCAAGTCACACCTTTGCTCTTGGGAAGAGGGCTCCTTCTCTAGCCTTTCTTGGTGATCAGTGAAGAGCTAAAAAAAAAGAGTTGGAAAGCTACTTTTGGCCACTTTCTCCTATGTTGAGCTACATTCACATCCAGAAAGCATTTCAAAGGATTGGTTTATACTTGACTAAAAAAACCTGGTAGTTGGGATGTCCTTAGTCCTTCAGCTCTTTTGACTTTGCAATAGGTAGCCTATTCAGAACCTGAACTGACTTCAATGATCAGGTACTCTAGGGCTGCACATATGTTGCCTGAATGTTTAACCTAGTGTTTTCTTTCCTGTTGCGAGAAACGGTTAACACAAAATTCTTACTCTGCCCAGTGATCACTGAAGGAGTAAAAGATTCGAAAAACTTTTAGCTTGTATGTACTTTGTACCAAAAAGCTAGTTTGAGACATCTGAGAAATACACTATTTAATTTTTATTTTTGCCAAATTGTCCTTAGAGTGCAACAGCCTCTCCTAAACATACTTAGATTGGAATCTTTGTTTTTATTTTCTTGGTAAGCAAAACTCCCTGTAATACCTTTATATGGTCTACAAATCCTCTTTGTCTTCTCCAGACTGTACTCTAGGGCTGGAAATGGGCATATCCCTTTGCTTATTTTCTTTTTATTCTGAATTCAAAACACTGAGAGCCATCCCCCCCAACCCCACACACACTCCTCAACATGAAAATGCGGTGAGGTCTCCTAAGCCTTCCATTGGATCTTTCCTTGGCCATTCTTGGACAGTCAACAGTTATCCTCTTTAATGGTCACAGGCACAATATACTGCTGAGTTGGCCCATGGACCACAAAAAATGACAGAAAATATGAAAACTGTAGGTTTTGACTTTATTATGTCATCTCTCTGTCTTCTATAATTTTTGTCTTCAGCTGCCTTAGGTCAGCATGGCTATAGACTGAAAGAAGTGTTCCATAGGAGAAAAGCACTGGACCAGGGGTATGACGTACTTCAGTCAAACCATTTTTCTGGTTCTCAGTTTTCTTGTCAGCAAAAATCAGGGGCCACAATGCCAATTAGGGCTAGTCATTTAGGGTAAATGAGATAAGCAGGCCTGGCTGGTTCTCTGATGCCCTAGAGGTTATTTCCCCCCTATGACACCAGTCTAAAGAGGAGTGCCCAACTTTGATCATTGCCATGGGACTGAAGTCCAAAGTGTTTCCAGATCTGGTTTTTCTAGAGCTGTAGTTATATGAATTTTTAAAAAGGAAATATCTCAATATCTAAGCATTGGCAACTAATTCAAAAATTTAAAAATTAAACTTTCCATGGCCCTAGTAAAATATGTCTCAATCCCTGGGTCACCAGTTGTAACCTCTAGACTAAATGGTATTTAAAGTCTCTTCCAGTTCCGAAATTTTATACTTTAATTATCCAAATGGTCTGAATTGAAGGCAGAACTGGTGTTTGAATGTGAGGAAGATTTTCCTGGCACCCAGTTCTTATATTTTGAAACAGGTGACCAAGGGAAATTGTGAAATGTCCTTCAAGTGATCTTGAAGAATAAGAGACACCTCCTTCTGTCTGGAATTAGTTAGGAGCAGTTGCCAGGAGGGGATGGATGTGTTCTCTCACAATTCTTCTCAGTTTAGATGTTGTAAAAACTGCATTTTGTGAGTTTTATTTCAAATGTCCTCAGGTCTTTTAGGGGAGGGAGGAGGTGGTAGTTTCGTTTCTGATTTGTAGGGCCTCTCCCTGCTCGATTCCTGGAATCATCCTAGGGGACTCTGTAAGCTGAAATTTAAAGTTTTGGTTTCTAGCTTCCCTTCTAAGGTTTAGATTAGGTTTCATAACTTGGAACTGAAATCAGGGCAGTAGTTGGAGTGTGGATGAAAATGTCTACAGCTCCAGTTGTCTGCATACTAATGAAAAGCAGAGAGGGCAATAAATAAAGGTGGAGATGACTGATGGCAAAGATAAGAGACTTTTAACCTCACTTCGTTTTCACTACAGTTCAGTCCTTAAGAAAATTGATCCTGATGACCTGCATCCATTTTCCTATGGATTAAAAACACCTAGGAAACACACAGACATCTTTTACACACCTAGTGTGCTCAAGCCCAGAGTCAGCAGTTCAATAAGCAGATAGAATTCAGTGTAGTTACTGATTGTATCAGGTAAGTCCTAGGTCTCTTATTCCACAGTAACCACAGCAAAATAAATATTCCACCACCCTTTGGAAGAGTCAGAAGATAGAGGCCAGAAAGAAAGAAAGAACATACGCATATTTAGTTATTAATCAAACCTATTTTGACAGCACAATGCATATTAACTGGGGAGAGGACGTTGAGTGAAGCCCAGAAAAGCAAGCTTGGCCAAGGATCCACTTTCATGTATAAATGAGTAACACGGATCATTGACTGAACCCAAGTGCTTTTGATGGCTAGATGGGAAGACAGGGCTGTCTGAGTTGGGAATTCTCTCCATCACCACTATCATCCTCAGAATTTAAGTACTAATCTTGTACCTGCTAAGGTGGGTGAGGGGCAAAAAATCTACTTAGATACCATATGTGGTGGCCACTTGTCTGCTTCTGCAACATCAATTCTCCCTTCTATGACACCATGGTAAATTTCCTCTAGGGTACCACTCCTCCAGAAGTGCATGCAGTCTTGGTGGGCCTGTCAGTCAACTGGCAAAATGATAAATGGTTGGCTCTAAATAGCAAAAACCACATTTGCTCTGAGGAATCTGAATAAATGGAGTGACAAAAAGAAGTCCAGAGTTCATCCTGACAAAGCATCCTGAAGAGACAGTTGATTTGTTCCCTAATGCTATTCTGAGCCCTGTCCTTTTCTGAGGTCTGGTAGTTCATTTTTTCCAGTGACTCACAGAACTATCCCATAGCCTTAAGAAAAATCCTACTTTATATTTAAGTTAGCCAATCATTTCTGTTGCTCGCAATCCAGGAAACTTAACAAGTATGTCAAACATCTTCCTTGTGATCTCACCAGCTGAGAGCTGATGGTGAAGAAAAGACAAGATAATCTATTGATAAATCATTAGAATTAGTAAGGGATTTGATGAGGTTACTATATCCAAATTCAATATACAAAAATCAATTGTATTTCTATATACTAGCAAAAAATCATTAAGAAATAAAATCAGGAAACATCTACCATTTATAATAGCATAAAATATCAAATACTTGGAAATAAACCAAGGGCTGCTGGAGGGGAGGTTGGTGGGAGGGAGGGTTAATTGAGTAATGGGCATTAAGGAGGGCCCTTGGTGTAATGAGCACTGGGTATTATATGCAACTGATGAATCACTAAATTCTACCTCTGAAACTAATAAAAAAATCAAATATTTAAAGTAAATGTAATGAGTCTATATGTATACAATCCCTATATAGACATTTATAGAATATTATTGAAACTAAAAAAGACTAAATACATAGATTTTCTTTTTAAGCTGCTAGTTTGGGAGATTTTTGAAACAGAATCTCAGAATTGACACAGTCAAGTTCATTTTTTTTTTTGCAGATAAGGAAAACAAAACTAGAAGGATAAAACAGCCTATTCAAGTTAGGCGAGAAAGACCTCAAGTAGCCCACTACTACCACTGGCTTGCTGCCCTGGGCTGCCAATCTGGGCATCCCTGCAGTTGGGGCTAGACCATACTCCTTGTCTCCAAAGGCCAGTGCTTAATAGTAGCTTTGAGTTGGCTCTGCCACTTTTCTCAGGGCATTCTAGCAATGAGGTATCTGTCTTCTTTCTCTCCATCTTTCTTGAATATTCTAGTACCCATGAAAAATCTACAGGATGGTCTCACTATGAGATTGTCTGCCTGAATTAGGCATGTAAATACCTCTTGATTTCCGGGGTTGGCAATCTGTAGTTCTTCTGACTCTTTGAAAGTAGCAGGTCATCGCTGGGATACTCATTCATTCCACGTAGCTCAAGGGACCACAACCCAATAAGAGGCATCTTTTCATTACATTTTTCCAGTTTCTGGTCACAGACATTGTATAAACTCCCATTTCTTCTCTTCCATGTGGAATAACCAGACTTCAGTAACCAAACTCAGACGAAGAACTGCAGTTTCCTCCCAACCCCCATGCCTGACTTCCCCTCTGCTGTTTTTTCCTCTCTTCCATGGGTTATTTTTTCCAACATGGGAGACAAGGAGAATGTGTATCCCAGGTAAAACGAGGAGGGAAGGGAGGAGCCATGGCACAGACACATCAAAAGAGCCCTTTGTACTCAGGGCACATTATTCCTGGAATCCAATCAAGTGTCCAAAAACCCAACCAAGCTTTTCAGACAGCACAGAAACCAGTCATGCAGGCCTCTTGGGCTTTGCTTTTTTAAAGCTTTATAGGGTACACTGAATTATTTGGTTGGGTCTTTTCAACCGTGTGACATTTGGGTTTTCAATGGCACAAATGGAGTGGATCATTAATTATTTGGACGCTTTAATTAAAAAAAAAAAAACCAACTTCACTGTGGATTTATGAGGGTCTGCTGGGGGGCAAGGACAAGGAGGCCTTTAGTGATTCCCTCATTTGAATGAGAGTGAGGGTTGGGAAGGTCTAGAAAGGAACACTATAGAATCATCTTCCAAGAAGGTCTTAAACCCGAGTGAGGGTTTATTTGAGGGAGGAGAGGCTTACAATGAAGAAAATGGAAGGAACACAAGGGAACAGAATCCTGGGACCTGCCAAATGCATTGGGGCAGGGTGTTTAATAAAAATCAATGGTGTAGCAGGGAGCCATCAGGGGCTCTTGAATCAATACCTTTCACATAAAGACTAGAAAGTCCAATGGATTGGGGTGGGGGGAGGGCTGGTTTCTGGAACATTTGATTAACTTAACCAGAGAGGGGGAATTTGTCAGTGGAATGTTGAATGTCTAGAGGGACATGGTCAGTCTCTTCTGGTTTCAGAACAGTGAGGTAATGAGGGCATCACGTTTGCTCTCTTCCTTTTGGGGGCATGTTCTGCAACCTTGCTTTCTACTTTAAAACGGATGTGTGTCCTGCTTGAGTCTCACACACTCTCCATTTCCTGAAATCCTGAAAAGGCTCTCATATTCCTAGAGGATTCCACTCCTCGGTGCCTCTCCATGAAGGCACCTCATCCCAGTGACAATTGATCTCAGGTGGGTTTGGAGAACATGGGAAAGGAAATAAGCTCTTCTCCAGAGATACCAGGAACTCCCATTTCTTCAGCCTCTTGTATCCAGGAGCCTCAGGAAAAAGAGACCCAGCACATTTTTAAAATGCTGATGAAAAGTGCTTATCCTTGACATCGCAGGGCACAGCCATACCATATGTGGAAAAGAAACACAATGATTTGTGTGCACCTCTTTGCTAATTTCCCCACTTGGATTTTTAAAGCCCCTGCCTCTAGTCAAAGTAATTTAATATAAAGAAAAAAAAATCCAAAAAACTTGGATGTCCCTGATGTCTTGCCTTCTAAAATGCACAAAATTATTTTAGGAATTGTTCCTATGGTGCCAGTTGACTAGACAGTAATATTTATCCCATTTTGCAAAGGAAAGAAACTGAGTCTGAAGGAACTCAAGCAACATGCCAAAAGTTATAAAATATTAGTGGGCTGGAATTTTGGCCTTTTGGAAACAAGCATTTCTCACAAAAGACGTCACAATCTTATCCACGGGATTATAGAACTAGGCTGTCCAGATGGTGTTTCAGGAAGAAATCCAGAGCATTTACAAATGGGTTATTTGTTTTTCCTTACAGCTACTTCCATGCAAAGTATGCATCCATTTTAGAGAAGAGAGAAATGAAATTGATCCAAATTTTCTGTAGTAAGTCTGTCTGAGGTGTAGTGGTGGTGATGTTCGTTCTGTCCCAGGTTAAGGTCTGGAGGGGTCATGAAAGACTCTGAAGGTAAACCTGGCTGAAGTGGATATTTGAAAGTAAATGAGAGAATGACTGACTGAGAAGTATGATATGATGGACCCGCTCGACATGAAAGCAAAAGTGAGATTTAATGCCACCTCCCAACGTCAGAAGATCAAGTTGGAGGGGAAAGTGTCTGGGGGGAGGAGTCCAAAGCCCAAGAGGAAGGGTTGGATCACAGCTTTCACCCCTGCAGGTAGAGAGAGGAGTGGGCCATTGTTCTAGGAGCTTGTGGGCTCCCCAGGAGTGTTATCTACCTCAATCAGTCAGGGAAAACAAAGGGACATCACCGGTGGGTTTCAGCAAGTAAAAGTACAAAGACATGGTCTGGAGAATATGTTATTTTACCTCGGTTTTCCTTACGGAGAGAGGCAGAGGCTTCACTTGGGTGTGGGATGGTGGGGTATAGTGATTGAGAGAGTTTAAGCTTTCCAGGTGACACTGCCCAGGCTCAAGGCACCCATCAGTTTTCATTCCACAGTATATGGGTAAAATCCAGTCATACTATTGTATTTGCACCTAAATTTAAGATACTATATTATGATAAAGTTTTATCGTATTATTTCTAAGTCAGGGCTTATAGGTTTCAACGCATTTTGGGGCTGTCTGGCGATGAAAGATAAGAACTGCTACATAAATGGTATTTATCTGGGGACTCAAATCTTGAAACAGAACCACTGCATGTAATGTAGCTTTACCTGGAAACTTCTTTCCCCTGGTCTTTACCTAATAGACTCATCTTCTTCATTCTTGTCTCAGCTCAGTGTCAGCTCCTCAGAGATGCCTTCCTTTACCCCTAGGTCTACATAAAGTCTTCATGTAAGGTTTCTCCAAGTGTCCTGTAATTTCCTTCAGAGACCTTATCACCTGAAAAAGTAGTTACAAACTGATAAGCTATTTAATCCTTTTTTTCTGGTACTGGGTAGTAAGGTCCTTGAAGGCAAGGACCATGTCTGTAATGCGTGCTTGTAATGCTTCCACTGTCAGCAATATTTGCTGAATGAAGGAATGAATGGTCGTGTCAGGAAATCTGAGATTTAGTCTGGATTCTGCCACTGTCTGCCTGAGTGGCTGTGGCCTTTCTTGGCTCAAGTGTCCTTATCTGTTAAATGATGCTGTTGGAATTGATATACTAAGGACCCTTGTAACAACACCTCTCTATGAGCCATTGTAACACTCCCTGTGGTTGGGTCCTTCTTGGGCAGCTCCTTCAGCTCTTTCATTCACCCCCCAAATGATCTCAACTCCCCAACGTATTAATGACAAGGAGTATTTTCCTGTTGATTCTACAGCTCTCTTGGAAGACACTACAGCTCACAACTCTTACCACTGTACTCCCAGAGTTCCTATTTGACATTTCTTCTTGATTCGATTTTCAACTCTCCTGCTCTTTCTCCATTCCTGGGCTTGTCTCCACTCTCTGCAGCCTCCCAAAGTTCTCTCTTTTACTTAGAGCAGTTGCACACTTGCCTACGCACCCTTCTCTCTCATCTGCCTCAGGGCACATGGTTGTTGTTCCTCAGATGTCTAGCAAACTGGCTGCATCTCAACTTCACTGTGTGTTTCCTTTTTTTTTTTTTTAAGATTTTATTTATTAGAGAGACAGTGAGAGAGAAAGAGAGCAAGCATGAGTGAGGGGAGGGAGAGGGAGAAGAAGAATCCTTGCTAAGCAGGGAGCAGGACCATGGGATCATGACCTGAGCTGAAGGTAGACGCTTAACTGACTGAGCCACCCAGGTGCCCCATCACTGTGTGTCTGCATGTTTCTTTCCAACTCCACATTCAGTAACGTTGTGTTGGTAGCTTAAGTCAGCTACGGTGGGAGGACTTGCTACAGAAATTGGCAAATGCTATAAATCAGGGATTTTCTCTCTCGGAGAACTCGTTGTTATGTAGTTACTGGCACACCACTGTCTGAGCTCCTCCAGCCAGGTTATCACCTAGTTTAGGAAGTTGGTTGAACCCAAAGACCCTTCGTCATTACACTTATATATAGTTTTTAATTCCTCATGGTCTAGGCAGAGTAGTAGGGGCTGAGAAAAGTTCATATAAAATGGTAGCTGTTTTGGTCAGGGTCCCTCCAGGAAAACATAACCTATGCCAGATAGGTTAAGAGAAGAACCTTAATATGGGAAACTAGCTAAATATTAGGGTTAATAGAACTACAAGGGCACATGGGTGAAGCAAACCCTAGATTAGCAGGATGCCACTATTACCTCTAGGGCTGGAGTGATGGGGAGGGGAGGTGGTGTTACCAGAGTTTAGAAGCTAGAATTGTAGAGGGAGAGCCTTACCGGTGGAAGTGGGACTCCAAAGGAGACTAAACTGCTGTTGAGACGTCTCCTGAAATGTGGAATGAGGGGAGTACCTGGGCTTTCTCCTTCCCCCAGGAAGGAAATTGGTCAACCTTACTCAGAAGCCCGTTGGAATGAAGTTTGGGAAATGTAGCAAGCAGGGGTCAGCGCCCTATAATGCAGAACAGGACAGAGCAGACCTCACACTGAATCTGACGATAAATAGGAAAATCATCATCCTAATAACTCATCATATTCTGGATAATAATATCCCTAAAGGGACATCTAGTTTCTAACTTCAAGGTTACAGCCAGTCACATGGCTTTCCTAGAGTCCCAAAGTCAAGACTCACTCTATGAACCCAAATAATTCCCTTGAGTCTGGCTCCCAAAACCATTCTACAGTGAAGACAGATTAAGATCCAAAAACTCATTGTAAGATACTGACAATCCTAATATAGCTTCATGATCACAAGAACCAGGGACAATCACATTTGTGGAAAGGTAGAAGTTTTCCCATCTTTTATTAGTGGGGCCGAAAGAGTAATGACTAGAGACATTCTTCTACCCCCATCTTCCTTTTCTTTATTTGTTTCTTATTTTCTAAGAATCCAGGCGCTGTACCAGATACTGAGGTTACAAAGGTGTTTTAGAACTTGTCTTCAGAGAACTTACAGCATGGATGGGAAGCAGATAATCACAGGCAGTGGTAGTCTGGGCAACTCTGGATTCATGGACTAATCCTAAAGAAATACAAACTTCTGCTTCTTGGTCTGCTTTCACCTGGGCTGACAGCAGGGGCAGATCATGGGTCGCTGGGGTTCTTTTTAGCAGCTTCAGTGGCTCCCTGGTGCTTGGACACTTTGGGGTTAATCCCTTTCTTCCTCATGTGAGGCTCATCTTCCCCTGAGGGTATTTCTACATTTGCCTTTTAGTGAATACTCATGCTTTTCCACTTGGCTCTCTGCTCATCTTCCCGTAGGGGGATAGTGTCAGCATCTTGTCTCTTGTATTGCCAGTGACTATAACTCTAGTGTGCTATCAGCTCAGTAAATGTCAGATTTCTTCCCTGCCTGCAAGATGAGTTTTACTTTTGGGCCTAGATGGGGCTGGGCCCAGTGATGTGTTGAACTGTGTCTGTGTTGTGGCATGTTCCTGCCAACACGCTCCCAGAATTGGGACCCCTTGTCATCTCTGTCATTCCAGCTTATCAAGGGATGCCAGAGTTAGTGCTTCCAACTCAGCTCGGACCTCTTGTCTGTGCCCTCCTAGAGGGTCAGACACAGAGAACAGGAAATGCAGAGGGTAAATGTGAGACTGTGAAAATGAGAGAATAGGGATAGAAAGAGAGAGAGAGAGGCTCTTTTCTGCTGCCATGGTGGCATGGCATATACTGGAGAGAGGAGGGGTATGTAAAGAGGATTCAGAGGAAGTTCTCTGTGTGCTCTGAATTTCTAGCGGGAAAACACTTGTGCTGTTTCTTTAAAGAAACTCAAAGAACGGGGTGCCTGGGTGGCTCTGTTAGTTAAGTGTCTGCTTTCAACTCAGGTCATGATCTCAGGGTCCTGGGATTGAGCCCTGTGTCAGTTGTCCTTCTTCCCCTCCCCCTGCTCATGCTCGCTCTCCCTTTCAAAGAAATAAATAAAATCTTAAAAAAAGAAAAAACAAACTCAAAGAACAACATGTGTAATTCAATTTTGTGATTTGGGGTACTTTCACTTTTGGAGGTGGGATTCCAAGAAACTCAGCTATATTCAGGATACACTCCAAGGTTGTTGAATTGCCTGATGTTCAAATTATGAACACCTTTGAGCCCCTGCAGAAGCAAAGTGCACGCGGTGATGGACAGAGCCCTGGACGCAGTGCAGGAAGATGTGTTGGCTGCTTCCTTCCCACGTGTTTGTGCTCAAGCAAGACACTCATCATCTGCTCATCAGTGTCCTCATCTGCATGAGGCTATGATGAGTATCCTGGCCAATTTACTCAGGTCTGTTGGGAGGCTTGGCCAAGTGGAAGCACTTTATAAATTGGAATGTATTATAGCCATGCAAGGGGATATTATTGAAATGACATTTCCTGGTAGGGTGCAGCTGCCTTCCACAAAGTGAGGATCAGCTTACTAATGCCATCCTAGTAGATGAAATGTTCCCTACTCCCATCTTCTGTTTTTCTTTTTACTACATTAGAAACACAACCCTCAGGGCTTGTAGGTAATAATTGCTAAAGGGTGCATCTAACTTAGAAATGCCTACAAAAATTCCACTCAACTTGGTTTAAATTGTCTGCATTGTGGAGGAGGAAGCCATAAATGTTTCTCCAGAAGGAAGTGTGTGACCTAGGCCTGGTAGGTTAGAGCTTCGAAGGGTTGGAGGCTCTAGCAGCCAAAGTGCATCACAAGTGAGTTCTCAAATTTTCAAGGGCATATTCTGTAGTCCACTCACTGAGCGTTTGTGTGTACATGTGTCTTTGTGTGTGCTAGTGCATTTATTAGAGGATGTGGTGGTGGCTTAGAGCAGGTAGGTTTTCACTGCCAACAAACTGCTTGCTTTTCACAAAGAGTAGAGTTTTCCTTGGCTCCACTGCCAGCTGCTTTATCTGTTTTCATTTTAAAGATGTGTTTCCAAAGCACCATTTCCTGAAATCTTTTGGCTGCAGGCAGGTATGAGATTCCCAGTTGCAAACCCAGGGAGAAGGTGAGCTGCCAGGGAGAAGTTTACAATAGGGTGGGTCGTCCAGAGGAGAGCCAACTGAGGTCTTGCCAGGAAGTGGAGAGGGAGCCAGAAAAAAGGACCCTCCATGGGAAAATTCTCCCTCCAGTTCTGACTGGAAAGTCATGTCTAAGAATTTTAGTTTGAATAATCAGACTGAGTTCTTGTAATTGAGGAGGGGATATCAAGCTTCAAGTTTAACAGAGTAAGATGAGTTGAAGTGAGTCCTTTCCCATGGAGCCTTTCTGCTAACCCCCTTTATAACATCTCCCTATGTTTAGCATCCACCCTGTCTAATCTTGATCACATCTTTATGTGCTTACTGCCACTTGGGTAAATATCTCACCTACCCAGCCAGGATTTGAACTCTGAGCTCCTGTCACATTTACTTATAAACTCTTCAGTGTCTGACACAGTGCCTAGAATGCTGCTGGTGCTTAATAAATGGTCCATGTAAGTGGTCAAAGGATGCAAACCTAGAGCTTTTAATGGGTTTTGATGAAAGATTCATTTATTTCACATGCATTTATGGAGCACCCAAATACACCAGTCCCTGTTGCTGGCAGTGGGAAGAGGCTGGGAACAAAGTACCCATGAAGATAAAAGGAATGACCTGAAAGATAACTTCCTTTTTCCCTACTTTTGTATATCCCTCATTGTTGAGAAAATTTTGGCTATGCTCCGGTCTTTGTCTTGTCATTCCCATATTCCTGGCCCCTTGTCCTTGTCCAGGGCCTGTCTTAGGCTCTGGGACTTATTTTGTTGGTCCTCAATAGGTCTTTAAATAGCCCTGGGCTAGTTAGTAGACAAAGTATCTCTCTCAGCTCTCCTATCTGACTTAAAACACTCAAAAATAGGATTTTTTAAAAAACCAATTCTCTAGCTATTAAGCTGATAATAACAGATACTACACTTGATCTTAGCCAAAAGACCAAGAAGCAATCTCAGTTCCCTAGCTATCAAAGTTCACACGCTTGCATTGTGGCTAGTTCTGGAGACCAAATCTCTTATGTTTCTCTCTGACTCAGATGAAATTTAGATGAAAATGGAAAGCTCCCTTAAAGGACAATGGAAGTTGCTGAAGAACCCTAGGTGGACAGATGTGGAGAGGCAAGAGCAGAGGTAGGATCATTCTATATGGAAGAGCATTGGAGAGTCTCATAGTTTCATGGGAGGATCCTCTGCTTCTCCCACAATGGCTGGTATTCTTCAGATTTCATCATGAAAGAGTCCTGAAGAACACGGGCTTGGCAGATAGCAGTTCACACTTTGTTTTATTTGCAGAAATGGGAGGAACTGGCACAAAGAAGGGAGTTATTTTTCCCCTGTGTGACCCCACAGGACTGAACTGGGTTCTCTGGGTCCAAGTTACAGAGAGGGAACTTCTTCTTTAGCTCAAAGGAAGCCCTTTTTGTTGTCTGACAATGAAGTACACACAGAATTGATGAGCTCCTTGTTATTGGAAGTTCTCAAGGAGAGGGTAGATGGAATGTTGGTGGGGTTTTGAGATGGCTTTTACCTCAAATGACCTCTTAGAACTTGAAATGAACCGTGGTTCATGCGTTCCTCTGTCTGACAATGGTTCTGGTCATTGGGCCCCAGGGTAGCTGTTCATGCTAACATTCTCAAAATGTCAGAGCTGCTGCACCACTTCTTTCTGACTTCTTTCTGCCAGGTCTGACATTGCTAAGCATAGCCTAATGGAGGGCAAGTTGGCTCAACCTCCCCACCAAAAGACCAATGATGGCAGCTCCTGGAAGTTGCATGAGAGGCAGTTTGAGACAGCAGGAGAACCTGTGGTCATGTAGACAAGTTTTGCAGGACTGGCAACCTGTTGGATATATACCTGCCATTCCTGGTCATCTCTGTTCTTCCTCTCCTCCCAACCGACCCCCCGCATATTCTAAATAGAACCTTTTGGCTCAAATCCTTCCTCTTGCTATAGTTCCCATCAGTCCTTTTCTTCTTATTTGCCTTCTAATAGTTCTGAACTATGGCTCCTTCCCTCTTTTATGAAATAGGCTTTTCTAGGACATTATTCATAAAAACAGAACACTGGGGCATGAGGGTTGAGCCAAAGGTGCCAGGAAGTCTGCTTTTCCCCTTCCCTTTTGCTATCAACTGGCCTAACGCTAAAATCCCGTGGGACCTTGTTAAAATGTAAAGACAATCCCACCCCCACCCAGGAGGCAGTCACCCAAATAACAGCTAGACTCCAACTATGTAATGCAGACTGTTTGTTCTCATTCTTTTCCTCTGAGAGTATGGGGCCCTGGGTGGGGAAGCCAAGAAGAAAGAGCTATCAGGGTCTTACCACACAGTAGGGAAAGGAGTCATGAGGCCTGGGAGCTTCCAGACCTGTAAACTGTCTCATTTGGAAGGGGTCTAGTCGGACTTCCTCTTTGTGCAGATGGGGAAAACAACGACTGTGGAGGAAAACAGATTTGACCAATGTCACAGGTGACAAAAGCACACACTCATCTTTGCCCAGTTTGCCTTTCAGAGTCCTTGAAGGTTTATGTCTGAGGGCTTTTCCAGGGTGAAAGTGAGATTTTTCAAGCTGGAAAGTTTGGGTACATGATGGTTACTGCAGTATTGCAGAACAACAGAAAACATCATAGGGCTATATCTTGATTTGAAACTGTGTCAAGGCTAATCAGTTCTCCTTCTCTGGTTCATCTGTTTTGGAAAAAAATGAATAGTAATTTCCTCTTTCATAGAAAGTGTAGGAAACACAAAAGAATGCTCTTGGGTTTCTAGCTCTGGTTGGTAGATCTTATATTACACATCCTCTCAGGCCCTTATCTTTAACATTTTTGCCTATGGAATTCCTAGCACCAAGTAGGTATTCCCCACATGCTTTCAAAGTAGACTAAAATTCCACTTTTTCCACTTGTGGGAAGCTGTGGGGTGGGGAGAGGAGGTAGATTGAGAACCTAAAGACATTGCCTACTATTCCATTGGTTTACTATGCATCTCATAATAGGACTTCCCAGACAAACCACAGATGTTGGGACCATTTACTGCTCATCCCAGGGGCTCAGTGG
Organism: Zalophus californianus; assembly: GCF_009762305.2. NCBI lineage: Eukaryota > Metazoa > Chordata > Mammalia > Carnivora > Otariidae > Zalophus > Zalophus californianus. Next base: position 175,337,266 of record NC_045597.1, on the reverse strand, counting down.
AATGGCAGCAAGATGTCTTTGCTCATCTAGGGCTCAAGCTGTCCTGTATAACCATATCACCACTGAGCAGAACAGAGGCTCAAAATGGTCTTGTAATCCCTTTCTCCTTTGGGGGAAATTGTCAGTGTGTATGTGTGTTTTTTTTCCCCCAACACTTTCAAAATCGCGATTGTTTATAGTAACTAGAGATGGCAGAACCTGGCTGAAGGGGCAAGGCTGAGTTTTATCTAACCCCTAATTTAGTTCTCTTAAGTTTGTCCAAGTTCCTGAGACGTTTTTCCCTTGTAAGTTAAACCATTGTTTGTCAAGGGAAATATAAATTAAGAGCTCTATTTTCTGAGTTAAATGGAAACTAGGTCCAGGGAAGCAGATTCTTGCTATGTTCCTCAGATCTCTAATATAACATAGGAACTGGAGTCAGTGTATGACTTAGACTTGATGAATTCTGGAGGAATCCAAAACTCAAGGAATGTGGGAGTTATGCAAAGCCAGGAACCCAGCCTAGGTTTGACTCATCAGAGCTTTTAAGAATCAGTTCGGAAATTCCATGGCATTATTGAAAGGAGCAAATCTCTTTTCCTTTACACAAAATGGATTCTGAAACTATCAATATTCTCTAATTGGACCCCTGGATGGACGAGCCAAATGCTATGCCCAGACCAAGAACAGTGACGCCATGGTCATCCTCATGTTTATTGTAGAAAGGCAGCTAAACTTCTAGTACTACATCGACTGTCCAATTATGGATCTCTGGATTGTATGATTTGGAAGACACACAATTAAGGAGATGGCTCTGGCCAAACTCGAGTTTGTAAAACTGGTATGAAGCCAATAAGAAGTAACACAAACCTCCTTCAACTTCTCTTTGCATGGCTAGAAATCATGCTTGTAGGCTCAAAGCCTTTACAGTGAAAGACAGAGATATTGGAAATCATGTGCGTTCACGGACACTCAGAAAAAAGTATAAATCCATCTTCTGCACCTCCCCAGTCTGATGACCAAGCCAACAAGCCAGTATTTCGCATGGTTACCTTCACAGACCTCAGAAAACATTAAGAACAGATGATGAGCAAAACTATTACAAAGTATTAACGGGTTGAAAACAACAGCCCTATTTAGCTAAATTATTAAAAGCCACCGCAGATAATTCAAATAAGTCCCCCTGGGACAGTATTTTTCAAGAGTGGTTAGTGGCTGACCACCATTTAAAAAACACACTTTGGGTTAAAATGCAGATGTCAGGACTCTACTTCCAAATCCACTGAACTCAAGTTTCTGGGGGGAGGGTGGGTCCAGGGATCTGTATTTTGAACAAAACGTTGCCATAGACTGAATAGATGGTCAGCTTTGCACATCTATGTACTATGATTTTTAAATACAGCTTAATATATTGGGATGAACAAATACAACTCATATTCAGAGACATGCTGAATTTATATAGCTTTGGGTCCCGTTGTACTCTTAATCAATAGATACCAAGCATAAGACAGTGGTTTATGAAATTTCTTGGCTTTAAAAAATGATACTCACACACTTAAAGGCTCGCTTTGCCCAAAGATATAAAATATCCATTACCTGGCTGCCGCGATCAGCCCACGGCTGTAACATGCTGTTCTGCATGCTATGGCAGGAACCCTGGGTTGTGTTGGAATTAAGAAGGTGGGAGGAGGCCTGGGGCTGGCAGAAGCATTTTGCCCAAGTGATCCGAGGCCTGGAGAATTATGACTCTGGGATGAGGTGGAAATTGGCACCTCATATCTTTGTGAGGCTACTCTGACTCGTGCATTACCCTTTCAGGGTGCCAAGTCGCAAGATTAGCTCTCTTGCTTTGGGACTGGACTTGGTGTTTGGAAAACTGGTGACTCCTTGGTGTCATAGCACCACCACACCCTCTTCTTGTTGCTCTCCATGTTGACCAGCCAGCCTGAGCACACTACCTCCTACTCCTGGGATGGTGATGTGGCCTGACCTCCACAGCAGAGGGCTGGGAAGTCCTGTGGGCAGTCCTCCTGAGGTTACCTCTGGACACGTGTCTTCGATGCTGTCCTCTAGGGGCTTGCATGAGGAAGCCAGGGGTCCCTTCCAACTCTATTTTGACTCTAGTTTGCTGAACACATAGATGTGTCATTACTCCGCAGGGGCAATTTCAGAGAAACAAAGCATATATACCACTCGGAAGAATTATGTAATTGTTTCCTAAGAGCTAAAAATGACAATTTTCTAAAATCATTCTGTCAAGGCTAGGCGTATTAAAAGTTCATCACCTCTTTTTTGAATATTTATAAACACAGCAGAAGAGTTCCAAGATATGAACTGACTTTTTCCCTCTGATATTTACTCCATCCACCTCCCCTGCATCTATGTGTGTACATGCATGCATGCAGATGTGCACACATGTGCACACATACATACAGTACACACACACACACACACACACACACATACCCTTTTCGACCTAGGGAAGGTAAGGCTAATGTCATGTCAGAAAATAGAAACAAAGGCTATTTTTGGTTTTAGTCTTTTTTAGTATTGAGGTATAATTGACAAATAATATTATATTAGTTTCAGATGTATAACACAATGATTCAATATTTGTATATACTGCAAAATGATCACCACAGTGAATCTACTTACCATCCATCACCATATAGAGTTACAAAGCCCATGACCTTAAGGAAATGGAGAGGGGAAGACTCAAAGCACAGTACAAAATGCCTGGGAGAACCATCATAGGAAAACATCCCCCAGGCAGAAGTAGAGAAAGGAATGCACAGGAAAGTCATGAGGTTTTGCTTTTGATGGGTGCCAGAAGGAGAGGCCCTGCTTTTGAGGCAGAACCTCAGGTTGGGAGTCTTTGCTGTGAGTCTCAGCAGAAAATGCCATACTGATATTCCAGGCCTCTGTATTAGCCCACAGGGAGCAGAATGGGATCTATATCTGCAAACTCCAGCACAGGGAGTCCCTGGGCCTAAACTGGAAGCTGGTAGGAGCAAGGGACAGCTCAGCAGCAATCTGCTTGGTCTGATGGTCATTGGTGACCAGGTACGCAAAGGATATCTCTGCAGACACCCATATGGATAGATGCTTTCAGGTCCAATGGGCCTCAGTCCTCTGTGAGCCCCAAAGTTAGTCCCCACCTTGGGGAAAGTGAAGGATTTTTGACAGGATTAAGCATAAGCACATCAGAATAGCGCCTGAAACCATAAATGTAGTTGTTAACCTCAAAAAGGGTATGTTTCCTCTATTCCCTGGTGGTGGTCTGAAAGCCATTACCCATTGTACAGGAAAGGCTACTGAGACTCGGCAGAGCTGGGTGGTCATTCAGTCCCTGTGTCTTTAGTAAATACTTACAATGCTAACTGGAGCCCATTCTAGGCTTAGACGAAGCTCCATGGTCACTTAGGGCCTTGAGACACCTTTTAGTGCAGCAAACTTCAGAGTTGGGGCCAAGGAAATGCTATGTTACAGCCTCCTAGTCAGGATATTTTCTCTTGAATCTGCATGATTTGGAAAAATGTGAGTCAGGACAGATGAAAAAGACAGGCAGAAATATAACATCCGAATAGTTCTAGGTTCACTCCTCCAGGCCCACAAATGAACATCTATTTTAATCCTTTTGTCTTTCATTTGATTCCTCAGATATGTTCCTTCTAAAAAGCAATTTTGAAGGTGGGGAGGGGTAATTGATTTATGCCATTGTAAAGTAGGCATCCTCCCCAGAAGTCTAGGAAATGTCTTGCAGATTTCAAAGGCTTCTTAACCTTTTCTGACATTTAAAAGCAAACAGAAATTCTGCCAGATAAAAGTGAGCTGAAAACAACGGTCAAGTTGATGTCCAACTGGAAGGAGCCTGGTTCCTCCAAATTCCTTCCCTTTTACACACTGTCCATTATGAAATGGCACCACAGAACATGAATGTTTCGCTCTTAAAACACACACACACACACACACACGCACACATGCACACACTAAAGTTGCTTGTCGTGGCTAAAATAAGCCCAGGGCAGACTGTCAACAGAGCATGGTCCAGATAATATTTTATCCCTTTTTCTACCATTAGGGTTTTAACGGTGGGATTTCAAAACTGGGAGGATTAGAACAGAGCAGTTGAGAAATTTACAGCTGAGCATGGACTCTCACAGACTCTCTCTCTTTCTCTCCCCTCCCTCCGCATCTCTTTAACAAGTTAGCAGCATGTGGCTTGCCCTTGTTCCAACAGCGATTATTAAAATAAAAAACACCTTTGGCCATAAACACAAGTGAAAATTGAAACACGCTCATGAAATTTTATTATTTTTCACTTCAATAACTTCATCCTACATGGAGAACTTTATTTGCCTTGGGAGGTCTTTGGGTTAGGTAATGAAGAAACATGGGGGGTTAGGAGATCCCAAGTCATCAGGGTTGGGAAGCAGCTGGGAGTGGCTTGCATCTTGGCCTTGAGCCTTCAGTGCTGCTCAAGCATGGAGGCTTTCATGCGCTGGAGCCCACTTCCCTTCTCTCTGGTTGGGGCTGCCTTGCCTTGAGGGTCATGTCCAGGGAGCTGGGCACTGAGCTGGTTTGAAGCCAGTCTGTCCCTCTGCTGGCTTGCTGGCCTTGCATTCAAGTCATCTGGCTGATTCTATAGGCTTCCTGCAGATTTGCTTTGACTTAAGGCACTTTTAGCCCCTGACTAGAATCTTCCACACTCCCAAACTCAAAAGGGATCTGGGAAGGGGTGGGAGGGCAGATATTGAGTGGATAATGAAGAGACACAGGAATGAGAAGAGGCCTCCAAATTAAAGAGGAGTTGTTGAACTTGGATAATTTACTTCTGAGAAAAGACTTGACTATAATTTCCGGGATGATTTTTATTTCTAGAGAAAGGGAAAAAGGATTTGAAATACAAGAAGTGGACCTTGCTTTATACAAGAGGGAAATCAACTTCTCCATTTACATGAGTTATTTTAGGTTTTTTGTCACTTGCTGCCAAACCTGGTCCTAAATATATAGTCTCCTGTCACAGGGTATAGGCTGTATGGTGTAGAGACTGAACACAAAGTTTGAGGTTAAGCTTTCTAGGACCAGTGTGATAATCTTACTCCATAACATTCTTGGGGACCAAGACTCCATAGAGCTCATCACTCCGCCGTCCTTGGAATATGGCCCTTGTCATCATGGCCCAAAGGATGCCATCCATATTCAAGGCAGCAGATGGAGAAAGGGATGATAAAGAATAGGCCAGTGGGGCAGGCCATCTGTCTTCCAAGGAAGGTCCCAAGGGGCTGCTATGTGACACTTGAATTTATATTTTACCAGCAAGAATTTAGCCCCTTGGCCACACTTATCACAATGGAGGCTGGAAAATTAATCTTTATTACGGGTAGCAATATGCTCAGCTAAAAGTCTTATTATTAAGGAAGAAAGACAAGTTGCTGGAGAAAACGAGCAGCCTCTGCCACCGCAGTTGACAAGAGCCCAGTCCTTGCCTGTCTTTTTTTTTTTTTTTTAAGATTTTGTTTACTTATTTATTTGAGAGAAGGGAAAGTGCACAAGCGGGAAAGGGAGTGGCAGAGGGAGAGAGAGAAGCAGACTCTCCGCTGAGCAGGGAGGCTGACGTGGGGCTTGATCCTGGGACCCTGGGATTATGACCTGGGCTAAAGGCAGGTACTTAACCGACTGAGCCGCCCAGGTGCCCCTAGTCCTCGCCTGGCTTAATGGCCTATGTTGGGCTGGTCATTGTGTTCCTTCCATTGTTCCATGAATCTTTGTCCTCATCATGTCCTCATTAATCTCATCCCTGTGACTTTGTCAGTGTTGCTCCTCTGTACTTTCACACAGGTAGCCATTCTTTGTCCCATCCAAATTTTCCTTGAGGCAACTTTGTGTGAAACCTGCCAGCCTCACAGTGTAGACTCAGAACGTAGAGCAAAGAATATGGAGAGAAAGATGTCAAGTCTATTGACCCCTTTTGTGACTTTACCACAATTTGTTACTGTTAGGATCTGGGCACAGGAATATGTGCCATTTTACATAGCTTATTTTGCACTCATCAATGTGGTATAAACCCAGCTAGCTTTTCAAAGCCTTCCTGGGAATGGATTGAGACCAGAACCTCCTCTGGATTCTATCTGGCTCAGGAACTGGTATTTTGTTTCCCTGGGGTGCTGCATGGTTTCAGCCCCTCATCCTGAGTAGCATGACTCATATCCCATCACATCTCCCTTTTGCTTGCTCGTTCTCTCCCGGTTGCCTCTCTCCTGTCCATGTGAGGCGTTTCTGGCTGACTCCCTTTCCAGCAATAATTAAATCCAGTAGGCCTCCCAGTTGACCTCATGAGTGTGAGTTAAGCCCATTTATGAAATATGAAATGATCCCAAATGCTCATGATCCAGCTCTCCCAGGGGGCTGCAGAGGCGGGTCATATGCTAAGAGCTTCCTGCTGGACATGCTGCAGTGAAGGCAGATGTGGCATCCCTGGAGATAAGCGGTGCCTTCCATGGACTGATCTCTGGTCTCAAGTGGCAGTGATGATTTTCAATGTTCCCTAAGAGCTTCCATCATCTCCCTGTCTCATTTCTCTTTCCACTTGAAGGTACTTGCTCTTATTTTGAGAAAGCGAGAAAAGCCAAGATAATGTCATGTCCTACTGGGCTAATGCTTTGTGCTGAACTCTTCATTTTAATCAGGGGCAATGGGACAGAATTAAATTAACCGATCTATGTGCACTCAAAGGCATTTCTTGCATGCCTCGGTGATAGGCCTGGGTTTATTCTATCCAAGATTCAAGGTTGCCTTGGCCTCAAAAAGAGAACGGGAGAAAGGATGAACAACTCAAGGAAAATCAGCTCCACTGGGGAAAGGGAGATCAAATACCCTTTGCACATATGGGATATTTGGGACAGAGAAACAGTTATGAAGTATATTAGAGACAAGGCCTGGGAAAGGTGACATTACCCCTTACTTGGCTCTTCGTACCTTGGTAGGGGAAAAGGGACTTCTGCTGCATCCTCCATCAGGAAACAGAATTGGAAGAACACTTCTGGCTCTTCCCTCCCTAGCCCTCATCTACTGCCTGCGCCCTCTTTCTGACAAGCAAGGAGGGAGAATGATTCATTGATTAGGGAGAGCATGTCTAAGGTCATTGCTTTTGGTGCCTTCCTCCCATGGTAACTAGCTCAGAATTTAGCTCTGCCTTCTCTACCATTCCCAGATAGATCCTTGTAGCTGTATTGGTGGCGGGTGGGGGGGGGGGGGTGGCGGGGAGAGTGGTAGAAAAGAAGTTTCCTATAGAACTTTCTGAACCAGAGAAGGTTTGAGTCACGTCTTCCAACACAGTAAACAAGAACCCTTCTATTTGGGGACAGGGGAACAAAGCTAATGCTTACTTTGATCCTCATCTGAGTCCCGGTTTCAATTTTGTAAGAACCTGGGGGTGGGGGAAAGAGGCGTGACAATAATTGGCTGTATGCCTGGCCTGCAGGCCTCACTCTGAAAAGGCCCTCCTGGCATCAAGTTCCTGTTGAGTGTTTCTCCTTCACTACAGGATAATTCTGTCATCCTCTGTTGTACTTACGAGTAAGGAGGGAAGGCAGTAAGGGAAGGAGTTAAGGCCAAGAAAGGTAACTTACAGTGGGAAGGTTTTGTGTGACAAAAAGTTCAAGGGCAGAAGTGCACAGAAGTGTGTTGAGGAAGCTGACGATTCATCTTCTGTCAGTCCTGGACTTCAATCCTGATCTCGCTTCCTTCTGGCTGTGTGGCTTCACAAAAATTCTCTGCCTCCTCTGTGCCTCAATTCTCCAAGCTGTAAAATGGGTAAATTATAATACGTACCCCATGGGATTGTTTTGAAGATTAAGTAGCTACATAGTGTCAGATGCCCAGAAGTGTTGGGTAAGTATTGGCTGTCACCAGAGTCATTCCCCCCACTATCATCACAAGCGTGGCATTCCTAGACATAGGCTTGGGTCTGACTTAACTGGTGAACAGGAGTCAGGTCTTACTTCCTCCTTGAAGGGGTTGCAGGGATAGTGTCAAGATTCTGGGCTAAAAGTGACATGTTTGAATTCTAGTCCCTGCATTTGGCCTTTGGCAGTGATTTCCTCTCTGAGTCTCAGTTTACATAGTTGTAAATAAGAAGTTTGGTGTTCAGTTCCTGCCGGGGCTTATCTGGAGACTGGGGTTGGGCTGGCCACCTGAAACTTAGCTGGGAGCTTGTTACCAATGCAGATTTCCTACTCACTCCTATCAGGATTCTGATGAGGTGGGTCTGGGTGGCTTGGGAGCCTGAGTGCTTACCAAGTTTATGCTGTGCTCCCCATGTACTGCCCTTCCATTTGGGCATCACCATGGCCCCAGGGCATCATTGGGGCCTAAGCTCTTAAATGCCTTGGTTGTGTTGCAAGATGCATGTGAAGGGATGGAAGGAGGGGGCGATTTGAAAAACAAGTGACGGGAGTAGAAGTTACTTGGCAGAAACTGAGTGAAGGATTATCCTTTACCATTTTGCTCATTCAAAAACCAAGGGTTTCAGTCCAAATGCATAACAGACCTCAATTCTGCATTTCACCAGAGCCAGTCTGACCCATTCTCCTTTGTTCTGAGACACAGAGCCAGGAACTGTTGTCACTGCCAACAGCAGGTCCCCGGAGGAAGAGGAACTGCCCCAGATAAGCACGCGGAATCCTCTTCCCAAGGCCCGTTCCCAACATCTCCCTGTCCTTTGGCCAAATGCTCATTTGATTAACCAGGATCTTTGGCGACCAGGAGCAGCAAAGAGCATCCATCTTGTCACTCCAACACGGGTGAGGCTGTTCTCAAACTATCCCATCTCTGAGATTCTTTCCTTGGCAAACAAGATGGCTTTGCTGTAATCCCACAGTGTTTTTCTCTTTAATCCAAAGAATGAAACAGAAAAACAAAAACAAAACAAAACAAAATGGTTCCTTCCACCATATAAACTGGAACCTCTTTCATCCACTGAATGACATGGTTTCTTGCTTCTTCCCTTCACCATGGGGACAGGGTGGAGCCCACATTCCCTTAAGGAACCCAAGGTCACGACATTCATGGTGAACACACTGCAGCCTCTAGAATGCATTTCCAATTAACACACACAAAGCGTTTCCTACTGTCTCTTAAATTATGGTTCTATATTTATCGCTGCCAGACCCTCCCTCCCTTCCCAGCGCCCCCCACGGTCCCCACTCTCCCTTTAATCATTTGCAGAAAATGTTTCCATTCTTTCTTTCCATTTTCAGAAACAATTTTGTTATAAGAAGAATGTAATTGTTGCTAACATTTTGATTTCCCTGTTCAGGGAGATTTACATGACGTTGAGGTTTTGTGATATAATTCCTCATTTGCTTCCAAGTTTTCTGTTGGGCGTTTAATCTGTGCAGAATTTCATTATCGTCTGATTTACTGTGGCCTCAACATAAGGAAAAACTTTTCAAATATCAGCTTTTTTCCTCTTTCCCTTCCCTTCTCTCTCTGTCATCCTTGTGTACACACACACACACACACACACACACTCACACGTGTGTTCATATATACTTCTCTCTCCTTCCTCTCCCTTTTTCTCTCTATCCACCACCTCCCTCCCTCTGTCTCTCTGTCTCTTTCTCATGTCTTCTCACCATCTCCCCTACCCCCAACACCACCATTTTGAGTTTCAGGGTTCACATCCGATGGATTGACTTCTTGGCTTTGTCCACCATTCCCAGTCATTTTTCAGAGAGCTCCTCTGAGCACAGGGCCTGTAGGGGTCTATTCTCTGGGAGACAAGAGAGACGCTCCTGTTAGGGGAATTATATGGGGGATCCAGACAATGGCCCCAAAAGTCCTATTGAATCCCAAGACTTAAATTATGATTCTATATTTATCACTGGGGTCTGAACCTGAGTCTATTGGAGGATGAAGACGGGCCTCCGCTTTCGAAGGGGACAGAGTCAGGAAAACTTAAAGGACATGTTTTTTGCATGACAGTTACATAATGGTAAACCTATAGTGTGTGTGTGTTGTGTGTAGAGAGACAGAGAGAGAGAGAGTAGAATTCCCCTGCGTCAGCGGGACTCCTCCCCTGCTACTTGTCCCCATCTACCCATTAGGCACTTCGAAGGCAAATGTGCAAACAGGATAGGTCTGTAGATTTTCACAGAGTTAGGGGATTGAGCTCCTCAACTCCACCCAAAATTTGTCATCCACATTCAGTTTCAGGACCTCTTCTTTTAACTGTTTTCCTAATACTCATTTTCCCCACCTTTTTAGTGGCTTTTCCCCTTCATTTTAACCCACCTGCCCTTGTACTCCTTTCTTTTCTCTTTTCCTCCTCTTAGACCCATTTCTATCCTGTGACTTGCCTCTACCTCCTCACTTGTCAAAATTTATCCATTCCATGTGGCTTAACTCTGAGTCCTAAGGCTTCTTTCTTTTTGGTGGCGTGACTGGGGGACTAAGAAGTTGATGTGTCACATTTTCATGTTCTAATAAAGGCAGACAGACCCAGGGAAGCATGCTGGCTGGTGGGAAATCTAGGCCCTTACAAAGCCCACCAAAAGGTATGAATAGACAGAGAGCACTTAGGTCCTCTCTAGTCGCACTTTGCCTAAAAAATTCAGAGGGTGCCTTGCCTTATTAAACCAGAGAGACAAAAATCTCCCATGGCTAGCCAGAGAAGGCAAGGACCACCTGGAATCTCCCATTGATTATTAAGAGACCGTTTTGCTGGAGTTCTTTTGCTCTCTTAAGACCTTAGGATTCCTACCCCGTCCTTGTTTGTTTATAGTGGGTGGGTGCCTGCTCTGCTCCTCCCTCAGTGAAGCTCTCACTAGTTGCTTGATGTATTCTGATGGACTTCACTGAAATCCCAGCTTCAGGAACCTGGAACAGGAGTGAGCTCATTCTTTGTTTTTAACTCTTGAGACAGCTGTGTCATGAGCTATATAATCTGGGCTGAGCTGAAGGATTCAGGAATGCCAGAAGCCAGGAGGATTAAAAATGATATTCCTCCATTATGGGGTTACTGTTGGCCCAAAGGAAGCTCCTACATTTTCACCTTGACTCAGGGCCTACCTGGTAATTAGTTGGGAAGAACCCCCAAATCAGGTCAGTTGAAAACTGACCTACTGTGGTGGTTTTATACTGTGTCTGCAAATTATTTGGCATCCCTCCTATCAAAAGTTGAAGCCCAGTTTCCCTCTCCTTAAGGCTGGGCCAGGCTGTGTGACTGCAGTGAAAAATAGAATATGGCATATGTTATGCTGTGTAACTCTCAGGCCCAGGTTATATAGAGTGATTTGGCTTGTGCCTGGGTCTCTCTCAAGACATTCACCTCAGGAGCCTAGACATCATACTCTGAGTAAGCCACATGAAGGGGATACATGTAGAGTTCTGGTCCCAGCCCCATCCAATGTCTAGCTGATGGCCAGCATCAACAGCTAGACATGAGAGTAAACAAGTCTTCAGATGATCCCAACCTTGAGCTGTCAGCTGATGTCCAGTAGAGTAGAAATGAGCTGTCTTCATGGTGACCTAGCCACATTTCAGATACACAAGCAAACTATGTATGGTTGTTATTTTAAGCCACTAAGATTTGGGGTGGTGTGTTACACATCAGTAACTGGAAAAGCTACCTCCTTTACCTCTTCCTTCCCAATGCATGTAAGTACTTTCACATTTTCTGAAATCCCTGACTCTGTCCTAAGACACCCCTTCCTGAGCATTCAAGTCCTAAAATGACACACTTCCATGAATCGATCCCATGGTATGTATCCTGGTGTGGAAGTGAGTTCACCTGTTCCCACCAGTAATGAGCCTTGCCATTACACTGCTAGCCTTGGGAATGAGTTTTCTTAAATGTAAAATAAGGGGGTTGAGCTAAATAACCATGAAGCCTCCTCCTACTTCAGTTTTAACTCCTTCTCCATGGATCTGCTCTGTCATCAAGGGTGAACTTGCTTTATAGAAGGTCAGCTGCAAATGACTGAAGATGGCTTAGCTCACGTGACTTCTCTTTGTAAAACTCATGTGATGAGATGAGCACTGGGTGTAATATGCACCTGATAAATTATTGAACACTACATATGAAACTAATGATGTACTATAAGTTGGCTAATTGAATTTAAATTAAAAAAAAACCTCACTGACCATTTAACGGCAGCCCACAGCGCCTTCCTCCAGTGGAAGGAAGGATAAGGGGCCTCAGGGAATGATTGCTCTGTATTAGATATGGGACATTAGTTCAGATCTGACTCTTGTCAGATATTTGGGACTGCATTGACTAAGCTAGCTTAGTCACTGGCTCCCTTCTTCCTTAGGTGGGGCCTGAGATAGGTAATCAAAGGTTTCCCTGTCCAGCACAGAAGGCTGATGCTCCTGGGTCAGGAATGACCTATGAGGACCTGGAGGGTGAATGTTGTATCTCCACTCAGAGACAGTGTGGATCTCTGAAATGCCCCAGCATTCTGGACCTCTTCCTGGTCCCACTGAAAATGAATATTTTTTCTCCCCTTCCTGCAGAAGCAGGAGACAGCTTGTCATCAGTGAGGAAACCCCATGAGAAGAATTCATGTCCAGAGAGCAGTTGGTTCTTAGTCAGTGTCTCCTGAGAAACAATGAACTGGCTCAAAGAGACAGGGAGCAGGCCAAAGTATGTTGTGAAACCAAAAGCAAAAGGAGAAGAAAAATATGCTGGAAAAATAATAAAAAGGGTTGGAACTCTATAAAAGTCCAGACCAACAGTGGTAATTCTGAAAAGTGTAGGATTCGATTACATTGCCTCATAAAGGATTTAGTTCTGAGCATGAACTGCTAACCACACCTTTTCCTCCTTGCCTTGGTTTGCCCGGGGCAGACCATGGGTGCTGCCCAGCTGCTTCTGGTCCCACCTGGAATCTGGGGTCTTGCCTTCACGGCAAAAATGTTGCCAAAGGCTCTGAATTTACTAGCCCCTAAATGCCAGAATCTTAGCTTGGGCCTGGAGACCCCCTTCATTGAAGAGCTGGGTCTCCAGGCTTTCTTATCATGGGCACTCTTGCCAAATTCAGGCACCCCTAGCCTCCTCTGTGAAGCCTTTGCTGATACTTCAACCTGTGGAGAGGTGTCTGGAATCCTTGAGTTCTTTGGACACTCCATTGTTCTCTGCATGTTCGCTTCTCATGGGTCATTTTTTAATTATCTAGATTTTAATAGAAATAATAACTAAAGAATAAGAAAATAATAGGAAGAATAAATGCATGTCTATGGTTTTAAAAAGGTAAAAATGGATGTGTGTGTGTGGGGGTGTGTGTGTGTGTGTGTGTGGGTGTGGGTGTGTGTGGGTGTGGGTGTGGGTGTGTGTGGGTATGTGCATGTGTGAATCCTTCCAGGGCTATTCCATGACAATATAAATATGTACACAGACAGAGAGTATGTCTGGGGTAGTGGGAGAAGTGAATGAGGATTAGCCCTCTTGTGTACAAATGGTAACCAATGATATTTACCATTTTGCACCTTAACATATGGTTTGTTCATTCTTCATATCTCTCCCAAACCTGCAGTCCAGCATTTGTCAAATATGCCGTCCTTTTGAAATTTATTAGTTTATAGCATTACATGCTATTTTGAAACCATAAGTCTTTTCTACTTTGTCAATGGTTATATGAATACTGAAGACCAATAACCAGTATTTGCAAAACATAATTTCCTCCATAATTTAGTGTATTTAGACCTACAGAAAAATAGGTTGTCTGTTGCCACTTAAAAGAAAATGCAAGGATCAAGATCAAACTGCTGATAAAAAGGGAGGAACATGAGTAAAGAAATTTGCATTTTCTCTAAGGTAGATGACAAGGGGAAAAGGAGTATATAACATAGAAAAATGGCCATCCCAAAGGCCACCCTTGTTTGCCATTCAAAGGACTATGGAAAACAGAAATGAAGACAGAGAAAGAGGGGAAGGAAGTTGCTGAGCAGGAGGTGGGATGGTGGGTGGAGATAAGGATGTAAACATCTAAAGTATCTGGACATAATGGAGTTTGAGGGCAAGGAAGCATCTCCCTTGCCTCTTGGAGGGGCTTGCTTGAAAAGCACCAGCCTATGGGGTGTGCACATCAAAGTAAAATTGCTGGTGCCCCATGGTTTGGGAAAGAGAAGACTGGACTTGGTTCTCTCAAATTGCCTTGGTGCCTGTATGGTATGAGGAGGATGTGGATATCCCAGCCTACAAGTGGGAATGAAAAGTTGGTGAAGAGGCTGAAAAGGAGCTCACTAAGGCCATGGGAGTGGATTTCTTGAACAGAGTTAAAGAGCCTTGTAGCTCTGGAATAGGTTGCATGGGCCAGAACTAGAAAAGTCCCAGCTAGACCCTTGGCATGACCCACGGAAATGTGGGAGCCCTCAATGAAACAGGCCAAACAGGGAGAGTTCCTGGGCTAAAAGAGAGAGGCTGAAAGAGAGTTTGAACCATGAGTTCTGCTAGACAATGCCAGGAGATTGCTCAGGATAGAACAGTCTTCCTAAAGTGTTCTTCTCAACAGTGATGGTCAACAAGGATCCTGAGGGTGCCATGTGGATTCAAGAACCTCTTCTTTCCCCATTGCTTTGAGGACACAATAAGCGACCCTCATTCATATGCCCAGAAACCATACTGGGAAGGAAGGGGCAGGAGATTTAAGAAGTCAAATTCTGAGAACATGGGCATTTTACCTAAAAGCATTGTTTAAATTATTGCATTTGACTGAAATTACCCAATTGAATTGCATTTACTTTTTTATTTTCTCAGCACATGTGGGCATCTGGGGAGGATCATATCAGTTATAGAGACATGAAGAAGCCACACTTTCTCTGCTCATCTGGGTGTAGTATGAATCTCCAGCCCAAGAGGTCTAGGCTGTTATTAGATATCCTTTTTTTTTTTTTTTTGTAACCACCCAGAGTAGAAATATCTGGCAAACATCCTCTGGCCTAAAAAGTCCTGTACTGTCCTATAACAAATTTGAGATTATTCACAGTCATGGGGGACAGGGAGAGGCTGGATCACTGAAGCTTCTAACAATAATTCAAAATTTTCATTTTTGCTGAGTGTTGACCATTGACCAAATTTTCCAGTTGCTTAGAGTTTGCCAAATGGACTGATTTGAACTGTATCTCTTTATTGCCTCTATCAGGAGAATAAAGAATCTCTGATATGATTAAGCATGATCCCAACTCCCTCTGGTTGCTGGGAGTGGGTGTGGAGGTGGGGCCTGGGGCTGGGGCTGGGGTGGGTCACTCCAGGACAGCCCTAGGGGTTTCTCCTAAGCTGACCATGACCTCCCTCAGACCTCTTCAATGACTTCCCAGTGCACCTAGCATAAAACTTAAGCTCCTGTCCAGGCTGCCTGCCTTTCTGAGCTCATTGTACCACTGCCTTCTGCCTCACTTACTAGGCACCAGGTGCTCTGTTTTATGTCAACATACTTTTTTACTTTTATTTTTTATACAGTTAGAAAAGCTCAAGCTCTTTTCTGTCCCTTAAAGTCATTACTCTTTTTCCTTAAAATCCTCTTCATTCATTTCTTTTTTCCTCTTTTTTAAATTTAAGTTCAATTAGCCAACATGTAGTACATCATTAATCTCAGATGCAGCGTTCAATAATTTATCAGTTGTGTATAACACCCAGTGCTCATCACATCATGTGCCCTCCTTAATGCCCATCACCCAATTACCCCATCCTCCCCTCCAGCAACCCTCAGTTTATTTTCCAGAGTCAAGAGTTTGGTCAGACCAATTTATCCCTTATATTACCTGGAAATGGCTCAGCCCCCTTTGCGGTAGACTGGAGCTCTCTTCCAGGGAAGTGAAGCAAGAGCTGGAGTAGAGAGAAGAGCAACAATGTCATCTTATGATATTATTATTTATGTGTTATTTATTGAACACTTAGTGTGTAGGAGGCATGATACACAGTCACATTTAATTCTCCCAGTCTCTTTGCATTGAGCACAGGTTATGTGACCTGTCTATGCTGGGGGCAGGCCTGGAAGTTTTACTCTTGCCCTTCTTAATGTCCATCACCCAATTACCCCATCCCCCCACCCACTTCCCCTCCAGCAACCCCCAGTTTGTTTTCCAGAGTCAAGAGTCTCTCACGGTTTTTCTCCCTCTTTGATGAATTCCCATTCTGTTTTACCTCCCTTCCCCTATGATCCTCTGCCCTGTTTCTTATATTCCACATATGAGTAAAGCCATATAATAATTGTCTTTCTCTGATTGAATTACTTTACTCAGCATAATACCTTCCAGTTCCATCCACATCAGTGTAAATGGTAAGTATTCATCTTTTCTGATGGCTGAGTAATATTCCATTGTATATATATGCCACATCTTCCTTGTCCATTCATCTGTCGATGGATATCTGAGCTCTTTGCACAGTTTGGCTATTGTGGACATTGCTGCTATGAACATTGGGATGCAGATGCCCTTTCAGATCACTATATTTGTATCTTTGGGGTAAGTATCCAGTAGTATAATTGCTGGGTCCTAGGATAGCTCTATTTTTAATGTCTTGAGGAACCTTTATACAGTTTTCCAGAGTGGCTGTACCAGGTTGCATTCCCATCAACAATGTAAGAGGGTTCTCCTTTCTCCACATCTTCGCCAACATTTGTTGTTTCTTGTCTTGTTAATTTTAGCCATTCTGATAACTGTGAGTTGCTATCTCCTCATGGTTTTGATTTCCCTCATGCCAAGTGATGTGGAACATTTTTCATGTGTCTGTTGGCCATTTGATGTCTTCTTTGGAGAAATGTCTGTTCATTTCTTCTGCCCATTTCTTGACTGGATTACTTGTTTTTTGGGTGTTGAGTTTGATATGTTCTTTATAGATCATGGATACTAGCGCTTTATCTGGTATGTCATTTGCAAATATCTTCTCCCATTCCATAGGTTGCTTTTAAGTTTTGTTGACTCTGATTCCGGGGGGAGGAGCAAGATGGCAGAGGAGTAGGAGACCTGGATTTCATCTGGTCCCAGGAATTCAGCTGGAGAGGGATCAAATCATTCCGAACACCTATGAACTCAGCAGGAGATTGAAGAAAAGAATAGCAACAACTCTCTGAGCAGAAAAGCGACCACTTTCTGGAAGGTAGGACATGCGGAGAAGTGAATCTGAGGGGATATTTGGGAGGATAGATGGTGGGGGAGGGGGCCTCTGTGGGCCGCTTCTGGCAAGTGATAGAGCAGCGGAGCACAAAATCAGAACTTTTAGAAGTCTGCTCCACTGAGGGATGTCACTCCAGTGGCTAAGCGGGGGTGGGGGGGTGGGGGGGTGGAACCCTCACTGCGAGAGTGTGGTCTCAGGACCCTCGGAGTCACAGGAAGACCAGGGTTGCCTCAGTGCAGCAGAGCTCCCAGGTATTGGAGCAGGGAAGCTGGCTGCAAAGACAGAGCCAAGGAGTGGGGTCTCAGCTTGCGGTTACCATAAACCATGATCTGCAGCACAGTGGGGCCACTGCTCTTCCAGCAGGGACCCAACAAGTGGCAGATCCGGGGAGACTCCCCTTCCTCCCCTGGGAGGAGCGGCGCGGGAGCACATCACAGGGAGCTCCTGGGTTTGGAGACTCCATACGGGGTTGTGTGCCAGAGATACAAATGCTTGGTCACTGGCCAGGTGAGCACGGAGTGCGGCTGGAGACTGGGGAAATGGGAGTGATGGACTGCTTTTCTCTGGGGCCTCACTGAGGAGTGGGGCCCTGAGTTCTCGGCTCCTCTGGGGCAGAGATTGGGAGGCGCCATTTTCACTCTTGTCCTCCAAAGCTGTGTGGAAAGCTTGCAGGGAACAAAAAGTCCCGAGAGCAAACCCTAGCAGATTACTTAGCTCGGACCCAGCAAGGGCAGGGCAATTCCGCCTCCGGCAAAGACATTTGGGAATCATGGCAACAGGCCCCTCCCCCAGAAGCTCAGCAAGAACAGCCAGCCAAGACCAAGTTTACTGATCAATGAGAACAGCAGAACTCCAGCGCTAAGGGAATACTGCACATAGAATTTATGGCTTTTTTCCATGATTCTTTAGTCTTTCAAAGTTAATTTTTTTAACTGTCTTTTTTTTTTTGAATTTTTCTTTTTCCCTTTTTCAACCAACATCTTATCAATCCCTTTTTTAGAAAAACATTTTTATTTTTCATTTTTAGAGTCAAATTCTATCCCTTCATAGTAGTTAACCTTATTTTTGGTGTATATATATATAAGTTGTTCTATCTTTAAAATTTTGAGATACAGTTTCTCCTAACAGATCAAAACATACCCTAATTCTCTAGTGTATGGCTTTGTTCTACTCTCCTGCCTGATCACATTCTCTCCCTTTTTTTTACTTTTTTTTTTAAATCCTCTTCTTTCTTTTTTCAAACAATTTCTTATATTATCAATTCCTTTTATAAAATCTTTTATATTTTCATCTTTACAGTCATATTCCATCCCTTCATTGTATTAACACTTATTTTTGTACATATATAAGTTTTTCTTTCTTTAAAATTTTAGGAGTCACTTTCTTCTAACAGACCAAAATATGCCCAATATCTAGTGTGTGACACTGATCTATGCACCAGCTTGATCATATCTGATCATATTCTGTTATTTTGTTTTGATTTGTTTTGATTTTTTTTTTGTTTTTCTTTTTTTGTTTTTCTTTTTTCTTTCTTTCCCTTTCTTTTCCCCCAGTTTCAAGTGTCTTCCGACTTGTTTGGTGTATATTTTCTGGGGTCTTTGTTACCCTGTTAGCATTTTGTTCTCTCATTCATCTATTCTCCTCTGGACAAAATGACAAGATGGAAAAAATCACCTCAACAAAAAGAACAAGAGGCAGTACGGACTGCCAGGGACCCAATCAATATGGACATTAGTAAGATGCCAGAACTAGAGTTCAGAATGATGATTTTAAAGATACTAGCTGGGCTTGAAAAAAGCATGGAAGTTATTAGAGAACCCCTTTCTGGAGAAATAAAAGAACTAAAATCTAACCAAGTCAAAATGAAAAAGCTATGAATGAGGTGCAATAAAAACGGAGGCTCTAACTGCTAGGATAAATGAGGCAGAAGAGAGAATTAGTGATATAGAAGACCAAATGATGGAAAATAAAGAAGCTGAGAAAAAGAGAGATAAACAACTACTGGATCACGAGGGCAGAAATCAAGAGATAAGTGATACCATAAGACAAAACAACATTGGAATAATAGGGATCCCAGAAGAAGGAGAAAGAGAGAGGGGCAGAAGGTATATTGGAGCAAATTATAGCAGAGAACTTCCCTAATTTGGGGAAGGAAACAGGCATCAAAATCCAGGAGGCATAGAGAACCCCCCTCAAAATCAACAAAAATAGGTCAACACCCCAACATCTAATAGTAAAACTTACAAGTCTCAGAGACAAAGAGAAAATCCTGAAAGCAGCTCAGGAGAAGAGATATGTAATCTGTAGTGGTAGAAATATTAGATTGGCAACAGACCTATCCACAGAGACCTGGCAGGCCAGAAAGGACTGGCATGATCTATTTAGAGCACTAAGTGAGAAAAATCTGTAGCCAAGAATACTATATCCAGCTAGGCTGTCATTGAAAATAGAAGGAGAGATAAAAAGCTTCCAGGACAAACAAAAAGCTAAAGGAATTTGCAAACACAAAACCAGCCCCACAAGAAATATTGAAAGGGGTCCTCTAAGCAAAGAGAGAGACAAAAAGCAACATAGACCAGAAAGGTACACAAAAAATATACAGTAAGAGTCACCTTACAGGTAATACAATGACACTAAAGATATATCTTTCAATAGTTACCCTGAATGTAAATGAGCTAAATGCCCCCGTCAAAAGACACAGGCTATCAGATTGGATAAAAAAACAAGACCCATAGATATGTTGTCTACAAGAGACTCATTTTAGACCCAAAGACAGTCCCAGGTCGAAAGGGAGGGGGGTAGAAAACCATTTACCATGCTAATGGACACCAAAAGAAAGCTGGGGTGGCAATCCTTACAACAGAAAAATTAGATTTTAAACCAAAGCCTGTAATAAGAGATGAGGAAGGACACTATATCATCCTTAAAGGGTCTATCCAACAAGAAGATCTAACGATTGTAAATATCTATGCCCCCAACATGGGAGCAGCCAATTATATAAGGCAATTAATAACAAAAGCAAAGAAACACATCAACAATACAATAATAGTGGGGAACTTTAACACCCCCCTCACTGAAATGGACAGGTCTTCTAAGCAAAAGATCAACAAGGAAATAAAGACTTTAAAGGACACACTGGACCAAATGGACTTCACAGATATATTCAGAACATTCCATCCCAAAGCAACAGAATACACGTTCTTCTCTAGTGCCCATGGAACATTCTCCAGAATAGATCACATCCTAGGTCACAAATCAGGTCTCAACTGGAACCAAAAGATTGGGATCATTCCCTGCATATTTTCAGACCACAATCCTTTGAAACTAGACCTCAGTCACAAGAGGAAAGCCGGAAAGAACTCAAATACATGGAGGCTAAAGAGCATCCTACTAAAGAATGAATGGGTCAACCAGGAAATTAAAGAAGAATTTAAAAAATTCATGGAAACAAATGAAAATGAAAGCACAACTGTTCAAAATCTTTGGGATGCAACAAAAGCAGTCCTAAGAGGAACGTATATAGCAATACAAGCCTTTCTCAAGAAACAAGAATGCTCTCAAATACATAACCTAACCCTACACCTAAAGGAGCTAGAGAAAAAACAGCAAATAAAGCCTAAACCCAGCAGGAGAAGAGAAATCATAAAGATCAGAGCAGAAATCAATGAAACAGAAACCAAAAGAACAGTAGAACAGATCAATGAAACTAGGAGCTGGTTCTTTGAAAGCATTAACAAGATTGATAAATCCCTGGCCAGATTTATCAAAAAGAAAAGAGAAATGACCCAAATCAACAAAATCATGAATGAAAGAGGAGAGATCACAACCAACACCAAAGAAATACAATTATAAGAACATATCATGAGCAACTATATGCCAGCAAATTAGATAACCTGGAAGAAACGGATGCATTCCTAGAGATGTATCAACTACCAAAACTGAACCAGGAAGAAATAGAAAACCTGAACAGACCTATAACCACTGAGGAAATTGAAGCAGTTATCCAAAATCTCCCAAGAAACAAAAGCCCAGGTCCTGATGGCTTCCCATGGGAATTCTACCAAACATTTAAAGAATTAATACCTATTCTTCTGAAACTGTTCCAAAAAATAGAAATGGAAGGAAAACTTCCAAACTCATTTTATGAGGGCATCATTAACTTGATCCCAAAACCAGACAAAGACCTCATCAAAAAGGAGAATTACAGACCAATATTCTTGATGAACATGGATGCAAAAATTCTCACCAAAATACTAGCCAGTAGGATCCAACAGTACATTAAAAGGATTATTCACCATGACCAAGTGGGATTTATCCCTGGGCTGCAAGTTTGGTTCAACATCTGCAAATCAATCAATGTGATACAATACATTAATAAAAGAAAGAACAAGAACAATATGATCCTCTCAGTAGATGCAGAAAAAGCATTTGACAAAGTATAGCATCCTTTCTTGATCAAAACTCTTCAGAGTATAGGGATAGAGGGTACCTACCTCAATATCATAAAAGCCATCTATGAAAAACCCACAGCAAATATCATTCTCAATGGGGAAAAACTGAGAGCTTTCCCCCTAAGGTCAGGAACATGGCAGGGATGTCCACTATCACCAATGCTATTCAACATAGTATTAGAAGCCCTAGCCAAAGCTATCAGACAACAAAAAGAAATAAAAGACATCCAAACTGGCCAAGAAGAAGTGAAACTCTCACTTTTTGATATGATACTTTAGGTGGAAAATCCAAGAGACTCCATCCCAAAACTGCTAGAAGTCATACAGAAATTCAGTAAAGTGGCAGGATATAAAATCAATGCACAGAAATCAGTGGCATTCCTATACACCAACAACAAGACAGAAGAGAGACAAATCAAGGAGTCGATCCCATTTACAATTGCACCCAAAACCATAAGATACCTAGGAATAAATCTAACCAAAGAGGCAAAGGATCTATACTCAGAAAACTGTAAAATACTCATGAGAGAAATTGAGGAAGACACAAAGAAATGGAAAAACGTTCCATGCTCGTGGATTGGAAAAACAAATATTGTGAAGATGTCAATGCTCCCTAGAGCAATCTACACATTCAATGCAATCCCCATCAAAATACCATCCACTTTTTTCAAAGAAATGGAACAAATAATCCTAAAATTTGTATGGAACCAGAAAAGACCCCGAATAGCCAGAGGAATGTTGAAAAAGAAAAGCAAAGCTGGCGGCATCACAATTCCGGACTTCAAGCTCTATTACAAAGCTGTCATCGTCAAGACAGTATGGTCCTGGCACAAAAACAGACACATCGATCAATGGAACTGAATAGAGAGCCCAGAAATGGACCCTCAACTC
This sequence comes from Zalophus californianus, assembly GCF_009762305.2. Classification (NCBI taxonomy): domain Eukaryota; kingdom Metazoa; phylum Chordata; class Mammalia; order Carnivora; family Otariidae; genus Zalophus; species Zalophus californianus. The sequence continues at coordinate 175,314,826 of NC_045597.1, read as the reverse complement.
TATTGTCAACTAATCTTCGACAAAGCAGGAAAGAATGTCCAATGGAAAAAAGACAGTCTCTTCAACAAATTGTGTTGGGAAAATTGGACAGCCACATGCAGAAGAATGAAACTGGACCATTTCCTTACACCACACACAAAAATAGACTCCAAATGGTTGAAAGACCTAAATGTGAGACAGGAGTCCATCAAAATCCTAAAGGAGAACACAGGCAGCAACCTCTTCCACCTCAGCCGCAGCAACTTCTTCCGAGACACATCGCCAAAGGCAAGGGAAGCAAGGGCAAAAATGAACTATTGGGACTTCATCCAGATAAAAAGCTTTTGCACAGCAAAAGAAACAGTCCACAAAACCAAAAGACAACCCACAGAATGGGAGAAGACATTTTCAAATGCCATATTAAATAAAGGGTAGTGTCCAAAATCTATAAAGAACTTATTCAACAAAACACCCAAAGAGCAAATGATCCAATCAAGAAATGGGCAGAAGACATGAGCAGACATTTTTCCAAAGAAGACATCCAAATGGCCAACAGACACACGAAAAAGTGCTCAACATCACTCGGCATCAGGGAAATCCAAATCAAAACCTCAATGAGATATCACCTCACACCAGTCAGAATGGCTAAATTTAACAAGTCAGGAAATGACAGATGTTGGCGGGGATGAGGAGAAAGGGGAACCCTCCTACACTGTTGGTGGGAATGCAAGCTGGTGCAAGCCACTCTGGAAAACAGTATGGAGCTTCTTCAAAAAGTTGAAAATAGAACTACCATACGATCCAGCAATTGAACTACTGGGTATTTACCCCCAAAGACACAAATGTAGGGATCTCAAGGGGTACGTGCACCCCGATGTTTATAGCAGCAATGTTCACAATAGCCAAACTGTGGAAAGAGCCAAGATGTCCATCGACAGATGAATGGATAAAGAAGAGGTGGTATATATATATATATATATATATATATATATATATATATACATATATATACAATGGAATATTATGCAGCCATCAAAAGGAATGAGATCTTGCCATTTGCAACGACGTGGATGGAACTGGAGGGTATTATGCTGAGTGAAATAGGTCAATCAGAGAAAGACATGTATCATATGACCTCACTGATACGAGGAATTCTTAATCTCAGGAAACAAACTGAGGGTTGCTGGAGTGGTGGGGGTGGGAGGGATGGGGTGGCTGGGTGATGGACATTGGGGAGGGTATGTGCTATGGTGAGCGCTGTGAATTGTGCAAGACTGTTGAATCACAGACCTGTACCTCTGAAACAAATAATACATTATAGGTTAAAGAAAAGAAAAAAGAAGACAGCAGGAGGGGAAGTGTGAAGGGGGGAAATCGGAGGGGGAGATGAATCATGAGAGACAACGGACTCTGAAAAACAAGCTGAGGGTTCCAGAGGGGAGTGTGGCGGGAGGATGGGTTAGCCTGGTGATGGGTATTAAAGAGGGCGCGTTCTGCATGGAGCACTGGGTGTTTTACGCAAACAATGAGTCATGGAACACTTACATCAAAAACTAATGATGTAATGTATGGTGATTAACATAACATAATAATAATAATAAAAAGGTTTTGTTGACCTTTTCTGTTGCTGTGCAGAATCTTTTTATCTTGATGAAGTCCCAGTAGTTCATTTTTTCTTTTGTTTCTCTTGCCTTTGGAGACATGTCTAGGAAGAAGTTGCTCGCTCATTTCTTTCCACAGTAGTCTTCATGTCTTCCACAATATTTCAATTTAAATGTCTTCTGTACAGAATAGACCTGCATGAACTTCTTGACTTTCTATGGCCGCCCTTGACCTTCCATGACTCTGCCCCCATTATAAGCTTCCAGTACATCCTAGCTGTTGCCTTCTTAAGCACTTCTCACAAGTTGCAATGACTTATTTATTTATTGATTTGCTCCTTTGTATGTCCCCTGCCCTGGAATATAAGCTCCCAAAGGACCATATCTGTCCTGCTCTGCACTGGTCTCCAGTAGCTGCATGCTGCTGCGCAGGTACTTTACTCTTGAAAGCAGACAGTTGCTGAACAATAAAGTGGGCAGACATTGTGTAAGGCTCTGAGCTCAGTTCAGATTCATGGTAGCCAAAGGGGAAGGAGATACAAGTCATCCCAGATAGTCTGTAAATGGGATAATGCCCCTCAAGGAGACTGAGCCTTGGTTGTCCCCGGGGAGACAGGATAAGAGTGGAGGATGGATGCAGCTGGATTCTGAGCGGCAGAGGAAGGGTTAAAACTGAGGAGAAAGGGAAAAGACAAATGAAGTCTTCTCAAAGCAAAACAGATGTTTCACCTCATATCCACTTTGTTTCCATGAGGAAAAGGGGGAGCAGAGTGCTGGGGGGAGATGATGGGTATTTGCCTGGACTTCATTTCCTCCTGAGTTGTCTAGTCACTGGAGACCTGGGACCCTTGGCTCCCTTCTCCCCTTGACCCCTTTCTGCCTCAACAAATGACTCATGGTCAAAGCATTTGTGCAAAGCACAAGCAAGTGGCAGAGAGGAAGGGGCTGGAGAAAAATTCAGGAGCTGGCTGTTCTGACCCCAAAAGGCAAGAGTGGCTGTCTTCCAGGCCCAAGAGGGAAGCTGGGTTCCTAAGAACCCGTAGGGTCCTGGGAAAATCAGACAAATTATATGAGTAGTAAGGTGCCAGGGACATTGGGACCATGAAGATCCAGAAAGATCACCCTTAACTTCAGATGGGTAGAAACTTCACTTGAGGCAGGAGAGAGTCAAAGTACTTGGCCTTTGGCAGGATGATTGATTATTGGCAGGGAAGGATATTGTGGGGTATAATGCTGGAGTGGCACACAAATGCTCTCTCTCACGGCTGCTCATATTAAAAAAATAGTTATTAGGCACCTACTATGTGCCAGATCTTGATCTTATCATTGAGAATCACCAGTGAGCAAACAGCAAAATGTAGCCCTTACAATACTTACGTTCCAGGGGGCTAATGACTTATAAGGGCTCTTAGAATTTATATTCTCTGTCCTTCTATTTTGGGGATACTCTAATGCTGAAAGTAAAGCCATTCTGTTTGGAGATCTCTAAAAATTGTGATATTGGTGGCATTCTATAGTTTCAGGGACAGGGGCAGTGGCAGTTAAGATCTCAAAAAAGGGAAAGCAGAAAAGGCATTCACAGGAGAAATGACCACTTAAGCCCACTGTGACATGGCAGTCATGTTAAATGGTCCCATTGTGACACGGCAGTCATGACAAGTCATGAGGGGCAGGAGCTAAAGAGCTTAGAGCCAGGATGAGACAGATCCTTGGAGCATAAGGATGCCCTCGGCAGGAAGGAGCAGCTGGGTTTGCTTATTTGGTATCCCTGCAGTCAGTGGAGCAGATTCTCCCTGCTCCTCACTGCTTGTTCCCAGACCATTTGTGATTTTGCCACCCCAACCTTGCCTCCTGAGGGGTGCTGACTTTCAGTTCCACCAGGCCCCTCTCCTTCCCAGCTCTGCCATCTGCAGGAATGTTACCCTGCTTTCCTGGCTGGGTTCCATTTTTCTCATGGCTTCCCACCCCTTCTCTCTCAACGTTCTAGATGTGAGGAAGGCAGAAAGGGGGTGGGCAGGGCCATCAGGAGGTGGTGACTCTAGGGGCCGCTGAGAAAGGATCATTAGTTCCCTCTCCATCCTCCCTGAATTTCAGCAGCCCCTGCCAAGACCACACTGCGAGTGCTCTCATCTCCCAGACCCTTCCTTCTGATAGTGAAACTACTTACTCCTCACTGACCCCACCTTGTCTTCCTTGGCTCTCATTCCACTGCTGGAGCCATGTCTTGAAAGGCACTGAGTGTATCTGTTCCCCCCAGTACATTAGTTGATAGCCAATCCCCTCTGACTCAACTTTACTTCTTTCCTACTCAGCAGACACCCTGTGTTATAACATTGCAGCCTTTGTTATCAGAGGAACATAAACCTCTTTTAACTTAAGCTATTGTCAGTTACATGTCAGTTGCTTGCAGCCAACTATTTTCCTAACCAGTGGATCTGATTTCCCTGCTCTATTTGACTGGATGCTGCTTTGATGTAGTTGTTAAGGTTCCCATGTATCTCCTCTCATTATAGACGTTCCATGTTTTATGATACCACCAGAGCTAGAAGAGCCCTTAGAAGCCAACTCCCAGTTTCCTGACCTTTGATATGGTACACTAAAATGCACCAAGAGAAAGTAACATGGAGAGTTGGTGGGACAGCCAGGACTGGAGCCCAAGAATCTTAGAAATAAGTCCATTGTTTAGTGCCAGCCATTCCCCTATCTCCTTGATTTGAAATAGTAACAAAGGTCGACGGCATGAAGAGAATCCCCATGCTCTTGGTTGTGACCACAATGGCCACATTGTGGATAGGCACTGAGCATGGCCATGTGCCCTGAGGCTCTGATCATCTCGTGGAAAGACAGGCCCTGAAAGCACGGTCAGTGATCACCACCCTGGAGAGTGGGGAGGCCCCAGGCACTGGCTCACGGTGCTTTACTCTCTGCACCTCTAAACTGCTTTCCTGGATACATACTCAGCCTCCGCTCAAGGTCTTGGAAGTCAGTCCCCGAGAGCAGCACTCAGGCGTGAGCTCAGTGACCACACTCTTGCAGGCTCCATGAGCACAAGCTAATTAACTAGGGAAGGTGCACACACAGGAAACATGCTGTTCACCGGCTGTCTGTTTCTCTTTGTCTCTCTCTCATCTTGACTTCTGTTAAGTCCCATTGAAGCATTCGATATCTTACTCTTCATTTTCATATGTATGTCATCTTCCCTCACTCTTTGAACACTGAACACTTAGCAGTGACTCTTATCTTATTAATTTGCTTTTTATAAACCCCAGCCTCAGGTTAGGCCTTTGCACTTCCTGTTCCTTCTTCCAGGAAGGCTCTTGCCTTTGGTCCTTTGGTTATCCCTGATGGCCACCTCAGCCTCGGCACAAATACTGACTCCTTGGGCAAGCCTCTGCACCCCAGCCCCCAGCCCTCTGCTGCCTGTGCCTCACTAGCATGCCACTTCCTTCCCTGCTCAGCCTAGACATATTCTTTCTGATATAGTATTTGGCACCAGTTGAAATGATCTTATTTGTATGTTTACTTGTTTTATTTCCATTTGGCCAGTTAGAATGCAAGCACCTCTCCTAGGGCAGAAGCATCCATCCTGGTGCTTCCCAGTACCAAAAACTGTCTGGCTTGACACAGACATCCAAAAGTCGTTTGGAGAACTAAAGCAGGCTGGAGAAGATGAACTTTTGAAAGAGCCCATTCCACATCATAGCTTGTCTGTGCTGTGGGCGTAGGGCAGCCATCAAATGCCAAGGACCAGCTCTCATGCCAGCTCTAGATCTTAGGTGCCCAACACAATGAAGAACATTCATGCAGTGACGTTCCTCTCCCGTTTTCCTTCCCAGTGTTCTTTCCTGAACACTTGAGGTATCAGATGTTACTCACAGATGTTAAAACAAGCCCTTCTATATCCATCCCCACCCAAGGAGTGGGGCTTTTGTTGCTTTTCTAGGATGGGGAAGATTTCTCTTAAAAGCTTGGTTAGAGGTGCATGCCCTTACTTGCTGGCTGCTAATCCCACCTCCGCCTGACTCTGAGCTCTTATGAGAAAGTATCTCTCTTTCTTCCCCTGATCTGCCTGAACTGGAAACCCTCAGGCATCAGCAGAGTCCCCGCGATTCTCCTTGAAAGACCACAACTTCTTGCATGCCTCCGCAGATATTTGGATGGATTTTCAACTTGGCTCTTTTTTTCCCCTTGTATTAAATCCAATCTCTTCAGTTTGAGCTTTAAGGGCTGTCTCTCACCACCTCCTCACTCCCCCAGCCCAATTTCACCAATACCCAACTTCCCATTATTTGTAGGCTTCCCTAAAATGCTTCCTGGTCCTGATCTGCATGCTTCAGCCTCCATGTTTGTCATCCTCTGCCCATGACAACCTGCAGAGAACTATCCTTGCCTCTCCTTGTTACGACTTTCCCCTCATTCACAAATCCATACTCAAAACTTTGTCCTGTAGGAGAGCTTTCCTGATTTACTCCCTCTCGCCTGCCTTACCTGAGTAACTCCAGCTGTCTCTCCAATGTATCCATCTGTCTCATCAGGAGCCTGATGTGCACAGATGTGGGTAGCTATCAGATTTGGGGGCCATTTAGCCTTTCTGTTCGGTGAAATTTTCTTTTAGGTGAGAAATTTGATTTTCTGGGTCTGGGATGGCAATGTGTCTACATTTTTTTTTTTTTTTTTTTTTAACTAACCCTCTTTTTCTTTAGTGGGCATCAGAGTAGTGTACAAATAGGGAGACTATAAATGAGTAATCATGATTCCAGGTTTTTTCCTCCTCGTCATTCCCACCACGGCTCATCTGCTCATCCTCTCTATGGCCTGTGGCTAACAAATTGTGACCCAGAGAAATGATCTTGAGTCAAACAGTCATTTCTCTTTTTCAGGCAACCCCGCAAGGGCTTGACAGGAGGAGGCAAGAGAGCAAAAGAGCCTCTGGCCTCAGGGGTCTTACAGTTTGTCAGAAAAGGGGAATCTTAAACCAACATAAAGGAAAACACATGGAAAGGGGAGCTGAAGGGAATGGCTTGAAACCCAGAATCTTGGCTCTTGGAACTTTGTTTCACCCACCATTGACTCTCCTGGCAACTGTCTAGGGATATTTCAGAGTCACTTGGGTAGAGCCCGAGAATGAATAAAATGTCTCTTTTCATAGACCCACCGGGCTGGCCGAGAGCTGGGAAGGTCATTCTGCCCATTCCCTTGCCCCAGGCCAGACCACATCAATTCCGCCTGCCCAGTCAGGGGTATCTCCTGTTTCCAAACCTCATCTGAGACAGATCCTACCCCGGTCTCACTGTCTGCTCTTCCTGCCCTGTGGTTTTGAGCCTGGGTAGTGAATGGCTGAGACAGCTGCATTCCTTGGACTGCCTTGAAGCCATGCATATTTGTCAAGCACTCCTGGGGAGGGACCTCAGGGGATCTAGAGGCTAAGGCCTGTGCGGATCTGCCCAGCCATACTCAGCTTTTTCCACTGGGTGTCTCAATGGCATTCTGTCCATGCTCCAAGGTGGGGAGGTGGATCCCATTTGCAAAGAGATGAATACTGGCATTTGACTTATTGCTGTATCAGGGCCCAGAAGCCCTGGCAGAGAATATGTCTCTTTAATTGGGAAAAAAAAGGACTTTGAATTCCACCTGCTTGCTCAGTCTTCAGCACCTCTTCTCCTTCCACTCTGCTTCTCTCTTCTCACCTGTCAGAGGAACAAAAGGGTAACATGGGGTGCCGCCTGCCAGGATAGGACCCGCTGCTGGCCCTGTCTTTGCTTAGAGTTCCATAGTTCAGCTGTTCTGTAAGGCAACTGCTGTCAGCTGATACTGCTAGGTGTTGCCAGCCGAGGCTCTGAAGGGAACCACAAGTGGACTAGGGGAAGAGGTCACCTCAAGTGGACAGAGTGTTGATGAATGGCCGAGATTTAGGTATCTTTTAAGACAGGTACCTCTGTCAAGTTTTTTCTATGTCTTTACTATGGAAACTTACCTTCCTTCCAGATCACTTCAGCTTTTCCCATTCTGAAGAGTGACTTTGTAGAGTTTGGTGGCCAACTGCACAACCACAGATGATGAACAAGAAGCAACAGCCATCGCACAAGCTATTTCTTCTGCTGGGGCATGTTCTCCACCCACACCCTTCCACCACACCTCCAGCCATTGTTGACCTCGCTCCTCAGAGCCTTCTGGTCTTCCCCGGGTGAGGCTTCTTCAGCCCAGGGAGCTGCTCTTCCTCCATGCTGCCACTGCAGCCCAAGAGAAAAATTGGGAAAAAGTGCTCTCACAGAAACCAAGAGAGGAGGGGAATGCCTCAAAGAAGTTAGTAAGAATTGAAATGTTTGGACTGGGCTTAGAGTTCAGCAGGAAATCAGTCTTCTCTTGGAGAGAGACTCCAGGGTTTGCAAAGTTGTGAATGGAAGGGAGTGAATGAAAGTAAATCACAGACAGTGCATTTAGACCACTCCTTCAAGAAATGACCCGTGAAGTAGAAGAGCAAAAAGGCAGTAGCTAAAGACTGGGACATGAAAAAGGAAGATAACTTATTTATGTATTTTTTAAGATGGAAGTGAGTTGAGAAATAAATAGATTCGGGACATTCTCTATTTACCACATCCAGATCCATGCTTGACCTTTTCCATGTGTGCCCTGAGAGACTGACCTTTCATGACTGTGGAAGAGGCCCCCTGCAGTCTGGCTTCCAGGTGGGTTTGGTCCCTGAGAAGCACCAACAGGACATTAGAGAGTGGGAGAAGAAGGAGTTTGTGGTATTTGCTCCCTTGTTTCTCTTCTTACCTGGTCAGGGCTTGGCAGTGGACAATGAGTCTCTGTCAAAGGCCTTAAGTTCTACCAGGCAACCATCTCCTCTAGCTATGGCTCTGACGTTCTGCTAGTTCTGTTGATTGCTTCCTTTCTCTTTCTTCTTTAGACCTAAGGACGGTGTTAGCTTCCTGCTCTTGCTGACCTTGAAAGCTTCACTAATCCTTCATGATTTCCCTTCACTCTGACCACACCCTTGCAAGGAGTCCCTTTATTAGACTCTCCTGAATTGCCCCATTTGAGTATGCCATCTATTTCTTACTGGGGATTTGACTGGCAAAAGGAGTGGTGGTGATTAAAGACCCTGTTTTCATCAGAAGTCTCTGTCTGTGGCTCTTTGTCTGTCTGTCATCCATCTGTCTCCCTCTCTGTCTCAGCCTTCATGTTTTCATGAAGCAACACTTGGCTTTGTTCATCATCTCTACTGATTGCTACTATTTCATTGGAATGGGACAGAGTTGAGCTGGGTACTGGGAGAAGGCAGAACGCAGGTAGGGAAACAAGGAGCCAGAAGCAGAGCCAAGCACACCTGGGAGAGGAGGCCTATTAGGAGGTGGTCAGATTTGGAGCCCAGATAGACATGCATATATACAAATATCTATGATTCTACTCTTCTATCTGGAGAACCCCAATACAATGGGAAAACAAAGCTCAGGGATACAAACAAAATATAGACAGAAAGAGAAATTATACGTATAGACACACAAGCATGTGAATGACAGGTAAGAGATATGGGAAATGGATTGAGAGCCTCCAGCATACATCTGATTAGGAGTTCTAGGGAAAAAGTGTAGAGAACAATATAAATTCTCTGAATTGAAATCTTGAATCCTTAGGCTAAAACTTCACATAAAGTGCAAACAGAATAAAAATAAACTTACACCTGTTTATGTTGTAGCAAAACTGCATAACATGAATGACAAAAAATAAACATTAAAAGTTACCAGAAAGAAAAGACTGCTTAGCCACAAAGGAATAATTAATGACAAAGGAATTATCTTCAGCCACATAAGACCCCCAAATACAAATGAATTAATATCTTCAAAGCACTGAGGGAAAAAATAGTTAATCTAGAATTTCATACCCAGCTTAATTATTATTCAGTTGTGAGGGAAAAACAGGGAAAGATTCAGCTACATAAAGAATATGGGTATTTACTGCTCACAGACGCCTGTGCATAGTTCAAGAAGCAGAAAAGTGAAATTAGAGGGAAGAGCTGGAAGAAAGAAAAAAATAGTTGTAAAGTATTTCAGTAAGTGCGCAAATTATTGACAGTGGAGACATAAATTTTGTGTTAAAAAAGGAAGGAGAGCTGGAAGTTGAGATGATAAATACCAAAGAATGTTGGTGGTAGAAGGGCTGAGTAATTAAAACATACTGACATCCTTGGCTTATGTAAGAGGATGCTAGAGATAATAAATAAATGTAGATCTAGGAAAAATGTGTATGAGTATATGTATTAAAAATCTGTGAGTGGAATTCTGCGTGGAGCACTGGGTGTTATGCACAAACAATGAATCATGGAACACTACATCAAAAACTAATGATGTAATGTATGGTGATTAACATAACAATAAAAAAATTAAAAACAAAAATCTGTGAGTGGAGCATCTGAGTGGCTCAATCGGTTAAGTGTCCTACTCTTGATTATGGCTCAGGTCATGATTTCTGCATCCTGGGATCCAGCCCTGAGTCAGGTTACCTGATCAGTGCAGAGTCTGCTTGAGTTTCTCTCTCTCCCTCTCCCCCTGCCCCTCCTCCCCCCATCCTCTCTCTCTCTAAAAAAAAAAAAAAAAAAGGCAAAAACAAATCTGTGAGTAACCATTAGACTAGCAGAAATGCAACTGAACTTCTAGACCAGGAGTCACATGGGGAAAAGGTGGTGGTGGTGGTGGTGTGGAGGAGGGTAAACATTTGCTACAGCTCTGTTAATACAACTAAATGCAGGGAAGGAGAAAAAAAAAGGATTTAAAAAAGAAACATGAGAAGTGTAAACACAAAATGAGTGAAAATAAACACTGGTTTACAAAAAAAAGCAAGTTGCAGAATCTTATGTACAGTATGATACCATTTACCTTTAAAGTTACCATACTCACAAAATAATAGTAAATATTTTTGCATAAAAATGTACTGAAAACACAGAAATCTGTGCAGATGGGATGCACACCTTTAAAAAGGCGAGAAGGGAAGGAGAAAAGGGGGTTTCAGCTGTATCTTAATGGTTTACTTATTTAGTTTTATAAAGCCTGAACCCTATCTTCATATTAGCATTTCAAAAATATCTGTGGTGGTGTGTGTTTATGTTTTGTTGTTCTGTATGCTTTTCTCTATATTTAAAATGTCTCGTGATTTTTCAGGAGGAGACACTGAAAGATAGCACTGTACAGCTACAGAGAGAGGATGAAAACGAGTATGAGTTGATGGCAGTGTAGGATTTCCTTAGGTCCAGGGACAGACTTGAGAAGGGTTCCTAAGGTCACAGCTAGGTATAGATACTGGTTGAGTCTGTAGATCAAGTAACCTTTTATTCCTGGAAGTTTCACCTTGGTTTGTTTAGAACTAAGAAAGTGTAAGGTGTGAGTTGGAAGTAAATCAAACCTAGGTTAAGTTCTAGGAGATGTGGCACGGGGGGAAGGAGACTTGGTCCAAGGGAGCCAGTAAGGGACTGTTTCCTTCTCTCAACCTGCACTAGGCTGAACTGTACACATTTGAAGTGACTATTGAATTTTTACCTAGTATTCATTAAGCACTCGTTATGCCTCATGCCACTCAGCTAAATCCTTAACTTACGTTATCTTATTTAAACCTGTTCAGCTCATGGATAGGTAAGCATTGTTTTTATTGACTTGCCATTTTTTAAAAAGATTTATTTATTTATTTTAGAGAGAGAGAGTGTGATCATGGAGGGGGTGAGGGGCAGAGGGAGAGGGAGAGAGAGAGAATCTTAAGCAGACTCCCCACCAAGCATGGGGCCCAAAGTGGAGCTCAATCTTGCTCCATCCCACAACCCTGAGATCATGACCTGAGCTGAAATCAACAGTGGGACGCTTAACTGACTGAGCCACCCAGGCATCCCTTGACTTGTCATTTCATTAAGAGGCAGGATAAAAGAGTGGTTAGGGTCAATGACTTTATAGAATTAGGTCACAGCTTTGTTCCTTAGTAGCTATGTGATTATGGCAGGTCACTTAAATTCTCTGTGGCTCAGTTTCCTCATTTTATGTATTTTTTTTAATTTTTTCTTTTTTTTAAGTAGGCTCCACACCCAGGGTGGAGCCTCGTATGGAGTTCAATCACATGATCCTGAGATCAAGACCTGAGCTGAGATCAAGAGTCAGACACTTAACCATCTGAGTCACCCAGACACCCTAAAGCTTTTCATTCTAAAATGGGAATGTTAATTTTACCTACCTCACTGCATTTTTGTGCAGATTAAATGTATTGATATATGTGAAGTCTTAGGAAGACTGGTTGGCATATAGTGATTTCTATGTAAGTAGGGTGCCTGGGTGGCTCAGTTGGTTATGTTATGTAAGTAGTTACTATTATTGCTATTTTGGATGAGAAAACAAAGGTCTTGAAAGACAAAGTAACTTGCAAAATCTCACAGCTAGCTGGACATTGTGGGCAAGACTGCAGTGGCTAGTTTTGTTGACTGTTTGCTTTGCTGTGCAGAAACTTTTTATCTTGATGAAGTCCCAAAAGTTCATTTTTGCTTTTGTTTCCCTTGTCTTTAGAGATGTGTCTTGAAAGAAATTTTTGTGGTCAATGTTGAAGAGGTTACTGCCTATGTTCTCCTCTAGGATTTTGATGGGTTCCTATCTCACATTGAGGTCTTTCATCCATTTTGAGTTTATCTTTGTGTATGGTGTAAGAAAATGGTTCAGTTTCATTCTTCTGCATATGGCTGTCCAATTTTCCCAGCACCATTTATTGAAGAGACTGTCTTTTTTTCCACTGGATATTCTTTCCTGATTTGTCAAAGAGTAGTTCACCATAGAGTTGAGGGTCCATTTCTGGGTTCCCTATTCTGTTCCATTGATCTATGCGTCTGTTTTTGTGCCAATGCCACGCTGTTTTGGTGATTACAGTCTTGTAATATAGCTTGGAGTCAGGCATTGTGGTGTCCCGAGCTTTGGTTTTCTTTTCCAACATTCCCCTGGTGATTTGGGGTCTTTTCCAGTAACCCATGGAATGGGAGAAGATATGTGAAAGTGACATTTTAGACAAAGGTCTGATGTCCAAGATCTATAAAGAACTTCTCAAACTCAACACCCAAAACACAAATAATCCAGTCAAGAAATGAGCAGAAGACATGAACAGACACTTCTCCAAAGAAGACATACAAATGGCTAACAGACACATGAAAAGATATTCAACATCACTAGCCATCAGGGAAATACATATCAAAACCACAATGAAATACCACCTTACACCAGTTAGAATGGCAAAAATTACCAAGATAGGAAGCAACAAATGTTGGCAAGGATGTGGAGAGAGGAGAATCCTCTTACCCTGTTGGTGGGAATGCAAGCTGGCACAGCCACTCTGGAAAGCAGTATGGAGGTTCCTCAAGACATTAAAATAGAGCTACCTTAAGACCCAGCAATTGTACTACTGGGTATTTACCCGACAGGTACAGATGTAGTGAAAAGAAGGGGCACATGCACCCCAATGTTCATAGCAGTGATGTCCACAATAGTCAAACTGTGGAAGGAGTCAAGATGTCCTTCAACAGATGGATGGATAAAGAAGATGTGGTTCATATATACAATGGAATATTACTCAGCCATCAGAAAGGATGAATATCTACCATTTGCAGTGACATGGATGAAACTGGAGGGGATTATGTTAAGTGAAATAAGTCAAGCAGAGAAAGACAATTCTCATATGGTTTCACTCATATGTGGAACATAAGGAATAGCACAGAGGACCACAGGGGAAGGGAGGGAAAACTGAGTGGGAAGAAATCAGAGAGGGAGACTAACCATGAGAGACTCTGGACTCCAGGAAGCAAACTGAGGGTTACAGAAGGGAGGGGGGTGGGGAGGTGTGGTAGCAGGGTGATGGGTATTAAGGAGGGCACATATTGTGATGAGCCCTGGGTGTTATACACAACAAATGAATCATTGAACACTGCACCAAAAATTAATGATGTACTATATGTTGGCTAACTGAACATAAAAAAAAAAAAAAGACTGTAGTAGCTCCCTTATAACCTGTAGTTAGCTAGCACAAGGACAAACTAACACAGTGAGAGTGGTAGACCAGAAGGATGGTAAGAACTTGGGTCTTGCTGATGTCATGGAGCTCTCTATTAGCCAACTCTGTAACTTACCTACCCATGGACTTTTGTTATGCGAAGTAACCTGTGTTCTTAATTGTTCAAGCCAGTTGAGATGTACAGCTTTCTGCTATTTACAGCTCAAATCTCCCAAACCAATTCAACTGCCATAGCAAACTCTTGCTATTAGGGGGGAGAAATAGTATCATGGGATCTTTGACCATTGAAGGGCAACTCCAGGCCTATGGTTTTGTCACTGAGAGTGGGGAGTGAGTTGTGGCAGCACTAGATGACAGTTGAAACTGTTTTCTCACATCGAACTAGAAAAGGCCATTTCATGAACTAGGTTACCAGCTGTTAAAGAAGCAGAGCTCCCTCAGCCCTCTAAACTGAAGAGCTCCCCGAACAACTAAACAATCACCATTCAGAGAAGGGGGTAGGGTGATGATGCTCCTGGAGATTCCCCCAACTCAGATTAAGATGCATGAAGGTAATAAAAACCACCCAAAAGGAACTGTAAAAAGAGACCTCGGGAAGCCCATCCAAGAGAGTGAAAGGAAGGAGAACAGAAGGAACCCGTGGAAAGAAAATCTTGCAGGCCAAATGAGGGTCCAAAAATAATGAGACCAAAATTCAAAGAAGTAATTTAAACCAAATAAGGCAGGGAAGGCTGAGCCAGTAAGGGGCGGGCTCACTCTGCAGGGAGCAGGCGGGCAGCAGGGGTGGAGTTGAGCGGAGTTCAGTTTGGGACAGTCCATGGGTCAGGACAGAGAAAGGCACTCATCTGAGGGCCTGGAGCTCCCACTGCCCGGGTCAGAGAAGGGGGTGGGGTTAGATGGGTACCTTCTTCCCTCTCCTGCTGCAACGAGCCCAGGAGCCTCATCTTCCCCACCCCCCACTGGCAGGACTGCTTGCATTTGCAAAACTGACCCTGTCTGGGTGGGCTTGCTGTCACTGCCAGGGAGATCCTCTGGGACCAGGCAAGTGAAGGAAATCTTACTTGCTTGGAGCCAAACTTCTTTAGGCCCTACTTTATATTTTATTCCAGTTAAGAATTACAGGGATGCCAGGGATGAAGGATGCTAAGCCCATTAACTGCCTTCTGAATTTTGGACTTGGGCTTTTGTTGATCCTATAGTCCAGGTAATTGCCTAGCAGCTTAATGTCAGAGCATCCATCTGGTTCATTTGTGTATTCTGCATGTGGATGTGTGTGTGCATGTATACATGAAAAAAAATTTCTGTTTACCTTTTCCACTTACCGTAGTCTCTATTCTAAACTGAAACTCCATACCTTCCACCACAGCCTTTTAAGCCACAATACTGACTTAAAACAAACAAAAATTAATGTTTTCACAAGAATTAAGGATTTGGAAAGGTGATGGAATGAACATGGAGAATGTAAGTTCCTAGAGCGATCTAGAAAGGTCTTCCTTCCATGTGCCTCCCTTGATTATGATCTCTCATATTTATTCTCACTACTGAGGACAAAACCAAACTATATATCACATGCACCAATTGATTCACACTGCATTCAAATATACAAAGAAAATGTGGCTCACATGGCTTTTACAATTACTCTATGACTGATCTGAGTCTCAACAGCACTGGCTAGGGGGAAAACGACCTTGTCACTTAATGATACTTCAGTCACTTAAAGATACTGGGTTAAATAACAGTAATCCCAAAGACAGCTGGAGTTGTTTGGCATTCTCCTCCCCCAGATGGCACCTGGAGCTTAAGGGGGACTAGAGCAACTTCATGGTGGAAGGAAAGAAGGGGGCTTTGAGGGGCGCCTGGGAGGCTCAGATGGTTCAGCGTCTGCCTTTGGTTCAGGTCATGATCTCAGGGTCCTGGGATTGAGTCCCGCATTGGGCTCCCTGTTCAGTGCAGAGCCTGCTTCTCCCTCTCCCTTTGTCATTCCATCTGCTTGTGCTCTCTGGCTCTATCTCTCTGTCAAATAAATAAATAAAAATCTTAAAAAAAAAAAAGAGAAGGGGTCTCTGAGTAAAATGGTATCCTCTGGACTCCTTCCAGTCTCCACTGTGGAGTGGATGGTCTGGTGTGGTTCCTGGGTTGGTGACCATTGGTCTCAAGAGGACTTTGTGGGGGGGGCACCTGGGTGGCTCAGTCGTTAAGCGTCTGCCTTCGGCTCAGGTCGTGATCCCAGGGTCCTGGGATCGAGGCCCGCATGGGGCTCCCTGCTCGGCGGGAAGCCTGCTTCTCCCTCTCCCACTCCCCCTGCTGTGTTCCCTCTCTTGCTGTGTCTGTCTGTCAAATAAATAAATAAAATCTTAAAAAAAAAAGAGGACTTTGGGGGGCAATGTGGCACCTTCTTCTTAACCTGGGAACCTCTCAGCACTCCTTGGCCTCTCTCTGGAGCACTTATATAAACTTTTGACTCCACTGCTCACCACAAGTGGTCTGTGTGTTGGGAGTTTGAAAAGCATTGCTATAGGCTTGCCCATCCATTCATTTCTCTGCTCTGCTGCTGAGCTACTGCATGGGCCACCATGACTGTGGCTTTGTGTATGGTCCTGGCAACAGGCTCATGAGCTCCTCCAGGCTGTGCTTGGGGAAGAGTGCCTACCCTAAATGTTCACAGGTTCCTCTCATACCTACCTAGAAATTCCCACCCTGCCTCCTTTGGTCTTGGAGTTCATCCCAGGAAGGGAAAATAAGGACACGTAAGTCTTTTGCTCTCCTTTCCTGTTTTTCTATTCTACACATACTCCCCCTGGGGACACCCAGGTAGTTTACCTTCCACTCTGGTCTGCAGGGTAGAGTGGGCTTGGAACATTCCCCTACTCTCTTTCTACCTGAGATGCCATTTGCCCTCATTTTCTGAGTCATGAAGGCAAATAGGGTGAAAGGAATGAGAACTTGTTTTCACAGATAAGCATGCATTACTTTTGAAATACTTAGAAAATATAGCAATTACATTAGCATATATGGATGGTTGAGACTGGCTGGAGCTCTGTTTAGGGAAGGAGCTTAGTAAAGCCTGTTTTCAGGCTGAGAAGAGAAAGGGAAGAAGAGTTTAGACAGCATGGAGTAACATCTTTAAGGTTTCTGCAAGTTTCTTTGCCCTGTATGCTCCTACTTTCTTTTAATTTCACTACAGCACATAAATCTTCATCTCTCACTATCCCTCCTGGTCCTACAGGATATTCTCAGGATCGACCGCCTCAAGGATTAATTTCTTTTTTAAAATTTTTTATTGTTATGTTAATCACCATACATTACATCATTAGTTTTTGATGTAGTGTTCCATGATTCATTGTTTGTGCATAACACACAGTGCTCCACGCAGAACATGCCCTCTTTAATACCCATCATCAGGCTAACCCACCCCCCCACCCCCTCCCCTCCAGAACCCTCCGTTTGTTTTTCAGAGTCCATCATCTCTCATGGTTTGTCTCCCCCTCCGATTTCCCCCCCTTCATTCTTCCCCTCCTGCTATCGTCTTCTTTTTTTTTCTTAACATATACTGCATTTGCCTCAGAGGTACAGATCTGTGATTCAACAGTCTTGCACAATTCACAGCGCTCACAATAGCACATACCATCTCCAATGTCCATCACCCAGCCACCCCCTCCCTCCCAACCCCCACCACTCCAGCAACCCTCAGTATGTTTCCTGAGATTAAGAATTCCTCATATCAGTGAGGTCATATGATACATGTCTTTCTCTGACTGACTTATTTCACTCAGCATAACACCCTCCAGTTCATCCACGTCATTGCAAATGGCAAGATCTCATTCCTTTTGATGGCTGCATAATATTCCATTGTGTATATATACCACTTCTTCTTTATCCATTCATCTGTCGATGGACATCTTGGCTCTTTCCACAGTTTGGCTATTGTGGACATTGCTGCTATAAACATTGGGGTGCACGTACCCCTTCGGATCGCTACATTTGTATCTTTGTGGTAAATACCCAGTAGTGCAATTGCTGGATCATATGGTAGCTCTATTTTCAACTTTTTGAGGAACCTCCATACTGTTTTCCAGAGTGGTTGCACCAGCTTGCATTCCCACCAACAGTGTAGAAGGGTTCCCCTTTCTCCACATCCCCGCCAACATCTGTCATTTCCTGACTTGTTAATTATAGCCGTTCTGACTGGTGTGAGGTGGTATCTCATTGAGGTTTTGATTTGGATTTCCCTGATGCCGAGCTATGTTGAGCACTTCTCCATGTGTCTGTTGGCCATTTGGATGTCTTCTTTGGAAAAATGTCTGCTCATGTCTTCTGCCCATTTCTTGATTGGATTATTTGTTCTTTGCGTGTTGAGTTTGATATGTTCTGTATAGATTTTGGATACTAGCCCTTTATCTGATATGTCATTTGCAAATATCTTCTCCCATTCTGTGGGTTGTCTTTTGGTTCTGTGGACTGTTTCTTTTGCTGTGCAAAAGCTTTTTATCTTGATGAAGTCCCAACAGTTCATTTTTGCCCTTGCTTCCCTTGCCTTTGGCGATGTTTCTAGGAAGAAGTTGCTGTGGCTGAGGTGGAAGAGGTTGCTGCCTGTGTTCTCCTTTAGGATTTTGATGGACTCCTGTCTCACATTTAGGTCTTTCAACCATTTTGAGTCTATTTTTGTGTGTGGTGTAAGGAAATGGTCCAGTTTCATTCTTCTCGTGTGGCTGTCCAATTTTCCCAACACTATTTGTTGAAGAGACTGTCTTTTTTCCATTGGACATTCTTTCCTACTTTGTCAAAGATTAGTTGACCATAGAGTTGAGGGTCCATTTCTGGGCTCTCTATTCTGTTCCATTGATCGATGTGTCTGTTTTTGTGCCAGTACCACACTGTCTTGATGATGACAGGTTTGTAATAGAGCTTGAAGTCCGGAATTGTGATGCCACCAGCTTTGTTTTTCTTTTTCAACATTCCTCTGGCTATTCGGGGTCTTTTCTGGTTCCATACAAATTTTAGGATTATTTGTTCCATTTCTTTGAAAAAAGTGGATGGTATTTTGATGGGGATTGCACTGAATGTGTAGATTGCTCTAGGGAGCATTGACATCTTCACAATGTTTGTTCTTCCAATCCACGAGCATGGAACGTTTTTCCATTTCTTTGTGTCTTCCTCAATTTCTCTCATGAGTATTTTAATGGTTTTCTGAGTACAGATCATTTGCCTCTTTGGTTAGATTTATTCCTAGGTATCTTATGGTTTTGGGTGCAATTGTGAATGGGATTGACTCCTTAATTTCTCTCTCTTCTGTCTTGCGGTGGTGTATAGGAATGCCACAGATTTCTGTGCATTGATTTTATATCCTGCCACTTTACTGAATTCCTGTATGAGTTCTAGCAGTTTTGGGGTGGAGTCTTTTGGATTTTCCACATAAAGTATCATATCATCTGCAAAGAGTGAGAGCTTGACTTCCTCCTTGCCGATTTGGATGCCTTTGATTTCTTTTTGTTGTCTGATTGCTGTGGCTAGGACTTCTAATACTATGTTGAATAGCAGTGGTGATAGTGGACATCCCTGCCATGTTCCTGACCTTAGGGGGAAAGCTCTCAGTTTTTCCCCATTGAGAATGATATTCGCTGTAGGTTTTTCATAGATGGCTTTTATGATATTGAGGTAGGTACCCTCTATCCCTATACTCTGAAGAGTTTTGATCAAGAAAGGATGCTGTACTTTGTCAAATGCTTTCTCTGCATCTATTGAGAGGATCATATGATTCTTGTTCTTTCTTTTCTTAATATATTGTATCACATTGATTGATTTGTGGATGTTGAACCAACCTTGCAGCCCAGGGATAAATCCCACTTGGTCATGGTGAATAATCCTTTTAATGTACTGTTGGATCCTATTGGCTAATATTTTGGTGAGAATTTTTGCATCCATGTTCATCAAGGATATTGGTCTGTAATTCTCCTTTTTGATGGGGCCTTTGTCTTGTTTGGGGATCAAGGAAATGGCGGCCTCATAAAATGAGTTTGGAAGTTTTCCTTCCATTTCTATTTTTTGGAACAGTTTCAGGAGAATAGGTATTAATTCTTCTTTAAATGTCTGGTAGAATTCCCGTGGGAAGCCATCTGGCCCTGGGCTTTTGTTTGTTGGGAGATTTTTGATGACTGCTTCAATTTCCTCAGTGGTTATAGGTCTGTTCAGGTTTTCTATTTCTTCCTGGTTCAATTTTGGTAGTTGATACATCTCTAGGAATGCATCCATTTCTTCCAGGTTATCTCATTTCCTGGCATATAGTTGCTCATAATATGTTCTTATAATTGTTTGTATTTCTTTGGTGTTGGTTGTGATCTCTCCCCTTTCATTCATGATTTTGTTGATTTGGGTCATTTCTCTTTTCTTTTTGATAAGTCTGGCCAGGGGTTTATCAATCTTGTTAATTCTTTCAAAGAACCAGCTCCTAGTTTCGTTGATCTGTTCTACTGTTCTTTTGGTTTCTATTTCATTGATTTCTGCTGATCTTTATTATTTCTCTTCCCCTGCTGGGTTTAGGCTTTATTTGCTGTTTTTTCTCTAGCTCCTTTAGGTGTAGGGTTAGGTTGTGTATTTGAGAGCTTTCTTGTTTCTTGAGAAAGGCTTGTATTGCTATATACCTTCCTCTTAGGACTACCTTTGCTGAATCCCAAAAATTTTGAACAGTTGTGTTTTCATTTTCATTGGTTTCTATGAATTTTTTTAATTCTTCTTTAATTTCTTGGTTGAGCCATTCCTTCTTTAGTAGGATGCTCTTTAGCCTCCATGTATTTGAGTTCTTTCTGACTTTCCTCTTGTGATTGAGGTCTAGTTTCAAAGCATTGTGGTCTGAAAATATGCAGGGAATAATCCCAGTCTTCTGGTACTGGTTGAGAGCTGATTTGTGACCTAGGATGTGATCTATTCTGGAGAATGTTCCATGGGCACTAGAGAAGAACGTGTATTCTGTTGCTTTGGGATGGAATGTTTGAATATATCTGTGAAGTCCATTTGGTCCAGTGTGTCATTTAATGTCTTTATTTCCTTGTTGATCTTTTGCTTAGATGATCTGTCCATTTCAGTCAGGGGGGTGTTAAAGTCCCCCAGTATTATTGTATTGTTGTCAATGTGTTTCTCTGCTTTTGTTATTAATTGCCTTATATAATTGGCTGCTCCCATGTTAGGGGCATAGATATTTACAATCGTTAGATCTTCTTGTTGGATAGACCCTTTAAGTAGGATATAGTGTCCTTCTTCATCTCTTATTGCAGTCTTTGTTTTAAAATCTAGTTTGTCTGGTATAAGAATTGCCACCCCAGCTTTCTTTTGGTGTCCATTAGCATGGTAAATGGTTTTCCACCCCTTCACTTTCAATGTGGGGGTGTCTTTGGGTCTAAAATGAGTGTCTTGCAGACAGCATATCGATGGGTCTTGTTTTTTCATCTAATCTGATAGTTTGTGTCTTTTGATTGGGGCATTTAGCCCCTTTACATTCAGGGTAACTATTAAAAGATATGAATTTAGTGCCATTGTATTGCCTGTAAAGTGACTGTTACTGTATACTGTCTGTATTCCTTTCTGGTCCATGCTGCTTTTAGGCTCTCTCTTTCCTTTGAGGACCCCTTTCGATATTTCTTGTAGGGCTGGTTTTGTGTTTGCAAATTCCTTTAGTTATTGTTTGTCCTGGAAGCTTTTTATCTCTCCTATTTTCAATGACAGCCTAGCTGGGTATAGTATTCTTGGCTGCATATTTTCTTGTTTAGTGCTCTGAATAGACCATGCCTGTCCTTTCTGGCCTGCCAGGTCTCTGTGGATAGGTCTGTTGCCAATCTAATGTTTCTACCATTATAGGTTACATATCTTTTCTCCCGAGCTGCTTTCAGGATTTTCTCTTTGTCTCTGAGACTCGTAAGTTTTACTATTAGATGTCAGTGTGTTAACCTATTTTTATTGATTTTGAGAGGGGTTCTCTGTGCCTCCTGCATTTTGATGTCTGTTTCCTTTCCCACATGAGGGAAGTTCTCTGCTATAATTTGTTCCAATATACCTTCTGCCCCTCTCTCTCTTTCTTCTTCTTCTGGGATCCCAATTATTCTAATGTTGTTTCGTCTTATCATATCGCTTATCTTTCGAATTCTGCCCTCGTGATCCAGTAGTTGTTTACCTCTCTTTTTCTCAGCTTCTTTATTTTCCATCATTTGGTCTTCTATATCGCTGATTCTCTCTTCTGCCTCATTTATTCTAGCAGTTAGTGCCCCCATTTTTGATTGCACCTCATTAATAGCCTTTTTGATTTTGACTTGGTTAGATTTTAGTTCTTTTATTTCTCCAGAAAGGGTTTCTCTAATAACTTCCATGCTTTTTTCAAGCGCAGCTACTAACTTTAAAGTCATGATTCTGAACTCTAGGTCCGATTTCGCATAATGTCCTTATTGAATAGGTCCCTGGCAGACGGTACTACCTCTTGTTCTTTTTGTTGAGGTGATTTTTTTCGTCTTGTCATTTTGTCCAGAGGAGAATAGATGAATGAGGGAACAAAGTGTTTACAGGTCAATAACGTCCCCAGAACATATACTCTAATCAAACCAGAAAAGACCTGAAACCAGGGGAAAGAAAGGGAAAGAATGAGAAAGAAAAGAAAAGAAAAGAAAAAGACAAAAACAAACAAAAACAGAACAAAACAACAACAACAAAAAACAGAATATGATCAAATATGATCAGGCTGGTGCATTGATCAGTGCTACACACTAGATTATGGGTGTATTTTAGTTTGTTAGATGAAAGTGCCTCCTAAAATTTTAAAGAAAGACTTATATATTTACAAAATAAGGGTTGATACGATGAAGGGATGGAATATGACTGTAAAGATGAAAATTATAAAAAATTTTAAAAAAGGAATTGATAAGAACATGTTTGAAAAAAAGAAAGAAGAGGATTTAAAAAAGGAAAGAAAGAAAGAAAAAAAAAGGAGGGGAGAGAATGTGATCAGGCAGGAGACTAGAACAAAGCCATGCACTAGAGATTTAGGGTGTATTTTGATATGTTAGAAAATAACTCTATCTCAAAATTTTAAAGAGAGAACAACTTATATATATATCTGCCAATAATGAGGGTAACTACTATGAAGGGATAGAGTATGACTCTAAAAATGAAGAATAAAAATGTTTTTGTTTTAAAAAGGATTGATAAGACATTGGTTGAAAAAGGGAATAAGAAAAATTAAAAAAAAGTTAAAAAAATTAACTTTGAAAGACTAATGAATCAGGGTAAAAAAGCCATGAATTGTATGTGCAGTATTCCCCTAGCGCTGGAGTTCTGCCGTTCTCATTGATCGGTAAACTTGGTCTTGGCTGGCAGTTCTTGCTGATCTTCTGGGGGCGGGGCCTGTTGTCATGGTTCCCAAATGTCTTTGCCGGAGGCGGAATTGCCCCACCCTTGCCGGTCCGGGCTAAGCAATCTGCTCGGGTTTGCTCTCGGGAGCTTTTGTTCCCTGCAAGCTTTCTGTACCGCATTGGAAGACGACAGTGAAAATGGTGGCCTCCCAATCTCCACCCCAGAGGAGCTGAGAACTCGGGGCCCCACTCCTCAGTGCGTCCTCAGAGAAAAGCAGTCAGTCACTCCCGTCTCCTTGGTCTCAGGCCGCACTCCGTGCTCACCCGGCCTGTGACCGAGCGTTTGTATCTGTGGCACCCGACCCCGTGTGGAGTCTCCAAACCCAGCAGATCCCTGCGGTGCACTCCTGCGCCGCTCCTCCCGGGGGAGGAAGGGGAGTCTCCCCGGCTCTGCCGCTTGTTGGGTCCCTGCTGGAGGAGCAGTGGCCCGACTGTGTCGCCGATCACAGTTTATGGCAACCCTGAGCTGAGAGCCTGCGCCTCGGCTATGTCTCTGCAGTCGGCTTCTCCGCTCTGATACCTGGGAGCTCTGCCGCACTCAGGCACCCCCAGTTTCTGTGACCCTGAGGGTCCTCAGACCACAGTGTCCCACGAGGGTTCCACCTCCAGCTTAGCCACTGGAGCGATGTCCCTCAGCGGAGCCAACTTCTAAGAGTTCCGATTTTGTGCTCCGCGGCTCTATCACTTGCCAGAAGCGGCCGACAGAAGCCCCCTTCCCTGCCATTTGTCCTCCTGAATATCACCTCGGATTCACTTCTCCGCACGTCCTACCTTCCAGTAAGTGGTCGCTTTTCTGTTCAGAGAGTTGTTGCTATTCTTCTCTTCGATCTCCAGTTGAGTTTGTAGGTGTTCAGAATGGTTTGATCCCTATTCAGCTGAATTCCTGAGACCAGATGAAATCCAGGTCTCCTACTCCTCCGCCATCTTGCTCCCAAAAACCAAGGATTAATTTCTAAACCTACTCGAACAAGGTGGCACAAATGAAGATGCTCCCAGGAAAGACAGATCTCCAATTTTTTTTTTTAATTCAGAAAAGTCAAGAGAATAATATGATAAGCACAGACATCTCCCTGCTCATATTTAAAATGTTTACTTGTCACTTAGGCTTCAGATAGTTTCAAAGTGTGTGTGTGTGTGTGTGTGTGTGTGTGTGTGTGTGTGTGTGTAAACTATCTCTACAGTTAAAGTTGAAAACAACTTTGCTCTTCCTTATCCCAGGCCCCTTCTTCTCTCTCCAGAGACACCACTGTCAAGGATTTGATTTGTATCCTTCCAGCCCATGTTTTTATTAGCTTATTACAGATTTATATATCAGAAATAGCACTCCTTTGTATGTTTACATTTTTTTCCTAAATGATATCATATTGCATGAATTGTTTTATGACCAGTTTTTTCAGTCAGAAAAGTTTTTGAAATTTAGTTTTTTTAGGCCTGTAGACCCAGTTCATTCATTTTAAACTACTTGCAAGTATTTAATTTGTGATTCCATCCCATATTCATTATTAATATGAACTCCCCATTGAAAAATATTCAGATTTTTCTATCTTTTCTCCTGGTATTTTATTTTAAATAATAGGAACTATTGGTTCATCCTAATACTTTAATTCCAGGCCAGAATTGCCCAGAAGACTTGTTGCATATAAAGCAACTTAATTGTCCATTTGACACTGAGCTACTGTCAACCAGCAGATATTGGAACATCCACATGTGCTCCACACAGTTGCAGTGTGTGAATCCCTGGGCCTCTCTCTGACACAGTTTTCTTATATGGAAAATGGGACAGCTGTTTCTATCTCCTTAAGTTGTTGTGCGGGCTTATGGATTAATATGGGGAAGTATATGCCACAGTATCAGCAGATAGTAAGTCTTCTGTTAATCATAGCTGTTCTCACCAATTAATGCCTAATAGAGAAGCTAGAAACCAGGCTCCAACCTGGCCAGTTTCTTTCAGAGACATTCTCTGCCTGCATTACCTCCATTGGTAAGACCCTGTCTTGAATAGTTTATGGTCTGTGAGGACACAAGTCCAACCTACGGGAGGCAGGGGCAACAGGTAGAGGCAGTAGGTGGTAATGTTAAGTGCTGGGCTAACAACCCCAATGCTATTAGGACTCAGAACTGCTGTTAGCCGACAGCTGTACTCTGGATCGTTCCGAGCATGTCTTTGCAGAGCCTGCTTGGGCCTGCCCTAGTTCAGCTGCCTACAGGAGCACAGCCCAGAGCCCCTGCTATGGGCCTATTCTTTGACCAGGTCTGCCCAATCAGAGCTCTGTTGCTACGCAGCCCCCGCAGGCAGAGCCTTTCTTTTCATTTCTGGTCACAGCCAGCATAGCTGTCCACAGACATCCCTTTGCTATTTTTGTTTGGATTGATTTTTAAAAAAAGCACCTGATGCACACTTTTCCTTTTATTGTTCTCTTCCTTTTCTTTACTCCATTCAGTCTGTACCCAAGGCCCCACCACACACACACACACACACACACACACACACACACACACACACAAATCAAACTCAGAATCATTAACAAAGAAACCTTGGTCCAAGACAGAAAACAACCTTTAAAAAGACCCTTACTCCATGCTTGTGAATGCTAGGAAAATCTGCTTTTTCTGATATTTGGGAACACTAATTATGAGGTGGCACCACTGCCACATATTTAATTTTCCACTCTTCTCTGCCTCCAGGAGCAGAGAAATCAACAAGAGAGAGATGGTAAGGTTTCAAACAATCTGCTACCCACCTTCTATTACCACCTCTGCCAAGAGCCCAGCCATAAGGCTAGTGTGACTAGACAAAGATCATCAGCACAGTGAGGCTCACAGAGTCCCTGCCTTTCTCTTCCTATGGCAGAACATTTGGATATTGTCTGCTCATTTTCTCCCCACCCTGCATTATCTGATAAGAGAAAGCACAAGCATATTCTTGAGAGAGAGAGGATGCTGCATACAACAGAGCTTCATGACACCACCTGAGCGCACTGGTGGAGAGTAACGATTGAGATGCCAAGATGGCAGGACAAAATGGCAGGAGTGAAAGGGAAAGTTCTACCCCAGCATGCAAATGTGAGGGGCCAGGGAGTTTGTGATGCTAAAGAACAGAAGATCAGGATACTAGATGCGACCTTGACCTATATTGTTGAACCTCCTGAAATGTTAAGAAAGAGATGTAAGTAATGATTGGAAGACCTGTGTAGCCGTGGTGTTTTGAACTCAGTACTGCTTTGGTACTGAAACATGTCCCACAGATTTTTAAGCACTACACTTACTCTGATACCTACTTACTCCCCTTTTTAGGCAATTTTATAAGAACATTCATATATACATAAATGCCATTAAAATAGGGGTTAATTTTTTTTAAGTCACATGGTATAGGGCAGATTTGGGTGGGAAACTAATTTTCTAGAAACCTGGCTAAAGACAGTTGTTAGACCATCATTGTTAAAAGAATAGGGTAGGGATGCCTCAGATGGTTAAGCTTCTGCCTTCGGCTCAGGTCATGATCCCAGGGTCCTGGGATCGAGCCCCACGTTGGGCCCCCTGCTCCACAGGAAGCATGCTTCTCCCTCCCCCACTCCCCCTGCTTGTGTTCCCTCTCTCACTGTCTCTCTCTCTGTCAAATAAATAAATAAAATCTTTAAAAAAATAAAAATAAAAGAATAGGGTAATTAGGCAGAAAGTTTCGCTAGCTTCCTTCAAATGGTTTTTCTCCAGAGAGCAGATCCTCTGAATCTCTCCCGTCCCTTCCCCCTCACTGGATAGATTTGCCTGTGCAAGGAGGAGTTTTGGTGCTATTTATATAGCAAGAATAATGCAAAAGTTTTGAAGCAGGGATGTAAAGAATAATTCAAACACTTGGTGACTTCTGATTTTATTTCTGAAGAATATAGCTTAAAACCACATGCAAAATGAAAGCTCTGGCCTGAAAAGCCAGTGTCTAAAACAAAAAGAATTTTACAAAGTAGTGATTTCCAAATCTTAAAGCTTTGCCACTCCTCCCCACCCCAAACAAAGAGCGTTCTTCTAGGAATTAATATCTCATGTGGTCAGGAAACATTTTTCTGATATTCAACAGTTACTTCAGTTTCCTAACAATCTTTTCCTTCATTTACATTCAAGCAAACTTAGTACTTTTGTTTTAAAAAAAAACTAAAAAGTAATAAGATCCCATTTTTGTCAAATTATGCACGTCTCTATACATCGAGAAATGTCAGGAATGATTTTTACTTGCTATTGGTACAGGTTATTTCAATGGTGGACACTGAGGTGCTTGTTCTCTTTTACCTTTTTTGTACTTTACTTTTTGGAGTTATGTAACTTTGAAAAAAAAAACTGGGTATCATTTTCTACAGATGTAAACTTTTCTTGAAAAGGAAGGAGAAACTAGTCAGTGTCCTGAGCTGTAATTACAGGCCAATTCCTTTTCCAAGAAGTTTTCGTGAGGTTTCTGGTGTGTGTGGAGGGGAGAGCAACAGCATCTCAGTGCATCTGTTCCCAGGAGACACTGTTGTGTCTGAGTTCAACACAGTAAGGACCCAACAAATGGGGCAGAAGTAGTGAACGAGAGGAACAACTGGGGACCAGAAAAATTAGACATGACTCAGCAAAAACACATGAGGACATCTTCAGAAAGATCAACGTCTCAGAAACAAGTTACCCATCCCCCTTGCTTCTGAATAGAATGGTTTCAATTAGGTGGGTGCTCCAGCCTATGTTGAGTAAAATTTGAGAGGAGGTGGAAAAGGAGAGAGCGGGAGTGTGCCGGCATGATTATCCTCTTGCCAAAGCAGGTGAGTGGGCTCTCCGTTGTCAAGGTGCAAGCAGGGAACGAATGTCCTTTCTGTAGCTGGATTGAACCAGAGGAGAACTGGAGGCCTCTACTCGAAGGCTGGCACTTTTCAGAAACACAGTGGAAGTCTCCCAGACAAAGCAGAAAGGCTGGCATCCCTTTCCTGGGAATCAGAAGGTGGGGAAGGAGTGAGGCGTGCCTAGCCAACATACCAGGGACAATGGTGAAATCTTGAGAATCTGGGGGGTCTGCCAGCCATGCTTGGGCAGCAACTCTCCATGCCCCCACACCAAGAACCTGCATTACCTTGGCTGCCAGGCCATAAAGGACAGTCCCTGGGCTGAAGGACCAACTGCCTCTTGTAAATTCACTTCCTGATGCCAGCTCCCAACTGTAGGGATCTGTGCAGGTCTGGGCCCCTCTGCATGGGTCTTGGGACTCTTAGGGTATCCATTCTTGGGCTTGTCACCCTCTGTCATCCACTCTCTGCTTTGGCTCCTCTCCTGCCTTGCCAGACACACCATTTCCCAGCCATCAATGCCTAACCACACATATCTGGTGGTAAACAAACGCTCAGACTCTTAACTGAAATCCAGTTCCCACAGAGATCCTAGATCACTAGCCCTCCTCTTTTACCCCAACTCCTCATAACCTACAAGGAAAATAACACACGCAAACAAACAAACAAACAAACAGAAAATCAACAAAGAATAGAAAGACTATTTCTGGGCCTGGGGTTGGAGACACAGCAGGAAGTGGTAGCCACACATCTATGCTCTGTGGACAGAAGCATGCATCACTATCCTTAGGCTGAGCAACCCGAATGCAACACCAGGCTGCTGAGGTGCTGACATTTGCTCTCTTTCCCTCTGGTAGGTCAGCTCTTAGCTGTAATATAACTTTATAGATGGAAAATTCCAGAGAGAAATGACGTGCTCTCTGTTACACAGCCAGGCATAAGCAAAATGAGGAGAAGTGACAGGCCTAGACGCAGTTATTTGACATCCCAAGACCTTTCCTTTACAGTGTTGTAGCAGCTCGGCCGGGTAGACACCTGGCAAGTGATTAAGATGGGAGGCCAGACTGGCAAGACCTCATTGTTTCCAATTCTGTCTCAGTTACATTAACTTTTCCTACCTCATTACCTGAGTTTGGGATGTAAAGTGGAAAAAAACACATTTGCTTGGAACAATACCAAAAACAGAAAGTAGAAATCCATATTATGCTTGTGTTTCCTGGGCCTCAGGCTACCTGACCTATTCTCTTCAACTCAGGATCATTACCCCTTTCCTGTACATCAGATAACCAATCCAGACCATTTTTATACCTCACTGATAATATAGTGGACACTCCAGTTGACTAATTTTGATCCACAGCAAAATGAGCTTCCTGCAAAGAGAGAAGAGATTATATATATAAACAGACATAAATTTACAAAAAGAAAGAGTGTGTAGAGATGATATGGTAGCATCTTCAGGATGGCAGGACTCTCCTCTGGGCCATGGCAGCTTCCACCCACAGTCCTGACAGAGAGGCCATTCATATGGTGTGAAAGCAAAGGCATTACCTTGTCTCTTGTTTACCACCTGAGTGATTCACTAATGGGTATTTGTCTCCATTACAGGCGAATTTGGCTCAGAACAAGAGGCTCCAAAGGTTTACCCAAATTCTTTATTGGTACTTCCATATTTTACTCGGTAGTGTTATATAAAATTATTTAGCCAGACTCTTTCTACAGATTATGTCCCTGACGAAGGACTCAAAGTTTGGTTAGATACCACTTTTCTCTAATTCACTTTTATTTGATGTGCAGTTTATGCACTGAAATATAGTGTGTCCTGTAGACGTGATAAAGTTGAGAAAAGGAGATACAGAAGGAATTATGTTGCACTCTTTGGGTGGAACTTGTGCAGGAATCAGTTGAATGGACCATAGGGTCCTACACTAGATGAACAAATGCACCAGTAAAACTCAGTAAAGAGCCTGTTCATAGGGGACTCTATTGATCATGATTGATATCCATGTCAGTACTCCTCTAACTTTCACTACTCCTCCTTTGTTTTAACCTCACTGATCTGAGGTAAGATAGGTGGGTCTCACCCTCAGTTCGTCAGTGTGGAAGAATGGGCTTTGGAGGTTGGATTACGGACAAGTCCCCAGGTCGGGGGTGGGTAGAGGCAGAGCAGCATCCTTCCTTCTCATCCTCCTTTCCTCCTGACCCCACTGCCCTACAATGAGGGGTCCCCAGAAGCCACACTCATGTCTTGTTTGTGAGACAAACGTGAATCTATCTTGGCCCAGTACTCTTGAGGATAGCAGGATACAAAAAGACATTTCCTCTGTCTTGCCCGATGGCTTCAGGATAAAATTCTTCCCCAAACCAAGTGTTAGAGTCCAGTTGACTATTTCAGGGAAGGCAAGAAGTAACAGGGAGAAGAATTTAATCCTCCTCCTCTCCTAACACACTACTCCATCCAAGCTTGGTAGGAGCAGGTCCTGCTCAAACAGGTGAGATTCTGGAACCGGAATCAAGAGGATGAGTCCCTGGCTGGGCAGACCCTTTCAAGGATGAAGACTGGCATCTGGGGAAATCCGCCATCTGCAGATCTGAGGTTCCAGACTGGACTCAGCTCCTGGGAGCTGGCTGGGCAGGACATGTAATAAACTGAGGAATACTGAGCCCCATCCAACCCATCTGGGAGCCCACAGTGGAAAATAATGGGGGGGGGTAATACAGTGGGACAGCCCCAACTTCTTGAGATCAATGCATACCTCTGTGCTTGTCTGCATACTTGGCTTAAATTTTCATTTTGAAAAAAAAAACTGAACAGTTAGCATGAAGAATGGCTACTCATTCTTAAAATGCTTTGGAGAAACCAGAACTTGGAGAAGCCAATGCAAAGGAGGGTGGGGATAAACAGGGAAAATAGCCTCCCAAAAGAAACATGAAGGAGCTAGATGTTTGATCTCAAACTCTGTTATACCTAAGCACTTGGACATTTCGTGCTTGGTTTTTGTGATAGAGTTAGCATTAGGACCTTTGAATGCATTCATTCATGGGACATGCATGATGCTCCTACTCAGCACCAAACATTGGCCAGGTCAAAAACAAGTAAGACATGGCTCTGTGCCTAAGGAATGCTAAAAACAATAAATTAGCCTCTAATAAAATGAGACTGAATTATTGAATAATCTTGGGGAACACTCAATTACTTTAAGAATAACAACAGAGGGGCGCCTGGGTGGCTCAGTCGTTAAGCGTCTGCCTTCGGCTCAGGTCATGATCCCAGGGTCCTGGGATCGAGCCCCGCATTGGGCTCCCTGCTTGGCAGGAAGCCTGCTTCTCCCTCTCCCACTCCCCCTGCTTGTGTTCTCTCTCTCGCTGTGTCTCTCTCTGTCAAATAAATTAAAATCTTAAAAAAAAAAAAAAAGAATAACAACAGAGACACACATACAATCAGTGGCAAATTCTCCTTTAGCCCCTTCGTCCAGTGTGGCACCCACCTCTCCTAAGAATTGCCTAGTTATCTTCCATTTGCCTTACATCTAGTTAAACCTAGAAGCAGAATGTTGGAAGAGACTGGAGACCTGCAATACTAGCTTGCCCCTGTCTTCCCTTGTGTAGATGAAGGAACAGAGGCTTATAGAAGACAAGTGGCTGAGACAGCTTCTTGAACATTTTTTCAGGCTCTGTGCCTCCCACTTCATTGGTTAGCAGCACTTAAGGTGACTTGATCTTAATGAGACAAAACTTCAGTTGTGATCTCATAAATAACAGAAAACCTTCAGGGGTTCCCCCACCCTAAGCTGATCAGGCATGGTTTGCACAGGTGCATTCCATGCCTCCAGCCTTATCTGCCACATCCCTCCTGCATATACCCATCCTTTAGTGAAAATGGATGCTAGGGCTCTCTAACAGGTCTTTATCCTTTCTCTGCTCCTGAAATTGCTGTTACATAACACATTTTATGGTAACTGCATACTGTGAAAATCATGTTCATCTTTCAAAACTTACTTTTCTTTCCCAGGATTCAAACCCTTTCTTCCTATTTTAATTCTCAACAGTACTAGTTCTTGCTTTGTCATCAAGGAGCTCCTTCTCAGTAGGGATGATGTCTTAGGTTGTAACTGTTGGTTGTAGGACATAGAACCTTGACTGTCTACTTGCTGGGGAAGCATTTCTTGAAGAGAGATACCCCGTAGACCCCCAACTCACTGCTGGCAGGACCAAATGTAGAACTTAAGTCCCATAACTCTTACCCTTGTGCTCTTTCTCTTACACCCTCTGACTCCTAGTTCACTGATTTGTGGCTCATTTGAGGTCCTGATTCACACCATTGTCGTAGAAACTCGATGCTTATTTACTAATGACACTTTGCTGAATTCAAAGAGAAATCGAGTTTTTGAAAGCATAGATTTCCATTTATATGTTGGCTTTCACTGACTTTTCCTTGCTCTTCCTTTTTCCTTCTTCCTTATTGTTTCTCTTCTCCCCCTTTCCTCTCACCTTTTCTGCAATGCCGCATCTAAGTCAGATAACAGGAGACAGTCCAGGTGGTTGCAATTTTGTAAATACTGGTGCAACATCTGCCTGGCCTAAAGAGACAGATTCGTACACCAGACTGTCAGTGTATGGGGTCAACAGAGCATTCAGGGTAATCTCTGAGTGGAGGCTGATCCTAGAGGTACTCACCCCAAGTTACATCTGGGAGCCATGACTTTGTGTCAGTTGTGCCTTTGTACAACTTCATCATACTAGGAGGTCTAGGAGGACCAAACAGGGCAAATAGATTGGAGATCTTCCTGCCTTAT
Organism: Zalophus californianus; assembly: GCF_009762305.2. Classification (NCBI taxonomy): domain Eukaryota; kingdom Metazoa; phylum Chordata; class Mammalia; order Carnivora; family Otariidae; genus Zalophus; species Zalophus californianus. Next base: position 175,282,235 of record NC_045597.1, on the reverse strand, counting down.
CATGACCAAGGAAGGACAGATAGGCAGGAAAGAGCCAAAGTTCCTGGGGCCTGGCTATGCACACTTGGGCTCACAATCCCCGGATGCTGGAGTCAGCTGCTTTTGCCTGTCATACCCCTACTCCCTTCCCCTTCCCTACCCCTCTGGCATCTCCTTAGGGTTTGTGGGTTTTTTTTTTTTTTTTTTTCTGTCCTTGCTTCTCAAGCATCAGTGCCTTTCAAGGGCCCTGTTCTCTATCCTCTTCTACAGATTTGTTTTCACAGAGTGCCCTTGACTCCACTCCCATGACTGCCATTATCACCTGCATGTTGCTGTCCCTCACACCTCACCTCTCTCCTGAGCTCTAAGCCTAACTGATTATTGGACATTGCAACTGAACTTCCCTCTCAAATAGGAAACACAGTTTCACATCCTTTCCTGTGTCTCCTGTCTTAATAAATGAAACCACTGATGCACCAGGTATCCCACACCAGCAATCCAGGTACTCCCTGGGTCCCATCCTCACTGTAACCCTCCCTAAGAGTCACTAAATACTGATCAGTTTCTAGAGATCGGGGGAAGCCAGCACTTTTTGTTGTTACTGGTTTCTTGTGTTCTTCAGACCCTTTCAGTCCTGTCTGCAGCTCTAACAATAGCGTCCTGACCTTCATGTAGTCTTCCCACCAACAGGACCATGACAGGAGCCTTTAACCTGTGATATTTCTCCATCCGAAATAAAAGGGCATTGGACTACATCTCTGAGAGCTGACCCAGCCCTGGCATTCCTTCACATTTGTCAGCTTGCATGTGTCACAGGCCTAGAGTAAAAATCTGTGTTTTCTGCCCTTTTACCCATTCCCTGCCTCTCAATAACTTTTTTATTCTTCCTCCTCCTCCATTCTGCTGAAAGCTTTTGACTGAAATGTGGCAGCGCTAGGACTCAAATCTTTAGCCAGGGTATGATTTCTCAGACATTCCCTAGGGAGACAGTCCTGTGTCCTTTCCTTCTGCAGGGAAGGGAGTTGTCTAGAGCCAGGGCTTACACAAAGTGGCTGTTGTTTTTCTCTTTATCATCACTGTTATTGTTTGAGAGGGCACTGCTCCTCCCCTCAACAGAGGCAGACACACGGATGGAAAGTTTTAAGCCATTTTTCTCCCTGCAAATTAATTAGACGGTGAATATCAATTCCTTGACTCTATTCCACCCTCACCACCATCCCTTCAGCAAGGACACTGGGATTAATGAGACAGCCTCTAAGGTTTGGTGTTGCCCTGAGGACCAGGGCTCCCTTGGTCTTGATTTAGAAGCTTTATTGAAAGGACACCAAGGGGAGCAGTGAGATGTGCACCTGCCAAGAGTTCGTGAACTTGCCATTATCTCTGAAATAACATCTCCATCTCCACATTTGAGCCACTGCCATTCTTCTTGCCCCTGCATTGGTCTCTCCCCCATTCCCCAACACTTTCTTCTTTTATTGGGAAGCAGATGCAGGGCACATCACAGGCTGGGAAGCAGTATGATGCCATGTTGGTTCCACTTTGTGTGTGTATGTGTGTGTGTGTTTGGTGGGGGGGCGTCACAGCTTTCTAGATTCTAGAAGCTGCTAGAAAAGTGAGAGAGAAACGCAAGTGCATTCCATGCTGATCCTGGTAAGAAGCTGGCAAAGACTATTTAAGGAATCTTAACACATCTCTGGACTTTAAAAAATATTAGAACCAAATAAGAATGTGAAGTTGTGTATGCACTCCCCAACTGCACCTGCCATTTTTACAAGTATGGAAAATAAGGCTTTCAGCAAATTAGTGGAGCACTCCCAGTCCTGTGTACTTCCCATTACAATCTGTTTCCTAACTGGGTGTGGGTTTCCTTATTCTCCAGAGCTAGGGAGCATCAACATTTGGCTTCAAAAATGCTGCTAAATCCTGAACAAATAAACATGAACATGCATGGTAGTGCTCAAGATCTCTTACTCTCAAACCTAGATGTAGTATTTATGTTCAACCCTGGGATCCAGGGTTACTTCAGTGCCTCCCCGACTTACTCTTTGTAGGTAGGGGAGGAAATGGTGTGGCCCACAGACGCAGCCCTATTCCCCAGTCCCACATTGATTCTTAAAAGCTGGAGAGGTTGGGGCGCCTGGGTGGCTCAGTCGTTGAGCATCTGCCTGCAGCTCAGGTCATGATCCCAGGGTCCTGGGATGGAGCCCCGCACTGGGCTCCCTGCTCGGCGGGAAGCCTGCTTCTCCCTCTCCCACTCCCCCTCCTTGTGTTCCTTCTCTCGCTGTCTCTCTCTCTCTCTCTCTCTCTGTCAAAAAAAAAAAAAAAAAAAAAAAGCTGGAGAGGTTGTTTGTGTGTATGGAGCAGAGAAAGATTTTCCTAAATTTTGGTCAACAGTGTTTGTCTTGGAATTGGGAAGAGTGGAAGAGTGGAGGAGGTTTTAATTGGAAGGACTTCATGGAGAACTGGGAGGACTCCCTTTTTTGTCCTCTGCCCCAATCACCGTTTGAGTTATGTTCCAAATTTATAATTCTAAGATAAAAAAAATTGGGAAATGTACAAGGTTAGGAGTTACATAACCCTTAGCCTGGTTTTGTTCCTGTAACTCATCCATATATTCATATATTTAGGAAACAAAATCGTCATTGAGCTACTATATGCCTGGTACTATTCTAGGTGCTGAGGTATTTGGTGTGGAATAATGCAAAATCCTATTTCCGTAGGTCTTACATTACAGGGGGGATGTCAATAATTACCATGTAAGTAATATCATCAAATGCTATGAAAAAAAAAAACAAACAAAAATTGAGCAAGGCAGTAAAGAGTACCTGACAAGAAGGTGTGTGTGTGAGGGTGTGTGTCCTGGTGTTTTAAAAAAGTCCATAAGTTCTTTCATATTCTCTTCAAAATGTGAAGCCTAATTCTCCTTGCCTTGAGTGTGGGCTATATGTAGTGACTTGCCCCTAAGAAATAGACTGAAGTGGAAATCATGGGGCATGATTTTGGAAGCTGGATAATAAAATCACTGTTTTTGTTGAATTGTCTGCTCTGGGGGAAGTTCACCCTCATGTTGTGAGGACACTAAAACTGCTTAAGAGGCTCAGGTGGCAGGGAGCTGAGGCCCCTGGCCAACATCTCTGTAAGGAACCATCTAGAAAACTTGTTCTCCGGCCCCAGACAAACCTTCAGATTGACTGCAGTCCCTGCCAACATCTTGACTGCAAGTGAATGAGAGACGCTAAGCCAGAATCACCCAGATGAGCTGATTCCAGATTCCTGACCAAAGGACAACTTGAGATAAACATTGGTTGTATAAAGTCAGAGTTGTAGGGGATGATGTGTTAGCAATAGATAACTAATATACATATTTTAGGGATGCTCCCTTTTTGAGAAAGGAATAGTTGAGTGGAGACCAGAATGAAAAGGGAAAATGAGCCAGGTTAAGATACATATGTAGAAAGTTTGAAGCAGAAAGCACAGAACTGGAAAAGGTCTTTTGGTAGGAACATGCTGGAGATTTTCAAAGGCATGTCACAGAAAAATAGTCCAGGATTTGGAAATGGGCAAGATATTATCCTTTCAGAGGGCAGCTGGGCATCACTGAGGGTCTTTTCTGGGGTTTACCTGGTTATGTTGAGATATTCCTCTTTGACTTAATTTTGATTGCCTAAGTTACTTTACAATTACATTGAGGTGGAATTCAATTTGTAGAAAACTGATAGGAATGCAAATGATTCTTTTCTAAAGCAATATAATTAATTCTGTCCGATAGAGATATAACTGAATTTTACCCTGTAGGAAAGATGGCCCCAAACAGTACATTTTAAGCAGCTTTACTGAATTAAAAAATTTTTTTACCTTGCAATTCACCCGTTTAAATCAATATTTTCTCAGTATATTCACAAGGTTATGCAACTATCACCACAATTTTTATCCACCTCGTAAAGAAAATCTCATACCTGTTAGTAGGATCCCTTCCACCAACCCCTCCATCATCCCTCTCCCCCATACTAGCCCCAGATAATCACTAATCTATTGTCTGTCATTACAGATTTGCCTTTTCTAGAAATTTCATGTAAAGGTAATCATACACTATGGGTCTTTTGGGATGGGCTTCTTTCCCTTAGTATAATTTGCAGGGTTATAGTATGTATTAATACTTCATTCTTTATTACCAGATATTATTCAGTTACATAGAAATATCACATTTTGTCTTTCTGTTTATTAGTTGATGGACATTTAGATTATTTCTACTTTTGGGATAGTGTGACTAATGTTCCTATGAACCGTCAAGTCCAGTTTTTGTGTGAATGCATGTTTTAATTTCTTTGGGGGTATCTACCTAGGAGTGGAATTGCTGGGTCCTATGACAGGCCATGGTTAGTATTTTGAGGAACGGTCAAACTATTTTCCAAAGTGGCTGCACCATTTTACATTCCCTCTAGCAGTGTGAGGGTTCCAACTTCTCCACATCCTTGCCAACACTTATTATCATCCATCATTTTGATTATAACCATTTTAGTGGGTAAGAGGTGATTTCTTGTGGTTTCAATTTGCATTCCCTAATGACTAATGCTGTTGAACATCATTTCATGCACTTATTGGCCATTTTTATATTTTTCTTGGAGCAATGTCTATTTAAAGCCTTTGCCAATTTTTAAACTTGTCTTTTACTGTTGAGTTTTAAGCATTCTTTATATATTCTGGGAAGAAGTCTTTTATCAAATATATGACTTGCAATTATTTTCTCCCACTATAAGGGTTGTCTTCACTTTCTTGATGGTATTATTGGCAGAAGAAAAGTTTTAAATTTTAAGTTTTATTTATCTAGTTTTTCTTTTTTTGCTTGTGCTTTTGATATTGTATCAAAGAAATGATTGCCTGACCCAAGACCATGATTTGCTTTTATGTTTTCTTCTAAGAGTTCTATTGTTTAAGCTCTTACATTTAGGTATATTATTCATGTTGAGTTAATTTTGTGTATGTTATGTGGTAAAGGTATACATTAATTCTTGTTTCCCCAAGTTTTTATTTAAATTCCACTTAGGTAACTTATAGTGTAATATTAGTTTCGGGATTTAGTGATTCATCACTTACATATGACACCCAGTGCTTATCACAAGTGCCCTCCTTAATACCCATCACCTATTTAGCCCCTCCCCCAACCCCTATCCCCTCTGGTAACCATCAGATTGTTCTCTACAGTTAAGAGTCTGTTTCCTGGCTTGCCTCTCTCTTTTTTCCCCCATGTTCATCTGTTTCTTATCCAGTTGTCCTTGCACCATTTTTTAGAGATGATTCTTTCCCCATTGAATTATCTTTGCATCCTTGTTGAACATCTATTGATGTGTGTTTTTATTTTGTACTCTCAATTCTATTTCTTTGGTCTATGTGTCTGTCTTTATGCCAGGACCACATTTTATGGGTTACTATAGTTTTGTAGTAATTTTTCAAATTGGGAAGTGAGTTCTTCAACTTGGTTCTTCTTTTTCAAGATTGTTTTAACTCTTCTGAATCCCTTGACTTTCTATAGGAATTTTAAGATTTGCTTGTCAATTTCTGAAAAGAAAAAAAAAGGCAGCTGGTATCTCGGTAAGGATAGTTTTATATCTGGGGAGTAAAATCATCTTAATAATATTAAGTCATTTGATCCATGAGCATGAAATATCTGTCCACTTATTTAGATGTTCCTTCATTTCTTTCAATGACAATTTGTAATCTGCAGTGTATGTCTTGTACATTTTATGTGGGCTAATTGAATTTAAATAAAAAAATGCTAACTGAACATAATGAAAAATAAAGTGTATTCTTAAGTATTTTACTATTATAAATAGAATTAAAATATTAATTTAATTTTCTAAGTTTTCACTACTAGTATGTAAAAGTACAAGTGATATTTTTATATTGATCTTGTATTTTGCAACTTTGCTGAACTCATTTACCAGTTTTCATAGTATTTTAGTGGATTCCTTAGGAGTTTCTATATACAAAATCATGCCATAATCAAGTAGATAATTTTGCTTTTTCCTTTCTCATCTGGATGACTTTTATTTCTTTTTCTTGCCTAATTTCCCTGGCTGGACCCCCTAGCAATGTTAAAGAAGTTGTAAGAACGGATGATCTTTTTTGATCCTGATCTTACTGTGAAAGCAATCAGCCTTTCACTATTTTTTTTTAATGTTTCAAATTTTTATTTAAATTCTAGTTAACATGTAGTGTAATATTAGTTTCAGGAGTGGAATTTGGCAATTCATCACTTACATATAACACCCAGTCCTCATCACAAAAAGTGCCCTCCTTAACACCCGTCACCCACTTAGCCCATTCCCCTGCCCACCTCTTCTCCAACAACTCTCAGTTTGTTCTCCACAATTAAGAGTCTCCTTTATGATTTTCTCCTTCTCTCTTTTTTCCTTCCCCTATGTTCATCTGTTTTGTTTCTTAAATTCCACATGTGAGTGAAATCATATAGCATTTGTCTTTCTCTGAATTTTTTCACTTAGCCTAATACACTCTAGCTCCATGTCATTGCAAATGGCAAGACTTCATTCTTTTCGATGACTGAGTAATATTTTGTAGTATATATATACCACATCTTCTGTATTCATTCATCAGTCATTGGACATTTGAGCTCTTTCCATAATTGGCTATTGTGTGGTTTTTTTTTTTTTTTAAAGATTTTATTTATTTGAGAGAGAGAGAGAGAGAGGGAGAGTGAGCATGGGGGGGAGGGAGTTGCTGAGGGAGGGGGGAAGCAGACACCCACGGAGCAGGGAGCCCAACTCGAGGCCCAATCTCAGGACCCTGAGATCATGACCTAAGCCGAAGGCAGAAGCCTAACCAACTGAGCCACCCAGGTGCCCCTTATAGTTTGGCTATTGTTGATAATGCTGCTATAAACAACAGGGTGCATGTGCCCCTTCGAATCAGTATGTTTTATCCTTTGGGTAAATAGCTAAGTATTGGTAATGCAATTATTGGGTTGTAGGGTAGTTCTACTTTTAGCCTTTTGAGGAACTTCCATACTGTTTTCCAAAGTGGCTGCACCAGTTTGCATTCCCACCAACAGTGTAAGAGGGTTCTCCTTTCTCTGCGTCCTCACCAACATCTGTTGTTTCCTGTGTTGTGAATTTTAGTCATTCTGACAGGTCTGAGGTGGAATCTCATCATGGTTTTGATTTGTATTTCCTTGATGATGAGTGATGTTGAGCATCTTTTCATGTGTCTATTAGTCATCGTTTGTCCTCTTTTATTGTTGTTGTTGTTGTTGTTGTTTTTGTATGTCCTCTTTGGAAAAATGTCTATTCATGTCTTCTGCCCATTTCTTAACTGGATTATTTAGTTTTTGGGTGTTGAGTTTGATAAATTCTTTATAGATTTTGGATACTAACCCTTTATCAGATATGCCATTTGCAAATATCTTTTCCCATTCTGAGGGATGCCTTTAGTTTTGTTGATTGTTTCCTTTCCTATGCAGAAGCTTTTTATCTTGATGAAATCCCAATAGTTCATTTTTGCTTTTGTTTCTCTTGCCTCTGGTGACATGTCTAGCAAGAAGTTGCTGTGGCCAAGATCATCTGCAGTTTCTTTCATAAGTGTTCTATCGTTCTGAGTACAGATCTTTTACCTCTTTGGTTAGGTTTATCCCTAGGTGTCTTATGGTTTTTGATGCAATTGTAAATGAGATCAGTTCATTGATTTCTCTTTTTGCTGTTTCATTATTTGTGTATGGAAATGCAACAGATTTCTGTACATTGATTTTGCATGCTGTGACTTTACCAAATTCGTGTATCAGTTCCAGCAATTTTTTGGTGGAGTCTTTTGGGTTTTCTACATAGAATATCATGTTGTTTGCAAACAGTGAAAGTTTGACTCCTTCCTTGCCTATTTGGATGCCTTCTATTTCTTTTAGTTGCCTTTCACTATTAAGTATGATAGCTGTGGGTTTCCATATATGGTCTTTATCACACAGAAAGAAGTCTTTTCTTCCTGATTTGCTAAGAGCTTTTTTATCATGAAATTTTGGGATTTTTGTCAGTTATTTTTTCTATTTCTACTGAGATAACCATATTGCTTTGTCCTTTATTCTACTAATATGGTGTATTACCTTAGGTGATTTTCAGATGTTAAACTAACCTTGCATTTCTGGGATAAGTCACACTTGATTTTGGTGTATAATCCTTTTTATATGGTGCTTAATTCAGTTTGCCAGTGCTTTGTTGAGTATTTTTGGTGTCTATATTCACAGACAGGTGGAAGATTAGTCTGTTCCAATATTATTTTCTTGTGATGTCTTTGTGTGTGAGGACCAAGTGATACTGGTCTCACATAAGAAGTTGAGAAGTACTCTCCACTGCATTTTTTAGGAAGGGTTTTGAGGATTGCTATTCATTTTTCTTGAATGTTAAGTTTAAAATAACTAATTCAGTTATTTTACTTGTTATAGATCTACTCCTATTTTTTATAAGTCTTGATTAAATTTCTGTTATTTGCCTCTTTCTAGGAATTTATCCATTTCCTGTAAGTTATCTAATTTGTATGCATACAGTTGTTCATAGTATTCCCGTAGTATATTTTTATTTATGTAAGATTGCTTATGATGTTTCTTCTTTCATTTTTGATTTTCATAATTTGAGTCCTCTCTCTTTTTCTCTTGGTCAGCCTAACCAAATATGTATCAGTTGTATTGACACAAATGTTGTATTTCATTGTCTCATATGGTATTAACCAGTTTTGCATCTATTTGCAAATTTACTTCAACATTTCTGACAGCCTATGTATACATACACGTCTGTTCTTCAAATTCTCTTCTGAACAAATCCTAACAGGTTCTCTCACTAATTAATGAGTTGAGTAAAACATTTGACATGTGTTGGTCACATTTTTTATGAAAATAATGTTTTAAACTTTTGAAAGTCATACTTTAGCAGAAAATAGAAAAATCAATGAAGAGTCAGAGAGTGGTGGAAAATGAGGTCAGAGAGAAAGACACAGAATAGATCATCTATGTCCTTGTAGGCCATGCTAAAGAGGTTGGTTTTTACTCTAGGTGAGAGGAAAAGCTATTAGCATCACCTCAGACAAGTTCCTTCCTTAAATGGGACTTCAAATATCTATAATACGTCTCTATGCCACTTCACAGGATGGCTGTGAGGATGGAATGAGATTATGGAGTTGAAAATGGCATTGTTACTGTTAGCACTCAGTCTGGTCACTTATGAGGTCAGTTTTCAGGCACTCATGACTTGGTCCAAGTTTTGTTTTCAAATCCTTACCTATTGTCAGGTTCTTGAGGAAGGAAGACTTAGGGAATTCCAGAAAGCTGGACCCTGAATCCTGAGAAAGGCAGTCTTGTCCATGAAGATGCTGGGAATTTCATACATAAAATAGGGGCTATTATGGTCATTAGACCCCACAAAGAAGAGGAGATGGCGCTAAGGCAATTTGAGGCTCAAACGGTGGGTATGGCTTATCTCATTATCTCTGGCTGGGGTGGGTCCTGGTTGATTTGAGGGCCAAGGTGGTGGAGAGGCAAGACTGAGGAGTAGGCAGGTGAAGAGAGAGAAGTTGCGGTGTGTTAAATAAGGTTGACAGAAGGCCTCTGAATTCAAAGGTCAGAAGTTTGAACTTGAAGAGGAAAGCAAAGTGCTGGCAAGTGACTAAGCCACAAAACAGGTTTAGGATGTGAGTGTATTATGGTGCTTGGGGCTGGGAGATACAAAGGCCAGGAAGAGGGATGACACTGAACCAGAGAGAAAACACCCTTCAGACAGCTTGCCTTCACAAATGACCAAGCGTCTCTCTCTAGCCTGCACCTCAGAGTATTCATAGATGGGAAAATAAATCAAATAAGTATCTCTCTCATTCAGTCTTCTTTATCTTTATTTCATTCTGTTCCTTGGCTTGATCTAAATCTTAAGCTATTCATGGAGATTTTAAAATATATTCCAGCACTGAGAATTCTCTCTGGCCAACTTTTGCTGGTTGTATAATTTAAATTCCTGTTGTTTATGCTAACTCCCATTTTCTCTTGTCTTTTCCTCAATAGTTCTGCAATATGCCTTTCCCAGGGTTCAGCTCAAGTCCTGAGGAACAGTGGTAAACCCCAGACAACCTTCAAGGCAAGTCTAATGGGCTGGAATGGGTGGGCCTTCAGGGAAGGAGAACACTTTCAGGAAATGGTCTGACCGCACAACCCTGGTTGCTTGAGGTAATAGAAACCTAAATTGCTCTGCTCGCAAGCCTAGTTTATCAGCATGACCTGAGTACAGGGAGCTATAAAGTGTGTTTTTTGAGGATTTTCTTTTCTCCCTCCATCTTTCTTTGCAATTAAGAGTAGAAGTCCCCAGGAAAGGAATCATATAAACATAAGGGTAGAATTAAGATAAATGCATTCCGTTTGCTTAGGAAATTTTCCATGATGAATGAATAGCTCTCTAGCCCCTATTCAGCAAGGTCAAGTGCTGGCTCTTTAAGGAAGATTCACTTTTCTAGAGCTGAGGCTGGGTATTGGGGCTGGGGGGTTTGAGAGAGAAAACAGTTTTCTAGAAAAAGAGAACTAATGGTCAATGCTAATCTCTCCCAAGAGGGTTGCTGCTCCTTGGTGGTTTCAGAGCTGATGGTGAACTCTGTGATTTCTTTGGGGTCTGTCTTCTAGTCAGCCTCTGGAGCTGACTTGACTCCTCACAGCTGTTGCTGTGAGAGCTGAGAACACTTTCAATACAGGGTACCATGCTCATCCCAGGTGGAAACAAAACTTCTTCTCATTTACACCCAAGAGTGAACAAACATCAAGATAATATGATTGGAAATGCTTCATGGAAGAAAGGTATCAGAAAACCTAGGACCCAGACCTGCCTTTGCCACTAACAAAGCTCAAAGAATGCAAATGGTGTGTCCACTCCCTGACCAACACCACAGCTGGTGAGATTGGCAGAAGTTGGGCTATAATTCCTAAGTTCCTTCCAAACTCTGACATTCAGTGTCTGAGTGTCATAGAGACCCCTGAACATTCCTGAAGGTTCACTCGCTTTTTCTAATTGCCCTTTTATATCTCTATCTCTGTAGTGACTTTTTAGAGGGCCTGGTGTAACAAAGTTAGAAAGCTGCTGAACAGACAAACATTAACTGAGGAAACTTGCTTGGTTTTACGTACTCTTAGTTTTGAAAGCAAGTAAGGACGAAAAGACCTAGAACATAGGGTGTTCGATATTTAGGAATGTCAGGCCCAAAGGCCGTACTAGAGTGAAATCTTACACATTAGGAAAAAAATCATGTTCTGGGAGGTGAAATAACTAGAGGAAAACAGATGAAGTCCATCTTTATAGATGTGCTTATTGCATGTTAATGCAGAGGTTCTGCTGATTAGGGGAAGAGAGATACAAGTGGAGGAATAGACGGACAAGGAGAAAATGAGGTGGGAACACAGGTGGCGCATTACTTTGTCACTTTGTCTGAGTTTTCAGGACCTTTGGCTTTCCCCTTAAGACATGAACCTCCACTTGGGCTACACTGTCATCAAGAAGTGAATAGAATCCTGGACTTGTGATTGAGATTTCTTGGCCACTTCTCTCTGGAAGGTTAATGGAATGGATTGCCATGCCATACACACTACTAAAATGAAAATTAAAAAGAGGATGAAAAAGGAAAAAAAGAGAGAAGGAGACTAGTTCTATCAAAACGGTCTAGTCTTCCAGCAGCACTTCAGATATTTAATCTCTTTGTTTCATCTTTAAAAAGAAAGACTTGTATACCCCTTGGCATTTTTCTCCCTAATTCTTAAATACTGCTTAATCACTCTTGAATATAGCTAAGGTCTTAGGACCAGCTTTGTTTAAAATATTCCTTTCCACTCACACTGAACCCTTTTCTTGGAGGCCAACTTCTCAGAAACTTGTCTATTTCCCTGAAACCTTTGACCATATTTCCATACACAAAAAAATCTCTCAGAAATATTCAAATATTTGGCAGTGGTAACCCAGAAGGAGTCCAGTGATGGGCAAAGCTGGAGAGGCATGACTAATCTTTCTCAGAACTCTTGGTTGTCAACTAAACAGTGCAAGAAGGCATTAAAAGAAGAAGAGAAGGAGAAGGAGAAGGAGAAGAAGAAGGAGGAGGAGGAGGAGGAAGAGAGGGAGGGGGAGGAGGAAAGCCAGCATCCTGCATTCTCTCACTACTTCCTCTCTTCTTTTTCTTTTCTTCACCCCTTTCTAATCACTACCTTCTGCAATAAGAAGGTGGCACTAACACAAACTGCCAAGTTTGCATTATGGAGATATCGTAGGACTATCTAGTGTTTCTGGTTCCTCAGGGATTAGTTAACTCTCTCTGAGGTCCTAGCAGGCTGTATTCATGCCCTTCTCCCACTCACTCAGGCATATGTCTCCTGGCCCAGAAATTTCTACTCTCACCTTCCCACTCACAGTTTAGCATAGGCAGTGATGCCAGTGAGTTGAATTGGAGGAGGGCGGTAGGGATTGGAGACGCCCTGGGGGACAGATGACATGCCAGTGATGATCCTTTAGGAATGTGTAACTCTGCATGCAGCTACTTGGTCTGGAAGAGGTAGAAAGAATTCCTGGGAGTACAATGGTTCTGGGAATTCTCATAATACCAGAGGATGTGCAACTACTGCTGCTCAGGAAAACCAGAGAGGGAGTGTGTATAGTGACTAGGGAGACTCAGGCTTGCTGCCGGCTTGCTGGGTCATCCTCAGAAGGATGGGACACATGGGATGGGAGCTGGTGACTATAGAGGCAAAGCAGCGAAGAGATTCTCTTGGGATGAATTTAGTTGGGGGTTTTAACGAGAAAACCAGTCATGAATTTTTTGAGTCAAGTGGGAGATTGAAAAATATAATTACAAATCAAAGCTGGTTTTGGAGGCTATTAAGAAAGGAACCCATGGATCAAAATGGAGGCAGAAGACAGAAGCATAAAGTAGAGACCTAGACACAAAGGAAGTGAACCCATGCTTCACCTATGTTGCGGAGTGAGTTTGTACTCACTCTGGGCAAGAGCAGCTCTCCATGCTTCACATCCTCAGCCAAAGGGAGACTTGAATGTGTCAGGTTACAGGACCAGGCTACGCTTCTGGAGAATCTGATTTTAGAGGTTTCTGGCAGGAGTATTCTGAGTACTGGGAGGGATTTTGTCTATTTTATTGGCCATCTTTAGATGGCCACATTTTCCCCATTTCCAGCTAGAAGCATCAAAGTTGCAACTAAAGAGTTGTATCGTGGAATGCCTGAGCTGCCCAGGGCATGAGTCTAACAGCTTCCAGGTTCTGAGTCACAGCTCTAGAAACTACTTTGTGGTAGTGGCAGTAGTGGGGGGCGGTGGGGTAGATGCCCAAAGAAATGTCAGTTGCCTGAGAAATGATCCCAAAATGCAGACCAGAGAATAAGCTAGTGTCTGAAGGCACAATCAAATGGTATGGATTCTGACATCTTCTGAATGTTTCATACCATGGGTATCACTGACAAAAAAACATCATTTCTGAATCCCATTGGCTGGTGGGGGCAGACACTGGATATTCTACCTGGTTGTTGCATCTCTTGTGGGAGGGAATTATGGGTTCTTTCACTCAGAGTAATTATTTTGAGATTCATCTATATGTTGATTATATCAGCCCCTAATTACTTTTTGTTAACCTCATTTGTGCAGTATATACCACATCTTGTTTAACCATTCACCTGTGGAAAGACATCTGGGCCATTTCCAGTTTGGAGAAATTATGAATCAAGCTGCTATAAACACCCATGTACAAATTTTTTTTGTATGAAGAGTTTTTATTTCACCTTGGAGTGGGATTGTGGGTCTTATGATAAGTGTGTGTTTAGCTTTTTAAGAAACTGTGTTTCAGAGGGTCCACACCATTTTGCCTTCCTACCAGGAATGTATGAGAGTTACAATTGCTCCACATCCTTGCCAACACTTGGTATGAACCAGTGTATTAAATGTTCATGACTCCAATAAATCTGTAGTGATATCTCATTGTCTTTAATTTGCATTTCCCTAATAACTAAAGATGTTAAGCATCTTTTGATGCACTTATTTGCCAAATATACTTTCTTTTTTTTCTTTTTTTTTCTTTATTATGTTATGTTACTCACCATACATTACATCATTAGTTTTTGATATAGTGTTCCATGATTCATTGATTGTGTATAACACCCAGTGCTCCATGCCATATGTGCCCTCCTTAATACCCATCACCGGGTTAACCCATCTCCCCACCCCCCTCCCCTCTAAAACCCTCAGCTTGTTTCTCGGAGTCCATCGTCTCTCATGGTTTGTCTCCGCCTCCGATTTCCCCCCCTTCATGTTTCCCTTCCTTCCCCTAATGTCCTCCGTGGTATTCCTTACGTTCCACAAACAAGTGAAACCATATGATAATTGACTTTCTCTGCTTGACTTATTTCACTTGGCATCATCTCCTCCAGTCCCAACCATGTTGATGTAAATGGTGGGTATTCATCCTTTCTGATGGCTGAGTAATATTCCATTGTATGTATGGACCACATCTTCTTCATCTATTCATGTGTTGAAGGGCATCTTGGCTCTTTCCACAGTTTGGCTATTGCGGACATTGCTGCTGTGAACACCTGGGAGCATATGGCCCTTCTTTTCACTACATCTGTGTCTTTGGGGTAAATACCCAGGAGTGCAATTGCTGGGTCATAGGGTAGCTCTATTTTTAATTTTTTTGAGGAACCTCCATACTGTTTTCCAGAGTGGCTGCACCAGCTTGCATTCCCACCAACAGTGTAAGAGGGTTCCCCTTTCTCTATAACCTCTCCCAACATTTGTTGTTTCTTGGCTTGTCAATGGCTAACAGACACATGAAAAAATGTTCATCATCATTAGCCATCAGGGAAATTAAAATCAAAACCACATTGAGATACCACCTTACACCAGTTAGAATGGCCAAATACACTTTCTTGAGTGAGTGTCTGTTTGAATCTTTGCCCATATGTTTTGCTTTCTTATTAATTGAATTTTGGGAGTTCCTTACAAATTCCAGGTATAACTTATTTATCAGATATATTATTTGCAAATATTTCCTCCTAGGCTATCCTTGGTCTTTTAATTATCTTCACAGGGACATTTAGGAGCATAACTTTTAAATTTTGATAAAGTTCAATGTACAAATTTTTCCCTTTTATGGATTGTGCTTTAGATGTAGTGCCAGAGAAATCTTTGCCTAATCCAAATTCACAAAGGCTTTCCCCTATGTTGTCATCTAGGAGTTTTATAGAATAGGTTTCAGGGCATAGGGATTTCATATCTTTTGTCAGAATTATCTATAAGTATTTCATATTTGTATTATTATTATAAAAATACTGCTTTTAATATCAGTTTCCAGTGGTCCATTGCTAAGATATAGAAATCCAATTGATTTTTTTTTATTCCATCTGATTTTCTACCTAGGCAGTCGTGTAGTCTGTAAATAAAGCAAGTTTTGCTTCTTCCTTTTCAATCTGTATGGTTTTTACCTTTTGTTCTTGCCTGACTGTCCTGATTGGAACCTATAATCCAATGTTTAATGGAAACAGTGAGAGCAATCATCTTTTTCTTGTACCCGAATTTAGAGGGAACGTATTTATTCTTTCACCATTAAATATGTTTGAGGCAGTTCTCTTCCATTCTTAGTTAGCTGAAATGTGTGTGTGTGTGTGTATGTGCGTGTTCTTAATTTTAATTTTTTGGTCAAGAATGGATATTGGATTTTGTCAAATGCTTTATTGCATCTATTATGGTGATCTTTGTTTTAGTTTGCTAATATAGTGAATTACATTGATTTATTGTCAAATGTTAATCTAACCTTGACTTCTCCTTTATCATGTGTCATTTTCTTTATGCATATAGTGGACTTGATTTACTAACATCTAAGTTTTGCACCTATGTTCATGATGGCTGTTAGTTTGTAATTTTCTTTTCCTATGATGTCTTCGTATGGTTTTTGTATCTGGGTAATGCTGGCTTTAGAGATAGAGTTGGAAAATATTCTCCCTTTTTAATTTTTATCTATTTTTATTTTTAAAAAGATTTTATTCATTTATTTGAGAGAAAGAGAGAGCCTACGTGGGGGGTAGAAATTGAGAGACAGGCTCCCCGCTGAGCAGGGATCATGACTTGAGCCTAAGGAGGTTGTTTAACGGATTGAGCCAGCCAGGAGCCCTGATATTCTCCTTTTTTTTTTTTTTTTTTAACTTTCTGGGATTGTTTGTATAGTTATTTCTGCCTAAAATATAATTCACTAGTGAAGGCTAAACCTGGAGTTTTCTTCTGGGAAGATTTTAACTACAAATTCTATTTCTTTCTTTATTTCTTAGATACTGGACTACTCATGTTAATGTTATCTACTTCTTTTTGGAGTAAGCTCTGGTAGTTTGTATCTTTTAAGAAATGTATCCATGTCATTTAGGTTCTCAAATTATTGGCATAGAGTTGTATATAATATTCTCCCACTATTCTCTTCATATCTGTAGAATCTATAGGATTGTTGTCTCTCATTCCTGATGTTGGTCATTTGTGTCCTCGCTTTCTCTCTCTCTGATTTTTCTGGATCAATCTGATTATAGGTTGATTGATTTTATTGACGTTCTAAAAGGACTACCTATTATTTCATTGGTTTATTTATTTTTCTATTATTTTACTCTTTTCTATTTCATTGATTTCTGCTTTGATCTTTATAATTTCCTTTTGAAAATTTACTTTGGGTCTAGTTTGTTCTTCTCCAATTTTTTTTTTTAAGGTGGAGACAGCAGTAACTAATTTGAGATTTTATTTTATTTTTCTTTCTTTTTAAAAAATTTTATTTTATTTAAATTCAATTAATTAACATATAGTGCATTGTTAGTTTCAGAGGTAGAGTTCAGTGATTCATCAGTTGTATATAACACCCAGTGCTCATTATATCAAGTGCATTAAGGAGGGCATTTTATTTTTCTAATACAGGTATTTGGTGCTATATATTTCCTCCTAAGTACTACTTTAATGACATACCACAAATTTTGATTTTAATTTAGTTAAAATACTTTTTAATTTCCCTTTTGAGTTCCTCTTTGATAACCTGATAATTATAAAAATGTGACAATTTGATAATTATTACAATGAAAACAGAGCAATGGGATAAAAAATAATAGGGGATTTTCTTTACTTTAGATGAGACCGTAAGGGAAGACTTTTTAGAGGAGGTGACATTCCATCCAAGACCAGAACAGTGAGAAGGAATCAAGCAGGTAGAGTTGAAGCAAAAGTATGCTAGACATAGGGTCAGCAAGTGCAAAATTCTTGAAGCAAGAAAGAGGAGGAAAGCATCTGAAAAGAGGCAAAAGGTGAAAGAAAATTTGTCCTAAGTTCTATCATGAAGCAAGCTGCTTCCAGATGCTACAAAGTACAGGAACAGGTAATAGCCATAAGAACAGAGGACTTCCATATTTGGCCTGACTATAGCTCTTCTTAGAGTCAGGGCAATGGGTAAAATTTACCCTGGAGAAGGTGTGCCACCCCAGGAATTCTATCCATATTAAGTTGTTGAGGTATGATTCCATCCTGAAAATGTGCTGCTCTACATCCTCAGTAAATAAAATTCTTGATCCTTGAACTTTGCCATGAGTGATCACTGGATTATTATTCTTTCTTTCTAATGTTTTTTTTTTTATACTCTAAAGAAACTTTCCAGATTGACCTCAAATAACTCATTGATATCAGATATATTTATTTGCCTCTTCCTTTGCTCTAGCCTCCCTGAATGGGGCTCTTTGATTCTTGGTGACAAGACTAAAATGATAAGTCATGGATACAATCTGGTGCCATTCATTTTCAACTTTATTCTTTTTCACCACAAGGGATCTGTGATGGAAAACGTTCTTCAGTCAGCCACAGCTGGCTCCTGGACCACAGTGAGTTAGTACACATCTGTTAAAGACAGGCTGAAGCTGTGCCTTTCTTAAATTGTTTTCTCCAAGCTGGCTCACTGAAGAATTGTTCTCTCTATCTCTGGAAATCTTTCCTTGTGCTATTTCTCCCCCTTGGTTCCCTGAGCTTTTCATCAGTTGTTCTCAAGTGAATGATTCACAGCTTGTATATTTCTCCATGTCAAGCTTGGGAAAGTCTAGAGAGCATTCTATCTTTTCAACGGTGAAAACTCTGCTCTTGGGCTCTATGTAACAGAGGTCCCTTAGACCATCACTTCACTTTCCAGTAGAACAGAGAGAACTTGGGTTTTACAAGCAGGGGCATTATTTTTTGCCCATTCCTCAGGACCAACCAGGAAGATGCAGGGTGGGATCGGTCAGAGATATCTCACCATGAATGCAGTTCCCAGGATGGAACTGCTTCAAGAGGGAGAATGAAGAATTCTGTGCCACTTGGGATGTCTCTCTCCTCAAGAGCAGAATGGCTGGCTTCTGTCCTGGTCTTCAAACTTTCTAAGGGAAGATCTTCCTAAAGTTTTTTTTCAGATTGTGTTTTTGTTTTTCCAGTTCCCCTAGGTCAAGCAGTCCTTCCTGATAGCTGGGAAAAGGGACAATTATACTCTTCTCTTGACATTTGTTCTTTGGCTTGCAGAGAAGGAATACAATGCTTCCAATCTTATCCCTCCAACTGCTTATTTTCTCCTCCCCAAGGGAGGAGGATTAACTAAGCTGACTGGTGAGGGCCCGAGCTTCACTGAATGACATTTAATAGTGGGTGGAGTGACAGTGTTAAATATTATACAGAGTTGACACTTGGTGTTGTTTCTGTGTTCTCTCAGGGGAATTGTAGTCTCATAGATTTGGGTCTTCTCCTTGTGGTAAACTCCATGTGGTGAATTCCCCTGAGCAAGTTCTCCCAGTATGGAGGGGAAAGGAAGGACATCCATTCATTCTCTGTATTCTAGCGGTGCTGGAGCATGGAGGCAGGCCTGTGGTCCTCGCCGTAAGCTAGACAGGCAAATTCAGATCCAACTCCATAGATCAGCTGTCCAAACAGGTGGGTCTTAAGTCCAGGATTTGGGTGGGTGGAATAGAAAGCCCCATTAAGCTTAAGGTTTATATCCAACAGTTTCCTCTGAGTCTTACTTTTACAGAGTGATTGGGTACATTCTTCTTCAAATAAATAGTCTGGACCTTGTATCTTTTCTCTCAATGGTGTGGATCCTAGAAGTGGAGACTATAACTCCCCCCTTCCAGACCTCATCTAAAGTGTTTATGCCAAATGTAGTCTTTCAAAATGAAAGTGATTTTTAAAACTATGCCAGCTGATTGTCTCCCAGAGTTCCAAAGATTCTTGTTGTGTATGTATGTCTTACCTACATTAGTACTCATGTCTGAAAAACTCAGAAGCATCAAATCCATGCATCCTGAAAAATGGAGACCCAGAGAGGTCAGCTGCCTTATTGAGAGTTAGAGATGCATTGTCAAGCCCTTCCTCTTCACATTTTTCCTTGGGTATTCAAATTGAAAAAGCATATTCACATCATGTCTCCTTAATTCCGGAAAATGAAGATGCCATGCTAAAGAGGCAAAAATCACATCAATTCCTTCTTCATGTTTATGAATCACCCTCTTGACTCTATCAGAGTTCTGTATCTAAAATCTTGGACAATAGTCCTGGGAACAAAATAAGTCCACTAGGCCCTTGGAGAGACTGGATTAAACCATCAGCTACATCATCAGCCAGTGTTGATGACCCATTTTTTTTCTCTATCTGTGGTTATCACCAGTGATGTGTACTCTGAAGATGGAACAGTGATTCCAATCACATGGAAAGAGCCTTGGATTTGTTTAATTTCCTGCTATACTCTCTGACAAAGAGCTAATTTCATGTCTTGTGATCAAATAACTGTAACTTTGCAAGAGCAAAATTTGTTGGAGTAAGGATACTCAGGGTCCTTGTGTGGCTTGGGATGTTGCCAGGGCAGCTACGGGGTCTGAGTGAGTGTTTTCATTTTACTCTTGCTTTATTGCCCCTGCCTAATTCTCCCATTTCAAAATGTCGTGGAGTAGGCTGGTGTCATTTGTTTTCATAAATTAATGTCGATTACAATTTACGGCCAGATGGGCCCTGAAAAATAAGAGGCTTGTGTGTCTCTTGGAAGTTCTAAAGAAAAGCAGTGGGCATGCTTGGGGTGAACTTTTGCACTTCAATGCTTCCTTCTTCAGGGAGAGTAAATACTTGTGAAAAGTCCTGTTTTATAACAGCTGGGGACAAAGGACTCCTTATTAGGATTATTTTTTTGCCACTGCTTCTAATTCCTCTAGCAACTAGAAAAAAATGTAAATAATGTAATTCTTCCTACTGGGAAGCCATGTGTGTGTTGGGGAACAACTTGGGATCGGAGATCTAGAGTCTGAATCCCCTAGATATCTCCACAGCCAACTAATAGGACTAAGGGGGCGGGAAGGTCCCCATTGGATCAAAGCATGGAAAAGCTCTGACTCAATATATATATGTATCTTTTTCCTACTCCTTATGGGCCAGGGAGAAAAACTAGGTCAGTGAGAAGCACAGAGACAAGGAAAAAAAAAAAAGGACTAGAAAATTTGCTGAGTCTATGATTCTAAGAAATAATGGCTTGTGGGAAGCTGGAATCCAAAGCCAAAGAGAAGGCTGCTTGGCCTCTGTGAGCATTCAGAGACCACGGGCAGCTAGATAATGCTTCCTCCCGCAAGGGCACATGCTTCAGGGTATGTGAGCGACAGGACTAGAAGACCATCTTTCCTCGCCCTCTTGGTATATCACTATGGGGCAAGTCATATAGATTCTCAGCTGATTGCCTTTCTGGATGAGACAAAGTATCTAAACAGGACAATTTCCAGGGTCCCTCCCATCTCTAACACCCTTCTGATGATAATCTTTGTTTTATGAAATTATGTTAGGATCAGCATATTATTTTATTCTCCTAGTCAAGTAATTGGCATTTAAATTTTTCTTAATTAACATAAAGTTGTCTAATGATCTTTACGCAACCAGTGTCCTGGTCATATTTACAACTTAAAAAATCATGTACATATATAAAAGCTCTGTGAGGGAGATAATACAGGAATTATGATTTGACCTCACAACTGGACTGAGACTTAAATTGTTTCTTAGAGATGTCACCAAAATCGCCCAAATATTTTTTGAGCACATACTAGATGCAAAGTACTTTGTTGAGAGAGAAAAAGAAAAGCATCAGTGACTAGGATAGATGCGATCCATGTTCTCAGGTTGTTCGTATTTTGTAGAACAAAACAACACTTAACGATAACGGAGTGTGGTGTGTGTGATGGAAAAGGATGGGGACATCCAGTAGGAGAATTTATCCCAGCGGAGAGGGTAAGTAAAGATCTTCCTGGAAATGTGACATTTAATTCTTCTCAAGAATGGAATTGCTTTAGTTAGGACAAAGGAAGTTAGGGAAGACTGTTCCAGGCAGCAGGAATAACATGGACTTTGTATTAAGATGGTATTTCTCGAACACCATGTGTGTGGGTTGGAGGAAAGAATATAAAGAGAAGGAAAAGAGGGGCCCATGGCAAATAATGGCCACCTTGGAGGTTATTTTCCACTGTGTCTACATATAGAATAACCTTTGAGATTGATATCCTACCTGAATAATTATGCTGCCTTGTGTAAAAATTGGTACATTTTGGTTAATTTAGTAAAATATCAAATCAGTGTATATACTGGGCAGTCCATGAAATTGTGACTGTCCGTCGTATCCGTAGCCCCTTCTGTGGAAAGAATCTGCAACAGATATTGCCTCCCTTAGATGTCAACAAGGCTTATACCATGTGACCCTCAGCACCCTGGAGACATCTGATTGGACCAGGGATGTGCACCAGACTGAGTCATGACTAAAGGACCATCAGCGTGTTTGAAGGTGAAATAGAAAGACAAAGAAGCCAAGAAGACACGCTATTGCTTCAGAAGATGATAGAAACCAAGAGTAAGAAGAAAACACAATAAGAGTGTGGGGGATGAGGAAAAAAACTGAGGATGGGTTAGCTGCTGTGCAGGGCTGGGTGGGCAATAAAGGCAGAGGCCACAACAGAAAGAAACAGAATGCTGGAAATAGAGAATGACCAAGAAGCCATGGATTCACTTAGAAAGCTGCAGAATGCCACTGGTTTGGAGTGGTTTTATGCACTGCTGGTGGGAGTTTTGCCAGGAGCAGCCTTTCTACAGAGCAATCTGATACAACTTAGTCAAACTAAAATGAACCTATGTATATTTCCCAAGAGTATCTCACACAGGCCCATAAGGGGATGTGCTTGAGGCTGTTCATTATAGCGATGTTTGTGGTGACAGGAAGTTGGAGGCAATCTGGAAATCCATCAGTGGAGATTAGATAGACAACACATGGTGGGTATATATCATGGAGAACTAAGAAACACAGAGAATGAACAGCCTGCATGAACATTTAATAACGTGGATGAACTCATAGACAGTGATGGGTCAAAAAAGAAAGATATATGACCAAGTACCGTGTTTTAAAATAGAAAATACACACACTTTTAAAATGTATTTGTTACACAACAACAGATACAAGCCAAAAGATCTACATTAGTTACAAATGAG
Organism: Zalophus californianus; assembly: GCF_009762305.2. Classification (NCBI taxonomy): domain Eukaryota; kingdom Metazoa; phylum Chordata; class Mammalia; order Carnivora; family Otariidae; genus Zalophus; species Zalophus californianus. Next base: position 175,259,706 of record NC_045597.1, on the reverse strand, counting down.
AGTCGTTGCCTAAGGGGTGAGGGCAGAGAAGAACAGGATGGAGTGGGGTTAAAAGTAAATACAAAGAAAGAGGACAGAGAATAAGCAATGGCCTGAAAAGTAGAATTTGCTCAACCTGCTGCAACTGACAGAGGAAGGAAATGTGAAAATGAGAAAAAACGAGGAACAGGGGGTTCAAGGATTCTTCCTTTGGAGACAAGCAGACCAACAGTGTTTGGTCATACGACAAGTTATGGCTGCAATAGCCTGAGAGGGAAGAATAATTTTCTGTATCTCGGAGGCCTGGCCATGCGGCTTGGAGCTTCCTGGACTTTCATGCCACACGTCTTTATAAGAAACCCTAGTCCTCTGAGGTCATCTGAACAGGTCTCCATCCTTTGAAATCTTTTTTTTTTTTTTAAGTTCAGTTAGCCAGTATAGAGTACGGCATTAGTTTTTGATGTAGTGCTCAATGATTCACTAGTTGTGTATAACACCCAGTGCTCATCACCACGCGTGCCCTCCTTAATGCCCATCACCCCAGTTACCCCACCCCCCACCCCCTCCCTTCTGCAACCCTCAATTTCTTTCCCGGAGTCCAGAGTCTCTCATGGTTTGTCTCCCTCTCTGATTTCTTCCCATTCAGTTTCCCCTCCCTTCCCCTGTGGTCCTCTGCACTCTTCCTTATGTTCCACATATGAGTGAAACCATATGATAATTGTCTTTCTCTGCTTGACTTAGTATTTCACTTAGCATAATCCCCTCCAGTTCCAACCATGTCGCTGCAAATGGTAGGTATTCATCCTTTCTGATGACTGAGTAATATTCCATTGTATATATGAACCACATCTTCCTTATCCATTCATCTATTGAAGGACATCACAGCTCCTTCCACAGTTTGGCTATTGTGGACATTGCTGCTGTGAGCAATGGGGTGCATGTGCCCCTTCTTTTCACTACATCTGTGCCTTTGGGGTAAATACCCAGTAGTGCAATTGCTGGGTCTTAGAGTAGCTCTATTTTTAACTTTTTGAGGAACCCCCATACTGTTTTCCAGAGTGGCTGCACCAGCTTGCATTCCCACCAACAGTGTAAGAGGGCTCCCCTTTCTCACATCCTCACCAACATTTGTTGTTCCCTGTCTTGTTAATTTTTTAAAAAATTTTATTATGTTATGTTAGTCACTATACAGTACATCATTAGTTTTTTTTAAATTTTATTTTTTATGTTATGTTAATCACCATACAGTACATCATTAGTTTTTGATGTAGTGTTCCATGATTCATTGTTTGCATATAATGCCTAGTGCTCCATTGCAATACGTGCCCTCCTTAATACCCATCACTGGCCTAACCCATCTCCCCACCCCCCTCCCCTCTAGAACCCTCAGTTTGTTTCTCGGGGTCCATAGTCTCTCATGGTTCATCTCCCCCTCCGATTTCCCCCCGCTTCATTTCTTCCTTCCTTCTCCTAATGTCCTCCACGCTATTCCTTATGTTCCACAAATAAGTGAAACTATATGATCATTGACTTTCTCTGCTTGACATCAGTTTTTGCCCTTCTAACTGGTGTAAGGTGGTATCTCATTGTGGTTTTGATTTGTATTTCCCTGATGGCTAGTGATGTTGAACATTTTTTTATGTGTCTGTTAGCCATTTGTATGTCTTCTTCAGAGAAGTGTCTTTTCATATCTTCTGCCCATTTTTTGACTTGATTATTTGTTTTTTGGGTGTTGAGTTTGAGAAGTTCTTTATAGATCTTGGATATCAGCCCTTTATCTGTTATATCATTTGCAAATATCTTCTCCCATTCTGTAGGTTGCCTTTTAGTTTTGTTGACTGTTTCCCTTGCTGTGCAGAAGCTTTTTATCTTGGTGAAGTCCTAATAGTTCATTTTGGCCTTTGTTTCCCTAGCCTTCAGAGACGTGTCTTGGCAGAACTTGCTATGGCCAAGGTCGAAGAGGTTACTGCCCATGTTCTCCTCCATCCTTTGAAATCTAGTGGCACCTAACTAAAAGTTGTAAAATGGGATATAAATGACAAATCAAACTACTCTTCTCATACAGTTATTATGTACCAGGTCCTAGCCTACATTTTTAAAATATATGGAATATTTAATCCTAACAACAATTGCATTATTATCTTTATTATACAAACAAGGAAACTGAGGCACAGAAAGTTTAAGTCATGTACCCAGGGTGACACAGCCAGTAGGTAGTAAGCTGGGATTCAAACCCAGGCAGTTTGGTTCCAGAGCTTGTCCTTATAACCCCAAAGCTGTATCAGAAGATGCTCTTAAGTAAACTCCATTTGAGGGAATAGTTTTGCCCAAACTCAGGCTTGACCAACTTCTCAAAAGTCTTAGATCATTTCCCTCCATAACTGTAGTAAAGGCAGTTAATAATACTTAGACTGATTGCAAAGTACTCAGATTTGGAAAAAGTAATTGTTATCGCTGTGCCATGACACATTCATTTCTAAAACCACCATCTCCCTGTCCCATTACTGAGATTTCATACTGAGGACACTGGGTCTAGAGTCAATGGCTCTGCCTCTCCCAGGCCATATGACCCTGGGTGAGTCATCAAGCTTTCTTAGAGTCAGTTTCCTCATTTGAAAAATTGGGGCTAATAGCAGCTCTCCTATCTATTGTTATGGGGATCGAATGAGATGACACAGCCTAAAGGACTTTGAACATGGCATAGCCTATCCTTGGTAACTGGGACACACTATTTGAGATCCTCATTCAAGCTTTTATCCTCCTACCCTGTGCCTTTCATTGCATCTCAATGCCAGCCAGAACAGCCTTGGCATCTTGTTGCCATGGGCACCTTGCATGAACTTCAACCTGGGAGGGAGTTTGTGGTAACCACAGCATCCATGGCACTACTCTGCCTGGTAATACATGTACATGACGATTGAGCTTGGCCTTAGTGTTGTCTGTTTTCTCATCCTGCATGGGGCAATGTGGCCCTCCTGAGTCTGTTTTCAATTTTCTTGGCAATTTGAGCATCACGGAACAACTTTCCCCACCCTCACTCTCTGCCACATTCTTGCTTGTTGATAATTGTGCCCATCCCACATGACAACATTTCTTGACCAGGTTATCCTGGAGTCTCTTCCAACACCAGTATCTGATGTGTCCTTCCTTGGAAGTCCTTTAAAACTAAGTTTGTCTTTTTCTCATCAACTGCCCAATCACAACTTTTGTTCCAGGGATGAATATGCTTGTCTTTTCTATGCCCTGTTGAGAGTGAGATTCTTGAGTGGGTGCTTGCATGTTTTACCTTTGTGCCCTCCCCGGCCTTTAGCCTGGTGTCTGCCATGTAGACATACATAAGAGATGACTTGAGAACCAAAGGGCACAAGTGTGTGCTCCAGCCTGAGCTGGCAAGATCACTCGGGTCCTCCAGGCTGCCCATCCATCCTTCAGGTTACCCACACTGCATGAAGTGGGCTGCCTTTGATGAGTTGCTGGTCCCAGGGTACCATCAGTGGCATTTGACATCAGCTTTCAAGCTCATCAGCTTTCAAGCTCCCCATCCTTTTTTTCTAGAGTGGCCATAAACTTAACATGAAGTTAGCGCTGTTTTACTGTACTGGTTCTAAGACACAGAACTTTCCATTATGACTATTCATTGTTTATGAATCCATTCAGGACACGTTTATGAAATGCTTACTTGTGTCTGACTGGAGGTGTGGGAATAAGAATACTAAAACATGACTCTTGCCCAGGCCATGGTCTGATGGGAAACATAAGTGGAGGCAAAAAATTAAAACACAATAATGAAAAGACATGACAATAGGGATGACAGCAAATGAGAGTGAGTGGAATCAGACGTCCTCAATTCAAACCAGGGCCCAATGTCTATTAGGCTGCAGGACCTGACTCTCCAAGTGTCAGTCAGTTTCTTCATCTGTTATAACACTTACCTTGTAGGGTTGCTGTGAGGATTAAAGGAGATAATTTATGGAAAGGCTTTGGCATTGTGCATGACCCATAAGCACCAAGTAACTGTTGTCTGTAGTCCTTGTTCTCTGTGCTTCAGTTTTTCTCACCTGTAATATCAGGGTGGTCATTGCACTCCACCTCATAGGATTACTATCAGAATCAGATCATGAAATGCATGGAAACTGCTGGACACAATGCCTGGCAGAGGAAGCACTTGGTAACTGGTAGCTACAATTATTAATTTGTATAAAGTAAAAAAGAAGGGGACATAGAAAAGTTTATAGGCATAAGGTAGTAATGTCTACAGCTGACTGTGGAGCACATCAAAAAATCAGATAGATCAGGTAAACAGATAGAGGTCTGGAGAGATGGAAACAGATATAGCACAGTCTTAATTGTAGAATCTAGATGGTGGGTATGAACAGAGGGATCTCTGCCCATTTTTTCAACTTTGCTGTATGTTTGATATTTTTCGTAATAAAATGTTGGGAGAAAAAAGGGACTGACTGAATGTTTGGAGGATCTTTAATGTAGAGTCTGTGTAAGGAAATTGTGTGGAAGGAAAAAAAACCCTGGAATGACCTGCTCTTTGCTTGCCTTGAGAACAGCAAATGCCAAGGCTCAGAACCAGGAGGGAGAAGATATCCTTTGGGGGACTTTGAGTACTTCTGAGCTGAGATGAAGGTGCTTGAATGAGGGGCAGAAGTTGTAGTGGCTAAGAGCATAGACATCCTAGGTTCAAATCTCAGCTCTGCACTCGCTAGCTTTGTAACCTGCCAGAAGTTGCTTACGTTCTTTGTGCTCTGATTCTTTATCAATAGAGATAACTATCTACTTTATACGATTGCTTTGGATAATAGATGAGTTAATATCATTACCATCATCATCAACTTCTTAGGAAAGCTTGTTGTCTCAGAACTTCTCAAGGCTTGGAGTCTTCTCCATGGCTCCACCTTATCCCCTGTTGAATGAGATGCTTCTAGAGAGACTACTCTGTTAGAGGAAGGAAGGGAGGGTAGCAGGAAGGCTAATAGTAGGTGAAGTTAGGGGAAGAGTTGAATGAGAGTCTGGGGTCTAAGAAAGACAGATGCTCAGGCACCAGTCAGATGAACTCAAGAGGCCCCGGCTGATTGCTTGCTCAGAGTCATGCACTTGGCTTCTAATGATGTATTTAAAATGCTGGTGAAATTATAATCCTGTTGTAGTTCCTTTGGAGGCTCGTTCATCAACCTGGGCAGTGCGTGTGGCTGGCAGGTAGCCAGCATCATCCCCTGACTCCCGCCTCCATATGACTCAGCACAAATCAGACACTTTAATAGCTCTTGATTCCAAGTTTGAACTTGCCTCCAAATGAAAGCCTCCCTCCCCCTCACCATTCTTCCCCAACCTTCACAACCCACTCCCCACTCCCAATTTATCAGCTAGTAAATTCTGAGTTGAACTTGGAGCCAGAGTTTCATTTAGTTTTGGCAAAGGATCAACTTCTTCCAAGAAAAGAAAAAAGAAAAAAAAAAAATGAAGGCGGTATGGAGGGGAAGGTTTAAAAAAAAGCCCAGCTAAACAAAAAACACTCATGGAAACAGCCCTGTAACATTAAGTAACTCAGCACAGAGAGAGCCCTGCTTTTTGTTACATTAAGTGCCAGTGAATTTGAAGGTGTTTAAAATGCTCTGAACATGCAGCTGATTTTACCAACCAAGCCCAGATGGGTTCCTGGTTTGGAAAGGTTATGGGGTCACCAGTCATCAGCTAGTGACTTCAGAACTGGAAAGAGCTTTTGGAGATGACCATGGCACCCACACTCATTTTCATTCTAGGTTATGTGGCCACGGTCCCTGTGCTTGTGGATGACAGAAGACCTGTTGACCTAACACTCTGCCCTGCTGGATCTACCAAGCCCCCCAAAGAGCCAGGGACATTTCCAATAATGTATACAGCATCCTGAGTTACAGGAAAAGATATGAATAACTCATCCCTACTCAAAATGGAAAAATGCAAGCCAAATCATCAGACTGGAAAACATTCGATACTTTCCATTAGCTTGGGGAAAAAAATGTTTTTAAAGTTTAGTAGCATCTACTGCTGGAAATGGTATGGAAAAAAGGCCACTCTCTTACGTTGTAGGTAGGAACATAAATGATAATACCTTTGTGGAAGGAAATCTGACAATATTTTTCTCCACCTCTTGCCTCCTCCCCCCTTGAGTCATTCATTCATTCCCTTTCTCTCCGTGGTGAGCCTCTACCATGTTTTACCTAACAATACCTCAGTTCTGGAGTCCCCGCTTGCTTCCAACTCCTCACCGTGGCCAAAATAGAAAAAAATCTGCAATGAATATGTACGTGAATATACATACCCCTTTATGGACATACATGAGGACTTCTCTGATATAACTTTCTCTTCTCTATCTCTTTCTGTCATCTCTATATCCTTATCTCTACATATATATCCACATCTATATCTATATCAAGGTAAAATTACTGAGTCGTAGTATGAATGTATTTAATTTGATTAAATAATGCAACAATTTGACAATATCACCTCAAATTAAGAATTATACATACTCTTTGACCACTACTATGAATGTACCCTATAGATATAATTCCATGTGTTTACCAAGATTGACATATAAGGATATTAATAGAAACACCATTCATATTAGCAAAACCCTGGAAAGTGCTGGAGTGCCAGGGGAATATATATTTAGTTGTGTCCCTTTACGCTGTAGAGTGTGAGAGAGAACAGTCTCTGGGGAACCAACTCATGCACTGAATACAGATGTGCGCATTTACTGGCTGTGAACCTTGCACAGGTACTTACCTTCTTTTGCCTCAGTTCTCAGTAGTACAATGGGGACAAGGGCACATGTTTGTATCAGAGTCCCAACAAGAAACAAGCTGGATATTCAATTGAGTAGTTTAAACAGAGTTTAATAGAAAGAACTATTTTCAAAAGTATAAAAAGGGTAAAGGAAGCCGTAAGGGACAATGCAGGGTTGGCCACAGTGGAGAGCCACTGAAACTCCAAAACCCTGAATTAGTGAGAGAAGGGGGCAGCTTCTGAAATGCACAGAGAGCTCTGTGGCAAAAGCCACCCGACAGGTGCTATGGCTTGTACTCCAAGAATGGAGCACAAGGTGATCATTAGGGGAGACCAACTACTAGGTGACTAAATAAATGACTTCTGTCTTCACTGTCCCTCTTATTCCTTCTGGTGTCACCTAGTAGCTGAATTCTACTAGAAGCCAGAAGCAAAGGAACTCCTGATGCTCTACCTATAGATCAGCCCTTTGGTGCACCCATCAGAGTATAGAGAGGATTGGGGAGGGGGTTGGGCAAATGGAAGATACTCAACAAAACACTTCATATGGTTTTGGGGAGAATTAAATGAATAAACACATAGAAAGTGTTTAGAACAGTAAGTGGCACATCATAAATGCTTAGTAAATATGAGTTGTTATTATCGTTGATTTATTAACATTAGTATTAATTCCCCATTAAAACCATTGGGTCAGATCTAAATGTGTTGCAGTGGGCTTAGGTCTCCAATATATATACCAATGAAAAAGGAAGATGTAGCTTAGTGTAAGAAGTAGATACCCCTTTGTGTAAAAGATTTTTTAAAAATTGGTTAATGCTATTTGGAATCTTTTGTGGTTCCATAGAATTTTTAGTATTATTTGTTCTAGTTCTGTGAAAAATGTTGTTGGTGTTTTGATAGAGATTGCATTGAATCTGTAGATGGCTTTGGGTAGTATGAACGTTTTAACGATGCTAATTCTTCCAATCCATGAGCATGGTATATTTTTCCATTTGTTTATGTTGTCTTCAATTTTTTTCATCAGTGTTTTACAGTTTTCAGAGTATAGGTCTTTTGACTCTGTGGTTAAGTTTTTTCCTAGGTATTTTATTCTTTTTGGTGCAATTGTAAATGGAATTGTTTTCTTAATTTCTCTTTCTGCTGCTTCATTATTAGCATCTATACACTACTAATTTCTGGGTATCAATTTTGCATCTTGCAACTTTACTGAATTCATTTGTTACCTCTAATAGTTTTTTTTGGGGGGGGTGGGTTTTCTATGTATAGTATCATGTCATATGCAAATAGCATATAAACAAATAATTTTTTATTAAAAATTGGTTAATGACCATTGTCTTTGCAGAGAGGGTCTAAAGATTACATGGGAGTGGGAAAGGGCTTTCACTTTTCATTTTCTACCTTCTGTCATAATGTTTATACTTTTAAACCATGCACATGCATTATTTTTATTTTTGAAAATGTCAAAGGTATTTCTGGGTGATGTGTTTATGGTACATGCTTTCTTTTTTTTATTATTCTCTTACATTTTTAAAGTATTTGTAAATTTAAGAATAAAGTACTTACTGAGAAGCACACTGTGCTAGAATATTCTAAGTATCAAAATTGGCCTTAAATAGTATTTTTGAGAATGCGAAGGCATCTGATGTGCTCATTATTTATTACTTAAAGGTCACCTTGGCCTCATACACCTTCCTCTTCTTAGTTCTAGAATCTATGCTTGGAATGAATGACTTCCAACAGTCATAAGCAATAAGAAGGGGTCTTCATTCCACAAAGCAAGTTCTTGCTGAACAGGAAGATTATATATATCACACAAGATTTATATACGTATATATACACAATTTATACATAAATACGTTATTATTTCTCTGTGATTTTAAGGAGATGTATATGTGGATTTTACAGATATGTTCAAATACAATCATATATGTGAATATATGTATGTGTGTGTATATAGATATGTGTATATATATAGTTTTTTTTCCAACATGGCACAAGTGTGCTATTAAGTGTAAGCAACTTGGCTTTGAAGTTACACTGCCTGGATGATAATTCTGGCTCCACACTTACCAGGTAGTAATTATGGGAAAGTTACTTAGCTCCTTTAAACCTTGGTCTTCTCACTGGAATGGCAATTGCCATCTACTTCACAGAAACTTCAGAGGTTTAAATGAGATGAGCATGCTTGGCATTTTAGTAATCACTCAGTATGTGGTGGTAGTTATTTATTGTTAACAGTAACAGTCCAAATCAGTTTTGCCTAAGAGAAGAACTTTGTCTTATTCCAACCCAGTTCCTCTAACTCATCTACCAGAAGTTTCCCTGACTGGGAAAGGGATGGAGTGGGTGGAAGTGTGTATTTTCAGACATGCAGCCCTACAGAATTATGATATCTTTGAGCTCAAGTACCCTTCTAACTTTGGCCTTTTCATTTATGACAATGAGGAATACAGTGTCCATGGAAATTCACTGATCCATCCAAGCTCATAAAGCTGGGACTTCAAAACCAGATGTCCTGACTTCCAGCAAAGTACCCTTGAAGTATTTAGGACCCCATCTATGCATGGCCGCCAATGGCTATTTGTTAAAGATGGGAAGAATAGTACCCACAATGACTCCTCTGGGTAGAAGAGTTATAAAAGGTCATCTGATCCATTGTCTTGCCTTGCACTTCCTGTTCTACTATGGCACTCACTCATGGGCTAGTGGCCAAGGAGCAGAGGCAGCTTCCAGCATGCAGGATGAACTGACCTGAGCAGGCCATGACTATGACCTAAGTGCCACCTTACTTGCTACTTGCAAATAAGGTTTCTCTTTGTGGAAGCATTCCAGCTTTTCAACTCAGATGCTCTATGGATTCTTTGAAATTGGAATCACTACTCATTGCCACCCTTTTTAGATCTTACTGTCCAAAAGACTGGGCATTTTTAGTGTCCTCTGAGTTGGGCACCAAGCCCCACCACCCTGAAGGGAGTTCTGCTGTGGTGTGATCTCCAGGAGAAAGGAAGTGTCATCTGAACCAATGTCACCATTGTAATTGTCACAGAGACTTTGGCAGGCCAAAAGCCCTGGGCATCAGTTCAAACTAAATGACTTAAAAAAAAAAAGTCCCTGCCTTGTAGAACCTGGCATGTTTTTGGTTCAGTTTTAAGGAATTTCTCCTCATTAGAGCTGTCTGAAATGAAATAGCAAGTTTCTCATCTTTGAAAATGTTTAATCAGAGACTGGCAAGCCACTTGACATAAATATTGTAGAGGAGTTAGATGATCCCAAAGTTCTTCAATCTAGTGCAAGATGTTATCTTTTCCCTTAACCACCAAAGAAGTGATGATATAAATGAAGGGAACTCTATATAGAGTAAGAGGAAATTTCATTAGATTTCCCATACTAAAAATTGTTTCCGTGAAGGAAAACCAATGTAGTGAATAGGATTAAACCTTGGTCTTGGTATTAAGACATCTGGCCAGGATCTCTCAACCAGCCAAGTAGCTTTTGTGCTAGGTGATTCTTCTCTCTGGGTCCCTGTTTCCTCACCTGTCTCATGAGAGGATGGGGTCAGAGAATCACTAAATTTCCTTGTGTTGAGAACTTTGGGAGTTCATAATTGGTCAGAAAATAAAGTTCAAACATCTGTATGAGGTGAACATATAACAGGTCTATGGTGAAAGAATAAGAGCTTTCAGTGGCGTTCATGTCATTATTCACTTATGTTCCTGGCTGAGAGAAGTGCAAATTGGAGAATGAAATAGAAGAGGAGGTCTTGAAACTTTCTGCACCAATACTGCACAACTTAGTCATGGAGGCCTGTTCACCAAATAAAGGCTTTAGTGTTTGCAGCTTGTGCTTCAGACCAGAATAAAGATAGTGTCCATGTTTTAAATTCCCAGAACCCTTGGCTTCTGTAGACTAGGAAGGTACTTCCCGTTCCATCTATGCTATGGCTGCCAAAACAAAAGTGCCACAGACTGAGTGGCTTAAACAACAGAAATTGTTTGTCTCACAGTTCTTTAGGCCAGAATTTCAAGATCGAGGTGTCTGCAGGATTGATTTCTTCTGAGGGCCATGAGGGCAGAATCTGCTCCAAGCCTCTCTCCTTAGCTTGTAGATAGCATCTTCTTTCCGTGCCTCTTCACACTGTCTTCCCCCTATATGTGCTTCTATGTCCAACTTTCCTCTTTTTATTAGGGCACCATCCATATTGGATTAGGGTCCACCCCAATGACCTCACTTGAACTTGATTTCCTCTACAAAGACCCTATCTCCAAATGAGGTCACCTACTGAGGTATTGAAGGTCAGGACTTCTACACATGAAACTGGGGGGCCGGCACAATTCTACCCATAATACAATCCATACAATTGCACTCACTCCACTACACCTCTGAGGTTATGTCACAGTTGGCAGGAGGGGCCGTTGGAAGTGAATCAGGAAAATGGCCATGTTCTCCTTTAGGCTCCTCCGTCTCATTTAGCCTCAGTCTTCCCCGCACCCCAGTTCTTTAAGCTTGTATTTGTTTCTTATATTAACATCCCCTTTGATTTGGTGAGAGGTATGTACTTGTGTGCATGTGTTTGCGCGGGGGAGAGAGAAACATTAGCGTGTAGTTCCTCCTCTCAGGGCTCCTGCTCTGTAGAGAAGTGGAATATTTGCCTGTAGGCTGTATATGTATCTAATTCCAAATACCTAACTAGCTTTGGGCTCTTATCTCGGGGTTTCCCTGGCAGCAATCTTGATATGTGAACAGTAAAGCTCTGACTTCCTGGGGCTGAAGCAGTAACCTCACATCCACACCTACAGGAAAACAGTCTCGGGGTAAATCAAGTCTCGTCTCGGTAATTATCTCACCACACATTTATGTTGGATTGGGTCCCAACGCCCTACCAGAATAATCATCATCTCCATTCTGGACTCAGATGACCCACTCTGCAGTTGAGTTCATCTTGGAATCCCATCAGGACGGTGGGAGGAGGAAGAGCCCTGAGGAAAGTCTGTTGCTATGTGCTCTGGGTCCTCAAAAGCTGGGGGCCTCTGGACTTGGTGGTGTTTAGGATGGAGAGACTGCCTGATCAATGCCCAACTGTCCAGGGATATTAGCAGCAAATGACTTCCGAGCCTGTGCTCCCAGTACCTTCTTGACCTTCTTTTGGGTTAACTACCAAAGTTAATCCATGATCTTGTGCATCCCGTGAATGGCTAAGTATTTAAACTGACTGGGAATAAGTATCTTAAGCCCATACCCCCTAAAACTGTTCCAACTTCATGTACTGGATCTTTGTAAAGTATGTGAATGAAGCAGAAGCAGGTGATTTTGAAGAGGCAAGAACTCATGCAGGGAAGGCTAACAGCCTCATTCCAATCTTCATTGGCTCAGTACACGAAGACGAAGACTTTAACTCCTAGTTCCCAGTTGAGAGTCCATTCCAGCAGACAAACCCACTGTCTAATGTGATTCAACTCTATAAAGCTGCTGCGTGAACATTCCAAAGCTAAGAGACCAATATTCCATTATCTACTTCTCAGATCTGTCAGTTGTGGTAACAATGGACCTTCCCAATTTCCAGGGTTGGAGAGAGCTTTCTCATTCTAATACAGCGCAGGTCTTACTAGGGAATGCTGGCAAATAACAGAATGAGTTCTACCTATCATCTGGAAACAAGCAAACAACATAAGCAAATATGAGATGGATGGAGTGAGGGGTAAGGAAGTGGTCAAGAAACTCTGGATTCTCCATCCTCTGAAGATCATTGAGACTTGGTAAGAGATGGACCACACTGCCTATCACTTTCAGTGTTAACAGTAATAATAGGTGATATTTATGAAGCATATATTATGTACCAGGCTTTATGCTAGGTGCTTGGGCATTTTCCCATTGAATCCTAACAAAAATCTTTGGTGGGGGAGGCGCCTGGGTGGCTCAGTCAGTTAAGCATCTGCATTAGGCTCAGATCATGATCCTGAAGTCCCAAGATCGAACCCTGCATTGGGATTCCTGCTCAGCGGGAATTCTGCTCCTCCCTCCGACCCTCCCCTCTCTTGTGTTCTTTCTCTCTCTCACTCACTCTCTCTCAAATAAATAAATAAATCTTTAAAAAAATATCTTTGGTAGGAACCATTTCTAAGAGTGGTGAAGATCAAATGTTCTAATGTGTGTAAAATTGCCTAGAAATGATGAAGTGTTATCAAACCACAAAGATTCAATGCATGCTGTTATTTCATTAAAGGACCCCTGAAATTCCTCTTAGTCTAAGACTTATATAGTGAAATAATAGATGCCTAAAAGATATGTGATACAGCCCTATCATATGCCACAAAGCGTCACCCAAAGAAGTGACATCAGCTTGTTAGAGAAGGAGAGAAATGCTCAGGGAACCAAAATAATGTAGAACCTTCCTTCTAAAACCATAAGGTCACTCAGGTCAAATAGGTTGGTGACCCACCGAGACATACATGTTGTCACCCCCCAGTCCTGGTGGAAAAGAAGCCAGATTTTGCACTGTCTTTTGCATTCTGATTAGTGGCTCTGATCAGGAATATAGAATTCCCAAGATTTGAACTCTGCTGGACTCAGTTTTCATATCAGTGGAATGGGGCTAATATTTCAGAGTTATACTAATGCATTAAATGAACCGTTGTATTTGAAAACATCTATCAAAGTACTGACATATCGCTTCTCGGCCTTTTGGCTAAGATCAAGTGCAAAGTGATGACATACAGGAAGTAATAAAAATAATAATTAAACACCCACTGTTCTAGCCTGGTTGGGAAATGAAGACTCAGAACTGGTGAGATTTATGCAGGCTGACACATTCTATAAAATGGATGGTGTTTAAAGGAAGTGAGTCTAGATGCATTGGAGCTAGTGGAGTCTAAAAGCCCTTTGGGCAAGAGTTTTGTTTGTTCTGACTCATACAATGCCACCCACCTTGTCATTTGGTCATTCACTCTTGGTTGGCAATTGTTTTTTCTGGAGTGTGGAGGCTTATGAAGGAGTTTGTGTGGGGACACTGAAGAGTTGTCTTTAACCCCATTAAGACATATTTAGTGAGGGGGCACCGGGGTGGCTCAGTTGGTTAAGCATCTGCCTTGGGTTCAGGTCATTATCCTGGGGTCCTGGGATTGAGACTTGGGTCAGGCTCTCTGCTCAGAGGGGAGTCTGCTTCTCCCACTGATCCTCCCCCCACTTGTGTTTTTTCTCTCTCAAATAATTAAATAAAATCTTTAAAAAAAAAAAGAAAAAAGAAAGAAGTATTCAGTGAGAGAGGCCAGGACTAAAGCTGAGAACATTCGATCAGCTATACGAGTGAACACCTCAAGTAAATAGGTTGGAGATGGGCTGCTGCAGCGTTAAAACGGGGTCTTAAGAATTTGACAGACCTGTGTGTTTGTGGGCAAATTCCTGAACTTCTGTGAACTTCAGCTTCAATATTAGCTATGGCAATTCATGGAAAGCATTTGACCCATGCGTAATAGATGTTCCATATTATTATTTTCAAGGTACTCTTAATATACATCATTCTAAATTATGTCATTTGGAAGTGAGGTGATCAGGGTAGGAACTAGAGACAGAGATTCCCTGATGAAAGGGCTTCTTAATACATCCAACTCTGTGTTCTAGTTCTGGCTATGAAAACAACCCAATCAAGCAGCTGTTGGTCTACTTTCTGCTCTCTGGTGAAATGACACTAAATCCTCTTCACGTGGTATTGTTCAAATGGCTGTACAATCACATGTGTTCCAGAAGTGCCGGACAAACTCTGTCCATATTTAGAAGTTGAGGTATGAGGGCAGAAAGAGTGGAGAGGTGAAGACCCAATCACATGGCTACCATTCAGTCACAGGTTCTTTTGAAGGATTGGCTGGTGAATTCTGGAAGGCCCTAGCACTTGGGCTTCAGAGCTGTGGAGGCAGACTCCCAGATGAAGGAACTCTTGGCTTTTTCCAGTGGCCTGACTACCCCACACAAGGTTGGGGTGTTGGGGTTGGGGGAGGCCTGTCTACAGAGAGACGAAGGGAACAGATGGAGAGACGGAGCTTGGCAGATCTGGTAACTGTTGGTGACTGACTTCTTGTGGGCTTCAGCTTATCACAGCTAAGACCCCAGATATCCACAGGCTGGCTGTGGTCTGAGACCCCTAGAAGTTTCCTCATGCACAGTTTCCCCCATGTAAACTTAGTGGGAAGGGAGTCTGATCCACCATGCCACTGCACTCTGAGGGTTTCTGGTCCCAGCCCAAAGCCTGTCTCAGCAATCTGACCATGGATCAGAGAGAGTGGGCAGGTCACACAGTTATGGGAGGTGACATCAGGAAGAGCACCTGGGAGAAACTTGCCAGCTGATTGGATCAAGCCTTCCCATTACACACATTCTTGGGTATGCTGCTTTTCTTGTCCTCCATGCACTTAGTGTCAAAACTCTAAAGCCAAAAGTAGCTACTGGAGATGACAGATCACAATGTCCCAGGGTAGGAAAGGCAACGTGGTCTTCTGAAAAACCCAGCATCTTCCCTCCCAGAGGGGCTAGCAGTCGCAGGAAGTTGGTGCTGCCTTCTGCCCATTCTCCATGCTCAATCACCCAATACACTGGCCCATTACATGATAGCGGGCTTTTTTTTTTATTGTATGTGTGTGCAATGTATGTATTCTGTGTCTGTTGGATTACTTCTTTAAGAGACTGCTATACCTCAAGTAACACTCTTCTAACAGCAAGGACCCTGTCCTTCAGAGTTATTCTCTAAAGCTTAGAGTTCCATAGGTAAACAGGTAAAAAGAAAAAAAATATATATATATATTTTGGCAGGGGAGGGGGCAGAGAGAGAGCTTGGATAGAGTGACAAAACCCAATTTCAGGGCCTCTTAAAAACCTTTATTCTTTGTCAAAATGGTCTGAGATTTTGTCCTAGAAATGGCAACCTGTAGAAATTCTTTTCTTAAGCTTAAGGCTTTGTTCCCAGGCAACATGCTAGGAAAGCTCTGTACAAGAGGACACATATTACTCCCATCTTGCAGTTACACTCAAATAAGGATGAGTATCAACTTTTACAGAAAATTAATTTTGCCAGGGGAGAGAGGAGGGTTGTTTGACTGGGTTGGCAGGGAGGGGCTGGGAGGAGGATGGGAGGGCTGGGAAGCGCGGCTCCCTTCAAGAGGACAGAAGCAAAGTTTTTGTTTTTCATAATTCTGAGGAAAACCTGCCCTGACAGTGAGGATCTGTGAACACTGAGGTGCACTGTATTCTGGACTTCTCTTCAGCCACGCCATTGCTAAAGGGTAAAGCCACAGCCCTTAGACATTATAAAAATGAACACATGTCAATGATTTTCTGTAATTCAATAATTAATGAGGGAACCAGCAAGATGTTACTACTGGTTTGAAGGAGAAGTCAAAGAACTACACAAGTACAGACCACGCAGAATGTCAAAGTCAACAATAAATGGTAACATTTCCTGAACTTGCCCCAACTTGAATGAGACACTTTATCAACAAAAGCCTTCGTTGCCCTCTTCATTGATTGCAGGGGTTCAGCATCATCTCCAGCTGCACAGCTTCTGGTCTTTGAAAGCAATAACAACAGCTTGATTCTGTTGCAGTTAATTGTAGAGAAATGCTATGAAGAGGGA
The DNA here is from genome assembly GCF_009762305.2 of Zalophus californianus. Classification (NCBI taxonomy): domain Eukaryota; kingdom Metazoa; phylum Chordata; class Mammalia; order Carnivora; family Otariidae; genus Zalophus; species Zalophus californianus. The sequence goes on along the minus strand of NC_045597.1, from coordinate 175,243,340 downwards.
TTCCCAGTGTTGACTTGTAAGCCCCCCCAGCTGCTTTCTGCAGAGGGGAAGGCTCTGCCCTGGAAGTGATGACAGAGATGCAGAGAGCTTTCTTCTTTGTTGCTGATGTCCTGTGTGTTCTAAGGAGATCCACATCTCAGTTTTCTGTGAGATCCCGCCAAAAGGGATGAGGATACCAGCTTTGACTTAGTTTTCCAAAAGGCTCTGCAGGAAAGCCAGGAAAATGATTGTCAAGTGAATTTAAATGACCACAGGCCCCATCCCCCAACACACAGAAGTGGCTGAATTAAGCTCTGGCTAACGCACCCAAGTAAGCAAGAGGAAGATCTTCCATGGCCCCGCCCAACCTGATTGGTGGAATCCTCCTCAACTCACGAACACCCTTGTCATTTCTCCTGGCAGCCTTCTCCATGCTGTTTGTTTGCCGGGGCATGACACGCTGGCGCCTGGAGACAGGGCAGGGTGGGGAAGGCTTTGGAATCTGCAAGCCATTGCCCTCCCCACCCCCGCAAAGCTTTGTCCTCAGGCTCTGTCTCTGGGGCCCTTGGATCAGATTGCTTGCTTCCAGGTGCCAGAGAGACACTGTTCTGTTTGCTCTCCCACCCAGGCTGCCCTCGGTTTGTCCTTCCCCTAGGTGGGGGTGGCAAGTGACAGAGGCTGTTTAGAAAGGAGTCTTTCTTCTTTCTCCCCTCCCTTTCTTCCCCCTACCCCCTCAAATTGCAAGAGCATTTTGGCTTCTTTCCATCACTTGGGGCTTGTGCTGGAGACTTGAATCTGCTCTTGTTTCCTATAAATAGCCTGGGAGTTCAGGTAGAAGTGCAGTCTTTACAGGTAAGCTGTTTGGGGAGCATAAGCAGGTATGCATGGAGCTGGCTACATTACTGATAGAGGTTTTCTCTTGAGCCTGGCCATGTGCAGCCTAAGGTCTCCCTAATATTTCCAGCCTAGTCTATGTAGCTTTGTCCCTGGCTTATTTGCCACTCCCCCCAGGCATAAATTATTACCAAATTTGAGCACCTTTCATGCCCCAAACAGCGGGCAAAGATTCCTTGTCCTGCTGTTAAAACTTTCTGGCCTATGACCTATGCCTCTTTCCTAAGGGAATTTTTTTTTCTTTTTTTGAAGAGGGGAACTGTTGGTCATTGAAATGGCAGAACTTCTACATTAGGGAGGAAATTTTATGTTGCAAGTGGTTAGAAAGCCAGCTCAAACTAGTTTAAGCAAAAACAAGAAGGTAATTCTTCACAGAGCTGAGAAGTCCAGGGATGTAGATGAATGCAGAGATCCAAAAGCTGTCACCAAGACCAGGCTTCCTGCTGCTTGGGTTGCCATATTTAGCAAAGAAAAACACAGAACGTTCAGGGAAATTGAATTTCAGAGAAATAACAAACAATTATTTTTTTAGTACAGGTATGACCCATATTGCTTCCTATATTTTATCTGGCTACATCTACCTGGTACACCATGTCAGCTTTCTCCTCCTGCTCAGGTTGGGATCACTCTGAGGCAGACTCTAGCCATGAGGCAACAGAATGGCTATTGGCAGCCCCACACTCCCATTGCAGAGCTTAGGAACCCTGGAAATAGGGCCCTCTTTGCCCCAAGAGTTCTAGCAAAAAAAAAACCCAGATTTAATCTCCTTGATCTGGCTTGGGTCTTGTGGCCATCTCAGAAGTGAACACTCTGTCTAAGGGAATAAAATACTGGCTAGGTCTGGGTCATGTGTCTACTTCTGCTACTGGGGTGTAGATTTAGCCATGTATGCACAACTTGGATTAAGAGTTGGTAGGAGAGTTCCCAAAGGGAAACCAGAGTGCTCTTACTAGAAGAAAGATAAATGCTAGCCAGACATCAACTCTGTGGTCCAGTGGTAGGCATGCTCTTGGGCAAGTTTCCTCAGAACTCCTCACATCACACATTGGCTTCCTAGAGTCTGAGGCAGATCACGGAGGTCTTTTTCCCTGCAGAATGAGTTTGGAGGATAGGTGACAATCTAGGTAGCCCCTGAACCAACAGCAGTGATAGTACAAAACATTTCTTTAGTACCTTCTCTGTGTGGCTTGTGGTACCCAGAATGAGTCCTACCTAAAGGTTAAAAGGAAGGCATTGCTGATGTCCATGAACTTACCTTCGAGAGATATCATCATGTTGTACTTTGTTCTAGAGTCCCATAATACTTTCATTGTTTCTCTATACAAGTAGTTCTGAGTATGTAAGGAGGGGATGAATTAATTCCAGATAAGGCTTGCTGGAGGAGATGCATTTGAGCTGGATCTTAAGAGGTAGGTAGAGTTTAGATGGGCAGCTATGGAAGAAAGAAAGAGAAAAATTCCAAACAGAGGAACTAGAAGAAGCGAACTTGTTGACTTCATGTTGCTGCTGGTCTGCATGAGATGGCATGGCCTTTCAGACAGATGCATTTTGACTTCACTCAGGGCCACACAGACATTTAGGAATCCCAGGAAAATGAATGCTTGGGTACTCTGGCATTCCTTCAAATCCTTGTTCATAGTTAATGCAAAAGAGAAGACTGATTGATGGGGGGTGGGAGGGAGAGTATTTGAGGAAGAGGGACCCCAGGTGGGGACACTCAGCTCCATTTCTATTGTTCTTGGTAATTCCACTCTGTCCCCAGACTAGCATAGTCCACTCAACAAAGGAAAGACCTGCAGGTAAGTGGAATTATCTTCCTTATTTAGCAGATATTAGGGTTACTTAGGACTAACTCTGGGAGGAAGGTGGGTCTTACCTTCTTGCTCTTAGGTGCCTTAATATACCCTCTTCCTAAGGTAAGTTCTGATCAATTTTATTTTATCACATTGCCAGTATATTTTAGTTCCCTGGTGATGTTTAGTGTGATGGCCTATCTCTTCCTCCGAATCTTACACTACTTCAAAGCATTGAATATTGGGAAACATTTTGCCCCTACAGTCCATGGCTGCCTGAGTGTGCTGCTCAGAGAGATCTGAGTGTATGCTGCTGGTTCCCCGAGGCAAGGACCACACAGAGTGTGAGGTTTTCTCCTGGGTGGGGGTGGGGGGGGCATCAAAACCTTCAGTAGAGGCTGGGAGCATGGACAGTGTACCAGTCAGGTGAGATTCCTGGATCCTCCATTTACCTTGCACTGACTGACCCTGGAAATTTCAAATAAGAATTGAAATGCTATTGCTCACCTGATGATGCTTCTCTGAGGACTCTCATCTTCAAGGATGTACATCCCTTTTATGGTAGGGCAGGTATCCAGTCCTTGAGCCCACAGATCTTGCTACTTACTGGCTACACTAATCCCCAGCCCAGAGGTCTTCTTCGTTCATGCCTCCTATTGATATTGGCCTGATCAGGATTCTTATGCAAAAAAATTCTGAGTTAAATTTTGCTCAAAAAATGTTCTCGTTTCAGATTTGTGGCTTTGGGATTTTTTTTTTTTTTTAAGGACAGATTCCTGGATGTACTCTATGTTGGCTAATTGAATTTAAATAAAAAAAATAAAGACTCACTCCTTTGTGTTATAGTGAGGATCCCCTAAAGAAATGAACTGGAATATGTGGCTCTAAAAAAAGATAGCAATGAACAAAAAAAGTGTCCAGAAAAATAATCAGTTTGACCCATTGTAGGGTCAAGTTATACTTTTGAAACAATGACTGGTAATTGAATTAAACTAGACAAGAACAAAAGAACATAATTGAATAATATGGAATGGAACGGAATGGAATGGAATGAAATAACAGATCTAAATGATGTTGTATCATATTCCTGTCCCCAAAAGAAATTGTGTCTATCCTCCTGTGAGAACACCGAGTTGTGTTCTCTACTAGGGAGGAACTGGACCAAACTTCACTTCATTTTAGGGCTCAGCCATCAAGTTAGATTTGTGGACAAACTCAAGGTCCCTTCGGCTCCCAGCCCTACCCTCCCATGGTGTGTGTGTTTATTTGTGCCTCTGCCCTTCACCACATGCGTGCGTTACTCCTTTTATCTTGGGATTTCCTCCTCCAGAGTGACTGTCCTTTGTGCCTCAGCTACTGGGTGCCAAAAACAATAGCTCAGCCTAAAATTTGCCTTTTATCCATTCTCATTCTCCTCATCTCTCTTGAAAGGCACACTTTTTTTAATGTTTTAAAAAGGAGTCCTCCTCAAGGAGCCTTAAATGCACATGGTTAAGTGAAAGAAGGCAAGCTGAAAAGGCTGCTTACCATATGATTCCGACTCTACAATTGTTCTGAAAAAGGCAAAACTATGGAGACAGTAAAAAGTTCAGTGGTCTGGGGGTACAGGAGAGGACAGTATAAACATGTGGAGCACAGGGAATTTTTAGGACAGTGAAAATATTCTGTATGCTATCGTAATGGTGGGTGTACAACATTATGCATTTGTCAAAACCTATAGAATGTACAATATGAAGAGTAAGCCTTAATATAAACTATGGTCTTTAGTTAATAATAATGTAATCCTATCATTAGATATACCACATTAATGCAAAAATAGGGGAAACTGTGCATGGTAGGGAGGGAATATATGGGAACTCTCAGTACTTTCTGTTCAGTTTTTTAATAAACTTAAAACTACTCTTTAAAAAAGGCCATTAATTTAAAAAAGAAGAGTCCTTTTACCCCGTGTATTTTTTGCCTAGCTCTCCTATCTCTGAGTCTCCCCTCAGGAATGTTTGAGTTGAAAGTACTTAGATTTACTGAGAGTCAAATTTAGATCTCCAAATACTCCTGCATCCTCAGCACTTCAAGTTATTTCATTAAAACAAAACACAAATTTATGTTTCTGTGCTAATCATAAATAATTGGCACATGTTCACTCAAAACATGAAGCTGAGTCTTGGGCAAACTTCAAGTTAACAAGATGTTCTTGCTCCCTTTAATTCTGTTCTGTCAGATCATAACGTCTTGGTCCTTTTTTCTCTGTGCCTTCTCACTGACATAAACACTGTCCATAAGAAATTAATGCAAGGTGCTCGTCAGCAGGGATCTTGCCTGTAACTTCACAAGGGTCCTTTACTCTTGGCTTGGCTGGGAAGAACTTTATCACCACCCTTGTTGACCCCTCCTGGCCATCCTTACATGCCTCCTAAAAGCCAACTGGGGAATCCACTGAGTTTGACTTAGGAGTGTGGTTCATTATCTTAAAAACCTTGGTCACACATATCTGGGATGATCCCTGAAGACTCTCCAGATATTTATTTAATGAGAGCAGCAAACCCAAACAGAGAGCTGTGTGGTTACAAAAAGAATTTTAAACAAAGTCCTTGAGTAGTGTTTGACCCCTCTCTTCTATAAACAGGCCCTCTTTGTCATCACGCTGGCTATTCCACAGGGGCCAGAGTTATCTGTCTTGAGACACTGAAATCACGGGTTACGGTGCTTCCTTAAGACAGAGAAAACAGCCCCAGACCTCAGGGATGGAAGTCACAGGCAGGTCCTTTAGCAGGGCTGTCTTAAGAGACAGAATATTGCCATTTCCCCACGTTCAGTCCCAAAGGTAGGGTTCCAGGCTGAGAAGTAGAGAAGGAAGTCTCTTCTTGGGCCCTACAATGTGTCAGGCAACATGTTAGGCAAGTAGCCAGTGTACTTAGCTCTTGGAAGTGGGTATTAGGATTCCTCAGTTTATAGATGAGGAGAATGATGCGCGGGGAAAGAAAGGAACACAGCCAAGGTGAAAAGTCAGGATCATCCCTCTAGGGCAACACTGTCCAATGGTAATGTAACAGAAGACACGAGTATATGATTTTAAATTTTCCAGTAGCCATGTTTTCTTAAACATTAAAATAAATAGTCAGGTGAAATTAATTTTAATAGTATATTTTATTTAACCCAATACATCCAAGATATCATTTAATATCATATAATAATTGTTAATGAGATTATTTTCCCTTTCTTGGTTATATAAAGACTTCAGAATCTGGTGTGTATTTCAGGCTTATAGCCATCTCAATTCCAACCAGTCCCATTTCAAGTCACATGGGGATCAGAGCCCCCATATTAGACAGTGCATTCTAGATCTTTTGCCTTAATCCTTGGATACAGCAGCATCACCCAAGGTCTGTTTTGCCCTGGCCCTTCACTGAATTGTGTTTTGAACATGATGCCCCTGACTTTCAGTGAAGAACTCAGCCATATGGAGTGTCAAAGCCTCTACGGTGGGAGAGTTACTGGCTACGGACTACTCACTGCTCCCTGCAGCCTCACGCTATATAAGGGAAGTGTTTTATTGTTGCTCTCCCAAAATGGTATGCCTCTTTCTTTTCCATAATGGGTATTTTATACCTGATCCTGTGTTTTGTTTTACATTGGCTACCAGGAGGCTCGGGGCCAAATTGGACACAATTTTCACTATGGATATATTAGTGATTTAGTGGGGCAATACAATAACATATAAATATTTTGAACTTCGTGAATATGCATAATATGCTCACAGTAAAGTTTTCTTTTTGGTAATGGGCTGTATCTGTTTCCCTGCCCAGGCGAAAGGTACTATATATAACTTAATATGTTAAAAGCCCTGGGGAATCTGCTGTTAAGTTATGAGAAATAGCATGAATAGTTTTTTTATTTTAATTTACTTTTGAGGCTTTTAGTAGGCTTTTATTTCTTGAAAACTCTTACTGTGCTTCCAAAATTATGTAAACCATACAGTACTATTTTTGCTTTTCTTTGTGTGATATGAAGAAATACAGAAAAGAGAGGATAATATTTTTCTGAATGATAGCAAGAAGAAGACTTTCCTACTTCTGTGGAAATGATACATAGCTAAAGATCTCTTTCTGCTTCTCTCTGACTTCTGTTAAATTTACAGAGGTCTGATGCTATTCACTCTATTTCATGAAGCCATGCCAGAGAGATCCTCACAGCTGGTGTTGCTGCATTGCTGGGTCTCTCAAAGGCATTTGCAAATCACTGTAGAAGATAAGATGGATCTGAAGGGAGCCTTTCAAGTCTCTGGGGTCATCCAGTATAACCCCCTTGTTTCACAGATGAGGAAACCTTAGTCACATCTACCCACAAGGATAGTAACATTTGCAATGGTGTCATCTATCAGATTTGCAAATAGTGAGCTCATTGATGGGCCCTGTAAGAGGAAAGGAAGGCCATCTCAGAGACATGGGAATCCATGGGATTCATCTTATCCAGACTCTAACCTTGATCACTTGAGCTCATGTGATTTTAAATCCCTTAATGGTGTCACTCTGCCTTCAGCCCTCACCACTTAAAGAAAGTTTGTTTCTGTCTAAAATGCCTTATGTTGTTGGTTTATCCCATCTCTGATGGTTGGGCCCACCATGTGGAATTGGAGTGCTTATATATAAATGTGTATGTACGGGGCACCCACCAAGGTCATGCTGCTGGACAGACAGATAAATAAGATAAGCAAGCTCATGTTCCTTGCTTTTAAGTTTGAAATGGAACCCTTCTTCTACTTCCTTTTTCTGTTCCACCACCACGTCTTTTTCTCTCTTAGTCTCTTCTGTCTCACTAAAATCTGCCATACCACAACCAGGAACATTGCCCCAAACCAGAGGGTCATCCTTGATTCCAAACTCTCCCTTTCCACCAACCCACACTCTCATCCAGTCATCATTCCTGTGTTTCCAACTCCAAACTATGGCTCATCCTTTCCATTCCTCTCCACCTGCACTGCCATCAGGCTGGGTTGACGCCATCACCTCCATGTGAGCTCCTAGACTCTCCTGGCTCCACTCTGCCTCCTCTATAATTTGTTTTTCACAAAGCAGCTGGCAAGAATGCTTAAAGACCAAATCAGATTATGTTACTTCCCTGCTTGATAGCCCTTCAATGCAGTTTGGGCTACATGCAAACTCTCTAAGATGACCTGTGGTGTCTAGCCCCTTCCTACCTCAGCAGCTTCATCTCCCTCTGCTCCTCTCTTCACTAGCAAAACCCTGGTCATGCTGGGTACCTCTCATCCCCTTGTTTGCATTGTCTGTAATTAACCTCACTGCATTTCTGTAGAAGCAGTGTGATGTACTTGTTAACTGATTGTGCAAGTTGGCTTCCATCTGTGCCCCAGGGGGAGGTTAGATAATATTGAGATCACCCTAATAAAGAATCCACACTCCAGAAATGGCCTCAGCAAGTGCTTTAAATATCAATTTCTAAATCTGTGTTAGAAGGCATATCAATTAGCATAAATAATGTTAAAAATAATTTTTCATTGATGAAATAAGCGGTGTTCAAGATATATGATGGGCTGGAAGGTTGTATAACACCTCCACCTTTGCATAAATAAAATGTGAGAACCTGGCAGACCCAATATTTCAGAACTTTCTGAGTGACGTCCTTGGTCTAGACCTCCCTTTGGCCTTGGGTGCCTCTACTTACTGGAATGCCCTGACAACACATCCTACTGTCAGAATATTGTTGCCTCTACCTCAGGATTCATACTTCAGACAAGGTACTTGTGGGGTGCCCTGAAGACCAGAGCAGGTTTTATGGCTGTCTTTCTATGTGCTCACTAATAAACATTTGAACATCTGGTGGAATTTGGTCTGAGGCTTGCTGCTATTGCAGTGTGCCACCTGGCACATGGTTGTGGAAGGGCCATATGGCTAACCTCCTACTCTGATTATCTAAAGAATGTGATAGTCAGGAACAGCCAGATTGGCTTTGGATGAGACCCTGCCACCCCCCCCCCCAAAAGGCAGGACTCTGTAACACCTTAGGAACTTCCATTCTCTTTGCCAGGAATGCTCTCCTTCTGTGTTTCCCTTGATGGTCATCTCATTTGGCTAGTTTAAACTTAAATTTCAATTTTTCAGAGTAGCCATACTTGACCACTCTTTCTGAATGGGTCCTCATATGTCCGTCACCCACCTGATTGCTCCCTGCTCATTTACATTCTACTCTGAATTACAGGGAATGGGATCTGGCTAGATTTGGCCAATGGGAGGCACTAGTAGCATACTGGAAGGTGGGGAGAAGCCAGGGTATTTTTCTCTCTCTTGCTTTATCTCAGTTGGCATCTCCAGTAAATTGGCCCTCACTTCCAGTTCTTACTTCCATGGAGCAATGACCTTTCTATGCTTTTAGCTTCCAGGCAGTACCAGTTTCTGGGCTCTGCTAGTATCACCTCCTTCCATTGTCCTCCAGCCCTGGGGGTGGCAGAGGACTTCTTGTGTTCCCAATCTCTGACTGCTCTCATAACCCTCTGTTCTTTCCATTGTGTGTACAACATTCTTTCTTGTATTGAATTCCCTCTGATTATGATACCTGGATGGCTCTGCTTCCTGAGTGGGCCCTATTCTATTATATCCTGTAATAGCAGAGTATGTCACCCTGCTTTGTTTTTTCTCCACAGCTTCTTTCACAGGTTATAATTATTTACTTGTTTATTTGCTTACTAACATCTCATCTATTTCCCACATCAGACTGCTATCTCCATGAGAAGGGATTCTAGGATGTGGTCATAGCACATCCTCAAAGTCTTCAGAGTCCTAGGTGCTCAATAATAATTTATTAAGAGAATAAATAAATTTTAAAATCTTGGATCCGTGAACCACTCAGTGCACCCATGGATGAGCTTCAGGAAAAAAAAGATGCCTTTGACACTGAATGCAAATGTTTGTATGAATTTGTGTGTTTACTCCTCATTGGCAAGAGTTCATAACTTTCATTAGAGGTTCAGCATAGTAAGACTTGAAAGTTCAAAGAGCATCTGGCAGGACAGATATACACATGTACCATTGTTACTAGAGTTTTATAATATTGATATTAACAAAACTACATGGGGGCTCAGAAGAGGATTGAGAGTCCCTCTTTCCAGTTTTTGAAGGCAAAAACTTAGGAGTGATCCTTGACATCTCATTTTCCCTTATTCTTCACATCCAATCCATCAGCAATTATATCAGTTGGCTCTACCTTCAAAACACATCCAGAATCCAATCTCCGCCATCATCACTCTGGTCCAAGCCACCATTATCTCTCTCCTGGACAGATGAGAAACAGCTACTGTTGCTGCAGCTATTCCCCCTCAAATAGTCTATTCTCAGTGCAGCATCTCAGTCTGACAGAAGGCGGATCATGTTAGAGTTTGCTCCAAATTCTCTAATGGCTCCCATCTCACACAGAGTTAAAGCCAAAGGCCTCCTAAAGCCCTCCGTCATGCAGCTTCTTGCTCTCTCTCATTCTCTCTTTCTCTCTTGTTTCCTACCTAACACCTTCATGGTCCAAACAATGTGCCTAGGTGGTCTTTCTTCTCCTACCACAGGACCTTGGCTCTGTTCTGCTGAAATGCTCTTCTCCCATATAGCTTCTTTTTTGTACCTTCATCTCTTTCAGGCCTCTGACCACGCAAGAACTAAAACCCATATACCCCGATCTCTCTGGTCTGCTCACCGTGCTTTACTTTTATTCATGGCATGAATACATACATTCATAGCCATCAAACACAGCAGAGATCACCACCTAACACAATATGGATCACAACTTACACAACAAATGTCACCCTCTAACACAACAGGACCACAATCTAACACAGCAGGGATCCCCATCTAACACAGCAGGGATCCCCTGATAACACAGCAGGGATCCCCTGATAACACAACAGGGCTCACCATCTAACATAACAGGGATCACGTGCTAACACAACAGGGATCAGGATCTAGCATAGCAGGGATCCCCATCTAACATAGTATAGATCACCATCTAACACATGAGGGATCCCTATCTAACATAACAGGGATCACCGTCTAACACAGCAGGGATGACCACCTAGCTCAGCATGGATCACCATCTAGCACAGCAGGGATCACTATCTAACATAGTATACATCACCATCTAACACAGCAAGGATTACCATCTAACACAACAGGAATCATCATCTAATGGAGCAGTGATGCAGTGATCACCATCTTACACAGCAGGAATCACCATGTAACAGCACAGATTACCATGTAACACAACACAGATCACCATCTAATATAGCATGGATAACCATCTATTTATTTACTTATTTATTTATTGTCTAACTTTTCCAGTAAGGTATAAGCTCCAACAAGGCAAAGACTTTGTTTAATTTAAGCCTGAAACAGTGCTTGGCACATGGTTAAGTTCTCCATACATACTTATTGAATGATTGTGATGGTGGTGACAGTCATAGAATCCTAAAAGATGAGTCTGATTTGGAGTGGCAAAGAAGGTTGGGTGACCAGGAGGGAGAAAGTTAAGTGACAAGCATCTGTCAAGGCTGGGCTGGAATAGAGTTCTCTCTTCCTGAGTATGTTTCAGTTTCAGAATTTTTCATTCACCTATCACCCATTTCTCCTCCCCAAAGGTCTGTCATGGATCAGTGAGGTCCTGCCTCATCCATAGAATTGGCTCCACGTTTTTTTTTTCTTTCTTTCTTTTCCTTTTTCTTTTTTTGCTTAGTCCTTGTATATAAGTGGCAGAGGTCAACTACTGGCTTAAAGGAAGTCAGGCTAGAGAGTTTAGTTAGCTATTGTTGTTTCAGGGTGGGTTCTTGACGTACCTGACATGTTGATGAATAATGCAGCAGGTGATTGGGTTAGGGAGCAGGAATCGATGGTGCCAACTGAGCAAAGTTAAAAGGACATACATGTATCTTCATATATATATATATATGAGAGAGAGAGAGAGGCTGAAGCAAAATAAGACCTTCCTGATGAGTGGAGGAATTTCAGGTCATCCAGTAACTCTTGTCCAACCTCTACATCTGTCATCCCGAAATGCTGGTGAGATTGACTTAAAGGAACACAGTCAACTTTTGTTTTTGGAGACTGCAGGGTAAATATTACAGATCTGGAACTGCTGGCTCACAACTTCAAAGCCTTGAATAAAGCTGCTGGATGATTTGGAAGCCACCTGGCAGGAAATTTAACTTTTGCAGTTTTGGGTATTTTTTTCCTTCCTATTCTTTAATTCCTACCTGCCTTCCCCCTCCTCCCCAACTCCAAATTAGCTATTTGGATGCCATAGATGCAGTTTATACCTGGGTACTAGTCAAGGTCAGGAGGATCAGTGTATAAGAAGTGAATGCCAGCTGTATTTCAGACAGAATCTTCAAGGCCAGAGAGGCAGAGGGAGGGGGATCTGGGCTTCCTGATCTTGGATTTTCTTCTCTCTTCTGTGCACACACACACATGCACACACTCTATCCGTTTCTACTTTTAATTTCCTGCTTTTAGAAAGAATGGCGTGGTAACTTTCTGTCCATCTTCTAACTGCCATTCAGTCCTCCTTTCTTGGCCCTCTTTCCATGGATGCACTGGCTTTATACTCAAAAGGGTAAAAATAGAGAATAGTCAGTAGGGAATCAAAGAAACGAAAATAATAAATGGACCGGAGCTTAACAAGCGCTTTTGAAACCTAGCTTCACACTCTAGAAGAGAGTAAGAAGCGTAATAAACTGTGAGAACTCAATTCAAACAAATATGTGATTATAATTATCGGAAATCATATAAACATGGCTCCCAATTCATGGAGTTTGCTAATTATTGTCACTGGTGTCAATGTTGAAACTAAGTTCAAGACTTTCCTCTGGGTTATTATATATAACAATAAGCTATATCTATGTATGTACCCATCTATAGCTATATAAATAAATATAGATATGGTATATTTCTATAATGGCTCAATGTTTGCATTCTGTGGTCAGTGTACACTCTACAAGAACGTGACTTGGTGTGACCCACAGTCAGTCTGTTTCTGCCTTCTAAATGCTTAAAATTCAACTCTGTTCTTTATGGTATTGTCCCTTGTACCATGGAACTCTGAAAATTTGTTTGATATGAAAAACTAAAATAAAAGCAAAGAACAGGCTTAAGATATGCATCCTAATTAGCTGAATGGAGCCCTTCCTTGTGTATCATTGTAAACATCATATTTGACCTGCTTTTAGAAAGGTCATACCTTGGCTCCTTTAAAACCCAAAAACAATCTATATTTAAGCAGCAGACTTATAAATGTGACATATTCACTCACTAAGCTTTTTTTTTTTTTTTTTTTTTTTTTTTTAGTATCTGCTTTGTACCAGGAATGGTGTCAGACTCTTAGGGTAAGAGTAAATGAAATTGTGTTTGCCTCAAGGAATTCACAATGCCACGGAGATTCAGGCAACAACAGTCCAAGGTGATAGGTGCTGTAATACAAGTAGTAGGCATAGGATAGGGTGGGAACTACCAGGAAGTACACCTGACCTCCAAAATGCTCTCCAGGGAAGGGATTCTGGGGGAGGTGATAGAGTTTTGAAAGACTAGCAGGAGTTAGCCAGGTGGCAGGGAGGGAGTGGGAGGTCAGACAGAGTGTGTCCACAGAGCAGGGTGGTGCAAAGGCGCAATCTCCCCAGGAAGACATGTGCCACTGAGACTATGTAGCTGGCATCTCCAGGGCAAGGGTGTGGAGAGATTCAAGGCAAGCAGGCTGACAAGATACTGAGTGAGAAACAAGATTTTAATGGGTTAAAAAAAAAAAAAAAGAAAAAGAAAAACCCCAGGTACATTGTGAACTAGAGGCCAAGTTTACGTTCCAGAAAAATCTTTTCTTCCTTAACTCTAGCCCATCATCTTTTCAAGAACTGGGTCCTTGTTTTACCAGCTATGAACATAGCTCCCGAAGAAGTGACTTTTTAAATTAGATTCTGCAGAATAATAAACACCAATTAAAAGAAGAACCCAGAGCAAATAGAACAGTTGAGTATGACATATCTTAATTTTCAGAGATATAATCAATGTTGTCACTACCAGATACCAATTGTTTCATTAGGTTGGTAAACTTCTTTTTGTCTTTTCTTTTTTTTTTTATTATGTTATGTTAATCACCATACATTACATTAGTTTTTGATGTAGTGTTCCATGATTCATTGTTTGCATATAACACCCAGTGCTCCATGTAGTAAGCGCCCTCTTTAATAACCATCACCAGGTTAACGCATTCCCCCACCCCCCTCCCCTCCAGAACCCTCAGTTTGTTTCTCAGAGTCCATAGTCTCTCATGGTTCGTCTCCCCCTCCGATTCCCCCCCCTTCATTTTTTGTTCCTGCTATCTTCCTCTTTTACTTTTTTTTTAAACATATAATGTATTATTTGTTTCAGGGGTACAGGTCTGTGATTCAACAGTCTTGCACAATTCATAGCGCTCACCATAGCGCATACCCTCCCCAGTGTCTATCACCCAGCCACCCCATCCCTCTCACCCCCGACCACTCCAGCAACCCTCAGTTTGTTTCCTGAGATTAAGAATTCCTCATATCAGTGAGGTCATATGATACATGTCTTTCTCTGATTGACTTATTTCGCTCAGCATGATACCCTCCAGTTCCATCCACGTCATTGTAAATGGCAAGATTTCATTCCTTTTGATGGCTGCATAATATTCCATTGTGTGTGGAATATTATTCCATATACACACACATATATATATATATCACCTCTTCTTTATCCATTCATCTGTTGATGGACATCTTGGCTCTTCCCACAGTTTGGCTATTGTGGACATTGCTGCTATAAACATTGGGGTGCATGTACCCCTTCGGGTCCCTACATTTGTATCTTTGTGGTAAATACCCAGGAGTGCAATTGCTGGATCATATGGTGGCTGTATTTTCAACTTTTTGAGGAACCTCCATACTGTTTTCCAGAGTGGCTGCACCAGCTTGCATTCCCACCAACAGTATAGGAGGGTTCCCCATTCTCCGCATCCCCGCCAACATCTGTCATTTCCTGACTTGTTAATTTAGCCATTCTGACTGGTTGCTCCCTGTGTTCTCCCTTAGGATTTTGATGGACTCCTGTCTCACATTTAGGTCTTTCTTTGTCTATTTTTGTGTGTGGTGTAAGGAAATGGTCCAGTTTCATTCTTCTGCATGTGGCTGTCCAATTTTCCCAACACCATTTGTTGAAGAGACTGTCTTTTTTCCATTGGACATTCTTTCCTGCTTTGTCGAAGATTAGTTGACCATAGAGTTGAGGGTCCATTTCTGGGCTCTCTATTCTGATCCATTGATCTATGTGTCTGTTTTTGTGCCAGTACCACACTGTCTTGATGATGACAGGTTTGTAATAGAGCTTGAAGTCCGGAATTGTGATGCCACCAGCTTTGCTTTCCTTTTTCAACATTCCTCTGGCCATTCGGGGTCTTTTCTGGTTCCATGCAAATTTTAAGATTATTTGCTTCATTTCTTTGAAAAAAGTGGATGGTATTTTGATAAAGATTGCATTGAATGTGTAGATTGCTCTAGGGAGCATTGACATCTTCACAATATTTGTTCTTCCAATCCATGAGCATGAAACATTTTTCCAATTCTTTGTGTCTTCCTCAATTTCTCTCATGAGTATTTTATAGTTTTCTGAGTACAGATTCTTTGCCTCTTTGGTTAGATTTATTCCTAGGTATCTTATGGTTTTGGGTGCAATTGTAAAGGGGATCGACTCCTTAATTTCTCTTCCTTCTGTCTTGTTGTTGGTGTATAGGAATGCCACGGATTTCTGTGCATTGATTTTATATCCTGCTACTTTACTGAATTCCTGTATGAGTTCTAGCAGTTTTGGGGTGGAGTCTTTTGGGTTTTCCACATAAAGTATCATATCATCTGCAAAGAGTGAGAGTTTGACTTCTTCTTTGCCAATTTGGATGCCTTTTATTTCTTTTTGTTGTCTGATTGCTGTGGCTAGGACTTCTAATACTGTGTTGAATAGCAGTGGTGATAGTGGACATCCCTGCCATGTTCCTGACCTTAGGGGGAAAGCTCTCAGTTTTTCCCCATTGAGAATGATATTCACTGTGGGTTTTTCATGGATGGCTTTTATGATATTGAGGTATGTACCCTCTATCCTTATACTCTGAAGAGTTTTGATCAAGAAAGGAGGCTGTACTTTGTCAAATGCTTTTTCTGCATCTACTGAGAGGATCATATGGTTCTTGTTCTTTCTTTTATTAATGTATTGTATCACATTGATTGATTTGTGGATGTTGAACCAAACTTGCAGCCCAGGGATAAATCCTACTTGGTCGTGGTGAATAACCCTTTTAATGTACTGTTGGATCCTATTGGCTAGTATTTTGGTGAGAATTTTTGCATCCATATTCATCAAGGATATTGGTCTGTAATTCTTTTTGATGGGGTCTTTGTGTGGCTTGGGGTTCAAGGTGATGATGGCCTCATAAAACGAATTTGGAAGTTTTCCTACCATTTCTATTTTTTGGAACAGTTTCAGAAGAATAGGTATTAATTCTTCTTTAAATGTTTGGTAGAATTCCCGTGGGAAGCCATCTGGCCCTGGGCTTTTGTTTGTTGGGAGATTTTTGATGACTGCTTCAATTTCCTCAGTGGTTATAGGTCTGTTCAGGTTTCTTCCTGGTTCAGTTTTGGTAGTTGATACATCTCTAGGAATCATCCATTTCTTCCAGATTATCTAATTTGGTGGCATATAGTTGCTCATAATATGTTCTTATAATTGTTTGTATTTCTTTGGTGTTGATTGTGATCTCTCCTCTTTCATTCATGATTTTATTTATTTGGGTCATTTCTCTTTTCTTTTTGATAAGTCTGGACAGGGGTTTATCAAACTTGTTAATGCTTTCAAAGAACCAGCTCCTAGTTTCATTGATTTGTCCTACTGTTTTTTTGTTTCTATTTCATTGATTTCTGCTCTGATCTTTATTATTTCTCTTCTCCTGCTGGGTTAAGACTTTATTTGCTGTTCTTTCTCCAGCTCCTTTAGGTGTAGGGTTAGGTTGTGTATTTGTGACCTTTCTTATTTCTTGAGAAAGCCTTGTATTGCTATATACTTTCCTCTTAGGACTGCCTTTGCTGCATCCCAAAGATTTTAAACAGTTGTGTTTTCATTTTCATTTGTTTCCAAGTTCTCTGCTATAATTTGCTCCAATATACCTTTCTGCCCCCCTCTCTCTTTCTTCTTCTTCTGGGATCCCAGTTATTTTAATATTGTTTCATCTTATAGTATCACTTATCTCTCGAATTCTGCCAGTAGTTGTTTATCTCTCTTTTTCTCAGCTTCTTTATTTTCCATCATTTGGTCTTCTATATCACTATATCACTAATTCTCTCTTTTGCCTCATTTATCCTAGCAGTTAGAATGTCCATTTTTGATTGCACCTCATTGATAGCCTTTTTGATTTCAACTTGGTTAGATTTTAGTTATTTTATTTCTCCAGAAAGCGTTTCTCTAATAACTTCCATGCTTTCTTCAAGCCCACCTATTATCTTTAAAATCATCATTCTGAACTCTAGTTCCGACATCTTAATAACGTCCATATTTATTAGGTCCCTGGCAGTCCGTACTGGCTCTTGTTCTTTTTTCTGAGGTGATTTTTTTCTCTCTTGTCATTTTGTCCAGAGGAGAATAGATGAATGAGAGAACAAAATGCTAACAGAGTAACAACGACCCCAGAAAAATATACACTAAACAAATCAGAAGAGACCTGAAACTGGGGGAAAAGAAAGGGAAAGAAAGCAAAAAGAAAAAAAAAAGAAAGAAAAAGGTAAAAACAAACAAAAAAGAGAATATGATCAAATATGATCAGGCTGGTGAATAGATCAGTGCCATACACTAGATTTTGGGCATATTTTGGTCTGTTAGAAGAAAGTGTCTCCCAAAATTGTAAAGAAAGAAAAACTTACATATGTACAAAAATAAGGGTTAGTATGATGAAGGGATGGAATATGACTGTAAAGATGAAAATTATAAAAGATTTTATAAAAGGAATTGATAAGAAGTTGGTTGAAAAAAGAAAGAAGAGGATTTAAAAAAAAAAAGAAGGGAGAGAATGTGATCAGCAGGAGACTAGAAGAAAGCCATACACTGGAGATTTAGGGTATATTTTGGTCTGTTCGAAAAAACTGTATCCCAAAATCTTAAAGAGAGAACAACATATATATATATATATATATATATATATATATATATATATATATATATATACACACACACACACCAAAAATAAGGTTAACTACTATGAAGGACAGAATATGACTCTAAAAATGAAAAATAAAAAAGATTTTCAAAAAAAGGGATCGATAAGATGTTCAAAAAGGGAAAAAGAAAAAGAAAAAGAAAGTTAAAAAAATTAACTTTGAAAGACTAAAGAATCATGGGAAAAAAGCCATGAATTCTATGTGCAGTATTCCCCTAGCGCTGGAGTTCTGCCGTTCTCCTTGATCGGTAAACTTGGTCTTGGCTGCCTGTTCTTGCTGATCTTCTGGGGGAGGGCCTGTTGCCATGGTTCTCAGATGTCTTTGCTGGAGGCAGAATTGCCCCGCCCTTGCCAGGTCCAGGTTAAGTAACCTGCCCGGTTTTGCTCTCGGGATCTTTTGTTCCCTGCAAGCTTTCCGTACCTACATCTTTGGAGGATTAGAGTGAAATGGAGGCCTCCCAATCTCCACCCCAGAGGAGCCGAGAACTCAGGCCCCCACTCCTCAGTGAGCCCCCAGAGAAAAGCAGTCAGTCACTCCCGTCTCCCCCGTCTCCGGCTGCACTCTGTGCTCACCTGGCCTGTGACCGAGCATTTCTCTCGCTGGCACTCGATCCTGTGTGGAGTCTCCAAACCCAGTAGATCCCTGTAGTGCTCTCCTGCACCGCTCCTCCCGGGGGAGGAAGGGGAGTCTCTCCCCGGATCTGCCGCTTGTTGGGTCCCTGCTGGAAGAGCAGTGGCCCGACTGTGCCTCGGATCATGGTTTATGGCAACCCCGAGCTGAGAGCCTACTCCTCAGCTTCATCTCTGCAGCTGGCTTCCCTGCTCTGATACCTGGGAGCTCTGCCGCACTCAGGCACCCCCGGTCTTTCTGTGACCCCGAGGGTCCTGAGACCATAGTGTCCCAGTGAGGTTTCCACACCCCACTTAGCCACTGAGCGATGTCCCTCATCGGAGCAGACTTCTAAAAGTTCCAATTTTGTGCTCTGCTGCTCTATCACTTGCCAGTAGCGGCTGACGGAGGCCCCCTCCCCACCGTCTATCTTCCCAAATATCCCCTCGGATTCACTTCTCAGCATGCATGTCTTATCTTCCAGAAAGTGGTAGCTTTTCTGTTCAGAGAGTTGCTGCTATTCTTTTCTTCGATCTCCTGTTGAATTCATAGGTGTTCAGAATGGTTTGATCCCTACCTAGCTGAATTCCTGGGACCAGATGAAATTTATGTCTCTACTCCTCCACCATCTTGCTCTTCCCCTTAGGTTGGTAAGCTTTTAAGGGTCGGCAGGTTTTTAAAACTCTTGGCAATGTAATGCTAAGAGATGGTGTTCTTCAGGGACTCAAAGACAAGCCCTAGAGTGGAGGTTCATCTTGGTTTCTGACCCTCGTTGGTGCTATTAGATGGAAGAAAAGGAAGCTACGTTTCTGGCATGACCTCCATGAGGGACTGCATGTCCAGGCTGGGGATGGAGAATCTAGTTTGGACCTAGGCTGGAGGCTTGGCTTGGGGTTGAGTGGAGACCTCTGGAGCTGAAGGGTGGAATCCCAGCTCCTCTACTGACTCCTCAAGAGTCCTTCTCTGTGTCTCTGTCTCCCATCTGTAAAATAAGGATACTTACCAGAGTCTACCACTTGGGGCTATGTGAGAATTAAGTATGTTAGAACTTAGACCCATGCCTGTGGGGTGAGGGTATGAAGGAAAGAATACGGTCCAGGAGGCAGGGGTCCACATGACCTATTGGTGATCCACTCGCACTGAACTGTGGCTCTCTACACAGAGCCAGGGACCTGTCCTTGGTGTGCCAGTCTTTGGATATTACTCTGCTGAGCCCCATGTCCTGCACAAAGCAAAACTTTGCCTCTGGGAAAATTGCATCTTTGCCATGCCTGGAAGAGTGCTCTCTGTGCCACCCTGTTCCCTGTTGGCTTTGGATTTTCTTCTTCAGGCCAAATGCATTTGCACTGTTCTCTAAGTCTGACTGAGGCTTGAGGGGATTCCATGTAATCCCTGGACTGGTTTCCTCTGGTTCAAAACACACACACACATGCATGCATATGCATGCTCGCACTTCATTCTCACCAGGGTCCCCGGAGGTGAAAAGCCCACTTTAAAATGTGGCAGGTTTAGGCTCTGAGGCGCCCTGTGATTTCTCTTTGAGTACAATGGCCTGATTGTGCAGGCTTGTCTCAGTCCTGTCGTAGGTCAGCAGGCCAGCTCAAAGCTCATCTTAAACAACTGCCTCCAACCTTAAACCCAAACACCACGGCTGTACTCCTGGAACCAGGTCTGTTTTCCTAGCATATCTGGTTACAGCATTTTAAAAATGAGCAACCTCATTATCAATAGTGTTTCTGAGAACCCAGCATTCTTTTAGAAAATGTTAGGTCTCCAGGGCTGGCAAGAGCTGCAAAGTAGGCACATTCTCTTGCCTGCCACCCCTCCTTCAGGTGACACTTAGCCAAACCCAACAGCCCAGCTTAGCAAAAATGAACACCAGGACTCCATTTTGACTAAGGAGATGGGGTCCTGAGTGACAAAGGGAGGGAGTGTGGTCTCCTTTCCCAGAAGTCTTAAAGAATAGGAGAGACTTTCCTTGTGCTGAGTCAACATCACATTACAGTTGAGAACATTGGGTTAGAACCTGGGTTTTATTTCCCAGCTATAGCATGTAGTGTTGTGTAATATCCCACAAAGCATTGTAATTTTCCAAGCCTCCATTCTTCACCTGGGAAATAGTGATTATTGTGAGGACTAAATGACATAATGTAGGTAAAAGTGCCTTCCAAATTAGAAAAGCTTAAACATGTAAAATTACCCTATTCCTCTTAATACGATCTTTCCTTGTTTCATACATATACGTGTATGCATGTGAACACATGGAACTTTCTTATCCCCTTCAGCTAGGTCACAAATTCTTAAGAGTTTTGAAGGACAAAAATTAATTTGAAATAAGTTTAATATAAAGACACTGCTCTTGACGCGATGCAGGGCAGAGAGTAGGCATCAAATAAATGTATGAAGGAATGATTAAGTTATGCTGTTCATCATCTATTTAAGAACATAGGGATCTATGCAGTGAGTTCTTTTTAAATTCTAAATCTATCTATCTATCATCTATCTATCTATCATCTATCTATCATCTATCTATCATCATCTATCTATGTATCTATCTATCATCTATCGTGTCTGTCTATTGTGTGTGTGTGTGTGTGTGTTCCTGTAGCTTCAAAGTATTGGTATCTCCTTCCAGAAGACCAGCTCCCAAGGGTTTCTTATGTTTGAGGCTTAGTGGCTTGCATTGAGCATGGTATCTTCACTGAGAGATGCCATTCAAAAGTCCTGCCCTTTGCTAGCTGTGACTTTACTCATGTTACTTAACCTCTCTGAGCTTCAGATATGACGTCAGTAAATTGGGTCAATGTCTACCTCACCAAGTTGTGGTGAGGATGGAATGAGATAGTATATGCAAAGCATCTATTGTCATGTCTGGTCCTTATTACCTATTCAATCCAAGTCTAACATTCTACCAACATGGTGAATGGGGAAGGAGGAGGGAAGGGAGCGGCAGACATGTGATAGGGATGATGCATGCAACAGGAATCCAAGGGTGAGAGGGAATGCACTTTGAAGGTCTTTCTAAGAATAGAGCCAAGTCCTATGCTGACACAAGTCTAAGGGTAAAAAGAGGATGAAATAAGAATTTTGAGACTGAGTATATACTCCCACTCCAAGGAAAAAGCCATGGTCACTCAAGACTGACCTCTCAGGAGATCCACTCAAGAGATATCAATGGGCTTGTCCAAGGAAACAGTTGAGGTGCTGACTCTAGGCAGGTGAAGAACTGAGATGAGAAATGGGGAATATGTCATGAACATCCTCTTTCTCCATTCTCTCCCGAGGTCTTACCACCCAGTCTCAAAGCTTTAGACATTGCCTATGTGCTGATGACTGCCAAATTTGTACTTCCACTCTGGACATGTCTCCCAAACTTGAGGCTTAAAAATTTAGTTGTCTACCTTACATTTCTCCTTGTATATCTATTTATAGATAAAAATACAGATATCAGCTTAAAAAGTGTAAAACTCAGTTTCCGGTCTTCCTTCCTCTCTTTCTGAATAATTATCTCCTAATATCCTTTAGATCTCGTGATTGGGCCTATGTATTATTGTGTAATTTAAAAAAAGTATTAATTGAGCAATATACATGAGGTTCCAGGGACTGTGTTCAGTCCTGGGAAAATGGAATAAAATAAAGGATGGTCCCTGCCCTCAAAATGCTCCCTAAGTAGTGGGGTTAGACAGTACATTGTCCTAAAAGTATTTTGTATTAAGTCTCCACATTGCTATATATGCTGTAGACGGAAAGGGCAGAGAGACATCCCCACAGAGTGATACTGAGATGACTCTTGAGCTGCTTCTTGAAGGATGATGAAGAGGTTGCTGTTTGTGGGTATCGTAGTGTTCCTGTTCTCAATTAGTTACTCTTTATTTTTTTTTTCAATTTTTTTTCAATGGGTTACTCTGGACCTATTTGAGAAGACTGCACATACCCATTCCATAGACGAACTTTGGCTGTGGGACTTGCATTTGGCAAATGGAATGTGAGCAGAATTGTTGCATGCTATGTCTGAGCAGAAGCCTTCAAAGAAATCACCCAGTTGTGTTGCTTCTTTCCTTCTTTTGCAAGAATAATATGTTCCAGGGAGGGGCTTCTCCTTCAGCCTGGATCTCGGAAAGAAGAAGATCCATGGTAAAGAGCTGCAGCCAGCGAGAAGGTCAGTGAGATATAAAACTTTGTTTTGTGTAAGCCACCAAGATTTTTGAGTAGTTTATTGCTACAGCATAAATGACTAAAGCTGACCAATAAAAATATTGATACCAGAACTGGACTATAATAGAAAATCCACAATGTGTGCCATTGGCTTTCAGGTTAAGCATTCCCACAGCAAGGAAACTTCTGTTTGTTTTTTTTTTTAATTTTTTTTAAAAATTCAATTTAATTAACATATACTGTATTATTAGTTTCAGAGATAGAATTTAGTGATTCATCAGTTGCATACAACACCCAGTGCTCATTACTCAAGTGCCTTCCTTAATGTCCGTCACCCAATTACCCCATCCCCCTCCACCTCCCCTCCAACAACCCTCAGTTTGTTCTCTATAGTTAAGAGTCTCTTATGATTTGCCTCCCTCTCTGTTTTCATCTTATTTTAATTTTCCTTCCCTTCTCCTATGTTCATCTGTTTTGTTTCTTAAAATTCTTGATGTCACCCGTTATTCAGTGGAGAAACATTTGGTAAACGTGTTGCTTGCAGTATCTTGGAAAATGGATTATATACCTGTATAAGAGCTAAGCCTACGTAAAAATCCATGTGGCAAACCACCCAAGGCTCAAGGGACACAGAAGAGAGCATTTGGTTTTTATTCATGTACCTACAAGTTGTCTAGATTCAGCTGGTCTAAAACTGGGTCTGTCCGAGCTTACTGCCAGTGGTATATTGAGCTCATCTACCTTATGTGCTTCTCCAAGTCCTTGGAGCAGTGGCTAACTGAAGCATGTGTTTCTTGGGATGAAAGGTAGGAGCAGGGAGATAGACCCTTCCCATGGAGTGGGTAAGAGAGGCAGTGGATATTTGCTAAATCATGACCTGATCTCCCATAGTATCTAATGAACTTGTGGCTTTAAGTGAGTAAGTGGGAAAGAGCACAGCGATTGTAGTCATGTGTGTTGTTTTATTTGTGGTCCAACAATAAGTAGATGCTTGCCTTGGGCAAGCCACAATTTCTCTAAGCCTCATTTAAAAACAGTGAAAAGCAAACCAGTAGTTTTTGCAAGGAATGGAAATTCTAGCTAGCTCAAATAAAGGTAGTGATCGGGTAATGGTGTTTCTCATCAGAAACATTTTGTGGAGTCCAAGGGAAACAACTCTTAACTGGGACTTAGGACAGAGGAATCAGCATCCCAGGGGATCCTCTGTGCCCTTGAGATCTTCAGTTGATTGTTCTGCAGTTAATTTGCCTTAGCTGAACTCCATGTGTCTGTTTCTGTTCTAGTAAACTTTAGTTACATGTGTGTTTGTGTATAGACACACATGTCTTGCAATCTTATACACACACCACACTCCCAAATCTTTTTTATGACATAGGAATAGAATTCGTTTTGCTCCTTGGATGTAAAGGGGGATATAAAAAGAGAGCAGTTTAACATGCAAGTCTTCAGTAGAATTAACTAAAAATATGATGTTTGGTGCAAAAATAGTTTTTCCTAAAAATTTGTCAAGTGGTGGCATTTCAAGTTTGGGTTGGTGTGAGGCAAAACAAGAAATTGTATTCAGCTGGAGAGTAGGGGACCATGAATATACAAACCCTGAGAAATTACAGATTTTATGCAGGAAGCTTTGGGTTTGTGGGGGGGGGGGGCAGTTTAAATTAAGTTTGCCTAAATCCAATTAGCTCTATTCCAGATCCAGCTGACCAAGGTCCTTATTCTGGGCCCTCCACTTCAGAGGGCCCCCTTCTGGCGCTCCTCCAGCTGGGACCTTCCCTTTGGAATAAGGAGTTTACAGAGTCAGTGATATGCACATCTGGGACACATGTCCTTCATGGGATTCTGGAATCTCCTGTCCAAATGGTTTCAAGCTGGTTTCCTAGGCCTGCACAGGTCTCTTGCCTAAGACCCTCTGAAGAGTGGATCACCCCACTACTGTGTATACTTCCAGGCCAAAGGAGTAGCTAAGGAGATTTGGTAACAGGGATGTGGATATAAGTTGAGTGTCGGACCCTAAGATTACTACATTCATACATGTGAGCCCTCCTGGTGTTGGAAGGAGCCTGGGGTGGGAAGAGAAAGGGTGTGGACAGAAGCTTCCATTGGTACTCTTACCCCAGACTCTGCAGATCTGAGACGAAGGCTTATATCTGAAGGACAGGGAGGCCCCAGCTGACATCTCACGTAATATAATTTGAGGAGCGTTGCAAAACCCTGCCTATAACAAAGGGAGTGCTTTAGGCAAGGCTGCCCTGAGAATTAACCACAAACCTCCTTCCTAACTAGTATAGCAATGAGGCAGTAAGAAAAATCCAGCTACAATTTTAATTTTCAAAAGCCCATTATGCATTATGATCTTGTAAGAAAAATATTCCATATGCGGCCATCTGTAAAGTGAAATAAGCAAGACTGGGTTCTCACACAAGGCAGTAATTTCTCCATTTGGAATGCTAGCAATGTTCTCTCCTTGGAAAGTTTATAGAGCTTATATCCTGCTTGTACGCCTTTAATAAAGAAATGTTAAATATTTTAAAATAAACTTTCTTTAATAGGCTAGAAATACATATCCTCCAGGTCTTTTGCTTCTTTAAACATCCCAAGGGCTATAAAATCTCCTGGGTTGGACTGAGTGCCATGTCAGGGTGTGCCCACCTCACTTAGTTTTTGGTGTTCTCTCTGGTTTATGGGGCTGCAGCTGAGGCAGGGAGAAGATTCTGGGCATCACTGCTCATATATTTGTGCCTGTCATCTATCTACATTCTTCCTGCTGCTTGACGGAGTGAACCGAATGCTTTCCAGCTTCTGTGCTTACTTTTCTCTCCCCGAAGAGTCTTAAACTCCCTGTTATGTGTCCACCGTCCACACAGGCTGTACAAAGCAGTATTTAACCTCTCATCCCCACTACCCCTCATTCTTCTCCAGGACTCCTCTCCTGACTGTAGAGAGGAAAGGCACTGGGCGTGGAGCCAGATGGCCAAGGTTGCAAATCCAAGGCCCTTCATTGACTAACTGGGTAATGTTGGGCAAGTCAGACAAAACACTCCTATTAGAAAGAAGCCAGACATTCATTTATTCCTTCAAAAAATACTTACCCGGGACTACTACGTGTTAGCAGGAGAGGCACCAGGAAAACAAAGATGAAACACCCAGTAAACAGAGAGTGAGCCACTTACCTTGCAACTTCTTAAAGAGATTAGTAACACCTACCTTGTCTTTGTCCCAGGTGAGTGGTGAGGGTCAAATGTGGGACTGTTCCAACTGGTCTGCAGACACAAATGATCAATTGTGGTGGAATAGGAGAGTGCCAAAAAAAAAAAAAATTATTTCAGAGTTCTACACATAGTTGGTGTGCAATAACTGCCTGAGCCAAGTAAATCTACCTTTCCAGTATTTGTAACTGTTTATTTTTTTGTAATCTCACCCACAACTCCTTTAAAAATATACATGGGGGTACAAGAAGGTTGAAGTGAAATATAATAAAGTTTGTTTTGATGATTTGAAAGTGGGATCCCCCCGGGATATTTCAAAACCAGGCTCAAGACCTCAGTCTTGGAATAAGTGGATGGTCTTTCACATTCAGTGGGGAGGAAAACAGCGGGGGATCTCCAGTCTAACAACAGAGATCATTGTGCATGGATGGGGCAATGGGGTCAAGACTTAAAATCAGGATAATTTGAATACAAATCATGACATAAAAAAGGAAATTTCCACCTCTACAAACTCTATGAGCTATTGATTGGAGTTACAGATAGGCTGTTCTCTCAGCAGAGATGTATTAAGACCATATGTGAAGATAAATATTCTGTTTGGAGCAAGATAGGAAAACAAAAAGCCAAGAGCTCGTCAGTGGGATACCTCATGGACTGCTGTGTTTCCACCCACACTAAAGAATACTCAGAACCACAGGAGGTTTAGATCCTGTTCGCCCTTTCATTTGCTCATTTATTCAGCAAATATTTATTGAGTGCCTGCTGTGGGCTGGGAATTCAGAAGGAAGCAAAATCTGGCGTGGTCCTTGTTTTCATGTGTGTTAGTAAAGGACACTGACATTAGTCAAATAATCACACAAACTGTCTTTAGTTGTGGTGGTGATAGTTGTTGGGAAGGTGAAGCACAGGATACAGAAGGAGGCCATGCAGAAGAGATTTGACCTCGAGAGGGAAGACACAGTAGACTCTGTTGAGGATGCAAGGCTTGACCTCTGCTCCCATGATCACATCTCTTTCTCTGTACCTTCTGCCCTTCCCTTCCATCTTTTAGGGACCCTTGTGTCTACGTTGGGCCCATTTGGATAACCCAGGATAATCATCCCATTTCAAAGTCCCTAACCGAATCACATCCACAAAGTCCTCTCTGATATGTAAGGTAACACAGTCACAGGTTTGGGGGATCAGGATGTGGATAGACTAGCTTTGGGGAGTCGTGATTCTGCCCACAACACCAGAGCATCTGTGTGTAAACCTGAGGAGGAATGGGAGAGTAAGTGATATATCAAAAGCTATTTTCAGCTTTAAGTGACTGGAGATCATAGCCTGACTGCATCAGGCTCAGTTGAAGAAAATTGTAGGGAAGGTAGGCTCTCAGCAGGAGCAGTGCTAAGTAAATGAGACGCAGAGCCCAGAACTTAATGCCTGAATGAAATGTTTATGGTGTATAAGGCTGGTCCACTCTAAAGGCAAATAAAACTCTTGATAATCCAAGGGATTTGCAAATTGATTTGAAAGTACATGGATCCTGGCACTATGCCTTGCCATGTATATAACAGAGCTGCCTGTGACAATCCTGGGGTGTTATTTCTCTAAATGCATCACCCCTGCCCTTGGAAGGAGTCTGGTTTCCTGCTCCTTTGAAGATTCCAAGTGTGTGCTGTTCATTAGCATCACAATCTACTCCTCACACATACCTGTTCTCAGAAGAATCTATGGTTTAATCATATTGTATGTTTCCCTAGTAGGATTTTTCCAGTTTTAGCTTTCCCAGTTTGCTTTTATGGTAGTATTTTTTTCCTTCCCTCCTCACCTTCTCAGGCATAAAACATGACTGCCCCTATTCAGCCCCCGACACCTGATGGAAAACTCAAGGGCCTTTAGGAACAGAAATCAAGGGAGAGTAGAGAAGAGACTCCACACTGCACCTCCTGTGCCTGGTAGGTTGAGTGGCAGCTGCTGTTGGCAGTGCTGATGTTGACCCAAGGTTCCCTTTGCCACCCATTTGCAGGGTATGAGGGAGAGACCCCTCAAATTCTCCTCACCTGCAAGAAGCAAATAATCACATCCTATTTCAGGAGAGATGATGTGTGAAAATGTATGCAAAGCATTTATAACAGGCCTGGAATCCAATAAGCTTTTAATAAGTGTTCACCAAGGGGCAGGATGATGATGATCATCATCATCATGATTCCTCAATTGTTTTAACTCTCTCTTCTGGTTGGGTCCTTGAGCTTCAAAGAGGTGGGTGACACTTACAAAAAACCTTCCTAGTCCTTTTTCCTAACTTTGCTGTACTTATAAATAAAATTCTAGTAACTTACCCTGCCCCTTACTTATTGGCCTACACATAACATTTTTCTCAAATTTAGCTTCAATTCTTTTTTACTCATGTCTTGGTTGGTTCCATCAGCTATCATCTCTAAGTGACTGGCTGCTGAGTGACATTGCTTGTCAATTATGATCCTCTGGGGAGTAACTCTAGAGAGAGAATTCTATAGCTTCCAGTTCTTTAGATTGGATTCTTCCCAAAACACTTCTTTCAAAATGTGAACTGTGAAACATGTTGAGCAGTTCTGGCTTAAATCATCAGGTTACACATTTCCCTTCTCCTCGTAAGTTGGATAGTTCAAAGTGGATTGTGAAGATGACCTGCTAAATGTTCTGCTGCCCCCCAAATAAACAAGTTGATTAGAGACAGACCAGTGTCCCAGATTTTCCTGAAGACCCCTTCATGACCTTTCTGTTCTTTCATGCCTTGCCCCCAAGGAGCCCTTTCCCATCTCCCTCAGAGGGTCTAAATACTTATTTACAAGACTCACAGAGGGAAGGAAGAAAAAGAACACCAAGATGATGGTTCATTGCTCAGTGCAACCCCTGACAACAGATCCCCCTGGCTTCTTCTCTTTGCAGCCCATAAACTGCTCTGTAAAAATTAAAAAGCGTGAATTTACAAGGCCCAAGAAGAGTAGGAGGCAAAGACCCATCTCCAACCAATGGGTCAGGCATACTGATGAAACAGAAATATAAGGCCTTGCCAATTTCTGGCCAATAAAATATCTTCCTTGCCTTCCCAGATCCTTGATCTTCTCTTTCCCACACAAAACTAAGTAGAGACACAAATGAAGGGGAAAGCTCAACAAAAAAGCAGCAAAACAAAGCAAAATACCCAGTATTCCCTGGCTTTGTAGGGAAATAGTTGGGTCACAATGGCCTCCCTCCTGGGCCCTTTATTCCTCTGTGGATTCATGGCCATTCTGCCTGCTTAAGCACCTCCTGATTTTCCATTTCAGGAAAGCCTGGGTTGGTGACTAGCAAAGATTGTTGCCAAAAGACTTCCAGCTGGAAATAGAAGCCTAAGGTCTTATGGAAATAGGGGAGACTGAGTGATAGAAGAGACACAGGAAGAGGTTTGAAAGACATGGCTAGGCTCTGCAACCTTTGTGATTGGCAGGCCACTTTTTGTTTTTAATTTTATTATGTTATGTTAAATATCTTTAAGTCTCAGCTTCCTAATCCCTAAAAGGATGGCAGCAGGGCTGGAATGGATCTTGAGATTTCTTCGTCTGATATCCTCTAGTTCTGAAGCAGGTCTGGGACCCAAGGCAGAAGGGGGAGCAGGAATTGGCAGGGTGAACAAATGGGACAATATGGGACTGAAGTTCTGAGACTTTGGCTTAACATTCTGTATGACCACCATTACCTGCATGTTGCCCATTTATCTAACTCTGGCCAAGATTACACTGACTTGGGTTCACATGGCTGGAATGCTTCCAATTCTCTGAGCTTGAGACAGAGAATGAGAGCAAGAGTGAGAGAGGAGGATGAGACTGAGGATGGACAGACCTAGGTTGGGTAAGAGGAATAACTCTTATGGAGGTACCAAATACTGGGACAGAGTTATGATAACATTCCTTGGTTTCTCCTTTGACAATAAGAAGTATCTTCTCTGCAACTTAAGGATGCAACCAGTTACCCACCCCACACAAACTTCCCAAGGAGGCTATGAATTTGAATTACCATCAATCGCCTTGTGGCAAGTTGTACACATGGAACTTAGTGGTGGAGAAAGTTCAGGTGAGTTACTGTTTGGGCAGTGAGTTGCTGCAGAATTATCTACCAAAACTTGAATTTGATAAAAACAGATATGCCATCCCCTTGATTAGAACCATTGGAACACAGAGAAGGCATCAGTTAAGCCATTGGGTGGTCTCGGGCTAAAACTGAGAGCTAAATGTTCAAGGTTCGTCCAGACCAGGATGTAGATGTAGAACAGGGATGGTTCCAAATGGACTTTTCAAGAAAAGGGAAGGTCAAGACAGCCTTCCAGAGATGTACAAACTCCAGGATGCTGGGTGCAGAAAGAGAAATACCTGAACTAGAAGATAGGCTCTAGTTTCCTCCATTGAACTAGATAATCTCTGAGGTTCAGAAAATAGAAGTAGTTTATTTAAAGCCATGTAACTGGTTAATTGATGGGCTGAAATTCATACCCAAGTTCATTCACTCTTTTGCCAATAGGTATCATGTGTGTCTGTTCTGGGCTGGATGCTATGTGCTTCGGTCTCCCAACACCTGCACAGTTCTCTTTCCAATGGATCATGGTAACTTGATTCCTATTGAATGCACAAAATTGGCAAAACTGCACACTTCTTTCTTTGCCAAACCTTTCTTCCTTTTGTTAAAATAATGGGATAGAGAAAAAAAGCATAGATGATAGATGTTTTCCTTTTGAACGAGAGGAGTGATCATGAGTTAGGGATGAGGTCTCTATAAGTATTCTATAAACACTTCCAAAGTAGCCTGAGATGCTTCACCTAAGCTCTTTTACCAACAAAGCAGTCTAGGGAGATTTGCAGGGAGTGGGGGTATGTCTCAGAGCCAAGAGGACATATTCAGAGGGGATGTGCAAGTCTGAGCCTTGGAGAAGTAACTCAGAAGAGCAAATCTTTGCTAATGCCCAGTAAGTCAAAGCTGTTCTATAAATAGTATTTATTGCCTCTGTGGTACAGTCTTGAGTTTTGTGGTTATATATATTTTTTTCTTGCTCAGTTTCTTCCTTGGTCATACATGACTTCTGCATCCAAAATGGGCTTTGGAGCTTCCAATATATACATCTGTGTGTATGTTGTGTGAGTCTGTCAAAAAGAGGGTGTCCTAGCCTTGTTATTTATGGTAGACGGGGCTTGATGAGGTCAGCCGAGTTTTGGAGAGTTCAGGTCAAGACTCCCACTGGCAGAGAGCAGTCACATCCTCCAATCTTACTAGCCAAGTACACACTCTCCTGAAAGTCACTCAGCTGAAGATAAACATGGAGCCTGTAATAGCTTTTTCACATGATGTCCTTTATTACATGTTCCACACTTTAAATTCCTTTGCTTCACTCCTATATTCTTCTGGATCTTTCAGAACAAACATTGAAGTAGGGGAAAAAAACAAGCAAACTACTCTCTCCCCTCCACCCTTCCCATCCTTTCTGAGTGACTCACTTCAACTGGAATAATTAATCTTAATCAAGATGGTATGACAGTAGAACGAAGACATCCACAACAAAGCCCCTGGGTGCCAGAGACTTGGTGAAGCAACCAGCTCCTTCCTCTGGACTGCAATGGGGGCAGCCTGGAACTATTCGGTTGTTTTAAAAATAGCATTTTGCAGAATTAGAGCTGCTCATATCTGCACTATGGGCAGCAGGTCAGGGGTTGTGAAATGCCTGTGCTCATCACCAAGTGTGAGCAGGCACTTTTAATAGTGTTGGCTGGAAGGTGATACAGGCCACTGGTTCCAAATAATCAACTCCACCTTCTCTGGGGGAGACTGAGGACAAATCATTCCTCGTGTTTGCACTCGTGTTTTTCTCTGAAGAACCCAGCTTCCATGTGTCTAGCCTTAACCATTATCCTCATTTTCTGACAGGTACAATTACTCATCTCCTCTGCCCATCTCCTGTTTTGTTTTTCTCTGCATGGGTCACACTTTCCAACAAGCTAGGGCTACACCTGGTACTCTAGAAAGCCTGGGGTGAACAGAGTGTACTTCTTACAGACAGTTTAGCAAGTCCTGGGATGACCAGGAGGAACTACTTCATCACCTTAAGAATATGGTCACCTCTTGTAATTTGCAATTAACTGGTCGAGTCCTCATTAACAGGAGGACTACTATTCTTCTCTTGAGGTCCAACAACTCCAGGGATATAGTCCAAAGTGCACGATCTTGTTTCCAGATACAGGGCTGAGAGAAAACGAGTGTACTGTCTGCCAATTCTAGATGTGTTGTTTTAGCTCTGTCTACAGTTGCCTTTCTTAAAAGCTACCCTGGTACAGATTGATTTTCTGCACTCTGTGCCCTTGGGGACCCAGATATGAGGCCACACATGGGCACCAAGTTTCCAGCCACAATGACTCATGATGTGGGAAAGGTTGTATTAGAGATGATGATGTGGTGGTGGTGTTGATCTTGGGGGAAAGGTTGGTAGAAGGGGCTTCCAGTTCATTCAGGTGAATTCTGTTCTTAGAGACTGTGGTATCCTTCTCTTCTAGCAGATCTCAGCTGGGACCATTCCAGTCCTCCTGATGCTCTGTCTTAGTCTAGTCAGGCCACTATAACAGAGTATTACAGACTAGGTGGCTCAAACAACAGACATTTCTTTCTTGCAGTCTTGGAGGCTAAGAAATTCGAATCAAGATGCTAGTAGACCCAGTATCCAGTGAGAGCTTTCTTCCTGGATTGCAGATGGCCTCTTCTCATTGTGTCCCAGCATGGTAGAGAGCTGAGAGAGAGGAAGCTTCTTGTGTCTTGTCTTATAAAGGTACTCAGCTGATTCATAAGAGCTCTGCCCTCATAACCTGATTACCTCCCAAAGGCCCCACTTCCTAATACTATCATGGTAGAGGTTAGGATCTCAACATATGAATTTTTGGGGAACACAAACATCCAGTTCATAATATGTTCCGATAAGGTCCCTCCCTCCAGGGGGCTCTTCAGCCCCTTTCCACTCTGCATACTTTGTGAAAGGTATCAGGCCACTAGGGTTTCTTTATACCCTTTCCCTAAAGCAGTGGGGGAAATATGCCTGCTGACCTTAAATTCACAAAACTAAGAAAAGTCCAGTTATCTTCCCTATGATCTGCTATCCAGTGTCTTGCTACCTTCTCTTCCAGAAAGAGTTTGACCTAATGATTTTCTGTATTCTGCCTTATCATACACACTGCTGTACTGGGAAGAGAAAGAAAATATCCTTTGGTTGGATTGTTCTTCAGTGCATCCCACAGCTTGTGGTTGTATCAACAAGCACTGGGTGTTATATGTAACTGATGAGTTACTGAACTCTAATCTGAAACTAATGATGTACTATATGTTGGCTAATTGAATTTAAATTAAAAAACAAACAAACAAACCAACAAAAGCCAAGTCATTGGCTGGAGAACAGAAGTCATGCATGATGTAAGATCAAACTCCCCTGCCATCCCTTCATATTGGGTGTGTCAGCTCAGGTGCCTACTGGCACAGCATTTTCCAAAGTGTATTTCATTCATAACACAGATATTTCTTGAGCACCGACACTCTGCCAGGCACTCATTGGGGATGTTGTAGTACAGAGACAGAAAACATTGAGGGTACCTGCAATAATTATGTAGTCTAGTAAGGTGGGCCTATGGGCATGATATATAGTGATATAAAGTAAAAAGTGACAGGTTTGAGTACCCTTGAAAACAGAGCCAGATGCAAAAATTATTGTGCTACTTCTCTAATGAGGAGTGCAAACCGATGTAAGGAGGAATGACGAGAAAAATGTGTGAAGAAGGAAAGGAGAACAGTTATAAGAGGGTGTTTACCCAACAGAGCAGGACACCACTTGGTAACAAGGGTAACCAATGGCTCACTGGCATAGGACTGTCTTCCCAGAAGCCTATGAACTACTGGGGCTCAGGAAAGTACATGATGTATTGGGAAAGGAGAATTGAGAAGTTATTCATTGGTCTCTGTCTCCCATTGGCCAGAGCTTCCCTGCAGGAGGCATTAAGTCCCTGCCCTTATTGGTTTGTGAGTGCATATGTCTCATGTAACCCTCATTGGTTTAATGCCTCAGTTGCAACAGGGATATACCAAAATGGAAGGTGAGGGGTTAAAAACAAAGACATGGAAGTCACCATTGGGTTGTGCTCATATGAAGTTAGTCAGAGGCCACACAGGGCTGCTTGCCTTGGTGGCAACTGAAGCAACAAGGACCCCCTTAAGCACATGAGAACTGGGAAAATCTGAGATGATGCATGATGGGAACTTGATCCGGTAACATAAGTAAGGTCTAGATAAAGTGCTTTGGGGATTTAGAGAAGGGAACTGGGAGTTGAGGGAAGATTTTGGAAAAGGTGGACCCTGAGTGGTTGCAGATGGTGGGGTTGGGGAAGTATAGTCATGTGGTGTGGGGCTGGGTGAAGGCATCCTGAAAAGGGCACATGATTGCAAAGACAAAGAAGGATAGTACTGAGGACGAGTGAAGAACAGGGCTCTACTTGGCCAGAGGATGGGAAATGTGAAGGGATATTGAAGGATAAGGCTGAAAATGTAGTTGCAGCCAGCTGGTAGAGCTGGGGTGAGGAGTTTTGATTGGAATCTTCTGACCGTGGGACCATTTGGTGCTATTGCAATAAAAATTTTAATTCAGGAATGTGAGTTCCTCTTCTTCACTAATTCTGTTTTGTATAGTCAGCCACGTGGGCACATAATGGCATTTTGAACAAGAATATTATGGACAAGATTTTTGGAATACCAGATGTCTATGGAATATACTTAGAAGTTCAGTATATTGTCTTTTCCTTTTGTCAAAAGAATACATTGAGACTGGCAACACATCATAATTGAGATTCTTACTTTTACTGGTTCTTGTATTTAGAGTACAGGGGATAGATCTGGCTCAAGTATGGGCTGAAGCTGAGCTCAGATGATGTGGTCAGGACTCTACACACTCCACTTCTTAACCATCCACTCTCCTGTCCTGGCTTCAGTCTCAAACAAGTGCCCCTCTGGTGGTGACAAGGGTCATCAGTAGCTCCAGGTTTGGCAAGTTCTAAAATTGACAGTGGGGCGCCTGGGTGGCTCAGTTGGTTAAGCGACTGCCTTCGGCTCAGGTCATGATCCTGGAGTCCCAGGATCGAGTCCCGCATCGGGCTCCCTGCTCGGCGGGGAGTCTGCTTCTCCCTCTGACCCTACCCCCTCTTGGGCTCTCTCTCTCTCTCTCTCACTCTCTCTCTCTCTCAAATAAATAAATAAAATCTTAAAAAAAATAAAATTGACAGTGATTGGAAGACTAGAATGTCCCATTTAAAAAAAAAAAAGGAGAGATTCTGGCTAGAAGATGTGGAAATGCAAGACAATGGTTGCCCACCCACAAGATCAGAAATGTATTGGCTTTATTGAAATTAGAACTTAGTTCTCAACTGAGCTGCCTCTTGGATTTGGTGATGGAGAGCACAGGGGTGGGAAATAGCCATTACTACTTGTTTTTTTTTTTTTTTTTTTTTTTTTTTTTTTTTAAAGTTCCCTGGACAAGACAGCTTAAAGTCTGGACTCACTGAGAAGTCCTATTTGATGTTTTTTTGTTGTTGTTAAAAAAAAAAAAAAAGGAGATCATAGCCTTACCCTACATGCAGTGTTGCTTATTTCAGCCTTTCTTCTCCTAGGGAACTACAGTGGGAAGTTTTCCCTCTGCCAATTCCATGAGGGGGAACTGGGACTGGAACGTGGCCTTCACTACCCAGCATTCTGGAAGGGAGCTTAGGCCCTTACATCAGAGGAGTAGAATTAAAAATATAATTCTCTTAGAGAATGAAAGATGGCATGTCACCATTTTGGGTTTTTGTTTCTTTCTTTCTCTCCCCTACTTGAATTAACATGAAGTCAGAACCAGATCTTAGAGCAGAACTGGCTGCCACATAATTTAGACATGCTTGCATAACATTCTGAAAATAATTCAATAAGAATAGGTTTTTCTTGGAATTTATCACTGCCTGGCAAATTAGAGCTCAAACACAACAACTTTGTGCTAAAAAGGCATGAGACCCAGCAAATGGAAATGACAGTGGCAGAGTGAAAGGAAACCTAACAGCCAGTCAACTTTCATTATCCGTGATGGTGTGAAGCAGAAATAAAAACACAAGGCAGGAGCAGGGACAGACACAGCCTGCATTTCAAGCTCCCCATTTTATCCCGGGCTCGGCAGCAGCTGACAGGCCAAGGTGGCAAGAGAAGGGCATCTTAGGTCTCCCAGAAATGGTTCTGAGAAATTTCCTCTTGCTGTATTTCTCTGCATCTTCAGCTGAATATTTTTTTTCTTTTGGGTTCTGATGGAGAGGATCCCCAGGTTTAGAAAATAATAAACTAACATAAACATATAGAAGCAATAAATAGTAATTTCTGAAGACAGGAATAGAGCAGTAAATCTAAATCAGAAGATCTGGAATGATTTCAGTCTCTTCCATTTTCACTGGGACAAGCAATGTCTCCCCTTTTAAAATGGGAGAGGATGGTAGGTAGCTCTGATCACAGTGAGAATCATTATTAGTATAGTACTTCATAGCTGCAGGGCATTTTAAAATCCACATGATGTATACAGGAGACCTCAGGTGTAACTCCGGTGGCCCTTTCATAGATGGGGTGGGGGGTGTTCCTTAGGCACCCCTGCTGATAGGCCACAAGCTAAAGTCCTCATAGGGCAGATTATGTGTTCAGATCACCTGCCTGTGGTTCAGTGTGTGACCTTTGGACTCTTCCTCACTCTGGACCTTAGTGACTGTGAATGCTATGGGCAAAGTGAGGTCTCTGCTCCCTTAATGTTGGTGTCCCCAAGCCTCTTCTTTTCACACTCTTCCCCATCTCCCGAGTCACCTCATATATGCCATGTGGTACATTCCACCACATGTACTGCCTGGAATCCATAGCTTTAGCCCAGACTTCTCTTCTGACCCCTGTTGTCTACTCAACCATGTGGACGTCTGGCAGCACCTCATCTGCACTTGCTCCAATCTGAAACTGGGTTGTTCTATCTCCTTTTCTCTGTCACAGTGTCTTAGTGAGTTCAGGTCACTATAACAGAATACCATAGACTAGGTGGCTTAAACAACAGACACTTATTTCTCATAGATCTGGAGCCTGGAAGTCTGTGACAATCAAGGTGTTGGCAAATGTGGTGAGGGACTTCTTCCTGGCTTTCAGGGGGCCACCTTGTTGCTGTGTCCTCACATGGTGGTGAGAAGCAGCTCTGGTGCCTCTTCCCCTTCTTGTAAGGGCACTAATTCCATCACAGAGACTCCATCATCATGACCTCATCCAAACCTAATTGCCTCTCAAAGGCCCCACCCCCTAACACCATCACACTGCTGGTCAAGGACTCAACATATGGGTTTTGGGGGAACACAAACATTCAGTCCATAACACATTGTGAATGATTTCATTATTGCTTTAGGTGCTCAAGCCAGGCACCCACAAGGCAGACTTACCTTCTCTCTCTCCTTCACCATCTATTTTAAATATATCAAGGTCATTCTGGCTTCGATCGTCCCTCAAATATGTCTAATTTTCTGTATTATTGCTACCAACCATGCTAGTTCAGGTTCCTATTCTCTTGTTCTGGACTATGGTCATAGCCATCAGATTGGTCTTACTGTCTCCAATCTGTAATCTTCTATTTCTTTCTCCATGCTGTAGCCAAAATGATCTTTCTAAAAGGCAAATCCCAATGTGTCTTTCTTCTACTTCACACTCTACACTGGCTTCCCATTGCCCTCAGGATAAACTCTAAATTCTTTAACATTACTACACTTGATCTTACTTACAAGCTTTGCCTCCTCAGCTTGTCCCACCCTTGCCCTCAGCCCTATTTAGTGCCTTATATGCCCTGAGGTCTCTGTGCTTCAGAGATCCCAATCTTCATACAGGATGAGCAATCTCTTCTGTGCCTTTGCCAAGCACTTGCCCACTTTCCAGTTAACTTTTACTTCCTACAGGAAGCCTGCCTGGATCCTCAGTCTTATTTAAATGCAGAGAAAGAGGAAATTCCTAGGTCCAAAGTAGAACTAATATCAGGTTCTTTTCCTTTACCTAAGTATCTTTTCTACAAAGGGGGCAGACTCATCAGGTCTAAACAAAACAAAAGTATGCTCTATTGTCATCTCTCACCTTTAGCGGACCCAGGGAAGGGGAGTGGGAGTCCCTAGCCCATGGGAAAGGAGATTTAGACCTCTGGGCAGAATGCAATCACTCAAGGGTAAGGGCATATGGCATCTCAGCACTTGTAGGTCACCATATGGTTTTGGATCCAACTTGCCTGGCTGGGGGGTGGGGGAGTTTGGCAAGTTCACCAGTAGGTTCTATCAGCTGTAGTAGCAATGACATAAACAATGAGTTCGCATCCTCCATGACAGGAGCAGAAGCCCCTCTCAGAAACTGAACTCTTCCGGAGCAGCTGGGATTCTGCTAAATCACCAATTACAAATAATCAAAACATCCCTAAATATTATATTGCTAAATCCAATCACATTCTAATAAATACAAAGGTAGTATGTTGGCTACTACACTTTAAGAGAGATACATCATATTGTTTATAACTGAAGCCTATATATATATATATTTTTAAAGATTTTATTTATTTATTTGACAGAGAGAGAGACAGTGAGAGAGGGAACACAAGCAGGGGGAGTGGGAGAGGGAGAAGCAGGCTTCCCGCGGAGCAGGGAGCCCGATGCGGAGCTCGATCCCAGGACCCTGGGATCATGACCTGAGCTGAAGGCAGACGCTTAACGACTGAGCCACCCAGGCACCCCTGAAGGCTATATTTTTAATTGATTTAGAGAACATTCTGGGGACTAGAAGGAGTCTCATTACAAGGTGGCATTTTCCTGAGGTGGCATTTTCCTGAGACAAAGGTCCTGAAAGGGGAGATTTTTCTAGGGATTCCTATGAAGTCACCTTCTTGGGTGGAGTTAAATGCACCTTCCTGTTCTGGGGTACCATATATCTGCATATTTTTCCCATAATATCTCTTGACTCTGCCAAGGTGGTTTATGTAATACTTCTCATTCCCATCAGAGCCTAAATTCTGTAAGCGGAGGGACCTCGAGTGATTTTTTTTTCAATGCTATGTCTCTAGTCCTTGAGATGAACTATTGCTCAGTAAATTATGGTTGAAGAAATGCATTTTCTTCTGCTGCTTCTCAGGACACTGGTGAGAATGGGGAATAAGGCCTCTGCAAGTACACTGGCTTCCTTCTGAATCAGACTGAACAGCATTTTTATTTCAAGGCAGAGTATTCTACCAGGAAAGCTACCCTGTCCTTGGGTTAAGAGCAACAAATAGAAAAAAGGTTGTCATTGTACCAACCATAAAACGAGGTGGGGGGAAACAGAGAGGGGACATTAGAAGCCCATAAAGCAAGGAGAACCTCATGTGTGGGGTCAGAGGGGCTGCAAGTAGGGCTGCAGACACTTGATCAGTTTCTCTCATGTCACCTCAGGTTTCACCAGCAATTAGACTGATGGAATATGTTCCAAATCCAAACACCTCATGTCCCTGAGGCCCTGGTGGTCTTGATGAATAACCTCCATTGTGAGGCAGGCTAAAGGCACTGCCTTATCTGAATATAAATCATGGCGTCTCTCCCTTCACCCATTCTACCCATCTCACCCCCAATCCCAACCCTTTTACTCCCTTTTGCACCACAAACTATTAGGAAGACATTAAGTAAATCATCCCGGCAGAAGTAGGACTATAGGAGAAACAAGTCATTCATAACCACCTCACCACTCCCTTTGCAAAAAGCAGGATGAAATGAAG
Source organism: Zalophus californianus (assembly GCF_009762305.2). Taxonomy (NCBI): domain Eukaryota; kingdom Metazoa; phylum Chordata; class Mammalia; order Carnivora; family Otariidae; genus Zalophus; species Zalophus californianus. Next base: position 175,203,632 of record NC_045597.1, on the reverse strand, counting down.
ACTCCAGTGTCCTTTGGAAAAATTCAACATCTGGGAAACATGTGCTAGGAAAGGCTATGTTTCTTCATCTCCCAATCTTAGGCAAGATGGATGACCACACTGTGAAAAGGCAAGGGTGCAAGGATGGGGAAACCATACATTGCTGCTCTCACTTGGCACCACTGAATACCCCCAAGATGGACCATGGTGTTTGGGGAGGAAAAGGAATCACAGTGAACTAAGGCACACCTTAAGATCCTACCTGTGGATCCAGATCCAGACTACCAAAGTTTGAATACCACTTGCACCATAGCTATATGGTCCTGAGCAAGTTTCTCAACTCCTATAAGCCTCAGTTTTTTTTTTTCCTGTAAAATGAGGATAATAATTACACCTAAGTGAAGGGTAATATGGCATACTGAATAAGCTGATGCAAGAGGACTTAGTAGAAGGAATAATACCTAAAAAGTCCTCAGTAAATATAGATTTAATATTGATTCTTTGTAAAGCATTTAAAGTGTCATAATTAAATGAAATTAATATGAAGACATTCACAGATATATTAAAAGAAAATATGACTTCAAGGAAATTTCCTGATTGTAGCAGGATACCTAAGGTAGGTTATACTCAGGATACACAATTTGCTTATCCTTGCTATTTAGGGGCTTAATTGGAAAGTTTTTGAAGCCCTGAGTCAAATCCCCTCCCCATTCTATTTGTCTGTCTCTTTTTATCTATCCATCCATCTATCTTCTATCTATCTATATCGTTTTGTAGTTATTTAGATAATAAAATTGAAGATCTAAGAGAATGCTGTAAGCTGTGAAACCAGAATCAAAACCCAGAACCCAGAGTTTTTGTTCTTTTATCCATTGCTGTTTATGCTGATACTCACAGTTCCCAGTGAACTTTTGAGGCACACAGGGAGGGCTTTCTACATGCCATTTGCACTCCTCACCCTGAAAAGTGGGCATGATTATTTCCATTCTGCAACTGAGAAAATAGAAGTTAGGATAAGTAAAATGAGCTGAATTGAAGGTCATAGTGGCATGAATCTTTCACCAGTTGAGCCTGGATGTATCAGATGCCTAAGAAAGTGCAAGTAACCTTGCATTATAGCAAGAGAGGGGAGGGTGAAAGCAACAAGAGGGAAGGGATCTTTGAAGCTCTGTCCACGGATATATCCTGAACATCTAAGAACAAGGCCAGACACTTAACAGATGGTCCATAAATACTTACTGGAAAATGCTAAGTGAATAAACAAATATTAAACAGTAAAAAGCCATTTGAAAAAAAATTTTATTTTAAAACTCATAAAAGGCATTTACATTACTTGTTTGCCTCCATTAGCCTGTTATGCTAGTCACCTTCTCTTTTTAAAAAAGTCGTATTTATTGCTTTTATTATTTATAGAAGCAACAAAAATAGTAAAACCCAAAAGGTATAAGAAATATTATGATCTATACCTCAATGATAATAATACATTCATCTTCTCAATCTAGAAAATCTCTCTTCCCCTAGATTTCTTTTTTTTTACATTTTATTATGTTATGTTAGTCACCATACAATACATCATTAGTTTTTGATGTGGTGATCCATGATCCATTGTTTTCATATAACACCCAGTGCTCCATGCAGTACGTGCCCTCCCTAATACCCATCACTGGGCTAACCCATCCCCCTGTTTGTTCCATAGTCTCTCATGGTTCATCTCTCTCTCCGATTTCCCCCCCTTCATGTTTCCCTTCCTTCTCCTAACGTCCTCCACGCTATTCCTTACGTTCCACAAATAAGTGAAACCATATGATAATTGACTTTCTCTGCTTGACTTATTTCACTTAGCGTAATCTCCTCCAGTCCCATCCATGTTGATGTAAAAGTTGGGTATTCATCCTTTCTGATGGCTGAGTAATATTCCATTGTATATATGGACCACATCTTCTTTATCCATTCATCTGTTGAAGGGCATCTCGGCTCTTTCCACAGTTTGGCTATTGTGGACATTGCTGCTATGAACGCTGGGGTGCATATGGCCCTTCTTTTCACTACATCTGTGTCTTTGGGGTAAATACCCAGGAGTGCAATTGCTGGGTCATAGGGTAGCTCTATTTTTAAATTTTTGAGGAACATCCACACTGTTTTCCAAAGTGGCTGTACCAACTTGCATTCCCACCAACAGTGTAAGAGGGTTCCTCTTTCTCCACAACCTCTCCAACATTTGTTGTTTCTTTCCCTGTCCATTTTTGCCATTCTAACTGGTGTAAGGTGGTATCTCAATGTGGTTTTGATTTGAATTTCCCTGATGGCTAGTGATGTTGAACACTTTTTTATGTGTCTGTTAGCCATTTGTATGTCTTCTTCAGAGAAGTGTCTTTTCATATCTTCTGCCCATTTTTTGACTTGATTATTTGTTTTTTGGGTGTTGAGTTTGAGAAGTTCTTTATAGATCATGGATACCAACCCTTTATCTGTAGTGTCATTTGCAAATATCTTCTCCCATTCTGTGGGCCTTCTCCCCTAGATTTCTGTGTTATCAACACTCACATGCTTCTGAAATAAAATCATCCCTAAATTTCTGATGTCCACTGTCATCTTCTTCTGTATTCTTTCCATTGGTAGATTCATTCATTGTCACAATTTCCACTACACCCTTAAATCTCTGGTTTTAGTCCCACCCTTTTCCCCATGCTCTAGTTCATCATTTTGGTGCTTGACATGTCAGCCTCGATGTCTTTCTTGCTGATCAGAAATGAAAGAAATTCTCTTCTCTTCTCTTCTCCTAGCATGCTCATTTCAGTTAAAGATCTCACCATCTTCTCAGGCACTCCATCCAGAAACTTCTGTCATTAGTGACCTTCTCTCTCCTTGACTCAGCACATCCAATTAATCACCATATCCTGGGGATTATACCTCCTCATTTCAGTCCTTTTCTGTCCTTTTCTGAGACTAGTGCAAACTTATACACTGTTGTTTGATCAATCATCTTGAAATTCAGCTCGTTTCATCTCTCTCCACTGTCCATGGTTTCACATCATTGAAAAATAGTTGGAGCACCTCAAGACTCTCATTACCTGACCTGAACTAATTTTTTACTAATTTCCTCCAACTTGCCTTTATACTATAGTACCAGCATTTCCAAGTTTTCAAGACATGCCTAACTCTTCTCTGCCTGTGTGTTTTGCTCGTGCTAGTCCCTCAGCCAAAATGCTACCTTTTTGCTCTTCTTCCTCCTGCAATTTCTGAGCTGGAATAGAAAAGGTGGGTACCATATGCAAATATTGCCTCCATGTCTACCCAAATACCCAGAACAGCAATTACTGTCTATCCTCTGAGCCCTACAAAACACTGTATTTTCATTGCCTCTTGTTGCATCCAAAGATGTATCACCATTTTAGATGATATCATATCCAGCTTACTAGCTGTGAGTCCTTTAACAACCACACCTGGTATATGTTGTGGAGGAACCAAAGGCAGACATAATACCTCACACCTGTGGCAGAATGTTGGTTTTTTTTTTTTTTTTTTTTTTTTTTTTAACCCTGTCTCCTCTTTTCCCTCCACTTTCTTCTTTTCTGAAGGTCGTCTTTGGCAAGATTTAGTAGATATCAACATAGTAATTCATCAAAATTATCCTATGAGAGGCAGTTTATCAGCACAAGGACTAGTTCGAATAGTTCAGCACTACAGAGGGGGGCATGAATATGGAGCTCAAGAGAAAATGGAAATCAAGAGGTTCTAAGGGAAACAAGGACACTTCAGGTGAGGTTTGGTGACAGTGATGTCATCAATATAATTTTTAATGGTATGCACTGGTGGGTGTTTCCCCCAAAAATGGGGGAAGTCACCTACTGATGGGGTATTTCTCTTAATTCTCATGAGTTGTACCTTGGGTAACTGTCGCAGACTGACTGCATGTTGGTAAAGCTGGAACTGGGATTTTTTCTTTCTCTGAACTACTTAGAAGTGTGTTTACCTAAAAAGTCACAGAAATCTATGAGGTATAAAGATGTAATGATTTCCTTTTCTCACACAGCAAGAAATCCAGAAATAGGCTCACCAGAATTAGGAATAGCAAGAAATGCAGAAATGGGCATAGTATGGATCTGAGATCTATGAGGAACCCAGGCTCTTTCTCCTCTTTCTGTTTCAGAGTATATAACTTTTGCCTTCCTAGTCACAGGGTGTCTGCTGCATCTCCCAAATCCACATCTGTGTTTTAGGCTTGAAGAAGGCTGAGTGCCAAAAGGTTTTACTTGAGGCTTTAATTATTTATTCAGACATTATTTATACCATGTTGGCTGGATTTGTGTCACATGGATAATCTAGGCTGGATGATGACTAAGAATATCAAGTAGTTAGCTATCTAGTCTCTTTTACAGAGGAAAGCAAGAGAGAAGTTAGTTAGAAATGATTTTTAAGTGAGCCAAACTATTTTGCTTACCATACCCTCTGACCCTCTTCTACCACTATTATGGTGTTTGGAAACAGTAACATGCATCTAGATTGCATGTTAAAACTGCATAGTAAAAACTGGATTCTGGGACATGTATGTATGTCAGTATGTATTTGCATCCCTGATCTAGTGCTAGGAGTTTTGCTTATGAATCCATTGGTATATGTTAAGATAATTCTATCAACTTCTCTTACACATTAAAAATAGGGACATAAGAACTTGGCTTTAATTAATCCAACTCTGGAGACCCTAAAGGAATCACCCCCATTCTAGTGAGAGGCTGTAGACGCTGAAGGAACACTGTTAAGGAATTGGAGGTCACTACCATGTGAGACTAAGCACCACTTTTTTTTTAAACAAATGGAGAAGATTATTAAACTTTAATTTCTAAAGTCTTTAAGAATATTGTCCTTTTTTTAAAGAATTTTATTTTATTATATTATATTAGTCACCATACAGTACATAATTAGTTTTTGATGTAGTGATCCATGATTCATTGTTTTCATATAACACCCAGTGCTCCATGCAGTACATGCCCTCCTTAATACCCATCATGGGCTAACCAATCCCACCCCCCCCAAAACCCTCAGTTTGTTTCTCAGAGTCCATAGTCTCTCATGGTTCATCTCTCTCTCCGATTCCCCGCCTTCGTGTTTCCCTTCCTTCCCCTAATGTCCTCCGCACTATTCCTTATGTTCCACAAATAAGTGAAACCATATGATAATTGACTTTCTCTGCTTGACTTATTTCACTTAGCATAATCTCCTCCAGTCCCATCCACGTTGTTGTATAAGTTGGGTATTCATCCTTTCTGATGGCTGAGTAATATTCCATTGTCCATATGGGCCACATCTTCTTTATCCATTCATCTGTTGAAGGGCATCTTGGCTTTTTCCACAGTTGGGCTATTGTGGACATTGCTGCTATGAACATTGGGGTGCATATGGCCATTTTTTTCACTACATCTGTGTCTTTGGGGTAAATACCCAGGAGTGCAATTGCTGGGTCATAGGGTAGCTCTATTTTTAATTTTCTGAGGCACCTCCACACTGTTTTCCAAAGTGGCTGTACCAACCTGCATTCCCACCAACAGTGTAAGAGGGTTCCCCTTTCTCCACAACCTCTCCAACATTTGTTGTTTCTTGCCTTGTCAATTTTTGCCATTCTAACTGGTGTAAGGTGGTATCTCAATGTGGTTTTGATTTGATTTTCCCTGATGGCTAATGATGGTGAACATTTTTTCATATGTCTGTTAGCCATTTGTATGTCTTCTTTGGAGAAGTGTCTGTTCATGTCTTCTGCCCATTTTTTGACTTGATTATTTGTTTTATGGGTGTTGAGTTTGAGAAGTTCTTTATAGATCATGGATACCAACCCTTTATCTGTAGTGTCATTTGCAAATATCTTCTCCCATTCTGTGAGTTGCTTCTTTGTTTTGTTGACTGAATCAGAAAACACCCTGAATCACCAAGGAAATGTTGAAAAAGAAAAACAAAGCTGAGGGCATCACATTGCCCAATTTCAAGCTATATTACAATGCAGTGATCACCAAGACAGCATGGTACTGGCACAAAAACAGACATATAGACCAATGGAACAGAATAGAGAGCCCAGATATGGACCCACAACTCTATGGTCAAATAATCTTCGACAAAGCAGGAAAAAATATGCAATGGAAAAAAGACAGTCTCTTCAATAAATGGTGCTGGGAAAATTGGACAGCCACATGTAGAAGAATGAAACTTGACCATTCTATAACACCTTACACAAAGATAAACTCAAAATGGATGAAAGACCTCAATGTGAGACAGGAATCTGTCAAAATCCTAGAGGAGAACATAGGCAGTAACCTCCTTTGACATCGGCCACAGCAACTTCTTTTGAGATACATCTCCAAAGGCTAGTGAAACAAAAGCAAAGATGAACTTTTGGGACTTCATCAAGATAAAAAGTTTCTGCACAGCAAAGAGTATTTTCCTTAAAAAAAATAATTTTGCCCTTCAATTTCTTTGGGTTATAATGTAAAGGGCGATTTGAATTTTGGACTTCAATCGCTCCCTGGGAGTTCAATACTGGGAGGCAGTTGAAATTCAAGTTTGAGTCACTCTTATTCAGCTGACATTGTATTTAAGATTGTATTTCTGTTAACTTTTGATGAATTGTATTGGGCATTTTGGCCAGTGACAACTTGAAATGGTATATAGACAAGGAAATGGATTTCAAGCCTGGGGTACTTAATTAATGTACCATTCATACCCATTTGAGAGGCTTCCAGAACAAAGGTGAAGTATTCTTTTATGAGCCAGGGAGTCTACACAATGGAGGGGAAGTCAAAATCGGGAGAGACCTCAGAAAGCAGGGAGTAGAACTGCCCTGAGAGAACCTAAGGGGACAGCCTAACCCCTGATAGTCTAACCCACAAATTCCATTACAACCAATGGTTTACAAGAACAAAATCTTGAGAGTATTGGAGGAAACGTGCTCCATTCCTCATGTTTTCAAAAAGGAAAGAACATTTCCACCTCATTACTCAGAAAGGAAAAGTAAGGAAGCACTCTCCTCTCCTTCTCCACCTTTGTCTTAAGTGATGTGTGATTGGGTTTTGGGACTTAGAAGCCTGTGACTCAGTTCCTTCTGAGTTTTCTTTTTCATGAGCATTTGCCCTTTCTTTCCTACTGAGCTCATGAGGGTCAGAGGCCAGGAGTGACTAATTACTAAAAGTTGTCCAGAGGATAGACTTGCTCTTGACTGTTGGGGCCTAGTGGCTGTGAGAGAGTGAATGTGGGGAAGGGACTCTTCTCAGCAGACCCTCACACTCCATTGATAATAAGTCCTAAAGTCTAGGTCTGAGAATTGAGAAGTATTGAGAAGGTCAGTTGTGGTCATGGATCCAGGCCATAGTTTCCAAAGTAGTTATATTAGCCATCAGGCTGATGTTTTTCTCTCCCCATTATCTGAGTCCTGCGTCTAAGTTTCAGTTGGTGCCAAAGTGAGGTGGAAGAGATGACATTAACTATCATCTCTAAATCGCCAACAAATATTAGCAAGAGAAATATTTGTTGGTTCAGTAGAAGGTTCTCCCTGAAGGATTTGACCAGCCACACTTTCAGGGTGAAGCCTGGGTGAATTCTGTAGGGGATGGACAGAGTTGCACAAAGACTGACTGGGTCCTTAGGGAAAGGAAGAAGGAAGGATGCCCGAGAAAGATGGGATTTCAGGTTGTCTCCTGGGGGAAGACTCTGTATAGACTGATAAGTAACTCAGTGAAAAAGCAGAGAAAGGTTTTGTACCAGGGTCTGTAGCTACCTGCTATTTGTGGATGACTCATAATAACTCCCTCTGGTGATAAAGCAGACCTTCATAGCTTTCCAAATATCATAGGAATTGCTAAAGGGATGTATATATCTGAGACATTTAAGAAATATCTATTGAATACATTAAATGAAGATGAAGATTTCTATTTCACAGAGTTAAGAAATCCAGCACACAAAAAGGATGCATCAAGAAAAAAGCAAAAGAAGACAAAACATAATCCTATCTCTCTGGTCCAAAGATTATAGATAGGACTCACATAAACACTTAGAAGGAATAAGCAGGGGTCATAAGGTTTCACTCACGTGTAGAATATAAGAAATAGAATAAAGGATCATAGAGGAAGGGAGGAAAAACTGATTGGAAAGAAATCAGAGAGGGAGCCAAGCCATGAGAGACTCTTGACTCCGGGAAACAACCTGAGGGTTGTGCAAAGGGAGGTGGCGGGGGGATGGGGTAACTGGGTCATGGGCATTAAGGAGGACACGGGATGTGATGAGCACAGGGTGTTATACGCAACTAATGAATCATTGAACACTACAAAACTAATAATGTACTATATGTGGGCTAATCGAATTTAAATTAAAAAAAAGGAATAAGCAGAGGTGGAAGGAGGTACCACTAATAGAAGATGATTGGAAAGAAAGAGAAACGAAGGAAGGAAGGAAGGAAGAAGGAAGGAAGGAAGGAAAAAGAAAGAAAGAAAGAAAGAAGAAAGGAAATGAAAGGAAAAAGAAAGAAAGTTCTTCGACCTCCTGTTGACTCTGAGAAACAAACTGAGGGTTCTAGAGGGGAGGGGGATGGGGGGATGGGTTAGCCTGGTGATGGGTATTAAAGAGGGCACGTTCTGCATGGAGCACTGGGTGTTATACACAAACAATGAATCATGGAACAGTACATCAAAAACTAATGATGTACTGTATGGTGATCTACATAACATAATAATAAAAAAAAGAAAGAAAGAAAAAAGAAAGAAAGCAGGGAGGGAGGGAAGGAAGGACGGAAGGAAGAAAAGGAAAGGAAAGGGAAGAAAAGAAAAGAAAAGAAAAGAAAAGAAAAGAAAAGAAAAGAAAAGAAAAGATGATACATCTATGTATGGTATTTAGTGGCTATATTACACTATCAAGCTGACCTGACACCTTTATATTAAATGATACTTTCCTATTAAAGTCTTTCTTGCAAATTGTTTTATTGTCACTTTAAGCCTGAGGACAATACCCTAGAATGACTTTAGGTGAGACTGCAAATAAAGGAACATTCAAAGTATTTCCTTTGTGTTAAATGGAAAATTGTTAGGGTCACAGATGCCAGGATGAAGGATGGAAAAGAGAAACAAATCTAATCAGGAAATGCGAAAGCTAAGATTTTAGTAAATTAACTCACGCTGATGACTCATCCCAGATGTATTAAGTTTTCACATTTTACAGCCTTTTCATTGAAAATACTAAATACCATCTGTCTCCAGCAGATGAGTTAATGTTAGTCTTAAAGCCTTAAAGTTCACATTTCCTAAGTCTTTTGTTTGGAAATAAATAACCTTTATGTTGCATGGTCTTGGGAATGTAGTTTCTTTGTCCAGTTGGGAGGAAGAAATGCAAAAATTACCAAACTGAGATCTCAGGTTGTGAAATGTTCTGTGGGTCAAAGGTTGGCTCTGGGTACAAGCTGCCTCCACTGGATCCGTCCCTGGGATTCCTTTTAAGATGATGTTCCTTGCCTTTTTAGCCAATTCTCAATTCTTCGCTAAAGTTGAGCCCACTTGCAACACAGGAAATGGGAAATACCTGTCCAGTCCAATCATGATCTTTGGAAAGTGCTTTCAAAGGACAAACAACGGCCTTCCACTCATCCTTACCCCTCTCCTCAACACTTTTTTTTCTTTTTTAAGTAGAAGAAATGCTACTTGGTTTGTACAAAAATATTTGGCTTTGCACATTTTGGGCACTTCAAGTAATGGGGAAAGTTATAAAGAAAATTCACCAAAAATCTATTTCATCCCAGTATAAGAAGGATGATAAAGCATAATTAAAGGGAGGAAAGGTTGGCTGTGCTCTTGGGATTCCAGGGACCCAACTACAGACACAAAGTTATACCATGAATTTAATGGGGATAATGACCAGATTTCATTCTAAGTTTAGATTCTGCTTCCAGGCTGGTCACTAACTTGGCAGTGACCATGTGCAGGTAACCTCCTGCCCTGGGCCCTGGGTTTCCCTTCTTCAAGTTAGGGTAGGACTGAGATGGCCTAAGGCAATCTGAAGTTCACACTGAAGTAAAATGCTTGAGTATGAAGGGAATGAATTTATGTATAGACACATGTTTTTTTGGTAAACTGGGTCAGCAGCCCCAGGACAAATGCTCTGAGAACATTTAGTATTTTGCTTTGTCCCAGGCTCTTTGCCCTTAAATTCTGGCATTCCAGGCCTCCTGAAATCAGGCTCCAACTTACCTTTCCAATATCTGTTGCTACTTCTTTCCTGTTCATGGGCGTTTTCTGCAAATTAACTGCTATGTTCCTTTCCTTGCTGTTTATGCTACCTCCCCCCTTTGCTCACCCAAATCCCACTTTATTCCCTAATTACAAACACATTTTTCAGTATGTCCTTCTTGACATCCCCTTGCTTAACCTTTTCTAACAATTTGATACAACTTATCTTCCTGTAATCCAGAGTTTCTGAACCTCAGCACTATTGATATTTTGGACCAATACTATTTTGTTGTAGGAGACTGTCCTGCTCATTGTAGGATATCAGTAGCATTCCTGGCCTCTACCCACTAGAGTAGCACCCTTTCACCCTACCCCCAAGTTATGACAAGTGAAGATGTCTCCAGAGATTGCCAAATATCTCCTGGAGGTGCAAAATCACCGTTAGCTGAGGATCAGCCCTCTAACCCTTCATCCTCCTCATGGTATTAATGGGTTCAAAACCACGTAGACCTGAATTTGAATCCTGGCTCTATCGCTTCTTACTCTGTGACCTTGGAGAAGTTACTCAACCTCTCTGGACTTTAGTTTTCGTCTATACAATGTGAGTATAACAGTTTCTGGCTGGCAGAGTTGGGAGGATTATATGAGTTTTAGGAGTAATTCAGACATGTTTGGGATTGTCTGGCAATCTTTGGGAACAGCCTTCCAGAAGCTGGTTGGTACTGGGCCTCGGGAGCCTTCTAAGAAAGAGTGCTTCTCAAGGAAGCACTTGGACTCTTAGTAACCACAACAAGAAAATACCTATGTAGGGACCACTGTGCAACTATCCATGGTCTACACACATTGTATACATTATATAAATTAAAGTAATCCATAGCAAAACTTAATAGATGGATGGAGAGTGAGGAGTGATCCTGAGAACACCTTGGTGACTCCCATGTAACTGACATTGGGTACTGGCTCTGACATCCATGCCTGAGTTGCTGATATCGCGGACACTGTTACTAAACGCTAACATGAACGCTTAACTAAACACCATGTTATTTGTCACACAAGATTCACTCATGTGGGATCCTCCTCCCCGCCCCACCCCCATGAAGAGAAGGGAGTTCATTCTCTACCTGACCAAATCTCTCAGTATATGTTGGCACAAGGAGGGCTCCAGTAGCAAGGGAGTGGCCGAGGAGCAGTAGCACTCAGGAAGAGCCATGACTGTGGCTGAGTTCCTGGGGTGAGCTTTCATGCTCCCTGGAGCCCCAGGGCAGACTGAAGACATGCACAGGTGGAGGGCAGTATCGACACGGCAGGTGTAGAGCTGCCTTGCCTGGGCCGGCACTGTGGCCTCCTGAGAGAAGGTGCTGTACCCACTGGAACAGTATAACGGCAGGTTAAGTCCTCATGGAAGTACCGTGGAGACTCTGAGAATGCTTCAGGGGACTTGGTCAGCCGTGGAGGTCCTGCATCAACTGAAGGGTGCAATAACCCTGGGAGATTGGAGTTACCACAATTGCTATAACCACAGATATTATGCATCTATCTACCACTTTTGGACTCTAGAAAATTTGACACCCAGTGTGGTTAGTTTTCTACCCTTTGCCCTTGAGATAGGTGGTTTTCTCTTGGTGCAGTTGAAATCATCTACCATCTTAGCTTGCCATAGGGCTGGTCTGGCTTGGGAGGATTTTATTCATTGTTTCCCCTGTGTGGAAATAACTAGCAATCATTTTGCCCATCAAGCAGACAGCAAAAGCCATATTTACGAAATTTTCATTAAGGGCCATTTCACGCTGAGCTTTTGTTTGGTGCAAAATGCCAAGATGATGTCAACGATGACATCTGTAATTCATATACACTCCCGGACTTAAGAAGACCCCCTGTGACCTCTGGTTTTCTGTGTGGATGATTGTCTTTGGGAAATGTTAATGCAGACTCAGCCACAGGCATTGCCAAATCTTTTACTCAAGTACACTGGTTCAATTTTATTCAAATACAAGCATGTATCATTTGATTATTAGCACCATTCCCCAGACACTTCGGGCTCTCTGACTCCTGGGTGCATGGTAGGATCGCACTTCCTGGTGCTCTGCTGATTGGGGCGGAGCCATGTGACTAGTACTGACCGATGAGTTGTGAGTATAAGTGATGGGTGTCATTTCCATGCTAAAGCATTTGATTGCTGGTAGGAAACCATTCAAGCTCTCTTTCCCTTTGCCACAGTGGTGAGCAGTGCTCCAGATGGCAGTTGCTTCACGGGGTCAGATCCTGTGGTGAGGATGGTATGGGACAGAACGTACAGCCAAGACACAAGGGATGTGCAGTATAAATAATAAATAGATATTTGTTTTTTTTAAGCCACTGATATGAGGGGGCGTGCGTGGATTGTATCACAGCACAACTTGGCTTGTATTGAATGAAGCATACCATATAGCTATAGGTCTAATATTGCTTGAGCACCTTCTATGTGCCATGTACTATGTTAAACTGTCAGAGAAAGATATGGAGTTATCAACTCAGAACCTAACGACCTAGCCATCTCTCCCATTCCCATGAAAGCCCCAAAACAACTCCAAATTCTGTAAAGCATAATTCAAAATCTTTTATTTTTACTCTCCCATCTACTTCTAATTTCCACTGACCACACTGTAGTTGCTTAGGTATTAGAGGGTCTGGAAGACCTTCTATTCTCAGTGTACATCTACCCTAATATATCCACAAGCAAGAGAGCATGTGTTTAAAGATGACAGAGACCCTGGAATACATCCAGATCGTTGGTGTCAGGAACCTCACATTATACCTCTGTTTGCATAATGATACCTTACTAGGACACAGTGACTTTTATTTACTTCAAGGTGCTGTCACATAAATTATCTCACTCAATGGGCTGGTAGTTTTAATCTGACTGGCTTGGTTTTCATTACAAAGGGAAAGGTCACATAACTAGCTGGTAGTAAAGAGCTAGAATCCTTCCAGATCTTTTTTATTTTCACTTGACATGGTTCCAAGCCCATGCTATAATGCAGGGTGCTGGACAAAGTTGCCAGCTACCATAACACAGGGCAAATGGAAAATGTGGAAAACATGAATAGCTTTCATGCTCTGACTCTTACCACTTACCTCTCAACAGATCATCCTGCTTGATTTTAACAAAATAAACAGTGTCTTTGAGTGGAGAAAAAAAAAAAAGGAAAAGAAATAAAAGTGAGGATCATCATGTCTGAGTGTTTAGAGATCACTCATCCTGAAGCTGATCTTTAACCCCCTTCTTCTAACCAGATCGATAGCCCAATCTGATCTCTTATAAAATTCATGACCAATGTCCATGCTTTTGGCATGAAACTGAAGAGCTCACTTAAGATTTTTATAATACTAGAATTTGGACTTATTCTGGTTCAATATTTTAAAATACTGGCCCATGTGTTGCAAAAACAATTTCTTCTTCTTTCTTGCATTCTTTCTTGCTTCCTTACTCAGTCTCTCTGTTCCTGCTCATCGGTTTCCTTTCCTGCTTCTCCCCTCCTCTTCATTCCTGTCATCCCTACGAAGGTATATAAATAGTCTTCTGGGCCACAGCAGGATTTGGGTTCAGAAACATGAGCTGGATCACCACATCAAAAACTAATGATGTATTGTATGGTGACTAACATAACATAATAAAATTTAAAAAAAAGAAAGAAAGAAACGTGAGCTGAGCCAATCTCCCACTTAGCAACAGGGTCCCTTTCACAGAATTCTTGACAAAAGTATTTGGCCTCTGTTTAAAATGTTCAGTGCTCCTGCATTCCCAAAAGAGCTCATTCTAATGATTGATCGTTTTCATAATTACATAGTTTTCCAGTTTTTAATATTAGTGAGATAGGAAAAAGAGTATAGGCTGTTTTGTGTGAGACTCTCAGCTGCCTGGTAACTTTGTTATGTTATTTTCCAGGAGTCCATGGGCAGAGCGAATAGCTCGTGCATCTCCCCCTCCTAGGCAATGATTCTCCGATTTTTAGAAACCACAAAGGCTCAGTGTTTGAGACCACTCTTAAGAGCTTTAGTGGTAGGCATTTTGAGTTTCAATAAACTAAAGTGAGGTGGGCCCCAAATTGAGTGTAGTATGCAGGGAGGGCAAGTTTCAAAGCCTTAAGAGAAGGACAGTTGGCGGCTCTTCTCTGAGATTCTCTGCTTCACCCAAGAGAGTGCTTTTCGACGACCTATGACCTCCACGCACTTCTGCTCACTGGCCCGAGAATACCCCTGGCCTCCTCCCACATCAGTGCTTCTGCTCATGCTGGTCCCTTTGCCTACAACTTTCCAAAGCTTCTCCCAAATTCCCAACCTGGGCTTTCCTCCTTATATTTGAATAATTGATATTCTTGCCTCCACTTCCTACCAATCTTATAGTAATATGAAATTCTTGTCAACATGAGGGCAAGCACTAGATATGACTTATGTTTTTAAATCCTTACCCAGCACCTAGCACAGTGCCTTGGGCTCAGAATGGGTCTGCAGTACCTGAAAAGAGAGTCTGTGCCATTTATGGCCTCATTTTTTCAAGGTGAGGTCACTCCGATAGGAATTTCACTCAAAGGAAGTAAGTCCAGTCCATCACTCATGGTGACAAAACCACAGTTCATGAATCAGCCCAGGCATGTTGTCCTTCCAAAGCAGAAATGTTTAGGCAGAGGACAAGCTGCCTGACCGAGAAGAAGTAGGGGTGCTACTGAGGAGTGGCAATGAGGAAGCTATTGCATGAACTTCCCTGAATTTCTTATGTCACTGACTTGCCAATAAATTGACTTAAAAGCCAAACAAACAAAAATTAACATGCCCAGGCCTCAATCTGAACCCTCCCTGGACAGACAGCCACACCAGGCTGCAAGCCATGCCCACACTGAGGCCTCTGGTGCAACCTCGGAGGGCAGGGCCAGGAACAAAAATCCTGGTTTAGGGGGGAAACAGAGCTGTGTAAACAGTCCCCCTCCACTCACCAGTGACACCGACATGATTGAAGGGTGACTTTTACCTTTTTCTCTCGACTCTGGCCATAGCCAGGGAGAAAAGCAGGATGAGACAGACAGGAGTGAAGGTTAGCAGGTTAGTGTGCAGAAGGTTCTGGGGGTGGGTTGGGGTGGGTACCGTTGTCAGGACAGTCGCCCTGCTAGTCTCTGAGAAAATTCTGCACAGCTGCGTGCAAAGGTGAAGTAGGCCAGAAGCTGTCAGTAACCCTGCATAATATCATCGTGCCACTGAAAGAGCTTTTGGTTTTCTTCTGGTTCTTAAATGACACTGTCCGGTTAAATAGGGAAAAGAAGGCTGAGGAGGGATGTGGAACCTCAGAACTCTCACCTGACCCCGCAGCGGGAGGGCCGTTTGTGAGCAAGGCCCCCACTCCCAGCGCACGTCTCCCGGTCTGGCTTCATCACCCCCTCATTCTCCTTTGCAGAAAGTTCTAAACCCACAAATAGCCCATGATGATATGTTACCTTATTGTAGAACCGTCCGTAATTACATAATTCACATAATAGCTTCATCGTTTAGTAGTTCACGATAAGCCTTTTTCTCCCTCAATGGTTGTCAGTGTCTAGAAGGCTTTCTGGTGTTCCCTGGTTCTTTTGTGCCCCATCAGGGTTGACATAATTCTGGGCACTACCCAGTGGCTATTTGGGAGTGGGCTCATTAAACAGCTTTATTATTTGACGTTAATAGAATTGTCTAATTTTCATTACATCGTGACATGAGAATGTCTCCTAGGGGCTGATAGCCCAAAATGAGAAAGAGCATGGACATGAGCCCTCATCCCTCTAACTCTCTCTATATGTGTAAATGGACAGACAAAGTCGTGCTGTTAAAAGGGATGCACATGAGTGGCTCAGGGCACTGCATTGGTCCAACCCCCATGTAGGTGGCCTACGCTTAACGGAAGCACGATATTAATAAGAACTCACACTTATTGGGCGCTTAGTATGTGCCAGACGTGTCCTAAGCTCTTTTCATGTTTCCACGCATTTGATCCTCACAAAAAACCCTGTAATTATCCCTGTGTCAGTGATAAGAAAGTCTGAGGGAAGTTAAGTAGCTGGCTTCCTTGGAGTGGCAGGCCTGTCTCTGAATGCAGGGAGCCTGGATTCCAAAACCACGCTTTTAATCACTGAACTATACAAGAAAAATACATGCACTCACATTTATACCCTATCTCTTGATCTGTTTTAAGATAGACCTGGAAAAAATTGTTTTTATTTCATTGCAATGTGGGGCGATTTTCTTATATTTTGCTTTCTCAACTGTAATGTTAGACCAAGCATAGGGCTGTTGTTGGCCATCAATTTGGCATATAGAGCTATTGATTGGCAGTTTGGATCCATGCATGCAGAGAACAGCCTGGGAAGGGATATACTGGTTAAAGATGAAATGAGGCTATTGTACTACTCATGGGAAAAGATTACATGTGCTCACAATGAACGAGTAGACATGACCATAATTAATGAAGTAATAATCACTTTGGGGCTTAAGTAAGACCTGATTCTTTGATTACAAGTGTTTCCATTTGAAGAGAGCTGGAAGGACCCTTTGGCCTGTGGTACATAATCCGTAAAACTGTTTCATCTTCGGGTTGCAGTTATGCTTGATCAATTTATCTGTCATTTCCAAAGAGCTTCTGAGGCTTTCTTCTTCCTGTCTTTGTACTTTCAATTGGTTTTAATCAGAGGCAAGATGCTGATTCAGCTTCTAGGCTGAATTTATTCAGCTGGTGCAAAGAGTCAGTGGCAAGGTTACATTTGCATTTTTATCACTGTCTCTTAAGCCTGAATAATTTATCAGGTTCTTTCTAGCCCCCTCTCCCCCCTCATTTTACAGAACCGGAGTGAAGTTCTTGCTTTTGCAATCAAACTTCTTTTGGGGGGGCGCCTGGGTGGCTCAGATGTTGAAGCGTCTGCCTTCGGCTCAGGTCATGATCCCAGGGTCCTGGGACTGAGCCCCACATTGGGCTCCCTGCTCAGCGGGGAGCCTGCTTTTCCCTCTCCCTCTGCCTCTCCCCCTGCTCATGCTCTCTCTCTCTCTCTGTATCTCTGTGTCTCAAATGAATAAATAAAATCTTAAAAAAAAAAAAAAAAAAACTTCTTTTGGATATGCCTGCCATTTCTCATGGACTTCGGACACCCTCTCTTTTCCATTAGGGCAAAGTTGGGGGAATTGCTTCTAGGCCTTTTGGCGAAGATCAGGTGTAGGGCAAAGTTTGAGGGAAAACTTTTTTTTCTTCCCACTGACTGATTCATGTTAGATTTGTCAAGATTTCTTTGTATGGGTTCCCTTTCAAAGCCTGTGAATTCTGCAACAAATTAACTGGTTACTAAGTGAAAGATTGCTGGCTAGGAATCTGGTATGTTCCTTATAAATGTATTTTTTTTTTAATGAAGAGATCAAAAAATGACAGTAAACACCAGGGACATAATCTTATAGATTTCTACATGGGGGCTTCTTTCTTGGATAATTTCACTGTACAAAAGTGGAGATAATAGTCCTGATTTAATCAACAAATTATGTTCATGGAAAGAAATGCTCCCCACTGTGCCAATAACTGAGACATTATGGCTTATATATACACAGACATGCTCAGGCACACACTGCTATATTAGACCTGAATGAAATGATCACATCCTTTTGTTAGTTAGGAAACAAGGATGAATAACACACACACACACAGCTCAAGCCAAGACATTTAGTGTATGACATTAGAAATGCATGAATGCATCCTCAAACTGAAAAAAAAAAAAAAATTACTACTTCATTTATTATTTTCTAAAAAAATTCACCTTAGGATTTTAAAAAGGAAGCTCTTTTATATACTGAAAATGGCTGTTGAATTACTAAAACTTTAAGAATTCCTTGATCTCTTTCAGGGACCTACTTTAGGGTGAGAGCTCATCAGGATTTATGACTGTAAGGGTATACTAAAATATTCAGCTGAATTTAGCTGGCGTGTTTCCTTCCCCACCCCCTTAGGCACAGCATCCCCAGAGGCACTGAAGCCTGGAGCACATGTGGCAACAGAGATTCTCACTTCCCACCTCTAACAGGTTTCTGGGTGTGAAATTATAGTCCTTTCTGGGGGAGATTAATAAATGACCAACAGTGGTACAATGGTTAATTTCTCATGTCAGCTTGGCTAGCTGTGGTACCTAGCTGTTTGGTCAGACACCAGTTTAGATGTGGATGGGTGTGATTAACATTTAAATCAGTAGACTTTGAATAAAGCAGATGACCCTCCATAACATGGGTGGGCCTCATCCAATCAGTTGAAAGTCTTAAGAGCAAAGATGAGGTTTCCCAAAAAGGAAGGAGTTCTTCCTCAAGACTGCAGAGTAGAAGCTCTGCCTGAGTTTCCCCACCTGCTGACCTGTCTTGAGGAATTCAGACTCAAGATGGCATTATCAGCTTTCACCTGAACCTCCAGCCTGCCAGCACCCACTTCAGATTCTCTATTTGCCGACCAACATGATTATGTGAGCAATTCCTTAAAATCTCTTTCTTCCTTCTTCCCTCCCTCACTTCCTCTCTCTCCCTCTCTCTCTCTCTTCTCTGTCTTCTATTGGTTCTGTTTCTTTGGAGGATCTTGACCGATACAAATGGCAATCAGTCCTCCTACTCACTCCCCAGGGAGGTGACATCCCAGTCCAACATACTCTGCATTCTTTTTAACAAAAAATTTTAGTGCACTTTTTAGTGGCCAGATCCAAACTGCAGTTTGTAGCAGTTGATTTGTAATGGTAAACTGTGAGATTTCTGTCATTCCCTATGACCAATCTCAACTCCTGGCATCCTTGGACTCAGTTCACAGCTCACCTATTCCATGAAGCCTCCCCTGAGGAACTGTCCCCCTTCCAATCCTATGCTAGCTTCCCCTCTTTTATGTTCCCATGGCCCCCTCTGCATATATACTCCTTCACCATGTTTAGCACGCTGCATTGGAATTTTTAAATATACCTTTTTCTCTCACTAATCTGAGCTCTGTAAGCCTGGGGTTAGAGTTTATTTATCTTTGTATCCCTGGTGGATAGCATAGCATCTTCACCGTGTAGGTGTACACATATTTTGCTCTATAAATGAATAAAAGGACAGTTTTATTCCCTGTCATCTCTTGAAGGTTCTCTCTATACCGCTAGGATGCACAGAAAGGATACAGACATTGAGTCAGACACTTCTGTCCTCCGTTCCATTTCCCTCACCTTCTAATCTTAGGCAAGTCTTTCAGTGTCTTTGGCATCTTTCCTGATCTGTGAAACAGAAATGAAAAACTGTACCTCCTTTATTGTATTATCATGGGGACTAAATGAGATAAGAGGTGTCTTTTCGCTCCCATATCACCACGCATTTGTTCCAACACACTTATCAAAGTTCTCTGAAGTTGTATTTTCAGAATACACAGTGGTCTCTGTCTATCCCCTCAGTTCCCTCAACCCCTTTCCCTTGCTGAGAAGGGGGTATGAGCACACTGGGTCCTGACTCAGCTCTGATTCAGGATAACCTCTCACTCTAACTAAAGATACATCCCTGGGGTCTCTTGCTCAGTCTAACCAACTCGTAGCAGGCAGTGTCTAATTTTGGTGGCAGAGGAATTATTTTATATCTGCTCTCTGAAATCCCCCTCAATTAGTGATTCCTATGTAGCAGTGATTTTGGCTAGCAGGGGATATTGGCAATGTCTAGAGATACTTTGATTGCCCCAACTGGGGTGGGTGGAATGATATTGGCATCTAGTAGGTAGAGGCCAGAGATGCTGGTCAAATTCCTACAATGCAAAGGACATCCCTAGACAACAAAGAATTATCTGGTCCCAAATGCCAATTGTGCTGGAGTTGAGAAACCAATGGACATTTCCCTGTTCAATAAATAAAGGAAGGCACAAGTCACAACCATATGTCAGAAGGTTGTCCTGCATTTTAATGCTAATAAATTTCCCCATCATTCTTCCCACTTCATTTCCAGACTAGACCACTATTTATTTATTCTCACTCTACACTAACATTACTTTCTTAAAGTGTATATTAATATAAATATGAGTTTCAGGTGGAGGTTGGACCACAGCAGAAATTTATTAACATCAGGTGGTCATATAGGATAAGAAATGAAATGAGACGCATCAGCACACTCACCACACCTTCTAGCTTTATTGGTGGATGGAGACATTCAGCAACATAGCATCTCTCCACTCAGGATACCCTGATGTCTTTCCCTGCTCTTCCACATACAAGCTGTGTGATATTGCACAAGTTACCTAACCTCTCTGTGCTTTGGTTTCTTCACTTCACAATGGGAAGAGCACCTGCCTCATAGAGTTGTAAAGATAAGTGGTATGAAACAAGGAAGCAGCTGTCCTTACCTTGGCTCTGCAACTTTCAGGGTTATGTGATTCTGGACAAGTAATTTACCCTTTTCAGGCCTGAAGTGCCTCACCTATAAGAAGCAAATACTAATAGTACTTATTTCATAAGGATGTTGTAAGCACAGAATGTGGTAACATATGGAAAATGCTTTTGCACATAGTGAGCCCTCCATAAACTGTAATAGTTTCACTTCCTTGAACAGCTGGTGCATGGAATCAGCTGGATAAAGTATGATGGTCACACACTGGGTGAAAGGTATGGATTGATCAAGGGGGCCCAGTGATCATCCATGAACGTCACTGTCTGGACTTGCTCTCATTCCATCTGGGTCTAACACAGTGAGGAAGAGGCATCTGTAGAAAATGGTATGTAGTCAAGTGAGAGTAACTTCAGTCCCGTACTTTCTTGAAGTACTTAAAGTACTTCCTTGAAGCTAAGGAGAAGCACAGGCTATAGAGAAAAGAATCTCTTCTTCAGTTCCCATCACCAGCAACACATCTACACTTCCTTATTCCCATGATATTCTGCAAGTCCAGCTTGGGAGACTGGTTTAGTAATACAGTCAACATGGTGGTAATTTGGGGCAAAATTTCTTTTTCAATTGGCAATAATCACTTCTAAGCTAAACCTGATCCTGTCACTGAGAGGGGCCAAGTGATGTTGGCCTTGGACTTCTGGGTGAGATCTGAACTGCAGCATAGGGCAGTCATGTGGATTGTGCCTAACCGGTTGCGGGAAAGAGCAGGGGACCATCAGTCTGTCTTTGGGGTTAGGCTTGCCCAAGGGCAATTATGAGCAAATTAGAGACCAATTCTGTAGATAAATGACATCAGGAGAATATTCTACTTGCCTGGTAACTTTTGGCAACAAGACCTACTCTGTATCAGGGAAGAAGATGGATGGTATGAGTTCCAGAATTTTATTTTTATTAAGGGATTATTATTAGTGCTAATAATTCACAGAGAATCATGCCTTACATTATGTGTGGGATATATGAAATCTGTGGGGTGGTGAAAATTAGTCAGAAAGAATCTAAGGCACTAGAAAGAAAAGGAGATATTATAAGTAGGTCCCATTTCAGAGCCAAATTACACCCTCCATATCCCACACAGAAGCCCAGTTTACTTTATTGGAACTTGCAAACAAAATGAACAAAGAGACAAAAAAGATGACCAGGCAGATTTGAAAAAGATACAGATAAGACATGAAAATTAAGAATAATGTTGCCAAAATTAAATGTTCAGTGTGTGGGAAAATAACATATTAGGTACAAACAAAGAGATTATTACTGAACTGGAAGAATGTGTGGATAAAGTACCCAGATTGAGACCCAAGGAGACAAAGAAAGCAGGCGGCAGTGAAGAGAGAAGGAGGCAGAATGAGGATGTGGTGGGAGAGTGGAGGAGAAAAACAGAAGAATAAAACAAGTGGAGGAAAAAGTAGTAAAAAGGAGATGGTAGAAACAAATGCAGTTATTCCAGTAATCTCAATAATCTGACTGGATTAGACCCAACATTTAAAAGGCAGAGACTCTGGTTATTGGGGTGAAAGAAGTATCCATTGATATACTCTTTACAGGAAACATAAGGAGATGGAATGCCTGAAAGTGAAAGTATAAAAAAAAATGAAAGAGTGGGAAAAGACATGGCAGAAAACATACCAAAAGAAAACTCTGGTAACCATTGAAAGCAAAAGGTATTGTAACTGTTTGAGAAATAATCATTTAAATTTTTTACATTGTTGAATTTGTCAATCTATATTTTTGTGTGTCTTTTTGCAGCAACTTTACTGAGATGTCTTAAACATATAAAAAGTGAATATACTGAAGGTATACAACTATATAAATAGAGAAAAAGTTACCACAATCAAGCTAAATAACTTGCCCATCACATCTACATAGTTACTACTGTGTGTGTGTGTGTGTGTGTGTGTGTGTGTGTGTGTGTGTTGAGAAGATTTAAGATCTATCCTCTTAGCAAACTTCAAGTATACAACACAGTGTTGCTAACTGTTGTCACTATGCTATACATTTGATCTCCAGAAGATACTGTTAAAAAAAAAGACTAGTCCCAGACTTGGAGAAAATGATTTGCCACCCATATAATAACCTCTTTAGAATTTTTTTTTAAAGATTTTATTTATTTATTTGAGAGGGAGAGAATGAGAGATAGAGAGCACAAGAGGGAGGAGAGTCAGAGGGAGAAGCAGACTCCCCACTGAGCAGGGAGCCCGATGCGGGACTTGATCCCGGGACTCCAGGATCATGACCTGAGCCGAAGGCAGTCGCTTAACCAACTGAGCCACCCAGGCACCCAAGAACGAATGGGTATTTTCAGCTTGGCAGACACAGTCCATTGGAACAATAGGAAAAATCTTATTTTAATATCTTTCTCCATAATATCCAAAAACATATCTGCATGTTTTAAAATTTATATAAATGACACCATATTATATTTATTATTCTGCAAATAAAAGAGACATTATTAGTAACAGAGTTAAAGGATTAATTCCATAAGAATTGTTTAATACCAATTATAAACTTGTAAATAATTAACTATGCTTGAAATAAAAGAAAGTAGATATAGAGGAAGAAAAATACAAATCTACTATCTTCATGTGAGATTTCAACACACACTTCTCAATTATTGATAGGTCAAGAAGTAAAATAATATTAATAGTGATAATGATTAGCATATTAATAAGTGAATATTGAAATCACAAGCTTGACTTAATAACATATAGAGAAGTCATATCCAAAAAAGCAATCCCATACATCCATTTGAAGCCCATGTGGAACATTTATAAAGCCCGGCTATATTCTAGGCTCTGTAAGTCTTCACAAATGTCCAACATATAGAAATTTACAGGGCATGTTCTCTGACAAAGTGAAATTAAAATAGAAATCATTAACAAAAAGATGCATTAAAATACATCCATTTTTCTTTTATTTAAAAAGGTCTAAATATCTAATGGGCTAAAAAGTAATGATAACATTTTTAAAAATCCTTACAACTAAATGAAAATGAAAATACTACATACATAACTTTTAAAGATCCAGTGAAAATAGTACTAAGAAGAAAAGTTGGAGCCTTGTCTAATTATATTTGACAATAAGATGAAAAATTACTCTTTAGTAACTGTAGTAACTGAAAAGTAATGAGCTAACAATCCAAATTAAGACATAAAAAAGAAAACAAAATAAATCCCAGAAAGTAGAAGGAAATAATAAAGATAAGAAGAGAAATTAATAAGATGGAAAACTAATGAAATGAACAAATGAAATAGAGCACCAAAGCAAAACTTGTTTTTCGTTAATGTTTTCAGAGAAATATCTGCCAAGATTGATTGAGAAAGAGATGGCACAAATAAAAATATGGGACATGAAAAAGGAATATAACTATAGATGTAACAGAGGTATAAAAACAACAAGAACATAGCATAAAAATTTTGTGGCAATACATTTGGAAACCCAGATGGAATAACAAATTCCTCCAAAAAAAAAAAAAAGACATCAAAATTGACTCAGTGAAAAATAGAAAACCTGGGGCGTTCTATAAAAATTGATGAAATTCAATCTGTAGTTAACAATAACCCTGTGAAGGAAACAATAAGCCCAAATTATTTTACAGGCTAGTGTTTTGCAAGACGTAATTTAAAATCATTAACAATGGGTATAGTGTGTGTCCTAAACAATCATATTCAATGCTGGTCATGAACAGTCGGCAAAGGCATGCTGCTACACACTTAACTGAATGTCAGCACAGAACTTTCAAGAAAATGATCATTCCAATGTTACAATAGAACTCTTTAGAGATTAGAGAAAGGGAAACTTCCTTAAGTCATTCAATGAGGTCAATGTAATTTTGATTCAAAATCAGGCAAAGACAGAAAGAAAAAAGAAAAGCACAGGTCAATCTCACTCAAAAACATAGATGTAAAATTGTTAAATAAAACATTAGCAAAATAAATTGAATAGTGTATAAAACTATGATACACCGTAATAAAATTCAGTACATTCCACAAAGCAATAGTGGTTTCACACTAGAAATCTATGAATCGATAAAGAAGATGTGGTCCATATATACAATGGAATATTACTCAGCCATCAGAAAGGATGAATACCCAACTTTTACATCCACATGGATGGGACTGGAGGAGATTATGCCAAGTGAAATAAGTCAAGCGGAGAAAGTCAATGATCATATGGTTTCACTTGTTTGTGGAACATAAGGAATAGCAGGGAGGACATTAGGGGAAGGAAGGGAAACATGAAGGGGGGAAATCCAGAAGGAGAGATGAACCGTGAGAGACGATGGACTCTGAGAAACAAACAGGGTTTTAGAGGGGAGGGGGAGGGGGGATGGGTTAGCCCAGTGATGGGTATTAAGGAGCACTGGGTGTTATAAGAAAACAATGGATCGTGGATCACCACATCAAAAACTAATGATGTATTGTATGGTGACTGACATAACATAATAAAATAAAAAAAAAGAAATCTATGAATGTAATTTACCACATGAACTGAACATAGAAAAAAATATATATAATCATCTCAATAGATGCCAAAAAAGCATTTGATGAAATCCAACACATATTTTATAGATTTAAATATACATTGATATAAGTGCATTTTATAAATACTTATGTGTGTGTGTATATATATAAATAATTATAGGTAATATTAATATCCTTATATAATTTTATAGGTATATTCTTAAAAGTGTATATATGCATATATGATGTATACTTATATAAATGTACAATTAAATATAAATAGTATATATGTATATAAGAATATAAATGCAAATATTTATGTACATATATACTTATATATGAATAAAGGTATAGATGCATATCATGTCAGTATTACATCAGTATATGAGTATACACATAGATGTATGGTAGGATTAAGTTCAGTTGTATGGTTTTATTTTGGGAGTGACTTGGCTATTCATAGCTCTTTTTTCTTCTATCTAAATTTTAGAATAAAGTTGCTAAGTTTCTAAAGAATCATTTAGGACTATTTTAATGGTAATTACACTGAATGTATAAATCATTAAAGATGGAAATAATTAAATTTTTATGATACTTAAGCTCTCCTTTTGTGTAGATTTTTTCAGTTAAAAAACTGAAAATATAAAGGAAAATACTTTTATTTTCCCTATCCTTGAGATAGGAAGAGATTTCTTAAATAGGACACAGAAAGGCTAACCGCAAAGAAATGATTGATAGATCTATAATAAAAATTAAAATTTCTCTTTATTAGAAGATATTATAAAGAAAGTGAAAAACAAGGTATATATTATGAGAAGATGTTCTATTGGCCCAAGAATTAACAATGCTCCTGCGTATATGAAGAACTTTTGCAGATCAGCAAGAAAAAATATAAACAATGGAAAAATAGGAAAATCATTTAAACCAGCATTTCATAGAAGAAAATGTAAATGGCAAATGCAAATATAAAATATTGGTCTTATTAATATGCAAGAGAACAAACTAAGATCAAAATGAAAACCTTACTTTAAAGCTCTTCAGTTGGCAATACCAAGAAGTCTTACAATGCCAAGTGTTGGTGAGGAAGTAGGTTAAAGAGAACTCATAAGTTGAGTTTATATTAATACAACTACTGTGTAAAACAATTTGTCATTCCTTGTAAAATTGAATCTCTGCATCCCTTCAGACCCAGTGATTTTACATTTAGGTGTATACTCCAGAAAAATCCTTGCATATGTGTACTAGGAGACATGTAAGAATGTTTATGGCAGCATTATTGAGACTAAAAACAGGAAAGAACTTAAGTGTACACTGATAAGAAATGAATATTTATTTGTGGCATTTTGCAAAATAGAAGAGTTTGAGTGGAAATGATTGATCTACAGCTACATGAAGAAGCAGTGATCAATTTCAAAAACAGAAGTTGTGTGGAAAAAGCCAGGTGCGGAAAATTCTGTGGTATGTCTTGCCATTTTTATACAGTTTTGAACTTAGCAAAAGGACTAAATTGGGGGGGTGGCAGTTAAATACAAAAAAGGCAAAGACATGATCAGGACTGAATTTAAGAGAATAATAGGTGGTACGGAATAGGAAGTACACAAGGAGATAGAATGGGGTGGGTATTGGTCTAGCTTTGAAATTGTAATACAGGTGCATGAGTTCCTATTATTATTGGGGCTCAACACATACAAATATTCTTTTGAATGCATCAGACAGACATACGTAGATAGATCTATATATACATAGTATAAGCTATGTTCCTGACCGTTGGAATTGTGAGAAGTCCTAACTCCTACTAAATGGGAGCATTGCTCTTCTTTGGTTAAATTAAACCAATTAGGTTTTAATATAATACAATCAGACAGAAGAATTTTCCAAATATTTAGAATGAGAGCGGACTCCAGTAATTTGAAACAAATTACTGAAATAAGAGCTCCTAGAAGTTTCAAAGTGGATGGTGGAGGATGCATCCTAAGGTGGACCCCCAGTGATCTATGGATAATCCCCTTGAGGGTGGTCAGGGCTTCTAACGAAGAGTATAGCAAAGGTGATGGGATATCAGTCCCATGAACAGGTTATGTTATAAGGTAAATGTGCTGGAATGTCACTCCTTCCATTATGTTTTGTTATATAAGACTTCATCTTAGAAAATGATAGAGAGAGGGGCACCTGGGTGGTGCAGTCGGTTGAGCCTCTGACTCTTGGTTTCAGCTGAAGTCATGATCTCCCCATTTTGGGATCGAGCCCTGTATGGGGCTCTACACTCAGGATGGAATCTGCTTGAGATTCTTTCTCTCCCTCTCCTTCTGCCCCTCCCCACTCACACTCTCTCTCTCTAAAATGAATGAATAAAATTTAAAAAAAGAAAGAAAGAAAATGACAGAGAGAACTTCTCCTTCTGTCCTTGAAGAAGCAAACAACTGTCCTATAAACTGCCTACTGAGAATGTCATGTCCCAGAAAACTGTGGGCAGTCTCTAGGATCCCAAGGCTGAGAGCGAGTAAGGAGCTGGGGCTCTCACCCATACAAAGGAAATGAAGCCTTCTAACAGTCTGCTTGAGCTTGAAGTGGATTCTTCTCTAGCCCAGTCTTTGGATGAGAAAGCAATTGGGTCAATACCTTACATTCAGCCTTGTGACAGCCTGAGCAGAGGACCCGAATATGTTGTGCTGGAACTCAGCACCCCAGAAACATGAAGTAGTATGTGCATGTTGTTTCAAACTGCTAAATTAGTGGGAATTTGCTACGCAACAATAGAAAATGAGTACATGATGTATCCACTTGTCTTTGTATTCCTACAACACAGCACAGTGCTTAACTCAGAGAGAGCAGTGTCAGTGTTTCGTGTGTGTGTGTGTGTGTACAGATGGATGAATGGAAGAGGTAAAACAAGCACCCCCTGCTTCCAAATCCATCCACCAGGATGCTGAGCAAATGTTCCTGGCAACAGAGGAAGGCTTCCATCTTAGGAGGTGAGTGGCAATGAAGCCAGATCCATGAATTGGTAGGCAGGGAGAAGGGAGTGTCTGGCCCCAGACTGTTTTCTCAAGCTCCTGACACCTGGAGAAACATTCTCAACAGCAAGGACAACTTTAGCAAGAAGCTGAAGAATGTAAGCTTCAGGGCCTCTCCCTAATACCAGCTGGGAGAGTACCTAGCAATTTTGTTTTTGTAATTCTGTAATCATTTCATTTAAGAGGGCCTCATAGACTACATACACTGAAGGCTCCACAAAACCTGGATCCACCCCCAATAAAACAGTAGGGAACAGGTAGCCTAAGGGTTCACCTTTGAAGGTGCAGAATATCAAATATGATGTTTGCAAATAGAGGTGTTAGATAAGTAGTTCAACAGAATTGTTAATTCCCAGAGGAAAAATTTCTTTCATTCATTTGTTCATTCATTCATTTATTCTTAAGACTGGAGTTATTGGTTGCTTATGGTTGTTTATAAATTGTTACAGTGTATAATTGTTACTCTTTGATTTGTATACTTTTGTCCATGTGGTTAAGCCTTCTACATCAAATGAGCTATGTGAAATATTCCTGGTTTCCTGTTTGACTTCTGCCTCTAGGTTTCCTTGAGCTTGGTAATTTCCTTAGTGATCTGGTCAGGAGGCAGGGACTTAGACCAAATCATCCAGTAAGGTCCTGTCCAGGTTCAGGATCTGATTATCTGATCTATCCAATATTTCTCAGTGAATAAACTGTTTTGTGGAAGAACAGTATCTGTTTTAGGTCATGTTGGTATCACTTGAGGACCTCATACATGTTCATATGAAAGCCAGAGTAGAAATCTGAGTCATGAAAACCAGATAGAAGTATTATTCTACAGTTGCATTGTTGTGTATAAGAAAGCAACTGATTTCTGTGCATTGATTTTGTATCCTGCCACATTACTGAATTGCTGTGTGAGTTCTAGTAATTTGGGGGTGGAGTCTTTTGGATTTTCCACATAAAGAATCATGTCTTCTGCAAAGAGAGAATTTGACTTCTTCTTTGCCAATTTGAATACCTTTTATTTCTTTTTGTTGTCTGATTGCTGTTGCTAGGACTTCTAGTGCTATGTTGAACAATAGTGGCGAGAGTGGGCATCCTTGTCGTGTTACTGATCTCAAGGGAAAGGCTCTCAGCTTTTCCCCATTGAGGATGTATTCACTGTGGGTTTTTCACAGATGGATTTTACGAACTTGAGGAATGTTCTCTCTATTCCTACAGTCTGAAGAGTTTTAATCAGGAAAGGATGCTGTATTTTGTCAAATGCTTTTTCTGCATCAGTTGAGAGGACCATATGGTTCTTCTCTCTCTTATTAATGTGTTCTATCACATTGATTGATTTGTGAATGTTGAACCACCCTTGCATCATGGGGATAAATCCCACTTGGTCATGGTGGATGATCCTTTTAATGTATTGTTGGATCCTATTAGCTAGGATTTTGTTGAGAATTTTGGAATCCATATTCATCAGGGATATCAGCCTGAAATTCTCCTTTTTGATGTGGTCTTTGCCTGGTTTGGGGATTAAGGTAATGCTGGCCTCATAGAATGAGTCTGGAAGCTTTCCTTCTGTTTCTTTGAAACAGCTTCAGGAGAATAGGTATTATTTCTTCTTTGAATGTTTGGTAGAATTTCCCAGGGAATCCATCAGGCCCTAGTTTCTTGTTCTTTGGGAGGTTTTGACCACTGCTTCAATCTCGTTACTGGATATTGGCCTATTCAGGTTGTCAATTTCTTCCTGTTTCAGTCTTGGGAATTTATACATTTCCAGGAAGGCATCCACTTCTTCCAGGTTGCTCAATTTATTGGCATATAGTTGTTGATAATAATTTCTAATAATTGTTTTTATTTCCTTGGTGTTAATCATGATCTCTCCCCTTTCACCCATAATTTTATTAATTCTGGTCCTTTCTCTTCTGGGTAAGTCTGGCCAGTGGTTTATTGATCATATTAATTCTTTCAAAGAACCAGCTTCTAGTTTTGTTGATCTGATCTTTGTGTTTCTGGTTTCTAATTCATTGATCTCTGCTCTAATCTTAATTATTTCTCTTCTAATGCATGGTTTAGGCATCATTTGTTGCTTTTTCTCTAGTTCTTTAAGGTGTAAAGTTAGTAGGTGAATTCATGATTTTTCTATTTTTTTTGAGTGAGGCTTGGATGGCTATGTATTTCCCCCTTAGGACTGCCTTTGCAGTATCCCATAGATTTTGGACCAATGTGTTTTCATTCTCATTGGTTTCCATGAATTGTTTAAGTTCTTCTTTGATTTCCTGGTTGACCCAAACATTCTTGAGCAGAGTGGTCATTAGCTTCCAAGTGTTTGAATTTCTGCCAAATTTTTTCTTGTAATTGAGTTCCACTTTTAAAGCTCATGGTCTGAGAATATGCAGGGAATAATCTCAATCTTTTGGTATTGGTTGAGACCTGATTTCTGAAACAATTAGAGAAACAATTCCATTTACAATAGCACCAAAACCATAAGATACCTCAGAATAAACTTAACCAAAGAGGTAAGGGATCTATACTCTAGGAACTACAGAACACTCATGAAAGAAACTGAAGAAGACACAAAAAGATGGAAAAGCATCCCATGCTCATGGATCAGAAGAATAAACATTGTTAAATGTCTGTGCTACCCAGAGCAATTTATACCTTCAACGCCATCCCAAACAAAATTCCAATGACATTTTTCAAACTGTTGGAACAAACAATCCTAAAATTTATATGGGATCAGAAAAGACCCTGAATCACCAAAGAAATGCTGAAAAAGAAAAACAAAGCTGGGGGCATCACGTTGCCTGATTTCAAGCTATATTACAAAGCAGTGATCACCAAGACAGCATGGTATTGGCACAAAAACAAACATATAGACAAATGGAACAGAACAGAGAACCCAGATATGAACCCTCAACTCTATGGTCAAATAATCTTTGACAAAACAGGAAAAAAAATGCAATGGAAAAAAGACAGTCTCTTCAATAAATGGTGCTGGGAATATTGGACAGCTGTATACGAAGAATGAAACTCAATCATTCTCTAACACCATACACAAACATAAACTCAAAATGGATGAAAGACCTCAATGTGAGACAGGAATCTGTCAAAATCCTAGAGGAGAACATAGGCAGTAACCTCTTTGACATCAGCCACAGCAACTTCTTTCGAGATACATCCCCAAAGACTAGTGAAACAAAAGCAAAAATGAACTTTTGGGACTTCATCAAGATAAAAATCTTCTGCACAGCAAAGGAAACAGTCAACAAAACAAAGAGGCACCCCACAGAATGGGAGAAGATATTTGCAAATGACACTACAGATAAAGGGCTGGTATCCAAGATCTATAAAGAACATCTCAAACTGAACCCCCCCAAAACAAATAATCAAGGCAAAAAAATGGGCAGAAGACATGAACAGACATGTCTCCAAAGAAGACATACAAATGGCTAACAGACACATGAAAAAATATTCACCATCATTAGCCATCAGGGAAAATCAAATCAAAACCACAATGAGATAGCACCTTACACCAGTTAGAATGGCAAAAATTGACAAGGTAAGAAACAACAAATGTTGAAGAGGTTGTGGAGAAAGGGGAACCCTCTTCACCGCTGGTAGGAATGTAAGTTGGTACAGCCACTTTGGAAAACAGTGTGGAGGTGCCTCAGAAAATTAAAGATAGAGCTACCCCATGACCCAGCAATTGCACTCCTGGGGTTACCCCAAGGACATAGATGTAGTGAAAAGAAGGGCCATATGCACCCCAATATTCATAGCAGCAATGTCTGCAATAGCTGAACTGTGGAAAGAGCCGAGATGCCCTTCAACAGACGAATGGATAAAGATGTGGTCCATATATACAATGGAATATTACTCAGCCATCAGAAAGGATGAATACCCAACTTTTACATCAACATGGATGGGACTGGAGGAGATGATGCTAAGTGAAATAAGTCAAGCAGAGAAAGTCAATTACCATATGGTTTCACTTATTTGCAGAACATAAGGAACAGCATGGAGGACATTAGGAGAAGGAAGGGAAAAATGAAAGGGGGGAAATCGGAGGGAGAGATGAACCATGAGAGACTATGGACTCTGAGAAACAAACTGAGGGTTTTAGAGACAGGGGGGTGGAGGGAATGGGTTAGTCCGGTGTTGGGCATTAAGGAGGGCATGTACTGCATGGAGAACTGGGTGTTATACGAAAACAATGAATCGTGGTTCACTACATCAAAAACTAATGATGTACTGTATGGTGACTAACATAACATACTAAAATAAAATTTAAAAAAAAGTATTATTACTACTGTACTTCATCCCTGTTTTTATCAGTGGATTTCTTCCTTTCCTTTCTTTGATTTACTAGTTATTGGATGTCACTATTTTGCCAGGGTTTGGGGTCCTACTGTGTAGATGAAAAAGATTCTTTTGGAAGTCTTTATAACTCTCTGTCCTCTCAAAAGTGATAGACAATTAAACCTATGAATCCCCAATAATTTAATGAAAGCATTTGAGTAATGTTGTTCCATAAAAAACATCCAGCAGTCATTCTTTCCACCTTCTCCTTCGATCTGTCATGACTGGGAAAAAGACAGACTTTCTTAATTTCTGGAATGTTCTATCCTCCTTTGCTCACCACATTCTTCCTGCACTCCTATGTTTAGAAGTATCACTAAAAGTTAGCATCTGGGAAGTGAGTCCATGTAAACGCCCCATTTTCTTCCATATCTCCCAGAGCCTCTGACTCCCTCCACCCCCACACCCAGCCCTGCTACTCCTTTGAGCTTCCCAATTGCTGATTGCTGCACAGACTGCTTAATGCCTTGCAGGCTTAGCTATTAACTGCCAGACACAAGGCAAACCCAAGCTCCATGTTTGTGGAAACCACTCAAGGCCCTATACTCTTCTGCATAAGTCTCTAGGCACCTTGTATTAGTTCCCAGAACCTCAGGACTTCTGTTTCTCTTCTATGAACTCTTTTGCTACCACTCATGTTCTGCAAAGCAAATTGATTATAACATTGACATATGGGGGAGTGGTGTCAGTTTAACATGGTCGATGGGAGTACAGAGGAAAAGCCCCAGAGCTGCTGCTGCATAGCCTTGAGGAACTTTTCAGCTGTGTTTAGGAAAATTAGAATTTTTTTCGCTGTAGTCAGGGCTTCCTCCCCAGGACCTCACCCCAGAAGCCTGTGGCAAGTTGCAGGAGTTCTTTGGCCACCTTAAGAGTGACACCAGCTGCTCAGAGCTCCGTAGGAGTCAGCCCTGCCCAGCACCACTGAACCTGCTCTAAATAAAGTAGGCCGCCCACAGATCCACTTGACCGTCATTGGTCATTTTTAATGTCCAATGACACTGTGGTTTAGATGATTTTTGTTCATTCTCTGGCCACTAGGCAGGTTTGGAGTAGTGTGCCCATCCCACTCTCCCATCAGCTCCATTGTTTGTACAGCACAAGGGTTTTGAAATGCCTATCTCACATCGGGGCAGAAATGCACTTCGTCAGAGCAGCTCTGCCCCTCCAGCAGTGTGCACTAATGCTCCTAGGATCTTGGAGACCTCACCTGGGTGTCCCATCAGCCTTTAGCTTGCCTGTATCACAATTATAGCGTTTATCACTTTTCATATCGTAGCTTCATTCTGGCCACACTTGTTCCCATCACCCAAGCCCAATGAGCAGAGAACTGCTTTCTCTGAATTTCATCAGCTTCTCACCTATTGCAGGCTTTCTCCCAGCCTCTTGGCCAATGGGGTCATTGCTGTATTTCTAGAAATCACATTGTGCTTGAGTGTCTAGGGATCGAGGCTATGTTTGCTTTGCAGGGGGAGGCTGAAAAGCCCAGTGCAACTATTTAGTTTGACACTGCCAATTTCCCCCTAAATCTGTTAATGCACCCTGGAGCTGAAAGTCATAGGCCACAACTGCTCCACATTGAATGGATAAACAAACCATAAATAACTCCAGGGGCACGTCATAAAATGTGGGGCCAACCTGCCTTTTCCAGCCCATCAGTCTCTAAAGGCTAAAGGGGTAATGCAAGTGAGGGGGCCTCCTTCCCAGAGGCTTTAAGCAATGTGAAGCCATCAAAACTTGAACCAGGAGTTCCTCTGGTGGGAGGGGAGCGGCTGGCCTACACCTTTGCTAAAGCCAGACTGAGAGGAAGGAGGTTGCTGTAATTGAAGGAGAAAGAAAGTATGGAGCAGAGGAAGGAGCAAAAGAATGGAGACTTAGTTCTAAGAGGGATGGAGGGTCTTTCTCTGGAAAATACTTAAAAATAAATCTTTTTGTCAATGCATACTCATGAACGTATGTACTTCTGTGTGACTAGAAGACACTTTTATCTTCACCTGTAAAAAGAAAAAGAGAAAATTTTAACCAGCGTTGCAATTAGGCCAAAAACAGGTTGAAACTGGTCTGTATGTGTGTTCTCTTTAGTTCACAGAAGTTTATAAATATTTGTGTATGAAATGCCTTTAGAAAGTGTATGCATTCTACAACTTGCCATAGTCTCCCCCACTCCCTAATGTCAGAACAGACACTTTTCACTGTGTCTGTTACCTCCCTGGCCCCTAGAACAGCGTTTCTCAACTTTGACACTTTGATACTAACGATTCTTTGCAGTGGGGGCTGTTCTGTCCATTATGGTGTTCTCAGCAGCATCCTTGACCTCTGGGGAGGGCCACTAGAAGCCACTAGCTCTCCATTACCCCACACCAACCTTTTGTGACAACTAAAACTTTCCACTTGTCTCTTGGAGAACAGAATTTCCCCCAGTTGAGAATACCACTCAAGAAATATATGATGTTACCATCCCTAGGCTGGAGGTTTTCTGAGGCTACTGGCACTGGCTCCTTAGTGCCAGTCCCAGGGCTGATTCTGTGAGTTCATACTCCTATCACAGTGCTCCCTCTCCCACAGTGTGGACAATGAATTTCCAAATTCCTTATTTTCCTATTATATTCCCTGAATCTGATGAATAGCATTTATCAGAGGTAGTATACTTGCTGGTTTCAAAATACAGTTTGGGGTAAAATGGCCAGTTGCATAACTTTGTGGTGATTCCCTCACGTCTGAGCTCAGTTTCCTCACCTGTTCAAGGGAGCCATGGTGGTGCTTGATTTCAAGCCATTCTGTACTAGTATGGCAGAGTGGTGGTTGAGGTGGGCACTTTCTGATTGGCTAGCGCTTATGATATATTTGTTGTTAAATATTTCAAATATCTTCCTATTTATCAGGTTGCTATGAGGATTAAGTAAGCTGATATAGTGATGGTCATATTCTAAACTCATGACACTGTTACCTGTTATTTTTATTGCCCAAAGTCACAATCAGGTAAAAAGAGGAAGCCATCTACCACTTTGACCTTATGTCCTGCCTCAGCCACAGAGGAGCAGTCTTGTGCTTTCTCTACTTTGGGCTCATTCATGCCTCAGGGCCTTTGTACTTCCTGTACTTGCCTCTTATTGGACAGTGATTTGTGAAATATGACATTATAATGGCATTATAATATTAATAATTTGATTATATAAAGTGTCCTTGGTGAAGTATACAGCATGTGATATGTCTGGTTCAAATTAGGGCTGAAAATATTTAAATATGAGCACATTTAAACATTAATTTTTATTCATTTGTATGTTAACTTACTTTTTGCTCACTTTGTTCCAAAACTGCTTTATGATGAGAGATCTAATTTAGATTTGGTTCTTGAGATAAAGGCCTATGAGTTTATTTAACCCACAAATTCAATGTGATCCAAAAGTAATAACCTCTTGGTGACTACACTGGGTAGAGCCTGCCTGGAGGAAAGGATTCATCCCAGCATACAGCACCTTAGGAGGGCAGACAGAGATGGAACAGGGGGCAGGGTGTATAGGATGGTATAGGACTTAGATTCTTCATCATATGAGGAATTCTCGAAGGACTCGGAGATATGATATTAGTCTTGAGAAGAAAAGAATGAGTCTGTGTCTGAGAAATACCTTCAACTATCAAGGACTTTCAAATGGAGCAGGTGGTGCTGTTTTCTAAGGTTGAACCAAGATGGATACCCCAAAGCTACAGTGATGCAGATTCTCATGCAATAAAAGGGATGATTTTTTAAAATTTTATTTTATTTTATTATATTCTGTTAGTCACCATACATTACCTCATTAGTTTTTGATGTAGTGTTCCATGATTCATTGTTTGTGTATTACACCCAGTGCTCCATGCAATACGTGCCCTCCTTAATACCCATCACTGGGCTAACCCATCCCCCCACCCCCCTTCCCTCTAAAACCTTCAGTTTGTTTCTCGGAGTCCATAGTCTCTCATGGTTCATCTCCCCCTCCGATTTCCCCACCTTCCTTTTTCCCTTCCTTCCCCTAATGTCCTCCACGCTATTCCTTACGTTCCACAAATAAGTGAAACCATATGATAATTGACTTTCTCTGCTTGACTTATTTCACTTAGCATAATCTCCTCCAGTCCCACCCATGTTGTTGTATAAGTTGGGTATTCATCCTTTCTGATGGCTGAGTAATATTCCATTGTATATATGGACCACATCTTCTTTATCCATTCATCTGTTGAAGGGCATCTCGGCTCTTTCCACAGTTTGGCTATCGTGGACATTGCTGCTATGAACGCTGGGGTGCATATGGCCCTTCTTTTCACTACATCTGTGTCTTTGGGGTAAATACCCAGGAGTGCAATTGCTGGATCATAGGGTAGCTCTATTTTTAATTTTTTGAGGAACCTCCACACTGTTTTCCAAACTGGCTGTACCAGCTTGCATTCCCACCAACAGTATAAGAGGGTTCCCCTTTCTCCACAACCTCTCCAACATTTGTTGCTTCTTGCCTTGTCAATTTTTGCCATTCTAACTGGTGTAAGGTGGTATCTCAATGTGGTTTTGATTTGAATTTCCCTGACGGCTGCTGCTGATGAACATTTTTTCATGTGTCTTTTAGTCATTTGTATGTCTTCTTTGGAGAAGTGTCTGCTCATGTCTTCTGCCCATTTTTTGATTTGATTATTTGTTTTTTGGGGGACAATTTCTAAGCAAAGATTTCTAACAGAGCACATATTATCCTGTGAGGTCCCATGTTTCCCTTCACCAGTGAGGCTCAGATAGAGGCTCCGTGGACACCTGCAATGATGCCATATGGAGAGTTTGTCCTCTCTGGTCCTCTAGGACATGGGTCAGGGAGAACGTGTGGCCTGGATGCTGATCCAGCCCAAGTGGCACCTGTTACTAAGACAGTAGCCCTAAGAGGTCCTATGTCAATGAAAGGGAGGCAGGTGGTATACTCAGGAGTGACGTAGAAGGATGGAGAGCCAGGTGTGTCATGAATAAGTCACCAAACATGATGGGCAGAACAATCAGGCAATTCATAAAAAGAGTAGGGGTGGGCGGAGACAAGTGGGATCTGATTTCATGAACTCAGTCCATTGGTAGTAGCATTTTACTAACACGGAAATTGA
The DNA here is from genome assembly GCF_009762305.2 of Zalophus californianus. NCBI lineage: Eukaryota > Metazoa > Chordata > Mammalia > Carnivora > Otariidae > Zalophus > Zalophus californianus. Next base: position 175,166,144 of record NC_045597.1, on the reverse strand, counting down.
CTTGTTTTACTGACTCAGGTGGGTATTTTTTAAATTTTTAAATTAGACATCCATACCTGACAGATTCCTGCTTGAGTGGGAGGTTAGGTTTCTATAAGCCAATAAGCCAATTTCCTTTTTTGCTTGGCTCTCTTATTTCTACCAAAACTAAGTACTAGGTTAGGGAGCCGAATACCTGACCTTAAATTTCCTGGTCTTCAGATTCCTTATCTGTAAAAAGAAGGACCTGCAAGAAATTCTCTTTTGTCCCTTGTGTATATTTTTTCTTACCCCAGGTATCATATTCCACGACACATATTAGCTAACATTTTTTTTCCTTGGCCTCCAAGTGCATTCCTCTGGTTCCCAAATGATATTACAATCTGGCGAACCATTTAAAACATGACTGAATTACTTCTCTGAAAGTACTGGCTCTAGATGTCATGGGACTCTGGAATGTGGAGATCAGACAGAGCCCAAACAAGATGGTAGGAAAGAGGAAGAATGTCAAAAGTGTCTACATAGGGGAATATATCTTCAAGGCCTTGTTTTAAAGAGTTTTGTAGAATGAGAACAATGCCTAACTCCACAAATAACAAATTCTTATTGTGGGTTCTCCCCAAAGCAGAGTCTGAGACAAGGCAGCTGTGTGAGCGGTTTATTCAGGAATGTGATCCTAGAGTGCATGTGTGAGTGACAGGGAAAGTGACTTGGGGAGGGAGTAAGAGTTCATCCAAACTGCATCACTGGCTCGGTTAACCAGTAGCGATGACTAGTTACTTGACCCGTGGGACTGTCTGAGAAGACTTATTAAATGCATTTTAGAACTATTCCCCTGGGAGTGGGGGATGGGAGGACATTTATCCATTAGTTCCCATTTCCCATTTTCAAAAACTACCCCCAGGTGTTCACCTTCCAGCTACATAGACCAGTAAATGGAAGCGCTGAGGGATTGCCATAGGCACCCTAAGTTGTAACATTAGTGAAGCTTCAGGATGTGAAGCAAGGAGATGAGGAGCTAATAGGTGATTCAGGCTGAGGCTTGACAAGGTCTTCAGGAAACTGGTCACCCCAGCCATAGGTGAATCAGAGTGAAATAGACAGGATGTGTAGTAATACACAAGAGTGGTCCAGTATATATGTGTAACCCATGTTTCTCTAGATTTCATCATTCAGGGTATGCAAATAGAGTAATCCCAAATTCACTGCCTCTCACTGCTACCCCAAAACTGTAGCTCCCAGCTAACAATTTCACACGTGCTCTTGAACAAGTCTGATCAACTCCCCAGAGGATCCACTGAGCACTCCTCCTTCTTCTCTGGGGGACCACTAGTCTCTGGGTGCTGCCATCTCTGCTGGGCATCACTTTTACTCCTGCTAAGTATCACCAGCTCTGCCCCTAGGTGCCATGCTGCACTTAAAATCCTTTCTCCCCTGCAGCTAACCTCAGGGCTTGGTTATTTGGCCAGACTTCTTATTCCCAACTCATTCATTTTGATGTATCCTTTCCCAAGAAATTTTTCAGTCCCTCAAGGAAATAGATTCTGAAAAGTGGGTCTACACTGAGAGTGGGTGTAAACTTACCTAATTACTAGTTCGAACACTTACTGTAGACATAAAACAAATGTCATCTATGTGATCTATTCAAAGGAGTTCAAAACAGTAGAATCTAGGAATGGAGGATAAAGAGAGATGATGGGGGGTGGGTGTGTGTGGGGAGAGAGAGAGAGTTCATGCTCAGTTAGAAAGCAGAGGAAGTAAGGGGTGCCTGGTGGCTCAGTTGGTTAAGTGTCTGCCTTAGGCTTAGGTCATGATCTCAGTGTCCTGGGATGGAGCCCCATGTCAGTATCTCTTCTCAGCGGAGAGTCTGCTTCTCCCTATCTCTCCTTCTGCTCTTCCCCCCACTTGTGCTCTTTCTCTCACTCTTCTCTCAGATAAATAAATAAAATCTTAAAAAAAAAAGAAGTGAGCATTCCAAGCCTCCTATATTTTCCCTGTGCTATATGACAACTTCATGTCACTTGATGCATGAAAAGTGATTAATGGTCTTGGAACAAATGCTATTCTTGTATAGATTCTGAAAGTCATGTCCTTCATGTTCTGGAGTTACTAAGAATTTCCAGAAGAGGTATTTCAGTAACTTGCATTAGCTCTCTAATGCTATTAAACTGTGCTCACAGAGATGTCCATGGACAGATGAATGGACAAAGAAGATGTGATATATATACATATATATACATATATATATATACATACACACAATGGAATATTACTCAGCCATCAGAAAAGATGAATACTTACCCTTTACATCAACGTGGATGGAACTGGAGGGTATTATGCTGAGTGAAATAAGTCAGTCAGAGAAAGACAATTATCATATGGTTTCACTCATATGTGGAACATAAGAAACAGCACAAAGGATCATAGGAGAAGGGAGGGAAAACTGAATGGGAAGTCGTCAGAGACGGAGACAAACCATGAGACACTCTTAACTATAGGAAACAAACTGAGGGTTGCTGGAGGGGAGTGGGTTGTGGGGATGGGGTAACTGGGTGATGGGCATTAAGGAGGGCATGTGATGTGATGAGCACTGGGTGTTAGCTGCAACTGATAAATTGTTGAAAAGTACATTTGAGACTAATGATGTACTATGTGTTGGCTAATTGAATTTAAATACAAAATAATAAAAAGTAAACTGTGCTTACTATCTAGAATTGCTTACAAATGATTACTCTAAAGCCCACGTCATATCCTGAGCCCATTTCCGAATCAAAACCCGATGGAGATGGAGAATAACTGCTATATTCTACGTGCCCTGTGGAATTTATGAGTATGCTTTGACCGATTAAACTAGGTGGTTACTCTTCCCTGCATTTCAATTTCTCATATTTTTTGAGAGCTAGGGATGAGTCGTTACTCAGTCATTCCAGTGAAGCTAATTTTGGTTCCAGCAGAAAACACAAGGAAAAGCCATCAACCAGTCTTTTAACCTGCAAAAAGTCTTCTCCTTTGGGTGCCCCCTGTTCTCACTGGGTGTCCTCAGGGTGGTGGGGCTGGGTCTCTTTTCAAAGTCACCTAAATCCTGGTGAGGACTGAGCTAGCTTATCTTCTTATACTCCTTGTTGGAGGGCGTGAGTGAGAACAGGGCAAAGGCAGAGAGCTAGGAAGAGGCATCTTTAGGTTCAGCAAGAAACTGTCAGGAAGGGGTAATAGGATACAAAATATTGGAGGATGAGACAAGTTTTTTTGTTTTCTTTTGTTTTGTTTTTTGAGAGAGAGAGAGGGCAAGCGGGGTGGCAGAGAGAGAGAATCTCAGGCAGGCTCCACACTCAGCATAGAGCCCAACACGGGGCTCGATCCCACAACCCTGAGATCATGACCTGAGCTCAAATCAAGAGTCAGGTGCTTAATCGACTGAACCACCCAGGTGCCCCTTGGGGGTAGAGACAAGTTTTCTATATAAACTCTTTTCCTGTTTCTTTATAAAAGCCCTGAGCTCAGCTCAGCCATTTTTGTCTGTTGATCATGGTTGCTGAGCTAGTAGACACTGACAGATAGATATGGACCCATTATCCCATTTTATATAAGAGAAAATAAAACCAAGGATCAGGATGTTAACATTTTTTTCCCAGAATCACACAGCTATTAAGTGGGAGGGTCAGGCTTGCAACTTAGGATTTAAACTAGTTTGTTTTATTTTTTAAGATTTTATTTATTTATTTTGAGAGAGAGAGAGAGAGAGAGAGCATGTGAGCAGGAGGAGGGGCAGAGGGAGAGAGCGAGAGCGGATCTCAAGCAAACTCCATGCTGAGCACAGAGCCCGTGGGCTCCATCTCATTACCCTGAGATCATGCCCTGAGCCTAAATCAAGAGTCAAACGCTTAACTGACTGAGCCACCCAGGCCCCCCTAAATTAGTTTTAAAACTGTTTTAAATCTTGCTTTATACAGGCTTGTCTGACCCCAACAGCCCAGCTCTTAGCTACCAACTGAACTGACCTGGCATATATAATTTTTCTTGTTTGCTTTGAATTGTAGCAGATACCACTCTGGCCTTTTAAGGTAAGGCAGATTCTTTTGGTTTTCTGAGAAGAAAAGACAACAAAATCAATCGTTGTAGCATGAAGGAAGGGGACTACGGATTCAGATAAACCACTATTGAAATAGAGCAAATGAACAACCATATAAAGCACTGTAAGCATTGTGGGAAGAAAGGATTTAATTAGGAATTAGTCCAATGCTTGAGATTTACAGAAAGGACTCTGGGCTCCTCATCAGTTCTCATTTGCCAGAAGGATCCTTGATTTATGCCCTTTGGGGTTGTGAATCCTTCCTTGGCAGTTCTGTGCCTCCTGGGGACCACAGCCTGATTTTTGCATAACTAGCTGTTGGTGGAAGTGTCACCAGAAATGGGCTATGGCCACCTAGCCAGACCACCACATGCTTCCTCTCCTGGGTGTCCATGGCACTTCTTACATGTTCCATTTATATTTGCTTCCCATACAGCTGGTTCAGTGTGCACCCCCTGCCGGTTTGGGCATAAAAACTGGAAAAATGCAGAAATCTGCTCCCCTGTGGACATACAAAGGAAGCCTGGGATCATTGCCTGTTTCCATTGAGGCACTCAGTGTCTTTATGAGAACAAATAGAATTGTTACTTCAAATAATGCTCAAATCATTCAGTATTGGGGGATCTGAGTGGTAGAGGAGGGAAATTAAAGTGTGTGATTAAAATTAACAATTAAAATGAAAACCAGATGTTTTCAGAAAATATACATAAGTGAGCGGATGGATGAGTGAATGTGGTCAGATGTTGAAGGAACCCTCTGACACAGTGGCCACAGGAGAAGCTAAGCTCCGTGACTAGATGGGATTCTGTCCATTGTTGTCCTCACAGCCCACATGCCATTCCATAAAGATGCTCAGTAGCAAGGCTGGCTCCGTGAAGGACTCAACTGAGTGAGGCTCAGATCTTATGAACTAAGCAAAATTCAAAGTCAGTAGAGAGAATAGACTTGGCACTGAGTAGGTCCGGGTCTGAGTGCTCTTCACAGAATAGTTCAGCCCTGTCGGAATAATGTAGGGCAACACTGGCACTGGACGAGAGCCTCACATCCTGATTCCCAGGCCTGGGCCAATTCAGTATGACCACAGGAGTTTCACTTCTACTCTTCTCTTAGCCTCAGTTTCCCCTGTCAGTCAAATAAGATTGGATTAGGTGGTCCCTAACAACCCTTGGAGGCGTGTGATTAGATAGAGTTGGGAAAACTCAGAAAAAGCCAGGATCCATGTGAGAAGGAGGTGGGAAGTATCCTGAGTGGAAGGGAGGGTGTGGCACCTTTGAAAGGCCCCCATCTTTTGTCTCCATCTTGCCCCACCTTCTTCCCCTCCTCTCCACTCTCCAGGACGCAGGCACAGGCTCTTTGTTTAGTCTCTACTCTGCCTGGTGCTTATGTTTCTTGGCATCAGGTTGGCAGGCACCCATTGGAGCAGCACAGAAGGGGCATCTCTGAGCAGAGCAGATGAGGACAGAGGGCACAGACCTTGACGTGGTGCTGGGCTGCGCCAGGCCAGAGTCACAGGGCAATCTGTGTCCTGGCCAGAGCCAGGAAGTGGCAGAGGCAAGCCAAATGAACACCCTAGGTCCCTCTGGAATCCAACCAGCACTGGAAATTTTCACGAATGCTAAATCCTCTTGCTACTTTACAGGAAAACTGACCCTTGAGCCGTCTTTCCTTTAGTAGTCCCAGTTTGTTTTTCCAGTGACATTCTGCCTTCCCCATCACTGCCATCTGCCCTTGGGCATATGGAGCTAAATTGAAGATGTTGTTGAATACCCAGACACACTCACATAGAGACAGGAGTGAAATCACATGACCACAAACACCCACGCTCTCCCATAGACCAAAACACATTTGCGTGCTTCCTGGCCTCACCCCCAAAATAAATTTCTGATCATTGAAATTTAAAAAGAACCAAGAAAATTCCAAAAGCAGAGTTTCTTGCCACATGAATACCTACATTCAACACCCATTCTCATTCTAATTCATCATCACCATCATTATTTTGTAAACTCATAACAGCGACTCATAAACTTATCTTGGCATTTCAGATTTTATTTTCTAAGAATTTCCATGGAATTCATCTGTTTCTGTGATCCAATGAAATCATCTGGCAGAGACTGGAAAGATGTGTAGAAGTATGTACCACTTTCTGGATCATCGTTACTGCTATTTATGGTTATCAATAATGACAAACATGAGGATTGTGCTCGAACGAAAGAAGTGGTAGTAAGAACACCAGGCTTGGATTCAGTAGCCTTGCTTCAAGTCCCTATTTCCAGCTATATGGTTTTAAACAGATAGCGTAATCCCTTAGAACTTCAGTTACCTCCTTGGGAAAACTGGAATGACAAAATGTACCTAAAAGGTTTAAAATAAGGTTTAAGAGAAACAATATAGGTGAGAGTACCTGGCACAAACAGATATCCAGTCACATGTGCATTAACTGTGATTCAATCACACTCATGCAGAGTTAATAAATCTGAAGGTTTTGAAAGCCTAACTAACCATATTTTCCCACTTGGTCCTGTTGATAACTATTGTTCAAGATGACATCTGTGAAGCATTGCAGGATTTTGGTGTGTTCCACGAGTAACCAAATCAAGATGAAACCATATGGTTTTTATATTGCAGGGATTACTGATTTTCAAGAAATTAGCAGGCAATAAAATAATTTGTGTATGAGGCAATGCTCAGATTTCAGATAACAAATGCAGCCAATTAACAAGAATAATTCTGTCTTACTGACACAATCATTTCCATGTAAAGAGCCACACCTGCCAAACTCAGAAAAACAGATCCTTTGTGACTTTTTTCCTGGATCTCTAGCATTGAAGAGCTGCCACAGGGAAAGGAAAAGCTCTTTTCAGTTCTCTTTAATTCCTTTGACCCACATTCATCAAGATACTGAACATTTTCAGAATGGCTGGACTTCCTTCCTCATTCTCTACCGTAGTCACTCTGCTACCTAGAGGCTATTGAATGGGACATGACAAAGTTCACTTTTCTCTCAGATGCCAACTGGGCTTTCCTTTGAATTTGATTCCCAAAAATGTTTGTAGCCTTAATACTTCAGTCTTCCACTTAAAGTCATAATTCAAAGAATGTTTTGAGAAGATTTCACTCTGGTTGCAGAAGCTTCTGACAAGATAGCCAGAGAGGCACTTACGTGACCTGTACAGTCAGTCCCTGCAGCTGGGCTCCTAGTGGGACTGGGCCATGGCTGGACAGGAACCAAGTTGACTGGAGAAATATGTGGGTGACTTCTTTGTCATCGTCGGGACAGCTCACACCTAGAAAATTGGGGTTGCTATACCCTTCTGGATCAGCAAGAGGTGTTAAGCCCCTCTCAGCTCCCTTTCTGCCTCTTGGCTCCTTTTGAAAGACCATCCAGTTATTATCCCTTGACAGAGCTGGATCTGATCAGGAAATAATTTTTAAAAGTGACAGATGAAGTGCTGTGAGAGATAGAGACATCCCCTTCAAGGAAACTCTTCAGTCTTCCTAGATGCAAAGGGAGACAGGAAATTCTTTTCTCCGTTTTTCGATTTTTTTTTTTCTGAGTTGGCATGGACATACCTTTCTTTAATTAACATGCATGTAGTTTAATTTTCCAGAAAATAGCATAGTTTACCTGAAATTTTTGATTTTTGAATCGGTTCTGTGAACAAAACAAAAATACAAACAACTAGATATAGTCAGCCATCTCAGAAATTTTAAACATTTACTAAACCTCATTGTTCAGATAGATATCATTTTTGGGGACTTGAGTAGATAAAATTTCACTTCCCAACTTTGTAATCCTAGATCAACTACCTCAAATATGATAGGACCTAGACCCTCTAATCCCTATTGGGATCCAATAACACTTTTGTTTGTGGTTCTTGTAGTTAAAACAAAACAAGCAAACAAAAAACCAACTTGAGAATCCACATTGGGTTATCCGGCCTGACAATCTGTGTCCTTTACTTGGAGAATATAGCTTATATTTAATGCGATTACTGATATAATTGAGTTTATATTTGCCTTTCTATTATTTGTTTGCTATGTGGTTCATCTATTTTCTCTTCTTTTGTATTTTACACTTTCTTGCCTTATCTTGGATTAAAAATATATTATTATTATTCCATTTTTACTTCTGTGAACATATTTTTTTTTACTATTTTTTAGTAATTATCCTAGAGATTACAACATGTGGCCTTGATTTGTTATGGTCAAAACAGATTATTATTTTAACCACTACCTCAACACTGCTAGAACCTTCTGATTTTATCACTTCCCTTTGCTAAGCATTATTTTTGTCATTAATTTTAGTTTTATGTATATTTTAAATTTATGTATAAAATATTGCAATTATTGTTTTGAAGAATAATGTTAATTTAGTTTTACCCACCTATTTACCTTTTCCAGTGTTCTTTACTTTTCCTGCAGTTGCAGTTTTTATCTGGGATGATCTTTCTTTTGTTTGAATAATTTGTTGTTGTTGTTATTTCCTGTAGTGCAAACCTGGTAATGCAAACTCTGGTGTATTTATTTCTGAAAAAATATTTTTCTTTCAGTTTACAGTGTATTTTCACTGGTTATAGAGTTCTGTTAGATATTTACGTTCTTTCAGGACTTAACTATGTCTCCTATTCCCTCATTGGAAGCCCTCTTCTGGCTTTCATTGTTTCTTTTGAGAAGTCAGATGTCAGTCTTATAGATGCTCTTTTGAAGGTACATGTCTTTTTTCCTCTGGGTATTATTAAGATTTTCTCTCTGCTTTTGGTTTTCAGCAGTTTGACCCTTTTGTGCTGGACATGTTTTGTTTTGTATTTATCTTGCTTGGGTTTCACTTAGCTTTTTGAATCTATGTGTCCTTTATTCGTTTTTGAAAATTCTCAGCCATTATTTCTTCCAATGTTGCTTCTGAGCCGTTTTCTCCTTTTACTCCTTCTGGGATGCCAGCCATACCTATGTTAACCTTTTGACATGTTCTATGTGCCTCCTACAGTCTTTGCATTCTTTCTTTTTCTCCCCCAATCACAGTTTAGACATAGCAAAATATTTGAATCAAAAACATCTTACCTGTTATCGAGCCCATTTATTGAATTCTTAATTTCAGACATTTGCACTTTTAAATGTCTACTTGTTGCCTTTAAGAAAATATAGATTCAAATTGCCTGTGAAATTTCTGCATATGTCCATCTCTTCTGTCCATCTTTTCCCCTATTTTCTTTTTTTTCAATTTTAATTGATTTTATTTAAAAACACAAGAGGGATAGTAAGGAACCTACACAAAATACACTTTTGTATTCTCAAAGGGGAAAAATACTGAACTTTCAGTAGAATCACAGTAAACATGTGCTTCCTTTTTCCCCTATTCTCTTAAAAATATTAATTGTATTTATAAGCATACCTCATCTTATTGCACTTTCCTTTATTGTGCTTTGCAGATAGTGTGATTTTTACAAATTGAAGATTGATGGTAACCTTGCATCAAGTGAATCTGTTGGCACCATTTTTCCAACAGCATTTGCACATTTCATGTTTCTGTATCACATTTTGGTAATTCTCACAGTATTTCAATTTTTTTCATCATTATTGTACCTGTTATGGTAATCTTTGATCCGTGATTACAACTCACTGCAAGCTCAGATGATAGGGAGCATTTTTTAGCAATAAAGTGTTTTTTTTTTTTTTTTTTATTAAGGTAGGTACTTTTCTTAGACACAATGCTATTGCACACTCAATAGACTACAGTATAAAGTAAACTTAAGTTTTATATGCACTGGGAAACCAAAAAATTCATTTGACCTGTTTTATTGTGATAGTTGCTTTATTGCCGTGGTCTGGAAATAAGCCCGCAGTATCTTTGAGGTATGCTTATATTTCAAAGCCCTTAACTGCTAACTCCAATTTCCGAATTGTCTCTGGATCTATTTCTATTAAAGAATGTAGATTGTGTATAAAATAACCACAGATGCTCTGGATGAAATTAATTTCTACCCAAGAAAGACCCACCTCTCCTCTGTTAGGTAGAAAAGACAAGTCACTGATCTCAGGAATTGAGATCAGGAATTGAGCTTGGTCCAGTTTGGATTGCAGTTGTAAAACTCAATTCACTTCTGATTTTCTTTTGTTTGTCAGTTGTGGGTCCAGGCTTTTGATTGAGAGCCTTAGTCCTGGAAAACTGTGGAGATTCGTTTCTGACCTTCACAGATTTTCAGCATAACTCTTTAGCCCTGTCCCTACATAACTTCACAGTTTGGCAAATATCTTGAGATAGGCCTCCTCCGTTATGGTTTTTGTTTTCCTCTGCACCATGTGTGAAATTTCACTTGCCCTATTCATAGCTTTCTGCCCAGTTCTCTAGGCTTCCCTATAGACTCACAACTTAGTAAACGTTCCATGCAGCTATGCCTTTGAAGCCTTCTAAATTTTCTAACTGGTAACTTCTGGTCCACATGACTGTCAAAATCTTTTTTTTTTTTTTTTTTTTTTTTTGATTCTTTTTTCTTTCCTTCTGTAGATGCTCTCTATCTTGGAAAAGGCAATTCTCATCCCACCACTAAATTTGTCAAATGCCCTCTTTGGAAAAAAAAAAAAAATGACTGATGCTCTTCAGATCATCTTGAAATGACATCTCTTTGGAATTTTAGTTGATCTAGTACACATTGCTTCCACAGATCTTTTATCCTTTAAAATTGTGATTTTTTTTTTTTTTGTAATTTTTGTGGCTTTCCCTGTCTGTGGCAATGGGAACAATGACCTGCTGTGACCTATTACATTCTTCCCAGAAAACAAAATCACAATTTTCTGAATCATGTTCTGATTGGTTGACTCTAATCACTGTCAATCTCTTTTATTATAATGAAACATGGGTACAATAGTGTATGAATAAACGTGAGATAAAATCTGCCCATTTTTTTTAAGTCCTCCAATCTCTCAAAATTATGGATCTACTATTTTGGTAGACACCCAATCAAAATTTAATGCCAGTTTTCTTTCTAACAAACTAAACATCTATTCAATAGCTAATATAAATTGCAAGATAAATTTGGGGGTTTAATACTTAACAGCTGAATACGTTGTTTCTAACAGCTTTACAAGAAAATCTTTCTAGAATAATATGACTATCAGCAACTCTTTTGGACTTTTTATCTGTATTTGACCTTTAACAGACACCATTAATAGGGAACGCTACATAATATAGGCCCTTCTATGATGTTTTTAATATTAAACCTATATCCTTGCATCTTAACATGACTAAAAAATTAAGTGTTAACTATCTGACAGATTATAAAATACTTTTGAGGGCTCTAAACTAGATTGTGTTCTGGTTTCTCTTATTTTTAGCCTACTGTTTGACTAAATGAAATCATCTTCAGATGAACAAGATGCATGTGCTGATGCAATAAAGAGTAGAAAGTAAATTATGATTTTATACACTGATAATATGGTTTCATTGTCACAAATCTGAGATGATCTTGACATTTGGATCTAGCCCTTAGTACAGAAAGTCAAGTTCAACATCAAGATTATCTTATTGGCCATACTTTTTTCAACTTTCAGTTGGTTTCTATCAACTTACTCCAAATTGAAGACTAAATTATTTAATTTAAGGAGATGTATTTAGCAGTTATTTCAAGCTGGTAGATTCTCTAGGAGTCTGGACACCCCAAATCAGTCATTTTAAAAGAGCATTATTAAGGCTTTAATTTTCTTTTTTTTAAACAGACAAGTTGAGCAACTGGTTGAAATGTTTTTCAGTGGTAACTAGTCTTGGCAAAAGCTTCAAAATGAAGCACTTTGAGAAATCAATTGGGCTCTTTTGTGTGCTGGAATCTTGTCCAAAGTGCCTTTGAGGAGCTGGCAGATGGCAGGCAAAAGGCCTGGGGGAGGCTACTCAACCTTCCCATCAAGATCTAGAGTATGTGCATCTGCTCTCAGACACTTCCACAAACACTAACTCTTCAGTCCTCATTGAGTGTAACCTTGAACTGTCTGCTATCTGACATCAAATAAAAGCTTGGCTGAAAAGAGAGATTTTAAAATCTGTTTGGCTCAAACTTGCTTATCTGAAAGAATGGGCAGTCTGGGGCTTTTTTAAAAAATGTTTATGTCACTTATACTTTGTGATGCCAAAAAAAAAAAAAAACCAAAATAACTCAGAAGCAAATATGAACTCTTTGCTATATTTATGCTAGCATTTATTATGCTCTATATATCTGTTTTCTTCCTTGTCATGGTCTGATTTTCTACTTTTCCAACTTTTTTGTTCTTATTTAGTCTTTACTTCATTGAGTACATTTGTGCTGTAAGCTACCTCAAGTCTTTTTGAGCATGAGGTGGCATATAAATACATATATAAACTGAATGTAAATTTCCTTAAATCTGTAGTACCTTCACATCTCTGTGATTCTTATCAGTTTTGACTGATGTTCAAATGGTACAAGTATCTGTTCACTCTAATCTTAACTCTAGTGGGAACTATCTGGATAAATTCTCCCTTTGAATGATCAAGAAGAGGTTATACATTTTTCTGAGCTTCTAGTTCTCCCAATGCTTCTTTGCTTCTGTCAGGATTTGTTGTTATGGGCACTACGGTTTTGGGGTTGCCTAGTCCTATTTAATACAGTCACCAAATATATCTATCATCTATCATCTATCATCTATCTATCTATTTATCTATCTATCATCAATCATATCAAATCTGAAGCCAGGATAAACCTGGTGAACCAGGAAGCAGAGACTTGGGACTAATCATGCCCTCAGGACTTTATTTTCACTAAGGCCTTTCAAAATGACATTGGAAGGGGAATGTACAATAATGGTAAGATTCTAGAACAATTAGATGCTAATCCCCTGAGCATCTATGAGATGAATGCTGACCCAGATGCAGAAAGAAGGTGCCAGTAGGAACTGAAGGTGCTGTTTTGGTTGAGCGTCTTCCATGATGAAATCTGGGCTGTCCAAATTGATCCTTGAAAACCAGATGTTAAAATTCACCCCAGAATTAAATGTGAGGCCAAATGTGTGCAAGGCCCACCACACAGTGAAGGAGGGAGCACCACAGTGGCCTAGCGGGGGGGCCAGGGGAGCAGCATTTTCACCAGGGCACCCACAGTAGCAGAAGTGGGGAAGCACTTGCCTTGAAAGACCTGTGGGTATCACTTTGCCATGAGGAGACCAGAACAGAAAAGAATTTAAGCACAGGTCAAAGAACAAGCGAAAGCAACAGGAAATTATTGGTTTCTGAGAGCAGATGAGATTCTCCTGATGCCTCATAGAAACTGTTAGGGGAGGCTTCAAGAAGAGCAGGTATGAGAAGTCAGTGCAATGCTACTAAGGTCCTTGGTGAGAGTTAGAACAAAGGTATCTGGTGTCCTCTCTGTCTGGGGTTTTGGCCAATCAAATATTAACACTGAGACTTGAGTCAAATGGATCAAAACAACAGCTTTGTTGTCCAGATGACAAGGCTTCCTGGAAACTGTTTTGAGGATGCAGATGAAGTAGGAGGCCAAAACTGGGATTTCTTTCTTTCTCTCTCCCTTTCTTTCTTTCTTTCTTTCTTTCTTTCTTTCTTTCTTTCTTTCTTTCTTTCTTTTTGTCTGTCTGTCTGTCTTTCTTTCTTTCTTTCTTTCTTTCTTTCTTTCTTTCTTTCTTTCTTTCTTTCTTTCTTTCTTTCTTTTTTAAGATTTTATTTATTTATTTGACAGAGAGAATGAGAGAGAGGGAGTACAAGCAAGGAGTGTCAGGGAGAGGGAGAAGCAGGCTCCCACTGAGTGGCGAGCCTGACCTGGGGCTTGATCCCAGGACCTTGGGATCATGACCCGAGCCGAAGGCAGATGTTTAACCAAGCGAGCCACCCAGGTGCCCCTAAAACTGGGATTCCTATTCCCACCTTTTGAATTCAACTAATTGTCTTCCACTATGACACATCCTCGCCCCCACTTTCTCACCCAGGCCCTGATGGAAGATAGAAGCAAGAAAAAAGAGAACAAAGATCTGATCCCTTACCTACTTAATGTACAGATGAGTGCAAAGCAGGTCCACCACAGATGAAGAAAGTGTGCAAGAGAGGGAGTTTCTTGGTTTTGAAGCAAAATCACCTTACCTAGTAGCTCAGGCAGTGTGGTCCACTGGCAATCAGACCCTCATCAGTTAGATAATGACTCCTCTTCTTTAAGAGGAGAGCTAGTAAGGGGTGGGAAGAAAGCCTTAAGAGGTGACAAGAGTTCCTTTCTCTATGCGTCAAGGCAATCATTTGATTAGAAAAAGAGAAGGCTTTCTTCTTGTATGAATGCTACCTCACTGAGCCCATTGGCTGGTGGGACCTGGCAACCTCTGGGTTATATGCAAACAAAGGCAAGCCTTTGTCACAAAGTATCTATAGGCATGTCTATGGGGACTGTGGTTACAAAGTATGTACAAGATCAAGAAGGCAGTGGCTGGCCTAACTGTGAACAAATTGCCCAGTGGTACTGGAGATCTGTCTGCTTTAACCAAGGCCACAGTAGCCAGCGTTGGAAGGTATAACCTATGCTTTTTACCTGTTGCTCCCTCTCTTTGAGCTGTAGCCTTTCGGATTCTGAGTCAATCTTTGTGTTGAAATTCTCAATATAGCTAATTCACAGAAGCAGTTCTTCAAAGTCATTTTATGGGAAGGGCAATGGAGAAAAACCTTCTGAGGACACCCCATACAGGCAAAGGCACCGAAGCATATACAATGAGTGTGGGGATGTCGGAGCTATGTGTACAACACCATACATTCTGGATGTTTGTGATAACATGCATTCCTTGAAAAATCCTCCAGTCTAAGTCAATGTGTTTATAAGTGTCCCCATCCCTCTTGTAACAAAGCCCTACTGAGAAGCATGCGCTTCAGATTCAGTTTGAATCACATAAACTGACCCTGTGATACTGGGGCAAAGGACAGAGCTTGATAGTGGTTCAGATTCCTGCCCCAGAAACATTAGGGATTACCCTGTGTTCTTCAGAGTCACTGGCAAATGGACACAACCAGGGACTGTAGGTCTGCAAGTGACAAGAGTTGTTGGAGATGAGAGATGAGTCCTGGAAGATGGGACAGTGCAGGAGGTCAGCACAAAAGTGGGCAAGGAGGACAGACATCAATCCACTCTCTTTCCAGAGGAAGACTGAGATGTGGGGTCAGGAGAGACCCCAAAGCAGAGCCCTACCAGGATTGGGTAGATCGCCCTGTGAGCTGTGCGAGGTGCGCTCTGAGCCTGGCAAGGGGGAAGATGCATACAATCAGGGCAAACCATTTTAAGTACTTTAATGATACCAAATTATATATTCCATAATACTTCTTTCCTTTAAATTACTTACTATTATCGTGTAGACTCTTTACACAACACCATTCACTTGTTAAAATTTGAACAATTGGATATGGTGCTAAGTGTTGTTTTGCCTACTTGAAACCAGAAGTAAATCTGGTGAATATTGCCTCAAAATGGCCCTGGTCTTTATTTGGTTGGTGCCATTATCCATTGTTTGGTTTGGTTTTTCTGTTTACATTTGTTTCTCACTTGGTTAGATTTGGCTTAGTTGGATTTGGTGTGATGCTGGCATTCAAGTTTGCAAAGCCATTTCTGGGAGGTCCACTCTCCACATGGAATACATCCAGCTGAGGCCCTTCCCCAGCAGCCAGTGCAGGCCCCTGAGTCCTGTCTTCTGGATCTCACAGTCTGTCTTCTCTCCAGAGAGTTAAGTGTTAACATTGTCCAGAACATATTTGCCTTTCAGGAAGATTAATGGAGTTCAGTGTGCCGCAGATAAGCTCATCTGGGAGGGGCAGGCCAGAACTAAGCTGTGTCAACACAGCCTAAGGGCAGAGGAGTACCAAATTGATTAGCAGGTTTTCTCCACCCTTCCCTTCCCTCCCCCTGCCATTTTCAATTCTAATACAATGTGATGTCTGTATAAAAGTGGAGAGAGGGGCACCTGGGTGGCTCAGCCAGTTAAGCATCTACCTTTGGCTTAGGTCATGTTCTCAGGGTCCTGGGATCAAGCCCTGCATTGGGCTCCGTGGTCGTGCTCAGCGGGGAGTCTGCTTCTCCCTCTCCTTCTGCCCCTCCCCCCTGCTTGTGCGTGCACGAACTCTCTCTCTCAAATAATAAAATCTTTAAAAAAGTGGAGAGAGAGCAAGCTTATGAAGGACTGCTTTAAGTGCTAGCCCTTAGGAGATGCTAAAATGTACTGAGAGATCCAGCAAAATGGACACACTTGGGTTTCCAAGGGAGAACACCCTGAGGAGTTGTCAAGGATGGGAGGAGGGGATGCAGGTACAAACAAATGATGTAAGACTCCCCCCCATGGGGCTTGCTTGAGGGTCCTTTCCCTTGATCCCTTTCCAAGGAAGGTGAATCTGTTGACGAGGTGATACATTTTCCTAAGAGAAGGTTATGCAAATTGTTTTGTAAGAAGAGAGGCAGAGGGCCTCTCCAGGGGTCATCCTTCTCTGTCCTTTCCTCAGTCAGCAATGATTATTACTTCAAATAAATTATAAAATAAATATTCAAAGGAAGGCACACAAAGTATTGTGCTGCCAGGGACATCTGTGTTGAATTGCATCTCCAGCATCTTTTCTGCTTGGGGACCTTCTTCTGGCTTCTGAAGTGGATGGGGGCAGCTTTCAAACAGATCTGATCATACCTTGCATCTAATAACAGCCTCTGCAAGGTGATCATGGCTTTAAAACTTCTCCTTCCCTAAGATGCCCCTAGTTGCCAACAGTTGGAAAGTTCTTTTCAACATTTCCCCTGGGACTTTCTCCTCTCTCTTTTAAGGGTCTCTCTGTTTAAATGACATGGTGGTAGGGTAGCCAACTTCAGGGAGGTTTCTGGCTCTCCCTGATTTAATTAAAGTGGGAAGAGCCATTTGCTAGCTGTGACACTTGAAACCAGCCACTTCTTGGGCCTCCATGTTCCCTTTACAAATGCATTATTATCTCAAGCTTTCAAATTTAGTTCCCTCAATCACCTAGTCTTGAAGGATTGTCATATAAGATACATAATGCTGACCTATTAAATAAATATTAGCTGTTGTTAACACTACTGTTACTGCTAATAGCAATAATAATGAGAATAATAATGGTCATTTTGCCAGCATTATGGAAGTTACAAAATACTCTTGGACAATGACTTAGTAGTCCAAGATACGTATCCATCAGAAAATGGTGCTCTCTGACCCCCCTTTACACCACCTTTCTTTTTTTTTAAAGATTTTATTTATTTATTTGAGAGAGAGAGAATGAGAGAGAGAGAAAGCACATGGCGGGGGGGGGGGGGTCAGAGGGAGAAGCAGACTCCCTGCCGAGCAGGGAGCCCGATGCGGGACTCGATCCAGGGACTCCAGGATCATGACCTGAGCCGAAGGCAGTTGCTTAACCAACTGAGCCACCCAGGCGCCCCTACACCTTCTTTAATATAGCATTTTATGAATGGTTGCTATGGATTAAATGTTTCCCAAAATTCATATGTTGAAACCCAAATCCCCAGTACGAAGGTATTTGGAGATGGGGCATTCAGGAGGAAATTGGGGCATGGGTGCCCTTATAAGAGACACGAGTTGAATTTGCTTCCCTCTCTGCTTTCCAACATGTGAGGACAAAAGGGGAAGACGGTCATCTGCAAACCAGACAAAGTGTCTGCACCAGACACCAGTTCTCCACTGGCACTTTGATCTTGGACTTCCCAGCCACCAGAACAATGAGAAATAAATGTCTGTTGTCTAAGCTCTCCAGTCTATGGTAATAAGCCAAACTGACCAAAATGACGGTTATATGCTATAGAATGTCATGTAGTAAGACATTCTGGCTGATCTTAGGGGCTGCAGCACAGATGCCATGGGCAGTCCCTCTCCCCAACTCCTCCTTCCTTACCCTCTGCTATAGATGAATTTTCTTTTGTGTTTCAGTGCTCCTGGGAGGTGGATATGGGTGACCCCTTCCCCTTGTGTCCATACAGCCATGGAGATACAAAGGGAGCGTTTCCTGATTGTGTCCCACCCCATGTCTGCTGGAGATTGGGGTGTCACCAGCTGAGAACAAATCACAGGACAGGAGATTGAGACTCCTGAGAAAGAACTTGTTCTAAGGGACATTGTCCTTCTCATTGCACCAGGTCCATAAGGAGGACCTCTGGCTTTGCTGTCTCAGGTTCATCATCATTTGATATGGCAGATCTCCTGAGTAACTGTCCTTCAGGCCTCTAGTTTCAGAGTCTTGTCTTGAAGGGAGCAGCTGTGCTCCTTGTTTATAGGAGATTGGCTAGGATTGATTTGCAGTCATGGGGTATTCTCTGGGATAGTAGGCCAGAGGAATCCTGGAATGAGCTAGAAATTCTAACTAGGAAAGAAGATATGGTTTCCAAGCATGTTATCTTGGGCATAAAAATGTGTGAGATCTAATTAGTACTTGTTATTTGAAGAATTCTATAGCACAAGGTGACAAGTTCCCTAGTTTGCCCAGGACTGAGGAACTGAGGGTTTCCCAGGATGTAAAATGGAAAATTTTATATATATATATCTATATATATGGATATATACAGATAGATAGATCTATATATATATCTCCATGTATATAGATATAGACATAACATAAAAATAACTAGACTATATGTGATACTGTACAGTACTCAGTGTGGGAAGTTTCATTCTCCTCTTCACTTTCACTGGTCATGTCTTGGACTTTACTTATATTAAGGAAACGCCCACCCAGATTCTCAGGTGGGTTAGTCCGGAGAGCTAACCTGGACTATTGGAGGTGGACTATTTGAGAACTGAGCTGGAGAAAAGACAGATTCCCAAGAACAAAGAATAGGACTCGTTGTGTAAAGTCTCCAACACCTAGAGTTGCCTGCCCCACCCCCCAACTGCATGGCACAACTTTCCTTCCTCTTGCCAGTATATGGCAGAATGGATTCTTTCCAAAAAAGGAGAAACCAGAGCCCCCAACAGAAACAGATCTCCATTCAGGGAAAGGAATGCTTTCTAAAATTTTCTATATCACCCCATTCGGAAACCTTCCAAGAGGCAGGCTGATTTTCTCCCTTGCAGAAACCATTACTATGAGGGTTTAATATAAGACCCTAAAAAACTCCCATTTCCAAATTGAACAGTTTATCTTGTAGGTGGGATTTTGTTTTCTTTTCATGCTGTACCTAAATTTGGCATCCTATGGAAGTTTTATTGCACAGCATTACTTGAGACCTCAGCCAAATCTCCCAATTCAAGAATGGCAGCTGGGAAAAGTTGAATGAATGGGCTATTTTTTTCTTTCTTTCTTTCCTTCCCTTAACTCCATATGTTTCTCAATTTCTGGCTCATAAATTTAATTAAATAAATATTTTTAAATACGGAAGATGGAGAATGTGAGAACTTGGTAAATATGAAACAAGCTTCTAAATCTATGGGTGTCCATTTGGGAGTCAATGCTATGTGTTTCGGGGGCCAGGTATTGCAAAACCTCCATAGGGAAGATGAATTGGGATCTTCCTGAAAGAGAGGAAAGATTTTGGTATTGAAACATATAGATAGAGAAGCCATGGGAACATGAAGAGCCTTAGGAGGTAACCCTCTTATTATAAACTCGCAAATATGTTTGTGGGAAAAGAGATATTTCTATAATCTGCTTGTTGGATTAACTTCAGGAGAGGGACTGTAAACAAATATGCATTGTATGTTTACTTAGTGTTTCCTAGAGACATGTGTTGACTCCAGCAGTAGTACCAGAGCCCCAGGAAAAGACTTACTTAAAGCTTATTTTGGAGATAACTGAAACAAGGCTTCAGGGTAATGTCTCAAAGGGATACACAGAAAAGGAAGTAAGTCTGGTGCTCTAAACTTATGCTAAAGGGAGAACTAATTCAATTATTCTTTTTTTTTTTTTTTTTTACTAATTCAATTATTCTTTGACTGTATGTGTTCAGGTCAAACAATGAAAGAAGTCTAAACCATTGTTGTGCTTATAGAGTGAGATTTCCTTTTCGCAGAGGCATGGATTAGCAAATCTGAATCTAGTCTGTGTGAATTTTAGTAATGATAAAATAAGTAAATATAGTAAAAATAATGGGATCCAGTGTCCTTGTTTCCAGGACGGGAAGTAACATGGTAAGGAGAACAGATGAACAAATCCAGTGGTGTTGGGTTGGAACTGGAGCTCTCAGTGGGAATTCGTGGCATTTATTACAGAGTGAGACAGAGACACACAGAGAGAGAGATGCATATGGATATAAATATAAAGATATATGTGGGTATAGATGTGCGTGTGGGTATACATGCATCTATTTCCTAGCTCTGTCCTTTTAAGGGACATAAAGCCAATAAATCCCTGTAGTGATAAGCACACTTGGCTTCCAGATCTTGGTTTCTAAATATCATTCTCTACTAAAGGGAATAAGGCTCTTTGAAGAAATGGCTGATTCCGTGGCTAGAAGGAAGGTAAAAAACGAGTCTAGAGTATCTTGTGTTTCATAAAGTAAGAACGTGCCCAATGAATGAAGAAGAAAAGTCAAAAAGAATACAGAATCCAGCTTACAAGAGCTTCCATTGGGAAGCTCTGGGACAGTTTGGACATCAAAATAAATTATGATATTGAAGGATTATAGCCTGTTGAATAAAACAAGAGTTCACTGACTGAACTAAATGATCAGAAGGGAAAGCTCTTCCTTACATTAAAAAGTCAACTAATAAATATAGAAGGGATGATGAAAATAGAAATCACCATTTGGCAGCTATGGCTGGCAGAATGGGGAGCATGTCTGTGGACAGTAATCCCTTTCAAACTTGTTTATAGGATCTCACTGAGCTTGCTGACTGACCTTTGAGAGGCAAAGTATTTGAATTTTGCAGCACTGATTATATAAACCTAGACAGAGACACGTCTCACTATTTAATAAGCCTGTGTTAAAAGCCTACCATTCTGGATGATGCATTGGGTGTGGAATCAGGTCCCTCCCCTGCCGGGGACACTGGTGATTTCACCCCAGGTTCAGACTGGTCTCAAGTTGAAGACGAGTGCAAAAGGCCCTCCATAGCCTAGCCAAGCCCATTGGGTTGGAGGGACAGTGCTCCACTTGGAGGGAGCAAAACACATCTTTGTATCTCCTACAGGGCTTTGAGCAGTATGGTGCACATGGAGAGACTTAATAAATGTTTGTTGAGTGAATGAATGAACAAATAAATAAAACAATGGGTAAAATCAGAGTTAAGTCTTAAGTTAGTCATTGACGAACCTTAAAAAGAAAAAAGTTTTAATTTAATTTTACTCCAATAGTACAGTTTTCCCTTTTGGAGACTGAAGACATTCACAATCTTTGTGTCCCTGTTCTTTAACTCTTAACTTCCCTTGCGTTTGTGAATGACGGAGAGCATGCTGTGTGAAATACAGCCTTTGTTAATTCTTCCTGAATTTGAACATTATGTTGCTTTTTGATTCCTTCCACTTGGGATTCCAAATGAGCCCAAGCGGATTTTCTGGGGTCCTTGAATAGCTGGAGAAGCAAGGCGATAAGGCACACACACACTGTACACAAGCACACGTAGGCCAACAACATAAACAGACACCGAACTAGAAACAGCTGTGCCGAGCTATTTAGTAAAACATTGAGTAGCTGTAGGATTGGGTGGGAATGAATTCAAACTCCCCCCAGGAGGCCTTCCTAAGGCCTTGCAGGAGGGCAAGAACAAGGTCTGGGAAGTGGGGCAATGGAATGGCTCATCCCGTCCTCAGTGCCTCTGTTCCGGCTGACTTCCCAGCTCTGCTCACCCTTGCCATATTACACACTTTTGTTTATGTAACATTCAGGCAGAAAGCAGCCTGAAGCACTCTGGGGGTATTAACCAAGAAGAAATACAAATCAAATTTGACCAAAAGAAAAAGAAGCCTCAGACGTCTGAATGGCAAAGAAGAAGGGTATAGTATATGACTTTACCTGGCCTCTTTCTGGCTCAGGAAAATCAGGGGATAAATGGTAAAATCTACAGTGCATGGGGGCGGGGGGGGGGGGTTGAGAGGCAAGACTTTCAGCATTTAAGTCTAAGTTCCTCACATGAGTATAATGTTTACACTCTCCTCAAATCCCTGTTTCCAAAGGAATCTGGTCCATTATTAAATAACATCTCCTCAGTCTCCTCTATGTTCTGAAGTGGGGTAGTAGAAAAGTCATGTCTTTATTTCGAAGGTGAGAAATTTACATTATTTTTAGTTAAAATGGTGTCTTCTGAGGAACAATATACAGTAGAATCACAGATTTCAAAAATTGGAAGGATCTTGGAAACCATACAGTCTAAGCTTCTTATCCCAGAGGAGATAACTGAAAATGGAAAAAGGAGGGAATTTTCCCAAAGTTTCAGAAAGACTAAGCATACTGGGCATTGTGAACAAGAGCTAAAAATCCCAATTCCAACTCTACAAAGATTAGGTGGCACACATCACCTTCCATCTCTGAACTGAATCTTCTTTCTCTCTCATCTTCTTTAGCTGTCATCCAAAAATATCCAGCTTGATTGCTCATCTTAGTCATCTGTTGCTTCAGAGCCAAATAAAATTCCTGTTTAGCAGCTACAGGAAGCAATTCCTATTCTGTCCAATTGCCTCAGGGTTGTCAAGACTCTGGATTTGACACGAGATTCCAGTAAAGTTTTGAACAATGGTGGCATTGCTGGGGGAAATATGTTATTCCCAAAATGCGTGAGTTGTAATTGCGTGTTATGGTGGTTTAAGTTTGGAGTTTGAATATTGGCTCTACCGTGTTATAGCAGGGTGAATTTAGACAAGCTTTGTACTGCCTTCCTCAGAGGATTAAATGAGATAATGTATATAAAGCACTTAGTACATTTCCTAATATATTAAAATAACCACCATTTATTTAAAATGTGGTAATACTCCTTTATCACTTATGTTTCTAGAATAAATCTAAGTCAATATTTTGGTAACTTTTAGACACCAATATGCGTGGGAGCTTGTCTTCTGGCATCAAAGCCGCGTGAAAGAAACCCAGGCTGGCCTGCGGCGGACAAGAGACATGCAGTGCCATGGCCCCTGTTGCCCTGATGGGCAGCTCAGTGGCTATCAGATCATATGAACAGGGCCATCCTCAATCATTAGCTCCCAGCTGACCCTCCAGCTGATTACAGATGCATAAGCAAACTCAAGCAAATTTAACTGACTAGGCCTAGACCAGAAGAACTGCTCAGCTGACCCAGAGAATTGTGAGTCAAATAAATGGTTATTGATTTAAACAAGTAGTTTTTGAGACAGTTTGTTATGCGGCCCAAGCTAGCTGATACAATGCCTTAATGTGATCATGCCCCCAAATGAATGAGAGATGATCTCTGTAAAGAAGATGCCAAGAAGTCTCCATCAGGAGAATTCTTTTTTCGTCAGACAGGGTGGTTTTGCATGGAGTTATTCCTACACTCTTTCTCTCTTGGCCCCTCCTTTTCTGGTGAGGAGTTGTAGTCTGTGATGCCAGAATGGAGACTGCTGGACGGGTGTGGTGGGGGACCAGGGTACGACCTGGCCTCATTAACACCATGCTCTAACCAGCTGAGCCAATCTGCCCATCTCTGTCCTCCTGGAAACTTTTACCACCCACTGTCTTCCAGACCAGAGCACTCCACCCTTTAGACTTCCCTGAGAAACAAAGATGCGTGCAGGCACGTACTGGATATGCCAGGCAATGAAACTTGGCAGATGCTTGTTTCCCAGTACTCTGTGTTGGGGATCCATGAGGGCAGATTTGCCACATTGGAGTCACAGGTGCCAGGAAGGCCTTGCTCCTGGCTACAACAGTCTCCTGTGTGGGTGTCTCTAGAAAGAGAAATCCACTTACTCAATAAACTCATTCTTACCTTCCCAGTCTTTTTCAGGAAAAAGTTCTTACTCATGTTGTTATTTTAATCTATTTTCTTTATCTCAATCCCAAAGCATCTCAGGTTCCAATTTTATTAACATTTAATATTTCAAAGGAAAAGATATGTCAGTCAAACCCTAAGATCCTCTTCTTCTTACCACATCTCATTAGATGCTCCACACTCAGCAGGAAAGGCTCCCCACCTGGCTAGTTCTTCTATCAGCTAGACCAACTGCACTCCATCAGGTCTTCAACCTAATGGGTTTGGTTGCCAGTCCACAAAAGTATTTAAACAAACCAACTGCATCTTCTTATATGAACCGGGGGGCACCTGCCCTCTTGTTACTAAGAAGCCTGCTGTACATAGCTCTTGCTTGTTCACCTTATCTCCAAGTGCAACTCTCATATGGTCCTGTAAGACATGTCTGTCCTCCTCTGGGGTGTGGAGTGTATGTGACTAATACACTGCTGTGAATCTTATCTCCCCAGTGTTCAGTGTTATGTGTTCAGTCATCTCAGACTATTTTGTGTGTGGTTTTTTTTGGGGGGGGTGGATCTCTCCCTCATGAGTGGGTGAATAAGATGTGATTAGAACAAGGTGTCACCATGAAAAAGTGCTCAACATCACTCGGCATCAGGGAAATCCAAATCAAAACCTCAATGAGATACCACCTCACACCAGTCAGAATGGCTAAAATTAACAAGTCAGGAAACTACAGATGTTGGTGGGGATGCAGAGAAAGGGGAACCCTCCTACACTGTTGGTGGGAATGCAAGCTGGTGCAGCCACTCTGGAAAACAGTATGGAGGTTCCTCAAAAAATTGAAAATAGAGCTACCATATGATCCAGCAATTGCACTACTGGGTATTTACCACAAATATACAAATGTAGGGATCCGAAGGGCTACGTGCACCCCGATGTTTATAGCAGCAATGTCCACAACAGCTAAACTGTGGAAAGAGCCAAGATGTCCATCGACAGATGAATGGATAGAGAAGATGTGGTATATATACACAATGGAATATTATGCAGCCATCAAAAGGAATGAGATCTTGCCATTTGCAACGATGTGGGTGGAACTGGAGGGTGTTATGCTGAGTGAAATAAGTCAATCAGAGAAAGACATGTATCATATGACCTCACCGATATGAGGAATTCTTAATCTCAGGAAACAAACTGAGGGTTGCTGGAGTGGGGGTGGGGTGGGAGGGATGGGGTGGCTGGGGGATAGACATTGGGGAGGGTATGTGCTATGGTGAGCACCGTGAATTGTGCAAGACTGTTGAATCACAGATCTGTACCTCTGAAACAAATAATGCGATATGTTAAGAAAAAAAAGAAGATAGCAGGAAGGGAAGAATGAAGGGGGGTAAATCGGAGGGGGAGATGAACCATGAGAGATGATGGACTCTGAAAAACAAACTGAGGGTTCTAGAGGGGAAGGGAGTGGGGGGATGGGTTAGCCTGGTGATGGGTATTAAGAAGGGCACATTCTGCGTGGAGCACTGGGTGTTAGGCACAAACAATGAATCATGGAACACTACATCACAAACTAATGATGCGATGTATGGTGATTAATGTATTAATAAAAAAATTTAAAGAAAAAAAAAGAACAGGGTGTCACTCTGGATCCTCGGGACAGTGAGTATTTACCAACCAGTAAAGAAGCATTTCAATTTTAACAACCATTTCAGCTGTATTTGAACAACTGGTAGGGTTGTAACGTATTTGGATCCCTGCCACTCCCCTTCTTTAGATTCTTTTACTAGACAATGTCACTCTCTAATTAAGGAGTCTGTGAACTTATCCCTTTACTTTAGAGGTGACTGGCCAGAATGGATTAGAGAGGCTACAACATTGTGTTCAAAAGTGTACTTTTGTAGACATCTCATCTCTGCAAGGAAGAAACTCTTAGGCTTCCAACCTATTGGGAGTACAATTTTTGTGTTATTTGGCATTGGAGAAAATAAGGTAGGAATGGTGAGTAGGGTCATCATCGAGTCTCAGGACCAGAAGGGAACTCACAGTCATCCAGTGCAGTCCCTTCATTATACAAATCAGGACACTGAAGCCCAGGGAAGGGAAGTGATCTGCACAAAGTCACCCTGGGAGAAGAGGCTAGGAGAGAAACAGCAGGGAGAAAACAGGAAGGGAGAGGGCAGGTATGAAGAAACAAGATGGGAATGATGTTGTATGTAGTTTATGGTTGCCCAAGAATAGGGAAGTGAAATTAGAGCCCCTCAAAGAGAAACTTGGCAACTGCTTGCCTTCTAGCACCACCCAAGAGCAATTGTTCCAGTAAAAACAAATAGAAATTGCAATTAAAAATATTGCTAGCATTGCCATTATTTGTCAAATTTCAGGCATACTTATGTTAACTTACTTGACATTGTTACCTCCACTGTGAGAGAGGCAAGACACAACTTTGATTTTTGTCAGCATCATACACGAATTCCAACATCATACATCCTGTGACTTTATCCCAAGTCACAGCAGGGAGATTCTGATTCCAGGTCTCCCATGAAGGCAATGCCCTATCTTAGGCAAGGGAAACTTAATCCTAGCTGGATGGGTCTCACTCTTTTAGATTAATTGGCTGCCCCATTGTAGTGAAATCCAGAGGCTTTGACTGAAAGAACGTGCTAGATTCTAAGTGAAAGCAGGCATCATGAAGAGCTCTCTCAACAAAGAACTGGAAGAGATGGATTCTGGCCAAGGCTTTGGCACTGACCAGCTGTATGATCTTGGACACATCTTGCCTGTTACCAAAAACAAGGAATCTGGACCAGGTGATGTCTGAGATGTCATCGAGCCCCACCATCCTGAGGCTGTGATGGTCGGATGGATTTTACTTCCCAGTAAGCTGGTGAAGTTACCTGATCCCACAGGAAGGCACTCACAGGAAGGCTCCAGGTGGAGCTCTCTTGTGAAGGTACATCAGAACCCAGAAGAATCTCACTTCCTCTTAGAAATTTCAGTGAGTGACCAAGGTGAGCCCTGAGGTATTTTTCTCTAGGGTCATCCAAACAATAGGCCTTTAAGACCTGTGAAAAATCATAACATTTAAATATATACGATATGGGCAAACCTGGAGGGAAAACAGGCATTTTCCCATCTCTTACTTATGGAAATGTCCACTGGTGACACCTCACTGAAGAACACTTCATAGTGTCCTTCATAATATCTAAGGCAATATCCATCAAAAAGACACACATACATCTTTCTGACCCACCAATTCATCATCCAGGAATTTATCTGACAATATACTAATATCCCTACCATGTTACCCATCACTGTATTGCTTCTAGTACAAATGACTGAACAAAATATCCATTAATAGAAGACTGGTTAGTTAAATGACTGTTGAGTAGCATTCTCCATTGTAAGCTAAATGAGAAAGATTTGAATAGAGGGTGATTTCTAAAATAGATTATTAGATGAAGAAAGCAAGTAAGGAAGTGCTCAAAAGACCCCCACGATGGTAAGATTGTATCAAAGGAACACCGGTGTCAACGGAAAGAGTTCTCAGTGACCTAAACTGGAATAGTTTGAGGAACAAAATAAATAAAGTAGTATTAGATTATGCTATGGCCTGAACTGTGTCACCCCTCAATTCATAATTTGGAGCTCTAACCCTCAGTGTAACTGCATTTGGAAATAGGGTCTTTCAGAAGCAATTAAGGTTAAATGAGGTCATATAGGCAGGGTCCCTGATCTGATAGGATTTGTGTCCTTATAAGAACCTTGAGGAAGCTTGCTCTGTCTCTACTATGGGAATACAATGAGATGGTAGATGTCTGCTAGCCAGGAAGTGAGCTCTCACCAGAAATCAAACCAGCCAACACCTTGACCTTGGGCCTCCCAGCCTTCAGAACTGTGAGAAAATAAATTTCTATTCTTTAAGCCACCTAGTCTCTGGTATTTTGTTATGGCAGCCTGAGCTGACTAATACAGATTATAATACAAACTATAAAATAAATATCCATGGGTTCTTACTGCTATAAATAAATGACTGCTTAAATAAATAAATGCAGGAGAAGAGACAAATCCCCTGCACAGAATTCCAAATAATTTATTCAGATACTTTGTCCTCAAGGAGGAGGTATAGAGTGACTTTTTCCAAATAGCACAGTAAGGAAAGGGAGAAAAATGAATAAATTTGTGGTGGAGAAATCTGCCAGGTGATCATCATCAGCCAAGTGATCAAGGTTAAAATCAAGAGTGCTAAGTCATATTGATGGTGTGTACTTTTCATTTGAAAATGGCACTTGATTTCTGTGGTCTGATTTCTGTGGCCTTCCTTCCAAATCCATAACCCCAGCCTAAACATGAGAAAATCATCAGAAAAATCCCAGCTGAGGGACATTCTACAAAATACCTGACCAGCACCCCTCTAAACGGTCAAGGTCATCAAAAACAGGGAATGTTGGAGAAACTGGTACAGCCAAGAGGAGCCTGACAACTAAATGTAATGTGGCATCCTGGATGGGATCTTACAATAGAAAAAAAAAAAACACTTTAGGTGAAAACTAAGGAAATCTGAATAAGGTATGGACTTTTACTAAAGATAATGTATCAGTGTTGGTTCATTAATGGTGACAAATGTACCTTACTAATGTTAAGATATTAATGGTAGAAGACACTGTGTGTGGGGCTTGTGAGAATTCTCCATACTACTTTTGCAACTTTTCTATAAATTTAAAACTATTCTATGATTAAAATTATTTTTAAAAAATGCAGAACAGTATTTTCCTGTTTCTGTTTGTGTGTGTGTGTGTGTGCGTGTGTGTGTGTGTGTGTGTGTTTGTTTAAAGGGCAACTAGGAGGTAGAAGATTAGAAAGAAGACAAAAAGGGAAAAACAAATGTCTCTGGAAGAAAATACACAAAACTAGAGAGAAGCTCAGTCGATGAGACTTTTTACTGTGTTCTCCTTTACACATTTTGATTATTACTTTTATGAGAATATTTTTACCTATTTTTTAAAAGTATTAAATATTTAATGTAATTGAAAATCTCAAATATTAGTATTAAATATCATTAAAATAATAGAAGTCTCAACAGGAATTACCCTCCATAGTGAAACAAGAAGAGAGGGGTCAATCTTGGGAGTTCCCTACCAACTTGGGATTGGGAAGCTAACTACAAGGCAGATGTGTCCATATGGCAGGTGCTTCATGAGAAAGAAAAACAACACATGGAGCAAGATGCCGTAAAGGTGATTGAGCAGCAGGGACTTAATGAGCTCAAGACATATAGGCCTCAGCATCTGGAGAAGGTTGTTGAGGGACCACAGGTGCAGAAGCTAGGTCAGTGCAGCTGCCCATATGGTCCTCACTTGATTTTAGGCTTCTGCATGCTCCTTGTCCTCAGGAAGTGATGTGACAGGAGTGCTAACTGGAAATAAAGATTTGGGTGCAGGAAAAGAAAATGCCTGAAACCTTTGCCCAGCTCTTGACCCCAGGGCTCTGGGTGGCACTAAGAGTATTCCATGAACTTCTCTTGTTTATTGCTTTAGATATACATAAATATTTTTGTTCTTTTTGCATTATTATTCCTGTGGTTGAACTAGTGTCCCAACATTTTCTAGGCTCCAGCCTGGAAACCTTAATTTGGAGAATTCTACGAACAAAGTCATATTTCTTTCATCATCTGCACCATATATTTGGGCCCTGGTTAATTAAGCACTCAATGCCATCTGTGCACTTCCCTATATTGTTCTCCAGAGAAAGCAAAGTGTAAGTCTTGTGTCCTATGCATAATCTGCAAACTCCTTGGAGGAATCATGTCTTGTATATCTTGTATACCGTGCAGGCAACTCAGGGCTGGACCAACTATTTCATGCTTCTAGACCAACCTCTTACCATTCTATTCCCCAACTTCTTTGTTAGTGTTGTCTTTCTTAGTTGAGGGGACCATGTCATTCATTGTTCCAAACCAAGACACTTTTGAGGGTGAAATTGTGGTGGTATTAATAACACTGAGGGATATCAGTCATAAACTGGAACTGTCCCAGGGCAAACTGCAAACTGCACATAAAGGTAGGCCCACTCATAGTATTACCATGTCAATGGGGAGGGTACAAATGGAGGCCCACATATCACATCTAAATATTTAAAAGCTATGCATGAAGCTAAGAAAGCATTAAATAAACTATCCTCCTGTCTCAAAAAATAGGCCTTTGTAATGACAATACTCATTTTCATACCCTCGCCTCCTTTCCAAATAATTGAGAAATCCACAGGAAAATACCTTTATTCTGTGTGTGAGTGTGTATATATATGGGGAGGGGGAGCAGGGGACTCTTTTATCCCCTACTAGAGGTTTCACTGACCCCTTCCCTGTTGCCCCTCTCCAATTTCTGCCATCCAGATGCCTCCAGGCTGTGGTCTCGAGCTTTCTATTTACCATACCCATGTCCAAACTTTGCAAACTCTATATACAAGGTATTCTAACCCACCAGCTCCAACAGCACAGACCTTTCCAGGCCTCCAGAGAACATTGAGACTGGAAGGCCTGGTGCAGGTAGAACCCTCAGACTCCTCAGAATAACTTGCCACAATATGGTGGCTTGTGGCAAGCTGCCCTCAGCCCCAGACCCTGGGCCCGGGCTCCTGGATTACCCATTTTCTATTTCCTTCCCAGACTCCTTCCCATACCAGGTATGGACACCCCATCTCAACAGTTCCAAGTTGTGTTTCTATTCCCCACCAATAGCTGCCCCTTGGCCACTGCCTGAGTAAGACATGGCCTTCCCTTGGGAAGGAAATTCTGAGGTCCCATGTCCCCAGAACATGGTCTGGAAGGTGGAGCATCAGCTCTATGTGGGCATGATCCCATGACCTTGCAGATTTCTCATGCTCTGAGGAGGGGCTCAACCAGAGGAGGCTATCCACTATTGCCCTCTAAAGTGTGAGACTCCAGGGCAAGACTCCTCTTGTCTGAATTGTGTTGCGGACTGCATTGTATCCCCCCAAAATTCATTCAAAAAAGGTTGAAGTTCTCATTCTCAGTGTGACCGCATTTGGGGATAGGTCATTTAAGGAGGTAATTAAGCTTAAATGAGGTTGTGAGGGTGGGGCCCTAATCCAATAGGACTGGTGTTCTTATAATAAGAGGGTATTAAGGAGGGCACGTACTGCATGGAGCACTGGGTGTTATAGGAAAACAATGAAGTATGGATCACTACATCAAAAACTAATGATGTATTGTATGGTGACTAACATAACATAATAAAATAAAATTTAAAAAAATAAGAAGAGGGAGAGACACCAGATATATCTCTGTCTCTGTCTTTCTGTGCTCACGCAGAAAAGGCCGTATGAAGACACAGTGAATGGTGGCTATCTACAAACCTAGGAGAGAGGTGTCACCAGAACCCAAGACCATGGGAACCTTTATTTTTGACTTTCAGCCTCCAGAACTATGAGACAAGTAATTCTGTTGTTTAAGCCATTCAGCCCATGGTATTTTGTTATGGTGGCCCGACTAGACCAACACACCTGGGAATGAGTGCAATCCTGTGCAGAGCAACCCCCCCCCGCCCCAGTCTTAGACATGCTTTCTGCATTCCAAGTATAATAAGGAGGGAGGCTGAGATTAAGAAAAGAGGAGTGGGAAGTGGAAAAAAGAAAGCTGATGGATGCAGAGCATGAGCATTACCAGGAAGATTGCACCACAAGGGGCATTATTCCTCTATTCCCATGTTCAGTTGACAAGTACCAAATTTCCACTTGTGCCAGGCATGGGCTAGGCAGTGGAAATGCAGTTTGAACAAGATAGAGAAGGTCCCAGTTCTCGATGTGCCTACTTTCTAGTAGGATCACTGGGGGGTAGTATTAGGATGGTCTCTTAAATCATAAAGAGATGGATGAACAGTATCCTTTTGGAAACTCTCAACCTCATTCTCCATATGTTCCTCATCTGAAAGGGTGACCCAGGAGGTAGAGATGGGGGGTCCCTCTGCTGCCTCGGTCATCATCTCTCCCCTGACACCTTCAGCAATTGGAGGAGGATGGGTGTGATAAACCCTTCTAGCATCTGAGCACAGCTGGGATCCAGATGTGGCTCTGGGGGAGCTGGGTTAGATGGGGAGGTTGCCGAGAGGTAAGTTCAAACAGGTGGTCCAATTCCTAGCTCTATATGAAGAGGTTTGGTCAGTGCAATGACTTCAGAGTTCCAATCCCCTACCTGTCAAATAGTCATTGGACTAGAAATTTCCTGGACTCCTGGCTACTTAATCCACCTGGGATTAGCCTCAGTTTTCACCATCCCAAGAGGGGTGTCTCAGCACTTTTATTTTATTTTATTTTATTTTATTTTATTTTATTTTATTTTACTAAAGGAAACAGGAAAATGAGGGTTCCTTCCTCGTCTTCCCTACACCTCCTATTCCCTTCCCCAAGCAGAATACGGCCCTGACTTCTCAGGCTCTGCTCAGCATTTCTCAAAAGGCATCATCACTCTGAGCCAGATAATTTGTGATTCTCCAGGCCTTGAAATAAACTTGATCTGATTAGTATTGATCACCTAAATAAAAATAATAATAATAATAATAAAAGGGACTTGTTTATTTTCCCAGGGAAGAATTTTATTTCCCCATCTCATCTCTTTACTGTCAGCTCTTTTCAAAGCTATAAAGGCACCTTGGCTCCATACCAGGTCATGCCTGTGGGATTTCACTGTTGTGGAACAGAGGGTGGGGGGAAGAACCTAAACTTTGTCAGCTGCAATTTCCCAGTGAAGGAATGAAAGAATACCAGGTTCCACTCATACCTTGACCATGAGACTAGGCTTCAAAAGTTTCTGAATACTGCTTTGAACTTATCCAGTCATCTTTCCAGACACTTTAAGCAAGCAAATCTTCACATTAAAATGATTTGGGGGGGGAACCCTCCAAAATGCCTAAAGAAGTATGAAATATCATTTTTACAGCCAGCTTTACTTGGAGGAGATTCTTTCAGTATTAAAAGGATCTGTTTAAAAGCATTATGCAAACAGGGAAATTCTGCTTCTGAAATGGAGGAAGAGACTGGAAGGAGTTAATATACAAATTTGCTGGAAAGATCTCTTCTGCTTTTCCCATCTGGGAAAACACACACCTGTGCCTATCACCACTGCCCCTAGTTATTCCTGTCTCATGGGACCTATAAAGTCTCCCACTCATATGTTCCTGGAGCATCGTAGACCCCAGCATTTAGCTTTGAATCTTCAGAGGCCCTCATCCCAGATCCCCACCCTCACATCTCATTTCCACCCAGTCTCTGGATCTAAAATTAGCCCATTTCCCAGAGTGCTCAGTCTCATCTCCTTGGTTCTTCACTCTTTCATTGGGTTGGGTTCCTGGCTTTCAATACAAGAATGGGGCAGAAAAAGCCATCACTTTAAACAGAATTCCATTCTTCTCCAGGTCCCCAAGGAGGCCATGACATAGCACAAGTATCCAGTGACCAGCAGCTGCTGTTACCAATTTGTCACTGTATCCTGACTTGGCTGGGGGATCCTGGCCCCGTGCCCCCTTTCCAGCCCTTCAACAACTCCTGAGATTTCTCCTTCCCCCACAGTGCCCTCTCAGGAAAACCAATGGGAAAATGAGAGTGTGGGGCCTTTGCTAATTAAATGTGCTCAACCTCAAAATACACAGCATGGGTCATTGTGGGTTATCTACTCATTTGGCAAGACTGAACATGTGCTATATGTGAAATAGCCAGAAATGTGAAATAGCTAAATGTGAAATAGCCAGAAAATAAGAAAGTTCATCTTTGATGACCTTTTGAAGAATTTTGCAATCAAAAATATCTAAGGGAAAAACTATTTTTATTTCAGTAAAACTTTGTCTTGTCTTCTTAAATTTGGTGTTATTTATTTTGAAAGTCGCATTATTTTCATGCCTAGCGTCTCTTAGTGTCTTCTCTGACCCCACATATCACAGAAACAGCACGCAGTCAGGAGTCATTGTAGAGGAACGATTAGCACCTAGGTGTCCTAGCTGGTTGTACGAACTTGTTTAAATTGTGTAACTTCTTTGGACTGTCATTTCTTAATGTGTCAAATAAAAATTGATGTCAGTGCTTAAAATCACTTTCAGTTCTAAAAGTCCATGATGCTACAACTTTACAGTAATTTAAATTCCTATACATGAAGCAGCCGAGGTTTAAAAATTATAATTAACTTATTACTGTCATCTTGGCTGGAAGCCTTGGAAGCCATAGTTGCCCATAGGGCACAGATGAAGCTTTAGCATGTGCTTTTGAATGGCTCCTCCCTCGGGATATGGCACATGACTCTGTGGCTTGAAGTGGGATGGAGAATGCACCCTCCCTGAAACAAAGGACTCTTTAGGGTCGGGATGTCCAATACAAACTGTAAACTGGAAGAGACCACCATGTTCCAATGAAAGAGTCTGATGAAAAACAGATCCTGGGCCCATGGTTGCAGAGTTCCTGGGGACTGCTCAGCTCCTACTCAGCATACCGCTCTGCTCTGTCAGTAATTGAGAAAATGGAAACGACCTTTCCTGGCCCCATATCCAGACCCAATCCATCCACCCCCAGGGGGAACCTTGATCAAAGTCTCCCTGGGCAGTGACCTCTTGGGGAATGTAGTAAATCCTATCCAGTAGGTAATCTTTAAGGAGCCTTCAGGCTTTGGTGCCTTGTGACTCAAAACCTGTGGTCTTAGGGATAGGAGGTTGATTTCTAGGGAATTAGCCAAAGCTAATTCTGCAACCTCAATGTCTCTCAGTCATTGGCTCTGCCTCATGTGGGGAAGGCGAGCCACCCAAAGTCGAAGTAAGCAACAGTAAAAGAACAGAAACTTCAGAACACTGACATTTTGTATGTGGTTTGGAAGGAGGTATGTGCAGTTTCTGCCCAGAGAATCCAAGAAAGCTTCCTAGAGGAGGTGGGAGCCTGGGAGTGTTTTAAAGAGGGAGGAGGAAGGCAGATTGATAGATATGAGGTTAAAAAGAGGCTTTCCACAGGCAAACCCAAGCTGATTAGCTGCCTGAATGCTAGAGGCTGTGAACCCCGGGGTACCCACTCAGTGGGTGGGCTGTGCTATTGTGTTAATTACCCATGGACCCCCAGAAAGTTGTGGCCTGTGCTACCTGGGGTTGGACTGCTGTTACTTCTCCCTTTAGCCTGGGGCAGAAGGCAGCCATAAGCCTCAGCCTGACAAGGACACAAAGCAGAGGTGAAGGGGAAGAAGTGAAGGACACGGAGGATGGTGGAAGGCCAGTTGTCCAGAAGCCTTCACCACCCACCCAGCTGCCCTTCTTTTCACCCTCCCCTTCCAAGGCCCTCCAGAACAAGCGCTTTTCCCGCCAGATGTTTTGAATCTCCTTTCCCATCCTAATTAAAGACAGCTTTTCTTTCTGCTTGGGAAGGAAGGGGAGGAATATGCCTTGCAGCCCTTTCCCTTCTCTCCTCCCTCCTTCCTCTGGGGTGAGACGCTCTCCATTTCCAAGCAAAAGATGGGGTCAGATGGTTCACCCAGCCCCTTCCCAGCAGAAAGCCAGTCTCAGGACTCCAGCTCCTTTTCCTGGTAGGGGGGATGTGGTCCTCACTGCATCTCCCCCATCCTCTCCCCTACAGCACTCACCTCAGTAAGATAGCTGCAAACCCCACTTCCCCAGAGAAGCTGCACTTTCCAGCTGTCAGTGGGGGAACAATGCCTCTGTCTCAGAGCAGACCTCTTTCCCAGGAGAGAGTTGTGGCCAGTTAGAGGAATTGTTCACTTTTCTCGCCAAGTACCACTGGAACCACTCAATTAGGGATAATTGCAGTTCAGCACCAGTTCCCAAGGGTAGCCATATAGCATCAGAAATCCTGTCCAGATGCACCCGTGGGCCTGCACAGTCTTCAGCCAGCCCCAGTGCTTCTGTCAGTCCAGCTTGATATTCTGTAATTCTGAGGATTGTAGGGCAAATGTGAAAGGACCCTTAGAGAGCACTGTGGAGAAGCACCCTTTCATTGGCTTAGTAACCTACATTTTTCAGACCACCCAAGCCTGAGGATGAAAATAGGATCCCAAGAGCAAATACAGAACTTCTCCAGGAAACTACACTTGTGTTCTGTAGAACTTCCAGCCCCCTCTCAAATTTCTTTCAAGCAGCCCTGAGTTTCTGTCTCCCTTGGTGTCTCATCAGTAGCCTCAGAGCAGAGAATGTACATTATGGGCTCTGCAAGGCAGTCCTCGGGGCCACCATGTGACATCTGGTGCTTTTATCTTTTCCCACTCCAGCTTATTTGGGATAATGACTCCCATTGCTGCTGAAACTCTGTCACTGATGCCTGCTGGAGACATTTAATTCTTGCCAGTATCCAATGTCAAAGTCATTGCCGTCTGTGGTGGGGCATCCTCACCAGTTACAACTGAAAATCTTGGCACCAATGCTGCAGATGCCCTGCATGCTAATATCTCAGCATCTTTGTTTTTACTTTGCTCTTCTACTGGTCCCACAAAATCAGGGTGGCTTTCATGAAGGAAAGGGAATCTGGGGTGAGATGCCCTTTCCTCTAGAACTAGAGAGCCTGTGTCCTGAAAGCAAACACATGTGCCCTGACACTAACTCCATTCCATGGTTCCTTGTATAAATAGCTGGCAGACGTACCCCATCAGCCCTCCACATATAGCATGTTTTCAAAATCCCAGCACTCAGATAGTTCTAATTCACGCTGAGACAGATTCAGAATTGCTATGACTGTGGTAGTTAAGAGCTTGGGTTTGAATCCTGATTCTACCACTTACTAGCTCTGACCTTAGTTTCCTCATCTGTAAAATATGGAAGATAAGAATTCTTATGTCACAAAGTTGTGTTAAAGGCAATGCATGCAACTTAACCTATTGTTTAAAATGTGGTCAATAAATATTAACTATTATAATTTTTATTAATTTTTTCTTAATGAAGAAGAAGTTGAGGCTGAGATGGATGAGGTGACTTATCTACTACATAGCAAGTGAATGGCAAAGGCAAGTCAATGTACCTCCAAGCATCTGGCTTAAAGTTCAGTCTTCTTGGATAGCATCATCTTTCCATAGCTCCACAGGTGAACTTCTACCAGAACTGTATTTGCTTAGCAGTTTTTTCCCATTTAATGTCACTGGT
Source organism: Zalophus californianus (assembly GCF_009762305.2). NCBI lineage: Eukaryota > Metazoa > Chordata > Mammalia > Carnivora > Otariidae > Zalophus > Zalophus californianus. The sequence continues at coordinate 175,129,136 of NC_045597.1, read as the reverse complement.
GAACCTATGCTAAAAAAACTCAGTATGCAAACAGAGTCAAGGAAAGGCAAGAAGGAGGTGAAGAGAAAGAAGACTATAAATTCTGATAAAGTAGAGAGAATCATCCATGAGTCATCTGATGGTGGCCAGCCTCTTCAGCTCCTTGTTTTATGGAGGAATTCAGAAGACACTTGTCCTTCACCTTCAAAGGAAAATCATGAGGCTTGGAGACTAGTCAAGTTGTGCTCAACTCCTGGCACACTGACCAACTGTTAGTTGGGGTCTTTTGATAATGCATTGACTAACCTATATAAGGGAACAAGAAAGGATTTGGATAATTGTTGCCTTATTGAAAAAACTCAAACTTGAGAATTACGAAGGGAAAAGAACTTTGCCAAGGTGACACATCCAAGATCTGGGCAGATCTGGAACAAAAGCGCAGGTCTCATGAATGTTTTAATGTGATCTGAATCTAAGATGTTTTCCCAAAGGCTCCAGAGTGAGGCCCTGAGAAAGGACACATGTCCCCACATCTCAGTAACATGGAGGGTTGCTCTGGTAGAACAACCAGGCTTATGAGGCTGCAGACCAAACACAGGTAGCCAGTGGGGAGCCAGGAAGCCCTTACTCTTGTATTCTTCTTACTGTTGAACCTCAAGTACTCAGACTTTGGTAGAAAGAATGTTCTCCAACAGGCTAGTTTTACCCTTTAATAAAATAGGTAGCTGTTTTCATTATGGTAATTTAAGGGAGGCACGTTAGTGCTCTGTGCTTCCTATCTATTGTATAACAAATTAAACTTAGTGGCTTCAATGATAAACTTTTATCAAAATTTCTGTGTGTCAGGAATTTGAGAGGAACTTGGCTGGGTGGTTGTGGCTTGAGATCCCTTTGAAGTTGCAGTCAAGATGTCAACTGGGGCTGTAGTCTTCTGAAGGCTTGTCTGGAGCTGGAGGATCTGCTTCCAAGATGGCACACTCACACAGCTATGGACTGGAGGCCTCAGCTCCTCATCACATGGAGGTAAAGGGCCAGCCCTGGCAGCTGACGTCCCCCAGAGGGAGTGATCAAGAGAGAGACCAAGGAGGATGCTGCCTCATTTATGATTGAGTCTCAGAACTGTTATCTCTGCCATATTCTAGTCTTTAGGAATGAGTTACTAAATCCAGTTCACACTAATAGAAGGGGGAGTATCGAGAATTTGTGGAGCATTTTTTTCATGTGTCTGTTGGCCATTTGCATGTCTTCTTTGGAGAAAAGTCTGTTCATGTCTTCTGCCCATTTCTTGACTGGATTATTTTTTTTTTTTTGGGTGTTGAGTGTGATAAGTTCTTTATAAATCTTGGATACTAGCCCTTTATCTGAAATGTCATTTGCAAATATCTTCTCCCATTCTGTAGGTTGCCTTTTAGTTTTGTTGACTGTTTCTTTTGCTGTGCAGAAGCTCCACATCACTTGGCATCAGGGAAATACAAATCAAATACAAATCAAAACCACAATGCGATACCAATCAGAATGGCTAAAATTAACAAGTAAGGAAAGAACAAATGTTGGTGAGGATGTGGAGAAAGGGGAACTCTCTTATACTGTTGGTGGGAATGCAAGCTGGTGCAACCACTCTGGAAAACAGTATGGAGGTTCCTCAAGATGTCAAAAATAGAGCTACCTTATGATCTAGCAATTACACTACTAGGTATTTACCCCAGAGATACAAATATATTGATCTGAAGGGGACCTGTACCCCAGTGTTCATAGCAGCAATGTCCACAATAGCCAAACTGTGGAAAGGGCCCAGATGTCCATCGACAGATGAATGGATAAAGAAGATGTGATATATATTTATGTATACACACACACACACACACACACACACACACACAGTGGAATATTACTCAGCCATCAGAAAGAATGAATAACTAGCATTTACATCAGCGTGGATGGAACTGGAGAGTATTATGCTGAGTGAAATAAGTCAGTCAGAGAAAGACAATTATCATATGGTTTCACTCATATGTGGAATATAAGAAAAAGGGCAGAGGATCATAGGAGAAGGGAGGGAAAACTGAATGGGAAGTCATCGAGGGAGAAAAACCATGAGAGACTCTTAACTATAAGAAACAAACTGAGGGTTGCTGGAGGGGAGGTGGGTGGGGGGATGGGGTAATTGGGTGATGGGCATTAAGGAGGTCATATGATGTGATGAGCACTGGGTGTTATATGCAACTGATGAATTATTGAACTCTACATCTGAAACTAATGATGTACTATATGTTGGCTAATTGAATTTAAATTAAAAAAAAATAAAAATATGTGGACATATTTTAAAATCATCACATGCTCTATCAGCCTGAGCATTATCCATTTGTTTGAAATTTTACCTTGGTGAATTCAAGAGAAATTTAAAAAAAAAAAGCAAAATTCATTTTCAAGTCCAACAATTTAAATTTATGTCAATTGTGAGTGTATGGAATGGCACTGACCAAGAGTTGGAGGTTCAGGTTCTATTTTATACTCTGCCTCTGGCATGCCATAGGCCTTGGACATATCACTTCTTCTGGCCTCAGTTTCTTCCTTTGTAAAATAAGGTGCATGGACTAGATTTTTACAGAATCCCCTTTGATTTTGATATTCTTTCTCCCAATACTATCTATTATGTTTTAAGGTCCATTTATGACAATATCTCCTGTGTATGCTATCTAACCATACATATATGCATGTATATATGAACACATATGTATATATTTAACATGTTTTTATATGTGTCTCTATGTCAAAAGTCTATTTAAATAAATTTTTATGGCCCTTTAGTTTTAGAAGTAAGGTGAGGCTGTTTATGTTACAAGAACCTATTTTATTTGCCCACAGCAGCCAAAGCACAGCATGCTATTTCTATAAATGGGGCATGATGATGTTTTGTTATGAAATGCCTTTTGATGTAGGACAGCCACAGTCCAATGACTTCCAAATATATTTCAGCCTACTGTAAAGAATAAAATGATAGATCTTCTCTCGGCCACAGGGTCTCTGCACACATTTCCAGGAACTTGAGACCATTTACTAAATCCAAACAGAGAAACATTGTTTTAATGGTTATAGATGTGTCCACTCAGCTTTGAACAAGCCCTCCCGCCTACTCCTAGCCCCTCGTGTTTGAAGCCCAGCATGAATCAGTCAGCCTGGGTCACAAAAGAAGCAACATACCTGAGTGTCTTTTTGAGACAAAACACCAGCCCTCCAAGTTGTTCCACAGACCACATGTGACTCTTCCTTGACCCACCATTCTGCAGGTAAAATATCCATTAGTCAGGGGGTTTCTTTATTTTCCCCAAGGACTATCCTCCTATAGAACAAAATATTAAGGAGAACAATCTTTTAAACTATAAAGAACAATTTAGGAATTGAAGAAACTGAAGGTATTGTTCTATGGGCTTCTCCAGTCTCTGGGTCTTCCCTAGCAGTCCTACTGTGCATATACATCCCAGGGAACTATTCATACAGGTGCAGAAGAGGGTCTTGCTCAAGGTATTCACAGTGGTGATGTTTGTAGTCATGGGAGTTAGATTCAGTTAGGTGTCCGTCTTCAGGGAATTGACACGTACATGTGGTAGATGCATAGTGCGGATACTGATCAAGGACTAGAAGTGTACCCGTTATCTATTGCTGTGTAACAAGTTACCCAATTTAGGATCTTAAAGCAACAAACATTTATTATCTTGCAGACTCTATGGGTCAGGAGCCAGCATAGCCCAAGTTGGGTCCTTTGGCTCAGGACCTGTCATAATAGGGCAATCAAGTATTATCCAGAGCTTTAGTCATCCCAAGGCTCAACTGGACTGAGGGAATGTTTACTTCCAAAGTCACTCATAGGCTGTTGGCAGGATTCAGGTTTTTTTGTGCTGTTGAACTGTGGGCCTCAATTCCTTGCTGGCTGTTGGCTGGAGACCTCTCTTCAGCCCCTGCCATTGGGCCTCTGTAAAAGGCAGCTCTCAACATTTCAGCTGGCTTCCATCAGAGTGAACAAAATAAGAAAGCAAGGGAGGAAGATGGAAGTTTTTTGTAACTGAATCTCCTAAGTGACATCCATCACTTTTGCCACCTTCTGTTCATTAGGAGCAGGTTACTAGGTCCAGCTCACATGCAAGAGGAGGTGATTGCTCAGGGCATGAACACAACAGTCTGGAGCCACTTTAGGAGCGGCCCACCACAGGAAGTGACAAAGTAAAGGACCACACAACATTAAATACAGTGCTTCACAGAAAAGGGTAAGAGCTGGGATGAAGTCCTCAGTTTAATTTACAACCCGTGTAAATTAAAATACAGAGGAAGCAATGGTAGATGTTTTACAAGGACACAACAGACTCAAGGGCATATACCAGTTCCATGGCAATGTTTCCCTGCTGGGAACGGAGAGCGGAGGAAAAGTGAGAATAAATAACTACACAAATCCAGAGTGGGGCCTTGCTGACACAGGAGAAAATGGTGGACTGGGAACTCAGGACCAAGTTCAACTTTCTGCATCTGAGGTTCAAAAGAAAGGGAAAGTAATGAAACAAACCCTGTACGTCTCCTAATACTCATGCCCTAACAGAAGGTTCTCACCAAGATCCCACACCCCAATATCACACTGGATTAAAGCCACCTCGAGAGCTCAGAGCTCAGAGACTTCTACTGGGTAAAAGTGGCATCTGTGTCATTGTGGCTCACTTTGGAGTTGGTAAGAAGCTCTAAAAATTCGGTGTGCAAAAGATGGGCCCACAGGGTGACCAACTGTCCCAGGACCAAAGGAGTTTCTAAACATGGGATTGTGAACACTAAAATCAGGACAGTCCTGGGAAAACTGGGATGAGTTTTTTATTAGAGAGGATTTTGAATGCTGAGGTAAGGAGTTCACCTTAACAACATGGGGAGCTTGTGAAAAATGCCAATTGCAGCACCTTCATAGGAGACTGGGATTCAGTGTGCCTGAGCTAGACCAGAAATCTGCATTTTAAGCAGCATCAGAATCCCTTCTAATATAGTTGGCCCATGGGGCACCTTCTGAGAAACATTACCATGGAAGGAAACTTTGGAAAGGTATTGCTGGTAGCATGAAGGCTCTAGCAATTCTCAAGTTTGTGATCACAAATCCTATGCAGACTTCTGAGAGTAATTCTTCATTACCTGTTGATAATCTGAGGGCTCTAGTTCACAGTTCACTGATTTCTAGAATTTGTCTTCCATATAACACAGACCCAGATCTAGGAGGCAAAGTTCAGGATGGGGTCAAGACAGAAGTTTAGGGGAGAAGATTTCCCTGACTGGCTGTTACAAGAAACCACACCCCATGGCTGGATTAGCCAGCTACAGAAAAGTCTCCTGAAAGTCACCCACCCCACAGTGCTATCTGAGGAATGTGCTAATAAGATTAGAGTGAGAACCTATAGGTCTTCAGGAAGGAGGCTGCCTAAAATGTAATCTCTATACAATATTTTCCATATTTGGAAAATAAAAAGGTTACATTAAGTGTATTGGGAGGAGAAAATGCGATGAGGTAATGATGAAGGCCCAGTGGAATCTAGCTGAAGGAAGGTGGGGAGTCCCGACATCACGGGGCTGCAGATCATGAGTGGCAGCAGGTGTACTTAGGTAGAACCATCCTTATGAGGAAGAGTGTGTCAGACCACAAAAGTTTGTCAAATACTTCTAGTGACCCATCGATTGTTCTAGCTCTATTTTTATATTCACTAAATAGCCTTTTAATCTCCCCTTATTCTTTGTTCTTCAAATGTAGACTGAATAACTTCTGTATGAAGGGTACATAAGGGCTTAGAGTTGTTTGCATCCTACTTAATTTTTTAATTGGATTTTAGGTCTAATGAAGGTAAATTCTAATTACCAGAAGACCAAGGCAAACAAAGTTTATTGGTGGATTCAGAAGTCATCTCTAATGGTAAGAGCTTGTCATGGTTTTAGATTCCCCCTAGAGTGGACCCTGAAATAAGAATTCAAATACCCTTGGGTTATTTAGGAGGATTTCCCAAGAAACACATGTGGAACAGTAGAGAGTAAGACAAGGAAGGAAACTGTTAAAAGGTATATATCAAGCCAGTTACCATTAAGGGCAACTGGCATTACAGGCTGGTTGGGAACTCTGAAACAAAATAGACACTATACTGTCCATATATAGAATACGCTTCAGAGTTACTCTAAACACGGGGTATTCATCCACTAATTCTCCATCTGTCATCAGTTGAGAGTTGCTTCTCAGGGGATTAAGTCTCAGATACTTCTGTTCTGTCCTATGTGAGGGCTGAGCATGTTCTAATGACTGTTCAGAGTCACAGATGTTTTCCATAAACAGCCTTGAGACTGTAGGGATGAATACCAGGGGGATATGGGTGGGCTATCAACAGCACCTGCTCTAATAGCTCAAATTTGCTGCAGGCTTATAGGATTCCATGTGCCAGATTAAATGTGTATCATCTCATTTAATATCTGATTAATATTTCCCATTTCCCAGATCAGGAAACAGATGTAGAGTGCAAAGTGACTTGCTTGTGGTCACACAGTCAGTTAATAGTATAGCTGGGATTTCAACCATACAGTTCATCTTTAGAAATGAAGCTTTTGGCCACTTCATTCTACTGGATCCTAGAAAAGTTTATATCTAGCTGAGGGAATAGAAATAGATTTCAAGATATGAGTGTAAAAACCACCTGCTTCATGAAATGTGGATTGGATTTCAGTTTGGGATTCAACACTAGTCACAAGTATGGACATGTGGATGAAGTTCAAGAATCATCAAGGGTCCTATTTGGCTGGAATATAAATCACAAAATAGTTGAGAGTAAGCAATATAAGGGAGGATTTTGAATGCCGAGGTAAGGACTTTACATACAGAGGTGGGGCAATGAGGAACTCTTGAGGCTTTTTGAGCAAGGGCATGACAGGAGGTGGGCTTGAGTAACATTAAAGAGTGTTGATAATATAAAACATTGTTAATCAAGTAACACTGAGCAGAAAACAGTGAATTGACTGGGTTGACTAAAGGAGAGGGGAAGGTGGAAAACCAGGTAGGAACTATGGCAGTAATTCAGAAATTTGAGGATACTTCTTTTAGAGGCCCAGAGTCAATGTGAATGGGCATGAACAGACGCAAAGAGCAGTTCTGATAAAGACTTCTAGACCAGATCATGGACCCTGAATGTTAAAGGACTCTAGAAATCGCAGACATCAGGGTCATTGGTGGAGCACACTGGAGAGAGGGACCAGACTAACTAGCTTTGACTTGGGCATGGCTGGACTTTCTAGCTCCACTTCGGCATCTGGTCCTAAGCTGTCCTATTTAGAGACAGTTTAATATTTTCACTGTGGGTTGACCAGATTCCACGTGAATTGATGTGATTCATTTCGCTGAAGAGAAAAGATCAATGAATGATGGTCTGATAAATCAATTTACCATGACATTCATAATAGCTCCTGAAATAGTCAGATGATAGGCTAGTTGACGCATTGTCTTTCAAGAAAGGGACTCTTTTCTCTCTCCTTTTGAGATAGCTATGGAATGAAAAGTGATCAGAACCCTAAATGCACACCTAGTCTGAGATTCCATATTCACCTTTTGTCTGGATATTTTATTTTATTTATTTTTATTTTTTTATTTTCTGCAATTTTATTTTATTTTAAAAAAAGAATTTATTTTTTTAAATTTATTTTTTATTATTACGTTCAATTGTCTGGACATTTTAATTGAAATTCTCAGCTATGCCTTTTTGCTGATTACTTTTAAATTCATATTTCCAAAACTCATCTTTTCCCTTAAATATAATTTCCAGCTGCCGGTTAGGTGTCCCCACCAGGACATTCAGCTAGCTCCTCAAACTCAGCATCGTCAAAAATCAAGCTTGTCACACGCTTCTACAAACAGATTTGTCTTTCTGACTTCCTAATTTATAGTAATGATCCTATAATTCCCCAACTTGCCAAGACTCAACCCTGGGAATTGTCTTTCAGTCCTTTTCAACCATCCATTCCATCTAATGGATGTCAAAACCCGTTGATTCTACAACTACAATATCTCTTAAAATTGGTGGACTCATCTCTTCACAGTAGTATAGTATAGTATAGCATATTAATAGTAATAGTATAGTAATTAATATAATATAGTAACAGTATAGTACAATTTTGGTATAGTAATTAGTATAGTATAGTAATTAGTGTAGTAATAATAGTAGTATAATAATTAATGTAGTATAGTAATAGTAGAGAGTAGTAATAGTATAGTAATTAGTATAGTAATAGTAATAGTATAGTTCAGGTTTTCTTTGCCTATTACTTAACTTCATACCTGGAATAAATCCCCATTCCTTATACTGTCATCTGTCAAAATAAATGGGGGCTCATCTTCATAGTATTTTTCTGCATTTTGTCAATTATCATTGATAATTAATGATTATCAGCTGCATTTCAGATGAGAATACAGTGGTACAAGAGAGGTTAAGTGACTTTCTCAAGATAACCTCATCAGTGACAGGACATGAATTTGAATCTTGATCTTTGTCTTACCTGTGAACAAAGGGCTATGTTGAACATCCTGGCTTCTTTTCTAAATTTTGAGCTCCTCAAAGTGTGGGTTGTTTTGTATAACCATGTGATTCTTGCACAATGTGTTACTAATAGTATCTACTGCTTGATTTTTTTTTTTTTTAAATGAATGAAGATTCTGCTTGATGGTAGCATTCAGGGGAACATGAAGCTGGAAGTCATTTGGTCCTGATGTTCTATAGAAGGGAGATTGTACCTAATCCAGTCTGATGACAGGCTTTAACCATACCAGATTGTTTAAGTAGTATCTGCCTAGGGTAGAAGGGACCCAAGAGAAATCAGGTATGCATACCTGGAAACTCACACTCTTCTTAACCTAACAAAAGAAGAGTCAAAATTGGGGACTTGAAAACACAGAGTGCATGTAAAAGAGTGTTTGCAAATGTAGGTGGGGCAGCAGCTCTCTGGGAGACCCAGTAAAATTACTTTCTGGCTGAATGAGCTTGCAAATCCTTTCTTAAGGCTGAGCAGTGCTACTTCATGCCTCTACCGCAGGCATTTCTCTCTGAAAAACCAACGACCCAAGAAAGCAGTTGGTGGTGGGAGGAGGGGGAGTCCCTGAGCTAATCCTCCAGGGTTGCGACAGAAACACGGCTGCTTTGGATTCAGCCTGGGGAGATCAAGGGAAACCATGACTGCTCTGTTTGGAGAGTCCCGTCTTCAGCTGGCACCATTCTGAGCACTCAAGTTCTCTGTCAATAAGCACTTTACAGGGGAGATAAATGGATTTGAAGCTGAGGATGGGAGGAGGAGAATAAACACATTATCTGAGCCCTTCCACCAAGCCCCTTCACTGACATGCTCAAGGACTCCGACCATGTGGTTAGCAGAGGCTGGGTGGGAGAGAGGGACACTCTACCCCTGTGGGTAAGGCAATTTTACAGAGGTCTGGTCCAGTCATAATAGACAATATTTGAGACCAGGCTCTGTACTTTGCTTCACCCACAGGGGTGCCAGGTATTGTGCTATGGGATCTAATATCAAATACTAAGTTAGCCACCATCTCAACAGCAAGACTAGAAATAACTGACTTCTTGCAAAAAGAGAGCATGAATATTCATTCTAGATGGGTAGGTGGATGGCAATATTTTGCAAACACAGAATGTGAAATCAAACACATGGGCAAATTCAGGAAAATTTGACTGTGTTTTTTTTTTTTTCTATAACGACATCCCTTCCCTACATACTTTTAAATGCAAGAAAAATCCTTCCCAAGGAAGTATAGGTTTAGGGAAGGGTAGATTCAGGCACACTCATGTCTCAAGATACTAAGTCAATCAGTACTGGCTTTATTTTATTAAACATGACCTCCCTCCAGAGTCCACGCTGAGGAATCAGGCACCGGTATTCAGTACTGAAGAATACAGTTTTGAAAAATGATATATTTTGTTAGATTCCCTTACAGTGTAACTTGGGTGTTCCTCAATCCCCTAGAAGAGACTTGTCCTTTTAGTAACATCACTAGTACATCTTTATCAAATAGAAGCAGTTTCCTAGTTCTAGTACATTCCTTGTCCCACCGCATTTGCTGATATGGTGCATGCACACCCCATTTTGTTGCCCTTCAGTCTATGTCACCCTACTTCTACATGCTTTGCAATCTGGTGGCTACCTATAGCTCTGGTTTTAATATGTTACCTCCTCTTGCACCCCAGGGTCAAGAATTTCTTCCCTTTCCTTCCCATTATTTCCTGTCTTTCTCTTCTCTCTTTCCTAGTTCTTGTTCCCATCATCTCTGAGCTGGACTATGGCTATAACATGCTTCTATCTATCTTTTTACATTACCTCCATAGTGGATACTATGAAACAGGAACTTTCCCTGTCATCTCACTACGAGCCCACTTACCACTAATACCCCAACACCCCTCCCTTTCCCTTGCCTGACCCCAGATCCATATAAGTAGAAGACAGGGGAGGAGTTGAGGGAGGAATCATCATTTCAGGGACTTGTAGCCTGGGTGGGGACTGTAATATATCCTTCTTTCCTAAGCCAAGTGAAGGAGCTACCAAGAGAATCACTCTTTGAGACTCTGGATGCTCCAAGAGATAAAGATTAGGATTCCAATCTCTAATTAGAGGTTTCTTGGGTAACAGAGTTGATGAACTTGACAACCTTTCTTGCATGCATCTCTCCCCAACCCCCACCTTCACCCCTAGCAGGGAAAAAGAAGACTGGACGGAGAAGAGGATATAGCCTCCCTCACTTTGTGTTGCTACGGAGACATGAGACTTCTCTGGGTCAAATGCCCACCACAGAATGGAGCTGTGCTCATGCTGTTTGGCTGTCTTTTCTGCTCTCTTCCACCTGGGGAGGGCTGCCAATGGGCCCTGGTTCCCAGCAGCAATAGGTGGTGACACCAAGCAGGTAGGGGAAAGTGCTGTTGGAAATCATAAGCTGGAGACCAATCTCTCTAAGTCAGGCAACGGATACAAATCTCCTTCCTCCAAAGGACTCAAGAGGAAGCATTTGTGTGTCTGCTGAAGAAGGCATCTGTCAGCCACGTTAGTGAGAAAGGCTGAAACGGCCACGGGAAAGACAACTACAACCGAGACTACTACCCAAGCAAAACGTTCTTGTTTTTTCTGTCTTCCCACATCTGGCACGGGCTCGAGCCTTGAACAGGACAAGAGATATGTTGGCCCGAGGCAGAACGTTCCTCCACCACAACCCCTAGGCTGAAGAGGGGGAAAGAAGAGAACAAGTAGGCACCCCTCTCCTGGCCTCTTTAATCATAAACAACGAAGAGGAAACCCTTAAATGGAATATAAGATTCTAGCTTTAAATTGGAGCATGTCTACTAACCAAAAATGACCCCAACCTGGCCACCAGGAAGTTATCGTTCAGATGTCATTACAAGGCCAGAAAGGCATGGCTGAAGGCCTGGGGGAAACTCATCCAAACTACTTCCTGTTTGTGGCCACTAAGCAGACAACATAAAATAAAGGAGTTCTCATCATGACACACAAGTCTCATCATGTCACCCTGCTGACGAGGAGTTCCCCGAAGACTCCTTATTCTTTCCCCTACAGGATAAAAATGTACTCTTTGTATGAGTCACGAGGCCATCGGTGATCAAGCACCTTTTGCCTCCATGGTGTTACTTACCTCTTAATTCCAGGTTTGACATTTAAACAGTTATCCTAGCATATCAGGTTTTCCCACCCCTCTGTGTCTTTGCACACAGTGTCCTCGACCAGGAGAGCCCCTTTCCCAGGGAAATTCCATCAAGTCTTGGTTTAAGCATGATCTCTTCTGTTAAGCCTTTCCTAATGTTTGGAGGCAGCATTCCTTAGTTCTTCTGCCATTTCCCTTTGTACCTAGAGCTCAATTATTTTACTGAGCTACTCCTCATAGCAGTATTTGTGTGTCTGTTCTCTCACTAGACTCTAAGTTCTTTGAAGGCATCAGCTGTGTGCTCTCCCTCATAACCCCATGTGTGGGTGGGGAGGGGGTAGTTTGAAGAATAAATCTGGAGCCCGTGCCAAGAACATGAAATTTGCTTCAAAGAGACTGCCCTAAGTCTGTGATGATATGGCCTTTGGGCTGAAGAGAAAAAAAAAGCAAAACTGATTTTTATCTTTCAGGGTTCTTTCTATTTGATATATGTTCACTTTCAAAGTCTCTCGATTTGATGATATATCATGTTATTTCTAGTCATCTCTCCCTGGGTGGAAATCCAGTTTCATTTAGATTATGAAATTCTAGAAGGCAGGCCTTATCTTGCCGTGCATTTCACATGGCAGAGACATGTTTAATTCTATAGAAGATTTCCTAAAGTTTTACCTGTGCCAGACAACATGCCAAAGTAGCAGATATCCAATGAAGCAGTCATGGCCTCTGCTCTTCAGGCCTCCAGAGGCTGGTCCATCTCTGTCTTGAAAGGTTGTCCTCTTTGACCTTGAGGGAGGTTCCTGAGAGGGTCTATCCAGCGTCGAGGACAGAGAGGGCTGCCAAAGCAGCTGGGCCAGGCTACCCAGGGATCCACCCTACAAACACTGAGATGACGAAAGTCTCATCCAAATTATCCTCACAATCTTTCTTGGTTCTAGCCCTAGAGACTTTTTCATCTGTCATACTCAGTGTTGACAGCATGGTAACTGTGAACTAGTGGAAAGAGATGGATCTTAGAATCAGACATGATTGAATTCAAATTCAATTTAGCCAGCCCAGACTGAGCTGGTCAGATTTGTCATTCTTTTGTCCCATTAAATCTTAGCTAGGTTGACCCACCTTTTGTAGCCCTAATATAAATATAGGAGGGTTGTTGGGATTGAGGCATAATGTTCCAGATCATTTCCATGCCTTTCCCCATTCCTTCATTGGCTACTGCCCCATTGCAAGTGTGCCCAACACACACACACACACACACACACACACACACTCACTCCTGATGGGCCCTTTCTCTCACTTCTCAATTAACCCCTCTCATTTTCCCCGAGATTATTCCTCCACTATCGCCATCTCTCAAAAATCTTCTAAATTGCAACAATCATTTTTATTCTGTTCCTGTAAATGAAGTATTTCATGCCTTTGAGGCTTTTCACCTCAATATTAACATATGTTTCTGAAATTCTAAATATACTTAAGTCTGCCTTTACATTTCTTTGGTCTTAGAAATAGACATGGATCCATCCAGTCAATAGAGAGAGAGAGACTGGGTGTGTCTGTATGTATCATACATGTGTGGATGTTATAAGCAGACACATAATACGTGTAATAAATGTAAAGTAGAAGTATACTTTCTACTTCAAGCCCTTCACTCCCTCCTAGTCTTATCTTGAGGACAAAAGCTTTGCCTCCCTGCAAGCCCCCAGCTCCACACCCGCTTCATTCTTTAAACCTAGTTTTAACTGGGTCCTCTCAAGGAATCACACTGCAATACTCCGAGTGCAGAGGCCCAGGCTCCAGGCTAAACTCTGGTGTGTCTTTTAGTTAGTAAGGACATAAATCTTCCCCTTAGCTCTCTCTCAGGCCTTATTTAAATTGGTCAGATAGAGAATCCATCCATTTCTTTCAAGCCCAATCCATGAATAGCTGTTACCGCAAGAGTTTAAGGCATTAAGCATGTACCTGCCTGCACTTTGCAGTTCTTCCTTTCCTTCCCTCTGGGCATGCTTTCCAGTAGACAGGGGGAGAGGGGAGAGAGCAGAGCCTAAATAAGCTGATTTCTCTGGAAAAGCATTCCTCTCCATCTCTGCCATTTTAATAAAGCTTAGCTTGGGGAGAGATTTGGAGTCCTTCAAGAGCAGGCCCATTAAAACAATCGAGGAGTGTGTAAAACACAGCTCAGGCCCTGCCTGCCGGTCTTCAAACTGACGTCACCTCATAAATCCACAGGCTCTGTTCCTGGCCCCAATCTGCAAGGCACAGCCTGGACCCATCAGTGAGCTGCTTTCTCTGGAGATTAATTATATGTTCAGACAGAGGTCAGGTGGAGAGTCTTTAAAAGATTGCTTCAGTGTTTTGCCCCACCCCCTCTCGTTCGGGTAAAAAAAAAAAAAAAAAGGCTTCCCTGGCAGCCAAGCTGCAGAAAGGAACACCGTGTGCCTAGAGACCAATTCACTGAATGAGAAGGGATGCAGGCATCATTTGACCCACACAGACCCAGCAGCAGAGGAGGGCCTGAGAGCCAGGGTAGTGAAGGGGCTGTCCCTTTGGTTCTTCTTACCTTGTTGCCCAAAGGTCCTGGGTTTCTGATCTGTCCCCAGGGCAGTCTGTGGTCAGATCAGGAATGCAAGAAATTGAGAAAGGCACGGGGTTTAGGAGCAGCCAGCTGACAGAGGGACATCATTGAGGAGTGTCTGCTTCCAAGGGGCCATGGATGCTGTTGGAGGCCTTGGAGCTTCCTTGCCAGGACGAGTTGGGGTTTACACATCATCCACCCAGATGTGTCTCTGGGGAATCACACACACACACACACACACACACACACACACACACACACACACACATGCTCGAAGAAAGGACAGAAATCATTTAGTAGAAAACAGAAAAGAGGAGAGAAGGCGAGGTGTTACAGTTAAATGTGGGAGTGTTTCCAGAAGGAATATAGTCCACGCTGTGTGCTCTGAGGGCAGGATATTGGGGAATGGATTTTTTTTTTTTTTTTCTGAGAAAGTGAAGGGATTGATTAAGCTGTGGGGGATCAAAAACATTCTTCAGTTGGGTTCACAAAGTTTAGGAGGGTGGCAAACAGTGATCTGTTGATAAATGTTTAACAGTTGTCTCTCCAGGGGACAGAAGTCCTGGTTTCTGTAGTGTAAACACTCCCATCTACGCCGCTGACTTCAAGTCCCAGTGTGAGGCCTCCGAATGTGGAGCTGGGAAGTTTGTGCACAGTAAGCTCTTCTGAGCTGGTGGGAGCAGGCTCTGGCCCAGGCTGGTGGTAATAGCCACGCGAAGAAGTTACTAAGCTATGTTCTCCATTCTTGTGCCAGAAGAGGCTTCATGGTGCTGCTGGAAAAGTCGGAGCCCAGAGCGAGGGTCTATTCTGACCTGCCACCCACTCCTAGTTGTGCGTTTATTCTTTGTCCACTTCTCTCTGTGTGTTACACTTCAATAAAAAGTTGAAACATTAAACAGCATAAAATGGAGAAGTCTTCCCATCCCTTGCAACTGTAAACCTGTAGGATTTGGTGCCATCATTTCTCATTGCTCTGATGGTTCCTGTCTTTGACAAGGCATGGGCTTGGGTTGCATTGTCAGTGGGTGAAAAGAATTTCAGTCTGCAGCTAGTGTGTGGTCCCCTTTTTGAGGAATTGGAAAGAGAAAGCCTAGCTTCCTTCCAGGTAAAGGGCCTGATTGACATAGCCTGATGGGAATCATCGAGAGTTCTGGAATGCAGCTCCATTCATAGCCCTTGGCTCCTGTGCATGCCCCAAATAAACACAGACTGTTGATAGTGGTTTCAGATGAATCCCCCTGCAAGTACTGGCATAACTGTGCAGCCATGGGGCTTTACCCTCCAGGGAGGGAGCCCTGAGCACCACTGCTACACAGGGGATGGTGTTGGAGGGGGCCGGGGTGGGGGCACTCCTTGAAAGCCAATCACAGTGTCCTATGGTTTGTCAGTTGGCCTGGGAGCCCTGGGGCCTTCTGGGGAAAAGCTAAGAAGAGAGCACAGGGTGAGGCAGAGAGGGAGAGGGAGGGGGAAACCTTGCTTTCACAAGGCAGGGCAGGCTGTATGTGCCTGTCAGGGTCAGAACTGCTGGCTAGTTCCTAGAGTGACTTTCTAGAACGGAAGAAAGGAAACCGATGTGCACCGGCATGTTCACCATCTCTTTTCGACCTCGCAACAACACTGCAAGGCAGATTTCGTCACCATTTCTCAATGGGAAAACTGAGGCACAGAGTAAAAGGCCTGGCCCTGTGCCCCACAAATATTAAATGCTAAAGGTGAAATTCGATCCCACCCCCACCTGTGCCCAAGGCCCTGCTCTCCTTGGTCTTATGCATCTTTCTGGCATCTCTCAATAAAACCTTTGGCTCCACCAGCCAATCTAATCCACACCTCTGCTTTTCCTTTGTTTTGCTCTCTCTCTCTTGCAAACAACCCTTTGGTTGCTGCAGTGACTGACCAGGCTGATTGCGGTGGCCTCTGGTGACGACAGGGAAGGGGCGCTTAGCCTGCAGCTTCTCTGTAGGGACAGGTTCAATGCACTCTAAGCATCTGCCCGCGAGAATCTTAGCCAGCTTGGCACAGTGAGGCCCCCAGTGCAGCCTCCCTCCAGAAGATTATTAATGACACCAGTGATTTCTTCAGCTTCTGGCTTCGGAGTCCAGCAACCTGTGTTGAATCGACTCTGTGTCCTTCACCAAAGTGTTGATGCTTGTCAGCAGCTCACTCATGATCCAGGCAGGGCTATCTCTCTGTCCACTGGCCCTTGTGGCCATGTTCTGCCCTTTCAAACTCTCCCTGCACAAACATGAAACTCACGGTGGACCCCTCTCAAGAGCAGTCACTCCTTGGCGCTCATTCAGAATAAACAGGCAAGTGTCCGGACCCTACAACCCTGCCCCAAAGTGAAACGAAGCCTGCATGCCCACTGGCCACCTCTCCTCCTGTACCCACCCCATCTTCTGTGTCCCTTCGGTGCCTGCCCCACTGCCATTCTGTACTTACCCCTCCACAAAAAGGCAAACACTAAAATCCTGAATTGCTTTCTTTGAAGAACTTTTGTTGAGTTTTTATGGTTTAGATGTTCATTTTTCCCTGTTGATAAAGGTGGTAGTTTTGCTGGCTGTGAGTAACAGCAAGGGATTTTACGGTGGTCTGAGCAGGTCTCATTTTTGTTTTGCAAATAGGAATACATATAATAGAGCTTCGTAGATGCCAGTAATAATACCACCCAGCAACAGGTGGGCACAGTAGCTACCATTTATTGAGCACGTATTATGTGCTTGGCCATCTATTAAGTGCTTATGAAGATTATGTCTTTAATCTTCACAACAGCTCCATGAAGTGGAACCTATTATTATTTATATTTTCATATGAAGAAAATGAGTCTCAGATGAGGTAAGTTAAAATTTACTTAAGTTTTCAAAACTGGTTAAAAAAAAAAATAAGTCTGGCACGAGAATCTGTGTCCTTAACAAATGTTCTATGTTGGGACAAACCCCAGAATATGTATGTGTGTGCATCAAGAATATTAAGCTTAACTGTGTAAAATGACAATTTTGTAGGTCGGAAACTAACATAGGCAACCTTATTAGGTTCAATCTAAGACAGCACACCCAGAATCCCCTGCATGTGGTCATCAGACTCCATTTTCTTTGTATTTTGGTGCCTTCCACAGAACAAGCCCTCAATCTGTAGATGTTTCCCGAGCATTAAGAGTAAGGGATTGAATGCATATGTGACTGGGAAAGAGATATACGAATTACCAGAAGCAAAGGCAGGCTTCAATTTCAGGGAGAAGGAGCCTGGGGACAGGGCAAGTGGTGTGTGTGCACGTGCACATGCACCCGAACCACTGATGGGTGGGGGTGGGCATCCACGTCCCTTAAGAAAGCTCCATCCTGTCTCTACCTTCTTTGTGCAACTGCCTGACTACCCATGTTTCCATCCCATACTTCTCACTGCCCCCATGGAGGTCTTTTTATCCAAGTGTCAACCTAGTAACTCCAAAAAAAAGGACTGAACAGATGTTCTTTTGAAAAAGGACTCCCAAAACTCCTTTCTAGCACCAATAGTTTGAGTTGAGAAAGAACTGGTTTCAGTTGGATGGGAACTGACTCAAGAGAAAATCCTCCCATGGTCCAAGCCCCAGGATCAATCCATCTTCTCATTCACTTTTGCTTTCTCTCTTCTCATCACCTCTAGGATCAAAGTGATGTAACGCCAGTTCTTTGTAACCTTCAAAGCCCCAGGAGGACCTCATAGGGAGGGATTCTGAGGAGGTTCTGGAGGAGAGGCTGCGGGAGATCCATGTGCCTTGGGGTGGGAACTAGACCACCAGAGAAGAGGTGGGAAAGATCAGAGGTGGCTCAACCTTGCTAGAGGGAAGGGTACTGGGAGGAACAGAAGTCCTAGGGAACACGTTCCTTCAGTCACCGCTGAGAATGATAGAATAAGCATGCTAATCTGCCATTGTCCACAGGGTGAGCTGTAATGTTCCAGTTCCTTTAACTAGCCAGCCCTCATGTACGCATATCTAGTTCAGAGTAACGTGATCCCATTCAAAGAGAATTGCACATAAGTACATAAATATAGGAGTGTAGTAAAGATGTGTGCAAATATACAATAAACAGTGAAAACTGGTCACTCTGGGGAGGGGATATTGAAGAACAGTGGGGAGTAGATTATTAAGATTTTCTTTATATGTGTAAACACAGTTAGAATTGCCAAAATGCAGATTTCTTTTAAAATAATTTTAAATGACAATTTTTTTTACAAGGACATATATTTTATTGAGTATACAGTCTTAATTCTTATAAAATAATATATCTTCCATCATCAAGACCTGGACTTGCCCATAGAGTCACTGTGTTCCTCTTAATGAGGGAGATTTTTTTTTTTTTTTTTTGGAGGGAAAGTCAGAAGAGGAATATTGATTTAGGATTGCCAGATAAAATACAGGACCTCCAGTTAAATTTGAATTTCAGATAAACAGTGATTAATTTTTTAGCATAAGCAGGTCCCATGAAATATTTCCTTGGAATGATCCAGGGAGAACCTCAATGTTTACATGGGATATACATATTTATACTAAAACATTATTCACTGTTTACCTGAAATTTAAATTTAACTAGGTGTCCTATATTTACATTTACCAAACCTAGTAACCCTATTTGGGCTGCCACTATCATAAATGAGCAGCAGAGTTCTTAAGGAGCTGCTTTGGTCTGCACCTGGGGGGAAAGTGCTGTTTCCCAGGGCACTGTTCCCATCAGTGGCTCCCAGCTGGGATGCAGCAGGGAGGTGCTTCTAATTCATCCTGCCATGATACAACAATTATGAAAGTAAATTCATCTCCCAGTCTTTCACCTTCTTGCCCTATTTTTCCTCCAGATAAGACCATAAGTTTCCTAAATTTGAATTCCTCTTCTAGAGGTATTTTTAGAAACTTGACTGTAGAGAGATATTACAATTCTTTAATGTCCCAAATAAGCACATTACTAACCATAGAAGGCAAAGAAACTTGTTTTAGGCTTGGCCCTCAAAGAATTGGGATAGTATTTTATGAAGAAACTCCTCCACTATTTTTATTATATATCTATATGCTGCACAGTGCTGGGACCATGGCAAATCCTGTGTGCGCGCACGCAAATAAACGCACGTCTGTGTGTCGGTGTGTCTGTGTGTCTGCGTGTATGCATGCACATGTATAGTCAGAAATCCTCTCCTTTTATACACGGCCTTTCCACTGCTTGTCACTAATTGCTGGTGTTCAGATGGACATTATTTACATCGGGCTTGCAGAAAACCAAAGCACATGAAATTTCACACAGCTCTATTCATCAAGTTCAGGTTTTAGACTCACCAAGAAAGGTTTTTTTTCTTTTCCGTGGATGATCCAGGGATAACTTCAGCCTCAAACCATTTTTGTAGATCCACCCCAAAATGCAAATCTTTGAGAAATTAGCCTAGGCACCTGCCTCAGGAAGCTACAGTACTCTCCCCAGGAGGTTTAACGATGCAGAATCCTTTGATCCAGAACTTTCTAATGTCTAAGCCATTAGCAAAATTGCTTTTCCCATCACATCCCTCTTCACCAGACTCAATTAGTTCTGTCTATAGAGTTCATACCACAGATAGAAAGACAGATGCTTACCCTAGTTTTCAAGTACTCCTGTGTGTGTCTTGAATGTGAGCCAGGCTAGTGTGACAGTCACATTGGCTCTCCTGAACTCATGCCTTCATCGTACATTGTCCCTAGCCTCTCAAGTGCACAATAACTCTGGGCCAGAGGACTTGAATGAGTAAAATTTCTAGAGATATGTCACGTGGGGAGGAAATACTAATTTGAAGCCTGGAATGGTCCTGCAAAGTCATGTTGTTTATCCTCCTGTTCCCGGAAAACAGCAGCAATCATTATAAAGACAAATTCTTGGATAAAAGTAAACATACTAAAAGAGTCTGAGTGAGAGTCTACAAAAACTGAAATTGTTATAAATAAGGTTATCGAAAAGGGCAAGAAAAACAACATATGCACTTCTTGAGACTCTTGGAAAGAAAAGAATGCTGCTAGTTTGAATAATTAGGATTAAATGAGTCTAACTGCAAATGAGAGACCCTCTCAGTTTCCAGTTCATGAGGAATACCATCCCCATCTCCACCCGGGCTCTTCTGTTCTTGTCCTGCACCCTTTCTTTTTTCCCCTCCACTCAACTTCTTATACTAACTCTTTTCCTTTTCTTGTCTCGTCTCGTCTCGTCTTGTCTTGTGTTGTCTTGTCTTGTCTTTGGAATAATTTATCTGTTGTTCTAGAGAAAAGGAGCTGGGGAACTGGGCCCGTTGAGAACTCTGCTTGCCCTATAGGCCTGGATTCCAGAACACCACAAAGGCTAAAGTTTTGCTGTGAACTCATCTGGCAGAAAGGTTTCCATTTGCACACAGAACATTTTCAGTAAAGACAAATGTATCTTCCTACAAATAGAAATGAAATCTGAGTTCTTTAAAATATTGACCATGTTGATAATGCATCTGAACCCACCTAACACCCCTTCTCATGAAATTTTCTATATCTAGGAAGGATTTGCTAGAAGTCTTTTTTTATCCCCCCCTTAATTTCTCTAAGAGATCAGACAGCAACTAAGTCATCTTTTATGAATATATGCAAGACAGTAAGCTAAACTCAGTTGATGATATACCTCAGTAAGCAGCTGTTGAATGATGAAAGAATGAATGATGGATTTTCATATACTTTGTGTTCTGCTAGAAGGAGATTAAGTCCAGGTTACAGAATAAGGTGGTGGCAGAGAGAGACTTAGAACATTCTAATACATCACAGGATTTGCCTCATACACATCCTATATTCATAATGTGAAAATTTTATGCAAGCTACTTCAAATCTCTGAATCTCAATTCCCATGGCTATCAATAGGGATATAACATCTCTTTGGCCACCTCCACAATGATTATAATCAATGACACCATAAAGACCTCCACAAATATAAGAGACTAATATTACTAATTACAGTGGAAAAGGTTACAAACCCAAATTTGAAGAACAGACATGAATATATAATTCAGAGAAAAAGAAATACAAAGTATTATTAAACATGGAAGAGTCCAACCTCAGCAGTACTCAAGAAATAAGAGTTAAATTGAAATAATATATTTTACGGATGCATACATTTGGCTCCAGCCTTGGTATTCTCAACATCAGCCCTTCAGCTTCAGCTTCTTTCTTCTTCAATATGAATTCTGCCATCTCTCAACTTTTATGTAATTAAAATCATGTGATCTCATAGGTTCCTATCAGAAGTAGTCAACATAAAAACACTAGTAATATGAACGACTCATATTCATATGCAAAATCAGGTAAGTATCATACGTGTAAACTTCAATGATGAGTTCCCTGTGTGCTGTGTTAAAATTCTTCGTTATTTGAAGCAGGCATGTATACAACTTATTGAAAGAGTACAATGGTGGAATAATTAAAATGATTATGAAAGCTGTTAATTTCATGAACATAAAACAATTGCTAAGAATTTCCAATTAGCAAAATAAATGGGAAAATGCATTTCCAGTTAATACTAACATTAAAAGAATATTTTAGCTCAATAAATTTAGAAAGAGCATGCTTTTGGAGGTAATATGCTCATAAACATTTCAATAATAATGAGTCAGAATAATAAAATATCTTCCCGGATAGGCATATAATAGATCATAATTTTGATCTTTTTGAATTTTTTGGTATATTTGCATTTATAAAATAAAATTAACATGAAGCAAAATACAAAATAGCCTTTAAGCACTATATAATTTTTAGTTATTACATTAGATTCAGGTCGTGAATCGCTCAAGAAAATACAAAATTTACTTTCTAAATATAAAAGCAGAATGTTTACTTTGTCATCTCAAAATTAAGGAAAAAAGATCAACATCCTTGATACATTCCATATTGACATAATAAAGAATATTGGGGTGCCTGGATGGCTTAGTCTGTTGTGTCAGACTCTTGGTTTGGCTCAGGTTATGATATCATGGGTCATGGGATCAAGCTCTGTGTGGGGCTCTGGACTCTGCAAGGAGTCTGCTTGAAGGTTCTCTCTCTCTGCCCCTCCTCCCACCCTGCTATCTCTCTCTCTCTCTAAAGTGAATGGGTAAATCTTAAAAAAAAAAAAAGAATATCACATGTGAAGAAAGAAAAGTTTAGAGAAAAACTCAGCACTCCCAAAAACCTTACTTCACCACCCATCACAAATGAAAGAGATCCTTTTTAATATCACACTCAGTGTTCAGTAATGAGTGAATGAGCAATATAACACCTGACTATTCTGAGAAAATACTATTCTTGCATTATAGTTCAAAGTTTAAAAACTAATTTAATATTTCATAATAAAATGTATCATTATAATTAAATTTTTAAGCAAAATTCAGAATATTTTTGTATCCTCATGTTTTATTATATGATAATGATAATATTTGTCTTCACCTTTTATTTCAGACAAATATGATTTTAACATTCTCCCATTTTTTATTTGGCCAAAATGTTTATTCTACTAGCCTAATTATACTTTTTTAAAAGATTAAAATCAAATCCTTCCACTGGCAGAGTATAGTGAGACAGGTGCTTACATACACTGTTGGGAGAACATGGAACAATTTTTCTGGAAATTTATTTGCCAACATTTATGAAAAAGGAAAAAATAACCTTCTGAAATATTTAATAGATGGGAGCTTAGGTAATGGCTGCCTACATACATTTAGTTCCCATTATACCCCCAAAAATACCCAGGGGAAAAAATAAACTATACAAAACACATTAATTGACATAACTCCATTGCTGGTAGGAATGTCACATGGTACAGCCTTATGAGAGAAATTTGGCAATATTGAATAAAATCATGTACATGTGTACCTTTCAGCCTGGCAGTATCACTTTTAGAAACTTCCTTGAGGATTTGAAGGGTCATACATTCAACAGTATTTACAATTGCAAACCATGGGAAATGGCTTATATACCCAGATGTAGAAAAGTTGTTTCATAAACTATGTTACAACCACACAATGAAGTACTCTTTGCAGGAAAAAACACGGAAGAAAGAATTCTCTGGACTAAGGTTGAGT
Organism: Zalophus californianus; assembly: GCF_009762305.2. Taxonomy (NCBI): domain Eukaryota; kingdom Metazoa; phylum Chordata; class Mammalia; order Carnivora; family Otariidae; genus Zalophus; species Zalophus californianus. The sequence goes on along the minus strand of NC_045597.1, from coordinate 175,105,836 downwards.
GATTTTCAGGATATATTAAGTGAAAAAAAAGCAAACTACAGAAGGGTATAAATAGTATGCTACCTTTTGTTTAAGAGAGAACACAATAAACATGTATCTGCTCATAAACCCTCTGGTTCCATCCACGTCAGTACAAATGGCAAGATTTCATTCCTTTTGATGGCTGCATAATATTCCATGGTATATATATATGCCACCTCTTCTTTATCCATTCATCTGTCGATGGACATCTTGGCTCTTTCCATAGGTTGGCTATTGTGGACATTGCTGCTATAAACATAGGGGTGCACGTACCCATTCGGATCCCTACATTTGTATCTTTGGGGTAAATACCCAGTAGTGCAATTGCTGGGTCATATGGTAGCTCTATTTTCAACTGTTTGAGGAACTTCCATACTGTTTTCCAGAGTGGCTGCACCAGCTTGCATTCCCACCAACAGTGTAGGAGGGTTCCCCTTTCTCCGCATCCCTGCCAACATCTGTCATTTCCTGACTTGTTAATTTTAGCCATTCTGACTGGTGTGAGGTGGTATCTCATTGAGGTTTTCATTTGGATTTCCCTGATGCCAAGCGATGTTGAGCCCTTTTTCATGTGTCTGTTGGCCATTTCGATGTCTTCTTTGGAAAAATGTCTGTTCATGTCTTATGCCCATTTCTTGATTGGATTATTTGTTCTTTGAGTGTTGAGTTTGATAAGTTCTTTATAGATTTTGGATACTAGCCCTTTATCTGGTATGTCATTTGCAAATATCTTCTCCCACTCTGTCGGTTGTCTTTTGGTTTTGTTGACTGTTTCTTTTGCTGTGCAAAAGCTTTCTATCTTGATGAAGTCCCAATAGTTCATTTTTGCCCTTGCTTCCCTTGCCTTTGGCGATGTTTCTAAGAAGAAGTTGCTGTGGCTGAGGTCGAAGAGGTTGCTGCCTGTGTTCTCCTTTAGGATTTTGATGGACTCCTGTCTCACATTTAGGTCTTTCAACCATTTTGAGTCTATTTTTTTTTTTTTTGATGTAGCGTTCCATGATTCATTGTTTGTGCATAACACCCAGTGCTCCACGCACAATGTGCCCTCTTTAATACCCATCACTAGGCTAACCCATCCCCTCACCCTCCTCCCCTCTAGAACCCTCAGTTTGTTTTTCAGAGTCCATTGTCTCTCATGGTTCGTCTCCCCCTCCGACCTACTCCCCTTCATTCTTCCCCTCCTGCTATCTTCTTCTTTTTTCTTAACATATGTTGCATTATTTGTTTCAGAAGTACAGATCTGTGATTCGACAGTCTTGCACAATTCACAGCACTCACCATAGCACGTACCCTACCCAATGTCTATCACCCAGCCACCCCACCCCTCCCACCCCCACCACTCCAGCAACCCTCAGTTTGTTTCCCGAGATTAAGAATTCCTCATATCAGTGAGGTCATATGATACATGTCTTTCTCTGATTGACTTATTTCACTCAGCATAACACCCTTCAGTTCCATCCATGTCGTTGCAAATGGCAAGATCTCATTCCTTTTGATGGCTGCATAATATTCCATTGTGTATATATACCACATCTCCTTTATCCATTCATCTGTCGATGGACATCTTGGCTCTTTCCACAATTTGGCGATTGTGGACATTGCTGCTATAAACATTGGGGTGCACGTACCCCTTCGGATCCCTACATTTGTATCTTTGTGGTAAATACCCAGTAGTGCAATTGCTGGGTCATATGGTAGCTCTATTTTCAACTGTTTGAGGAACCTCCATACTGTTTTCCAGAGTGGCTGCACCAGCTTGCATTCCCACCAACAGTGTAGGAGGGTTCCCCTTTCTCCACATCCCCGCCAACATCTGTTGTTTCCTGACTTGTTAATTTTCGCCATTCTGACTGGTGTGAGGTGGTATCTCATTGAGGTTTTCATTTGGATTTCCCTGATGCCGAGCGATGTTGAGCACTTTTTCATGTGTCTGTTGGCCATTTGGATGTCTTCCTTGGAAAAATGTCTGCTCATGTCTTCTGCCCATTTCTTGATTGGATTATTTGTTCTTTGGGTGTTGAGTTTGATAAGTTCTTTATAGATTTTGGATACTAGCCCTTTATCTGATATGTCATTTGCAAATATTTTCTCCCATTCTGTCGGTTGTCTTTTGGTTTTGTGGACTGTTTCTTTTGTTGTGCAAAAGCTTTTTATCTTGATGAGGTCCCAGTAGTTCATTTTTGCCCTTGCTTCCCTTGCCTTTGGTGATGTTTCTAGGAAGAAGTTGCTGCGGCTGAGGTCGAAGAGGTTGCTACCTGTGTTCTCCTTTAGGATTCTGATGGACTCCTGTCTCATGTTTAGGTCTTTCAACCATTTGGAGTCTATTTTTGAGTGTGGTGTAAGGAAATGGTCCAGTTTCATTCTTCTGCATGTGGCTGTCCAATTTTCCCAACACCATTTGTTGAAGAGACTGTCTTTTTGCCATTGGACATTCTTGCCTACTTTGTCAAAGATGAGTTGACCATAGAGTTGAGGGTCCATTTCTGGGCTCTCGATTCTGTTCCATTGATCGATGTGTCTGTTTTTGTGCCAGGACCATACTGTCTTGTTGATGATAGCTTTGTAATAGAGCTGGAAGTCCGGAATTGTGATGCCGCCAGCTTTGCTTTTCTTTTTCAACATTCCTCTGGGTATTCGGGGTCTCTTCTGGTTCTATACAAATTTTAGGGTTATTTGTTCCATTTCTTGGAAAAAAGTGGATGGTATTTGGATGGGGATTGCATTGAATGTGTAGATTGCTCTAGGGAGCATTGACATCTTCACAATGTTTGTTCTTCCAATCCATGAGCATGGAATGTTTTTCCATTTCTTTGTGTCTTCTTCAATTTCTTTCATGAGTATTTTATAGTTTTCTGAGTACAGATCCTTTGCCTCTTTGGTTAAATTTATTCCTAGGTATCTTATGGTTTTGGGTGCAATTGTAAATGGAATCAACTCCTTGATTTGTCTCTCTTCTGCCTTGTTGTTGGTGTATAGGAATGCCACTGATTTCTGTGCATTGATTTTATATCCTGCTACTTTACTGAATTCCCGTATGAATTCTAGCAGTTTTGGGTTGGAGTCTTTTGGGTTTTCCACATACAGTATCATATCATCTGCAAAGAGTGAGAGTTTGACTTCCTCTTTGCCGATTTGGATGCCTTTGATTTCTTTTTGTTGTCTGATTGCTGTGGCTAGGACTTCTAATACTATGTTGAATAGCAGTGGTGATAGTGGACATCCCTGCTGCGTTCCTGACAGGGGAAAGGCTCTCAGCTTTTCCCCATTGAGAATGATATTCGTTGTAGGTTTTTCATAGATGGTTTTTATGATATTGAGGTATGTACCCTCTATCCCTATACTCTGAAGAGTTTTGATCAAGATAGGCTGCTGTACTTTGTCAAATGCTTTCTCTGCATCTATTGAGAGGATCATATGATTCTTGTTCTTTCTTTTGTTAATGTATTGTATCACGTTGATTGATTTGCGGATGTTGAACCAGCCTTGCAGCCCAGGGATAAATCCCACTTGGTCATGGTGAATAATCCTTTTAATGTACTGTTGGATCCTATTGGCTAGTATCTTGGTGAGAATTTTTGCATCCATGTTCATCAAGGATATTGGTCTGTAATTCTCCTTTTTGATGGGGTCTTTGCCTGGTTTTGGGATCAAGGTAATGGTGGCCTCATAAAATGAGTCTGGAAGTTTTCCTTCCATTTCTATTTTTTGGAACAGTTTCAGGAGAATAGGTATTAATTCTTCTTTAAATGTCTGATAGAATTCCCCTGGGAAGCCATCTGGCCCTGGGTTTTTGTTTTTGGGAGATTTTTGATGACTGCTTCAATTTCCTTAGTGGTTATAGGTCTGTTCAGGTTTTCTATTTCTTCCTGGTTCACTTTTGGTAGTTGATACATCTCTAGGAATGCACCCGTTTCTTCCAGGTTATCTAATTTGCTGGCATAGAGTTGCTCATGATATGTTCTTATAATTGTTTGTATTTCTTTGGTGTTGGTTGTGATCTCTCCTCTTTCATTCATGATTTTGTTGATTTGGGTCATTTCTCTTTTCTTTTTGATAAGTCTGGCCAGGGCTTTATCAATCTTGTTAATTCTTTCAGAGAACCAGCTCCTAGTTTCGTTGATCCATTCTATTGTTCTTTTGGTTTCTATTTAATTGATTTTTGCTCTGATCTTTATTATTTCTCTTCTCCTGCTGGGTTTAGGCCTTATTTGCTGTTCTTTCTCCAGCTCCTTTAGGTGTAGGTTTAGGTTGTGTATTTGAGACCTTTCTTATTTCTTTAGAAAGGCTTGTATTGCTATATACTTTCCTCTCAGGACTGCCTTTGTTGTATCCCAAAGATTTTGAACAGTTGTGTTTTCATTTTCATTGGTTTCTGTGAATTTTTAAATTTGTTCCAATATACCTTCTGTCCCTCTCTCTCTTTCTTCTTCTGGGAACCCAATTTTTCTAATATTGTTTCATCTTATGGTATCACTTATCTCTCGAATTTTGCCCTCATGATCCAGTAGTTGTTTACCTCTCTTTTTCTCAGCTTTTTTTATTTTCCATTTTTTGGTCTTCTATATCACTAATTCTCTCTTCTGCCTCATTTATCCTAGCATTTAGAGCCTCCATTTTTTATTGTACCTCATTAATAGCCTTTTTTATTTCAACTTGGTTAGGTTTTAGTTCTTTTTTTCTCCAGAAAGGGTTTCTCTAATATCTTCCATGCTTTTTTCAAGCCTAGCTAGTATCTTTATAATCATCATTCTGAACTCTAGTTCCAACATCTTACTAATGTCTGTATTGATTAGGTCCCTGGCAGTCCATACTGCCTCTTGTTCTTTTTTTGGAGGTGATTTTTTCCATCTTGTCATTTTGTCCAGAGGTGAATAGATGAATGAAAGAACAAAATCCTAACAGGGTAACGACCCCAGAAAAATATACACTAAACAAATCAGAAGAGACCTGAAATGGGGGGGTGGGGGGAGGGAAGAAAGGGAAAGAAAGAAAAAAGAAAAAGAAAAATATTTTTAAAAAAGAATATGATCAGGCTGGTGAATAGATCAGTGCCACACACTAGATTTTGGGTGTATTTTGGTCTGTTAGAGGAAACCACCTCCCAAAATTTTAAAGAAAGAAAAGCTTATATATGTACAAAAATAAGGGTAAATATGATGAAGGGATGGAATATGACTGTAAATATGAAAATTATAAAGATTTTATAAAAGGAATTGATAAGAAGTTGGTTGAAAATAAAAGAAGAGAAATTTAAAAAAAAAAGGGAGAGAAGGTGATCAGGCAGGAGACTAGAACAAAGCCATACACTAGAGATTTAGGGTATATTTTAGTCTGTTAGAAGAAACTGTATCCCAAAATTTTAAAAAGAGAACAACTTATATATATATATACATATATATATATATATATGTATATATATATACCAAAAATAAGGTTAACTACTATGAAGGGATAGAATATGACTCTAAAAATGAAAAATAAAAAAGATTTTTTAAAAAAGGAATTGATAAGATATTGGTTGAAAAAGGGAAAGAAAAAAGACAGTTAACAAAAATTAACTTTGTAAGATTAAAGAATCATGGTAAAAAAGCCATGAATTCTATGTGCAGTATTCCCTTAGTGTGGGAGTTCTGCCATTCTCATTGTTCGGTAAACTTGGTCTTGGCTAGCTGTTCTTGTTGATCTTCTGGGGGAGGGACCTATTGCCGTGGTTCTCAAATGTCTTTGCTGGAGGCGGAATTGCCCTGCCCGTGCTGCATCCGGGCTAAGTAATCTGCTCAGGTTTGCTCTCGGGAGCTTTTGTTCCCTGCAAGCTTTCCATACAGCTTTGGAGGACGAGAGTGAAAATGGCGGCCTCCCAATCTCCACTCCAGAGGAGCTGAGAACTTGGGGCCCTGCTCCTCAGTAAGTCCCCAGAGAAAAGCAGTCAATCACTCCCATCTCCCCTGTCTCCGGCCGCACTCCGTGCTCACCCGGCCTGTGACCAAGCTTTTCTATCTCCAGCACCCGACCTTGTTTGGAGTCTCCAAACCCAGGAGATCCCTGCGGTACACTCCCGCACTGCCCCTCCCCAGGGGGGGGGGGGGGAAGGGGAATCTCCCCAGATCTGCCGTTTGTTGGGTCCCTGCTGGAAGAACAGTGCCCCGGATCATGGTTTATGACAACCCCGAGCTGCGATCCCACTCCTCAGCTCCGTCTTTGCGGCCAGCCTCCCCCGCTCTATACCTGGGAGCTCTGCCACACTCAGGCACCCCCAGTCTTTCTGTGACCCCGAGGATTCTGAGACTACACTGTCCCCACGAGGGTTCCACCCCCTGCTTAGCCACTGGAGTGATGTCCCTCAGCGGAGCAGACTTCTAAAAGTTCTGATTTTGTGCTCTGAGGCTCTATCACTTGCCGGTAGCAGCTGATGGAGGCTCCCTCCCCCTCCTGTCTATCTTCCTGAATATTGCCTTGGATTCACTTCTCCACACGTCCTACCTTCCAGAAAGTGGTGGCTTTTCTGTTCAAAGAGTTGCTGCTATTCTTTTCTTCGATCTCCTGTTGAGTTCATAGGTGTTCAGAATGGTTTGATCCCTATCTAGCTGAATTCCTGGGACCAGACGAAATTTAGGTCTCCTACTCCTCCCCAAACCAACAATTTTAGACTAACATTGAACTTTAGTTCTTTTATTCAAAGAAGCATGGGTTAGCAATTTTGAAAATACTTTTTATGTGTTGAGCAAATAAGTGCATATATTGTGGAAAATGGATGCCATGTTTCTCACTCTTAGATAAGGAACCTCCAGCAATGGATAGCAGGAAGAATGGAATGAATCCTGTGCCATTGAATTGGAATGGAGGTATCCATGGAAACTCATAGTATTATAGATATTGATATAGATATTATATTTGCATACACATGAACTTGTATGTATGAATATATATGCATGCATACATCTGTTTTCTATATTTGCTGATAGGACCTAGTAACAATCATCCCCATAGCATGGATCTAAATGCCATTTGCCTCTAAAAGGAACCAAGGCTCTTTTGCAAAATGGCTGCTTCTGGGGCTGGAGCAGGGAAAAATACAAAACGAGATTAACATAAACTTTTGTGCCAAAAAGTAAGAAAGTGCACAAAGAATGATGCAGATATGTCAGATGGACACAGGAGCCAGTCCAAAAGAGCTTGGACTGGCAAAATCTGGCACAATCTGAGCATCCAAATAATCAAAGAATACAATCCACCGAAGAGAATAAAATCCATTAGTCAACACTGACATAAATGAATGAATGAATTAATAAAGAAATAAAGTAGATGAGAAAGGAATGTTTTTCTCATAGTAGAAAACTAACCAATAATCATAGAAAGAATGTTGGAATTAGAACATTACTTTTCAGTAATCACCATCATAATAATAATCGATTTAAACAAAATCTCCAATGGATGTTAAAACCAAAGTGTGAAAATTTGAGAAGTACCAGGATACTTCTCTAATCTCAATTTAGGTCCCCACCCCAAGGTACTTGCTGATTACAAGCAAGAAAATGACTTTTTAGTGGAGAAACTGGGCAGATACCTTCTTAACCAAATGATCAAGATTACCATGGCACAGGGCACCTGGTACCCGTGGCTCAGTGGGTTAAGCATCTGACCTTCTTGTTCAAGTCATGATCTCAGGGTCCTGAGATCAAGCCCTGTGTTGGGCTCCCTGCTCAACGGGGTGTCTTCTTCTCCCTCTTCCTCTCTCCATCCCCCTTCTTGTGTGCACACACTCTTTCTCTACTAAATAAATAAAATCTTAAAAAAAAAAAAAGATTACCACATCCAGATATGAGACACATAGATGCCAGATGCCTCCTCACCTATGTATTGAGAAGAATACAGCATCATGTCTGTGGTATTGTTGCCAAAGTCATGTAACCTAAATCTAATGGAGAGGAAACATCAGGCAAACCCAACTGGAGGGACCTTCTACCAAATAACTGAGGCTTGCATTCTTCTCCATTGTCAATTTCATGAATGGCAAAGACGGGACTTCTAAATTAAAGCAGCTTCAAGGAACATGGCAATCAAAAGCCAAGCATGACCCAGAATTTTCTTGTTATTAAAAACATCACTGGAACACTTGGTAAAATATAAATAAGGCCTGTAGGTTAGATCATATCTACACTGCATCAATATTAATTTCCTGGTTTTGATCATTGTTTTGTGTTTATATAAGAAAATGTCATCATTTTCAGGAAGTACACGCTATGGTATCATAATGTTTAGGGATAAAGTAGCATGTCTGCAACTGACTTTCAAATGAATCAGAAAAAAACTATACATATGTGCGTGTGTATGAATATTTATGTTTGTAATATTTTATATATGTGTATATATGTATGTGTGTGCATATATATGTGTGTGTGTATATATATATATACTTATGTTGATATAACATCCCCAAATATAATTCCTCAACATCTATCTCTAGAAATGGTTGGAACGGAGGAGGCAAAACATGTGTCCAGAGTGGGGCTTCCAGTCCTTTCCTGCTAAATAAAGACATCTGATCTACACAGTAGGGCCAGCTGGAGGCAGAGAAAGTGGAAAATTGCATGTTCCTCACTGCAGGAAGGCAATGTCCTGGGGAGTTACTACATGAAGTTCAAGTACACTATCAAAAACAATAAGCCCACTCCATCTGATCCCTTGGGGAAGGGGATAAAGGAGGCAAGAGCCTGTGCTATGACTGTGATATTCAAAGCATTAGCACTAACCAACCAAGAAATATAGTCCCTACAATTTCAGGCTCCCACAAATACTCAGGTTACATCTTACCTCCTGCGATTGATGGAGAGAGTCAGAATTTCCCTTTTCATTGTATTGGGAGAAAGTTCTACCTCTCTGGACTGAGACAGGCAAAGTGTAAAAGGTTCTTCCCTACACCCTGAGAAGCCTGACACTTCTTCAGTCCCTGCCACAGAGCAGGATGGAGAACAGACTGCTTGTCAATGCTTAACCATCAAAAATTTTACACTCTCAAGACCTGCCCAGGACTACCCAAACCTCAAAGATGATGATAATGGTTGCAATGAGCAGTTCTGGCAGCAGTTCTTTCCTGTCTGGATACAACTGAAAGTTGCAGAGCAGTGAAGCTTCTTTAGGACTCTTGGGGAGACAAAAAAACAAAAAACAAAAAACAAAAAACCCAAAAACAAAAAAACAAAAAACCCTCCTCTGACCTCTTGAATAGAAATAACCATTCCCATCAATATCAGATACATACTGTCCCAGTTGCCTTTTCCCAGTTGAGTCCCTATGTTTGTTAAACTTGGTGATTACTGTCAATACTGTTAAAACCAACAGATACACTAGCTACTTAAAAACAACTGGGCCCCATGGCCGCTAAAGTCAGCCCCTACAACCTACCCTGTCAATTCTAGCTGTGTCCTAAATAAATCTCCTTCTCTGTGATCTAATTCTATCCTCAGCCATAATAATATCTGCCTCTCCTTGCCTAGGGGCACCAGCCCCCTCTAGACCAGCAACTCAGACCAACTGCTAAATACAGTGATGCAGGTTTCCATGTGGTTCTGTGCTTTTTAATATTAAACTTTATGCAGCGATGATTTCTGGTCCTATATTAGGTACCTGTGTGTTGCTGGTTCTATCCTAGGTAGGTCTCTGCTTCTTTCATTGCTAGCTAACCTTCAACATCAGGATGAAGTCTTAGTTAGCATTCGTGCTGTAAGGAAAGTCCAATTTGAAGCATACTCAAAAGTGACAAGAGAAAAATAGTGTTGTAAACAATGAGGAAAACCATGTTTTTTCCTTAGGGTCTGAACTAGCTGAGGCCATTTGGCCTGTGGTTGAACAAACTCTTGTGTAAGAGAAGAGAAGTAGAGAGAAGTCTGGACTTTCTTCCTTTTTAGAAGACAGTAACTTCACCCACTGGTAAAGCATGGCCTTCCCAAACGCCAGACTGACCAACTGTCTTGGTTTTGGTCCACTGCCCCCATCCAGGCCCCCCAGGGGTGATTGTAGGGGAGCTAGTGCAAAGAAGTTGGTGGAGTGAGGCAAGGTTGGAGGAAAGGATCTGAGCTGCTGAAGCTTAACCCTATTGGAGTCTGTTGAGGATTTGTGTAAAATGTGCCTCAACTTGGTCCTCCAGATGACAGTGAAGCTTGAAGAAGGCACAAGGAATACAGCCTAGGGCACATATATCATCCAATCAGATTAGCAATTCTTCTCCCTCTGGTGAGTGTATAGGGATGGTGGTGGGTGCCTAGTCATCATCCTCCAACAATCAAGAGCAGGAAATAAGCCCTGGTCTTATTAAATGGTGCCTAAAAGAGATGACACCTATAGAGTATCTTCTGCGTCTTCTCCCCAGTATGTACCTTATAAGTAGAGGCTTCTCTCTTGTCCATTTTCAGATCTCCTGAGATTTCTAGCATGGCCAGAAAAACTCCTGGAAATAGCTTTGATTCTTTGAATTGTACTAAGAATATAGTTATACTTGAAAACAGTGGTATGTTAGTTATCTATTGCTGTATAGCTAATTATCCCAAAACACAGAGGCTTAAAACCAAAAAATTTATTATCTCAAAGTTTCTGTGGGTTGGGGATTCAAGAGAAGCTTAGCTAGGTGACTTTGGCTTTGGGTCTTTCGTGAGATTGTATTTAAAATGTTAGCCAAGATTGCAATCACATGAAGGCCTTGAGCAGGCCTGAAGGATCTGCCTCTAAGATGGCACACTCACATGGCTATTGGCAAGAAGCTTTAGTTCTTCATTGACCATTGGCAGGTGGCTTCAGTTGCTGTGCATGTGGGGCTCTCCATAAGGCTTTGTCCTCATGTTATGGCAGCTGGCCTCCCCCAGAGCAAGTGATCAAAGAGAGAAAGGAAGACTAGAGGTGCAGTGTCTTTCATCTACTCTTGGAAGTCATACTCCATCATTTTGCCCCATTATATTTATTACAAGTAAGTCACTAAGTACAGTGCACACTTAAGAGGAGTAAATAATTTGTGGGCATATTTTAAAACTACTGACTGCATGGGAGGAATAAAGTCTGAAGGGTCCACTGTTATAATTCCTTGAATTCAGCTGGAGTCCATTTAGCACAGTGGAATAGAGATTTGTGCTCAAAGAGATTCAAGTGCAAGTCTTGGTCAAAGCTGGCTTTATGGGCATTCAGCTAATGCTGTCCCCCAGAGCCTTATCCTGACAAGGGCACCATGCTAGGTTTAATGCACTGCCATTGCCATGGCAAAAAACCTTAGTAATTGTGTCTTTGTTCTTGTATTTTGTAAGTGAAGTTCAATGGGACCGTGGAGCATGAGAGAGCCACAGAACAAGTGTTCACAGAACAGAAACAACTGTTTCTTGACTCTATTTGCATATAATGTTCATGAAATCCTGTGAGTACAGGATTCTGGTGGATCCACAATGCACTGGAGTTTAGCGAGACTCAAAGCAAGTATCAGGTGAGCAAGTGGTGCCTGTGACAGAGTGAATGGAGCTTCCAGCAGCCCAGGGAGGCCACATTTTCCATTTGAATGCTTTGCATGCAACTTGCTTTGAAGGCAATGGCATTCTAAGAACCAACAGTGAGTAAGGAATCTTATCATGCCCTTTATTACTCATGTTACTTTCTTGTTAGTCAACCACTTACATGGAAAAGGATGACAGAAAGAAAAGGAAAGTTTGGGCAACTCATTGTTCCTTTTCTTCTCAGCCTTCTGTACTAACCAGCGATTCAAGATAAAGAGTGTTTCTATATTAAGAAGTGAAGTAAAATTATTTGAACTAGTTTTGTGCAGTTTTTACACTGTTCTGGTAAGAACGAAATGTGTGCATGTATGAGATACAAAATATGAATTGTGTAATTTCAGGGATTCCTCATAAGAGTGAAATGCCCTTATATTTGCATTTAAAAGTGTTATTGCACAATATAAGGGTGAACAGTAAAATCTATGCTAATAACATATAATTTTAATTTTTCTGTACTTACAACATTAAATAGCAAATTATAAAAATATCATGACAAGTTAAAAGACTTTGTGAAAGGATGGAAATAGCTTCATATTTTACTACCTTTAATGAAAAATGTTCCTGTTTTTTGAACAAAGGATCCCACATTTCCATTTTGCATATTTTGCACAGAGCCTGAAAATGAGGTAGCCATAGTGGCCCTGGCTTGCTCTGCTATTTACCTGTTCCACAATGATTTCTAAATGACTTTTTTCTCCAAACTTCAGTTTCCTCTTCTATAAAGTGGGGATCTCAGTAGTATATTTCTTATGAGATTGCTAGAAGGATAAAATGACAAGAGGCTTGAAAAATATTTAGCATAATAATTAGCAAAGTTGTATCGCATCCACTGACCGAAGCCATCAACTGAAAAGAGATGTTATCTCATTGCTAAGTCCTTGGGATTGTCTATTTCCAGTTTTGCAGCCATTGATGTCAGTCAATGACATCCTGTACTTGACTGGACTGGAGGGGAATTTCCTCCTACCCATGAGCATCTTTGTCTTCCTCAAGATGCCACTCCCAGCTCTTCCAGGGACATCTTGCCTGTCTCTCTTACCCTCAGATAGTTCTGCCCCTTACACTTTCCAAATTATGGCAAGAGAAAAATGCAAAATAAAACAATAATGAAAAGGTTTAATGACAGTCTCTTCTGCTACAATGCATTAATTGCCTTCTTAAGAAATCCAGTATTATAAAAAATCATGTTCTCAAAACTACCATTACTCTGGGAAAATGCAAGTTATTGACAAAAGAAGTGTAGGTTAAGAAGGGTAATTTTTTTTCCCTGAAGAAATATAAAATGAACGAATGAATGAATGAATGAATGAATGAATAAAGTTGATTTTAATAGTTTTAAGTTATTTTGTTATGGCTGAAGTAAGCAAAATATAGCAACTTGATTACAAGTGACCAAAATAAATTTAAATACCTCTGAGAAAAATTTTCAAGAGGGAAACAATGTTCCAAACTAGCAAGTGTCTGGGTAAATTTTAGACCAGTTCCCAGTTATCAATGTCAAACAAAAATGCAAGCTGCCAAGTGAATAGCCAGATACTCAGACAAAGCAGCTGTAGGTTCCTATAATGTCTTTGAAAAGTTTTATTTCCCCCTAATATATGCCCATGTGCTATACTGGCCACCAATTACAGAAGCATTTTTTTTCTTTAAATTTTTTTATACAGAAGCATTTTTAACCAGTAGTAGAAGGCATGAGGCTAGGTTCATGGAATGAAGTTATGTAACTGTGAGTAGCAATAAAAATGACTGAAATACAAAGGGATAATCTGTAAGGAGTTGAGTGTAAAAACTAAAAATTAGCATCCTCATATTTATGTTGCTTGTAAAATGGATGCCATACAGCTTTAAAGGAGATATATTCACAGGAGCAAAATATGGTTCAAGCTAAGGGGAGAAGGTGGTACTCATCAGCCAGATTAGGAGGAATGGTAAAATCCAAGGAGAGAGAGATTCTGACTTTGAGAAGAAGAGAGCTGAACAAGAAGAGAAGGAGGAACTGAGAAGCTGAGAAGCAGACACATATGGCAGACCCAAAGCAGTGGATCTGGAGTGCAGAGACTGGGGGTGAAGTCAAAGGGAGTAAAGGGCAGGAAAAGAGACAATTAAATATCTCAGTTTAGACACATGTTCCTGAGGATGGAGCCAGGACACTGGTAAAATGTCCAAGTGATGTGGCCATGATCTTCAGCTCAAAGAATGCTAGAGTGGGAGGGACCCCAGAACTCATCTAATTTAAACCATTCATTACCAGGAGAGTACAAAAGAGGGCCACGACTTACCCAAAGTAATGGAACTGGATGTTCCATTTTTAATTCAATGCTTTTTCTGCTACATCACAAAGCCAGTTATAGATCTGATGGGAATATTTAGGACCTATCTCAGAATGTATCTTTCTTCTCTAGAAATAGAAGGTAGAAAGGCAATCGGTTCCACTTGGAAATAGCAAATGTGGTGAAAGAACTAGTCTTCAATCCCTGCCAAAATTAATATCTATTCCTCCAGTACTTACCAAGTTCAAGGAATGTGCTAGGCATTAGGCAGAAGCCACAGGCTCAAAGATTGTTTCGCTGCTAGGCTGTAAGCCCATCAGGGTCAGGGATCAAATTTCATTTACCTTTCCGTCTCCAACATGTTGGCAATAGTCATCTCTTAATAAGTATTTGTATCTTTCAACCAGCAATGACTTTATCCCTAGGGTCTCTTGTATCCCTATTCCTCTCATATTACATAAAGATGCACTGAGATCAGAGAAGTCAAGAGAAAAATCTACAGTCACAGAGTGAATTAAGAGCAGAACTCAAGTCTGTCTTTCCCTTTGTCCTCACCATTGCTTTTGCTACTTTTTCAAGAGGTTTAGGACACAGGTAAGGGCCGAAACAAAAATGAATCATAATATGGTGATTGAATAATCTGAAAGGCATAGTCTAGATGAAAGATCTATAAACTGGTAAATGAAAACCCAGTAAGAATTTCTTTAGAGTCTAAGGCTGGGACTGCTCATAACAATCTTGGTATTTACAGCATCCAACACAGGGCTTGGCAGATAGCCCCACATTGCTACTAAAGGAAGCAGCTCCAATTTTAAAGTAATAAACAGTATATCCTATAGTTAAACTGCTCCCTAACTTCTGTTGAGTGCCAGCTTAGTGCTTCACACTTGAATTAAGTTGACAGAAGCCTTCAGAACAATATTGTGTGAGATAAACACAATGGTTGTATTGTGTGGCCTGAAATTCTTTTCCTATGGGAAAGCCAGTTTCAATGATGATTTGAAGGTCAAATGAGGTCAACATCAAAACAACACAGCATGTACTGGACTGTAGACAGTTAGCAAGGGGAAAGAACAAGTGTTTTGGATCACTAGACATTGGGCAAAAGTCATTCTCCTGATAGCGTTATCCAAATATGGCAGCAGTAAGTGAAATTCAATAATCAGACTATGAAAGAACACAATTTGAGCTATGGGTAGAGGACAGAGAGGGAGAGCCATAATCTAGGGACTCTGGAGGGTTTCTAAATTCTTTAAATAATCTCAAAGAAGGGATACCCCACAGACTTCCCAAGATCATCGTTCCAGGTTATTATACCACAGTGCTAATGGTACGATTAATGACATTTTACCAGAATAAGACAGCAATTCATAAGGGTTAGATTTTGTATTTTAATTACTAGGGAAAAAACAAATTATAGTTATTTTTTGACCAGTAGAGCAGTTTTTACAGAAAAGGGGATAAAGCAATGTTGATGAAGAGCAAACACAATTGTCTTGGTGAAGGAACATCAGATCAGAATGTAATTCCCTTGTTCATGTTTTTCTTAGAAAGCATTTCCATTCTGCCTGGTTCTGGGAACAAAGCCAAAGCCTGCTTTAGAGGAACAGAGATTTCCAGGAAGTTGGGTGGGTGAGGGTGGCTGGGTGTGTGGGACCCTGGGGAAGCTTTGTAGTGGGGGACAGTTCTGGCATCTACGTGCAAGCCTGGGAAGGATGAGGTGCCCAGTCTGCCTCTAATTCTGTAACTGGCAGGGACTCTGAGAAATGTTTAAGGGCCAGGGAGGGTTAAGATTGAACCAGAAGACAGAGCCTGTACACCTCCCATTCCCTCGCCTCAAGTAATTAACAAACCACAAAATCAGGGTGGGAAAGGAGGGAGGCAGTGAAGCTGAGGTGGAGATGGGCACCATTCCCTGCTCTTTCTGCTGGTTACACCTACCAATGTCATGCTAGACATGGGTCTCACAACAACATCAGTTTTGTCCTCCAAAGACTGTCTTAGAAGCAGCCCCTAGAGATCAAGAGCCACCTGCTCTCCACATCACTCCATTTCATCTATGTTTCCACCATGGTGAATGAAAACAGAGCAGAGGTCCAGGATCCAGAAAGGAAATGAGGATATAGACTAAGGCTTCAGAACACAGAATTGAA
This sequence comes from Zalophus californianus, assembly GCF_009762305.2. Taxonomy (NCBI): domain Eukaryota; kingdom Metazoa; phylum Chordata; class Mammalia; order Carnivora; family Otariidae; genus Zalophus; species Zalophus californianus. The sequence goes on along the minus strand of NC_045597.1, from coordinate 175,089,864 downwards.
CAAGATATTTTGTTAGGTGTTTCATCTACCTGCCTCATTCATGGGATCTTCACAATACAGAAAACTTGGGCTTCCATCCTGGTTCTTACACTAAAGGGCTGAGTGACTGTGGATTTGTCATGCAACTTTGGTCTCTTTACTAAAAAGTGCACCATGTGTGTAGAATGGGGATGATGGCATTTTTCTGGCAAGCCCTGAGAGCTGATGTAAAAATCAAATGAGATCATATACAAGGAAGCCTTAGTGAGCTGTGAAGTTCTGGAACCCATAGAAGGGATAACCATTAGTTAATAAACTGCTCTCGGAGATCCCCCTGCCCAAGAGATGGATGTTTCCTCCATGAATCTCAAATGCGTATTCTTACCCTAATCCCAAGTCATTAGGAAACTGGCCTCAAAGACCTAACCAGATCTTTGGCACCAGCCAGAATACCAAACCTCTCTTGCTGCTACTGCTTTCATTTGCCCTGTACCTTCTGAAGTGAGAAACTAAATCTCAGGTTCTAGTAATAATGAAACAAGGGGGCTCAAAAACCTCACATCCTCACCTTGAGGTGGACAGAAAAGGAAGAAACATCAGTGTGTGGTGAGAGAGGGTGCCAGTGCAGAGGGAATGTGGGCGCTGAGCAACAGGAGGGAGCACATTGCCTTGATGGTAAGCAGGAGCTGAAAGGATGATGCCTTTTGGGAGGCATCGTTTTCATGGATGATCTGAGACAAAACAAGAGCCACTAGAGGAGGAAATTAAAGAGGGAGACCGTGGCAAACTGGCAAGGAGAAATTTGTAAAGGAAGGGGAACACAGAATGTGCTAAGTGCTTGCTATGAGGCTATGCCACCCATTTCCACATACATATATCATCTCGTGTCCTCCAGCCCACCTCCCACCTCGCTTGCTCCTAATGTGTAACATCACTGGATAGCGGACAGCTCTGGGTGGGAATATTCTAGTAGCACAAACTCTTTAGGAATCTAGACAGTACCCACCCATTGACTGCTGGAATTAAAAGTCTGGGTCAGGAAGAGAACTGGTGGAGAGAAAGGCAGAGAGGAACTTGGGGTTATGCTGATGGTAGAGGGATATCTAGTTTTATTTTTTTAATATTTTTTTATTTATTCATTTGGCAGGGAGACAGAGATAGAAAGAGCACAAGCAAGGGAAGCAGCAGGCAAAGGAAGAGGGAGAAGCAGGCTCCCCGCTGAGCAGGGAGCCCGACGTGGGGCTCAATCCCAGGACCCCAGGATCAGGACCTGAGCTGAAGGCAGATGCTTAACCAACTGAGCCACCCAGTCGCCCCCATATCTGGCTTTATTAGGAAAAATTCCCAAACAGCAAGTCAGACTCCTTCACAATCAAAGCACAGTTGAAGTTCAATGAGCCTTCCTTTCTTCCCTCCCCAGCTGTTGCCTCTACTGAGCATCTGCCAGCCCTGGGCTCAACCTCTAGACTTCCATCACCATTACTAAAAGCTGAGATACATTTGTATTCCCATCCCAGTTCCTCCACTCATGAGCTGTGTGGCCCTGCTTTGTCAGGTCCAACTCAGCTCAGCTCTTCTATCAGGGTTAATAATGCCTGTTAGGTGTTCGGAAAAACTGAGATATGTATGGAAGTCTTGAACCCAATGCCTAGTTCCATAACTGGAGTGCTTACTATTACTTTATTATTAATCATCCTTCTGTTGCCTCCTAGCTCTCTCTAATCTCTCGAGGACAAGCATACTTACTATGTGCCAGGCTTTTGTACAAGCCACTGAGACTGTAAAGATAAAACAGAAGATCCCTGACCTCAAAGAGCAAACAATCCAATGTCAACAAATAATGAGAACTTCAGATCACAAGGAGACATGGCCATGGTCCTGCGTTTGACAGAGAGTCACATGGATGGAGGGGTCAGCCTGTTTGAGGGGCTCCAGAGGACTCTATTGGGGGGTGGGGAAGGGTGTCAGGGTAAATTCCCCTGAGTGGAGCTGTGTCACCTCTCATCAGGTTCCTGCAAAGGAGCCCCTGTCATGACTTGTTCTGGGCCTATAGCCTTCAAACTCTGTTCCAGCCTGATTAGACGAGGGCTTTGAGGAGACGTTTCAGAGCCATTCAGCAGAGGGGAGCAGAAAGAGCTGGGCCTCTTTTTGGGCCTCATCAGAGCAGTTTTGATTGTATCTGTTTTATAAATTGCTAATCTGAGTTAGATTTGAAGAAAAGGTCAAGCTGATAAACATGTTCAGAAACCCCCAGGTTAAATGATTTCTGAGATCCTTTCCAAAGATGGGGTGCTAACATTCTCTCCAGGCTGTCCAAGTGCAGAGGTGCCTGGGGGCTGGCACATGTTGGCTTCCCGTTCATCCATCCTCAGGGCCTGAAGGCTTTGTGAACAGCAGTGGTTCTCTGTCCAGGGTTCTTTCATTCCACCGTGCTGTTCACATCATATTTCCTAGCACCTCCTTATCATTCCAATCCTTCCTCACTTCTCCCATCAACACAGCTCATTCTCACCAATTCAGAAATCAGAGAAGAGGTCAATTGATCCAAAGAGAGGCTTAATCTGTTGAGAATTACTAGAAAAGCAAGTTTTCTGTTTGCGGAAGGACCCAGTGAAAACATAACAATAGGTCAGACAACTGTTGACTTAATTTGAACTCTATTTCATCAGCCAAAGTCTTGACCTTCAGGTCAAAAGTCAGGCTGTCAGAAATATGCAAAAACAAGCTCTCCAGGGAAATAGGAGGCTAACTGTCCAACTAATGAGGCTCTCTGAAGCTCCAGAGAGGCTGGAAGGGGACTCTCAGGCTGAAAACAAGGCCTGGTATGAATTTTCTCATTACGTGGGGACTGCTCTTAGATTGAGTTCTACATTCCAGTACAACTTGGAGGCGAACAGTAATTCAAGGTCATTGTTGACTTCTTTATCACTTTATGATAAAGAGTAAAGTCACTTGTTTAAAAAAGAAAGAAGAGAAAAGAAAAGAGAGGGAAGGAAGAGAGAGAGGGAAAGAGGGAGGGAGGGAAAATGGAAGGAAAGAAGAAGAATCTTTGGAAAATAAAAATCACATTCAGTAAGTGAATTCCAATGTGTTTCTTCAGAATAATAGCCTGTGGTATAATCAAGTATCTTAAGTTTTAAAATTCTAAATATTTTTTAATATTTTTATAAACTTGAAACAGAACATAAAGCTGTCAAGACCTATTTGCTACCTGATGTTAGGAGCAGCCAACCAGGCAATTCAGCCACTGTATACAAACATTCAGTGTACACTTTATATATAAACATCTTTGGGTTCCTAGTGGTTCCATCCCAAATCAGCTGACTGTGTCATGTGTCACAGTCACATGGTAAAGGAAATGCCCATCTTTCTGTGAAGGTAGCAGCAGTATCCATGTGAAATAATTATACTGCAAACCTTTGCGATTTTGATAATCTCTTTCTTGTTAAGTAAATGTCAAAATCTAATTTTATACATTAACTCATCCATGTCTTTGAGTAAAATGTGCTGAAATTATAATTTTATGATGCTCCACATGTTTATAAGTAAGGATCTTAATACAAGTTTTAAAGTTTCATTCTTCTGTTTGGAAATTTATCTCACATGCACCATGGATATTTTGTCCATAATTCCAGGAACTCTGTCTGGATAGAAAGCTGTTTTGCCTAGGGCAGTTCATCTGCTCCAAAGGATGGGGAAGGGTACCTGGCACTGTGCAAATCAGCTGGCATGGAACATTGTTTTATGTACATGGAAGGAAGTCGGGTGAAGATCCATCAAAGCATCCCTTTTACTCTTGAGTTATCTACTGCCTTGGTCATATGCAAACCTTCAGAAAGAAGCCCTCTCAAATGTAATTGTCCTGTGCATTGCTAGAGCAGTATTTTAGTCAACTTCTCCAGCATTTATTAAAGTATGTGTTCTCAGCATCATAAAGTGTCAGGTGAGAGGCTTAAGACTTCATTTCTTTTTTTTTTTTTAAAGATTTTATTTATTTGACAGAGAGAGACACAGTGAGAGAGGGAACACAGCAGAGGGAGTCGGGGAGGGAGAAGCAGGCTTCCCGCGGAGCAGGGAGCCCGATGCGGGGCTCGATCCCAGGACCCTGGGATCATGACCTGAGCAGAAGGCAGACGCTTAACGACTGAGCCACCCAGGCACCCCAAGACTTCATTTCTTATAGCCAAGAATGTATGCTGAAGACCACTGGGGTGTCTTGCATATCAAAATATCCTGTGTTGAATGAAGGTTTAGGCAGATAATATTCACACCCTTCTCTTTCAGAGTTCTGAACTAATCGAGACTTAGACCGAAGAATTGACTAGAGATCATGGGATTAAATGCTTGCAGAATTAAACTGGAGAACACTTTGGATATGAAGTCAAACAGGCTGCCTTATATTTGCCCTTGTGATGACCTTGGGACCTAAAGCCGTATAAATCCGTGTTGCGCAGCTGATGTTTATTCAGGCAGCCACAAGGAAAATGGAAACTTCCCCATGAAACAGGAAGTCTTGGGGGGATGGAGGTGCATGGATGGTAAGCTCTGGTGTGTTTCTGACATTTAACTTGCTAACTACAAATTGGCAGGAACATGGATCAATGGATTGTGGTCTTCCTCTCTTTCATCAATCATATAAATCTCCTCCTCCCCACAGGGAGAAGCCAGCTGGGTCTAGAAGGAGGTTCAGGGGAGTTCTCAGTAGTGATTTTGTCAGGGTAGAAGTTACTCTTCTTTCAGCCAACAGAGTGTGAGGAGAGGGAAACACTCTTGTGTTTATGCCCTTGTCACAGAAAACATCAAGATGGAGGGAAGTGGGGAACAGAGAGAGCATGCATTTTGGACCCTGGCTGCCTTTGTAAGCCTTGCTTCTGTCACTGGTTGGGTGATTTTGGAAAGCTTCTTTTAGCCTCTTTAAGCTTCAGTTTCTTAAAAAGTAAAATGAGGATAATGAGTGTTTTTTTCATATTGTTGTTGTGAAGGCTTAAGGAAATAAAAATTAAAGACCTTGCCGCAATGCATGGGCAGCAAGGAATGCCAAATATATACGGATTTACTATTGTTAGTTATTTGAGCCCATTGAGCGGAGACTTCTTTTCTTAATTTTGCTTCCATGTTTGAATTTCCTTCCTCATACCTGTACTTCTGTGCTCCAGTGATGGCACAAGAATAAAAGAAGTCAAATCTGTTGAAATGGGATGATGTAGACAAAGATGAGCAACTGTCTGCCATAAACTCAGTTTCCTAAAACTTGAGTGCCCATTTTGTGTAGAGGAAATTGGGAGAGTCACATAATCTTATGTGCCTAGTGAATGCCCCTTTACCTGTGATGGGCCCGCATTAGTCTATATAACTGAGGAAGACACTCATTTCAAAGGAAAGCCTTGCTGGTGTATTACTCTTATCTGAGACTGTCCATACTGATAAGTCAGAGCTAGACCAAAAAAAGTTAGTTGAACTCATTTCCTTTGTAAGCCACTTCCTTCAGTGACCTTCTGGTAGTCAGACCATGGGGCTGGTTTGAAATGGTCGAACTGAGCTGAAGAGGAAGACCAGAAGTCCCTGGGTTTATCTGAAGGAGAGATAGAACTTTAATGAGTTGTGACTAAAAGAATAATAAGTAGGGTAGTTGAGATCCAACATTTTAGTAGATTTCCAAACTGTGTATGCTAGATTGGTTTTGTTCAAAGAATTAGCTCTAGTATTCAATTTTATTGGATTTGCATGTCAGTTTTCTAGTTCATTGATTTCTGTACTTGCTATATAACACGCTTCCTGTTTTTGCTTTATTTTTTCAAATAATTAAGGTAAATATTTGATGCAATTATTTTTATTCTGTCTTGCTAATAAAGGAAGTTAAGAAAATGAATTTGTTCTCTCAGTAGGCCTTTGGCTATATCCCATACATATAGTAATATATGTTTTGTCAGAGTTTAGTAGTTCATTAATGCCATTATTTTCTAATGAATACTAATTGCAATTTTGATCTCTTACATCCAATATTCATACAGAAGAGGGTCTCTTTCTAATTATAGTAGTTGTTTGCTTTATACATTTTTTTAAATTTTATTTTTTAAAGGATTATTTATTTATTTGACAGAGAGAGAGAGAGCAAGTGAGAGCACAAGCAGGAGGGAGGGTCAGAGGGAGAGGGAAAAGCAGACTACTCACTGAGCAGGGAGCCCAATGTGGGGCTTAGTCCCAGGACCCCAGGATCATGATCTGAACCAAAGTCAGACACTTAATTGCCTGAGCCATCCAGGGTCCCCTACATTTTTAAAAATTTTAATGTCATTATTAATTGATGGATCAACTATGCGTTAGCAAGAAAATGTTGCTATTATTAAGATTTTCTTTCTGGTAAAGTATATTATCAGTATTTGAGTGTATAGTATGGACAAATGAAAAAGAGGTGTGAGATATGTTTATCAAATTTAAATATATATAAATAACAGATATATCACATATATCTCATATCCATATATACACATATATATATCAGATACACATATATATGTACACAGGGTCAGGTACATATGTATTAATATATCATTAATTTTATTGTTTACATGCTCACTGACTTTATTTTTGATCTACTTCATCAGTGGCAAACTGAGTGTGTTAGAGTCTCTCATAGTAACTGTGTGTTCATTTCCCTTACCTTTTTCCCTGAAATTGTATTTCTAGCTATTTTTGTTTCTTACTTTGGCTTTTATAGTTTGCTGTGAAATTTTCAGTCTATAAAGATACCATCATCATAGATTATATCATTGATCAACATATTTTTCAAATCACGTTAATGCTTTTGCCTTTTATTTTACATTTTGTTTGAAATTTATATTGGGACCTCTGCTTTTGATTTTTGTTCTTTGTTTGCCCGATAAATACACTGTGTATTTGTCCATTTTTCATGCTATCTTTAAGGCATTTCTCTTAAAAACAACATACCATATTTTGTATTATAATCCAATCTAAATCTTTTATTTTAAACTGGGGAATTCACGGTGGACATATCTGGTCTCCCTCATCCCACCCTGCTGTATGGATGTGGGATGTGGCAGTGACTGGAAATAAGTCTGTGGGTCAGATAAACCTGGGTTGAACTCTTGAATCTGCCTCTTACATCTGGGAGACCTCGGGAAAGTGGTTTATCCTCCGCCAGTCCCTGTTGATTCATTTGTGACATTGAAATAATAATATTACTAAGGTTGCTAAAAAGAGTCAATAGAAAAGAACTTATCAAACTCAACACCCAAAGAATAATCCAATCAAGAAATGGGCAGAAGACATGAACAGATATTTTCCCAAAGAAGAGATCCAAAATGGCCAAGAGACACATGAAAAAGTGCTCAACATCGCTTGGCATCAGGGAAATCCAAATGAAAACCTCAATGAGATACCACCTCACACCAGTCAGAATGGCTAAAATTAACAAGTCAGGAAATGACAGATGTTGGCAGGGATGCGGAGAAAGGGGAACCCTCCTACACTGTTGGTGGGAATGCAAGCTGGTGCAGCCACTCTGGAAAACAGTATGGAGGTTCCTCAAAAAGTTGAACATAGAGCTACCCTATGACCCAGCAATTGCACTACTGGGTATTTAGCCCAAAGATACAAATGTAGGGATCCAAAGGGGTATGTGCACCCTGATGTTTATAGCAGCAATGTCCACAATAGCCAAACTATGGAAAGAGCCAAGATGTCCATCAACAGATGAATGGATAAAGAAGATGTGGCATATATATACCATGGAATATTATGCAGCCATCAAAAGGAATGAGATCTTGCCATTTGCAATGACGTGGATGGAACCAGAGGGTATTATGCTTAGTGAAATAAGTCAATCAGAGAAAGACATGTATCATATGACCTCACCGATATGAGGAATTCTTAATCTCAGGAAACAATCTGAGGGTTGCTGGAGTGGTGGGGGGTGGGAGGGATGGGGTGGCTGGGTGATAGACATTGGGGAGGGTATGTGCTATGGTGAGCACTGTGAATTGTGTAAGACTGTTGAATCACAGACCTGTACCTCTGAAACAAATAATACATTATATGTTAAAAAAAGAAGAAGAAGAAGATAACAGGAAGGGAAAAATTAAGGGGGGGAATCAGAGGGGGAGATGATCCATGAGAGACTATGGACTCTGAGAAACAAACTGAGGGTTCTGTAGGGTGTTAGAGAATGGTCGAGTTTAATTCTTCTGAATGTGGCTGTCCAATTTTCCCAGCACCATTTATTGAAGACACTGTCTTTTTTTCATTTCATATTCTTTCCTGCTTTGTCAAAGATTATTTGACCATAGAGTTGAGGGTCCATATCTGAGCTCTCTATTCTGTTCCGTTGGTCTATATGTCTGTTTTTGTGCCAGTACCATGCTGTCTTGGTGATCACTGCTTTGTAATATAGATTGGAATCAGGCAACATGATGCCCCCAGTTTTTTTTTCTTTTTCAACATTTCCTTGGTGATTTGGGGTCTTTTCTGATTCCATAAAAATTTTAGGATTGTTTGTTCCAGCACTTTGAAAAATGTCATTAGAATTTTGATCGGGATGGCCTTGAAGGTATAGATTGCTCTGGGTAGCATAGACATTTTACAATGTTTATTCTTCTGATCCATGAGCATGGAATGTTTTTCCATCTTTTTCTGTCTTCTTCAATTTCTTTCATGAGTGTTCTGTAGTTCCTAGAATATAGATCCTTTACCTCTTTGGTTAAGTTTATTCCGAGGTATCTTATGGTTTTTGGTTCCATTTCCATTAAAAACTCTTTTGTAGTAAGTTGGTATTTGTCTAATGTATATTTTCTTCATAAAACAACATTTGCTTTGTTTTATAATCATATTTTTAATTACTTAGAGACTACTCTGTGTGTAACAGATTTAATGCCAACCACCAGTCCTAATATACCATTATGTCCAAGTTTTTCACTTTATCTTTTTCACTTATTTTTCAGTTTCCTGGAGTATATCATCAAGAAAAATTTTCAAGGTGAAAATGTAAATGACATCTATTTTTTAAAGCCCTGATATATCTGCTTTTACACCAAAGACAAGTGACGAAGTATGGCGTCCTTACACCACAACCCTTTGTCCAAAACTCTGAGGACCTTGCCCTAGTTGGGTCTGGCTTTGCAGTACTGAAGATAATTCTGCAGCAGACATAAGTTCTGGCCCTGTGTTTTGTTTTGTTTGTTTGTGAGTGTAGGTCAGATGCCTCCCTGCCCTCTTCCGTCACACTGAGATGGAAGTGAGGGGTGGGAACCCACTAGAAGGACTAATGTTGTTGCTGTTTTTTTTTTTTTTCTATCATCCCAGCAAAAGTTGGTTTTGATATAGAATCTCAGTTAAAATTTTACTTTTTACAACTCACTGTATTTCACCTGGGTTTATATGGAGATATTCAGAGTTGCTAGAGAGACCACATAGACACAGCTTTAGGGGAGAATGTGGAATCTTTTCCTGCAGTTGGAAGAAGGATCACAGGAGGAATGTAGAAGTCAACCCCATGCAGAGGAAACTGAAGCTCCATGAAGAAGTTCCAGCTTGAATCCTTTTCCATGCTTGGTTTAATGTCCTCAAATAGGAGGGTCCAAAGTATGTTGGGTTTTATTTTCTTGAGTTAACTTAGTAATTCACATGTTACTTGGGCAGCAAAAATAAACCATACACCCTGTCCTCAGGTTGCTTACACTAAGCCAAAAGGGAAGAGAATTGCATAAAAATTGTAATATATATATAAACATAAATAACCATCAAACATAAAAAGTATTTTAAAGAGTCCAGGTGGCCTGTTGACCAGCAGTTGGGCTTGAAGTGGGCTGTTCAGGAACACATTCTCATCAAGGTCTCTGGACCTGGAAATCCCTTTGGATGACCATTAATGTGGACAATGTGTGTAAAGGGATAGACCACTGATCTCAAAGGACCTTCCCAATTCTGAGATTCCTTGAGGATGAAGGGTATTTAAATAACAGTGTCTTGTAATACCCTTAACCTCTTTCCCTCTCCTCAAAATGTCTGTGTCTTATTTAGCATTCCTGTGCAGTCCCCAAATCTCCAGTACATCCACAGACTGCCCTACAGTGGTCCTATCATGGTGGCCACTCCTAAAGCTCTTACATACACTATAATTATTTCTCTATAGATGAGTTATTTCCCCTAAGAAGAGTAAGTTCCCCCCAAAACAGTGATAAATCCTAAAGTTCTAGATAATAGAAAGATATGAAAGGATACCTGTCATTCTGTTAATATTGGTTTCCTCAAGAGGATGGAACTTATTGTTGCCTCAAGAATATAAAGTTTGCTTTTGTTATTAAGAAAGTCAGTGAAAGAAAAGGAAAGAAAGGTCAAGAGAAATCAAAGAACAAAGAAAAGAATAAGGAGGAAAGGAAAATTCTAATTATTGTGTCATCGTACTTGCCCAAGCAGAAACCCTCATGATTTATTGAACAAATCCATTCCTTACTTGCCAATCTTACCTTCCACTCTGGGCTCAACTTTGGGATCCTCTCTCCAGGTTTCACCAAGATAAGGCATCACTACAACTTGACTTTGTTCTGCTTATTCTGGCCCCACCAGACCAAGTATATCCCAAACCCACAGAAGATTATTATTATTATTATTTCCCCTCCACTTCCAAAGGGGGGAAAGAACTAAAACCACAGATAACAGAGGAGAGTTTCCTTTCAGTCTGAAGGCCCCTGAAGGGAAGGAAAAGCAGGGACTCAGATCCTGCCTGCCAGCTCCTGGCCTAGTATGGAACAGACCCTCGTGGTGGTTTGAGGATTAGGAATGAGCTCTTTCTTCAGCTTGGGATCTTAAAGAGCTTCCCAGATGCCCAAAGCCCCAATTTCCTCCACCGCACCCAGATGCAGCTGAGTCAGGACCAGGCCAGGCATCATGATGAAGGGTGTTTGTTTGTGTTTGTTTTTGGTTCCAGCCCTACCTCCTTTTGCAAACCCTCTGGCCCTCCCCTAAAGGACCCTGGGCACTTCATCTGCCTTGCTGTGCCTCTTCTTCTCTGCCCAGCAATCCAGAGATTGTTCCTTTTCCACTCCTATTGAAACTTGCTGAGAAAAGTGGGATGTAGGACCATGGCCCTGCAGGCAGACAGCCCATGAGGTATGCGAATTTGCACAAGTCACTTTCCTGGATGCTCTGGGGAGCACCAGGGACCATCGGAGTGAGTTGCCAGCACATCCTGGACATGCCATGGTCTCTTGTCCACTTGTAAAATGAGTGTAAGAATTACTGCTCACAGGGGGGAGTGGAGAGGTAATGAATCAGTGTATGGCCCACTGTTGACGCTCTGTATCAGCTCTTCGCAGTATTTCATTTCCAACAGGGCTTGCTGTCTGATAATTCCTTCATATCCCTTTGCTCATGCCTCAAGCTCAACCTGAGGCATGGCTTCATAGGAGAGCTGGGTGACAGCTGTGCTTTCTTGTGGTGATGGGCTTCTGAGACATGACTTGTGCTTTTGTTCACTAACCTATTAGAGGCCGTAATGGAGAGAAAGAGGCACATACTTGTGGATTTGTGGAGACTGCCAGTCACAAGATATTTGATACATGGGAGTCTCTAACTCTACTTATAGAGGGATCTCTCATCACCTCCCTGCAGTCTGATCTTGGTCTCCTGTCCCCAGAATGAGCGATATCTTACCTAGCTCTTTCACCAAGTCCATTAACAGACAGATGGATCTTAAAATCTATCCCCCTGAGCAGAGGCGTTCTCCAGTAACACATCACTTAAGCCAGTGTTTGGCAAGCTACATTCTTCTTGTGAAGAAATGAACTAAAGTGAGAGAAAAACAAACTAGGGACAAGGGAGAAAGTTCCTTGGGGAAGTTCAAATCTAGCAAAATACAAGGGTGTGAGTGGGGGTGGGGTACACCAAGGTGCTTAATAAATGCTGAATAAGCCAACTGAGTCATTACTTTTTCCCTCACATCTGAAGTTCCCAGGTTGAAGGCTCTGTCCACTTTCTCCTGGGAGGAGCCTCCACCATCTCAACAACCCATAAATGGGGCATTTGGTAGGATGAGGATAAATGGCAGGAAGAGTAACCTATGGTCAACAACCCATGTTCTGGGACTTTCTCTTGAATCTGGGTTTCATACAAATTATCTCTACTGAGTGCCTGCTATCTGTTAGATGTTTGGATCCTTAGAGGTGAAAACTCACCCAGTCCTTGTAGCAAGCCCATGAGAAAGGTGCTGTGGTGGCCCCCACAGTAGAGGTGAGGACTGTGGGGATCGAGCAGGCTATGGAATGAACTCCCAGACATATAGCCAAGTCAGGCAGGGGTGTGTCATTCACAGGAGTCAGGCCATGCTCTAACCATTGTACCACACTGCTTCCTCCGCTCTCATTTCAGTGTGATCCTGGACTATCAGCTTCCTGGCTCTGCATCTCACCTTCCTTGTCTGCTGCGTGAAGTGGTGAGTGACATAGTCTCTATGTTTCCTTCTACTGTTATCTCTTCATAGCTCTTTCATTTCTCCAATGCAAAGGGAGATTAAATAAAGCCCACTTTTCAATTCTCAGGAAAACTAGCAAGATTCCACATTCATTAGCATCCCCAGACCACCACAAAATCAGAATTTTTCCTATACGTTGTCACTCCAACCCCCTCATCCATTGCTCACTGACCTTGCCCTTTGGTAAAGACCAAAGTTGTTTAAGGTTACCAAAGGGAAAAAAGGGATCTCCAAAATGCTTTCCCAGGGTACTCCTTTTTCGTATACCCCCTAGCAGCCCCCTATTCCTGATGCCCACAGACAGGTTTGGGCAAGACGACACCGAGTCATATTTATAAAAATAATATTCATTTCCCTCCTTACATCCAAAGTGAAAGAGGAAGGAACTAACTTCATTTCAGCATGGAAAATAAAACTGCACACAGCATATGCCAGCTCCAAACCCAAACCAGTCCCTCACATTAGGCTGTGGTTGCACAGAGTTGAGGGAAAGGGGGAAAAGTGCTATTTTCAGTTTCTGTAAAGCATTGAGGAAAAGTGCAGAAATACATCCAGACTCCCAAGTTTGTGCAGAAGATACCCAGTTCCTTCATTCAGTGGAATAGCAGGCTAATATTAGAATCTCTGCCTTAATAAGCAGCTATTTAAAAAAGAAAAAAAAAAGAAAGCTACCTTATTATAGGGTGGGAAATTCCCAGGAAGAATATGGGAAGGAATCTGCCGCCAATATACACAGTCTTAAATGTTACTTTAAATTCAATTTTAAAAGAGAGATTTAGCAGCTGTGATTAAAGTCTCTTGTCTCTGAATCTGCAAACACAGAAATACGCTGCTGAGGAATTTAGACATTTATCATGGGCTTTAGATAGCTGCTAACCTTTCAGCTGCCTTTGGTTATTTTAAACATGTACATATCTGCTTTTCTCTCCCAAAATATGAGGCATGACATTTATCTAATGGACAATGAACATATTCTGATAGCGGAAAGTTCTTGGGTAGAGAGAAATGGAGGGAATGGAGTAAGAACATAAAATTCTTAGGGCTTCTTGTTTCTTACCTTTTTACTCAGTTAAGATCATAAGTAGAAAACATAACTCTAAATGGCTTGAAAATGTTAATTTATCAAGTTCCCTTGAAGTTAATTAGTGTGGTTTCAAAATAGGCTCATTCGGTGGCTCAAAGATATCATTATGGATCCAGGGTTTTGTTTTGTTGTTTTTGTTTTTTCTTTATTTCTGCTTTGTCATACTCAACCTATCAGTTCTGTCCTCAGGCTCCTCCTCCTCATGATCACAAAGATGGCTGCTGAAGTTCCAGACATCAAATGCAGATGTTAAAACTTCAAGCAGAAGCAGCTTTCTCTTCCTGTGTAACTATTTTGGAAAGAAAGGAAACCTTTTCCAGAAGTCTCCACATACTTCCTCCATGATTTATAAGGCAGAGTTTCATCATATTTTTATTACATGGCCAGTATCATGAAACCACCATAACAGTCTTAGACTAATTGTGACCCTCCTGAAACATATGGCCTTGTGGTGAAGGGTAGATTTAAAAAGTAGCCAAGTCTCTAGGAACTTGGAAATTAGAAAGAAAAGAATGGATGCTTTCAAGACAACCAATTGTGTCTGATGTATTCCATAATGGAACACTCCTAATAGTCTGCATTACTGCACACATTCAGAAAGCTCCAGAGGGAATATTTAGGAAATATGGAGAAATATATTTTTTATATCTATTGCAACTATTTTTCCAAAATTGTAGATCAGATTAATATAAGTGTCTTTAGGGGAAATAGTTGATGGAAAATAATTTAAAAACCGAGACTTCTGGGTCTAAAAAATATCCAGGATATACAGGCACTCTACATTTCATGGTTAGAATAGAATAGAGGTTAAGTGCTCAGACTCTAAAGCCACAGTACTAGGGTTCATGTGATGCCTCTACCACTTACTAGCTGCTAACTTTGGGCAAATAATTTAATTTCATCATGTGGATGATAGCGGCACTTAGCTGTCAGGAGGACAAAAGGAGTTAAGACTGGTACAGTGTTTAGAACAGTGCCTGCCTGCCACACAGAAATTGTCATACAAGTATTAATCGAAATTATTATCTGATAAATATCTTATCTTTTCATATACAAACAAATCTTTTGAAATCTCTCTCCTCAGGTCCAACGTGTGTTCAAGAATATTTGCTGAACAAAGGAATGAATAGAAAATTATTCCCTCTCAGTCATTTCCTACACTGTATCTTGGCCAAAAATGAAATTAAAACTTCTTCTCTTGTTAATTTTTTTAAAACCACAATCCAACTAAAGCTTAAGCAGATAGACTCTGAATTTCTACTAGAATGAAGGCTCCCTGGGCAGGGGCCATGTGTGTTTCTTGCACTACTCTGTCTCCTGCTACTAGAGGCATGTCTGCCACACCTAAGAGCTCAGTATATGTCGTGTTTTTTTCTTTCCATAAATGAATGAGCAAACGGACATAACCGTTTCTGTCTCCCTCTTACGGCCCCACCACAGACCTAAGGGAAAATTGGGTAAGTGGAAATACTTTTCTCTGAAGGATCTCAATCTTTTCCCCTTAAGTTCTTCCTTTGGCCCAAACTTTACCAGCTCCTGTCTCCACCCGCCATCCTCCATCCTTTCATAATCCATCTCCTCTTCCCCACTGAACTTGAAAGTATCTAAAGAAAGTATGTAAAGATGAAGAAATTCATAACAAAATGACAAAGGCAAAAAAAGACTCAAGCCTATCTTCTGTTTCTAGCCATGACAGAATAAGTCTCACTAGACTTACCTCTGTTATGGATTTAATTGTGTCTTCTAAAAAGATGCTGTATTCCTAACCCCTAGTACCTGTGAATGTGACCTTATTTGGAAAGAGAGTCCTTACAGATCATCAAGTTAAGGGGAGATCAGTGGGGTGGACCTTAATCCAATATGGCTCTGTTCTTATAAGGAAGGCACTTGATGTAATGAGTGCTGGGTGTTATATGCAACTGATGAATCACTAAAATTTACCTCTGAAACTAATAAAAAGAAAGGGGGGGGACAATTGGAACCAGAGGCACTCACAGAGGGAAGAACATGTGCAGACACAGGAAGTACTTCATGTGCAAGTCAAGGAATGCCTAAGGCTACCAGCAGCTAGGAGAGAGGCGTGGAATAGAATTTCCCTCCGAGGCTCCAGAAAGAACCAACCTTGCTAACGATTTAGTTTTGGACTTCCAGCCTCCAAAAGTATAAAGCAATAAATTTGTTTCTTAAACCACCTAGTTTGTGGTACTTTGGCAGTCCTAGGACCCTCCTACTGAAAACAACTATAAAACTGGACAGAATTTATGAGGGAACTGTTTGTAGACATATGGACAACAGGCAGTGCAGGCTTGTGATCCTTGAGAGAAGAAAAACACATGAGATAAATAAAAGTGGAAAGTATTCATCACCAGCAGATCTGCAATACAAGAAATGTTGAAGAAGGTTCTTCTGGCTTAAGGGAAGTGACATCAGATGAAAACACTCTACGGGAAGGATAAAGAGTACTAGAAATAAAAATATGTGGGTAAATACAAAGAATACTTTTTTCTTCTTAACTTCTGTAAAAAACAACAGACTAAATAAAAATGATAACATGAAGTTATAGGGCTTGTTACATAAATAGATGTAGAATAGATGTCAAAAGTCACAGAAAGTGGGGGTAGGGTACATGGAATTTAACAGTGATAAGACTTTCACATATTATGTGAAGTGAAGTGGTACAATATCAACTCTAGGTACTCTGTGATAAGTTAACATTTTATGCTGTAATTCTTGGAGGAACCACTGAATAAAAGTACAGAGAAGTATAGCTAAAAAGCCAATAGGGGACATAAAAAGAATACTAGAAATATTCAATTAACTCAAAAGAAGGAAGGAAAAGAGGAATGGAAAAAAAATGGGAGAAATAGCAGAGTAATAAGATGATAGGATTACACTCAAATAAAATTATATTAAATTGTAAATGAAATAATACTCCAATTAAAAGGCAAGATTGTCAGAACTAGATAAAAGAATAAGAGAGGCACTTTAAATATAAAGGCACAGATAAGCTGAAAGTAAAAGAGTGGGGGAAAAGTTATTATGCAAAGAGTAAGCACAAAGAGATGGTGCAGTTGTATTTGTGCTAGAGAAAAGTATACTTTAACACAAGATTGACAAAGATAAAGGAAGGTGTTTCAATAAGATAAGAGTCAATTATCCAGAAAGATATAACAATCCTAAATGCATATATACCTAATAACAGAGCTTTAAAATACAAGAAGCAAAAAGTGACAGAGTTAGAGGGAGAAGCTGATAAATCAATAACTTGAGTTTGAGATTTTAACACTCTTCTCTCATTAATTGATAAATCAACTTGACATAAAGGCAGCATGGATATAGCAGATCTAAATCACACCATCAACAAACATGACCTTAACTGAAGTTTATAAAACTTTTTTGCCCAACAAAAATAGAACACATATTCTTTTCAAGTGCACAAGGAGTATTGCCAAACATTGGGCAATAACGTAAGTCTCAATAAATTTAGAAGGTTTAAAGTCTTGTGGTGCATGTTCTCTGGGCACAGTATAATTAAATTAGAAATCATATGATGCCAAAAACTCCCCAAATATTATGGAAATAAAAAAAACAAATTTCTAAATAATCCATGAATAAAAAAATCACAAGGGGTAATTGAGTATAAATACGTATGTAGATCTGAATAGATAATAAGTCCATGAAAAGATGCTTAATATAATTAGTCTTCATGGAAATGAAAATCAAAATCCTACCAAGAGATACTACTTCATACACATTAGAATGGATGTGAAAACACCAACTGCTGGCAAGTACTTGGAGCCACTGGAACTTTCATATATTGCTTGTGCACTATCCCTTTGGAAAGCTTTCTGACACTTTTTTATAAAGTTAAACATAAACGTACTCCATGACTCATCAATTCTCCTTCTAGGGATTTACACCAGAGACATGAGAACATGATCATGAAAATACTAACACAAGATTGTCCGTGGGAGCATTTTAAAAAGCGGGGACAAACTTCTAGTCATAAGATAAATGAGTTTTGAGGATCGAAGTTACAGCATCGTAACTACAGTTGAGAATATGGTATTATATGCTTGAAATTTGCTGAGAGTAGATCTTATGTATTCTTACTACACACACGCAAGTTAACTATGTGAGGTGATAGATAGATGTGAATTAATTTGATTTTGGTTCTCATTTCACAGTGTATATGTATTAAGTCATCGTGTTGTATACTTTAAATATGTACAATCTTATTTGTCAATTATTCCTCAGTTAAGATGGAAAGAAAGAAATCAAAAGTAATAGTCCAAAACAGAAAGCAAACCAATGTCCTTCAAAAAAGAAATGAGATAAAATACAGTTTAATACAGTTGTAAGTCTCTATTGCTTTCCCTATAGTTGGTCTAATTATGTACATACCCCAACCCATCCTAAAAGCTAAATTGGCCCCATCCCCCAGACTGGATGGAGAGTCCTCGTTGAAGTTGGCCCTCCTCCAGTCAAGCCAGTAACTGGGGCCATCATCCAGGGACCCATCCCTCCTTCCAGCATTATTCTTACTTCACATTCTCTGTAATTTTCCTCTGTAGACACTTTTGTCCTAGGCTCTGACTTCCAGGAGCAACAAATGATGTTTCCCTGATTTCATTCATTCATTCTTAAAACTCTTCCTAAATGGCAGCTTTGTTTTTGGACGGCTCTATGAGGCCATGTGTAGCTGGTTAATACAAACCCTTTGAAGATGGTGTTAATGACTCCAAGCAACCAGAAGCACAGCAGCAAATAATGAAATACTCATCCTTCAGCAGATGACTCTGGAACAGAACCTAAACCTTGTTTCCCTCCTGTGAAGGTCTGACCCCTTGTAAACAAATCTCCCATTTAGACTCCACCAGTCCTGGGATAGATAACATCCCTTACTTATTAAGGGATTTGTTGCTGAGTATTATTTGGTATTTAATTTTATTTTGGGTCAAATGCTTCAAAGCCTCACCTTTTTTTTTTTTTTTTTGGTCTGTAAAACTCCCATTATCTCTCCCTATAGATCTGTCATTGAGATGGGTCTATAAATACACACGGCTTTGTTTATAAAGACATACAATATGCACACCCGATTGCTGTCTGTGCACCAGGCTTATATTTGGAGAATCCTTTTCAGAGCCAAATTTGATACAGTGCAGAGGCAGCTGGTGGGTTAGAGGGGCCAGGAGGGAGAATCACTGGTTATCAGTATAGAAAGCCTGGGTGAGGCATGGATGCTCTGAATGACAAGCGCCAAGTATTCACTGGGGACAGGGAGACTGAGGATACAGGAAAGAAAAGGGGGAGAAACAGGCAGGCACACAACCATTCAGCCCCTCATTTGTTTAGCGTTTTCTACCTGTAGGGACATGCTCAAAATCAAAAGTCTTAGTGAAGGGACCTCACAGCCCAGCTCTGCCAGACAATCGTCTCCTGGCGCCTTCAAACTTAGCTGCATGAATGAGAGAGCCACTTGCTCCTAAGCAAAGCCTGAGGACTCAGAGGGAAAAGGAGAATAATTAAAGTAAATTAGAGGGTGAATGGGGGATGGGAGATCATGCCTGGTCCTGCTGCTCAGCCTGTGGCTCCAAGGCTTAAAAGGGGCAGGGCTAGGTAGGATTATTTCCAGGAGTCGGTCTTCCCCAAACCATGTCCTCATTACCATGATACACATTTCTCCTCTCAGAGTGATGTTACTGTCCATTTAGCCAATGGCTCTAGGATCTGGTAGCTTTGAGGATAAGTAGCAACAACTGCCAGATTGTACATATTTAAAACAGTTCCACATATTTTTCTTAGTCTTTCCTATTTTACAAGTTTTTTTTGTTTTTGTTTTTGTTTTTGTTTTTTAAGTACATCAGTGGTTCTCCACCAAGGGTGATTTTGCTCCCAAGAAACATTTGACAATGTTTGGAGACATTTTTCTTTGTTGCAGTTGGGGGCATGGGTGGGTGTGGGCTGCTGGCACCTGCTGTGGAGTTGACAGATAAAATACAGGACACCCAGTTACATTTAAAGTTGAGATAAACAAAGAACTCTGTGGGTTTTGGGGGTTTTGTTGTTGTTTAGTATTAGAATGTCCCAAATATTGTACACATTATACTTACTCTTAAAAAAAAAAGTTATTTCATTGCTTATCTGAAATTCAGTTTTAAGTGGCCTTCCTGTATGTTTATTTGCCGGATGCTTCTAGACATCCTAAATGCACAGAATAGTGTCCTCCCTCCCCATGATTCAGCCCAAACATCCATAGTGCTGAGGTTGAGAAACCTGATGGTAGATGGTAGCAGAAACATGATTCAAATGCTAGAGAACAGATGACTCTGAATTTGGAACAGATATACCAAATATGACACATATCAAATGAATACATAGCCCTTACCGGGTTGTTAATATTCATTTATGTATACAACTTGTTCCACCTCTGACTTGAACCCTTTGAGAAAGGGCATTATCAGCCTGTGCTCCCTCATCTTTCTGCAGAAGTGTTTGTGGTCAGCTGAGTAAAGGTCCCTAAAGATTATCAGGGCCTAATCCCTAGTCAATGTTACCTCCTTAGGAAAAGGGGTCTTCACAGATAGGATTACATTAAGGAGATTATTTTGGATTATCTATTGGAACCCAAATGGCATCACAAGTGTCCTCTGTAGGAGAGAGATTTGGCACCCTCAAAGGAGAAGGCAATGTGGTAGAAGCAGAGCGAGCAGTGAGGGTATTGGCCTTTATGTTGGAACAATGCAACCACAGCCAGCAGCCACCACAAACTGGGAAAGGCCAGAAATCCACTGGCCAGGGAGCCTCCGCAGGGAGGGCAGCCTTCCCACACCTTCATGTCAGCTCAGTGAAATTCATTTCGGACTTCTGGCCTCCAGAACTATGAGAGAATACACTTCTGCTGTTTCAGCCACCAAGTTTGTGATAATTTGTTACAGCAGCCCCAGGAAATTAATACAGTGTTCTCCTGAGAATCAAAGCCAGAGTCCACTCCTTCCAGGAGGGTGTGTACCAGCATTAGAACAAACATAACCTACTAGATCCAAGACAGGGAACCAGAGGCAATGTGACCTTTGTTGATATTCATCTTTCTGTCACAATGCAGGATGTTTCTGGTGATGGATTTTGAGCTCCGTAATGATCTGTAGTGGAAAAATAGGCAACTCCTCAGATCACCCTACAATTTTAATAGGAAGCATGTGTGTATGTGTAGGCACTGTGAAGCCTAGAACTTGGGAAAGAAGTTGCCTAAATGGAGCCCTAGTTATGCCTGCCTCCTAGCAATTGTGAGTCAACTCAACTGTGGCTGGTGAGTTGGCTTTTGGGGGACAGGAGACTTCATGCCACGTTGTCCCATCTAGAGCTGAGGTCATAGGATTAGGGAAAAGAAGCTTTTTATTCGGAGGAGGAAATACCATATTTTGTGTAGCATGTGTGTGTTTTCTGGAAGGTCTGTCATTTGGGGTCCTTTGGAAATATCTTGTGAAGAGATTGAGTCCCAAGGGATGGCTGCACATTTCTTTGAAAGCCTTTGGACATTTGGCTATGCTCTGGGGATGGATGGCCAACATCAGGAAAATGCATGGTTCCAAATGAAAAATAGGAAAACATGTGTAGGTGCCAAGAGTGATAAGAAGTTCTTATCTGTTGAGTAGCAAGAAAACATCCCGTGGTTATTACAGGGGAACAAACAAGCAGAGACTCTGTGGTCTGTCCTGGGTCTGCACCTCTGGCTGGAATCCCTTCCTCTTCTCCTGCCTGTATTAGTTGAACCTGGGACTCAAGTGTTTTTAAAATAACCCACGGAAGAACCATGGGCTTTGCCAATTTGGTACTGGGAGATCAGCAGTCATCTCTTTGTTGTAGCAATTTCTGGAAAGAGATGCCAAGTTACTCACTTTACTAGAATGCTATGGAAGGATTGGTGGTGGTTGTGTGGGGGAAACAGGGTGTGTCGCCCTGAAGTGGCTGCAGCTTAGACAGCTGGATCCTGCTGGGCCTGAATATTCCTCGAACAACATGAAGATGGCCGGAGTTCAATGATCAGTCGGCCTTACCTCCAAGGGGCAGACGCTCCAGATGGCCTCTTGAAATCACTCATTGCTGTTGACCAGAAAAGCATGCTCTTGGAGCCAAACTTCATTCCTGGATTGAAATCTAGACTCTGCATTCTCCAACCTTTTAACTTTGGACAAATTACTATTAACCTCTCTAAGCCTCAGTGTTCTTACACGTAAAATTGGAAGAAAGATACCTATTTTACAGGAACGTAATGATCGTGTGAGAAAACATATATAGAGTGCTTAGCACAGGGCCTGGTATACGGCAAGTACTTAATAAATATTATTAGATGCTTCATTAAGGCACTGGGAGTCATCAGGGAGGAGGCAGGTAGGAATCACTACACTTTACCTTGTGCAAAGACACTTTTCATACATATTATACCAGTCTTCATAATAGATACTCTGAGTTTTTCCAAATTGGTCTGACAATATGGAACACATTATCATGCTAAGCAGCTGTCACTGTCTTCATTTATAGGATGCCACCTGTCACAAAGAATGCAAAACATGTTCCCCAAATACCTAGGATCATGCCCTCTGTGTGTGTGTGTGTGTGTGTGTGTGTGTGTATGTGGGTGTGTTGAAAATATCTCAACTCTACCATTTTATGTCACAGTCAGCTCACACTTTAATCCAGAACCTTTTAATTTATATGCCAGTAGTTGGAAGACAACGAAATAGTGAGATACACTAATGCACAGATGAAAATAGTTATTTTACTACATTTGCTTTTCGGTGTTCCATCCCTCACTAGCCGAGGAAAGGTAATGCCTAAAAACTCCCATGGTGGCATTTTTATTTCCATAAGATGTGGAAGAGGCTTTTTCTCAAAGCTCATCTTTTCTCAGTAAAGCTGCATAAATTTTTCTCACCTAGGCTCTTTCCTATACACCCTGACCGCCTCTCTGTGTCTGGAAGGAAAGTTCTAAAACATAACTCCAATCTTGGTCCTCTCAGTGATTCCAGCTGCTTTGGAGTAGGGCTTCTCCCCCTCGGCATTATTGACATTTTGGGCCCCATAACTCTGCACCATGGCACTGTCCTATGCATTGTGGGATGTTCAGCAGTATCCCTGGCCTCTACCCATGAGATGCTAGTAGCACCTCTTTAGTGTGACAACCGAAACTGTTGGAAGAGACATCGTCAATTTCCCCTGGTTAAAAGCCACTGCTCTAGGGCACTTTCATCTTCTTACCCGGCTTACAAGGTCCTGCCCACTTCGATCCCACCTTTTTCTGTGGGCTTCTCTCTCAACACTGCCTCTCTGCTCTGTGAGCCAGCCACATGGAAATTATTTCAGGTCCTTGACCAGGGCTCCTTCACCTCTGCTCCATCCAACTCTGAATTAGGTGCCTTGATCAGTCTCCTGCCATAGCACTAACTCACTTCATGATAACTGCCTATATATTTTTCTGTGACATGTTCCCTTTCCAATGCTGTCCCATGGCTGGTCAGCTCAATGAGGGCAGAAGCCTCACTGCTGTATCCCTGAAGCCAGCACAGTGCCTGTCATAACATAGATGCTCAATAAATGTTTATTTAATGTGCTCCTTAAAAAATCACTCTCTGGAAGAAAGGAGTATTTTCTTTGAAGCCCTTTAATTTGTGGAGACCATAAGTAGGTCTTGCTGACCTGTTTGTCCATATATTAGTGGATCTTAATTATAGGATAGATGTTCTGGATTTTGAAGCTGATTTCATCAATCCCCCTGACTCGATGCAAGTTTATGCTTGAGCATTCTGGGCAGACAATTGTCATTAGCTCTTAACATATGATCATCAAAACATTTTTAAAGGGAAGAAAGGGGGCCCAGAGCCAGCAAGTCCCAGGTCTGGTACCTGAACTCCTAACAGGGGCAAAAGCCAGACAGCATGGGGTAGGATGAAAATCCAGCTCAGTACAAACATAGTTAATAAGGGAGCCCTAGAATATGAAAAGCTGCTGACAAAAATCAAGACTATTTAGTCTAGAGGAGAAGATTGAGAAGCAATCTGATAGTGGCACTTTCAACTACCTGTAGCCTGGGGCTGTTGCAAACAATTCAGATGGATAGTCTGTTTGAGGTGACTGGACAGGCCCAAACTTGTGTCTACTGAGAGGGGATTGCTTGTTAAAGGAATTTAAGTAGGCACTTTCTAGGGTGTAATTTCAACTGAGATTTTGGAGCAAGTCTGAGAGTAAAAAGCAAAACAAACCTTGCTTAGGGACTGTCCCAAAATTTCCCACTAATAGGCTATTTACCATGGATTTAAGTTTGTAACTTAAATGAGAATTGCAGGCCATCTGGTTTTTCCCACTGGCTTCAGACAGGACAGTAGTCAAATGAAGGCATATGTTGGTTGCTCCTTAAAACACACACACACACACACACGTACTTTTGCACGCAAGCACACACTAGTTCTTGCTGTTTCCCATGGTACATATTGCCCCTTTTCTTCCCAGGTCCATTTCACAACCATTTCCTTGACTGTTACTTATATATTGGGTTACCTTTACCTTCCTACAGAGGAATTACAGAATTTGAGAAGAGAATTTTCAAGCTCCTCGCTATATACAAGAAGCTGAGGCACAGCAATGATGAAGAACTTTTCCAAAGCTCAGAGGGATTTAGAATATTTGGGCCTAGTGCCAGTTCTTAGGTCAACTTCCAACAACATCCTCTACTTATGTATAATAAAGAGGCAGCATAGAGAATCAGAGGACCATAGAAAGTTAGATCAGAAAACAGTTGGTGGAATATTTAGTATTCCTCAGGTTCACAGCAACCTATGCAAAACTTAAGCGCTGCCCAAAGTGATTTGAGTTAACTCTTTTCCCAATTCTCCCAGAGTTGGCACATATCTGGTACCATTCTAGAAGAGAAGTTAATCAATCACATACAATACATGTATTAGGGTATTAGGGATTTGTATTCTAGTGTAGGGGCTAAAAAATTTTCTCTGTAAATATTTTCAACCTTGTAGACCCTATAGTTTCTGTCACACATCTCAACCTTGCTTTCATGGCATGAAAAAGCAAAAGATATTACATAAATGAATGGACATGACTGTGCTTCAGTCAAACTTTATACACTAAAATAGGCAGTGGCTAGATTTGGTCTGCAGGCCATAGCTTGCCCACTTCTGCTTTAGTGGAACTGTAATTGAAGAGGGCTGGGTGCAAGCAACAGAATATACTGAAGAAGAAAGAGAATTACTCAAGGTCTCATAGAATGACTCAGGAAGGTAAGACCTTGGGAAGCTCCAGGGATCCATATACCCCCTCCCTGGGGTATCCTGATTAGGGAAAATCAGTATGTTCTAACAGGGAGTCTCATTGGCTTAATCTGGGCTATAAACCTAACACGTAATAGATAGCCTCATCATGAGTGAACAGAAGGGAGGAGAGGTGAGTCTCCACAAAAAAGCTGAGGAGCTCTGGCAAGAAAGGAAAGTGGATGTGGGGCCACCAGAGGAAAAAAAAATCTCCATCCTTTACAGAATCTTTCTCAATATAAAGGGACATGTTCTTTCTGAATCCTGGCATCAGTGCCTTATAGAGAATGTTCAAAAACAAATAAAACAACTCTAGACTCAGCTGCAATTTCAAGTGCTAATCTAGATCCTGAAATCTCCAGCACAAGAAATGTGAAATGGGGTCAGGGAAGAGTCATGGAGAGAGCTTGTCTAAATTTCAAACAACCACACCCTGACTTTTCAATCACTGTGCTTAACCAGTACTAGACTAGAATCTCCACACTGGCAGAAACTAGGTCTTTTTGCTCCCCTTTGTAATGTCCAGGACCTAACAAGTCAAACACCTCTCAGTTCATTCATTCAGCCATTGATTCACTCATTCATTCACCTAACAAGTATTTGAGAGCCTTCTCCAGCTGAGTTCTAGGGATCCAATGGTATGCAAAGACAGGCACAGTCTTTGCCCCTATAGAATTTAATATAAGGGTGGGAGAAGGGATGGATTTAATTTTTAAAAGTCGAACAAATGTAAAATTATAAATGTGATTAATGCTGCAAAGTAGCAGGAGAGGGATCCATCATACTTGCAAGTACTGGGGCTGTAGATACAGTAAGAGTAAGTGTGGGGCAGAGTATCTTCAGCAGAGAGAACACACACACAAAGGTCATGTGGCAGAAGGGAACATGAAAGAAAGCTAATGTGGCTAGAGCATAGAGTTGACAGGAAGTAAAGGTCCAGATGAGGCTGGAAAAATAAGAAGGACCAAAATGTGTAGGGCCTTGTAGGGCCACGTTAAAATGTTGCCTTTTATCCTAAGAGTCTTGGGAAGCAGAGTGGGGAGATACCATTCAGATTTACATATTCAAGATAAATTAGACAGCTACATGTAGAAGAATGACACTGGACCATTCTCTTACACCATACACAAAGATAAACTCAAAATGAATGAAAGACCTCCATGTGAGACAGGAATCCATCAAAATGCTAGAGGAGAACACAGGCAGTAACCGCTTCAAACATCAGCCACAGCAACTTCTTTCAAGACACATCTACAAAGGCAAGGGAAACAAAAGCAAAAATGAACTTTTGGGACTTCATCAAGATAAAAAGTTTCTTATGTTCCACAGATGAGTGAAACCATATGGTAATTGTCTTTCTCTGCTTTACTTACTTCACTTAGCATAAACCCCTCCAGTTTCATCCATGTTGTTGCAAATGTTGGGTATTCATCCTTTCTGACGGCTGAATAATATTCCATTGTATATATATACCACATCTTCTTTATCCATTCATCTGTTGAAAGGCATCTTGGCTCCTTCCACAGTTTGGCTATTGTGGACATTGTTGCTATGAACCCTGGAGTGCATGTGCCCCTTCTTTCCACTACATCTGTATGTTTGGGGTAAATACCTAGTGGGGCAATTCCTGGGTCACAGGGTAGCTCTATTTTTAACTTTTTGAGGAACCTCCATACTGTTTTTCAGAGTGGCTGTAACAGCTTGCATTCCCACCAACAGTGTAAGAGGGTTCCCCTTTCTCTGCATCCTCGCCAACATTTGTTGTTTCCTGTGTTGTTAATTTTTACCATTCTAACTGGTATAAGGTGATATCACAATGTGGTTTTGATTTGAATTTCCTTGATGGCTAATGATGTTGAACATTTTTTGATCGGTATTAAGGAGGGCACATATTGCAATGAGCACTATTATACGCAAACAATGAATCATGGAACACTACATCAAAAACTAATGAAGTACTGTATGGTGACTAACATAACATAATAATAATTAAAAAAAAGCTTCTGCACAGCAAAGGAAACAGTCAACAAAACTAGGAGGCAACCCACAGAATGGGAAAAGATATTTGCAAATGACATTACAGATAAAGAGCTGATATCCAAGACCTATAAAGAACTTCTCAAACTCAACATTCAAAAAACAAATAAACCAGTCAAAAAATGGAAAGAAGATATGAATAGACACTTCTCCAAAGAAGAAGTGTTTTCTCCACGCAAATGGCTAACAGACACATGAAAAAATGTTCAACATCACTAGCCATCAGGGAAATACAAATCAAAACCACAATGAGAGTTAAAAGTTAAAAATAGAGCTACCCTATGACCCAGCAATTGCACCACTAGGTATTTACCCCAAAGATACAAATATAGTGAAAAGAAAGGGCACATGCACCCCAGTGTTCATAACAATGTCCACAATAGCCAAACTGTGGAAGGAGCCGAGATGCCCTTCAACAGATGAATGGATAAAGAAGATGTGATATACACACACACACACACACACACACACACACACACACACACACACACACACACAATGGAATATTATTCAGCCGTCAGAAAGGATGAATACCCAACATTTGCATCAACATGGATGAAACTGGAGGGGTTTATGCTTAGTGAAGTAAGTCAAGCAGAGAAAGACAATTATCATATGGTTTCACTCATCTGTGGAACATAAGCAATAGCACAGAGGACCATAGGGGAAAGGAGGGAAACCTGAAGGGGAAGAAATCAGAAAGGGAGATGAACCACGAGGGACTATGGGCCCCAGGAAACAAACTGAGGGTTTCAGAGAGGAGGAGGGTGGGGAGATGGGGTAACAGGGTGGTGGGTACTAAGGAGGGCATGTGTGGTGATGAGCACTGGGTGTTATATGCAGCTAATGAATCATTGAACACTACACCAAAAACTAATGATGTACTATATAGTGGCTACCTGAACATAATAAAAAAAATCTCCAACTGCAAAGTAGAAAGAAAGTAGCTTGGGGTTAACAGGAGTGGATACTAGATGAAAAAACCAGTCAGTAGGCTATTGACAAAGTCTTGATTGGGGGTGGTAGTACTGGAGATGAAGAGAAGCTAGATGGTTGGAAAGATTCTGGAAGGGTAGAAGAGTTTGGATGAATGTGGGGAGTGAGAAAGAGGGAGGTGTAAATAGAAACTCCTAGGATTATTGGTATCCAATAAATATTGTTGAATCATTTAATGAATCCCTGCCCCTTAGTTGGAACACATGAATGTCCTTAGACGTCTTCCTTTTAAGGCATGGATTTAAGGCTTACTGATTACTTTTCCAATTTACTGTCAAGGCTCTGCTCAAATAGCTTCTCTTCTGAGAAACCCTCATAACTTACTTTACCCACTCCCTCCTCCGTATCCATGTAACACTGTTCATACAAATAAATTTATGTTTATGAGATGGATGACTAGCTGTAGATGAAACGGAGAGATTATAAACACTTTTAGGGCAGGGGCTGTATCATACTCACCCATGTTTTACTAGTTTACTAGTCCAGTATCTGGTACATAAGAGGGGCCAGAAAAGTTTGTTAACTTTGTTAAATTGAATTGGAAGCTTGCATCTCTCCTCTCAGAGATTCCAGTCTAGTTGGGTAAATAAGACAAAAAGACATTCTAAAAATATATTTTTCTAAAAAAATCCAACTAAGGAACTGAGCATGATCAAGGTCTGAGGGATGTGGTAGAGATTATGAATCAAGAGCATTCTTTGGGGTTCAAAGTTACCTAAGGACACTTTATGAGCGTTGCATGGAGAGCTCCCTGTGGATGTTCCCAACTTTGGAAGTGCCCTATGTAACCCTATTTGGAATGACTTTTTTTTAAATAGCTTGTTGGAAACTCTATGAGCTTCCTCCCATCTTCTACTCCATCAGTTCTTTTTTTTTTTTTAATTTAAATTTTAGTTAGTGAACATACAGCACAATATTGGTTTCTGGAGTAGAACTCAGTGATTCATCACTTTTTAAAAAAATATTTTATTTATTCATTTGAGAGAAAAAGAGACAGAGAGAGAGCATGAGCAGGGGGGAGAGGCAGAGGGAGAGGGAGAAACAGACTCCCTGCTGAGCCAGAAGCCCTATGTGGGGCTGGACCCCAGGACCTGGAGACCATGACCTGAGCTGAACACAGATGCTTAACCATCTGAGCCACCCAGGTGCCCCTCAATGATCCATCACTTACATACAACACCCAGTGCTCATCACAAGTGCTCTCCTTAATACCCATCACCCATCTAGCCCATCTCCCACCCACCTCCCTCCATCAACCGTCAGTTTGTTCTCTATCATTAAGAGTCTCTTATGGTTTGTTTCCCTCTCTCCTTTTTAAATTTTCCCCCTTCCCATATGTTCAACTGTTTTCTTTCTTAAATTCCACATATGAGTGAAATGAGCGTGAGATCATATGGTATTTGTCTTTCTCTGACTGACTTAGTTCGCTTAGCCTAATACACTCTAGCACCATCCATGTCATTGCAAATGGCAAGATTTCATTTTTTGATGGCTGAGTAATATTCCATTATATATATATATATATATATATATATATATATATATATATATATATATATATCACATCTTCTTTATCCATTCATCTGTCGATGGACATCTGGGCTGGGCTCTCTCCATAGTTTGGCTGTTGTTGATAATGCTACTATAAATATCAGAGTGCATGTACCCCTTAGAGTCTTATTTTGTATCCAATGGGTAAATAACTAGTATTGCAATTGCTGGATTGTAGGGTAGTTCTATTTTTAACTTTTTGAGGAACCTCCATACTGTTCTCCAGAGTGACTGCACCAGTTTGCATGGAATGACTTTATAAACCCCTCGGGTTGGTCTGGAGGATTTCTTGGGGTCTGCATTATGGAGAGGAGAGGAGTAAGTTGGGGCAGGGGGAGCTTCAGCAAAGATAGGGAGAATGGAATAAGCACATGCAAAGACAGGCCTTGAGAATTCTGGTCTTCCCAGGGCTGAAAGAGGTTGAGTGGCATAATGGAAAGAAATCAGGAGACTGTCAGATCTTGTCTTTAATCTAGATTCTGTCTCTTTACTTAGCTGGGTGCCCTAAAGAAGCTGAACTTCTCTTAGCCCTGATGTCCTCATTCGTTAAATGAAGATAATAATAATTAACCTACTTTGTAGTGTGTGTGTGTGTGTGTGTGTGTGTGTGTGTGTGTGTGTGTGTGTGTGTGAATCAAATAAGAAAATGCACTTGGAAGTGTGTTTTGGAAACTAAAGCAGGGGTATATATTTCATTTTTCTGGAGCTCTCCCCAGAGAAATACTGAATCAGAATCTCTGGGAGTGGGGGTCACAGAACAATGTTTTTTAATAGCTTCCAGGGTTATTTTGATATGTGGCCAGTTTTGAAACCTATACTTCCAAAAGTCTCTAGAAAGAAAAAAAAAAGTAATGTAAGAGGTTGTTGGCAAGAAGTTGGAGCAGTGATAGCAGCTCCTCAGGGGTTTACAGATAAGAGGGATGAGATAAAGTTCCCCCATTACCCTTATCCTTTTTCTTTCTTAGATGCCCCACATCACCTCCAGGGCAAAGGCTTCATCCTTTCATGCTTACTAACCAGCATCCTGGCTAATAGTCTCCCTACACTGTTTATCCCTCCATTGCAGATCTGGTTCCTCAGGAGACAGGCTGAGGTATTGGGAAGGCAGGTCACTGTGGGGCACACTGAGGATCAACATGTGGGGCGGTGAAGGATGCAGGGTGGGGCAGAAGGAAAATTAAGCTGTGGTGCCATCAGGACAAAGGTCTCAGCTGACCCCATGTGGAGCTCGGAACCTGGGGAGGCCCTGCATGTGTGACCCACTGGGGGTGAGGTACCAGGCCCTGGGGAGAGGTGTGGCCACCAGGGAAGCTGATCCCAGGGGCTAGCTGTGTGCTCTCCACGGCCAGCACTCTCAGCAGCCGTGGAATTAGTGGTGGGTCCCGAAAAGGTCTGAGCAACACAGCACAGGCTTCACTGTGAGTCAGTAGCTCCAGCGTGAGTCCACCTTTCCCTTAGGTAAAACCTGTCCCCCTACTGTCCACCAAACAGGTTGGTATTCAGAATTCAGCAGTCTACACTTGAACTGTACTTCTAGACTGATTTCCTACTACTTTCTTATCTGTTCGTTTTGTTCCAGCCAAACTGGACAGCTGTACTTTTCCCATGACTAACCTCTACTTTCCCCTGTATTTTGGGTCACCTGGCCCTCACCCTCTCTCTCTTCAATCTCTCACCATCCCTCAAGGTACATGCAATGGACAATTTAAAATTTTTTGACTGCCTACAACTTCCCCTTTTCTTTTGGTCACCATATATGCTCCCTCCCAACTCCCACATCCCACCTGTCTCCCCCCCCGCCACACACACACACTCTTCTGTTTTGTGCATGGAGTATCTTGGCCAAAGGTGTTAACATACGACCAGGGTCTAACCAATTGTGAAAAGAGCAAATGATATATTTACTTAGAATACAAACACTTCCAAATTACTCACTAAGTCAAAACTCTGTGAAAACAGTCAAAGGTTGTGGATATAAGAGGTTAGGTCTTTTAGCTTGATTTTCAATAAATTTCAAGCACCCAATTTTTAATAGGTCTCTAGCCCAAGAATGTCAAGTCAAATGTTTTTATGGTTTCAACTATTCTTAAAAAAAAAAAAAAAAAAAAAGGGAAAACAACCAGACCATGACAAGAACAGCAGACTTAGAGCAGGGAACAGAAGTCAGGTTTGTGTATTCTTCCAATGTGAAAAATTATGCCTTTGACCAAGTTGACTCCTTCCTCTGGATTTGTATTTGCCCATTTCTTTTTCTTTTTTTTTAAATTTTATTATGTTATGTTAGTCACCATACAGTACATCATTAGTTTTTGATGTGGTGATCCACAATCCATTGTTTTCGTATAACACCCAGTGCTCCATGCAGTACGTGCCCTCCTTAATACCCATCACCGGGCTAACCCATCCCCCACCCCCCTCCCCTCTAAAACCCTGTTTGTTTCTCAGAGTCCATAGTCTCTCATGGTTCATCTCTCCCTCCAATTTCCCCATTTCTAACAGTAAGGGTTGATGAGCACTATTGTCCCTATTGGCCTTAATGGTCTGTGACTGTAAGAAAAGGAAAGAGGAAATGGAAGATTACCATTGCCATCTCTTCCCATTCTCCTGTTCCCTTGTCCTTCAGGATACAGTATTATTGAGCACCTTACACTTTCTCAAGTGAGCCATGTTCTTTTGCTCCCAGGCCTTGAGCACTCTCCTTTCTTGAGTCACTTTCTCTTGGGCTGCTCAACTCCTATGAACCCCATGAACGTCAACTTATATGTTAATTTCCCTAAGGAATGGGACCCTAAGTATTAAGTTGGGAGTCCCTACTAGGCACTCCCATTGCATTCTGTACTGTCAAAGATTACATCTCACTTTATGTATTTGTTCATTTAATTTTCTCTATCCTCAACCCTTACTCCCCAGATAATCATTTCTGAAAGGGCAGGAACACATGGTAGGAATTTAAAAATTGACACCTGGATGAATTAGCTGATGAACAAATGTGACATAAACCAACAAAGAAACAGCACAAGACTGACGATCATTTGCTTCTGGTCCTAATTTTTAAATTCAGATATTTATTTATCTCTTTCCCACCATGGGACAGATGTTCACATCCGACCCATGAATCGTCAGTGAGAGAGGTAATTAACTCCACCAGGGGGAAAATGATGCTGACTACAGTTTTAACCTCCTTTGACTTTCCAAGAACTGCTTTGAGTACATTCTGTTTTCGAAGATCAGCCTCTCTCCTGCTTCCAAAAGCCTGTCCCAGCCTGTCCAGCTCATCCCTGGCTCTGGATGCAGGGGGGATATTTAGTCCTGCAGTTTCTGAGCCAGTTCTAGCAGAAAAGCAGAGCTTGGAGGAAGCCGGATTTGATATTCTTGGCCTCTGGATGCTCCCTGATTATTATTTTTTAATATCCTGAGAACAGATTAGGATGAAGCAGATTAGGGAAAGTCACGAGATATGTCATAACTGAGCTTCTCTCTGCTGCAGGCATTCCCCTGAGGAAGCAATCTGGACATATCCTGTAATATAACTGGGTAAGACTTAGGCCTACTGAATGGAGGCACCAACTTAAATGCAGTACATGAATCAGCTTTCCTTCTTCCCCCACCTAGCTTATTCATAGAAACTGGGTTAGGTGACACATGTAAGAAAGACCCAGTCACTGAACGTAATGTTACCTTGTCATTTCTCCTCCCAATAAATAAGTTAGCTTTCTTCACATATGTACTTATCTCTTCACATATGTTCCAGAATTATGAAGAAGCCTGCCTTTCCCCCCAATTGCAATCCGTTTAAAGCCCAAATCCAAGCTTTGAGTTTTTGGTACTAGAGGTTGACGTCCCAACTGTGTCAATTCCTTACACGGAATATAGGAAATCAGCCTCACAAACCTTTGGTGAGTGTTACACATGATGGCAGAGATGACAGAGCCTGACACAGCCGCTAACACAAAATGGGTTCTCAGTTAAAGCTCATCCATCCAGTCCCTTCCATGGGTGACCAGGGACAGGCCTAGCTGATGCTTGTTGTCTAGAATAATTATAACCAGTGTGTTCTCTTTCCTCTAAGAAGTGTTCCATTTGGGCGATAAGTTTTATGGCCATCCTACTTATGACTCAGGATTCAATGTGATTCATTTTTTTAATTGTTCACTAGAGGGTTCCTCTGAAGCAATGGCATTCATTACAGACATACTTCTCCCAAAGTGCTCAGCTACCCCTCATCTCTCCCTCCTTCTATCCCCCCTATCTTAAGCCAAAAGCACACTTTCCAACCTTTTATACTGGGAGGAACTCTTTTGAGATCAGAAAAAAGTGACATAGAAACCATCCTACCCTGGATCTATTGGCAGGGTACAACTTTTATTTTTCCCCACATTTATTTCTAAGGAAGCCACTTAGATCCCTTAGGCAAAACCTAGAAAATTCCAGAGTGATCTGGGGGTAACACAGGTTTGAAAGAAGGAAAGGTATGACAAATGGCAGGTTCTTGAAAAATCCAACATGGCATTTTATACCATGTGATTCAGGCATGGATGGCTAACCAGTGCTAACGTGAGAAATCTTCAAGTTTGGGAAATAGAGCTGTGTGTGTGCCCATCCACAATGATGAGCAAAATAGAGAAAATGTCCTGTAAATCTATCTGCCTGATGACTTCAGCCTGCTCAAGAGGAGTTCTGGTAGCAGACCATGATTTTACCATTTGAATGAAGCCAAGGAAACCCTTAGGTTGAGCAGGAGAGCCAAATGACATATTTTGATGAGGAAGATGGAGATTATAATTAGCATAACACCATTCTAGAATATATAGCTCGCTAACTTCCACTATTAGTCTTCCACATAGTGCTTTCTATATTAACTCTGATGCCCCTCTGCCACATGCATATGTGCTTCCATTAGCTTCAACACCTTCTCTCATCATTTTTTGAGTTCAGTTCCATGAGCTTCCTAGTCTGGTTTATGGACTACACTGTTTAGTCTCTTTGTCAGTGAGCTGTTCTGCACAAAAGCTAGTCAGCACACCTCAGACACATGGCCCTCATTCACCTCTGGGCCAGAGCATTGCAGGTGAAACAGTCTGCCCTGCCTATCCTGAGTTCCTCTTCCTCTGACACTTCTGTAAGGTGGAACCGATCTGCCTGGATCTCCATATGCCTCTCCAAATGAGCGAAAGTCACCAGAGCCAACTGCTACCAGAGATTAAAAATATTAATAATAATAATGATTAAAAACCCCAGTGGAATGTCAGCAAAAAGCAGACCCTATCCACGATGTGGTATGTTTTCTAAGCAAATGTGGAGGGGGAAAAAGGGAAGGGGAATAGAGTAGAAACCAAGAATAACATACGATTTGGTGCTTCCAGTCCATTCCAGGTCTTGACAAACAGGAGGCTGTGTCCAGGCTAGTTTCTGGGAAATAAAGTGGATTTGTGTGTTTGCTTGTAGGTGCAGTAGGAAGCATCTGCCTGCCAGCACAGCAGTGAGCAACATGTTGCCATTGGATCGGTTGAACTTAATGTGCAGCTGTGTTCTCACTGAGTGGGGAACTAATTACTGTAGAAAGACACAAACTGCAAGTTGGGTGACTTCACATGGAAACTATGAGTAAGGTGAACAAACAAGGACTCTTGGAGTTAAGGTGCACAGGCTGGTAAAACAGACAGAGAACCAGGCTCCTGTCCAAAGGGCTGCAGGTTGAGCCTCTGCAGATTGAAAAAGTCTCCAGAATTGAGCACACAGCCAGGAAATGGTTAGAGGGAAAGAAGAAAAAGAGAAAACACTCACTCCAAAGTGCACAGTGCATGTTGTCTCACAGCAAGTGTCAGAAAATGCCTATCACACACTTTCCCCTGTAATATTCATTACCCTGTAAGGGTCATCTTTTCTCTCTAAACAGGGATGAAATTGTCGTCTTTGTCAGATGACTACTTTCAATATTCATACCGACCAGTAAGGAAGGTGGTTACTATAACTTTGATAGTCCACTTTGAGATTGCCTAATTCTCACTAGTTGAAAGTGTTCTCTGATATGTGATTTGCTCTAAATTTATTTCATCGTATCTCACTCAACTAGATGAAAGGAGAACACCTTGTCCTGTGGCTAATTATAATTCAGAGAATACAGTTCAAAAATTATGATATTTCAAAAATCAGACTGTGCTTTGTCACTAACATGTTGTGACTTATGGGAAGTCAGTTAACATCTCTGAAACTCAGTCTCCCAGTTATAAGGATGATAATACTGGTCCCACCAACCTTATATGACTATCTGAGAACCCAATATAAATAATATAAAAATGATTTGAAAAGTATAAAATGTGTTTCCAAATGCAAACTAGATTTATGTCTTAAGAATGACAAAGACTGGCCCATGGCTGATTTAATCATTAAATTAAAAGATTCGCTTTTATAAAATTTTAAAAAAATAGTAAATAAACTTCCTACAAATCTCTTTACCAGAAATAAATTTTTTAAAAACCCCAAACAAACATGTTCTCAGGACATTTCCTTCATCTCACATTCCATTTTGCAGACTCTTTGAAAATTACAAAAAGAAGTTAAATTTCAGCTGTGGGATAAACATTTTGACTCTACCTGGAAGGGTAAATGTCTGTTTCCATCAAGAGATCCCAATTTCAAAGGCCTCATCTGAGCCATAAGCCATCTTTCTCTACTTGGAAGGCAGAGGAATAAATTCTGACAAGGACTGAAACTCAAGAGGTTGGCAACTCACAAAGATTCTTTATTTTCGAAAAATTATGGTGAGAATTGTATTGACAAACAACAACTCTGTGTGTGTGTGTGTGTGTGTGTGTGTGCGTGTGCGCGCGTGCACGTGTGGGAGCATGCACGCACGTGTGCAGGCAAGTGTATTTTTCCATTTTAGGATAAAAGTAAATAATAGTGATGTGAAAACAATAAGTAATTTTTACTTTCCCAACACAGTTCCAGAAAAGTATGGCTGGCTTCAGAGAAAGGGACACCAAGAAAAAATTAAAAGATAAAAAAAAAAAGGAGAGTATATATAGTTTGGGTCTAGTTACTGGCTTCAGTGACTGTAGATTTTGTTGATCGTCTTTCCACCATTTCACCCTTTCCTCATATCTAATGGAACCCTGCTGTGGAACAGTATTATACCCTCCTCCACAAAACTGTATGTTTCACATCACAAGCATGGAGATGCCATTGCATTGCCAGTGATTGGTTTTGAATTGGCATGTGCCCCCACATTTGGTTAGACACTGATATATGAAATGAAGCTTTCTGGGAAGTTTGTGGAAATGATACCTTTGTTTATTTCATGACGTAGCCTTTTGTTTTGCTGGAAGGTGTCATGGCTGAAATGAGACAGCCTTGTCATGATTTGAGAGGAGGTAGCCTAAAGATGGCAGCAGATCAGAAGAGTAAAGAGACTCCTATGATAAAATAAAGAGGCTCTTGTGACATTATTGGGTGACTGAATAGCTAACGCTGGTGACCTCCGTCTGGATTTCTTCTTGTATGAGATAGAAACAGCCCAGTAAGGTAAGTCAGTTGAATGGGGGTTCCTACAAGTTTGCAGCCAATGTTATCCTAACTGATTCACTCTCCACCTATGTTTAAAAGTTGATGCTGTTTGATGGTATAGAAATGACGCTGAATGATGGGAGGTTAGTGGGCAGAGTGGGTGCCATGTTGAGAAACATGAATAAATCATAGTTGAATGACTTGTCAAATGGATTGAATACATTCTCTGTCTTAGGCATCATGCTAGGTTCTTGAGTTAAAGACCCACTTTCTGTTCTTCAGGAGCCCAAGATCTAGTGCTCTCATAATTTCAAGTACATGGTGCTGTATTCTCACAAACCGTGAAGTATACACATTACACATATGGCCCCAAGTTATAATTTCTCCCACAAAAGAACTCTGTTTCTTTGTGTCTCAAATTGCTTATTTACAATGATGTACTCACTGCATATATGTTTTTCTCAATCCATTGAAAGTAAAAAGGGATGTTTTGGAGCACTGCATCTTAGCTCAACTAGGACTTGCTAAACAAATTATTATTTTCCGTTAAGTACCTGTTATGGACTAGACATAATGCCAGTGACTTTAGGGGATTTAAAACTTTTAAAGGCAATCATTGTCTTCAAGAGAGAATTATCAATTATCAAACAGATAATTACCATAGAAGTCAATTTATATTCTACCAACAGCATGAATGAGGTACTTATAAAGGGGCAGAGTGTGACAAACCACTTCTGGTTGATACTATCAAGCAAGGCTTCATGAAAGACATGGAATTTGAGTTGTACCTTGAATAAACAATGGGAGTCTAAGCATGACCACTATAATGGACAGAACAGCATCAACCCATGGTGGCAGAAGCAATCTGCAAGACCTGTTCACCAATAGGGCTGATCAGATGTTGAAATGACTTAGAACTGGGAGGGCATGGCTGACATATTTCAATGACAGAAACCAGATTGCAAAATATCTTGACAGGCTGGAATAATAGACTGACTCTAACATGATGGAAATGAACTGGACTAAATGTACCATTTTGCATTTAATTATTAAAGGGGAAGATGTTCACAATCACAGTTGCTTACAGGAAAAAGACCTCTTGTTTTTGCTGAATGTAAGCTCTATATGAATCAACATAGCATTGTCAAAAAAGCTAAGGTATCCCTAGGTCATATTTCTCTCCAAACATATAGGATGGCTTTACCTTTTTGTTCAAAAGTGATCATAACGGGGCGCCTGGGTGGCTCAGTGGTTAAGCGTCTGCCTTTGGCTCAGGTCATGATCCCAGGGTCCTGGGATCGAGCCCTGCATCGGGCTCCCTGCTCTGCAGGAAGCCTGTTTCTCCCTCTCCCACTCCCCCTGCTGTGTTCCCTCTCTTGCTGTCTCTCTCTCTCTGTCAAAATAAATAAATAAAATATTAAAAAAATGTGATCATAACAGTCTGTATTAGTTTTCTATTACCACCATAATAAATTGCCACAAACTTAGAGGCTTAAAAGAACACAAAATTATTATTTTTATTTTTTTTATAATTTTTTTTATAGTTCTGGAGGTCAGAACTCTAGTAATAGTTCTCACCAAAATAAAATCCAGGCATTGGCAGACTATATTGTTTTCTGGGGCTCTATGGGAGAACCCACTTCCTATATGTTCAGACTGTTGGTGGAATTCTGTTTCTTGGGTTTGAAGGACAAATGGCCCTGTTCTTTAGCTGGCTATAAGCTGAGGGCCATCTCCAGCTGTTGGAGATCACCACATTCCTTGGCTCATGACCCCCTTCCTCCATTTTCACAACCAGCAATGGCAAGTTGAGTCCTTCTCATGCCACATCTTTCTGACCCTTTTCCATCATTGTATTTCTTTTATTACCACCAAGAAAAATTCTCTGCTTTTAAGGACTCATGCTATTAGATCAGGCCTGCTTGGATAATCTAGGGTAATGATCTCATCTCAAGATCTATAACCTTAGATACATCTAATGCCCCTTTGCCATATAAGATAGCATATTCACAGTATTGAGGATTAGGGCATGGACATCTTTTGGGGGTCATTATACTATCCTCTTATCTGAACTGTCTGCTCAGTGCCAATAATCTGGGGCAGATCTATTGGAAATTGACCAGAGTGGTTAGAAAATTCAAATTTGTATCATGTGAAGAGTGTTGGAGGAAGCTGGAAACATTTTCCCTGGAAATTTGGGAGTGAAAGGAAGCATAATAGCTGTTTCAAATCATCTTAATGCCTGTCATATAAAATGGACTTATTCTGTGTTGCATAGATTGTAGAGCAGAATCAAAGGAAAAAGAAATAAATTTTAACTCAATATAGGGAATGTGACTGTTCATCTCCAAAAATGGCCCTGATGAGATGAGCCATGTCTCTTGGTATTCATGCCCATATGTAGCAACTCTTCCCCCCACATTTAACTTGGGCTGGCCTGTAATTTGCATTAATCAGCAGGATGCTGCAGAAGTGGCCATGCAGGACTTCTGAGTCCAGCCATGAAGAAGCCCTGGTAGCCCCCATTTTCACACTCTGTTGAACCCTGAGCCTGCATGTCAGAGATCCTACTACCTGCTGCTAGAGAGACCATGTGGAAAAACCATGTGGAGAGGCCAGATGAAGAGGAGACGACCTGAGAATACATGAAGAGGGAGAGAATCCTCAATGTCTCAGTAAAGCCTCCATTTGACTGCAACCTCGTGAGAGACCCCAAGCAAGATCAATGGTACTGTCTAGCTGAGCCCAACTTAAATTACAAACCCACAGAATCATAAGCTAAACAAATAATTGCTGTTTTAAGCCACTGTTTGGGAGTGTTTTGTTATGAACCAAAAGCTAACTGATACAGCTGCTCACCTCATTGTATGTGCATGTTTGTGCACATTTTGAATTTTTCACCTTACAAACCAGAATTGTTTTTCTTTACTTTTTAATACCATTGGCTTTCACAAATCATTTCAACTTCCTGGCAGCATCATGCTTGATTTAATGTATCGCTTGTAGACATATGCCTATGTATATTTGCTTTTCCTGACTTGGTGATTTCCTTGATTACCCAAATGTATGGAACACTCTTAGTAATTTTGTTATCATAATTCATCTGTCTTTAAAAAAAATTAAGTATATTTCAACTGGAACATAAGTCAGTAATTAAAAACAGATGGTTTAAAGAGTAGGTTTTAAACAAGTGAAAATACACCAGATAATGAAAAAGAAGCAGAAAAACCAGAAACCTTCCAAAGTTTTGATGGACACAGTGTTGTCACAGAGACTCTTTGTGACAAAATTGACAACGAAGATGGGAGCACTCTCCCAATGAGAACAGAAGTGAATTGGGAATATGCATCAATCATCAGTTTAAAGAAACAGACATCCTTGCATCTTGGGTTTTAATATTGTGGCAATTCAAACAAACCTAAATCAAGGTGTTTTTCCTCTAAAATAACTGCATAAAACTATAAGCTCTGAAGTCACACACACATACACAGACACACACACACACACACACACAAATACACACACACACCATGCATTCCTACCAACAGTGTTCAAGGGTTCCAATTTCTCCATATCCTCTCCAACACTTATTGTCCTTTGTTTTGATAATAGCCATCCCAAGAAGTGCGAGGATAATCTCACTGTGGATTTGATTTGCATTTACTTTATGATTAGTGGTCTTGAGCACCTTTTCATATACCTGTTGGTCATTTGTATGTCTTCTTTAAAGAAATGTCTATTACAAAGTTTCCTCAAAAAAAAACTTAAAAATAGAACTACCATATGATCCTGCAGTCCCACATCTGGATATATATCCAAAAGAACTGAAGTCAGGATCTTGAAGATGTATACTCCCATGTTCATTACATCATTGTATATAATAGCCAAGATATGGAAACAACCTAAATGTTCATTGGTTGATTTAAAAAAAAAACTGGTATATACATACAATGGTCTCTATGAGATGATGGATGTTAACTAAACCCATGGTGGTAATCATTTCACAATACGTGCAAATCAAGCTATACACCTTAAATTTATACAGTGATGTATATCCCATTATTTCTCAATAAAGCTGGGAGAAAAAAGTACTAAAAAATAAATCCTGCCATATGCAACAACATGAATGAACCTGGAGGACATTATGCTAAGTGAAATAAGCCAGTCACAGAAGGATGAATACTCTATAATCCCTCTTATTTGAGGTTTTTTAAGTAGTCAAATTCACAGAAACAGAGAATAGTGTTTATCAGGGGATGGGGGTGGGTAGGGAAAACAGGGAATCATTTGGGGGCCGGAGCAAGATGGCAGAGGAGTAGGAGACCTGGATTTCATCTGGTCCAGGAATTCAGCTGGATAGGGATCAAACCATTCTGAACACCTATGAACTCAATAGGAGATTGAAGAAAAGAATAGCAACAACTCTCTGAACAGAAAAGCGACCACTTTCTGGAAGGTAGGACGTTCGGAGAAGTGAATCCGAGGTGATATTTGGGAGGATAGACGGCGGGGGAGGGGGCCTCCGTCGGCCGCTTCTGGCAAGTGATAGAGCTGCGGAGCACAAAATCGGAACTTTTAGAAGTCGGCTCCGCGGAGGGGCGTTGCTCCAGTGGCTAAGCGTGGGGTGGAAACCTCGCAGGACAGTGTGGTCTCAGGACCCTCGGGGTCACAGAAAGACTGGGGGTGCCTGAGTGCGGCAGAGCTCCCAGGTATCGGAGCGGGGAAGCCGGCTGCAGAGACGGAGCCAAGGCGCGGGCTCTCAGCTCGGGGTTGCCATAAACTGTGATCGGCGACACAGTCAGGCCACTGCTCCTCCAGCAGGGACCAAACAAGTGGCAGAGCTGGGGAGACTCCCCTTCCTCCCCCTGAAGAAGTGGCGTGGGAGCACACCGCAGGGATCTGCTGGGTTTGGAGACTCCACATGGGGTTGGGTGCCAGAGATAGAAACACTCGATCACAGGCCGGGTGAGCATGGAGTGTGGCCAGAGACCGGGGAGACGGGAGTGACTGACTGCTTTTCTCTGGGGCCGCACTGAGGAGTGGGGCACCGAGTTCTTGGCTCCTCTGGGGAGGATATTGGGAGGCCGCCATTTTCACTCTCTTCCTCCAAAGCTGTACAGAAAGCTTTCAGGGAACAAAAGCTCCCAAGACCAAACCCAAGCAGATTGCTTAGCCCAGACCAGCAAGGGTGGGGCAATTCTAACTCCGGCAAAGACATTTGGGAACCACGGCAACAGGCCCCTCCCCCAGAAGATCAGCAAGAACAGCCAGCCAAGACCAAGTTTACCGATCAACGAGAATGGCAGAACTCCAGCACTAGGGGAATACTGCACATAGAATTCATGGCTTTTTTTTTTACCATGATTCATCAGTTTTTCAAAGTTAATTTTTTTAACTGTTTTTTTTTTTAATTTTTCTTTTTCCCTTTTTCAACCAACATCTACTCAATCCCTTTCTTTAAAAAAACATTTTTATTTTTCATTTTTAGAGTCATATTCTATCCCTTCATATCAGTTACCCTTATTTTTGGCAGATATATATATAAGTTTTTCTCTCTTTACAATTTTGAGATAGTTTCTCCTAACATATCAAAATATACCCTAAATCTCTAGTGTATGGCTTTGTTCTAGTCTCCTGCCTGATCACATTCTCTCCCCACTTTTTTTTCTTTCTTTCCTTCCTTTTATTTTAATCCTCTTCTTTCTTTTTTCAAACATCTTCTTATCAATTCCTTTTTTAAAATTTTTTATAATATTCATCTTTACAGTCATATTCCATCCCTTTATCGTATCAATCCTTATTTTTTACATATATAAGTCTTTCTTTCTTTCTTTAAAATTTTAGGAGGTACTTTTTTCTAACAGACTACAATACACCCAAATTCTACTTTGTGGCACTGATCTATGCACCAGCCTGATCATATTTGATCATATTGTTTTGTTTTGTTTTGTTCTGTTTTCGTTTGTATTTATCTTTTTCTTTTTCTTTTTTTTTCTCTTTCTTTTTTCTTTCTTTCCCTTTCTTTTCCCCTGGTTTCAGGTCTTTTCTGATTTGATTAGAGTATATTTTCTAGGGACGTTGTTAACCTGTTCCATTTTGTTCTCTCATTCATCTATTCTCCTCTGGACAAAATGACAAGACGAAAAAAATCACCTCAACAAAAAGAACAAGAGGTAGTACCGTCTGCCAGGGACCTACACAATACAGACATTAGTGTGATGTCGGACCAAGAGTTCAGAATCATGACTTTAAAGATACTAGCTGGGCATGAAAAAAGTGTAGAAGTTGTTAGAGAAACCCTTTCTGGAGAAATAAAAGAACTAAAATCCAACCAAGTCGAAATCAAAAAGGCTACTAATGAGGTGCAATAAAAAATGGGGGCACTAACTGCTAGGATAAATGAGGCAGAAGAGAGAATCAGCGATATAGAAGACCAAATGATGGAAAATAAAGAAGCTGAGAAAAACAGAGATAAACAACTACAAGATCACGGGGGCAGAATTCGAGAGATAAGCGATATGATAAGATGAAACAACATTAGAATAATTGGGATCCCAGAAGAAGAAGAAAGAGAGAGAGGGGCAGAAGGTATATTGGAGCAAATTATAGCAGAGAAATTCTCTAATGTGGGGAAGGAAACAGGCATCAAAATCCAGGAGGCAGAGAGAACCCCTCTCAAAATCAATAAAAATAGGTCAACACCCCAACATCTAATAGTAAAACTTACGAGTCTCAGAGACAAAGAGAAAATCCTGAAGGCAGCTCGGGAGAAGAGATTTGTAACCTATAATGGTAGAAACATTAGATTGGCAACAGACCTATCCACAGAGACCTGGCAGGCCAGAAAGGACTGGCATGATATATTCAGAGCACTAAACAAGAAAAATATGCAGCCAAGAATACTATATCCAGCTAGGCTGTCACTGAAAATAGAAGGAGAGATAAAAATCTTCCAACACAAACAAAAACTAAAGGAATTTGCAAACACGAAACCAGCCCTACAAGAAATATCGAAAGGGGTCCTCTAAGCAAAGAGAGAGCCTAAAAGCAGCATGGACCAGAAAGGAATGCATACAATATACACTAACAGTTACTTTACAGGCAATACAATGGCACTAAATTCATATCTTTCAATAGTTACCCTGAATGTAAATGAGCTAAATGCCCCAATCAAAAGACACAGGCTATCAGATTGGATAAAAAAACAAGACCCATTGATATGCTGTCTGCAAGAGACTCATTTTAGGCCCAAAGATACCCCCAGATTGAAAGTGTGGGGGTGGAAAACAATTTACCATGCTAATGGACACCAAAGAAATCTGGGGTAGCAATCCTTATATCAGACAAATTAGATTTTAAATCAAAGACTGTAATAAGAGATGAGGAAGGACACTATATCATACTTAAAGGGTCTATCCAACAAGAAGATCTAACAATTGTAAATATCTATGCCCCTAACATGGGAGCAGCCAGTTATATAAGGCAATTAATAACAAAGCAAAGAAACATATTGACAACAATACAATAATAATGGGGGACGTTAACACCCCGCTGACTGAAATGGACAGATCTTCTAAGCAAAAGATCAACAAGTAAGTAAAGACTTTAAAGGACACACTGGACCAAATGGACTTCACAGACATATTCAGAACATTCCATCCCAAAGCAACAGAATACACATTCTTCTCTAGTGCCCATGGAACATTCTCCAGAATAGATCACAT
This sequence comes from Zalophus californianus, assembly GCF_009762305.2. Lineage (NCBI taxonomy): Eukaryota > Metazoa > Chordata > Mammalia > Carnivora > Otariidae > Zalophus > Zalophus californianus. The sequence goes on along the minus strand of NC_045597.1, from coordinate 175,045,185 downwards.
CCTAGGTCACAAATCAGGTCTCAACTGGTACCAAAAGAGTGGGATTATTCCCTGCATATTTTCAGACCACAATGCTTTGAAACTAGAACTCAATCACAAGAGGAAATTCAGAAAGAACTCAAATATATGGAGGCTAAAGAGCATCCTACTAAAAAATGAATGGATCACCCCCCCCACCAGGAAATTAAAGAAGAATTTTAAAAATTCATGGAAACCAATGAAAATGAAAACACAACTGTTCAAAATCTTAGAGATGCAGCAAAGGCAGTCCTGAGAGGAAAGTATATAGCAATACAGGCCTTTCTCAAGAAACAAGAAAGGTCTCAAATACACAACCTAAACCTACACCTAAAGGAGCTAGAAAAAAAAAAAACAGCAAATAAAGCCTAAACCCAGCAGGAGAAGAGAAATAGTAAAGATCAGAGCAGAAATCAATGAAATAGAAACCAAAAGAACAGTAGAACAGATCAACGAAACTAGGAGCTGGTTCTTTGAAAGAATTAACAAGATTGAAAAAGCCCTGGCCAGACTTATCAAAAAGAAAAGAGAAATGACCCAAATCAACAAAATCATGAATGAAAGAGGAGAGATCACAACCAACACCAAAGAAATACAAACAATTATAAGAACATATCATGAGAAATATATGCCAGCAAATTAGGTAACCTGGAAGAAATGGATGTATTCCTAGAGATGTATCAACTACCAAAACTGGACCAGGAAGAAAGAGAAAACCCGAACAGACCTATAACCACAAAGGAAATTGAAGCAGTCATCAAAAATCTCCCAACCAACAAAAGCCCAGGGCCAGATGGCTTCCCACGGGAATTCTACCAGACATTTAAAGAAGAATTAATACCTATTCTCCTGAAACTGTTCCAAAAAATAGAAATGGAAGGAAAACTTCCAAACTCGTTTTATAAGGCCAACATTACCTTGATCCCCAAACCATACAAAGACCCCATCAAAAAGGAGAATTACAGACCAATATCCCTGATGAACATGGATGCAAAAATTCTCACCAAAATACTAGCCAATAAGATACAACAGTACATTAAAAGGATTATTCACCATGACCAAGTGGGATTTATCCCTGGGCTGCAAGGTTGGTTCAACATCCACAAATCAATCAATGTGATACAATATATTAACAAAAGAAAGAACAAGAATGATATGATCCTCTCAATAGATGCAGAGAAAGCATTTGACAAAGTACAGCATCCTTTCTTGATCAAAACTTCAGAGTATAGAGATAGAGGGTACCTACCTCAATATCATAAAAGCCATCTATGAAAAACCTACAGCGACTATCATTCTCAATGGGGAAAAACTGAGAGCTTTCAACCTAAGGTCAGGAACATGGCAGGGATGTCCACTATCACCACTGCTATTCAACATAGTATTAGAAGTCCTAGCCACAGCAATCAGACAACAAAAAGAAATCAAAGGCATCCGAATCGGCAAGGAGGAAGTCAAGCTCTCACTCTTTGCAGATGATATGATACTTTATGTGGAAAATCCAAAAGACTCCACCCCAAACTGCTAGAATTCATACAGGAATTCAGTAAAGTGGCAGGATATAAAATCAATGCACAGAAAGCAGTGGCATTTCTATAACACCAGCAACAAGACAGAAGAGAGAGAAATTAAGGAGTCAATTCCCTTTACAATTGCACCCAAAACCATAAGATACCTAGGAATAAATCTAACCAAAGAGGCAAAGAATCTGTACTCAGAAAACTATAAAATACTTATGAAGGAAATTGAGGAAGACATAAAGAAATGGAAAAACGTTCCATGCTCATGGATTGGAAAAACAAACATTGTGAAGATGTCAATGCTCCCTAGAGCAATCTACACATTCAATGCAATCCCCATCAAAATACCATCCACTTTTTTCAAAGAAATGGAACAAATAATCCTAAAATTTGTATGGAACCAGAAAAGACTCCGAATAGCCAGAGGAATGTTGAAAAAGAAAAACAAAGCCAGTGGCATCACAATTCTGGACTTCCAGCTCTATTACAAAGCTGTCATCATCAAGACAGTATGGTACTGGCACAAAAACAGACACATCAATCAATGGAACAGAATAGAGAGCCCAGAAATGGACCCTCAACTCTATGGTCAACTCATCTTTGACAAAGCAGGAAAGAATATCCAATGGAAAAAAGACAGTCTCTTCAACAAATGGTGATGGGAAAATTGGACAGCCACATGCAGAAGAATGAAACTGGACCATTTCCTTACACCACACACAAAAATAGACTCCAAATGGTTGAAAGACCTAAACGTGAGACAGGAGTCCATCAAAATCCTAAAGGAGAATACAGGCAGCAACCTCTTCGACCACAGCCGCAGCAACTTCTTCCTAGAAACATCACCAAAGGCAAGGGAAGCAAGGGCAAAAATGAACTATTGGGACCTCATCAAGATAAAAAGCTTTTGCACAGCAAAAGAAAGTCCACAAAAGCAAAAGACAACCGACAGAATGGGAGAAGATATTTGCAAATGACATATCAGATAAAGGGCTAGTATCCAAAATCTATAAAGAACTTATCAAACTCAACACCCAAAGAACAAATTATCCAATCAAGAAATGGGCAGAAGACATGAGCAGACATTTTTCCAAAGAAGACATCCAAATGGCCAAGAGACACATGAAAAAGTGCTCAACATAGCTTGGCATCAGGGAAATCCAAATCAAAACCTCAATGAGATACCACCTCACACCAGTCAGAATGGCTAAAATTAACAAGTCAGCAAATGACAGATGTTGGCGGGGATGTGGAAAAAGGGGAACCCTCCTACATTGTTGGTGGGAATGCAAGCTGGTGTAGCCACTCTGGAAAACAGTATGGAGGTTCCTCAAAAAGTTGAAAATAGAGCTACCATATGATCCAGCAATTGCACTACTGGGTATTTAGCCCAAAGATTCAAATTTAGGGATCCAAAGGGGTACGTGCACCCCAGTGTTTATAGCAGCAATGTCCACAATCGCCAAACTGTGGAAAGAGCCAAGATGTCCATCGACAGATGAATGGATAAAGAAGAGGTGGTATACATACACAATGGAATATTATGCAGCCATCAAAAGGAATGAGATCTTGCCATTTGCAATGACGTGGATGTAACCAGAGGGTATTTTGCTGAGTGAAATAAGTCAATCAGAGAAAGACATGTATCATATGACCTCACTGATATGAGGAATTCTTAATCTCGGGAAACAAACTGAGGGTTGCTGGAGTGGTGGGGGGTGGGAGGGAGGGGGTGCCTGGGTGACAGTCATTGGGGAGGGTATGTGTTATGGTGAGCGCTGTGAATTGTGCAAGACTGTTGAATCACAGATCTGTACCTCTGAAACAAATAATGCAATATATGTTAAGAAAAAAAAAGAAGAAGAAGATAGCAGGAGGGGAAGAATGAAGGGGGAGAAATTGGAGGGGGAGACGAACCATGAGAGATGATGGACTCTGAAAAACAAACTGAGGGTTTTAGAGGGGAGGGTGGGTGGGGGGATGGGTTAGCCTGGTGATGGGTATTAAAGAGGGCACGTTCTGCGTGGAGCACTGGGTTTTATGCACAAACAATGAATCATGGAACACTACATTAAAAACTAATGATGTAATGTATGGTGATTAACATAACAATAAAAAATTAAAAAAAGAAAATAGGAAATCATTCAATTGGTATAAAGTTTCAGTTATGCAAGATGAGTAAGTTCTTGAGATCTGCCTATAGTTAAAAGTTCTATATCGTACATAGAAAAATTTAAGAGAGTAGATCTCAATCTCAAGTTAAGTGTTCTTACCACTGAAAGGAGGAGACAGGAGGAAACTTTTGGAGGTAATGGATTTTTTATTACTTTAATTGTAGGGATGGTTTAAGGAATGCATGGAGTATGTTCAAACTAATCAAATTGTATACTTCAAATATGTGCAATTTTTTTATATCAATTACACTTCAATAAAGCTGTTTAAAAATATGCAATTTTGGGGGCTCCTGGGTGTGGCTCAGTCAGATAAGCAATTTACTCTTGATTTCAGCTCAGGTCATGATCTCAGGGTCGTGTGATCAAGCCCCAAGTTGGGCTCTGCACTCTTGGGAACCTACCTGTGGATTCTGTCTCTCCATCTGCCCCTCCCCCCATCATGCTCTCTCTCTTAAGTAAATCAATAAATCTTAAAAAAAAAACATACAATTTTGAATTATAACTTCCAAAGTCCTAGACAGCTGAAGAAAGAGAAGACAAAGGAGCAAAACAGTATTAATAATGACTGGTTTTGATGAAATGCTTATTATGTGCTGGGCCCCATGCAAAGTACTTTATGCACAGCATAAAGAAAAAATATGGTGAAGTTCTGCACCATGACATGCCAGAGTCTGTTTGGGATGAAGTAGGTAAGAGGCATCTAAGTTAAAAAAAAAAATGTTGAATCACAGACCTGTACCTCTGAAACAAATAATACATTATATATTAAAAAAAAGAAGAAGAGGGCGCCTGGGTGGCTCAGTTGGTTAAGTGACTGCCTTCGGCTCAGGTCATGATCCTGGAGTCCTGGGATCAAGTCCTGCATCAGGCTCCCTGCTCAGCGAGGAGCCTGCTTCTCCCTCTGACCCTCCCCTCTCTCATGTGCTCTCTCTCTCTCATTCTCGTTCTCTCAAATAAATAAATAAATCTTTAAAAAAAAAAGAAGATAGTAGGAAGGTAGAAATGAAGGGGGGAAATCGGAGGGGGAGAAGAACTGTGAGAGACTATGGACTCTGAGAAACAAACTGAGGGTTCTAGAGGGGAGGTGGGTGGGGGAATGGGTTAGCCTGGTGGTGAGTATTAAAGAGGGCATATATTGAATGGAGCACTGGGTGTTATACGCAAATAATGAATCATGGAACACTACATCAAAAACTAATGATGTAATGTATGGTGATTAACATAACATAATAAAATAAAATTTTAAAAAAGTGTCCTTATCAAATACCAATATTAAATATCCTTAAAAAACAAAACTGTTATCTTATAGTTCAACAAATGCATGGATTTTAGTGATTTTACTGTTTCATTGAGTTTTTATGTTGGTTTATTTATAATGAAAATGTGTGCAAACAAAAAAGAAGAAATCTGGAGTGTGGAAAAAGCAATGGGAAAAATAGCTATAGTAGTAAGAAGAAGACAAAGAAGGCAATACTCTTTAAGCATGTTTCCATTCAACCTTCAAAAACATTCCTTTATATAAGTACTATGTCATCTACATTTAAAAAAATTTTTTTATTAACATATAATGTATTATTTGTTTCAGGGGTACAGGTCTGTGATTCATCAGTCTAAACACAATTCACAGTGCTCACCATAGTACCTACCCTCCCCAATGCCTATCACCCAGCCACCCCATCCCTCCCACCCGCCTCCACTCCAGCAACCCTCAGTTTGTTTCCTGAGATTAAGAGTCTCTTATGGTTTGTCTCCCTCTCCCGTTTCGTCTTGTTTCATTTTTCCCTCCTTTCCTCTATGATCCTCTGTCTTGTTTCTCAAATTCTCATATTAATGAGACATACGATACTTGTCTTTCTATGATTGCCCCATTTCATTTAGCATAATACCCTCTAGTTCCATCCACGTCATTGCAAATGGCAAGATTTCATTTTTTTGATGGCTGCATAATATTCCATTGTGTGTGTGTATATATACAGATAGATGATAGATAGATAGATGATAGATAGATGATAGATAGATGATAGATAGATAGATCACATCTTCTTTATCCATTCATTTGTTGATGGACATCTAGGCTTTTTCCATAGTTTTGCTGTTGTGGGCATTGCTGCTATAAACATTGGGGTACATGTGCCCCTTCAGATCACTACATTTATATCTTTGGGGTAAATACCCAGTAGAGCAATTGCTGGGTCATAGGGTAGCTTTATTTTCAACTTTTTGAGGAACCTCCATACTGTTTGCCAGAGTAGCTGCACCAGCTTGCATTCCCACCAACAGGGTAGGAGGGTACCCCTTTCTCCACGTCCTTGCCAACATCTGTCATTTCCTGACTGGTGTGAGATGGTATCTCATTGAAGTTTTGATTTGGATTTCCCTGATGCCGAGTGATGTTGATAACTTTTTCATGTGTCTGTTGGCCATTTGGATGTCTTCTTTGCAGAAATGTCTGTTCATGTCTTCCGCCCATTTCTTGATTGGATTATTTGTTCTTTGGGTGTTGAGTTTGATAAGTTCTTTATAGATTTTGGATACTAGCCCTTTATCTGATATATCATTTGCAAATATCTTCTCCCGTTCTGTCAGTTGTCTTGGTTTTGTGGACTGTTTCCTTTGCTGTGCAACAGCTTTTTATCTTGATGAAGTCCCAGTAGTTCATTTTTGCCCTTGCTTCCCTTGCCTTTGGCGATGTTTCTAGGAAGAAGTTGCTGCGGCTGAGGTCGAAGAGGTTGCTGCCTGTGTTCTCCTTTAGGATTTTGATGGACTCCTGTCTCACATTTAGGTCTTTCAACCATTTGGAGTCTATTTTTGTGTGTGGTGTAAGGAAATGGTCCAGTTTCATTCTTCTGCATGTGGCTGTCCAATTTTCCCATCACCATTTGTTAAAGAGACTTTTTTCCATTGGACATTCTTTCCTGCTTTGTCAAAAATGCGTTGACCATAGAGTTGAGGGTCCATTTCTGGGCTCTCTATTCTGTTCCATTGATTGATGTGTCTGTTTTTGTGCCAGTACCATACTGTCTTGATGATGACAGCTTTGTAATAGAGCTGGAAGTCCAGAATTGTGATGCCACTGGCTTTGTTTTTCTTTTTCAACATTCCTCTGGCTATTCGGGGTCTTTTCTGGTTCCATACAAATTTTAGGATTATTTATTCCATTTCTTTGAAAAAAGTGGATGGTATTTTGATAGGGATTGCATTAAATGTGTAGATTGTTCAAGGTAGCATTGACATTTTCACAATATTTGATCTTCCAATCCATGAGTGTGGAAAGTTTTTCCATTTCTTTGTGTCTTCCTCAATTTCTTTCATGAGTATTCTATAGTTTTCTGAGTACAGATTCTTTGCCTCTTTGGTTAGATTTATTCCTAGGTATCTTATGGTTTTGGGTGCAATTGTAAGTGGGATCGACTCCTTAACTTCTCTTTCTTCTGTCTTGTTGTTGTATAGAAATGCCACTGCTTTCTGTGCATTGATTTTATATCCTGCCACTTTACTGAATTCCTGTATGAGTTCTAGCAGTTTCGGGGTGGAGTCTTTTGGGTTTTCCACATAAAGTATCATATCATCTGCAAAAAGTGAGAGTTTCACTTCTTCTTTGCCAATTTGGATGCCTTTTATTTCTTTTTGTTGTCTGATTGCTCAGGCTAGGACTTTTAGTACTATATTGAACAGCAATGGTGATAGTGGACATCCCTGCTGTGTTCCTGACTTTGGGAGAAAATTCTCAGTTTTTCCCCATTGAGAATGATATTCACTGTGGGTTTTCATGGAGTGCTTCTATGATATTAAGGTATGTACCCTCTATCCCTACACTGTGAAGAGTTTTAATCAAGAAAGAATGTTGTACTTTGTTAAATACTTTTTCTGCATCTATTGAGAGGATCATATGGTTGTTGTTCTTTCTTTTATTAATATATTGTATCCCATTAATTCACTTGTGAGTGTTGAACCAACCTTGCAGCCCAGAAATAAATCCCACTTGGTTGTGCTGAATAATGCCTTTAGTGTACTGTTGGATCCTATTAGCTGGTATTTTGGTGAGAATTTGATGAGCATCCATGCTCATCAGGGATATTGGTCTGTAGTTCTCCTTTTTGATGGGGTCTTTTTCTGCCTTTGGGATCAAGGTAATGCTGGTCTCATAAAATGAGTTTGGAAGTTTTCCTTCCATTTCTATTCCTTGAAACAGCTTCAGAAGACTAGGTATTAATTCTTCTTTGAATGTTTGGTAGAATTCCCCTGGGAAGCCATCTGGCCCTGGGCTCTTGTTTGTTGGGAGATTTTTGATTACTGCTTCAATTTTCTTAATGGTTATGGGTCTGTTCAGATTTTCTATTTCTTCCTGGTTCAGTTTTGGTAGTTTATATGTCTCTAGGAATGCATTCATTTCTTCCAGATCATCTAATTTGCTGGCATAAAGTTGCTCATCATATGTTTTTATAATTGTTTGTATTTCTTTGGTGTTGGTTGTGATCTCTCCTCTTTCAGTCATGATTTTATTTATTTGCGTCCTTTCTCTTTTCTTTTTGATAAGTCTGGCCAGGGGGTTATCAATCTTATTAATTCTTTCAAAGAACCACCTCCTAGTTTTGTTGATATGTTCTACTGTTCTCTTGGTTTTTGTTTCATTGATTTCAGCTCTCATCTTTATTATTTCTCTTCTCCTTCTGTGCTTAGGCTTTATTTGCTGTTCTTTCTTTAGCTCCTTTAGGTGTAGGGTTAGGTTGTGTATTTGAGACCTTTCTTGTTTCTTGAGAAAGACTTGTATTGCTATATACTTTCCTCTTAGGACCACATTTGCTGCATCCCAAAGATTTTGAATAGTTGTGTTTTCATTTTCATTGGTTTCCATGAATTTTTAAAATTCTTCTTTAATTTCCTGGGGCGGGGGTGACCCATTCATTCTTTAGTAGGATGCTCTTTAGCCTCCATGTATTTGAGTTCTTTCTGAATTTCCTCTTGTGATTGAGTTCTAGTTTCAAAGCATTGTGGTCTGAAAATATGCAGGGAATAATCCCAATCTTTTGGTACCGGTTGAGACCTGATTTGTGACCCAGGATGTGATTTATTCTGGAGAATATTCCATGGCCACTAGAGAGGAATGTGTATTCTGTTTCTTTGGGATGGAATGTTCTGAATATATCCGTGAAGTTCATCTGGTCCAGTGTGTCATTTAAAGACTTTATTTCCTTGTTGATGTTTTGCTTAGATGATCTGTCCATTTGAGTGAGGGGCGTGTTAAAGTCTCCTACTATTATTGTATTGTTGTCAATGTATTTCTTTGATTTTCTTATTAACTGACTTATATAATTGGCTGCTCCCATGTTAGGGGCATAGATATTTACAATTGTTAGATCTTCTTGGTGGATAGACCCTTTAAATATGCTGTAGTGTCCTTCCTCATCTCTTATTATAGTCTTTGGTTTAAAACCTATTTTGTCTGATATAAGGATTGCTACCCCAGCTTTCTTTTGGTGTCCATTAGCATGGTAACTGGTTTTCCACTCCCTCACTTTCAATCTGGAGGTGTCTTTGCATCTAAAACGAGTCTCTTACAGATAGCATATCATGGGTCTTTTTTTTTTATACAGTCTGATACACTGTGTCTTTTGATTGGGGGCATTTAGACCTTTTACAATCATGGTAACTATTGAAAGATATGAATTTAGTGCAATTGTATTGCCTGTAAGGTGAATATTGCTGTATATTGTCTCTGTTCCATTCTGGTCTATGTTACTTTTAGGCTCTCTCTTTGCTTAGAGGACCCCTTCCAATATTTCTTGTAGGGCTGGTTTGGTGTTCACAAATTCTTTTAGTTTTTGTTTGTCCTGGAAGCTTTTTATCTCTCTTTCTTTTTCAATGACAGCCTAGCTGGATATAGTATTCTTGGCTCCATATTTTTCTCATTTAGTGCTCTGAATATATCATGCCAGTCCTTTCTGGTCTGCCATGTCTTTGTGGATAGGTCTGCTGCCAATCTAATGTTTCTACCATTGTAGGTTACAGACCTCTTGTCATAAACTGCTTTCAGGATTTTCTCTTTTTCTCTGAGACTTGTAAGTTTTACTATTAGATGTCAGGGTTTTGACCTATTTTTATTGATTTTGAGGGGGATTCTCTGTGCTTCCTGGATTTTGATGTCTGTTTTCTTCCCCAAATTAGGGAAGTTCTCTGCTATAATTTGCTCCAATATACCTTCTGCCCCTCTCTCACTTTCTTCTTCTTCTGGGATCCCAATTATTCTAATTTTGTTTCACTTTATGGTATCACTTATCTCTCAAATTCTCCCCTCGTGATCCAGTAGTTTATCTCTTTTTCTCAGCTTCTTTATTCTCCATCATTTGGTCTTCTATATCACTAATTCTCTCTTCTGCCTCATTTATCCTAGCAGTTAGAGCCTCCATTTTTTATTGCACCTCATTAATAGACTTTTTGATTTTGAATTGGTTGGGTTTTAGTTCTTTTATTTCTCCAGAAAGGGATTCTCTAGTATCTTCTATACTTTTTTCAAGCCCAGCTAGTATCTTTAAAATCATCATTCTGAACTCTAGTTCTGACATCTTACTAATGTCTGCATTGATTAGGTCCCTGGCAGTCGGTAATGTCTCTTGTTCTTTTTTTTTTTTGAGGTGAATTTTTCTGTCTTGTCATTTTATCCAGAGGAGAACAGATGAATGAGAGAACAAAAAGCTAAAAATGCTAAAAGGGTAACAGTGACCCCAGAAAAATATACACTAAACAAATCAGAAGAGACTTGAAACTGGGTGCGGGGGGGGGGGACTAGGGGGAAGAAAGGAGAAAAAAAAAAAAGAATATGATCAGGCTGGTGAATATAATAGAGCCACACACTAGATTTTGGGTGTATTTTGGTCTGTTAGAAGAAATTGCCTCCCAACATTTTAAAGATAGAAAAACATATATATGCAAAAATAAGGGTAAATATGAGGAAGGGATGGAATATGACTTTAAAGCTGAAAATTAAAAAGGATTTTAAAAAAGGAATTGATAAGAAGTTGGTTGAAAAAAGAATGAAAAAAATTTAAAAAAAGAATGTGATCAGGCAGGAGAATAGGACAACATCATACACTAGATTTAGGGTATATTTTGGTCTGTTAGAAGAAACTGTATCCCAAAATTTTAAAGAAAGAAAAACATATACACACACACACACACACACACACACACACACACACACACACACACACAAAATAAAGTTAAATACAAGGAAGAGATATGACTGTAAAAATTAAAAAGGATTTTAAAAAAGGAATTGATAACATGGTTGAAAAAGGAAAGAAGAAAAATTCAACTAAATAAATAGAAAAACAGAAGAATAAAGAAAATTTAAAAAATTAACTTTGAAAGACTAAAGAATCATAGGGAAAAAAGCCATGAATTCTATGTGTTGTATTCCTCTAACGCTGGGGTTTTGCCATTCTCATTAATCAGTAAACTTGGACTTGGCTGCATGGTCTTGCTGATCTTCTGGGGGAGGAGCCTGTTGCAGTGATTCTCAAATGTCTTTGCCTGAGGTGGAATTGTACTGCCCTTCCCAGGGTCCAGGCTAAGTAATCTGCTTGGGTTTGCTCTTGGTAGATTTTGTTCTGAAAGCTTTCCATACAGCTTTGGAGGACAAGAATGAAAATGGCCGCCTCCCAATCTCTGGTCCCGGAGGAGCCAAGAGCTTGGGGCTCCACTCCCCAGTGAGCCGTCAGAGAAAAGCAGTCAATCATTCCTGTCTCCCCGGTCTCCGGCACACTCTGTGCACACCCGGCCTGTTACCGAGCATTTCTATTTCTGGCACATGACCCCATTTGGAGTCTCCAAACCAGCAGATTCCTGTGATGCACTCCCATGCCACTCCTCCTGGGGGAAGAAGGGAAGTCTCCTCAGATCAGCTGCTTGTTGGGTCCCTGCTCAAAAAGCAGTGGCCGGACTGTGCCACAGATCACAGTTTATGGCAACCCTTAGGTGAGAGCCCACTCCTCATCTCCGTCTTTGCAGCTGGCTTCCCCGCTCTGATACCTGGGAGCTCTGCCACACTCAGGCACCTCCAGTCTTTCTGGAGTGTCCCAGCAAGGGTTCCACCCCCTGCTTAGCCACTGGAGTGATGTCCCTCAGCAGACCAGACTTCTAAAAGTTCTGATTTTGTGCTCCACTGCTCTATCACTTGCCAGTAGCTGGCTGATGGAGGCTCCGTCCCCTGCAGTCTATCTTCCCGAATATTGCCTTGGATTCACTTCTCTGCATGTTCTACCTTCCAGAAAGTGGTTGCTTTTCTGTTCACAGAGTAACTGCTATTCTTTTCTTCAATCTTCTCTTGAGTTTTTAGGTGTTCTGAATGGTTTGACAACTATCTAGCTGAATTCCTGGAACCAGAAGAAATTTAGGTCTCCTATTCCTCTGCCATCTTGCTCCTCCCCTCCTATGTCATCTACATTTTATGCAGCCAAGAACTGTGCCAGACACAGTCAAATCCTCTATTTCATTTATTCCTCATGAGCATTCTGCAAGGAGGGTGGCATCACTTTTACAAATAAATGCAATGAACTCTGAGAGGTTAAGTGACATGTTCAAATTCTTGCAAGTAGAATGAAATGGAGCTGGCATTATCATTTATATCTTTCTGATCTTGCACATTTCACTGAGTCTTTCTACTTGGAACCTAATAAGAGATACCAGTACTGATGGCAGGAAAACAAAAAATGGGCATCATATTATTCTCAGGGCTCCAGAACACAAGGGATCTTCAACCATGGAAAACTGTTAATTTGTAGTTTCCAAGAACAAGGGCAGGGGCTCAAACAGGTTCAGGTTGCAGTTCTGCCACCATCCACCTGGGTATCTCCAACTTCCTGGGCTTTATGTTCATGAGAGTAAAGTGAGACCTCAAATAAGACAACACCTTGGAACTTTAGATTTGAAGGAGTGGGTGTGATAAGACAGGATGTCTTTTCCAAATGGCTTACATCAGCTTACACTGCCATCAGTAAAGGAAAGCAGCATGGAGGTGAATATTTTAGTCATTCTTTAAACCCCATCAATCCCACCTCTGGGACCTCCAAAGTGTCCTGCACAAAGATATTCATTGCAATGTTCATTTTAAGAGAAAAAATTGGAAACAAATCATTAGTTAATGAATTTCTTTTTTTTTTTCCAGTCACTTCATTTTTACTACTTCACATTTTCAGCAAACAAATCAAGGCGCAAACAGGATTTATTTCACATTAATATATTAACCGGGTTTTTGTTTTTGTTTTTTTTGTCAAATAAATAGGGAATTCTCTTTAAATAACCATCTCCTCACTTCACAGCCAGTCCAGAATTTCTTTTTGCTAGACATTTTCCATATATGCATTTGATAGAACATCATGTAACATATAGAACACTGCTTATGGGAATACCCAAGTTGTTTTTAAGTGAAAAATGAGTGTAATTATTATATGTAAGAAATGATGACAACTAAATAAAAGTTCATGAATAACAACAAAAAAGACCCAAGCATAATGGCCCCTCTCAAAGATAGTTATTATTAACATTTAAATATATTTTGCCAACCTTTTTTCCAACTACTTTCTATGTCACCTGAGATACATTAGATCCCATCAATTCCCATCCATTGACTCAGGGGTTAATTGGGGGTGCTACAAAGTCTCAGGTGTGATCACAATCCTCTCTTTCAGGTACTGTGGACAAAAAGAGCTCACCATGTTCTCCACTTCCAGCACTTTGCTGATGTTTGATATCCATGAGGTCAACAGGTCACTTATCATGGTTGCTGCTGTCGCTCTCTTTGATAAAACGAACAATGGAACAAGTGTATTTTCACTGACATTCTCCAAATGATCATCTTTAAAAGTCCTGATCAATTTCCCTGAAGGAGAAACATGCCCTTCCTTCAGCTTTTGCTGGTTCATTCTCTCTCTCTAGATTCCAGAATGAAGGCCTTAGAGCTTAGGGAAAGGGAGCAACAGGTTAGAGGGACAACATGGCCCCCTCTCCACAAGCCTAGGCAGCTACACGACAAGCTGAATTGGCTTGAAGTATTGCCAGCACTCCAGGAATGGTTTACTCTCCAATGATTCTGGGTAGTCTCTTCTGTGCCCTTTAGCTGTCTCTTAGACTTTTACTACTCAAAGTATAGAGTGTACACTGGTAGCTTCAGCATGACTTGGGAGCTTGTTGGGAATGCAAAAGTTCAGGCCTTATCCTAAACCTACCGAATCAGAATCTACAGCTGATCTCTACATACCTTGACATTTAAGAAGCACTGTTTTAGACCATGTTCCTCTAAAGTCTTTTTCCCTGAATTTTGGGGGTAATGACTCAAATCAGATTCTAGGCAAATTATCTCTCCTATTCTACTTGAAGTCTAAACTATATATTATCCTGACTCAATTCTAATTCTAATTTTACGTTGATTGACAACTCAGCTTCTTTGTAAGTAGTAAAGACAGGCCTGGATGCACACTGACAGATGGCTCTGTACTAGGAGTGTGACTTTGGACAAGTTACTCACTTAACCTCTCCTAGCTTCATTTTTTTAAAAAGATCTATTTATTTATTTGAGAGAGAAAGAGCATGAGTCGGGGGTGGGGGGAGCAGGCTTAGGGAGAGGGAGAGAGAATATCCCACACGGGGCTCAATCTCATGACCCTGAGATCATGACCTGAGCCAAAACCAAGAGTTGGATGCTCAACCAATTGAGCTACCCAGGCACCCTCTCCCAGCTTCCTTTTTAGAAGTCGGAAAGACAAAGATAACTTGAAAAGAGAGGCATTGGAATGTTATCATTCTTCTGTTTCCAAGACAAAACGCCAATAGAGAATTGTCATTATTTCATAAATTAAAACATCACTTGGGTGAGGGCTCAATTTCCAGCACAACTATAATCCACTAACTGGAACATCATGGATGGACACCAGCTCCTGGGTGTACTTCAGACATATACCTTCATCTACCAACTGAATTGATAGGTGCATTTGCACAGCCTCAACTATGTCCTCAGTACCTGAAAAGAATGTGGATAAAGATAAGAAAATTAAAAGTGTCACCTCAAAGGTTAGGCTGAATTTCTCTTTCTAATTCTCTAATTTAATTCCATCTTACCCATCATGGGGGATATATAGCAGAAAATGATGCCTCCTTCAGGATTGATTTATAGAACTAGAGATTTTGTACTGCACCCTCAAAGCTTGATCCAGGAATCCATTTTCTCTCCTTTTGACCACACACACACTTGGTAGGAGTAGGAATGAGGAGGAATCTGAGTAGTAGAGGTTCTCTGAGATCACAGACCAAAGCATTTCTGAATAAAGTAAAGAGGTAATGGCATCTGGTCATGCCTCCAAAGATTAAGCTTCATGTTTTGTTCTGCATCCTTTGCCTTTTAATTTTAGATTCTTAACTAACTGAACATCTAAGACTTTACATTTGTATTTAACTACTTAACCTTCTCAACTCTTTCTAGAGGCTGAATATGGCCACTAACTCTGATTAAGTGGAAGCCAAATAAGTTACAATGAAAGAAAAAAAAGATTCTTTCTGAGAGCAAGTTAAAGAGAGGCAGATGAGAAACACACACATGTACACAGCTACCTATACTCATGTATATGCAACACACACACACATACACACACAACCTGTCAGTGGGCAGCCCTAACTTTTGTGGGGAATAGTTACCTTTACTGCTATGGTTCTCTCTCTGTCTTCATAGCCTACTTTTCCCTTCCACTAACCTGCTTATAGGAGTAACTGTAGGAATTAAGAATAATTCTAGAGATAATGAACTTTTGGGGGCAATTCATTGGCATTCAGCACTCTTTTCCACTAGTCTTTTTTTTTTTTTAAAGATTTTTAAAATTTATTTGAGAGAAAGAGAACAAGCGGTGGGCATGAGCAGAGGGAGAGAGAGAAGCAGACTCCCTGCTGAGCAGGAAGCCTGATGCGGGGCTTGATCCCAAGACCTGGAGATCATGACCTGAGCCAAAGGCAGACACATAACCAACTGAGCTACCCAGGCACCCCTCTTTTCCACTAGTCCTGTAAGATAATTTCTTTTGGGTCCCTTAGTAAAGAAAACTGCCCCAATGAAGCAGTCACTAAGCTTAGATTACTCTAAAAAGAAGAAAATGATGATAGATAACCTGTTTTGAACAGTTATCTGTGCTAATCATTTTATATGTTACAGCTGCTTTAATCATAACTACCTTAAGAATTAGATACTATTATTCTTATTTTACAAATAAAGAAGGGTTCATACAGCACAATAGATTCAAATCAAGGGTTTTTATGGTGGATCCATGGGCTGTCTCTTCTGTATGGACACAGCCTCAGGAGCATGGCCAAATATGGCAGCCTCTGATTCCAAAGGAGAATGCTCAGACTGGTATTTAGGGACCACACTTGATAGGGACCTTTGGAAAATTCTTGTTTCCTTGAGAAGACCATAGCTATGAAGGCCTTGAGTCATTTTGTACTTTTAGCATGACTTTTGGATGGATATCATACTTTCCCATGCATATAGACGCGAAGAAAAGGATACAGGGTGCAGCGCCCATCGTGGAAATTGTTCTTTCTGTTTTTGGTCAAAGGATGTGGCCTTCTTACATCATTTGGTGAAGAATCTGGGGCCAGGACACAGGTCTTTACTACTAATGCTGAGCTTTGTCCCATTGTCTTGTACTTTAGCTTTATGGTAGTGAATAAAAATGGTGATAGCTAAGAAAAGAAGAGAGACATCAATACTTTATCATTGAGGGAAAGGTAGTAAGGAAATCATAATCCTTTATCCAATGAATTTGTGAACAATGGGTCAGAGTCTGGAAAGGAAAGAGCTGTAAGTGTACTATAAGGGGTTGTCAGAAGAAAGGATGAGAAGAACTGTGACATGTGAGAAGAGAATTAAGAGAGAGGGACCTGAACATGAGTTTAGTATGCCAAAACATGGCTAAGCAGTCGTATAAGTCACATCCCCTCTCTGGGCCTCAGTTCTCACATGGAAAATTAGGTTGGGGAGAGGAGTTTGATGATCTCTAAAATTCTTCCCTGCTCAAAAATTCTGTTTTCTGTAGCTGTGCAGCAAGAAGCAGTTAAACACTGGCTTCTCCCCAGAAAAACCTTTGGGTATTTTGCTCATTAAAAGGATTAGCTGTCCATTTGCAGGGATGTCTCTCCAATGAGGTAGGGACAGAATGGCCCAACACGGTTTTAGTTTTGATTTGCTTTATGAAGTACATATCCAATTCCCTGGCAAGTTAAGCCAAGCACGTCTTCTCATGTGTTTTAAGAATCAAGGCATTTGGCTGAGACAAAGAGCAAATGCCTCTTATTAATGTGTGACAAACCCATATGGAGAAAAACACTGTTTCTTCTCTCCCATATGGCACAGCTGAGTAACACTGGCTTTTCTGGCCTTGAAATGGTTCCATGAACCAGGTGGGTGGTTTATTTCACAGGCTAGTGACAATCCAGTGTGTCTCTCCCACGGAGATGAAGAGGGGAGAGAATTCTTCCCTATAACCCAGGACTGCCAGCAAGGTCTATGACATGGACCACTGGCTCTTCTATCAAGATGAAGGGTGGATAAACTACTGTGAGGAAGAAGGGAAGAAAAATCTCAAAGCAACTTGAGTCCTGGACCTGAACTTTCCTTGAACCTCAAGATTTTTGAAGTTTTGTCTTAAGAAGGGTGGATCAGCTTCTTACCTTAGAAAACCCTCAAACCCCTTCCCCTCCAATTTCAATCTAGTAAATGTGATGAGGAAGAGGGGAAGAGAAGGAGCAAGGGTGAGGCAGTTCTGTGTACTAGCTTTAAACTGTGGGTCCAAGGGATTACCACTCAGTGGCTTATAGTATTAACCTAATTTTGGCAAGATGGGATGGATTAGCTATTTCCCCTCTCTGAAGCTTAGGGTACAGAAAAAATGTATAGAGAAGATTGCATTGACCAAATATGAAATATAATCAAAACAATAGCAGCAACAGAAGTCCAAATCAATCAGTACCTCTAAAATAATTCTACTTCTTTAATAGAGCAAGAAATTATGCTGGAAAGAAACATAACTCATCTTTTCTGTCCTCTAGTTTAAGCCAGTATGAACTAGAGAGGGATGGTGACTTTCATTGTCCCTGCAATTCGTGATGCCAAAATTAAACTCTTGTATTTCATAAATAATTTTCTCAAATTAAATTTTTGACTCCTTTTTTTGTTGTGCTATGAATAACTGCTTTAATATGTATTAATTAATTAATACATATTAATATACCTGTCATATGGCACATAACCAGAATCAAGCAAATGTGCATATTTTTCCTCTAATATGTAAGTTGCCATCATATGCAATTAGGCACAAATGCAAAAAGTTTGCTTTAAAACAGAATGCAGGTAAGTGACAGCTTGTCGGGTTTGGAGGAAAATACCAAAGGTCTTACTACATTCTAGATAATCAGAACCAGGTAAGTTAAAAAATAAGATTGGATAAGCCCACACATGTGTGCACACAAGCATACATATACATTTTGATTTACTAGAAATGGTGATGGTAGATATGAACTTACAGTGTATTGGGAAGGTTCCACATTGAACATTAAAGGACTTTTAACTATGAGAATGACTTAATTGAGTATTTGAAGGAAGCTGTATTCTTTCTTGGATAAATTTGTGGACTTTTCAAATTTTAAAAATCTGATTTTTATCCAAGTTCAATTAGTCCAGTGGAGAAATTCCCCTGTAAAATTTCTGTATCAAATTAACCCACACTTGCTAGACTGTTTCAAGGGATGGAAACATATCCCAAGACATGTTCATACAATTGCAATCATTAAAAGATTCTTCCTCATATTAAATCAATATCCATAATTTTCATTTTTGCTCCTCTGGAGCTATGGAGAAATCTGATTTGTTCACATGACAAATCTTCAGAATTTCCGGTCACTTGTTATATCCTTCATAATTCTTCTTTGGATTTCAGAATAAGCATACCAAATTACTTGAAGTGAATAAGTGTAAAGTAAGTGGAAAAACTGGCAGGTTGATGAAGAGATCTCAATTAACACTTACTAGACACATAGTATGTGTCCACAGTGTTACTAAGTTCTAAAGGTCCCTTTAAAAGTCCAACACCCTGAACCAATCTCCACACTCCAAAGGGTTCTTCTAAGATCTGAGTAGAATGGGTCTACCATTACTTACTATACTTTGCAGGAGGAGGGTAGTAGTACTGAGAGAAAGAAGGCAGATGATAAGAGTTAACTTCACAATGCCCTTCTCAAACCTGTGAGTCTACAAACAGCTCTAAGTCTATAAAGGAGCTTAAGACTCTTGGTTTGGAAGCCACAAGAGGGCACTAGACTACTATATGGACCTAGTTCTACTTCTCACCCAAAGCACAAAACAGGGGGTCGGTATTGAGGTTACACTGACTGACAATAGTAGATGGCCACATTTGTTGTATGTCCTAAGTCTATGCCTGAGATACAGTATGTAATCCTAGATGATATACAAAGCTATTGACTATGAAACATGTATTCAGATGCTAAGCTTGGGTTATGCTAAATACAGTAGAATTCACATGCAATTTGAAAAAATGAAAAGGGGTAAGATCTGCTTCCCAATTTCTAAGAAAAAGTAAGGTGGATCTTTAGGCTGTGAGTTCCGAAAACAAGGGCAACATGGTGATTGTCAGGGACAAACAGCAGAAGTTAGACAGATGGGACCCTTCTGCATCTACTTTTGGAAAGCCTGACATCTGATGAGGCTCATGTTTGGCCACAGTATTGTCTCTGGACCATGAGATTTACACTGGGCATCACCCAAGGTTTTGTCTCTGCTCCTGAAGTTCTCGGTACTTAAGGTTCCAGGAAAACTAGTCTCGAGCTAAATAAAATACACTGAAGAACCTCTTACAAATATAAAATGAGTCTATACAATGTCATCACAGCATATGAAAGAGACAAAAAAATCAGCCAGTTAAGTTGTAGGTTAGTCTGAGTAACATCAACCAACAGATTGTTTGCTTCAGTGAAAAAGTATCTACACATAATGCCAAAACAGTCAATCAAGTTAATTCAGCCAAATGTGAATCAAAAAAGGGAAAAATAATCAAACAGTTTGCTTGAAATCATGGAAATTAAACCTTAGTCGAAGGCCTGAGTTTTTCGCTTGTAACAACTATGTTGAATATTGTATAGGAAAGGACTGTTTTGGTATCATAACTATGTATGAAATATACTTACCCATAAAAATAACTAGGTAGATAAATAGAAAGATAGATAGATGATAGATGATAGATAGATAATTGACAGATAAATTGGTAGATAAATAAATAGAATAACTCAGATTGAGCCTCATAGAAATGAGTTACTTGCTTGGTTAAGGCAGAGATTCTTGCTTCAGCAGGAAAGACAGGAGAGGGTCATTTGTCTGAGGCAGGATTTAGCTCTTGAGTGGCAATAAACACCCCCACAGCAATTAGTCCCTGTGAAAGAAGTCTCTAGTCATGGAAGTGGATTTGCAAAGCCAGCTGAAATCACTGAGGATGTTCTCTTCCTCCTAGTCTCTTGTTAATTTACCTATATTCTAAGTTCTGGATTGATGACTTTCATTTTTGTACTGTGTCAGAACCTTCCTGATTTTGATCCTCTTGCTTCCATTGTGCTTCTAACATTTGGCCAGGCATTGCTCTGTGGCTCCTTTCCTCCATTGTGGACCAAATAGAGCCCTCACCTTCTGCTTTCTGACTCCATCCTAAGCTTTCTCCTCAGAAATCTTGCTTTTCCTGGAATTGATCTATATATGATATTGGCTTCATCTTTAGGTCGTTTTTAGTGTCAGATATATTGAGACTGTTAAAGGTATCTTGACTACTTGAGTTGGCTTTGATCAACTTGCTTGCTTGGCTGCTATCTTTTAAGTGACTTTTTTTTTCCTCATGATTTTACATTTTGCTAAATTCTGGCCACCAATTTTTGCATATTCTCTGTTTTTTTTTTTTTTTTGATTCTTTCATTAGCTTAACACTGCACTTGAAATTCTATCTTGACACCTTCAGTTCTGTTTTCAGACCTCTAACAGCTAAACCCACCCCAAACTGATGGTGGCCATCCTCTATGCAAGTTCAGGCTCCTCTCCCAGCACAGACCTCACTTTCTGGCATGCTCCCCAGCACTACAAGAGAGGTAAGTTCAGAGGAAAGTGGCCCAGAACCTTCTCTCTGCATTTTTTTTCATATGGCGGGACTTTGAAGCTGCCTTTCTGGCCTGTCTTCCCTCTGTTACCAAACACACACTTTTTAAAACTAGGAAATGAAAATGATAGTTCTACTTCTTGCCAGGAGTTCATCTAATGTGCTCCAGGAAAAGGATGATTAATGGAGCTAAGGCTTTATGCCTGAGCCAGGGGGCAGCAGCTTGTGGGGAATAACTGAGATGCGCCAACTCAACCATAGCCTCGGATCAGGTGAACAGAACTGGCTTTGGGCCTACCAGAGACCTTAAAGTTAGCCAGTAGCTCTGGCAGAAAAGTTGCCCCAGTAAGGGTCTGGTGCGCACACATGGCCCAAAGGAACATGGCAATTTTGTGATTTTTTTTGCTTTATATAGAGAACCAACTTAGTCAACCCTGGCCTACAGGAATTTGTCAGCAGCTGGAATATTCAGACTGGTTGTCCAGACTGTCTAAATTATATGGATAATAGCAAATGTTTCCTTCTGCTGAATGTCATGTGGACTCATTCCAAAGTGCTTTTTGGGTTTGAGGCACTATGTGTAATAGTCTTTCACCAGAAGGGGGAAAAATAAAGAAAGAAAAATGTAGGGAATTTGAATCCTACTTTGTTAACTCAGAACAGAGAGTAGGAAAATTCTGTATGATCTTGGCTGAGCAGTGGTTTTTCACCTCTCTCAATGTTGAAATTAACCTGACTGCATGAAATAGTCAAAAAGCACATTCATATGATTTCATGTCATCTGAGGTTTACGATGCCAAAGACTTATGGCATAAGTCTTTAGAACAGTCCAGTTTAATATTGGGTGGTACCTAGGAGTCCAAGAGCATAACCTATCATACACTATATCCAACCCAAATGGTATTTCTTCCATGAGCTCTCACCTGGATCCTCTCCTATTACCTTGTGGTTCTCTAGTATTTCGTGTGGCTTCCTTTGCTCAACTTGACAAGCCTTCTTCTTATCATTTAAGTTCATTTATTTCTCTTCATTCAAAAAAAATTCTTTCCTAGTGACCTCTGCAAAAATAAATAAGTAAAATAAAAAGGAATTTGCAAAAATAAAGCCTACCCTGTACTGTCTCCTCTCAAAATCAAGAATTGCAGTTCCTACTCATCACAAAGGAAGGGGGTGGGAGCACCAAAGAAATGATATTAAGATTTGAGTAGCCCCTACAAATAAAACAAATCATTTTAAAATGTGTGATCTCATTTGCTCCCTACATGGGGCTCTTTCCTCTTTAGTAAAATGATGATTATAATGATTAGGCCAGGAGAAGTAAAAATCACTCAGCATATAAGTGGAAAGATTGGAATCAGACCTGGATTTCCTCTGTTTCTTTCTCTCTACCATGTTGACTCCCAGTATGCCCCAGCATCCCTAGAGACAAAGGTCTGGAGGAAGCACAAAGGGACTTCTATTTTCACCATTCGGTTCTAACAAGATGAGGATCAGCAGGCAGACAGACACACTTGGGAATAATGGCTCTGCTCTCTCAACCAGGCCCCCTCCCCCAGTGCCTTTATCTCCACTTGGGGTGACCTCAACAGAACAAGCTCGCTCTGTAATGATTACTTCATCAGCAGGGGCTGTGTATTTAGTAGCAGGAAATATAAGCCTTTGTGGTCAGTGTGACGTCACCCACCCACTAAACAGGCCTTTATAATTTGACTACAAAAAGGCTTGAAAGGGATACACACATACACACAGAGAAAGAGGCGATAGGACTGTCAACAGTTGTCTGCACAGTGAAAGGAGCATTGTATCTTCCAAATGTTTCCCAAAAGCCTGATGTTTGGTCTGCTGTAGACAAAACATCTGGATGATATATGGCATTTTCTCTTGGTAGCAAGTGTCCCAACTCATCCATCTTGCTCTTCCTTTCTCCTTCCCTTCCTCTCTCCTTTTCTTGTTTTCTCCCTTCTTCACTCCCTTTATCCTTCTGCTTCCCTTTCCTTCTCCTTCCCATTTTACTCTCTCTTAATCTAAAATATGCAAATATATATTTTAAAATCTTTTAACTGTTTTCCAGTATTTGGGTTCATGGCGTGTGCACATACACACGCACCCAAATGCACACCCACACACATCAGCTTTATTCTTCTTCTCCTGGATACTTCACTGCTAAAGAGAAAGAGAGAGAGAGCTACAAAAACAAAAACAGAGAGAGAGAACAGGAAGAAAAACATTTAAAAAGATGTAGCTGATATATTAGCATATTTAAATTTGCTTCCCATATGTCTTGGTTTTCATACTAATTTTGTAAAGAAGTAAATGACCCCTTTTTAGTGCTAAATGACAAACTACCTTTTAGTGTCATAATGTGCAAATTCAAGGTAATATTTCACTTGTATATTTTACTTTATTTTATTTTTTTAAGATTTTATTTATTTATTTATTTGAGAGAGAGAAACAGCGTGAGAGGGGAGAGGGCCAGAGGGAGAAGCAGAATCCCCACCGAGGCGGGAGCCCGTGTAGGACTCGATCCCAGGATTCTGGGATCATGACCTGAGCCGAATGCAGTTGCTTAACCAACTGAGCCACCCAGGCACTCTATTTTACTTTATTTTTTAAAATTTTAATTTAGGAGAAAAGATGAAGTATATTAAGCTCTAATACCAACACTCTCATTAATGACAAATAGAGAAAGAAAATAAAGATGGATACGGATAAACAAAAGAGCAGATAAGGTGAGAAAGAGTAGAAAGAATCATCTATACAATAACATATATGATACACCTGTATTAACTTTTCACTAGTTTGAGACTAGGGAGACTCTGTCAGAGATTGAGAGAGACAAGGAGAGGAAGTCTGAGAGGTGCCGGCTGATGTGTCTGACCTCTGAATTAAGGCTGATGGAGAAGTATGGCTTCCTCTGATTTGGGTCATTGTGGAAACCTCCCTCCAAGGGCTCTGAGCTTTCCTCTGAGGCACAAGTAGCAGGAAACACCTGCTTCACTTCCCTGATTTTTTTTCCCTTTAGGGAGTCTCGGTCCCCTCCTACCCCTTTCTGCAGTGCACAAATGGACAAACAGATTTTCCACATGTCCCAATCTTCCTTAAGAGAGGAAGTCTGGAACCATCTATTAGCAAATGATGCACTACAATGGCTTCCTTACCCCTTACTCTATTCTTTTTTTTTTCCTCCTCTTTCAACTGATTGTTATGACTGCTTCCTCAATCCAGCTTTTTTGCTCTATACCAATAATATTCTTCTCCCAGGATATATGAGGCATAAGAAGTTGACTCAAAATATTTGACGGGCAAGTGTTCATTTTATTCATCATGATTCTTTTTTTTCAAGGTTAATAAAGGCTTTAATTTCACACACACAAAAAACTCTATGCATAATTTAAAAAGGAAACAAAAACAAGGAAAAACCGTAAAGGATACAGAGGAAGAGTTCTGCTAAAACACAGATAAAGTGCCGCTCCATACGAAACAACATAAAGAATCAGAATCAAGTCACTCTGAACACAAGAAAGAAAATCACCTCACAAATAATGTGGCCAAAGCTGCCAGCAAATCTGGTAGTGGCTCAATCAGGCAAAGTGTAGGACCCTTCCTTCCGTTTTCCTCTCCATAGCGTTAAGTCAACCACACTGACAACAGGCCAGAGGAATTGGGATGCAAGGACAAGCTGAGAGAGGGAGGGGAACTGGGGAGAGGTGTGTGGTCTCACTCCCCGCATCCGCTCTGCTCTGGAAACAGGCCAGGTCAGTTGATTGCTCTTGTTTTGGCATGTGACCTGCTGAACTTGGGTCTTGATCCAGAACCTCATCCCCTCTATGGTTTCACCAGCCAACATGCCTATGCTTTGAACCTCTTAATGTACTTTAAGAAAAGTCCAATGTTACTAAAATCAACAGCTTATACTTATATTGGCACACTTTTTATTAAAAACTTCAAAACCACAGATATATAGCACACATGGAAAGAAAAATTTACTGTGTATAAATATGATACAACGGAAAAGACTGCCTGAAGTCTAGTAATCAAAGCATGCCATAAAGGAGTCAGTGACTGTTGTGACACACAGCAAAAGAATGGTCACAAAACTCTCAAGGCCTACCGAACTGTAGTTTTCCAATAAAATATATGTTTTTCAGATGTTATTAAGACATACCAATAGAGACAAAATTAGAATTTTGAAGTACTGCATTCAAAAGACATCAGATGGCAGAAACCCATTAGTTTTTGTACACACTTAAAGAGAGCATTACTCAGTGGTAAAGCAAGATGGGGAGAAGGCAAAGGACACGCCTGTTTTGGGGGGACACTCATGGGACTTGAGTCTGGTACTGGGTTGTTGATGTTTCTAAAAATCTTCATATATATATATATATATATATATATATATATACACACAAGATCCAAATGTACTTGGGAGATCTAGCTCTGTTTCCCTGATTTAAAACAAAAGACCGCCTATGGGGGTGCAGGGTAGGGGTGATTTCATCGTGATTCTTAATTTGGGGTTCTGCCATTTCCTTCCCCGTAATGAAGGGGGAAGCAAATGGGATCCCATTTTGGAAAGTCATAGAAAACAGACACAAGTATGCATTTCATCAAGATAGCAGCCCTCAAATAGCCTCCCAGCCAGGGGCGCCATGCAATTAGCAGCTTCTTGAAGGTGCCCTCATCCACTGTTGAAAAATGGCAGCCAAGAAACCATCTACATAAGTGCAGAAACAAAGTCATTTTTTTTTTATTAAATAAAAAGAAATTGTGAAATTTAAGAAATTTTCTTCAGGCTTGCAAAGACTACTGGAGGTCACCACATCTCTCTTTCTCCAAACAGCAATATTTGTGACACTGGTATCTCCTCCTCAGTGTCTCCTTCTTCTGTTCTCTAGTGAAAAGCATCCTTGAGTAGAAAAGGGCAAAAGGCAGAGTAGACCGAAAAATGAGCTAAAATGCTGTTTTTTATTATTGTTTTTTCACAGGAAGCTCTCTATGATATCAAATACTGGGGTGAATTTAGAAGTATATTTTGCTTTATAAAGAAAGGCTGGGTAGTTTAATAGAAATATAACTAATCTGAGTCAATAAATCTTACTGAGTCACTGGAAAAAATTGGGATAGAACCATGAGACCATGATGAATCACCTCTTTTCTCTAGACAGTTTAATCTGTACAATGGGAGGGTTACACTAAAATATGTCTGGTGTTACTTTTATCCATGTTTTGTAACATATGTGACAGAACAGAGATGACTATTTTGTTTAAATTGCTCCTAGAAACCAAGAAGAAAATGGGAAACACCCAAATGAGGAAATAGACAAGAGAATAAAAAGAAGTAATTTACAAAAGATATCCTACATCAGGTCAGTGAACTTATGAACAGATATTCAACCTTGTTAATGATCAAAGAAATACAAATGAAAACATAGGTTTTCATGGTTACTTCTGAGTCTGGTCAAAAGGGAAAGATAGATTTTCATAATATTTTCATCATAACATTGTTATAATAGCAGAACATGGAAATAGCACATATGGTTGTACATATGTGTTATATGTACATAACACATATGTATCATATTATGGTATACCCATGTATTGGAATACCACGAACCATTCAAAATGATTATATGTATCTATATGCCTTAACAATGGAAATACAGCTACCATATATTAAGAAAAAAAAGAAAAGGTCATAAAACATATGCAGTACTACTCTACTTAAGGAAAATGTATGTCATATGCATAAGCACACATGCACAGGAAAAAGTCTGAATGGGCACTCATAATATTAACGGTGGTTTTATCAAAGTGTTGAAATCATTATATAGCAATCTTCTTTATACTTTTCCATATCGTAGGGATATTTTACAGTGAACATGTGCTACTTTTATAATCAACAAAATTCATCTCCATTTGGGAATAATACATAATTAAGTAAAATGCTGTAAGTTTGCTGCTCATAGAACACTGCATAGAAACAGAAGTGAGCCCTATTTGGGCAGTACATGGTAAGGGGAGCTAATAACCTGGTCTGTTCATTCAGAGCCCCAGAATCTTCAGTAAAATTATTGGCCAGTTCCTTGTAGTTCAGCTATGTCTCTTTGATAAGTTGCCTGTATTTCTTGAGCCCCAGTTCCTTCATCTATAAAATAAGGATAATAGCTTTTATCTTACAAAGTAGTTGCCATAATTCAATGAAATCATACCTACATATTTCTTAGAGTACAATAAATATAATTGTTATATAATAAATACAATTGTTATTATACAAAAGTACACTATACCAAACAGTGGCTATTGAATTAAATTTGTTAATTGATAGAAACCACACTGGAATGATTTGCCTATATGTCATTTGCAGTTGTTGTGTGTTAATTACTAAGGTTAGTAGTAAATAGAATATTCTTAATAGGATAGGGACAAAAGCTTTGGTCATGAGTGACTTTACTTCCTTTAATGGACAGTCTCTGGAACTCTCTGCTGTGCAGCCTCTATGCCTTACCCAGCCTTAACAGCATATCTGGAGCTCCTAACATCAGTATAACCTTGACCTAGACACAGTAGGGGACATAAAGAAGAAAAAAGAAAATGCAAATTCAGCCTTTAATGTGCTTATAATGTAATGAGACAAATAAGCCAACACTCCACAAAATGCAGTATGATAAAATGTTTTATGTACAACAAAAAATTCACACGAAAAAGCTAAAGACATTTACATGATTTTCTCTGTAGGTGAAGACTTCAGAGAAGCTGTGGTGCCAGACTAGTTTTTAAGCAGGAATTTTCTACAAGGAAGATATGGAGAAGGACATTCCAGGCCGAGGAAGATATGTGCAAAGGCAATGAGATTATCATACCCGGGATACACCAGGCATTCTCACAAAGAGGCTGGCATGGTTGGTGCACAAGCCACGTGGTGGGAAATGGCATGAGATGGAGCTGTACATGCACAGTGACAAGAGGGAGTGGGGAGGGGGTGTCTTGTAAGTCAGGCTGAGGGACGTAAACTCTATCCTGTGGTCCACAGGACATGTCTAAGAAGTTTGATATGGAATGATCTATCTTGATCTCAAATGTGATCCAGTCACGCTTCCCAGTGGAATCAACTGAAAGGGGATGAACCCAGAATGGCAACATTAGGAGGATTTCACTGAGGTCCTACTGAGAAATGATAAGGACCTGAACCAAGACAGAGGAGAGGATGGTGACGGCAGTGGGGGGTCATGGTGACACACACTAATGTGACAGCTGAGTGGTTCTCTACTAGCTCAACCACTGACTGACTGTTAGAACTTGGGCAGAAATCCCCAAGTCTGATACTTCAGCTTTAATATGTAGGGGTATGGACCAAATCAACCCACAAAGTTGATTTGGTTATGGAACTGGGACCTGAAGTTATGGTGAATAGACAGTCCTGGCTATTCTGATTAGGTCCAGTATCTAGAAGGGGCATGTGGGGTGGGGTGTGTGTGAAAAGTGCTGGATGGACAGAACTGAGTCTCTTTTTCCAGAGGCAGGGGTGGGCATGATTCAGACAAGAAGCTTCCCTCTCCAGTGAGATGCATAGGCAAGGTGGTATTGAAGTCCCTCATGAACTTTCTGTGACCTGAGAAAGGGTCAGTGAGGACTGGGAGGGTCAGGAAGATGAGTTTAAGAACAAGCTGAGAAAATATGATACCACAGGAGAGTATCGGGAGAGAGTAGTCAGCAGCAGAAAACTGGGGCACCTAATTCCCACCAGTAGAAAGGGCCAGCTTGGAGGCAGGCAGAATCCTGCTCTGGGCTCAGAGCAGGTGAGCAGGCTGGGACAGAGAGGTCCTGGGATGTGGCACACGCAGAGCAGGAGTCCTGCCTGGCCTGCAGCCCCCCTGTATTTTCTCCAGTGCATCCTACCCACGTTCTCTGACCTGTCCCCACCAAGCCCGACCTGGCCTACTCCGCCACCTGCCTGATGACCTGGGCTGGAAATCAGAAGAAAGGCCTGCCATGTGTAGGGGGCTGCATCACTGTCTGAGCCTTGGGATATTTATCTGTGAAATGAAGATAATCCCCCCCCCCCTTTGCAGCTCAGAGTTTTGGGAAAGAGCAAATTAATACTCTACAAATCATCTCATCATGTTAAAAAATACTCGTGTTCAAAGTATGATCATCATCATATCAGACCTTACTTAACTTTTAACTTTTCAGGCCAAGATACATTGGAATTTCAATAAAAAAGATCAGGGTATCTGGTTTTATTTGGCTTCCTTACCAATATTCCTTGGACATCTTAACTGGTACTACTTCATAAAATATTACAAAAATATTAGTAAGTATTGTAAAAATTTATAAAATGAAAGATCTATTAGCTCAGAGCAAGAAACCAGTCTACACCTGAAATTAGCTGTATCCCTACACAATTTGGCTTCTGCTATCTGGAAAACTCTACAGACAAATGTGGTTGTACATAGAGCCATTTGCTGAGAGACAGTAGACAAGGACTCTGACCCAAGCCTGGCTGCTCTGGGCCCCACTGAACACTGATTTCCAAAAAGAGGAGGTTGATCTGAAAGACCTCTACCATCCCACCTGATTCTGAGTATGCTACATCTTCAGTATTTATTGAGCACCTCCTTTATTCCTCAAGCTGTAAGGGACTTACTTGTAGGTGATAGAAGGAACACCATGAACACTTATATACATTAGGGTCTCTACCTCAAGAATCTTAGGGTAGTTGAGGAAATAAGATATAAATGTGCAGACACAAGAACAGAAAATTAGCAATAATTTCTCTCATGTCTTGTTCCCATGAAATGTTTGATGCATTTGCACATTAAGGTACACACAGTTCAAAAGTAATGTGAGGTGGGAAGCAACTGGGGGTGGAAGGGGGTGGCTTTGCCTATGCATCTGACAGAGAGAGACACTGAAGATTCCCAGGATGAGTGGTGTGCTAAGCTAGAATAGAAACCCTAGTCTTTTGGCTCTTAGTACAGGTAGGTGGTATGGTGTAGTTGAAAGCCCATGGACTATAAAGGCAGATGAGCCTGTATTAGAATCTCCTCTCTTGTCTGAGCAATATTAAATGTGATTTAATATTTTCATTTCACAGAAGAGTCAATGAGCTCAGGTGGAGCTATGGTGAGGATTTTGGAAAGAGACATTGTGTGTGAAGGGCCTGACATGCTGTAGATGACACCTGTCAGCTCCTTCTGAAACCTCAGGACATGGGGTTAAAGCCTGCTGGGGAAGGGCAGCTCAGACACACCCTGGCATGCTCTGCCCTCTCTTCTTTCAGTCAGATGTATGTCTTCCATCTCTTGGCTTGGAGTCCAAAAGTATGTTACTGGTAACTTCAGGAAGCCCAGGGTTGCCTGGAAAGCTCTCAGTCTGAGGTGGCAATGACATAGCTGACCTGGACCTTGGAGATAGCCAGGGAAAGGGGAGTGCAAAGCCGGGCTCTTGGAAAGGAAACATGGTTTGTTTAGCTGTGACATTAGGTTGTTCTTTTGAGGTTTTTCTTGTTTCTTGAGGTAGGCTTGTATTATTATAAACATCCCTTTTGGAACTGTTTTTGCTGTGGCCCAAAGATTTTGGACCCTTGTGGTTTCATTTTCATTTGTCTCTGTGTATTGGTTTATTTCCTCTTTGGTTGACCCATTCATTGTTTAGTAGCACGTTGTTTAGTTACTTGTGTTCATTCCATATTTTTTATTGTGATTGATTTCTGGTTTCATATCATTGTGGGCAGAAAAGATGCTTGATATGACTTCAGTCTTCTTAAATTTATTGAGACTCATTTTGTGGCCTAACATGTGATCCATCCTGGAGAATATTCCATGTGTGCTTGGAAAGAATGTGTATTTTACTATTTTTGGACAGAGGTGTTAAGAGGTACAAAGTTCCAATTATAATTAAGTCACAGAGATGAAAAGTATAGCACAGGGAATATAGTCAATATTGTAATAAGGTGGTATGGTGACAGATGGTGACCACACTTACTGTGGTGAACATTGAGTAACATACAGCATTGCCAAATCAAGATGTTGTACACCTGAAATTAGCATTACATTGTATGTTAATTATATTTCAATTTAAAAAGAAAAAGAATACCGGGTTGAGTCTAGAGAATATATCTACCTGTTTTGAGGCTTGAAACAGCCTTGACCTCATTGTTCTAGAGGTATTATCTCCTCTGGTACAGAAGAAAGAGAGCAGTGAGGGAAAGGGAGTGGTTTTTTGTTTTGGTTTGGTTTTGGTTTTTTACTTGAAATATTCAACACTTTTTATAAAATAGACTTTGTTATGACTTTGCCCAACTGTAGGCTAAGGTAAGTGCTCTGAACTTGTTTAAGGTAGGCTAAGCTAAGCTACAATGTCCAGTAGGTTAGGTATATTAAATGCATTTTTTTCTTTTTATTCTTTT
This sequence comes from Zalophus californianus, assembly GCF_009762305.2. Classification (NCBI taxonomy): domain Eukaryota; kingdom Metazoa; phylum Chordata; class Mammalia; order Carnivora; family Otariidae; genus Zalophus; species Zalophus californianus. Next base: position 175,013,876 of record NC_045597.1, on the reverse strand, counting down.
TATTTGAGTATAATTGATGTGTAATGCTACATTAGTTTCAGGTGTACAACATTGTGATTCAACAAGTTTATATACTATGCTGTGCTCACCACTAGCATAGCTAACATCTGTCACCACACAACACTATTACAATATCACTGACTATTCCTTATGTTGTGCCTTTTATTCCCATGACTTATTCATTCCATAACTGGAAGCCTGGATCTCCCACTCCCCTTCACCTATTTTGCCCATCCTCTGCTCCCCCATCCCTTGAGCAACCATCAGTTTGTTCTCTGTATTATATGTTTGATTCTGCTTTTTATTTGTTTATTCATTTGTTTGTTCATTTTTAGAGTCCATATGTGAGTGAAATTATATGGTATTTGTCTTTCTGTGTCTGACTTGTTTCATTTAGCATAATACCCTCTAGGTCCAAACATGTTATCACAAATGACAAAAATCTCATCCTTTGTTATGGCTGCATAATATTCCATTGTATATGTCTACTACATCTTCCTTATCCATTTGTCTATTGATAGACATTAGGCTGCTTCCATATCTTGGCTATTGTAAATAATGCTACAATAAACATAGGGGTGTATATATCTTTTCTTTTTTTTTAATTTTTTATTGTTATGTTAATCACCATACACTACATCATTAGTTTTGGATGTAGTGTTCCATGATTCATTGTTTGTGCATAACACCCAGTGCTCCATGCAGAACGTGCCCTCTTTAATACGCATCACCAGGCTAACCCAACCCCCCACCCCCTCCCCTCTAGAACCTTGTTTGTTTTTCAGAGTCCATCGTTTCTCATGGTTTGTCTCCCCCTCCAATTTCCCCCCCTTCTTTCTTCCCCTCCTGCTATCTTCTTCTTTTCTTTTTTCTTAACATATATTGCATTATTTGTTTCAGAGGTACAGATCTGTGATTCAACAGTCTTGCACAATTCACAGCATTCACCATAGCACATACCCTCCCCAATGTCTATCACCCAGCCACCCCATCCCTCCCACCCCCTACTACTCCAGCAACCCTCAGTTTGTTTCCTGAGATTAAGAATTCCTCATATCAGTGAGGTCATGTGATACATGTCTTTCTCTGATTGACTTATTTCACTCAGCATAACACCCTCTAGTTCCATCCATGCTGTTGCAAATGGCAAGATCTCATTCCTTTTGATGGCTGCATAATATTCCATTGTGTATATATACCACTTCTTCTTTATCCATTCATCTGTTGATGGACATCTTGGCTCTTTCCACAATTTGGCTATTGTGGACATTGCTGCTATAAACACTGGGGTGCACGTACCCCTTCGGATCCCTACATTTGTATCTTTGTGGTAAATACCCAGTAGTACAATTGCTGGATCGTATGGTAGCTCTAGTTTCAGCTTTTTGAGGAACCTCCATCCTGTTTTCCAGAGTGGTTGCACCAGCTTGCATTCCCACCAACAGTGTAGGAGGGTTCCCCTTTCTCCTTATATATTTTCTTTTTAAAAAATTTTTGTTTTTATTTTTTTATTTTATTTATATTCAACTTATTTAACATATAGTGTATTATTAGCTTCAGTGGTAGAATTTAGTGATTCATCAGTTGAATATAACACCCAGTGCTCATTACATCCCATGCCCTCCTTGAGGCCCATCACCCAGTTACCCCATCCCTCCATCCATCTCCCCTTCAGCAATCCTGTTTGTTTACTATAGTTAAGAGTTTCTTATGGTTTGCCTCCCTCTCTGTTTTCTTTTTTTTTTCCTTTTTTTAAAGATTTTATTTATTTATTTGACAGAGAAAGATACAGTGAGAGAGGGAACACAAGCAGGGGGAGTGGGAGAGGGAGAAGCCGGCTTCCTGCTAAGCAGGGTGTCTGATGCAGGGCTCGATCTCAGGACCCTGGGATCATGACCTGAGCTGAAGGCAGACACTTAACGACTGAGCCACCCAGGCACCCCTCCCTCTCTGTTTTCATCTTATTTTTTTTCCTGCTTTCCCATATGCTTATCAGTTTTGTTTCTTAAATTCCACATAGGAGTGAAATCATATGGTATTTGCCTTTCTTTGACTTATTTCACTTAGCACAGTACACTCTAATTCCATCTACATGGTTGCAGATGGCAAGATTTCTTTCTTTTTGATGGCTGAGTAATATCCCATTGCGTGTGTATGTGTGTGTGTGTGTGTGTGTGTGTGTGTGTGTGTGTGTGTATCACATCTTCTTTATCCATTCATCAGGTGAAGGACACCTGGGCTTCTTCCATATTTTGGCTATTGTGGACATTGCTGCTATAAACATTGGGGTATATGTGCCCCTTTTAATCACTACTTTTGTATGCTTAGGATAAATACTTAGTAGTGCAGTTGTTGAGTCATAGGGTAGCTCCATTTTTAGCTTTTTGAGGAACCTCCATACTGTTTTCCAGAGTGACTGCACCCCACCAACAGTGTAAGAGGATTCCCCTTTTTCCATATCCTTGCCAACATCTGTTGTTTCCTAAGTTGTAAATTTTAGCCAACCTGACTGGTGTGAGGTGGTATCTCATTGTGGTTTTGATTTGCATTTCGCTGATGATGAGTGATGTTGAGCATTTTTTCATGTGTCTGTTGGCCATTTGTATGTCTTCTTTAGAGAAATGTCTGCTCATGTCTTCTGCTTGCTTCTTGACTGGATTTTTTCTTCTTTAGGGGTGCATATACCTTTTCAAATTAGTGTTTTCATTTCTGGGTTTGCTAATTCTCCCAGGAGTTTACATATATATGAGGCGGAAAAAAGACAACATAACAAAGACAGGCATATTGGAATGAATCTTGGCTTAACAATATTGTTTGGGAGAAACTACTTAACCTCTAACAGTTTTTTTTTAATTTATTATTTTTAGTTATTTTTTTTATTTTTATTCCAGTATAGTTAACATACAATGTTATATTAGTTTCAGGTGTACAATACAGTGATTCAGTAATTCTATACATTACTCAGTGCTTATCACTCTTAATCTCCTTCACTTATTTCATCCATCCCCCCATCCACCTCCCCTCTGGTAGCCATCAGTTTGTTTCTCTATAGTTAAGATTCTGGTTTTTGGTTTGTCTCTTTTGTTTTTTGTTCATTTGTTTTGTTTTTTAAATTCCACAGATGAGTGAAATCATGGTATTTGTCTTTCTCTGATTGACTTATTCACTTAGCATTATACTCTCTAAATCCATCCATGTTGATGCAAATAGCAAGATTTCTTTCTTTTTGATGGCTGAGTAATATTACATTATATATATACCATCTCTCCTCTATCCATTCATCTATTGATGGACACTTGGGCTGCTTCTGTAATTTGGCTCTTGTAAATAATGCTGCTATAAACATATGGGTGCATATATCTTTTCAAATTAATGTTTTGTATTCTTTGGGTAAATACTCAGTAGTGGAATTATTGGCTCATATGGTAATTCTATTTTTAATTTTTTGAGGAACTTCTGTACTGTTTTCCACAGAGGCTGCTCTAGTTCTCATTACCACCAACAATGCACAAGAGTTCCTTTTTCTCCACAACCTTGCCAGCACTTTTTGTTTCTTGTATTTGTTTATTTTAGCCATTCTGTCATGTGTGAGGTGATATATCACTGTGGTTTTGATTTGCATTTTTCTGATAATTAGTGATGAGCCTCTTTTCCTGTGTCTGTTGGCCATTGGTATGTCTTCTTTGGAGAAATGTCTGTTCATGTCTTCTGCCCATTTTTAAATTGGGTTATTTGTTTGGTTTGGTTTGGTTTAGTACTGAGTTGTATAAGATCTTTGTGTATTTTGGATACTAACCCTTTATTGGATATGTCATTTGAAATACCTCCTCCCCTTCAGTAAGTTGTCTTTTAGTTTTGTTGGTTGTTTTCTTTGCTGTGCAGAAACTTTTTTATTTTGATGTAGTCCCAATAGTTTACTTTTGCTTTTGCTTCCCTTGCTTCAGGAGACATATTTAGACAAATGTTGCTCTGGCTAGTGTCAGAGAAATTACTGCTTATGTTCTTTTTTAGGATTTTTATGACTTCAGGTCTCACATTTAGGTCCTTAATCCATTTTGAGCTTTTTTTGTGCATGGTGTAAGAAAGTGGTCTAGTTTCATCCTTTTGCATGTAGCTGTCCAGTTTTACCAACACATCCATTGAAGAGACTTTGTTCCATTGTATATTCTTGCCCCTCTGTCAAAGATTAATTGACATATAACAGTGAGTTTATTTCTGGGCTTTCTACCCTGTTCTATTGATCTATGTGTCTATTTTTGTGCTAGTAGTGTACTCTTTTCGATTACTACAAGTTTTGTAGTATATCTTCAAATCTGGGATTGTGATTTCTCTAGTTTTGTTCTTTTTCAAGATTGTTTGGCTATTAGGGGTCTTTTGTGGTTCCATACAAATTTTAGGATTATTCGTACTAGTTCTGTGAAAAAGGCTGTTCATATTTTGATAAGGATTGCATTAAACCTGTAGATTGCTTTGGGTAATATGGTCATTTTAACAATATTTGTTCTTTCAATCCATGAGCATGAAATATCTTTCCATTTGTTGGTGTCATCGTCAATTTCCTTTATCAATGTTTTATAGTTTTCAGAGTATAGATCTTTCAACCCCTTGGTTAAGTTTATTCCTAAGTATTTTGTTATTTTTTGTGCAATTATAAATGGGATTATTTTCTTAATTTCCCTTTCTGCTACTTCATTATTAGTGTATAGAAATGCAATGGATTTGGGTGCCTGAGTGGCTCAGTTGGTTAAGCATCTGCCCTCAGCTAGATCATGATCCCAGGGTTCTGGGATCGAGTCCCACATCGGCTCCCTGATTAGCGGGGAGACTGCTTCTCCCCCTCCCTCCCCCTACTCTAGTGCTCTCTCTCTCTCTCTCACTCATTGTCTCTCTCAAATAAATAAATAAAACCTTAAAAAAAAGAAATGCAACAGATTTCTCTATATTGATTTTGTATCCTATGACCTTAGTGAATTCATTTATCAGTTCTAGTAGTTTTTGGTGGTCTTTAGAGTTTTCTAAATATAGTATCATGTCATCTCCAAATAGTGAAAGTTTTACTTCTTCTTTACCAATTTGTATGCCTTTTATTTCTTTTTGTTGTCTAATTCCAATACTATGTTGAATAAAAGTGGTGAGAGTAGACATCTTTGTCTTATTCTTGATCTTAGGAGAAAAGCTCTCAGTTTCTCACTCTTGAATATGACATTAGCTATGGGTTTTTCCACACATGGCCTTTATTATGTTGAGGTATGTTCCCTCTAAACCTACTTTGTTGAGGGTTTTTATTATGAATGGATGTTGTACTTTGTCAAATGGTTTTTCTGCATCTATTGAAATAATCACATGGTTCTTATCCTTTCTCTTGTTGATGTGATGTATTACAGCAATTGACTTACAAATACTGAACCACTCTTACATTTCCAGAATAAATCCCACTTGATCATGGTGGATGATTTTTTAAAATATATTGTTGGTTTTGGTTTGTTAATATTTTGTTGAGGATTTTTGCATCTATGTTCATCAGAGATATTGGCCTGTAGTTCTCTTTCTTTTGTAATGTCTTTATCTGGTTTTAGTATCAAGGTCATGCTGAGCTCAGAATGAATTTGGAAGCTTTCCTTCCTCTTTTATTATTTTCTTAATAGTTTGAGAAGAATAGGTACTAACTGTTCTTTAAATGTTTCGTAGAAGTCACCTGTGAAGCTCTCTGGTCCTGGACTTTTTTTTTTATTGGAAGGTTTTTTTTTTTTGGATTCACTGCATTGCTGAAAGAGTTTTAGATTTTAATCTACAAAATGGGAATAATAATTCCTGCCTTGAAAGGTTAATATGAGAACTTAAATAAATAAATAAAGTTATTTATATAACATATACTTATTAAATATATATAAAATATATATTATGTGTGTGTAGAACATCACAGAAACTAGTAGAGAAGGTTCATGAATATAGCATGAAGTCTGGATTTGAAGTTGTAAGCAATAGAGAGGAGCTGCAGGTCTCAGACAGAGGAGGGAGGTAATAAAAACAGTTTTAAAACAGTAAATCCCAAGGAGCATGTGGGGTGGATTGAAGCAAGGACACATGGCAGAATGGAGACCAATAAGGACCTGGTGTAATAAACTAAGCAAATGATGTTAAAAGTCACAGGTGACAGGGAGATGGAGAAGAGTGAGTCTTATGTGACAGCTGTAGGACATTTTTCCTCTCTCCATCACAGCTTACAGACTAGGTGTTTATGGCCCCCCTTTCTATCCCTCTAGCACTTTGAGTACCACAACTGCTAGGCAGGAGTTATGGAGGTGGTATCAACTCAAAGTAAGTTGGATGTCAGCCTATCAAAGCCTTGAGGCAAAGATGAACCACATTCCTGCTAGAAAAATCACTTAATACTCTTTGTAAAAAACATATGGAATTACTAGAATGTATCAGGCATGTTCAAGGCCCTGAGAATATAGCAGTGAATAAAGTGCCTGTTCTTATAGAGTTATTTTTAAGCTGAGGAGACCTGAAACAAAATAGATAAGATAGAATATTTTAGGTGGTGATAAGGTAAAACAGGGTAAGGGGATAAAGAATGCTAGAATAGATAAGTCTCATTATTTTACAGGGGCTTATTAATGACCTCACTGATAATGAGACAAAAGTGATTCTTGACAGCGTTAGGGATACTGCCCTTGAGGATATCCTGGGAAAGAGTCCCAGGAGGGGGAGAAGGACCAGAAGCAATGAGGTCAAGGTAGCTGGAATGTGAGGACCCAAAGGGAAAGGGGTAGGAGATGTGCTCAGAGGAGAGAAAGGGAGTGAAAGGCTTTTGTAAGGATTTTGGCTTTCACTCTGAGATGGAGAGTTGTTGGAGAGACCTGATCCAAGGACCAAAATGACCTGAAATGTGGGTTTTTTTTTTTAAGTTTCGAAATTACTTTTATTGCAAAATAAAACACAGATACAGAAAACCAATGTATGACCTAATGCATTTTATGAGATATCACCCCTGTCACCACCACCCAGATGAAAAATAGAACATTGCCAGTCACCCAGCAACCCCTCTATGTGCCCACCTCAGTCACACCTGCCTCCCCCAACCAAGTGACCACCAACTGATTTCATAACAATCACATTTATGTTTCTTTATAGCTTTATCACCCAAAGAGCATCTCTGGACATTATGATCTAGGCTCATACTTCATGCTTTTCACAATTCAAAATGTCTTAGGTCTCTTTTAATTTGCAAGTTTTCCCTCCACCTCTTCTTTCCTTTATAATTATCTGTTAAAGGTCCCAGGCATTTGACCTATCGTTTCTCCTAGTCTGGATGTTGTTGTTTGCATATTTGTGGTGCTGTTTAGCTTACTTCTCTGTCCTCAGAGTTTCCTACAAACTGGTTCAGAGGCTTGATGGACCTGAATCATATTTTAAAGGCTGTTGTCTTGAGAATAGACAGTAGGGGAACATTGCTGTAATATACTTCTATTTGAAAACCGGTTAACTATCAGAATAATACCAACAATTTACTGGCCATTCACAACATGCCAGGCTTTATGCTAAGTGCTTTTTAAGCAAGATCTCAGTTAAAACATACAACAAATCAATGAAGAAAGATTACTATTCCAAGTTACAGTTAAGGAAACTGGCTTAAAGGTAATAAAACATTTACCCTCAGTAGCATACCTAGTTAGTGACAAAAGGAAGAGCCAATATGCTATACAGCCTCTGGTTTTGCTTTGCATTCAAATCTTAAATCACCCAGATTCTTAGAAACCAAAGTTGAATGGGCCCTAAAGAGGCCTCTGATAGAGGGCTCTAATCATCAGCTAGAACTCTTTTTCACCAAAATGCTTCAAGATTTTCTTTAAATGGTGGGTAGGCAAAAAGAAGCCTTTTTCAGATTTATTGTTTGCCTGAATCACACAAGGGGTTGATGATTGAGCATGGCCTGGAGGCCAGATCTCCTGACTCTTCAGCCATCATGTCATAGAAAGAGCTTTAGATGTATGTACATAAACACAGGCTGTCTATGCTACAGCTGAGATCCAGCAATGTGTTGGTGTCCCTCATTAGGCAGGGGAATGGCTTATTGTCTAATACAAATCAGAACACCAGTCAACACAGATTAATTTCCTCAGTGTAGCCCTTTGAATATAGTTGGCAGACTAGAGATTCTTTAAAAAGAAATAATTTCTTGTTTTAATTTTATATTGAATGGATTGGTGTTGGCTATTTGGCAATCAGTTCATTTGGAGAAATTAGCTATTGGAGTGAAATCACATTCTGCACAGGGCTTAAAAAGTTTACAGTTCCCCCCCTTATCTGAGATTTCACTACCTGAGGTTTCATTTACTCACAGTCAACCACTGTCTGGAAGTAGATGATCCTCCTTCTGACATAAAGTCGGAAGTTCACTGGTAGCCTAATTCTATGTCCTAATGCCTTTGTAATTCACCGAACTTCATCTTATCATGGAGGTATATCATCTCACATCATCACAAGGAGGAGAGAGACCACATTCATGTAACTTTTATTACAGTATCTTGTTATAGTTATTCTATTTTGTTAGTTGTTGCTAACCTCTTACAATGCCTAATTTATAAATTAAACTTTATCATAGCTGTGTACGTATGGGAAAAAACAAAGTATTCACAGATCTTCCTTGACTTATGGTAGGGTTACATTCCAATAAGCTCATTATAAATTGAAAATATTAAATCAAAATGCATTTAATACAGCTAACTTACCAAACATCATACCTTAGGCTAGCCTATCTTAAACATGCTCAGAACGCTTACATTAGCCTACAGTTGCAAAATCATCTAATGCAAAGTTTATTTTGTACTAAAGTGTTGAATATCTCATGTAATTGGTTGAATACTGAAAGTGAAAACCAGAATAGTTACCCTCATGATCATGTGGCTGACTGGGAGCTACCATTTCCCAGCATCATGAGAAAGTATCTACTGCATATCACTAGCTGAGGAAAACATTCAAATTCAAAATCTGAAGTACAGTTTCTACTGAAAGCATATCACTTTTGCACCATTGTAAAGTCAAAAAAATGTAAGTGGAACAATTTTAAGTCTGGGACCATCTGTGTAGGATTTGGTACTATTCACAGTTTCAGGCAACCACTGGGATTCTTGGAATGTGTCCTTACAGATAAGGGGAACTAGTGTAGTTGTGAAATTTTTGCTGTTATAAAACAAAAAAAGAAAAAAAGGTAAAGTAAAATTAGCAAAGAAAATCCTCTGGAAAGTTTCTTCATCAGAGACCAGTGTGCCATAACAGTTACTTTTTTCCCCCAGCTTTGGTGTTAAATGTACACATAATGATGTAACCATGATCAGTTCCCAAAGAAACAGATGTTGCTTGGGTATGTCTTGATCAAAGAGATGCCATCCACCAATTGTAAGTGGCACATGATTTGTTTCTATCACTCCTTCTCTACCCATCTTGCATCTTTGATTGGGCAACTGTGTCTGCAGTGTTTGTAAATCACTGACTTGCCTCTGAAACCATTTATTTCTTTTGTTCCTTTAGAGATAAGATTTTAATTCTCCTGTGAGACTAGACCTCTTTGCTACTCTTCCTCACCCTGAATAAAAGCAGTTAAGTTTTTTCTCTTTTAATGCCTTTCCACCAAACTTGAACCATTCTTGTGACCCTCAGTTTATTCCACATTTCTGTGACTCAGTTTCATGTCCACCGTATAAACTTCAAGATGCTTTCAAGAATGCCTGGTTGGCTTAGTCAATGGAGCGTGCAATTCTTGATCTTGGGGTTGTGAGTTCAAGCCCCATGTTGGATGTAGAAATGACTTAAAAAGTGAAATCTTGAAAAAGAGAGAGAGAGAGAAAGAGATGCTTTCAAGTCATTCCAGGCTATGATTCTCAGTTAAATACCATTAAATCTGTTTTCTTAGGTCATCATTAAAATGTGTCAAGAGAAAAATCAAAACTCTCCACATCACACACAATTTGTGAGAGGAAAGAACAAAGCTGTTCATTTCAAGAGTGAATGTTTATATCTTTAAATACATGGTGTTCTTGTGACTAGCCAAAGTATGAGGCATGTGTCCTTTTCTGTAAAGAAATCACATGTTCTTCTCTAAGAAGTTCCTTCATTCTTCTCCTTTTTCAGAATGAAGCAAAAAGAGAAGATATCTTCAAAATCATGGTTGGAAATCTAGATCTCATCCTGAGAACAGAAATGGGATTTAAAATAAATATTGCCAGGCTGGAATGCAGGAATCCAGCCATCAACTGTCCATTCTTAACCCTCTGGGGAGCACCGCATTTATATTCTGCCAGACAGATGTGTTTGATGGCCTTCAAAGAAGGGCATTTCACCCCACTCACAGAGCACTTGGTCAATGGGTCCAGTGTCCAAGAAGCTTGTCAGTTGTGAAATTCATTGTGTATCCTGAATCTCCTTAGCCACATAATTAACCAATATCCCCTTGCTCATTCCCCAGTGGACAAGAGGAACAGATGGCTATTCTCTCCTGTAGGGGAGAGCATTTTTGGAAGCCTTGGAGTCTTTAGGCAAAGCTAGTCAGTTACTTCCTTTTGTCCATCATCAGTCTTCTTAATAACATCTCCCATCGCCATCCTGTATCCGCACCACATAAATTCCCATCAAAATCCTAGGTAAAATACACTATGAAAAATATTTCACTATGAAAATATTGCAACTGCTGGTTTGTGGTGTCATTACATCAGCTCCTTCAAATGGGATAATGAAATCTGCATCCACATTTGTTTCTCTTATCCTACAGGATGATATATGAAAGTAAGTTTGAAGTTTATTGATTATGTCCAACAACTTAATATCAACATAATGTAATATATTCCTTGGCTATAAATGAGAGAGGCATTTTTTATTTGTTTGTTACATTGTACTGTTGTTGTTGAATTTATGGCTCAGATTTTACCAGTTTTTTGCAGGAATGTGTATTATTATACTATTAAAAAGACTTGATCTGGATTTTATCAATATAGATATTTGGTAACTTTTATTAACAAGTATTTATCTTGAAGACCTACAGACTCATAATTATAAAATTACTTGCTGCTAAAAAGAAATTAATCTCTATTCCATTTCATTGAAATTAAATATTTCCTAAGTATATTTGTATAATTTATTTCTAGAATTTCTGGTAATACATACAATAGATGTGAAAAGAATGACTATAAATATTTTACTTTTACTTGTTCAAAATCCAGTTGAGGAGGTGATGGGAATCTCAGCAATATATCTGACAATCATCAAGTTGTGTTCACTGGGATTTTCCTACAAAAGTAATGGATTATGTTATAAAGAATAGATGGGTTTCATAAGAGCTTCTATGTAGGTGCCAGGTAAAGTATATTGACTAGATATTGAAAAAAATGACATTTATTTAAGGCGGGAAGAAATCTCTAAAATTATGTGGTCATGAAATTGTGTGTGTGTGCATGAATTGCTAAAATGGAAATGAATGAGGTACTGTAATCTACATTCTTGAATAAGTCAGACTGTTGGCATGTATGTTGTCACTAACCAATGAAATCCTCTCTCTCATAAACATTGAAATCTACGTTCGAAAGCAGTACTGAAGATATTTCCTAGAGACTTGATGTTGATTGATGAGGCTCTGTAATAAACATTATATCAAACAAGCAATTCAAGGAAACTTTAAAAAACACATAATGGAAATAAAACACAGAGCCTGTTAAATCTTTTTCAGGTCTACTGCTCCTACTATTTTGCCTGTGGCCAATGGGGCTGCTGTCCTAATCTAGTGTATTTAAATACTCTCTGAGACAACATGAGACACGCGGTATAAACCAGCAAAGTGCCAGGCAGATAAAAAGAACAATTACGTGTGTGAAATCGCCAGAGTTTACATTGTACCAGAAACTATCTTACGGCATATGGAAGTCCCCAGACCATCCAAGGTGGATTCCTATGGATTGTTCTAGGGACCTGTTTCTTCTTGAAGTCACACGATCCTAAAAGCCTCTGAGACCCTAAAATATCAACACACAAGGACAGACAATGGTATAATTAAAGTCAAATATATTTGTAAGTAGGTAAAGCAAATTATTTACATTTTCGTCTAAGTCGATGGTTTAGGCTTAGATGGGATAGAGCATTAAGGAAAGAATAGTATATTCAGACAGGAAAGAACAAGGAGGACTTGTTACCTCTTATTTCCCTGATCATCCTAGGAGAAAGACTTTATGGAAGAAGACTCTCCTTGGAAGTTGCTGGGAAAACGACAGAGGTCAGACCTTTTAAGGAAAATGTAAAAGAGCAAGGTGGGAGCCTGCCTAGAAAAAGCTTACAGAGAGAAGAGAGGTGATGATTTTGTTGGAGAGGAGTAGAGAAGCTGAGAAGAGGAAGGGACCAGGAGAGGGACAAGGAGTGAGGGTGTATGGGATTGTGGAAATGAAACGGGACTAATTCCAGTGGAGGAATTAGATCCCTTGGAGGCCAGTTTCCCATCCAGCTCATCGCCCTTATCTCTTGGAGTCTAAACCAAAAGGTAAAAATCTTGAGGAAAAGGAGTGTTTGGAAGCCTATTTTCTTGTCTCCCCACAGATGTTTCCATCACTTCTATAGTAGCCCTGCTGCAAGGTTACCCTTGCTTGACTCAACCACCATTTTCAAGAGCTCACTAACTTCCAAACCTCCATTCCATATTATGATGGCCCTAGCCATTTGAAAGACTTTCTTTACTTCTTTTAACCTGAACCATTCTGGATTTGGATTTTCCTTGCATGAATGTCCTCAACTTCAGACCCAGTGACCTGGTGGAAAAGTATCTTCTAGTTCCCTCAGTGCTCAGGGAGCCAAAACCACAGCTGCCTCCTTCCAAGGGGCACTGACAGCATCAGGAAGGCCTATTTATCTGACTGAGGCTTATTGAAACAAACTGGTTTTTATGTCTCGACTTGCTCTAGGCCCATACACTAACCCTCACTGCCTCATTTCCTAAAATGTATTAATTTAATCTAAGACTTTAATAGAATTCAATAATCTTTAACTACCATGTATTCAAAATTCAATTCATACCAGCTTAAGTAAAAAAGGTCATTTATCATAGATATAGTGGGCTATCTCATAAAATCCTGAAAATAGGAATATGGTTGAGCAATTGAAACAATTGAAAGCAAGAACTTTAATGCATATCTTTGTCTCCCTGTCTGTAGTCTCTGTTTTCTCCACACATGTGCTTCCTTCTTCTTTCACTCAGTGGAACTTTTCCTACCTTTTAGCCACGAAGTAAAATATATATAGTTTCAACTAACAACATCTGAGCTTTATGTGTGATGGAGGTAAACTGACTGTTTAACAGTTCCAGTTCCAAGGGGCCTCTGAAAAGACTATGTTCATGTATCCACCTCTGAGCCAATCACCCTGGTCTAGAGACCACGTTTGGTCACATCCATATGTTTTCATGGTAACCCCTTAATCAGCAAATCAGCTGGGGAGGTAGAGAATAGAGTGAGTAAAAGGCCCATCCTGCCGAGGTGTCCACGATGTTCCTAAGCCCTATAATCGTATCAAGTGTTCTCATTTTTTTTTTAAGATTTTATTTATTTGTTTGACAGAGACACAGTGAGGGAGGGAACACAAGCAGGGGGAGTGGGAGAGGGAGAAGCAGGCTTCCCGCCGAGCAGGAAGACCGATGTGGGGCTCGATCCCAGGACCCTGGGACCATGACCTGAGCCAAAGGCAGATGCTTAACGACTGAGCCACCCAGGCACCCCAAGTGTTCTCACTGTTAAGAACTGGCATAGAGTCCAGCACAGAACCTTCTATGTATGAGATTAAGGAAAGATTTCCATGGTGACTCTCCTTGCTACCTAGATTTTCATTGTTTTCTCTCCACAGAGTAGCCATAACCCTGAGACCCCACTCGGCCTGTGAGTGAGACTTAATTTCAAGTCTGACTCCAAAACTGAAGCCTTCTTAATAATATCCCTCATCCCCATCTTGTATCCACACCACATAAATTCCCACTGAAACCCTACTTAAATACGTAATGAAAAATTCTTCACTATGGAAATGCTGTATCTCTTGCTTTGTGGTATCATTGTATCAGCTCCTTTAAATAGGATAATGAGATCTGCATCCACATTTGCTCCTCCATGATGATATATGAAAGCAGATTTGAAGTCCAACACCTCAATATCAGGATATAAAATACAATCTATTCCCTGGATATAAATGAGAGAAACATTTTGTATTTGTTTGTCTGTTATGTTGAACTAGTATTGGTGAATTTGCAGCTGGGATTTTATCAGCTTTTTGGAGAATGTGTTTCTGGGCCTCTGCTTCTTCATCTGTAAAATAAGTGCTTTGAACTCTGAAAGATGCCTTTCAGGTCTAGAATCCTATGATCTTATTATACTTTGCACTGTTCAGTAATGTATCTAGTAGAGTTGACATCCATGTATCGACCTTCTCTGTATCTCTCATGGCATCCAGCAGAAAATGGAACCCATAAAAGGCTCAGTAATTATGTGTGCTTATTGATGATGGTTGTGTTCATGAAATCCCTATCTCAGGACATTGAAGAATCCCAAAGAAAATATGCTCTTAAGCACTTCCCTATGCCTATGGTACAAGAAGATGAGAAAGGTATGCTTAGACTCTCAGCAAACTTTTGAAACACCGTTATTTTGGAGATGAAGATAAGTTTAAAACATTAATATTTTCCAGAGGAAATTTTCCTGAAAGTAGGAGGACAACTACTTTCACATGAGAGAAAGAGAGAGAGATACAAAAAGAAAAATAGGATTAAAAAAAAAAAACTGAAACACTTGCAAAACCTTTAAGTCCTATCACATCCTGGTACTCAGGCTCTGGAAGTACTTCCTCCCCTTTGGCTGTGGTTCACACCTCGGTCACAGGACTGAAATACCTTGTGACCTCACTCCAGAGGCAGGCAGAGGGTGTGAGGATCTTAGCCACTGCACAGTTGTTGTGAGGGCTGAAGCAGGACCCTGGAGGCCTTCTGTGCTTTGGAAGAGGGAAAGAGAATCACTTTGTACTGTTTATTTTTTACCACAAGATTATTCCTACCATCAGATCTAAATCCTTCTTGTTATATCCATACTTGATTACATCATGGTTACATCTTTTAGCCAGTGATAAGTTGAAGAACCAGTTAAGAGGGTAAATTCTGGTGGGTGACTCACCCTTATACACTTTTAGCACAGTATCTTATATTCAGGTTAGCACCCCCTCCACACACATATATATCTCAAACTCTCTCTGGGAGTTAATTATTTCCATTATCTATACAGGGAAACTGGACACTGAGAAGGGGAACACCTAGGCTGAATCAAGAAAGTCTGTGAGTCATAAGGCTTAGTTCTGCTGCTCAAAAACAGAAAGCCTTTCTTCTATAAGTGAGTCCTCTGGGGTACAATTTGTCATGTGGTCAAAGGAGAGAAGACACAGAACCAACACCATGCAGGACTCATACACTAGGACACCCACAAGGGAATATCAACAGATTAGCTGTCACCACCTCCTCTCTCCTTCCCATCTCCCACCAACCCAGGCTGACTTGAGTCTGAGAAAAACTCATTGATGTTGAGGTGTCGGGGGGGTGGAAAAAAAACCTCCAGGAATGACTGAACCAAATGAACACTAACAAGGACAATGCTAGGACTAGACCATTCAGTATATGACAACTAAATGTAACTATTTTTTTAATCCCCACACTTTTACACAACTAAGATAGTAAATTGGTTGCATTGATGTCTCCAATTTTTCACTACAACCACTGTGGGCAAGATGTTCTAAGTGACCACTTCTCTCTGGGCTCAGCTGTGTCACTTGCTTTGGCCAATGGGAGTTAGCAAACAAGACCCAAGCGGAGTCTTGAAAACACTTGTGAACTAGTGTTTGCTTTCCTGCCCCATTTGTTCCTGGGCCGTGAATATGAAGATATGCCTCAGCTAACTGGCTGGAGAAATATGAGAAGTGCATGGAGGAAGGCTAAGTTTACCCAGCAGGGGCATCTTAGACTAGCCAGTCCCTTTGAGATCCGTAGGTGATAACTCCATGAGTGAGTCCGAGGAAGCTTTCTGAGGCTGGCTCAGATCAACAGAACTGCCCACCCAGTCCACAGAGTCATGACACACAGTAAATGTTTATTGCTTCAAGCAACTGGGCTTTGGTTTGGTGTGCTTAACAATAGCTGACAAATAAACCTTCTGATAATGGTGAGTTAATTTTGGGGAGAAATATTGACAGAGTAGTCATAAATGCTAGCAAGACAGCTGCCTCAGTGTCTCTGTGAGAGAAAGAAATGTGGCATTGTGCTACTAGAGAAAACATCTCCTTTTGCTTCCCTCCTGTTGGTCCACCCCCCACTTTCCAGACCTCATATTTGCTGAAATTAATGTTTCAGTTTGTGTGTGTTTCAAGGTACTCATGGCCAGAGGTGTGGTGAGTGTTCAAGTATGTACATTTGCACTCATGCTGTGGGTTCAACCTAAAAGGCTCTAAAATTGGATCTGAGAATTTAGCCTGGCCTGTCAGATCTCTTTGATCTTATTTTCTGGGCTTATGAACCTCATGCCCTCTTTCAGATAAAGCAGCAGGTATTTGGCACTTTTCCTGACCATTCACAGGGACCGAGTCCAGGACAGTCAGTGGCAGGCTTTTATAAAAGATATCAAATGGGTTGGAGAGTAGGGTGGTTGAGAGAAAGAGGAAGAAGAACATGGGAAAGATAACAAAGAAAAGTTTATATTTCTGCTATCTGGTGAATCAAATGCTTTTCTAGCAGTCTGTAAGTGGAATGCATTTGTTCATTTGCCAGGAAAGCTCTTCATAGATTAAAGCCTTAGCTGGATGGTGATGTGGGGTGTGTCCCAACCATCCTTCCGACACAGGGCATACCTTTGTTAATATCCTAGAGATACTGATGAGAACACCTCTTTCCTGGCCTCGTATTCCTTTTACTGCATCCAGAGCCAATGTAGTAAATAACAAAAATGGCCATCATTCTTTGCACTTGACTCCTGCCAAAAGGTGGAATCTACTTTCCACTCCTATAAGTTCGGATTGGCCAGGTGACTTTCTTTCATTGATGAGACATTAGCAAATGTGCTAGAAGCAGAGGCTGGAAAGACCTTATATATAGGAGCTTGCCTTCTCCATGTCTTGGAATCCAGAGCCACCATATAAATAAGCCATCATATGACAAGGGTTATTCTGCTGGAAGGTGAGAGGCAAATAGCACAATTTTTCATTGCACCAATCAATAATCAGCCAAACTCCAGAAACAGACCAACAGATAAACAGAAACTAAGCTAACAGCTGACTGAAAGTCCATAGTAAACCCAGCTAAGACCAGCAGAAAAAACGCCTAGCTGAGTTTAACCTAAATAGCTGAGCCACAATTTAGTTAAATAAGTAAATATTTTATTGTTTCATTCTACTGAGTTTGGAGGTGAAAAGCTAACTGAAACAGCCAGCTTACAGTTTTTCCAAGGCAAGATATTATCACAAAAATTAAACAAAAAGAAGGCAGAATTTCAATTTGAATTGCAGGTTGATGTTTATTAAATTTTCAGTATACTTTACTTTAGCATCCTCCAGATGACATTTAGAGAAAAATAAGTACTTTTGAGAGTATTTATAAATACCTTTGGGAAGCTTTCCACTTGGGAATTATTTCCATCATAGATTAGATAGATCTGCAATGTGTATGATCAGATTATACATTAAATAAAAGCTATCGGGGTTTGGGAGAGGGTGAAATGGAAAAAAGGGGTCGAAAGGAATGAAGTAAAATATAAAAATATTTATAAAATAAATGTCATGGTGTTGTAATGTACAACACGGTAACTAGTTAATACTGTATGGCATATTTGAAAGTTTCTAAGAGAATTATTTCTTAAAAGAGCTCATCATAAGAAAAAACGTTTTTGTAACTATGTATGGTAATGGATGATAACTACACTTACTGCAATGATCATTTTGTAATGTATACAAACATCAAATATGTTTGTTGTATATCTGAAGCTAAAATGACTATATGTCAATTATACATCAATTAAAAAAGGTTATTGGTCAATAGGCTACATAGATAATGAGGAACTTCAGTATCCAATTCTTTTTTATCACTTTCTTTGGTTTAGGACATGAGGAAACAAGTTTATCATACATACAGAATTCTTTTATGCTTGTCACTTTCTTTGGCTCAGTACATGGAGATGCAATGTGATATAGTAGAAAGTCCTCTGACCTTGGATCCAGTATTTCAAACTTTCATTTCCTTAGCCTCAATTTATTTATATTTTAAACAAGATAATAATGATTACATAAATTTAACTGAAGAGGCTGTAACATAGTGATCATTCTGTGATAGTTGATCTTAAGAGCCAGAGAAGTTCCTCAGTGACAGATGAATGGATAAAGATGTGGTTTACTCAGCCATCAAAAAGAATAAAATCTTGCCATATGCAATGATGTGGATGGAACTAGAGGATATTATTTTAAGCAAAATAAGTCATAGAAAGACAAATACCATATGATTTAACTCCTATGTGGAATTTAAGAAACAAAACATGAACATATGAGAAAGGAAGGAAAAAAATAAAATAAGAGCAAAACAGAGAGGGAGTCAAACCATAAGAAACTCTTAACTATAGGAAACAAACAGGGTTGTTGGAGGGGAGGGGAGTGGAGAGATGGGATAATTGGGTGATGGGAATTAAGGAGGGCACTTGATGTAATGAGCATTGGGTGTTATATGCAACTGATGAATCACTAAATTCTACCCTTGAAACCAATAATTTAAAAAAGAAAATAAATAAGTAAATTGCTGGCAAAGACAAAAAAAAAAAGACTTCAGTATGACAAACTGAGGTGTAATTGCATTGAATAGAACAAAACTTATCTTAGAAATTCATTTATGGTTGTCTGCACAATGAACCAACTGATATGAGACCCCTCCATTTAGTGAGAGCAAAAATAATGAAATAAACAATGCACAAACAATAGATAAAATTATCAAAGCAAAGAACTTGTTCTTTGAAGATATTAGTGAAATTGGTAAACCTTGGCAAAACTGAAGAAAATAAAAAGAGAAAACACAGTGTTATACCAGGAATGAAAGAAATAACATCCCACAGAGATTACAAATATTAAAAAGACAATTAGAATATTATGAACAAATATAAGTCAATAATTCTACAACTTACAAGAAATGGACAAATACCTTAAAAAAGTACATTTTGCTAACATCTTAAATCAGTAAAGTCTTCCTACCATATGAAACTAGAAAAAGTAGAGTAAACTAGACCCAAAGCAAGCAGAAGGAAGGCAATAATAAATACTTGGGTGGAAATAAATGAAATCAGGATATAATACAAGAGAAAAAATTAGCAAAACCAAAAGCTAATTCTTTGAAAAGAACAATGAAATTGACAAACCAGTAGCTCCACTGATCAAGAAAAAAAGAGGAGTGAAATTTATAAAATCAAGAATGGAAGAGGTGACATTACTGTCAACTTCGCAGAAATAAAATCAATTATAAGTGAGCATGACAATTTTATGCCAACAAATTAGAGAGTCTAGATGAAATGGGCAAATTCCTAGAAACATAAAAACTATAAAATTGACTCAAGAAGAAATAGAGAATCTGAATAGACTTATAACAAGTGAAGCGATATAGTTAGTAATCAAGAAAATTTCTCACAAATAAAAGCCCAGGGCAAGATTGTTTCACTGGTAAACTGGTAAATTTTACCCAATGTTTAAAGAACTAACACTGATCTGTCACAAACTCTTCCAAGAAATGGAAGAGAATAGAATACTTCTCAACATACGTTATGAGGTCAGTGTTAACTTGATATAAAATCAACCAAAGACACCACAAGGAAAGAAATGCACAGAACATTACCTCTTATGAATATAGATACCAAAAATACTCAACAAAACACTACCAAACTGAATCCAGAGACATATGACAAGGATCATTACACCATGATGAGGGAGAATTTATCCCAAGAATTCAAACTTGGTTGAACATAAAAATCCACATAACACATGGTATCAATAGAATAAAGAATAAAAACTTCACATCATGTGAATAGATGAAGAAAAATCATTTGACAAAAATCCAACACGTTTTTATGATTTAAAAAATAAAAAACACTTAACAAGCTAGGGATAAAGGGAATCTAACCTGATCAAAAGCTCTACAAAAACCCAAAGATTATATCTCATTAATAGTGAAATATGAAAGCTGTTATCCTCAAATCAGGAACAAGAGAAGAGGTAATAATGCTGCTACCTCTGTTCAAAATTGTACCAGAAGTTCTAGCCAGGGTGGAATTAATCAACTAAAAGAAATAAAAGACAGCCAGATTAGAAGGGAGGAAATAAAACTATCTATATTTGCAGATGACATGATCTTATATACAGAAAATTTAAAAAGTTACACACACACAGAAAAAAATGATTAGAATAATCAATGGATTCCCAAATTTTGCAGGATCTAAGATCAATATACAAAATCTATTGTATTGCTACACACTAGCAATAAATAATCTGAAAATAAAACTAAGAAAGTGATTCCATTTATGATACATTCAAAGTAAATTTCTTAAGAATAAATTTAATAAAATAAGATCTAAATTAGTAAAAAGACATTTAGGTTTTCGTGTTGGAAAACTTAATATTGTTAAGATGGCAATATTCTGCAAACTGATCTATAGATTCAATGCAATTCCTATCAAAATCCCAGCTGCCTTTGGTTGAAATCAACAAGCTGATCCTAAAATTCATATTAAAATACAAGAGACCCAGAATAGCCAAAACAATCTTGAAAAAGAACAAAGTTTGAGGACTCACAGTTCCCAATTTCAAAAATTACTACATAGCTACAGTAATTAAGACTGTATGATACTGGCATTAGGATAGACATATAAATCATGAAATAAATTGAGAGTCCCAAAATAAAACCATACGTGATCAACTGGTATTCAACAAGTATGCCAAAACAATTCAATGGGGGAAAGAATAGTCTTCTCAACAAACACTGTTGGAAAAACTAGATAACCACATGCAAAGAATAAAACTGGGTCTCTTCCTCACAACATATCCAAAAATTAACTCAAAACAGATCAGGAACTTAAATGTAGGAGCTAAAAACTAATTTAAAAAAAAACAGAACAAAATACAGGAATAAATCTTTAAAATCTTGGATTAGGCAATTTTTTTTTTTTTTTTAGATATGACACCAAAAGCATGGATAACAAAAGAAAACATAAATTGGACTTAATGAAAATTGAAAACTTCCGTGTTTTATTTATTTATTTACTAAAGAGAGAGAGAGCGAGAGAGAGAGAGCAGAGGGAGAGAGCGAATCTTTTTGTTTTTTAAAAGATTTTATTTATTTATTTGAGAAAGAGAGAGACAGAGTACAAGCAGTGGGAGGGGCAGAGAGAGAGGGAGAAGCAGACTCCCCGCTGAGCAGGAAGCCTGATCAGTGGGGCTCAATCCCAGGACCCTGAGATCACAACCTGAGCCTAAGGCAGATGCTCAATGGACTGAGCCACCCAGGCACCCAGAGAGAGAGAATTTTAAGCAGGCTCCACACTCAACCCAAAACGGGGCCTGATCTCACAACCCTGAGATCATGATCCAAGCTGAAATCAAGAGTGTGATGCTTAACCCACTGAGCCACCCAAGTGCCCCCAAAACTTTTGTGCTTTAAAGTAGACCATCAAGAAAGTAAAATGACAATCCAGAAACTGTGAGAAATTTTTGCAAATCATATATCTGATAGAGGTCTAGTATCCAGACTATGGAACAAACTTTTACAACTCAACAATAAAAAGGCAAATAACCCAATTAAAATGGGGTAAAGTATTTGGAGATACCACGTCTCCAAAGAAGATATAGAAGTGGCCAATTAGCACATGAAAGAATGCTCATCATTAGTCATTAGAGAAATGTAAATCGAAGCCAAAATGAAATACAATTCACACCCATTAGGTTGGCTATAAACAAAAATTTTGAGCCTTCATACATTGCTGGTAGGAATGTAAACTGGTACAGTTACTTTGGAAAACAGTTTGGCATTTCCTCAAAATGTTAAATATAGAGTTACCATATGACCCACAATTCCACTCATAGGTATATATCCAAGAGAACTGAGAAAATGGATTTACCATACATAAATATTCATGCCAGTATACTTCATAATAGCCAAAAAGCGACACAACACAAGCGTACATCAACTGATGGCTGGAAAAACAAATATAGTGTATTCATGCATTGAAATATTATTCAGCCATTAAATGAATGACATGTTTATCCACATTACAACATGGATAAATCTTGAAAACATGCTAAGTGAAAGAAGCCAGACACAAAAGGCCACATATTGTATTATTCCATTTATATGAAATATCCAGAAAAGTCAAATAATAGAGATAGGAAGTTGATTAGTAGTTGTCAAGGACTGAAATGGGGAGGAATGGGTTGTGACCAGGTATGGGGTTTCTTTTTGGCATGATAAAGATATTCTTAATTAGATAGTGGTGATCATTACACAGTCTTGTGGATATAGTAAAAACTACCAAATAATCTGAAAGGGTGAATTTTATGGTATATAAATTGTATCTCATCTTAAAAAATTAAATGACTGAGCAATTCCAGCCATAAATTCATCTGCGGGAAAATAAAGCATACATCTACAAAAAGACTTGTATGAGAATGTTCATGTCAGTTTTGTTCATATAATCCAAAAACTAGAAATGATCCAAAAGACCATGACCAGGAGAATGAATAAGCAAATTATGAGATAGTCATAACAGTGGTTTACGATGCAGCAATAAAAAATAATTAACTACAGCAATGTGAATAAATTCAAAAACCATTAAAATGAATGAGAGAAGACAAGCTGAAAACAATAAATATAATTAATAAACTTTTCTGAAGTTTAAGAACAGGCAAAATTAGCACATGTGGTGTGGGGTTTCACTGGAAGGGGCCTAAGGGAAATGTTTAAGGTGATTGAACTGCTCTGAGTATTGATTGGAATGGTAACCAGATGGATGTATACATTTCCCAAAACTCATCAAATTTGATAGTGATGAGTATTAAGGAAGGCATGTGATGTGGTGAGCACTGGGTGTTATACACAACTAATGAATCGTTGAACACTACATCAAAAACTAATGGTGTACTATATGTTGGCTAATTGACTTTAAATTAAAAAAAAGAAAAAATTGATAATGAAGAGCTATGCATTTCACTGATGTAAATTTTACATAATTTTTTAAAGTTAATGTTTTAAAAGAATGACTGCAATCCAACCTAAGGCCAAGGTCAGAGGTTTAATTTTAACAGCTTTATTAATATTTAATTGACATACAATAAAGTGAAGATATTTAAAGTACATAATTTGTTGTTTTCTGGTGGAGGTGAACTCATGAAGAAGAACTTCAAGGGAGATTTCAGGGAAACGAAAAGATCTGATGAGGAAATGAAGAGTTTACGTGAAGCAATCACAGGAGACTGGGACTTAATATTAAATTACACAGGCACAGAGACCACAAGCTGCAACTGAGACTCCTCTAGAAGGAAAGAGGAAGAAATGTTAACTGCTTTTATTTTAACTCCATCAGCCTATTCAAGCCTCAGGAGGCCTCAGGTCTCACTCTTTGAACTCATCTCTTTTCTTTTACAATAAGATATTTGGAGTACCTTAAATTCCTTGTCTTCCATTTTGGAGAGCTTGTATTTATTTGGTGGAAGTGGCAGCAGAGTTGGAGATGGGGTGGGAGAGGGAAAAGTCTTCCCAAATGATGAGATTTTTCAACAATCCCAGCCATTTCATGAAAAGAGGGTCAATGAGGTCTTCAATCTACATTTCTTTCTGGATTTTTTTCCCCACATCTCCATCACTGCCAACCATGAATTCAATGTGGTTATTATATACTACAAGAAATGGTATATAATTACTTACAGCCTGGCAGCCTGGTTGCCTGGATTTTAATGCATATCCACAAAGCCTAGATTTTAGCCTGGACATTATGGTCCGGGGAAGAGCAAAAAGATGCAGAGGTCAGCCTCATCCTGAGTCTGTTGATGAGTTTACATGACCCTCATCCAACATGGGATATTTTTCCAGTAGCAACTCTAGCTTCTGAAACCTTAACCTGCAGGTAACAATAAAATCATTTAATGCCATGCTTCCCATGTCTCCAGCTCTAGTCACCAACTCTGGATTAAAACTCTTTCTTTATATCTACCAAAGGCGCTGCAAAATGAAAAATCAATGAGAAATGTAAAAAAAGAGGGATGTATTACTCTTCTTGTGCTTAGAATTCCACCCTCCCACCAGCTCCTCCCATTACCCCAACCCCCAAACCAAAATGTTTACTCCGATTGTACCCAAATAGGCAGCAAAGAGGACCCCTCTCTCTGAAGGCTGCCTGATTTTTGCTGAGGGACCACTCCTAGCCCTGGGGAATATCCCCTGCCCCAGAAGAAGCCATTATAAAATTATCTGGCGATAAAACCAACCACAGGGGGATTGTGGGGCATTTATCTTTTCAAATGCCTTGTTGTTTTTGTCCATCTGGTTGCATTTAGTCCAGAGCTATAATTTCCAGTGCTGCTCTTTTCTGGTAGACCATACAATTAAGGTATTTGAAAAACAAACAGCTCTTAACCACTGCACGGTGAGAAGCTAGTTTAGCAATCTGTGACCCATTTTCCCAGAGCAAACACAGTTATATATCCAAGATGATCATAAAGCAAGAATTGAGAGTCAGGAACTATTATTTAATATAATAATAATCTAACCTCTTCTGGCACTTCTTGGAGAGGAGAAAATGAGCTATGAAGATGGCAGGGATAAGAGGCTATTGAAGAAATTATACTTTTTGTACCTTTCCAGTGGAAATTCTTAATATTTTCCTTAGGACTTTCATATGACTTTCAATGTATACATGTATTTGAAACACACAGAAGGGAAAGACTCAATGATGGTAGGCTTATACTGACAGACATGATCATATCAGGGAAAGAAGGGTAACTGAATCACATTCAAGACAAGCATGGTTGTGAAATTTTGAAAGCTGTTAGATCCAGGCATGAACAGTGCTAAGTGTGCAAAATAACTGATACTAGAGTCACCACTGTACCCTTGTGCTTATACCCAGGTTATGAGACTACTTTTGCTTTTATTAATGTATTTTTCCAAATAAGTATCACACTTTAATCTCACATGGCAATTTCTACGCATATTTTTTCCATGGTGGTATGGCGCAACTACTTTGGAATCTTTCAAAATCTTTCACTAAAGTATGAAATAAGTGTGTGTGGTGTGTGCATGCACACACACACTGTTTTTGGTCAAAAGTGCTACTCACAGCTTAGTCATTGATGTTATTCATCAACTTTGGTTCTGAATGACTTTTCTCCCCTCAAATCTCACCCAAAAGATATGAAAACATTCCACCAGCAAAGAAATTCAAAGGAATTTGTTTTGGATTTTGAGGGTCCTTTGCAAAATAAGAGTCCCTAGAGGTGTTTTAAGCCTTGCTGGTGTTCTCTGGGGACAGTGCTCCAAGAATTCTAAACCAGAACTCAAGATATGGGAGAAGTTCCAATGGTCTTGTAATGCCACCTTTACCCTCATGGGGTTGGTTACATCCTTGAGGGCATGCCCCCTCCTCTTTCAGTTGTGTCCTGACTTGCCCTGAGAAGAACCTTCCATTTTGATTCCATGCTTGAGTTAGTGGGGAAAAATTCCTCTTCTCTGTGAGATATGGAAAGGTTCCTCTTGACAGTGATGCATCCCCCACACTAGGAAGGCATATGGGCACACTAGGAATTGGCATTCAATTTCTGAAGACCAAAGAATGTGTGAATTTGTTTGGGTTCCTAGTCCTGGTTTGGGTCTTAAGAGGTGGGACTGTGCTGTATTGGGTTTGTTGTTTTCTTGTTTCCCCCTTTGTGTGGATGGCATTTAGAGAATCTAGGTGTGGGGTGATGAATGAGATAATCCAATTAGAGAGGAAAAGATTGTGGAAAGAAAAGTATTATGTGCTTAAATATTAATGTCTGTATTCTCTCAACCCCGATTCACTTCTCTCTCTATTTCTCTCCGTTCATTCATTTCCCATATAACATATATAATTCAGCAAAAATGTGCTAGGTACTGGACTCTGTGGAGTACAAAGGTGATTGTGGACCCTCCCACCCTCAAGGGGTTCATATTCTAGTCTTTCTTTTTGTCCTTCACTTTCATCTCCAGTTCCTAGTCTATACCTATCACTGCAAGGTGTAAGATATGAACATTTATTTAGGAACAGCGTTCAGGAGAATGCAACTTTCTTTTTCTAAAAGTATCTTGAAGAAGAAATCAAACTAGAATTATAAGAGCAGGGGAAGTCAGATCAAGCTAAAAAAAAAATACTATGAATTTGTCAAGCATTGAAACTCCTTATGGAAGCAGAATCAACTTTCTCCCCAAGGGAGCTCCAGGATCTGGAGTGCCTTCCCTTCCCCTTCCAACTCAATTGGATATGACTTAAAGAGATGCACCAAATGAGTGGTTTAAGAACCCCATGTTTTCCATTTGACAGTTTCCCAGGCTTTGCTCATCTTCTTTCCCACTCACCCACAACAGTTGCCCCTCCTCCTCCCAGAATACGGAGAAAGTTCCAGGGCCCCCTCCCTACTCTTTATTTTGCCAGCCACCTGTGCAGCTGAGTTCCTCACACCCCCTCAGCCAGCTACTGCTGAGTGAAGTCACAAGGTATTTTGGTCCTGATGACAGAGGTGTGAATGGCAACTTCCACCCAACTCAGATGAGATCATGCATGTGAACTCTCTCTGCAAATGATAAAACCTTGATTGGACAAATGCAAGAGGTGGTTACTTTACAGCCCTGAAGCTCACTGCCTTATGCACACAGCAGACATGCCACAGGGAAAGGATCACCTCTTTTGTACCCAGGGACAGGGGTCCATTTCCTTCTCCCATTGACAACATCCTGCTTTCCTGGATTTGTATCTGTTAAAGAGAATTGAGTTCAAGAGCTCAGGATGCAAAGACAGGCATGACTATTTATTGATCACCCCCTGTTACAAAATGTAAAGGATTTACCACCAATTCCCACAGGGACATTAAGTGTCACTAAAGATGAAAGCAGCGAGCCTGAAAATGAGTTCTCTCTGATGAGTGTAAGTTCTTATACTTTCAGAATGTTTACAAGTCACAGGTTGTGCCTACAATGACTAAATGAAGAGAACACTTAAGGCATAAAACTGGATAATTCAGAAAGAATGAGGAAGTGAGAAAAGCCTATTATTTGGTTTCCTTCATTCCTCAGAGGTTGCTTGCCCTGGCCAGTGTTAATATAGACTCTAAATACCAGCTTCTTGCCTCTAGTCTTTCCTGAGCTAGTCATTCCTCCATTCTATTAAACAAATTTTAAAAACAAATCTGATCATTCACTCCCCTACTTAAAACCATTCATAGGTTCGCTTTGCCTAAGCCCAATTCCCATCCACTTAGTCAATGCACAGACCCTCCATCTTCTGCTTTGCCATTCCCCTCCCTACCCTGATCCATCCCAGTTCTCTTCTCTTGTCTCTTTCATGGACTATGTGTTCATTCTCATCTTTTGTGATTCCTCCAACACAATCTCTGGATGCTTGTAACCTACCACTTCCAGAGAATGCCATGAACCTCCTCCTTGTTTCTTCCCATAAAATACCTATTCACTCTTCAAATCCCAACTGAGACATCACCTGTTCTGTAATTCCTCACCACATCTTATTTTTTCCACCTCTCTGTTTTCTCTGCTCCTTATAGTGACCTTATTGTTGGGTTTTATGTTTAATTAAAACATAATGGCTTAGTAATTAAGTCATGAGCTCTGGAGTCAGACTGCTTGGATTTGCATCTTACTTTCGTTGTGTGATTTGGGAAAGTTATCTAATTCTTTGTTCCTTACTTCATTCATCTGTAAAATGAGGGATTAACAAAATCATAGCCACCTCAGAGGTTACTGTGAGAATTAAGTGAGTAAATGCTCAGAACACTATCTGGATACAGTAAGTGCTCAATAAATGTCAGCCACTGTTACTATAATCATTTTTCTGCCTGTCTGCCTCAGGACCGGACTGAGCTCTGCTCAAGGACAAGAACTGGGACATTGAATCTACCCAACAGAAAGTTCTTCCCAGAGCCTTAGAATGAGTATTTTTTTTCTTTTCAATTTAATTCTGCAAGTTTTAGCCAACAGCTTCAATTGCATAATTTTAGAACTTGGAACTCCATCCTGCAAGTGCCTGAGGCCCTTACACCCTTTTAAATAAGGGGCAACCACCTGTTATCCAAATTTCCCATTTCAAACCAATAATCCAACTACACTGACTTGTCTCCTCCCTTTGGTCCTTATCTTTGTTCTCATTCACCCTTCCCCACTCTTCTTTACGCTGCCTGGCCTATCCTCAGTGCCTACCTGGAGACTCTATTTAATTCTTACAGCTGTCTGAACATTTGGAAATGGGAAAACTAAGAGTGAGAAAAGGAGTCATTGGCAGGAAGGGACTACAAACAAGGTTTACCATGCCGTGACTGTTCAGGGTAGTCTGCCACAGAGAGGAGAGATGGCTGTCCTCGCTCTGCTCTCACACATTCTCAGAGTATGACAGACAAATTGCCCATATCAGAATCCCCCAGGGCTCCTTTCAGAGTGAAGTGTCCCAGGCCATACCCTTTCTGCCCCCCACAGCTCTAGTGAACCAGAAGGAGCCCTGTGGATAGGGTCCAGGGTTTTTCAGGTTAAACACAACTCCCGGGGGAGTCTATGCACGCTCACACTCAGAGCCACTGGCCTAGAGACACGAACTTAAGTTCTGCTTCTGGTGCAAACTTGGACTGTCTGGGGGCAATGGGGACATGCTCTATTCTGACTAACATACCTCTTCTCTTCCTAAGACCTCCACTTCTGCTCCAGATGTTGAGCCTGATCCCAGAAAAACTGACTTAAGCTTCTTTCCCCAGAAAGATCTCTGATTAAATGCACCCACCCCATCTCTGCACTTTGGCCATGGACTCCACCTTAAGGTGTGAGCATGATTCAGAGAGTCACAGGCATAAATCTCTTTGCCTCCACTTTCCAGCCTCAGGTATTATCCTAGGTGATTTCTTTCTACAGCTTAACTTATTTTTAATTAACATAGTTGATTTGTGAAGACACTTTTCTTCTAAGGAACCAAGACTCTACAGATAAAGCTGAAGTTCTCATGACCCCTTTCCTTCCATACCTCTCTCTAGATGTAATTACTGTTATTGTTGGGTATGAGTCTTGCTAGAAATATTTCTGTACATTTACGTTTATGGAAATATATACAGAAAACACGTGTGGGGGAGTAGTTAGGGATGGTTTTATATATATATAAAATATATACATATATATACATATACATATAATATATGTAAAACATGCATATAATACATATATATAAAACATATACATATATATATATATATTTTAAAGATTTTATTTATTTATTTGACACTGAGAGAGAGCACAAGTAGGCAGAGCAGCAGGGAGAGGGAGAAACAAGCTCCCCACTGAGCAGAGAGCCCCATATGGGGCTCGATCCCAGGACCCTGGGATCATGACCTGAGCCGAAGGCAGAAGCTTAACCCACTGAGCAAACCCAGGCACCCCTGGTTTTATATTTTAAAATAAATTATACCATACTACCATACTGTATATATTGCTTGGTAAGGCTTTCTTCCCCCCATTTAAATTAGTCTTTGAGGTTTTACCATATCTTCATAAAGCTCTACCTCTTTGAAAGGAAAAAGATACATTGCACTCTATCTTATGGATGTTCCATTATTTATTTAGCACTGATGCAATAAATTGTGTTTAGGTTGTTTCTTATAAAGGGGACTGCAGTTAATACTCTGGCTGGTGCCTCCTGTGGATTTGTGTGAGTTTAGCTCTATAAAAACACTGAACATGGAATAGGGGATGAAAGACTATTTTAAATTCTAATAGATATTGGCAAATGTCTTTCCAAAAGTTTGTATTAATTTTTAATGCCTCCTGTCCTGTTAGGAAAGCTGACATTCCCACATATGTCAGTTGTTTCTTGCTGGTCCATTTTTCCTACATCCCGAGCTGGGAGGTGCCATTGATTGTGACTCAGCTGTCATGTGGCCATGCCAGTATCTGTGACTGGATATCTGGGCATTTGGGATGTGGGGGCCCTGCTGCTTTGGAGTGGCCCCTGACTCGATCCATTTTGGAAGGCCATCCTGAGACAAAGAAAATCAATGGCCTCCCACCTGTGTTTTAACCACGTCAGTGCAAACTGACATTTCCTTCCATGAATGAGCTGTTGAGCCATCCTTTGAAAAAGAAAATGGGCAACCCATTTCAGGTGGATATATTGCTCACTTGTCAGGGGCTTGGGTGATGCTAGGTGTTGTGCATTTTAGATGTGAATGCAGACTTCACCCCTTGCCCCCAGGGAGCTGGTGACTGGGTTAAGAGAGCAAGGTCAGTTGCAAGCAAAAAACAAGCATAGGGTATACTTGGTTGGAGGACACTAACCAGAAAAAGAAAATGGATGAAGTATTCCCAATCCATGAGGTATTCAGGCTCCAGTGGTTCCCTCCACCTTTCTCAGCTTTGTTGGTTTCCTTGTTGAGTTTTCCTTCCTATCCTAAGAGCTCCCACTGCAGAGATAAGATGAGGGAGGGAACAGCAGAAGATGTATCCCATGACAGTTTGAATGAAAAGGGAAAGCCTTCATTGCTGAAATAATCGGTTATGAAAACTCCATAAGCTAGGGGCACCTGGGTGGCTCAGTTGGTTAAGCGACTGCCTTCGGCTCAGGTCATGATCCTGGAGTCCCGGGATCGAGTCCCACATCGGGCTCCCTGCTCAGCAGGGAGTCTGCTTCTCTCTCTGACCCTCCCCCCTCTCATGCTCTCTCTCTCTCATTCTCTCTCTCAAATAAATAAATAAAATCTTAAAAAAAATGAAAACTCCATAAGCTAGAGTGCAACATAGCTTTTTCTTTTGAATGAGATAGACTTTTATGAAGGTGTGGCAAAACCTCGAAGACAGATATAAATGAGGAAAAAAAAACCCTACAGAGCAACACATACAGTATGGGTATAATTTATTTAAAAATACAAAAGCAAGCAGTGTGCATGCTGGGAAGGGGAAAGGAGGAGCTAAAATGTCATTCTGTTGATCCTCCTTCCTCTACGTATGTCAGCCTACTCACTGATACTCTTCTCCCAGCACCTCTCCACCCACCCATCAAACATCCACTTGTGTTCCTAGAAGACTTTGTTCAACGCCCAATGGTTACTGAGCAGCTGTTTAAACAGCATATAATACATTGTGTTAGGTGCTGTGGAGGAGAGCAGGATGAATGAAAACCAGCTCCATCCTTCACTGGAGCAGCTGACATTTATCAGCAGAGATGTTCTGCTGTTATGTCTGCTCAAATACTTCAATATCAGTGCAGCTGGTTTATCACCGATCTTTTGTCTCTGTCTCACTCACCCTCTCACTTGAAGGCAGGGGAAGAGATACAATGTTTTTTTTTTTCTTGTTTCATGGAATATAAAACACATCGATAAATCTCTGCTAACAGGACATGGCATGTATCTAGATTAAGATTATAGATAGTGGGGGATGAATTTCTTTCATAAAATTTAGGTGTGTTAACATTTTGATTCCATTTCTTGCACAGGACTGATCAGACATTTATAGAGCGTGCTGAGTAGAAAATGGCCTCATTAATCAATTCTGTCTCCCCACTCCCCAAATACCCCTTAATGGTTATGGAGGTACTTTTGAACAAAGGAAGGGCCCCTATAGGAGTTATGCTATTTACTGTGTTTGGAGTCCTGCTATCTATAGGGAAAGCTTGCTGAAAGTAAGCTTTGGTTCGTGTTCTGACACAGGTTCTACATTTTTGTGTTAAATGAATGATAGCCAGAAGAGCCCATTTTTGTTTCAGTGTAGAATTGATTTTTTTTTTTCTGCAATAGAGGCTGAGCATATGGTAAGAATGGGACTTCAGCTCATGAGATAACTCGCCAGATGATTATGGCCTTGAATGTTTTCACTGTGGCTACCCTGGTTCTGATTCTGAATGCATAACTCTCCTTAAGGAATCTGATTTCCGTAAATGGGTTATTACTAGTTCCTTGGGAAGTAGTGTAAGTACAAATAGTAAGTCATTCTGTAGGAATGTCTATCTCCTTCACAGGAAACTCCCTGGCTCCCCACAACCACACCCTCTCTACCCCAAGATTTGGATTTGAGCACAGTAACAATGGTCCACAGTGTATTTGTCAAACTCTGCTTATTCTATCTAAAACAGCACCAGACCTGGGCCAGGTTGAGGACCTCCCTTACCACCTTTCTCTTGTGGTCTTTCCTCCTGCATCAGATGAAGAGAGAAGACATTCTTACCCCTGCTGCAATTGTTCAGCCTCCTGTGAGAGACTGCTTCTATAGAAATATCTACATTTCTGTTTCACACACACACACACACACACACACACACACAGAACAGCAGCTTTCTGGATATTGGACGGTGGGTAAATGAATATTTGGAGAAAGGCATCACTTAGAGATGCATCCAAGTTACATTACTGACCAGAATTTTTAATATCAGTTGAAAGCATCAGTATTGTGACACTTCACTGGCTTAGGAAGTAGGAATTCTGAAATAGGAGGTGGGTACTCACGTAGTGTCTGAAGTATTAAGGCTTACAAAATGTGTTCTTGCTAAAACAAATGAAGGCAGACATTATGGACCTATGATCAAATTCCCTTTTCCAGTCTAGAATACAAATACTGCTTACAATCCCCCAAGTTGAATTTGAAATCCATTCTCCCTAACTCCACTCTATACAAGCACAGAGTATCCAGCCAGCATAAATATCAGTTAATTTCCAGCTGGAGAAGTAGAGATAAAAGCATGGAATTATAATTCTGTTCATTCAAAAGTGAGAGCAAAATCCAGGTGAAACCACTTACTGATGATTATGTTTGTTTGCATGTGTATGCATCTGGATGTATACAGGCACATATATTTGGACTTAGGTGAAAGTAGGCTTTCTACTGAAGTACAGGCCAACGCAGTATATTTATCCCAACTGGGAAGCATAAGAGAAAGGCTGGATGTGGGGAAGGGTATGAAGTTGTGGCAGAAGCACCTATTCCCCTAACCTCAACATGTGTGAAATGGTATCAAAGGAAAACTAGGAAGCATCTTCAGTAGAACTGTCATGCAGCTTCTCAGGTAGTCAATCAGTATGTGGCTTTGATTTTCCACCTGTTGAGATGGATCCAAACCACCAGGAATTTCAAGAGTCCTAGAATAGGCCTATCAACCTAGAGTAATTGGAAGGACCATCTTCAAAGATTCAAGGAATTGAAGCATTCTAAGAGTTATTACAAAGCATTTAGAGAAGTTACAGTTTTTGTAAATTTGCCCATTTCTCCTCCCTATACCTGTGTGCCTCCCATAGTTCTTGTCTTCTGCCTACATCTTAGGTGATATAATGTACCATCTTTCAGGGTATACTGTATCATAACCTCTTATATGCCAAGGGGAAGAACAGAGAGATCTTCTTCTTGATTGTTCTCCAGTGTGGTTGAGGTTAAAATATATTCAGCTCCATCTTCTGGCCAGTATATATTGCATTTTCAACCCAAGTACAATGGAGATTGTCAGAGTTGAGGAAAGGATAAAAATGACACCTTCATGAAGCCTAAACAGCAAGTAAGCAAAGAGTAGAGGAAACAGTAGAATGGAAAAAGGGAAAGAAAAAGAAGAAAAGCTTGTCACACTGTAGCTTGTTCATCATCTTGAACACAGCCAAATGAGAAGATGCTGGCAGGTGGACATGAGACTTCCTTAGATGCTGTGGTGGCATTAGAGAGACTGCTGGTAGTTATAGTGGTAGCAGTAGTGTTCACTTTGGACAAATTATTCTGAGAGAGCTGGTCAACATGGAAATGGAGAGATTTGTTTCTGTCTTGACCCAGATTTTACAGTACAGATGCATCCTGGACCATGTAGCCAATACATCCCATTCAGTATTACTGAGTGAATAGTGGAGAGGGAAGAACCATCTTTTTGGGACTTGAAGGCTTAATGCCATGGGCTTTCTTATCACAGCTGGAAGGTTGACCATAGAGATGAGGGAATATACCTTATTGACGAATTTGGCTGGTTAGGCCATTAACATTCAGAAAGGGTCAGATGAGGAACATCTTCAGTTGATGCTGAGAAGTTAAGGGCAATTCTATGTGATTTCAAAAAGGAAAGTAGATTATTAATGAGCAAAGGGCAGATTATTAATGAGCAAAGATAGAGTTCACAGGAAACACTCATACACATTTATGTAGGTGAAGCCAGATAATTCTTGCTGTTTACAGGCATTATGAAAAGAAGAATCAGGTTGCGGGGGTGGGAATAGGAAAAAGAGGAAGAAGAGTTCAGCAGACTGGAATTCCAAATACCCTGCTTAGTTTTCAGCAGAATAGAGGGATAGAAAACTGAATCCTGAGGGAAGGGGAAACTGACTTTGCCAGAACCAAGGCAGTATTTTCCCCACCATTCTTAACCCCTATAGCTGATAGTCATTTCTCATTAGCCAGTCTTCCTGCATTCCATTGGCAGTAAGCTGTCCATCAGAACCCCTGAATGGACTTTTGGTGGACTGGAAGCCATTCATACTTTGCCAGATAGATAATGCCAGTTAGTTCATACCTTTTTCATAAGGTTTTGAACACCTGGCCAACACCGTTTCCAGTGAATACCCACACCCTTGGTAGATTAAAGAGAGCTTTCAATAGCCTCCCACCCTGAGTGAATAGAATAAGGTGACTACCCAACTGGGAGAGGAAAAGGAGAGAAAACATGAGAATACAAAAAAAAAAAAAAGAAAAGAAAAGAAAGAAAAAAGAAAAAGAAAAGAAAGAAAAGGGAAGTCATAGGGCCAAATCTCTGTAGTCAATACCATGCAGGAAGAAAAGGAATGAATCAGACAGAAAAATAAGTTGGGAGAATCCACAATGTCTGGTAATAAGGCAGCAGTCCCCAAAGTAGTAAATCAGTTTTACAGCCCCCATGTAAATTCCAATTCCACTACCAATTCTATAGAATAGGAACCCTATAATTTTGTCTTGCCCACTTCCTAATGGGCTAAGGTACAACTGGAATTGGAATAATGCACAAAATTGTCCCAATTTAGAAAAATCTGTAAAATCCCCATTTTCATTACTATCCACAAAGAGAAAAGTCAAAGAAAAATAATAACACTTTAAAGTCAAGGAATGCCAAAGATTGCCAGAAACCATGAGAAGCTAGGAAGAGGCAAGGAAGGAGCATGTAGAGAGAGCATGGTCCTGCCAACACTTTGATTTTGAATTTCAAGCCTTTAGAACTGTGAAGGAATGCATTTCTGTTGTTTTTCAACCATTCAGTTTGTGGCAAATTGTCACAGCAGTCCTAGGAAACTAACATAACTCCTCTCTCCCCTGTTCCTTATGGAAATCTTCTCTCAGAAAAGGCATTGATGGTGGCACGCCTTTCTAGGGAAGCCTGTGGTGAACAAGATCAAGAGAGGACCAGCGATTATGGCTGCAAAGAAAGCTTTTCTCGAATGCCCATTGTCAGCTAGGTATTCAGGTCGCTTTGTGTTTTATGAACCCTGTAGTCACTCCATAAAATCTGCACTGCTGATGGGCCAGTCCCTGCTTTGCAAATTAGGAAAGGAAGGGCAAGGATAGATATAAATAACTGTACTAAGAGTTTCTTATATGCCAGGCACAAGTCTACCTGCTCCTCATGTAATATTCCACCCAGCCCCCAAGAATGTTCTGAGGTAGGAGATGATTGGTATCCATACCTTAAGGATGAAGAAGTTGTCTCAAACCACTGAGGAAGTTGTCAGGGGTTAAGTTAACTTGTTCAAAGTCACACAGTTAATAAGTGATAGAACCAGGATTTGATGCCAGACAGTCCCTGATTGGCTATTAAAAGTTTAGAGACAGGGGCATTTAGAGGCCTCTCAATCCAATTTGGTGTCCAATTAAGAATAGCCTTCATTAGGTTCCGAGGAAATGGTGGTCCAATAGCAGGGAGCTCGTTGCCTCACCTGACAGTCCTCCCGTGGTAGAACAATCTGATCAGAGGTGTCAACTCAAATGCCTTTAGGAGCTAGGAAAAAAATGTTAGTAGTAGGTAGGCAGGATGACATGGCCTGGGGAGAGCAGCCCATCTTGAGGTGTTCAGCACCAAATAAAAAAATAAACACTGGGGAGAAACAAAGGTTTCAGTCACTGAACTGGCCAGGGAACCTCTGGCCAGATTCAGTTCAACTGAAGGAAGTGCCCAGGACAGGATCCAGAGCTGTGTGGTCACACCCTGAGCAGGCTGTACTGTTGGACCCAGAGAGTGTGGCTCAGGCAATTATGATGGCCTGCTCTCAAGGGCCAGTGAGGGCTTAGGAAAACAGAAAGAAAAGAAGGAGGGAAGGAAGGAAGGAAGGAAGGAAGGAAGGAAGGAAGGAAGGAAGGAAGGAAGGAAGGAAGGAAGGAAGGAAGGGAGGGAGGAAGGAAGGAAGAAGGAAAGAAGGAAAGGAACAAGGGGAACAGAAGAGATTAGCTGTATCCCAATATCTGATCATTCTGGGTTTTTAATTGGTTTCCCCTCCCATGATTTCTTCTTTATCCTCCTACCGTTCATGTATACAGCAAGTTTGGTGCTTACTACTTTAGGAGAACCATTCTACAGGACTTCCATGCTGTTGTTTCTAGAAGCAAGACCTACTGAAGATACTAGAGTATAAGGACAGAGGGAAGAAGGCCATGGAGAGAAATGTGGAGAAAGAAAGTGTTGACTTGTCTGCAATGGGATTCTCCAGGGCAGAAGGGTGGGTTAGAGTGAGGTTTGGGGCAGCTCCTGGTGGTACACAAAGGGGTGGAAGAATCTTAGAGAGACAGCCAAGGATTGCACCTGGTGACATGTCCTCAGCCTGACATTTACAGCATCTCCAGAAGTTCCCTCCATGGCTTCAAGCACAGCATGAAAGCAGAAGAGAGAAGCACCCAAAGGGAGCATAAGGACACACAAGTAGACATCTCTGCCATGAAAGAGTGGACAGCCCACCAAGGCCGATGGGTGCCTCTTCAAGCAGTTGGCCCTATGTAAGATCCTGAATACTCAGCCCAGTCCCTGAGTGGGGGTTGGAGATGAAAAATAAGACTAAAGTCCTAAAACCCCAGACTAGGAATCGAAGTTAATCTAATTCATGAAAAAATACAGATGCAGTATTTCTCCACACTTTGGCCCATGGGTTGAGGTTGGAACCAGCAATAGTTTTGCAACCAATAAAAATCTTTCATTTGGACCCATGCTTGGTCACCAGGAGTGTAGTTTGCTCAGCTATCTCAGAAAGACCATGCTATACCATAGACAGAAGGTATCAAACACCACAGAGACTATTCAACACCATCTCTTCTCTGTCCCCTTGCAACCTGTGAACACCAATCAGGCCACCGATGGCCTGTGATTCCCCAGCTGGCCCTCAGGCATACTGCCTGACCTTCTTTTCTAGGATCGAGTCCAGGGCTCTCTTTCAAATGAAGCCATGTTTTAGTACATGAGATTAGCAAAAGAAACTTCATCTTGCCTCATTTGGAAACTCTTTACTGGGGTTAGGAGATCCGTTCTAATAAGGAATCACAAAAAACTAGGAAGATATCAGGAGGGATAAAAGATAGATATGAGCACCATGCCCCTACTTGGCACACGTTGGACACGTAGCATGAACACCAACTTTCCTTGCCAAGTACCCAGGTCTGAGATGAACATTAAGGAGTCACAGGTTCATGCCCTGACCCTTTCTTCTAGCTAAATAAAGAGATCTAGAGTCTCTGCTGTCCTCTAGGAAGGGGAAGAGTGAATTTTGAGTACCCACTCAGTAGCTACATCTAATTTATTGGTCTGTAAATTCATTTACTCTCCTGGAATCATGTAATCGTGACATTAAATACAGAAAAAATTAAACATGGAGCTTACGTTTATGGAGGGAAGGGCAACAGCAATAAAATTCATGCATAGGAAACTGAAATTTGTCAGGGACAGAGAAAAGACACCATATATGGAGGGTCTTTTGAATATTTGACCCATTCTATTTTCACCAGAAACCTCCTTGTGCTGGTGCTGTGAGTAGAACCACCCTGAGTCCTGCAGAAATTTAAGGAGGATAAAGCAAATCTATCCTAAATTCCCTTTATGGGGGGTGCTTAGGGAGTGGATAGGTCACAGATGGAGAAGTCCCACAGCTGGCCTCCAGGGACTAAGGTCCAGCCTAAATTCATTTGTCATCAGGAAATATAGTATACAGGCAAGAGGTTTATTAAATTACCCAACTAAATTGTCCATCATTTCTTCATTCTCAAACCTAATTTCTCTTTCACTCGTTTTACTGCTATTATCATAGCAAGTATTATTGATATTATTTTTTCCTTAATCCTTTGAAAATCAGCACCAAGCTAGGTCCAAATGAGAGCAAAGTAGACCATCACCCTATGGGCTCTGGGTGAGTGGAAGAAATGTTGGGGTTAAGTCCTGGGTTCTGGAGTCCATTCTGTCACTAAGCTAATCTGTATCAATGAAATGAAAGGTCCCAACTTGGGTCCCAACCAAAGCCGGTCTCTTGGTTTAGGGAGTCCCATGCCCTCCCCAGAGTCCTGCCCAGACCAAGAGAAACAATGGAACCCAATAGAAGGGACACACAGACAAGCAGCAGTCCACTTAGATATACCCAGAACAACACTTTTTACATAGGACATGGCCAATCACATTTACAGACTAGAGTTTTCTAGACCCATACTTCCTTTGAGAAGGGTTTAATTTTCCTAGTGGGGTGAAGGAACAATCCCTAATTCCCAGAGCAAACCCATCATGAAACATGATCTGGGCCCTTCAGCAGGCTGTCATAAGGCCCAAACCCCAAAAGAAGCCTAGCAATGAAAATGAGAGGAAATTATATGAACAAAAATATATATTTCTTGCTACTATTTATGTCTGTCATAAAGATTCAGTTGATTGTTGTAACTTACCATATGCGCTCAAGAGAGCAAATACCACAAGAACCAAAATCCATGATTTCTCTCAACCACCAAGCGCCAGCTATAAACCAAGACACCCTGGTTCAGCATTACTGCTCCTCATCATGGGCAGTTGTTCCCAGGTTGTATTTGGGTTTGGACCAAAAGTCTGAGTATGGTCATTGTGCAGCTGATGGGTTTGTTTGGCTCCCATTCAGATTCAACACCATGGACTTTTCCCCAAAATATGCACATTATTGTGATGGGACTTAGAAAATACAATTTTCAGTTTTAGTGAGAAAGATTCTGATTTAGACCATGAACTCTACAAAGTCAGGGTTGTATGTTACATATTCTTTACTTCCAAGAAGTAGCCTAGTGGTTACCACATGGG
Organism: Zalophus californianus; assembly: GCF_009762305.2. Lineage (NCBI taxonomy): Eukaryota > Metazoa > Chordata > Mammalia > Carnivora > Otariidae > Zalophus > Zalophus californianus. The sequence goes on along the minus strand of NC_045597.1, from coordinate 174,974,322 downwards.
GATAAGTGCACAATAGCTTCTGAAGTGAATTTATGAGTATTGTTGGTAGTATATGCTGTCCTTTCCCTGCCTGCCCCACATACACACACACAATCCTTTATCTAGCTGGTGCCTGGCTCTGCTACGTATTCCAAGCAAAAGGCAAATGGCAGCTTCATGCATGTATACACATGGAGGCTACTGTAGTGCAATGCCCTGCCCACTACCTTCCCCAAGAATGGAGCTCTATCCTTCAATGAAGGGAGAGAGAGCTTCTGAAAAACTCATCTCACTTTCCTCTTTGTGTCTCTCCTTGGTAAGACCTGGAATCTGGAAATCTCAATAGGGAAGCATCCTCAGCCCTAAAAGGTTAAATGAGACCTTAGAGAAAGGGACAAGCTATGTCAGCTTAAGACCTATGGTGGAATTTGTCTTAAAGGGGAAGATAAGGGAAAAAATTAAGATCTCTGTACTGTCCAGCCCAGCTCACATGGTTTGGGACAGAACACTGGTCATATAGGGAAGCATTTTGCTGGAAGGTTTCCTATGTCTCTTCTCAGGAGCCAAACCTAATAGGAGATACTCGGACAAAGTACCAGGTGCCAGATAGTAGAGAGAAAATTTCTACCACCGTGTGTGAACCTCAAGCAGGGCTTCCCAGCACTCTGAAGGAGATAATTCTGTGAGTCTTACCAAAACCTTGGAATCAAGAGGCCTACACAATGATGGACAAAGTTTTAAAATAAGTTGACCCTATGTTCCAGTTTGCCTGGGACAGTTCCAATTAATGCTTACTGTTCTAGTGTCTTATCCTACTTTGCAGGATTTTTCCTCTTCTGACATAGTATCATCATTAATGGTTGCATTAAAGTCAGCTAAAAGGGGTTAGATTGAATTCCACTTTGGACTTCCGCCTTCCATCATGGTCATGTACAGTAGTATATACACATTTTAATATATGATTACATTTGAAAATGACCAGCAATAATCCATCTCTATTTTTCTGGTTTTCCCCATGTAACATAATGGGCATCTTTTCTTAATGAGAGCATGTAAGGTGCTCTCTGATAAAATAAAATTCTTGGACATAAACACCTTGGGGAAGTTAACTTCCTCAGCTGTCAAGTAGTTGTGGGAAGAAGATTCAGTGGTGGTACCCATTTCAGGTGCCTGCTGTGCCGTCAGTTTCTCTAGGCTGTGTCGTGTACTGTAGAGGTCAACAGGCCACTGCTTGATGGGGGTCAGTAGGAAGTGTGTAAATTTGTAGGTTAATATAAACATGAGACTGTTGGAGAAAATAGAAGCTGAGCAGTACTGCTGGGAAGCATATAGAGTACCAGATATTCTTGCCACAATAGTTTGTTTCATTTATTATATGATATGCACCTATTACTATTTTTTTTATTTTGATTGTTTCATGTTTTTCATTTTAAAAGAATCTTTCGGAAACAATAAAGTAAAAAATAAGAGTGTAAGTTTAATGCAAAAAATAGGTATTGAATTCCCAGTTTTCAAGAAAGTTGAAAGGGAACATGAAACTTGCACAAAGGGTTAGTCAACATTAGCTATCCATCATGGGGGCTGTGGTCATATCACTACCCAAGTGGAAACTAGAGAACACAAATCTGTTGGGGAATCATTGGTAGCTCTCTCAGAAGTTAGTGGTTATTTTTGAGAAGAATGTGCCTGAAGACAACAATTTAACATGCACGGTTGTAGCGTGTTTATATATTGTGTGGTGTGGCATGACTTTTCATTCAGATCAAATGACTCTCCTAAATTCATTTTACTCATTCTTGATTCCAGTTTGTCTTGGGCATTAGTGGAAAAAAAAGAAGGTAAGTTGTTATGTGGACATTTTATTGACAGAAGAAGAGGCCAAAAAATTGGCTCAGAGGAAGAGCCAAAAATTTTATTGGCACATGGTTAAAGAGGCCAGTTTTATATAAATGTCATGGATACTTCAAACTGAAAATCAGTTAATTCCAATTAGTGGGTTTTTTTTTTTTTGCATATAATTCACAGAATCAAACTAAAGCATTTTAAAGTTCATTCTGTTGAAAGTGAAACATCTGACCTGATTGTAAATGCTGTTGTAAATTCACTTAGAGAGTACAATGTTGAAAATACAATTAGTTTGTGAATGCAAATTATCTGTGGAAAATGTCATAGTGAAAATAGTGTTATTACTCAAGAAGTCAGTGGAGTAGAAATATATTTAAATTTGTTGTCATGCACAGATAATTTATAATTTTGTTCAAACAAACTTCAAAGTTCAACATTAAACAGTAATTGTAGCCTGGAATATCTTGTAGTGCCAGAGAGTATGAACATGCTAAAAAACACATTAATGGGGGTGAAATGTAAGAGCCAACAGAAAGAACTGGTAATGTCCAGGGTTCCTGGGTGGCTCAGTTGGTTAAGCAACTGCCTTTGGCTCAGGTCATGATCCTGGAGTCCCAGGATTGAGTCCCACATCAGGTTCCCTGCTCAGTGGGTAGTCAGCTTCTACCTCTGACTTTCCCCCATCTCATGCACTCTCTCTCCCTCAAATAAATAAATAAAATTAAAAAAAAAAGAAAGAACTGGTAAAGTCCAAAGGTGGAAAAATTTGAGCAACATATATATAATATAGTATTGGATTATAATCCAAAGTATAAAAAGAAATCCATAAGTCCATACTGATATAAATAAATGGATGGGTAAATAAATAAATAAATGGGAGAAAGGGGACACATATTATTTACATAAATAATTTATTTAGACAGTCCCTCTTATATCAGGAATTTAATGCCCTACTCTTGCACTTGAGTATGGGCTGCACTTAGTGACTGACTTCGGAAGAACAAAGTGACTTTGCAGTAGAGAACCTTGGCAAACACTAAATTAGTTAGGTGATCAAGGTTAACATCCCCAGTGATAAGTCATGTTAACAGCATGTGCCCCTGATATGATGCAATGAGAAGGGCACTTCCCCTCTGTAGTCTTCTTGCCCCAAACCCATAATTCCAGTCTAACCATAAGAAATATATCAGATAAACTCAGATTCAGGGACACTCTGCCAGATGTCTGGGCAGGCTTCCCCCAAACTCTCAAGGTCATGAAAAACAAGGAAGGGCTGAGAAATCATCATAGACCGGAGAAGACTAAGGAGACATGACAATCAAATGTAATGTGGTATCCTGGATGGAATCCTGGAATAGAAGAACATTAGAAGAAAAACTAGTAAAATCTGAATAAAGTGGGGAACTCAGTTAGTAGTAATGGTGGTTTCTCATGACCGAAATGTACCAATAGTAATGTACAATATCAACAGCGCAGTGGGGGGTACTGAGGGAGAGGTACGGGGAAATTCTCTGTACTATCTTTGCAACTTTTCTACAAATCTAAAATCCTTCTAAAATAGAAAAGTTATTAAACATAGTAGCAAGAGTAGAAAATTTTTAGAAATGTTTTAATATACACACAGAAAAATTCCACAAGTTTTTGTGACAAAGCACATATTTAATCCAAAACAACAATTTAGCATGGCAGAACACACGTTTGCTCTTTGCTGCTCCTCATGAGTAAAATTTTTAAAATATTTGATCCATTAAAGAAAGTCAACCTAAGAGCTGTAGGTTAAGGGGATTTAACTTTTTTGTAAGCAAGTTCTCTACATTTTGTATGTATTTGAGTCAAAACATATTAGAAATCTTTCATTAAAGTATTCCAATGAATGGAAAGCCAAAAACATCAGCATTTGGAGTTTTTACTGAATTTTAGTTGTTGGCAACAAAGATTATAAACAGGAAGACACTGAAATATAGCCTGTGAAAATAAAGGAGGGGGTACTAACAAATTTTGGGAGGTGGTGGGGGAGAAAGAGAGAGAGAGAGAGGAAAGATTTTCCATGAAATACTTGGGACATACTTATACTAAAAAATACCTCTTGTTTATCTAAAGTCATATTTAGCTGGAATTCCCGTTTTTATCTGCCTAATCTGGCAGCCCTAACTGTGGAGAGAAGGCTGGCTTCCAACCCAGCCTCATTTACACAACAAACTTCTGTTAGCCTGGTTCTGTCTTAGGTACTGGTGATAAAAACATTAAAAGATATGAATTTATTGTTGAGAGACTCTAGTCCCTAATAATTTACTGTGCGGTCTTGAAGAAGTCACTTAGCCTCTCTGAAATCTGTCTTCATCTGTAACATGGGTATAATTGCAGTCTTAGGCTAATTTGTGCACAAATGGAGCTCTGAATATGACGGAATTTTGGAAAAGTCTGTTATTAGACAAACCCGTTTTAATTACTCCACCAAGTATTTTTGGCAAACCTGAAACTAGGGCAGATTTGTGGGCCAAGTCCCCTATGTATGTCCTGAAGGATCCAATATTTTTGCCAGATTGCCCTGTTTTAAAGAGTTGGTCTCCTCCCTGTCTTGTTAAAACTATTCCCCTAGTCTGAATCCCATCCCTGGAAAGAAGCAGGAGGAGCTCAAAGCCAACAGCAGCAGCAAACAGTTGGACCCAGAGACAAGCAAACCCCTCCTTATGTCACCACGGGTCTCTGATGGGGAGAATGATGGGAAACAAGAGGTATAGCGTGACTAAGCTCAGGAACCCCCGAAATGCGAGCTGCATACAGCTCAGGAGGCTGCTGACTTCTTAGTGAGTATGCCAAGGCTGAAATACCCCTTCAAAGTCACTGCCACTAGGCGTCAGATGGGATAAGCACTACGGGACGGTTGGATCCATTCTCCAACGTCCTGAGAGAGGGAGAAATGCATGCCTGCCCATCACTCCTCCACCTCTTCTACATCCACCATGAAGCTGATGAAGTCTGATGTCTACTGGACATAAGTTAACAAAGCTGGGAACATTCTACTAGCAAAGACACCACAGCCCAGTTGGGGAGACAGAACCCATGCCATGATGCCTTGCATTGTCTTTTGATGATTTTTATGTATCAGTGGCAAGCAACAAGTCAATCACTGTCTGACTTAGAACTCTAAGAGGATTATTATAGTAGAAACATTTTTTTTCTTATGATAAAATGCTATAAATAGTAAAGGATGCTGCTTACCTTGTTTTCCTTGTTCTGGGTAGCAAATTGTTATTTAAATAGATTCCTAGATTGAATAAAGCTGGAGAGGTTGTCCTCCTTGAACATTATTAAAATTGACAAAAGTATTCATCAAGTATGTATTGCGGATATGGAATGAAAATCATTCACAATTTTTTCAGCACAAAATCTATAAAGATGAGACTTCCAGTTACTGGAGATCTGGTAGTTATTCTCCAGTAATGCCTTACTCCAAATCTGGTGTAAACCCTTGGTCCCGGTGGCCAAGAGAAGTCACTCCATCCGGGAGGGATTTCTCTGCTTCCAGATCCTGCTGCAGTGACTCTCTGTCACAGTCACATCCTGCCTGTCCCCTGCTTGTGCTTTTTGATATGCCTTTCTTCCCTGGTGGTCCTTAACTACACAGTCCTTGCTAATGTGATTGCTCAACATGCACTAGACCACTATGTTTTTCTTTTTATTTGACTTCTAATAAAGTTTTCTTTTCTGATATGCTTCCTAAAATACCCCATTAATTTGGAACTGGCTTTTGTCCATTGCTTGGGCCTCCCATGCTCCCAAGCCGAGGTCTCTGTCTTACATTCGTGCTCTGCAGTGAGAAGCAGAAGGCAGGTAGGTGGGTTACTACCCCCTTGCCATCTTCCACCTATATAAATGCAATTAGCTCTCTTTTTTTCCCCTCCCTTTATAATGTCAAAAGAAAACAATTGGACTGATTGTCACCAAAAGTGGGGTGCACGTTTGGGATATCTGTTCAAATACAAGCTATGGCACCGAACATGGAATTTGCTTTGGAGGGCCCTGGGGGAACCTGAAGATAGTGGGCAGTCATCCTCAGAGCATGTTCCAAGGACTGTGGATCCATAAAGGGATTAATAGGATATGAACAGAGAAAACAGTGTTCTCAAATGTCAGTCCCCAAATAGAAAGTCACAGCACAGATGTTGATTTACCCATCAGAATGACTTCTCACGGCCCTGGGGGGCATGTGTGTATGCACGTGCACAGTTATTGTACATCATGTGCTAGGCATAATATAAAGTATGTTCTATGAGTTATAATCAATGATACCTAAGAGACTTATATTATTATCAGGCCTATTTTATAAATGGGGAAAAAGGTCCAGAGAAGGTAATAGCTGTGTGACCTTGGAGCAAATAACTCAAGGGGAAAGTTAAACTTGAAATGCTGACTCCTTTAGAGTCACTTTTTGAAGCTTGTACTGAAAAACTAACAAGGATGCCACATGACACAGCCCCTCTGTAAGCCCATTGAATCCTGCCCAGGTGGCAGCACTAACCTGTCCCCGCCTACATGCTGCTGTCTGTGTGAGCATCACATGGACGCTCACTCCCTTTCACCTGTACGGGCTACTCAGTCAGGAATATTGGGCAGACACTGGGGCAGAAGGAGCTATCAGCTGTGGTCTACCTGTAGGGAGAAACATTCCAAATACAAGGCAGTGATTTTAGCAGGATGTAAAGAGGAACTATCCTCCCTGGAGGTTTGAATGACATCAGAGTAGGTAAGCAGGAGAATCATATCATTTACTTTCCAGGGGAACTTTAAAAATAGCAGCAGCTTCCTTCTGTTGGAACAGTGGTAATAGTATATCTAGGTCAAGTCTGTATGTGATGCCAAATCAGCTATTGTAATGCATCAGTGCACGAAGTAAATGCAGTTTATGTCAATACTGCACAAAGTTTAAGCAATTTGACAGTTGTCAGTTTGCCTGGTAAATCTTGACAGCAGGTGACTTGTACACTAATGTGCATCATAGGGCTCTAATTGTTCAGTTTAGTGTCGAGCATGATCAAATGGAACATAATGTTCCATTTGCCCTGGGCAGTGGAAAGTGATCGGTGTCGGTATACTCATTCATTCATTCATTCATTATGCACCTACTACTTTCCAGACACGACACTGGGTGGCCGACCTCATGGTGCAACCGTAGCACATCTGACTCCAGATAGGACGCTGGGCACTGGAGTTACAGGATGAATAAGATGCATTCCTTGTCCTGGAGAATCTCACAGCCCAGTGGCCTGGGTTCTAGTTTCAGGTCTTCTATTAATAGCATCATGTTCTGTACAAATGACTTGACCTCTTTCTGGGTCTGATCTAATCTGTAACATGAGAAGAGCAGACTGAGACCCCTTGCCTGGGATGGGCATAAGTTTACATGGATGTTGATGCCATCTATTCTACTAATATTTGGACTTCTTCTATGTACCAGGCACTGCGTTTTGCAGAGATAACATGACAGGGATGCCATCCCTTTCTTTGAGAAGTCCTGTGGGAGGGAAGAACATTGAGGCTGGAGAGTGAAATACCATGGGGTGTAATGCTGCATTACAGAGGTAGACATGAGGTATGAGGGCGTCAGGAAATAGACTGTCTAGAGGAAAGCTCAACTGGGTCCTAGAGATTAAGGAGGAGTTAGTTAACAGATTAAGGGGATAGTAGAAGGAATTTCAGGCAAAGAGAAGATCATTAGCAAAGATCTGGAGACAAGAGGGAGGGTGTGTGTTTTTTGTTTTTTGTTTTTGTTTTTGTTTTGAGAATTACAGGCAGTCTAGTGTGAATGGAGGGGAAAGGGGGGAAGAGCAGAGGAAGGGGAGAGGTGGGCAGAGAGTTTAGAAAGACAGAAGGGGGGAGGCGAGGAGAAGGAATAGGAGTGGGGAAAGAAGGGGAGAGGACAACATATATAGGATTATGAAAAGTGTTGAGAGGCAAAGTAGAAGGGAAAAGCAGGGACCAGATCATGAAGAACTACATCCCCCATGTTTAGGAGTTTGGTCTTGAACTTGGGGCAATCAGAAGTCACAGAGGGCTTTCGGAAACAGAATTCTGAGGTTGGAAGGGAGCTTTGGGGTCCAACATGAGGAACATGTACTGGAGGGTAGTCAGAAAGAGCAATGCAGAGGTTGCTGGATGACTTGGGTCTTACTGGAAAAGATTTTTTCTCTCCTCCCCTCCTCTCTCCCTTCCTTTCTTCTTTTCTCTTCTCTTCTTTTGGGTGTTGTGGAGGTCCACAGAAGCTTCACAGGCAGGAAAGAATGCAGTGCGGGTGCTCCATGGCTCTGAATACAGCAGAGGTAGTTTTGTGACTGTATAAGGAGCTGGTGACATCTATTCTTGCTGAAATTCCTCTCTTGTCAAGACCAGGCTCCAGCCCATAAGAAGGCAGTGACTGCTTGGAAGTGACTCATCATGGGTGGCTCAGATGATACCAGATTCTAAGAATCTAAACTATGTGGCTTGACTGAGTGCCCTTGACTACTCAGTTGTTTGTCTTCTTTCCTTGTGTGGATTTGGCCCAGAAGAAGGTGCCAGGTTTGGTCATATCCATCCTTAAACCCTGTAAAATAGTTGTATAGGACCCCTGGAACCCCTGGAATCCCATGACTCTACGCATAAAGGCCTGAGCTAAATGCACAGTTGAAGTATTTTCAATATAAGGGAAGTAAAACCGCGGGGGAGCTAAACACCAGAGGCTTTACTTGAATAAATAAGAGGATCTCATTATAAAATACCCCCCATATGAATAAGAAACTTTAGTACCCAAGTTATTAAAGGGCAAGTACCAGAGGTGAACATCAGCAGGAGAGCTGCAGCATGAAGTGACAAAAGAGGGAAGGACAGTGGAGCCAGACTGCCTGGGCTGGGGATCGTCCCACCACTGATGAGCCGTGAGGCTGGGACAGGTCACGTGGCCTCTCTATGACTCAGTCTCCTCATCTGTAACATGGGATAATAATACTACCAACTTCATGAGTTGCTGAGAGAATTAACTGAGTTAATCCTTGTGAAGTCCTTCAAAGCAGCTCCTGGCACATAACAAGTGGTATAGAAGTGTCTGTTAAATAAAAACAAAAAGAATGTTACCTTTCCCTTAACAAATAAGTTGTACAAGCATTCCTGGAGGGGAGGCTGAGGGGTGCAATGACATCTTTTTTGATTCTGGATGAAGGAGAGTTGGAAATAGGGAGAATGTGTGGCCAAGGGCGCATAGTCATGCTGATCCAGCACAGGGGTCGATGATGTCTCTCTGTTATGTCTTCGTAATAGAGTCTGAACAAAGAATTGGAAGAAGAAGGAAATGAACTCTTCTTTTAAACCCTTAGATATCAGGCCAAAATTAAACCTATTTAGGTTAACACATGGAGAATAAAATTTCTAAAAGTAAGCTTGAGGGGAAAAAAAATGTTAAGAGACCCGCAGTTGGGTAGTTAAGAAAAGAAAAAGTGGAATAAAAATAACTCTGCACTCCCATACAATCCCACACAGGCAAAAAAATTTTATTCAGAGTGTAAGGCTGCCCCTGCCTCCACCTTTCAGAAGATAAGGCTCTCCCATAAGCTTGACCCAACCCAACCATGATCTCTCTGCTTTAGGACCTCTGTGTTGGCCACAGGGCAAGGGATAACTCCACATTGTCTTTCTTGTTCCACTAGGGTGTTCCTCCTATGTAAGACTGAATCCCTGACAGAGTTCCCTGAGATCTGGTCCTAGGCCTGGGCCAGCAGAAAACACCAATTCATAGTTCAAGTTTGCTGTGGAATAGTGTGATTTGTCTGGGCTCTGTTTCTTTTTGCTTTTTCCAAGCATCTTCTCTTTGCTTCAGGATTCTTGGATCCCCCTTTGTACCATTGCTCCACGGGACCCACAGTCTCTTGGTCTTTTCTGGAGAAACCAGAGAGAGTTGTAAGTTTGCAGTCATCAGTTCTCCTTATAACATTTTCTAAGTCATTGAATAGCCTGTTCCAGGAGTCCTTGACATCACTACCCAGAAGCCATCTGCATGATTAATAAAGATGGATGGCCATCAAGGGAGAGGATGGAGGACAGAAAAAATCAGAGGTTGTAAATCTAACCTCCATCCCCATATACACACCCTATGCTCCTACCACGTGCACACACAAACATACACACACACACACACACACACACATTCTTCCCTCATTTCTGGGTGTGTAAACTTAGACAAGTGCATGTCACTATTATTGGCTTTGATTTACTTATCTGTAAGTGGGAAAAAATAGTTTCTGATCTAAACATTTTTTAATGAATACAATAACAAATTAATTGCTAATTAATACTTGCATAACATTTTATATTTTATGATTGTTCATGTCCAGCAAGAATTACTTAAGCGGGTCATTACAAAGAGGAAGATGTGAGACAGGTGACTTAGTGAAGGGCTGTGTGAAGACAGGAAGGTTTAGTACTTACATAAGGAATTTTCTATCCAGTCCATAGAATAGTCTCCCTAGCCTTCTTTACCCAAACTACTTAGTTCACGGTTGTACAATAAATGATAATGATAAATAAATGGCAAGATTCTGACCCTGGCTCTGAATAACAGTCCTGGAGTAAAGAGCCTGTAGACAAATACTTTATTTTGCTTTTGTTTTGATTAATCTCTGGTCTACACACACACACACACACACACACACACACACACACACATACACACACTATTTCCCATTTTGAATGATACTCAGGGGAGTTCAGAGAGAGCTATATGTGCTACAAAAAAAGGGCCCCAGGATAAATAAATAAGTTATTTTTTTAATTTTATTATGTTATGTTAGTCACCATACAATACATCATTAGTTTTTGATGTGGTTATTTTAAAATCTCAATTTAAAAAATCCAGGTAAAATTCCAAATGAAGTCCCATTTTGGGCTATACATCAAATAATGGTAATGATCATTATACACCAACTGAAAGAAACTGAAGATTCTTCATTAAGAATCTTTTTAGTGACTTTGAAACAGGGATGTTGTTGTTTCAAACCGTTCTGTAATGAGTAATATGAGTAATATTCCATCCTTACTGGAGACTGGGGGTTGAATGACATCAACACTCAATATCTTCTAAACTTGAATTTAATGTTCTTACATTGCTGTGAGCATCAAAACTGAAAGCTGTCATACAGCTGTTAAAAGATGCCATCACTTACTGCGAGGAACAAATAAGAAAAATGTATGTAAAATGCTTAGTAAGTTATCTGCTATTTAAATGCTTTCAGCAAATATTGGTCTTTAATAATGATGTTGGTCATAATAAAACTATACTTCTTTCTCTGTGCAGGGTTTTTTATGCAGACCAGGTGAGAACAGATGTTAAGAGATAAGAATTTGTTTAAAATGAGTTCCTGAGAACCTTTCCCATAGCCAATCCCATTTTCCTGAGCCTTGACTAAAAGCCTTGAGAAAAATTGAGAGCCCATATTTTCCCCTACAGCAGTTAGTCATCACCAGTCTATAAAATTAAACTGATTATTGGCTTAAAACACTGATAGTCATCAGAGGTTTATGGTTAGTCTGTGAGTTGATTCATTTGATTTTTTTTTTCCCCATCCTGAGATATGATTTTGGTTACCCAATATAAAAACACAAAACCAGAAAGAAAGCCAGAGTGGTCATGGAGGAGGAGGAGAAGGGGAACCTAACTTGAAATCTTCACTTGTTAAGACAAAAAAAGCAAATCATCTTTGTTCTTAAAAACTGGTGGCAGGGGCAGAGAGACATGAGAAAAGAGAAAGGTATTGAAGCTTTAGATGCAAAAAAATATTTATATAAAGGATTACACTCAAAGGACAAAAAACCTTCTAGTGCCGGACTTGCTGAAAAACAGGTTGGAGGGCTCTGGGGAGGTATAATGGTGGTGGAAAGTGTGTGCCCTTATGCTGTGTTGAGTAAGCTATTATGGTTAGCCCCATTTTTTAAAATTTTCCCCTGAGTTTTTAAAAATTAATAATTGAAAGGATTCACATCACATTTTGGATTTCTGCTTCTTTTGAAAAGTCAGGAAATGAGGCACAGCACAGACTACCCTCTTCCAGAGCAAATGTCACTATGTCCCTCGCTTTCAGTATGTGCTCCCCAGCTTGTCATAACCTGAATTCTACTTCTTATTGAATTTACATGTAATTAGCCTTGATTCTTTCTATGGTCTGCCTGTCCTGTGTAGGCACTGGAGTTGCAGCCCTCGGTTCAAAGTCATTGAAGGTTGTCTATAGAAACATGGTAAAGAAAGGTGACTTCCAAGTAATGAGCTAGCTAATAGTCCTTCAAAGGCACCCAGACTTAGGGGACTTGATGACAGGAAAGATGCATTTTTATCTTTGTGTTCCAGGACTTTGTAACTCATTAGGTCTGTGGACATTTATTTAAAAAATGAGTGAAGTTTGTAGATATTGACAAACTGATTCTGAAGTTTGTATGGAGAGGTAAAAGACCCAAAATAGACAACAAAGTATTGAAGGAGAACAAAGTTGGAGGGTTGACACTGTCAGACTTCAAGACTTACCTGAAGTAATCAAGATGGTATATTATTGGTGAAAGAATAGGCAGATAGATCAATGGCACAGAGTAGAGAGCCCAGAAATAGACTCACATGAATATACCCAACTAATCGTTGACAAAGGAGCAAAGGCAATACAGTGGAACAAAGAAAATCTTTGTTGGAACTGACTAGACATGTAAAAAAAAAAAAAAGAATCTGGACGCAGACCTTACACTCTTCACAAAAATGAACTCAAAATGGATCATAAACCTAAATGTAAAACATAATACTATAAAACTCTCAGAAGATAATACAGGAGAAAACCTAGATGACCTTGGATATGGTGGTGACTTTTTTTAGACAACACCAAAGGCATGGTCCGTGAAAGAAATAATTGATAAGTTGGACTTCATTAAATTAAACATTTCTGCTCTATGCAAAGCACTGTCGAGAGAATGAGAAGACAAACCACAGACTGGAAGAAAATATTTGCAAAAGAATGTCTGATGAAGGACTGTTATGAAAATATACAAAGAACTCTTAAAACTCAACAATAATAAAATGAACAACCAGATTTTAAAATGGGCAAAAAACCTTAACAGACACCTCACTAAATAAGATATGCCAATGTTAAATAAGCATAGGAAAAGATACTCAACATCACATGTCATTAGGGAATTGCAAATTAAAGCAACATGATACCACTACACACCTATTAGGATGGCCAAAATCTAAAGCACTGACAATACCACATGTTGGTCAGGATGTGGAGCAAAAGTAGCTCTCATTCCTTCCTGGTAGGAATGCAAAATGGTATAACCATTTTGAGAAAGAATTTGGCAGTTTCTTACAAAACTAAACATACTCTTATCATAAGATCCAGCAATCATGCTCCTTGGTGTTTACCCAAAAAAGCTGAAAAGTTATGTCCACACAAAAACCTGCACAGGGATGTTTATGTAGCTTTATTTATAATTACCCAAACTTGGAAGCAACCAAGATGTCCTTCAAGGTGAATGGATAAATAAACTGTATTATATTCAGACACGGAATATTATTCAGTGCTAAAAAGAAATGAGCTATTAAGCCATGAAAAGACATGAAGGGAACTTAAATGCATATTACTAAATGAAAGAAGTCAATCTGAAAAGAATAAATACTGTATAATTCCAACTATATGACATTCCTGAAAAGGCAAAACTTTGGAGCCAGTGAAAAGATTAGTGGTTGCCAGGGGGGAGGAGAGAAGAGAGGGTTGAATAAGCAAAGGATAAACAGGATTTTTAGGGCAATGAAACTACTCTTTATGATACTATAAAAGTGGATACATGTCATTACACATTTGTCCAGACCTACAGAATATACATCACCAAGAGTTCACATTATAAAGGTGACATAAACTACGGACTTTGGGTGATACTGTCATGTGAATGTAGATTCACTGATTGTAACAAATACACCACTCTGGTAAGGGATGTTGATTGGTGGAGGAAACTATATGTCTATGGGGTAAGGAGTATGAGAGAACTCTGTGTACTTTCCACTCAATTTTGCTGTGAGCCTAAAACTGCTTTAAAATATAAAGTCAATTAAAAAAAATAAATGAATGAGCCCAGAACTTTACTGAGTATATGGTGGACAGAAAAAAGAGAATAAGGCAAGTGATCATGTACCTGCCCTCAAGGGATTTGTAATCTAATTGCAAAGATAAGACAACATTTCCATAAAGAGGATAATATTAAAAATATGTGATCAAGTAAGATAAGTTCACTGAAATTATTTTCTATCTACATTAGTTCCCCTAGGGTAGAAATCTCAACACCTAGCACATAGTAGCAGTTGAAGTCCTAAAGTGAACATAAGTTTGTAGTTGGGGTGCCTGGGTGGCTCAGATGGTTAAGCATCCGCCTTCGGCTCAGGTCATGATCTCCAGGTCCTGGGATCGAACCCCATGTCAGCTCCTAGCTCAGGGGAGAGTCTGCTTCTGCCTCTCCCTCTGCCTCTCCCCTTGCTTGTGCTCTCTGTCTCTCTCTCTCTCTCAAATGAATAAATAAAATCTTAAAAAAAAAAGTTTGTGGTTAAAAAAAAGAAGTTCTGTGGCTAAGTATTAACTTTTTGGAAGAAAATGTACTTCTTCTCTCCCCCCTTTTTTTTAATGGAATCATAGTCATAAAGACTTGGCTTTTTTTATTTTTTTTATTTGAGTATAGTTGACACATGATGTTACATTAGTTTCAGGTATTCAGCACAGTGATTCAACAATTCGATGTGCTATGCTATGCTTATTGCAAGTATAGCGACCATCTGTCACCGTACAATACTATTACACTAACATTGACAATATTCTCCATGCTGTACCTTTTTTCCCATGACTTATTCATTCCATAACTGGAAGCCTGGATCTCCCACTCCCTTTCAACCATTTGCCCATCCTCCCACTGCTCTACCCTCTGGCAATCATCAGTTTTTTCTCTGTATTTATAGGTCTGATTCTGCTTTTTGTTTGTATATTTGTTTTGTTTTTTAGACTCCACATATAAGTGAAATCATATGGTATTTATCTTTCTCAGTCTTGCTTAGTTCATTACCTAGTTCATACCCTCTAGGTCCATCCATGTTGTTACATGTGGCAAGATCTCTCATCCTTTTTCATGGCTGGATAATATTCCATTGTGTGTGTGTGTGCGTGTGTGTGTGTGTGTTTTAAAGATTTTTTTTATTTATTTTTTAACAGAGAGAGAGACAGCGAGAGAGGGAACACAAGCAGGGAGAGTGGGAGAGGGAGAAGCAGGCTTCCTGCCGAGCAGGGAGCCTGATGCGGGACTCAATCCCAGGACCCTGGGATCATGACCTGAGCCACAGGCAAATGCTTAACGACTGAGCCACCCAGATGCCCTCCATTGTCTATATATATCTTATCTTCTTTAACCAATCATCTGTTGGTGGACACTTGGGTTGCTGCCATATCTTGGCTATTGTAAATAATGTTATAATAAACAAACATTTTTTTTAGGTGGAGAATTCTCGTTCAATGAAAATCTTACTGAAGTCCAAATGGAAAGCAAATAAAAATGGATTTGTCCTGGTAGAGCAGGAGAGTTGATCTTGGTTGGTACCTTTAGTTCTTCACTTCTCTGGCAGCTTCTGAGTAGAGATCCAAGGAGCCAAATTTTAAAACAATGGATCTAGGTGCTCCCTTCTGTGTCCAGATAAGGACAAAAGGACTTAGAATGGGGCATGACCCAAGGGTAGAGAGGGAGAGCTTTTTTGTTCTGATTTCCAGTTGGTTGCTCATCCCACATATATAACTGCTGTCTCTACCACCAAAGGACAGCTTCACAATCATGTCCTATGTGTGTATGCACAGGTGGCCTCAGATGGTTGTTGTGTCTATGTTGAAGACTGTAAATTTAGTTCAGCCAATTCCACCAAACCACTGGTTGACTCAGTAGAACATGAGAGGGTGTTGAGAAATCTTTCTGACCCTTTGTTTTGATTTTGGCATTGGGTAGACTAAACAATTGTTTGGCCACCTGAATGGTCACTTCTCTGCAGTTTAAGATACACCCCAAAGCCCTTGAAGCTGCTTTTGGTGAGGTAGAAAATGGGATCAACTCACAGGGCTGTTATGAGTGTTAAATAAAACAGTGGAGATAAGCGGGCATTTATAAATACATGGATTCTGTATTTTCAGAAGGAAAACTTGTGGCAATGAGATCGGGAAGATTGGGTCAAGATAGAGTCAAAAATTAAATCCTGACCTCCTGATTCTTAGTCCAGATGTTTATCCTTGTACACCACCTATATCAGCAAAGATTTAATCTTGACCAGGGTCAACAAACCATAGTTGCTTTCCAAGTTATGGCAACCTACACGGTAGGATATTGCAGGGAGGAGGCAGTTTTTTTGCATTCTTTCCCCTCACCCCACCGGAATTAATCACCAAGAATTTCCCTCTTCTTTTCAAAAAGTAAAGAATTCTGACTTAAGTCTTTTTCTCTAACCACAGAGACCCCCTGACAGTTTTCTATGTACTGGGCATCAGTAATCTCTTATTTGATTTTCCAATCTCCTTTTCACATGCTTCAAATCTTAAGAGATGTGGGTCAATGTATCATCAATGATGGTTGAATGGAAGTAATTAAGAAAAAGAAGAAATAATGAAATATTGATTTAAAAATTGGATCAAGAAGTTTCTTCTCCATCAGTGATTATAAGTTAGGTGTAAATGTAGCATACAGATGCTCTTAGGATCTTGTCTTCAAGGTGGTTCTTATGAAAATATATCTTTATGACAGTACATCCAATAGCACTTTCTGTGATGATGGAAATATTTTATATCTGCACTGTAGTCACTAGCCACATGGTGGCTATTGAACACTTGAAATGTGACTAGTGTGACTGAAGAATTAAATTTAAAAATTGTATTTGATTTTAACTAATTTGTATTTAGATAACCACATATGGCTACTGTATTGGACAATGCAGTTTCAGAATAAAGTATTAGTATATCTAAGCTTATAACTATAGAAGGTTAATATTTACTGACTCCATATTGTTAAAGAGGAAAATAATAATAAAACTTAGGTTATCAAAAAGAATTTGATCCCAATTTTATGTTATTTTTAAATGTGTGATGGATAAAAAGGAAATATTCAGAATATTAGTAATATGGTCTCTGGGAATGGAATTATAGTTGTTTTTGCTTTTCTGTATTTTCTATTTTCTCTAAAATAAACAATTTGCTATACAATTTTTAAGTGGTTGTTTATCTGCCCACATACTCCACCACTATTCCCAAGCAGTGTTTGCAAAAAGTAAATATTTATTTTATTTAGTTGAAACACTCTTATGTAAAAATCTCACAGCAAGAAGTGTGCACAAACTTGCACGAGAGTAGGAAGATAGAGAGATGCAAAATGATCTGGGTATGTCACATACAGACATGAGGAAGAGTGGAGACAGACAGCCCACACCAATTCAGGCCCTGGGTGGGCACCCTGGAGAGCCCCGGGGATCCCAAGGGCCTGGGTACCCAACTACAGCCCATGATTTCAAGATCTCTTAAAGCAGAGGTGAGTCATGCCCCTAGTGGAGTGGATCCTGAATGTGGGACTAAGCCAGTGGGAAGTCAGACTTAGCACACCCTCTAACAGACACAGACCCAAGTTGAGGCCAAAACAAATGCATTGCATCATCTTGGGTTATTATCCTCTATCAAAGCCTCTATCCCTTAGGAATAAAAATTGGGTGGTGGTGGAGAAAGGGGGAGGAGAGAGGAAGTAGGCTGTAAATATGTTCTGCTGCAGACAGATCATTCCTTTGGGATCATGAAGTCATTTGAATACTGATGCTGAAAGGGACCTAGAGGGGTCATTGCATCCATCCCCCTGCCTCTATGGCAGGAACCCACATCATCTCAATTAGTTGTAAAGCTCTTCTGTGTTGCCATCCCTGCTGAGACAGTGATAGGGACAGGAAATGATTTCTTGCATTTTAATATATCCAGGTGATATTTTATACTTGCTATTGCTTTGCTAGAAATCTATCATTCTATTCTGTGTATATACAAGTCCATTCTCACTCACTTCCCCATACACACTGTATGTCTATTCACTTATGTATATATTATTAAAGTACTCCTCTGGAAATAACTTCTTTCTTTTTTTTTTTTCAGGTTTCCTCAACCAAGGTAAGGTGGAAAAGGGAGAAATTTGAACTATCACTGGTGTAAATTATACTGCAGGTGGCAACACAATAAGTATGTCTTGATGATGGAGTTAAAAAACAGAGCCTGACTTTCTTTAATCCTAGATTCTTTATAAAGGTATGGCCAAAGCGATACAGAGAAAGAAGATTGGGATGACTCTTCCTTTCTTTCAATAATTCCCTTCCTCATAGCTGACCCCAAATTATAGAACCCACTGAGCTATTTCCTCACTAAAACTTGGAGAAATTTCTTATGGATTGGAATACTCCCCTGTATTTTTTTCTCCCCTGATCAAACCAAGAAATCTTCATAAGAAGAGGGAAAAAACACAAAATTTTCCATTTCACATATCCCATTTGAAACACAGTGGATTTTTCTCACACTAAACTGGTTTTAACTCAAGGTCTAGAATTTCACTAATGCAAATATGAGAAGAGAGACAAAGGTGAAATAGAACCAGGATGAACCAATCAGTATCCAAGAATAAAGTATGAGGGCACACATTTTCACTCTTAGGACCTCACCTGCTGCATTGATAAAATCCCATTGCTCAGACCAGGGCAGTGTCCTGTTCTGTTTGTACTATAATAACCCCACTGATTGTTCTTAGGAGGCAAAGAACATTGAAATTCTGGTACTGCAGCTGGGCTAGGTAAGATGAGGTTTAGATGGAGAAGGGGATGAGACAGGGTATGTCTCAGTAGCACAAAAGGTTGGGTAGAGGGAAAGAAGAGGCAACATGAACTGTCTAGGCTAAGTTGAGGCCAGAGACATACTAACCATACTGAAACGAAAGTTCTATGCTGGATTATGGTATTAAAAAAGGAAGCCCTGGCATACTAGCCTGAGGAATCTCAATTCAATATGGCAGGCAACTTGGAATCATTGGAAGCTCTGGAGCAAAGGGATAACATGGCAAAACATACCTTTGAAGAATGTTAATGTGTCAGGAGTGTGCAGGCTTATTTGCAGGAGAGAAGAGAGATTTCAGGCAGAGACCCCAGTAGAAAGATGTTGCAAGAATCCTGGTCAAAAGTGGTGAGAGCTTGGAGAGGAGGCTGGCAATAGAGATAGTAATAAAAATAATAATATAGCTCACATTTTCTGACACTTATTACTTGCCATCCATTGCACTAAGGGTTTTACTTATATTATCACATTTCATCATTACAACAACCCTATGAAGTAAGTACTATTATTTTTATTACTTTTCAAGTGTGGAAACTGAGGGCCATACCTGCTAAGTAAAAAACAAAACAAAACAAAAAACAAGTCGGAAATGCATTTCAGAAGTAAATCCAAAGGATTTGCTAAGCAGGTTGTGTTAGGGAAAGACACAGAATATTTGAAGAGCCTGAAGAGCCTAAATAACTCCCCTGAGGGATATCTATTGGTGTCAGTGATAGGAAAATGGAAGTTTTGCAAGGTGAGTAGGTTGTGTTGTTGTGTGTGGGGGAAGCAATGAGTCTTTTTGCCCCAAGTGAATTTCCCATTTTCTTGGAATTCTCAAAACACTTTTTTCTAAATTCCCAGAACATGTTCTCTATAAGATCTCCTCCTCCTCAATATTTCTATGGCTTGAGAAACAGATCTGATTGAGCTACCTCATAGAGATAATGAGGGTCCAGCAACACTGACCCAATACCAGACAGTAAAGAGAATCTAGAGACAAGGGTCTCTGCCCTTCCCCATGTGGGCATGGGTCACCAGTGACCTTCTGATCAACTATGGGATTGGCTGAAGGCCCTGCTCTTCCCTACCTCTTTCTTCCACGTGCATTTCCTCAGCCACCTCAGGCTCCTGCACCCAGGGGACAGGCTGACTTCATTTCTTTACAAGTGCACCATGTAATTCCCAGCGTTTGGATTCCCTCGGGTCTGGGAGAGGGGTATGTTGTGGGAAGACAACAGCAGTAAAAATGTCTCTGTGAAGGATGGGACCTCCAAGGGGGTCTGACAGCCAGTATCTGCCAAAGGCCACAGGGAGGAGGGGCAGGCAGTTCTGACGTCAAAGAGCCTCCAGGGTCCTGACACAGAATAAGATAATGGCTTATTTCCTGAGGGAGTAAACCCTCCTTGTCCCTAGGTTCTGGTATAACTCAGGGCACTAGGAGGTTAACTGTAGATGAGAATCTTCTCTTTGTTAGGTTTGCCTTAGAAGATGTGCATATGTGTCACATACATATGTTCATATATGCATGCTTTCTCTGGGTAGAATTTAAATGTCATTACCCTGTGTCTTCACTTCCTCTCTCTTCTATATGTCTTCTCTTCAACAATCATGCCTTGTCCTTTTCTTGAACTTTCTCTTCTCCTTCCTACCCCAGTGAGTTAGAGAAACCTTAGACTACATAACTTCCATGAGAGGAATGAGAGAAGGTAACGTTTCTATTCTTCTCTTTCCCATGAAACCCATCAAATTGAAGTCAATCACCCCATAATCAAGTTAAATAGGTATCAAGGGAAGGCATAAGACTTTTCCTAATGGTCTGAAGTGTGGGATTCAGGTTCATTGAATGAAATCTCAAAGAAGCCCATCCTCATTTATGACATCCTTATCAGTCCTTACAGGTGTTCAGTAAGAACCCCCCCCCCACACACACACACACATTATCTCCAGGTCTCCAGGTAATACCTCTTAGAGTGCTTCTTCCACAGAGGATCTTGAAGGAAAGAGTCAAAACTGTAGCTTTCCTGGCTGGTTATTTTCAGAGCAGCCAGGGCTCCCCTTTTATTTCCATATCAGAGGGCAGGATTCCCCTTGCTTCAAGATTTCCACTTAATTATATGACCACATATTTACTTTGCCTACAACATCTACATCCTCTTAGACAAAACGGAGCCCATTAGCACATAAGTAGGCCATCAACATCTGATGTCTGACCATTTTGACCCTAATTTTCCATTCTTTTTATAGAATATAGGAAGAAACCCATTACTCAATCAGTTAACAAGTTAGTATTCTTCCTGACTAGGTAGAAGAAAGTCTCTAGAAAGCCACGGACTTTGTATATTGTGTTCCCAAGTTCCCCCACTCCCCAATCCCTAGAACCTGGAGCAGTGTGGGCACATTCCTGATGGTTTACAGTCATTTAACTGCCCCGCTCCCCTCATTAGAACCTCTTAGGATATCAGAGTTGAAAAACATCTAGCCTAAAGGTGATGCATGGAATAAAATAATATTTTCTCATTCTGCTGGCTAAGCAGGCAGGTTTTGGTGTGCTAACTCTTCTCCCAATATTCACTGGCCCTCTACTTGTATTCTTCAGTGGGTGAAGGAATTTCTCCATAAATCCTGCCTACACAGTGGTCTGATTGTTGAAGGGTACCACATTTGTTTCCTAAGGCTTCTATGACAAAGTACCACAGGCCACGTGGCTTAAAACATCAGAAGTTTATTCTCTCATAGTTCTGGGGGCCAGAAGTCTGAAATCAAGGTTTCAGCAAGGCCATGCTTCCTCTAAGACTCTGGGTAGAATCCCTTCTTATCTCTGGTAGCTCCTGATGATGGACACTGATCCTTGGCATCCTGGCCTTGCAGCTGTATCACTTCAGTCTCTGCCTCTGTCCCCAGATGGTGTTCTCCCTGTGTCTTGGTCTTCTTAAAATGGCACAAGTTATATCGGATTAGGGCCCATCCTAATGACTTCATCTTAACTTGATTTTATCTGCAAATTCCTAATTTCCAAAAAGTGTCACATTCTCAGGTTTAGGGTTCAGGACTTGGGCATATTTTTCATAGAGGATACAAGTTCAACCCATACCTGGGCCTTAGCTTCCCCTCTGTTATAGGCAGGTTCATGTGCAAGTAAGCACATGGCCATGCAAGGCCAAGCCTTGCCTCCTGCAGAGGTGATGCCCAGAAAATGGGCTTGACCAGGAGGTCTGAGAGTGACTTCTGACTCTGGGCTGACTAACCATCTGACCTTGAGCAGGCCACATGTTAATCCCAGTGTTGAACAGACAAGGAAACTGAGGTATTGAGTGTTTATCTAGCTGACTAAGCTCACGAGGAAGTTGTGAGGGTAGGATGAAACACACTCTGAAAATAAATTGTAAAACCTGGAAAGCTGAAATTGTGAGGGGAGGTCCTCATTATCCAGGCTGCTGTGGCCTTTATGGTGAGAAGGTAGAACCAGGAATGTTGGGATTTGCTGAGTTACAGTTAACCTTCACCCCTTTCCAGTTTCTTCCAGAATCTAGAGGTTTTCCACAAAATCCCAGGAAAGCTTTTCTAAAAGCCCTCTTTCCTTAATCATTATTTCTGGCTGGATTTCCAAGAATATTCCACCTTCATGTCTTAGATGCATAGACATGGAACCAAGAAGGGCTTTTGGTTTTATCTCTGAGAGATCCACTGAAGTCAGAATGAGGTGGTTTTTCAAGCTCCAATCCTAGAACTTTGGGGGTAGTTCAGAGTTCAACACAATGAAATAGAAGCCAATCCCTCTTGTCTACACTCACCTCTCATCCTCTCTTGCACTTGTCACTCTGCAACTAGAGCGATCTTTCTCAAAGGTAAATCTGATTATGTAACGCATGCTGAAAAGTCATTGATGGATCCCTATGACTTACTGGGTAAACTATGCAATCTTTGTCATGACTTGTGGGCCTTACACAGTGTGGCTTCCCTCTGCCCTTGAGCCACATCTCTCCCCATGGACCTCCATCTTATCCATGATGATCTCTTTGCAGTCCGCTGGCTATGCCAAGTTCTCAACCCTCTTTTCCATTTTATATCCTCATCTTTCAGTTAGAGAAAACAAACAAAACATAGTAATTAATGCTTGATATTTTACCAGCAGGGATGGGCCATGGTTCCATTTAGCATGGAGAGTGTGAATTTAAACGTTCGGTTTTGATTGTTGGTCACTTTCAATCCCCTTCTCCCTATTCTGTCCCCACATGAAGGAGATGTTACCCTCTGTGAGGTCTCAGGGATCCTTCTACTTTCTGGGGCTGTTGCTGTACTTTTGTTGTTGTCAGATATCCATCAGATTAGAGTCCAGATTACATGGAACTGGGAGAATGAAGAGTGCACACCCCTGTGTGAACATCCACACAACTACAACAAATTAACATAAGTGACAGCAGCAGCCCCAATCTGAATTTTCCTTGCCTGTGGAGGGGGCGCCAACCTTCATGTTGCCTCCCTTCCTCCCTTCCTCTATTACTGCATCTCATTCTTCCCACCACTGCCCCACTTCAGCCTTCACCATGTCACAGCTGGCCCACTCACTGCAAGAGTCTCCTCCAGGTCTTCCCAGAACACTCTAAATGACCTCTGCTTCAGGACAGTACTTCTCTCCTTTCTATTTTCCTTCATGTCTCAAGCATTCGGGTTCTTTGGAAATCCTTATTTCTTTTGCAACATTCCCATGAACACCACCACATCCAAATTCAAATAACAAACAAACAAAATCAGAAAACATTGTAAAGAGGGGCAAATAGGCACTCTATCTATCCGTCCTATACCCTTACTCATAGTCAGTCTCTTAAGAACTCAAGTAGCTACTGTAATGCTCCCTCCCCAATCTTCCTCCTCCCCAAAAAAGAATTACTTGTTTGGGTCCCAGCCCCCCAGGCTTCTGCCTTTCCTCAGATAAAACCCCAAGCATCCAGATATTTCTACCACAGTCCATGCCTGGCTATATTCAGATCAGTTGTGTACTCCATTAAACAGATGGGGACAAATAGCTTTGATTTACACAAAGCACAAACACACACTGAAGACATTTCTACACCTCTCCCTTAGATCAGTCTGAATTAACAAGGCATGAGCAAGCAGGCTAACCTCACCCAGAACCTCAGGGTAGAACAGGCAGGAGATAACTAGGGTGTCATAATCCTAAACCTTTGATTAGTGGATTGCTCTGTGGATCCTCATTCCCTTATACTTTGATGTGAGTGAAGCTTTCAGCTGTGACTCAGCCTGGGAGAGGGTGGGGGTGCCCAAGCAAATCTGCCACCAAGGGGGTGCCACAAAGTAGCACAAACTTGTCTTCTCAATAGCTTGCACCCTGAGAAATTCAATTATCACTCTCATACACAGCCCAGAGACACTCACAGGTCTCCAGTAACATGTCAATAATAGGGAAAAGAAAAAGGAAATAAAGAAAAAAAAAAAAAAACTCCTGACCCTGCAGAGCATTTGTCTGATAGAAGCAAACTGAAAACTTGAGAAATCTCCATGAATTGGACAGAAGAGAAAAGTATCCCACCCCAAAAAGATCCAAATGCATACACTTTTGTTTTGTAGAATAAGGTGGAAGATTAAAATATACAATAGAGATTTTGGCATTTGTTAGGTTCTACTAACTACATAACTGATTTGAGGTGACTTTTTTAAACTCTCTGAGCTTTTGTTTCATCCCTATATGCAACCCTAATACATACTCAGAGACCCATGTGATGCAGTCTGAGAGGTGTCAGATTTAAGAAGCAACACCCCCAAATTAAAAGTAATAAAGATGAAATCCCATTTATTATTCATGGTTCTCTGAAGATATTAAAGGGAGTGGAATACATGGTTCTCAGAAACACTTGTTCAAATTCTTTTTCCTCTCCAGCACTTTCCTGTCATGGCTGCTCTGGCTCTGGTCTCTGGGGAAATAAAAGTTTTTTTTTCCTTTCACTCCCTACTCACATAGCTTTCTGTCATCCTCCCTTCCTATCCTCCAAGTACTATACTATTTACATCAGCTTATCTCTTCTTCCAGAAAAAAACTGAAAAACAAAAAACAACTTTCCTTTTGTTAGAGCATAGGAGGTGGAAATCAGACTAACATTTACAGGATTATTCTTAGTGAGGTTGGGGAAGGAATTGGTGTGTAAACAATCCTACATGATTGATTTTTTTGTCCTTGTATCATTGCTTGTCCCATAACTATAAATATGAGGCTTCTGATCTCTCCTTGCTTACCTCACACATTTGTTATGTAGATCAAATAAAATATTGTATATTCTTTTGGAACTATAAATCAGCATCATCATATACAGTATTTTAATGTGAACCCACGTAAAATGTTGCGTGCGATTTCTTTCTTGAGTATTCACAGAACAATATAGGGAGAGGAAAAGAGTCTCTCCTTAAAATAACCATGCAAATGATCATACCTCTGAGACTATTAAGTGTATCTCTCTATTGTGAAATACATCTTTATTTCATTTGTCCAGCTTAGTATTCCAAAAGATAAGGTTTTGTCTTTGTAATATTGTGTCTCTGTCAGTGGGGGTCCTCCACTGATTAATTAACAAATTCACTTAACTAAAAATATTTATTAATGAATTAGCGATTCTCCCCCTTAAAAAAAAAAATCCTACCATGAGTCAGATTCTGGCTGTTAAATAAATCATAGCCTTTTCCCTCAAACAGCTCACAATCTAGTAGGCAAGGTGAGAATGTGAGCAGATATTTTAAGTCATTGATTCCTGAGGGAGCAAAGTCCAAGAAAAGGGATGAGGACTGAGAGCACAGTCTATTGATGAAACCACTGGGGCAGCTGATGCCTGCTGTCTAACCTAGCTCCTAGTTCTCCTGTAGGCTAACCCAGAGAGAGCCCAGCCACTGTGGTTCACGATGTTGTCTAGCCATGCTTCAGCTCTGTACATGCCCTCTTCCCTTTCCCACATCCTAGAAAACAGTGAAAAAGACAGGTCATGCTCTCAGCTTCCCTTGTAGTAAGAGGTGTCCATGGAACCCAATGCTAGTACATGGGGAAGTCTTTGAGGAGCTTTGGGAAAATTTTTCTTCCCTGATAATACAAAAGAGAAGCAGGAAAGGGGGGAAGAGATTAAAAGCTTTTGCACGGCAAAGGAAACAAGCAGCAAAATGAAAAGTCAACCTATGGGATGGAAGAAAATATTTGTAAATCCTATATCGGCTAAGGGATTAATATAACAAATACATAAGGAATTCTTACAACTCAATAGCAAAACAATCACATATGACACAATTAAAAAGAGACAAAGGAGCTGAATAGGCATTTCTCCAAAGAAGACATACAAATGGTCAATGAGTATATGAAAAGTTGATCAATATCACTCATCATCAGGGAAATACAAATGAAAACTACAATGAGATACCACCTTGTACCTTTTAGGGTGGCTATTATTAAATAAAACAAAACACACAAAAAAAACCCCAAAAGATAACCAAAATATGGAGAAATTGGAACTCTGTACACTGTTGGTGGGAATGCAGTGGTGTGGCCACTCTGGAAAACAGTATGGAAGTTTCTCAAAAATCAAAAACAGAAGCACCATATAGCCCAGTAGTCTCACTTCTGGGTATATTAAAAACAAAACCAAAAAAACTGAAGTCAGGATTGCAAAGCATTCACAACAGCCAAGATATGGAAACAACCTAAATGTCCATCAGTGGATGAATGGATAAAGAAATTGTGTTATATACATATGATAAAATATTATTCAACTTGGAAAAGAAGGAAATCCTGACATATATGACAACATAGATGAACCTGAAGGACACATGCTGAGTGAAATAAGCTAGTCCCAAAATGACAAACACTGCATGATCCCACGTATATGAAAAAATCTAAAATAGTCAAACTCATATAAGCAGAGAGTAGAACTGTGATTAGCAGAGATTGAGGAAAGGGGAAGAGGGAGACATTGTTCAGAGAGTATAAAGTTTCAGTTATGCTAGGTAACTTCTAGAGATCCGCAGTACAACATAATGCCTACAGTTGACAATACTGTATTGTACACTAAAAATTTGATTAAGGGAGTAGATTTCATGTTAAGTGTTCAACAAAAAGAAGAAGAAGGAGCAGGAGGAGGAGGAGAAGGAAGAAGAAGAAGAAGAAGAAGAAGAAGAAGAAGAAGAAGAAGAAGAAGAAGAAGAAGAAGAAGAAGAAGAAGAAGAAAGGGAAGAAGAAGAAAGGGAAGAAGAAGGGGGAGGAGGAGGAGTAAAAATCCCTGCTCTGTACCCCTTTTGTTTCTCTCTTAGCTTGAGGACATGATGTTCAATTATGCCACATCCATCTTGCAACCATAAGATGGCAAGTTAGAGGACTTAAATCAAATGAGTTCTGGTCTTTGGTGACATAGTTGAACTACCAAATTAGCCATGAGACCATTTATCTTAGAAGTTTACAATAAGGGTGGCTGGGTGGCTCAGTCGGTTAAGTGTCTGCCTTCGGCTCAGGTCATGATCCTGGAGTCCCGGGATCAAGTTCTGCAACGGACTCTCTGCTCAGTGGGGAGTCAGCTTCTCCCTCTACCTCTCACCCTGCTTGTGCTCTCTCTCTCTCTTGCTCTCTCAAATAAATAAAAAATCTTTAAAAAAGTTTAAAATAAATATCCATCCTTCAGGCTATTGTTAGTACTTTTATTGTTGTGACTTGCAGCTGAATATTTCTCATAAAAAGATGCAGACTTTTAGAACTAGGGGATACAGTAGGGTTGTTTTTAGTTTATTATTTCTTAATTAGTGGTCAACAGTTTATCAAAACAAAGATTTATTTCCTTGAGTCTTGCTTTCTGCAATTTAGCAGTCTCTCCTCTTCTTCCTTTCTCGCTTCTTAGGTTTATAATAGAAAATTTAGAAGGTTTAACCAGTCTGGAATATAGATTGGGTGTGAAGCACTAATAATACAGCTGAAATAATCCACCCTGTGTCAAAGAATAAGATGTTTTTATACAATTAAGAGAAAAAATATTTGGGGGGAGAGTATATCTTCCAGATTTTAGGCAAATAGTCTTCTGTGTGTACGTAGCAAGAACCACATTCCTCCATGTTTCACAAACCATTGGTAACACTGCCCTTGGGACCATGAGATCATCTAAGATGCTGGAGAGGAAACCTGCAAACAGAGGATGAACTCACAAAGGGCAGGCAGAGAGCAGAAAATAAGCATTTTGCAGGACCCTGTGAAAAGATGAAAAAAAGCCAAGGATAGTTTCCTTTAAAAAGGCACATGCACCCAGCCCACCAGGGTGGCTCAGTCAGTTAAACATCTGACTCTTGATTTTGGCTCAGGTCATGATCTTAAGGCTCTGTGCTGAGCATGAGAGCCAGCTTGGGATTCTCTCTCTCCCTCTCCCTTTGTACCTCCCGCCTTGCTCTCTCTCTAAAAATTAATTAATTAAAAAATGAACGTGCACTCAAAATTTTGCATACAAAATCTGAGAAATTTCTATCTCCCTGAAGACCATCCACGAATCCCAGTTTAATATCCTCTACCAAAGTCTTCCTGAGTACTGTGAAGAAAAAAGTGGTTTGGTAGAAATATTAAAAGGGAAGGGGGTCATCTTCTGTAAATGGGAAGGTGAGTCCTTGCAAAGGACAGGAGAGGACCAGTAAGAGGCCATTGAGGATGATAGTGAATGAGCTTGGCTAGGTTAAGGCTGTGGGACACTGGCATCATTTGGAGTGAGGACAGAGGACCTTGGGGTGTGGGAGAAGCTTGGTAGGAACCCTGAAACATACAAGAAATAGCAAGCAAGTCTCACAGAGCCATCAGATAACTCTTATTAGTGCAAATCTATGAGTGAATGAGCACAATCACGGGAGTGTGGAGACATGGACAATTTGGGGAAAGCATGAAACCTGGCTCTAGATGATGGTTGCTTTGGTTTCCAGAGTTTTCTATATTTTCAAGAGAAGCTAAGATTCTGGATGTTTATGTAAATGTCTCCTGATTTTTAAAATATCATCTCAATCTTTGTACTCTGAAGGCTACTAAAATCACCTACGTCCGCATTTTTTACAACAACCAACTGATGGAAACCACACACCCAGTGCATATACACTGGAATATTATTTAGCCATAAAAATGAGGAAATCCTGCCATGTGTGACAGCAGTGAAATAAGTCAGAGAGAGAAAGGCAAATACTGTATGATCTCACTTATACATGGAATGTAAAAAAAAAAAATCTCATGAAGAGATCAGATCTGTGGTTCCCAGAGGTGGGGGGAGGGGAGGAGGAACTGGAGGAAGGTGATCAAAAGATACAAACTTCCAGTTAGAAGATAAAGAAGTACTGGGGTATAACGTACAACATAATGATTGTAGCTAACACTGCTGGATGATATTGAGAACTGTTAAGAGAGCAAATCCTGAGTTCTCATCTCAAGAAAAAATAAAAATAAAGTCAGCAATTCATGTTGGGTACAGCCCACAGGCCTCCATTCTGAAGCTGCTGCATTGAGTCTGTGCAGGGTTGGGAATAATTTCAGATATCAGACCTGAAGCCTAAGGAACAGGGATGGAGAAGAAAGCACCTGGAGCATCGTCAGGGGAATTTGGGTCCAATGCAGCCAGCTGCTGCTCGGCACAGGAAAAGATAGAAGCCAATGAGCTCCCAGGCTCCTCCTGCCACCAGCTTGGACATTCTGACACCCTCCATGGCTGATCTGATGAGTGGAATATACACAGGTGTGTCCTGACCATTGTGAAAACACATCTGGCTGGCCCCTGAGATTCTCACACCTCATTTCCTGCTATGGTCCAAGGACTCTTAGTACCCCAGCAAAGTGGATCTTCATCTGTATTTTCTCAGGGGCCTGGGGAAGAATGGCATTGCTTTGGGGCCGAGATCATCAAAAACAGCAGTTGTCTCACTTGTTTTGTGTATGGTGGGAGGATCCCAGCACTGGTAGGTAACAATCACTCTGTGTATGTCCCACAGAGTACCGGCCAGATCCCAAACATGATAAAGTCTGCACCTGTAATTATCAACAAAACCAATGGTGGAAAAGAGCCACTCTCTCTACTAGCTAGTACAGCACAGATGTCCAGTAGCCAGGCATAACCTCACAGCTTAGAGAGGCTGATGGCACCTTCTGTTCACTGACATCCCCTCCCAGATGACAGTCTGTAGTTTCAGATGCTGGGAGCCCTGAGATAATGTCCCAGGATGATGAAAGTCTGAGCAGGACAAAATCACAGAGAACGTTCTGCTCTTCAGGAAACTAAGGTCACATAATTTGCCGAGCTCACACAGCTGGGTAGAGACAAAGCCATGGGCAACTCATTGCAACTCAAGAAGCCAGAATTAAAATAAAAGGATAAAGAAAAAAAATAAAAAAAATAGTCAGGAGAACATATTCAGGCAAATAATGAATGCATACCAGTAACCAGAAAAGTATCACTGAAATGTGAACTTTTCAGAGTGAATCTTTGCTAGAGAAAGCACTCATATGTGTAAGACTTGATATGTTTGCTAAAAGTTCATTTGCAAAGTCATGGCCACAATATGTACATGACATACTTAATCTTTGTTTGAATCCTAGTTCTAATTAATAAAAATTGCATCACATGAAAAATTGATTTAATCCATAGCAACTTGCATTGCCCTATCATTACATTAATCACATTTAAAACGCCCATTTTCAATGCCTGATTTTCTCCCTGACCTAGAGGCTTCTTGAGCACAAGAAACTGTATTTATCGTATTTGCTTTACCCTCAGTGCTTAGCCCAACAGCCAGTATATGGTATGTGCTTCATAATTATGTGATGAATAAATTAACATATACATACATATATACACAGTTCTAACTCCCTATCCAGAACTCCATGATGCTAGTCACAGTTACTCTCTTAAGGAAGAACACAATTAGGGATTCAAAAGGCTGTTTTCTCCCTGGTGCCTCACCTTTGCAAGACTTGCACATTACATCCTGACTTGCCACCCAATTCCAGGATTGGAAGAGATTTAGGGTCTCCCTTACTCCGTTTAGACCCTCCCTCAGCTGAATTACGATTACACTTAATTACATTCTTCCTTTCAACATTTACTGGATGTCTACAATGTGCAAAGCAAGACAATCTTTTCTTCAATACCCAGATTAGGGTTAATGCTAGGTTCAGTGATTTTTTTAGCCCGAAAGTGCCTATCATATAGGTGGGTGTTTAATGAATACTTACTACTCCTTCACCAGTTTGTTTCTTGGCGGCTGGTCTATCCAGAAAGTCAAAAATGCATCCTCACTGCTGCTGCTTAGCAATTTCAGTCAGTTTCCTGATCCAAATCAGTGGGAATGGAGAGGGGTCAGTAACCATTCGTGTATAACATGGCTCTGTTAAAGAGGCAAATCTTCTTCCCTCCAAATCATAAACCCCTGTGAGGTAAAGAGGTCAGCTGTCTTTTTACACATTTTATTTTCCTGTCTCTAAGATGGTGACTCTGTACGGCCACAAAGTAGCCAGAGCTCCTTCTTCCTGATTCCTGCTTCTGAGCTTTCTTCTCCAAGTGGTCTTCTTCTCCAAGACCATGGTGGTTCTCAGCTACATGGGGCCCTGGGGACAAGTAGGTAAGGAGGGAACTAGCCACTGCATAGCACTGCATGAATTCATGTAATGGGGTATCCACTGATTAGAAGGACTTGGAATATCATGGCCATGCCCTTTGTTATGAATGTTTATGTCCCCCCAAAATGTATATGTTGAAGCCCTAACTCCCAATGGAGTTACGGTATTTGGAGGTATGGCCTTTGAGAGGTACTTGAGTTTAGATTAGGTCATGAAGAAGGGACCCTCATGATAGAATAAGCACCTTTTTAAGTCTCTTCAAGTCTCCTGGATATGACTAGCCTGGAGGATACCACACCAGTCCTTGTCACATTTTAAAAGTCATGCTGAAGGGCGCCTGGGTGGCTCAGTTGGTTAAGCGACTGCCTTCGGCTCAGGTCATGATCCTGGAGTCCCGGGATCGAGTCCCACATTGGGCTCCCTGCTCAGCGGGGAGTCTGCTTCTCCCTCTGACCCTCTTCCCTCTCGTGCTCTCTATCTCTCATTCTCTCTCAAATAAATAAATAAAATCTTTAAAAAAAAATAAAAGTCATGCTGAAGCCTCTGTAAATGGCCCCTTTCTTAAACTCTTCCTGTACTATTACACTCTCCTACTTGGACCATGAATGATATAAGAGGAGTGTGTGTGTGTGCTTATGTGTGTTTGTCTATGTGTGCACATGTGTGTGCATTTGTGTATGTGTGTGTATGCATACGTGTACGTGTGTGTGTGCATATGTGTGTGCTTGTGTGTATATGATGGTTAGGGAACACAAACTTGCTTAGGTAGGGGTAGAAATGAGCTCTCTAAGACAATTCTCTGGCTGAGGAAAAGCAGCCAGTCCTGCTACTGTCCTGTGTCCCTCCTGCCTGACCCTCCTCAATGACATGCATGACCACTAAGATGCTGTCCTCCAGGGCTCTTCTTTTTGAGGCTCTGTCCCAAGTAAGGACAAAAGCTCCTTTCCTCATTCCCCTGGACCATAGTTAAGACAGAATGACACTATCTGCCATTGCTATACATTAACTCACAGAAAACAAAAATGTCCTTCTAGCATATTGCCTTTCTGGTCTGGCTCCTTCAAGGAGAAGATGCCAAGACAAGATCAAACATGCAAGGATTTGATGAGGGGAAATGCATCTGTGAGAGGAAATCAGGAAGGATGTGGAGAAGGCTGGGAGCACCTTCAGCCTATAAAGCAAATCTAATCCTGCATGAAGGAGAAAGGGAGGGAGTGCTGGGTTGAATGTCCTAGACTGCTCGGAAGTCTAAGGAAGATTTGGCAAAGCCATCTGGGAATCACTGAGCCAAAATGAGCTGACAAAGCAGTCCTGTGACTCCTGGAAATCGATTTGCCTTAATATCCCCAGTGCACTCAATCATTAGTGGGGAGCAGCCTATGGGAGGTATGGCCTTGGAGCAAACACAGTGATGGATTTTAGAGCACAGCATCTGAGGCCTTCAGTCAGTTAAGCTCCCAGGAGTAGGAGGTCTGCAAGGCTCACTCTCGTG
This sequence comes from Zalophus californianus, assembly GCF_009762305.2. Classification (NCBI taxonomy): domain Eukaryota; kingdom Metazoa; phylum Chordata; class Mammalia; order Carnivora; family Otariidae; genus Zalophus; species Zalophus californianus. Next base: position 174,941,498 of record NC_045597.1, on the reverse strand, counting down.
GCCACCAGAACTGCATCTCGTTATCATGAAGAAGGCTATTGTCACACTGTCACAGGCCTGCTACTTTATCATGCCAAACCATGCTATATAATTCTGAAAGATTCAGTACATACTGTTGGAGTCAATTTTCCTGCCATCCTGATTTCCCCTGAACTATACTGGCAAAAGGGCAGGCTTTACGACAACCTCAGTCCTTATGTTAGCAATGCGTTAGTAGATAATACCACCTCCAATAAGAAAACCAAAGTTCAGAGAACTGGAGCATTCATTTACCTCATGTTTCTTTCTTTTATTAAGAATCATAAATTGCCTATTATATTCTTAACACTGTGCCAGTTACTATGGCTAGCACAATAAATAAGAAACTGTTTCTCTCTCCAAGGATCTTGTTGCCTAAGAGAATGATGGAAAGACAGATTTATACATGTGCAGTAAAGTGTTACAGGATTGTAATGTCCATATAGGCTATGGGGGCCTGGGGCAAGAAAGGGGAGTGGTCAAGTCCACCAGTGAGGGTAGGCAAGCCCTCAGAGAGGAGTTGAACTGTATGCCCAGTCCTTGAGGGTCTACCAGGGCAGAACCACCTGGCAGAGTCGTGAAGACAAGCTTCAAGGTGAGAAGCAGTTTGGTCTATTGAGTGATCTCTAGCAGTTTGGGATGATAGGAATGTGGTAAATATGTGGGGAGCAGGAAATCCTGGAAAGATTGAAGAGGGGTGAAGTTAGAAACAAGACAGGATCTAGGTGGACAAGAACATGCAAGTAAGCGGTTTGAAATATATCCATGGGGCCCTAGGTTGTAAGCTGGGAAATGGTATGATCAGATATGTATTTAAGAAAGATTCTTCTGGGGGCATCTGGGTGGCTCAGTTGATTAAGCATCCGACTCTTGATTTTGGCTCAGGTCTTGATCTCAGGGTCACGGGATTGAGTCCTGAGTCAGGCTCCATGCTCAGTGCAGAGTCTGCTTGGGATTCTCTCTCCCTCTCCCTCTGTCCTTCCCCCCTGCTTTCTCTTGCTCTCTCTTAAATAAATAAATAAATCTAAAAAAAAAAAAAAAAAGAAAGTTCTGGCCACAAGGTAGAGAAGGAATTGAGGGGATAGCACTGGAGACAGGGAAGCCAGGGTGGTGGCAGCTATGACAAGCCAGCAAGAGATAAGGCCCTAGAGAACCAACGTGAAAGCTGTGGTTCTGGGAAAGAAGGGTCATGGTCAAGAAGCAGCGGGGAGGGGCACCTGGGTGGCTCAGTCAGTTGGGCCTCTGACTCTTGATTTCAGCTCAGGTCATGATTGGGTCTCTCTCAGGTCGTGAGATCAAGCCCGCCCTGGTTCAGGATCCACTCCAAGTGTGCAGTCTGCTTAAGATTTTCTCTCTTACCCTTTGCCCCAACCCCAGGTCTCACACACACACACACACACACACACACACACACACACACACACACACACACACTTTCTCTCTCTCTCTCTAATAAATACATAAATCTTAAAAAAAAAAAGTGGTAGGGACCCAGAATTGACCATAACCTGAGTGATGGGATTTGAGCAGAAGGGAGGTGATGAGGAAATGAGAGGGGTAGAAGTGATGCCCTGGGCACTATGTTTTTAAAAAGAAGGAAGATACTGTATTAACTGTGGCAGCCAGAATTCTCAGAGGGTCCTCGTCACTCTCACCCCCTGGTACAGACTGGAGGGGGTGTGAGATCTGTGAATATGATGGGGTTTCACTCCTGTGATTAGGTTATGTTATATGGCAAAGGTGAATGGACTTCCACAGATGCAATGAAGGCTCTTAATCAGCTGGTTTTGAGTTAATGAAGAGGAAAATTATGCTGGGTGGGCCTGACCTAAGCAGATGAACTCTTTTTAAAAATGTCTGTAAGTTAGAAATGCTTTCTCTTGCTGGCCTTGAAGAAGTAAGGCACTATGAGTCTGACAGCTGCAAGGAAATGAATTCTGCCAATACCCATGTGAACTTGGAAAAGGACCCTGCGCCTCAGATGAGAACCCATCCCTGCCCAAAAATCTTGATCGCAGCCTCATAAAACCCTGAGAAGAGGACCTGGTTATGCTGTGCCTGGCCTACTGATTGATGAACTGTGAGATAACAAATAATGGATATTCATTTAAGCTGCTCCATTTGAGGTAATTTCTCAAACAGCAACAGAAAGCCTGTATGCTAATAATCATCATGATCAAAATAATTTTACTATGATATCTTTTATTATTTTCTAAGTAGATTTCATGAGCAGAAAACATTATCCAGAGGTCACTTTAAAATTAAAATAAATATTCTATTAATTAAGGTTCCACATGAAAAACTCTAGTTCTCCTTTAATCAATTACTTTCAATTTATCAATCTTATAATTCTGATTATGGAGCTAGTGAGTTTGACTATCACTTTGTAAGGAGCTTTGATCAATGTTTGGTCACAGTTACAAACTTATTAAGGAAAACATTCTGCACTGTATTGATAAATTTAGTATGTTTGCATTTATTTAAAAGAACTTTAATAAATTTTCTCAATTACTTAAATGATTCTTATAAATCTAATACACTGAGCTTCTAAAAGTAGTGATGCTCAAGTTTTCTTAATTATCCAAATATAATATAAACTAAGATTTCAACCTTAACCCACATCTAAATTAATTATTCAGTTACCTATTATAAATTGGAGTTACAGGATTGATCTGTAATCCTAGTAGACCAAATTTTTTAAACATGATAAGAACATAAAATACCAAAAATGCACAGATAATCTAAATATTAAATTATTAATGATATGTACTTACTATCTAAAATTCCTACACTTACTTCCAAATCTTTTTGAGTTAAAAGATACGTATATGTGAAAGAAAGATGTCATCACAATTTTGGAGGGGGGTCCTTCTAGATGGTTGAGTCTGTACCGTGGCCCGCACCATTGACCAGAATGGAAGGTCTGGAGGTGATGTCCAGAGAGGTTTCTCATGGCCCCTTCTGCCAAGGGGAGCCCTTTTTACCCATCCCAAATCTTGGGCTTAATAAATTAGAGAAAGGCATTCTGACACCATCCGTATCCCAGTTTTGAGTCTTATCATTACCTAATTCTTCCATCTACACACAGATGAAAGTCTGCTATTGCAGCCCTAGAGTCACCTAGGCAGAGAATGGAGCTTGGATCAGGAATGTGACCCTCAGTTTGCTCTGCTCCTGCTCATCCTTGGCAAGAAATTCACTTTCCACCAGTACCAGCCCTTGAGGTTCCCAGGGGAGAAGGAAGGGGCCAAAGAGGAGCAAAGGAGAAGTATTAAACCAAAGGACACTTGGTCTGGAAAAGTGCATAGAGAGCTGGGCCACTCTGTTTTTCCTTCCAGAGTTGGAAATGTAGGGGAAGCTGTATGTATTATTTGTGGACTTGCTAATAGGGCAGGTCTCATGGTTGAATTCCCAGCCAACGAGTCAGTCTTGCTCTGAGAAATATTTCTCTCCCCCTGCCCCCACTCCCTTTCCTTTTTTCCATGCGACATAGGCCAAGTTGGTACAGACACCTTGGGTGGCAAAATCCATTTGCTCTCTGACACACACACCTCCGCCTCTCCCACTGGCAAATATTTTAGGTTTGCCAGGAGCCAAGTGAGCTTTGGGTAGCCCCAGAGATGTGACTCTTTCTCGGAAAATAATCTCTGGTCTTCAAGTATGTGTGCTTGCAGTCTTGCCGGTTCAAGTGTCTGCCTCTGCCCTTCCCCCCTTCTTGTCACCTTTCATTTCAGCCTCTCTTATATAGCCTTCTCTCACCCCACCCCTTCCTTTTTTCTTCCCTTCGTTCCATTCTTCCACACCAGGATATGCATACTTATGAACAATGGTGAAGATGTGGGATAAATATGTATTAGTGCCAATAAAAATAGTTCAGCTTGTGAGCCTTTACTGCACACCAGGTACAGTGATAAGCACTAGATGTGCATGACCGTTTGATCTCCAAGACAGTCTTCCTGATAGGCTGATACAGGTTTTTTCTATTTTCCATATGTGAAAACTGCAGAGCATAAGTAATTTCCCCAAAGTTAGCAAGTGCAGTTGAGTCACATGTCCCAGGAGGACCAACTCTCGGATCACACTCTGAATCATTCTGCCTTGGCAACCCAAGGACAATGATCCTCTCCATTTGACTAGAAGATTTCAGTAGTATTCCCCTGACATCCTTGACCCTGGAAGCCAGGGTCTAGCCAGGTGCCCACTTCGCTGTACCTCACCCCGAGCTTCTGAACAGACCATACCCGCTAATAGAAAATGTAGCCATTATTTTATTTTGAGAAGGAGAGTGTTTATTAAAGCTACCCTACAGGGTCAAAGCTCCTTGCTATTCATGCTTGCTGATGTGTGTTAGGAAATAAGCAACCTGCTCTAGTCCTGGGTGGAGAGAAATCATTGAAAATGTGAACAGATAGGGTGAAAGGGGGTGTGGGTGAATCTGGCGAGATTCCAGGAGTCTTGCCAGCTGGGTGGGGGTACATGGTCTACAGAGTTACAGTCTCTGTCCCTAGGAGGTATTTGTTAATCATCTGTGTATCTTAGATCTGGTGTATGGTCCCCAGTGGACCATATGTGCACTCCCTCTCATGCTGACTCCAGCTTAACCGTGTCATTGGCTTTGGTCAAGAGACATCATCAAATATGACATGGCAGAGACATGGTAAAGCCCTTGCACATGGTAGCTTTCCCTATAAACTCAGCCAACAGTAAAGAAGCCCAAGCTTTCCTGCTGGAGAAAGAGGCCACATGGAGAACTGGACAGCCCAGCCAGCAGCCATCACCAAGGCCCCAGACATTTAAGTGGAGACATTTTGGATCCTCCAAGCCCAAGTAGTCTGTCCCAGGGAACACCATGTGGCAAGGAGATAAGCCATTTCATTGAGCCCTACCCAGATTCCTGATCCACAGAATAATGTGCATTAAAGCAATTGTTTTAAATCACTAAGTTTTGGAGTAGTTTGTTTTACAGTCATAAATAACTGATACACGACCCTCGCAAGGTATGCGCTGAATGATTGATCATTAGCTATTTTCCTACCAAGTTCTTAACCATGTCCAAGGACTCTCTGAGCAACATCCCTTGTGTGGCACTCTCTCCTGGGGAAGGACATGAGAGCTCATGAAATGAAAAGCAAAATAAAAAGGAACTTCCCAGTAACTCATGGTGCCCCTTGGCTCTTCCAATCAATTCATAATATCAGCATACGCATTATAAACAAAAGAGTCCAAATCATTTTTTTGTTTTTTTAACTTTTTTATTGTTATGTTAATTACCATACATTACATCATTAGTTTTTGATGTAGTGTTCCATGATTCATTGTTTGTGTATAACACCCAGTGCTCCATGCAGAATGTGCCCTCTTTAATACCCATCACCAGGCTAACCCATCCTCCCACCCCATCCCCTCTAGAACCCTCAGTTTGTTTTTCAGAGTCCATCGTCTATCATGGTTCATCTCCCCCTCCAATTTCCACCCCTTCATTCTTCCCCTCCTGCTATCTTCTTCTTTTTTTTTTTTTTAACATATATTGTATTATTTGTTTCAGAGGTACAGATCTGTGATTCAACAGTCTTGCACAATTCACAGTGCTCACCATAGCACATACCCTCCCCAATATCTATCACCCAGCCACCCCATCCTTCCCACCCCCCACCACTCCAGCAACACTCAGTTTGTTTCCTGAGATTAAGAATTCCTCACATCAGTGAGGTCATATGATACATGTCTTTCTCTGATTGACTTATTTCACTCAGCATAACACCCTCCAGTTCCATCCACGTTGTTGCAAATGGCAAGATCTCTTTCCTTTTGATGGCTGCATAATATTCCATTATATATATATACACCACATCTTCTTTATCCATTCATCTGTCGATGGACATCTTGGCTCTTTCCACAGTTCGGCTATTGTGGACATTGCTGCTATAAACATCGGGGTGCACGTACCCCTTCGGATCCCTACCTTTGTATCTTTGGGGTAAACACCCAGTAGTGCATTGCTGGATCGTATGGTAGCTCTATTTTCAACTTTTTGAGGGACCTCCATACTATATTCCATAGTGGCTGCACCAGCTTGCCTTCCCACCAACAGTGTAGGAGGGTTCTCCTTTCTCCGCATCCCTACCAACATCTGTCATTTCCTGACTTGTTAATTTTAGCCATTCTGACTGGTGTGAGGTGATATCTCATTGAGGTTTTGATTTGGATTCCCCTGATGCCAAGCGATGTTGAGCACTTTTTCATGTGTCTGTCGGCCATTTGGATGTCTTTGGAAAAATGTCTGTTCATGTCTTCTGCCCATTTCTTGATTGGATCATTTATTCTTTGGGTGTTGAGTTTAAGAAGTTCTTTATAGATTTTGGATACTAGCTCTTTATCTGATATGTCATTTGCAAATATCTTCTCCCATTCTGTCAGTTGTCTTTTGGTTTTGTGGACTGTTTCTTTTGTTGTGCAAAAGCTTTTTATCCTGATGAAGTCCCAATCGTTCATTTTTGCCCTTGCTTCCCTTGCCTTTGGTGATGTTTCTAGGAAGAAGTTACTGCGGTTGAGGTCAAAGAGGTTGCTGCCTGTGTTCTCCTTTAGGATTTTGATGGACTCCTGTCTCACATTTAGGTCTTTCAATCATTTGGAGTCTATTTTTGTGTGTGGAAATGGTTTAGTTTCATTCTTCTGCATGTGGCTGTCCAATTTTCCCAACACCATTTGTTGAAGAGACTGTCTTTTTTCCACTGGACATTCTTTCCTGCTTTGTCAAAGATGAGTCGACCATAGAGTTGAGGGTCCATTTCTGGGCTCTCTATTCTGTTCCATTGATTGATGTGTCTGTTTCTGTGCCAGTACCATACTGTCTTGATGATGACAGCTTTGTAATAGAGCTGGAAGTCCAGAATTGTGATGCCACCGGCTTTGCTTTTCTTTTTCAACATTCCTCTGGCTATTCAGGGTCTTTTCTGGTTCCATACAAATTTTAGGATTATTTGTTTCATTTCTTTGAAAAAAGTGGATGGTATTTTGATGGGGATTGCATTGAATGTGTAGATTGCTCTAAGTAGCATTGACAGCTTCACAATGTTTGTTCTTCCAATCGATGAGCATGGAACATTTTTCCATTTCTTTGTGTCTTCCTCAATTTCTTTCATGAGTATTTTATAGTTTTCTGAGTACAGATCCTTTGCCTCTTTGGTTAGATTGATTCCTAAGTATCTTTTGGTTTTGGGTGCAATTGTAAATGGGATCGACTCCTTAATTTCTCTTTCTTCTGTCTTGTTGTTGGTGTATAGGAATGCCACTGATTTCTGTGCATCGATTTTATATCCTGCCACTTTACTGAATTCCTGTATGAGTTCTAGCAGTTTTGGGGTGGAGTCTTCTGGGTTTTCCACATAAAGTATCATATCATCTGCAAAGAGTGAGAGTTTGACTTCTTCTTTGCCGAAAAGAGTCCAAATCATTTTTTGAAAAAGAGGTCCCCTTTCACTTCCAGAGGCGCTGAGCTGTCCGAAAGCATGGAGAGCTGCCTGTGGCTGTCCTAAGGGTCTTCGGGCCCTTCAGGGAAGAAGCGATCTTAACCTCACAAACCTCAGAGAGAGGTGCAGAACAGCGGCAAAGGAGCAGCCTGTGGGTAAGAGATCCCTTGGTTGGAAATCCCTCTGATAGAAGTTTGAGATCTATATGCATGGATTGGTTGGGAGCTTGACATTCAGGGAGGCAGTGGATTGCTTTTGGAGAAGGGAATTCAATTAATAAGACAGTTTGGGAGGCGCACCTGGGTGGCTCAGTCACTTAAGAGTCTGCCTTCAGCTCAGGTCATGATCTCTGGGTCCTGGGATTGAGCCCTGCATCCGGCTCCTTGTTCAGCAGGGAGTCTGCTTCTCTCTCTCGCTCTGCCTCTCCCCCCACTCGTTCTCTCTCTCTCTCTCTCGCTCCTGCTCTCTGTCTCAAATAGATAAATACAATCTTAAAAAATAATAATAAATAAATAAACAAATGAATAAATAAATAAAAGGACCGTACGAGAGAGGCCCAATTACTCAGCAGGTAGCGATGCCTGTCCAGTGGATATAGTAAATGTTCCCTTATCACTGACTGAACAGTTCAGGCCAGGAGCCGTATCTGAATCAGCTGTGAGGCCCAGTACCCACCACAGGCCTGGTACAGTGACTTCAGGCAGACATCTCCCTCCTCACCTCTTTTTTCCAGGCTGTAAAATCGAGGGCTGAACATGCTGGTCTCCAAGTGCCTTCTGATGTCAGCTCTCCTAGTCCTCCACAGAGGAAGGTGCAGCCTGGGTTTTCTTTTATTTGTCCTGCTGCCAAAGGCCTGCTTTCTCTCCCAGCACACTCACAGGTCAAACAGGAAAGAAGGTGGAGAGAAAAGCACAGATTGGCCCCTTCCTCCCTGGAGACTTCCCCAGGATCAGGGCCCAGGGAGGAAGAGGCAGGACCCCACTTCAGAGCGAGGCTCGCTTGATGCTCTTTGGCTGGAACTTCTCACCAGCAGGATGACATGGGGGCTGTGGTCATCATGGAAGAGGAAAGGAGGCAGATGGAGCCCATCCTGGGACAGGGTGGTCACACAAATCAGCAAGCAGCTGAGATAACAAGGACCTATTAAAGAAATGAGGTATGTCAGAGGACACAGGACCAGCCATCCCGTAAGTGGGAAAAATCGGGGAGGGTAGCAGACTCCAGGTTCAAAGATAAGTTTTCTGGAAAGGTGGGCGAGGACAGGAATGATAAGTCAAAATGGTGAGCTCAGGGCCCCCATACCAAATGAAAATACTTGGAAGCACATGGCAAAAGAATGTGGGGATAAGGGATGTCACCCAGTGGTGGCAGGTCACGAACATGTGTCGACAGTGGCAGAGAAGAACAGAAGGGGGTGTGCAGGTGGGCAGATTCGAGGGCTGAAGAGAAACAGGGTGGCAGAACCGAGATCTCTGATTTCTCCCGCAGAGAGTTCCTGTGAAGATGAAGTCATGAAATTCCAGACATAATTTAAGGTCACAACCATGATTTATACTCTGACTGGTGCTTTATGCTTTGCAGCCTATTTTATTTTATCTTTATAGTTGCTTTGGGAAATCAGAAGGGCAGGTATCATCAACCTCATTTACTGATGATGGAATGAGGTCCTGAAATGATTAAGGGTCTCGCCAAGGTCACAGAGCAGCTAGGGACCCTGGGCAGCAGAGTGCTTCACTGATCATCAGAACACCCTCAGCTTCTGCTCCTAGATTGACCCACTAATTTGCTGCTTTTAAAAAATTGCCTCATTTTTGATATACTGACATAAGTATATTCATGAGACTTACCATTCCTTACTACCATAATTTCTTTTTTTAAAGGTTTTATTTATTTATTTGAGAGACAGAGCATGAGCCAGGGGGGAAGGGCTGAGGACATGGGGCTCGATCCTGGGACCACAAGACCGTGACCTGAGCTGAAGGCAGACACTTTACCCACTGAACCAGCCAGGTGTCCCTACCATAATTTCTTACATAATTAAAATTTGTGTTCAACATTTATATGAATAAAAACAGACTCTTGCAAAGCATTTTGAGAGAGGCCATGATACTACTCTAATTATAAGAAGAAGAGTTTGGAAAATGTCCTGCGCAATTGAAAACCAGTAGTGAAAATGAAAATTTAGTTCTTTTCCCCCGCTTCCTGGAAAAGAGTCAACACATCGTTATGTTCTGGGAAAACTATTTTAATTCCAACCTATCTTCAGTGTTTCCTCTTGTAAGGCCTTATGAGAACAATGCTGTCCTGGAATCACAGAGATCCCTAGTTTGTTTTTAATTAGAGTGAAGTTTCTATTTATGCTCCTGAAGGAAGACTGCTGGCTGGATTTGCATCAGAAAATGAGCCTTGGTATTCAGTGTGAGAAAGAGCTCGGAGAGTGGCTTCTACCACCACCCAACTCAGCAGCAGCAGAGGAAGGGGAGAGTGAGGGCCAACAGCTGAGCCTTGGGAGCTCAGGAGGGAGGCTGCCAGCAAGAGAGGGTGAAGGACAGTACCCATTCGGCCCAAAGTGTTGTTGTCCACAAAGCTCTTGACAGTAGGGACAGGCTAGGTGGCATTGACCATGCAACGATGATCCAGCCCACAGAGCCAAAGTCATTTCCAAAGGAGAGGCACAGACAATGAGGAATGTGTTTAGAGAGGGCTTGCATTGGAGGGGTTTGGGAACTGTCCACACTCCTCAGGAGTGGCTTGGACAGGTTTCCTAAAGATAGAGGAGAAAAGCAGGAGAGAGATCCCAGGGTAGAGATGGGGAGGCGGGAATGCTGAGGGTGTGCAGGCCAGGCCTGCTGGCCAGGGTCAACCCTAAAAGCAGGGAACAAACATTTAGGAAGAGCATTTGGAATATGTTGTGGGAAGTCTAGGGAGGTAGTGTGACCCTCAGAGGAGCACTGAATCAGGAAAACTAAGTGTTCATCCCACTCTGTCGCCACTGGCCATGTGCTCCTGGTCAAATCATTCTCTCTCTCTCTCTCTCTCTCTCTCTCTCCCCACCTCGGTCTTATTATTTGTATAACAAGGAGGTTGAGATCATCACAGTGGCTAATATGTCTTAAGTTGTCACAGTGAGCCAGGCCTTGCCCTAACATGTATTATTAACTCAATCCTCCAATGGCCCTGTGAATTAGGACCTGGGATTAGACCCATTTTACAGGTGAGACCATTAAGTAACTTCTCTGGGGATGCACAGCTAATCAAGGAGAGGAGCTGGAATATGCAATCCGGCATTGTGACCCAGCGAATGCGTTCTTCTCCACCACTCTGTGCAACCTCTTCAAAGCCCTCTTGAATCAGCATAAAACTTAAGTGAGAAGTTTATGAGCTGCCATGTCCCCGAGCAAAAACAGGACACATCACACTTTTTCCCAAAATGACAAAGCCATGTCTCCCTCCTCACTGCAGCCTGGACTCAGCTGAGACTCCTGTTCCCTCCAGAAACCATCACCATCACCCCCCAGGAGAAACCATCACCATCACCGGCCTGCCTCCGGGCTGGGGGATGGGGAGGCAGGGAGTGGGGACATTTGGGGACTGCTGCTTCAGCCCCCATAGAATTTCTGTTTCCACAGTGACTGCTTATGCCATGCTTGGTTGCTGTCCTTTTCCAGATTGTGTGCTCCAATCAGTCAGACTGATGTGAGGAGTAATAATCCAAAGTGATTATCAGTGTGAACAGAGGCAATAGTATTAAAAATAATGATTAGAAGAGCTGTCCAAGGAAGACGGGGTCACAGAACACAGAATTATAAAATACCGCGGTCAGGTTGCTTGGAGATCGTGCCTCCAACCCCGTTATGCCTCTGACAAAATTGAGCTCCAAGAGGCCAGTCCCTGGTCTGAGGTCACACAGCTCATAGACCCAGCACTCTGACTGGTACCCACATTTCCTGAGTCTATTATTTTTGAAGATCAGGCTAGAAAAGGCAGGCATCTTCTTTTCCAGTTTTTCGGGAGTAATTCTTGCATTCCCCGGACACACAGAGTTCCCAGGTAGGAGGTGTGAAAAGTCTAGAACCACTGTAAACGCTTCAGCCTATGGGGAATTAAAAGTCAAAATCCCCTGGCCTTGATCACTACACCTCCTTGGGTCCCATCCTGAGTCCAGAGCAGTTTTCAAGTTCTGGCCTTCACCCCTGGGAAAAGGCACCACCCCACACAGAGTCCTTAGATCTTCTCAGCTTCTGACCTATCAGGACACTCAAACTTCAGAAGGATGGTTTTCAGTGCATTTCTCAACATGGAAGATCCACCGCTTTGGGTTAGGCCCAGAGAAAACCTCCTTCACACATGGAAAGGCTGCATGTGCCCTGGCCCCGGGCAGCCATGTGACAAGCATATCTGTTCAAATCTCTGAGCCCTACTTCAGCAACTGTACAATAAATGGACTGAAAATGCATACCACCTCTGCAGCTCCTGGGTAGTGTCCCCGAACTCACCTTGGCCTCCTGGTTGTGCAATGCCATGTTGAGGAACCCCATCTCACTGATAAGCCAGGTTCAGCTGCCTCTGACAGCCCAGGAGGCACCAGCCTCAGGTGAAGGCCTAGAAAGGCCCAAACCCTGAAAAGCACAGAGCATAGACTGAAATGTAAATCACTTCTCTGTGGGTTCCTCCAGTCTCCCTATTCATATTTGGCCACCTCTTGGCAGGTGCTTACTCTGCTTACTGGTTTATCCACGTCACTCTGAGTGCATTCATTGAAGCTGAGGGGGGAAAAGAAATCACCAAAAAAAGCATATACAGACCAAACTGTCTGGTCACAGCTCCTCAAGCTAATTCTAAATGTCTCAGTGACAAGGGAGCATACCCCCACAGCTGGCCCAGGATAAACATGCCCTATTTCAGTCCTGCTTCAGCCCTGGGCTCTGTTTTCATCAGCACACGTGACATTCTTATCCTCAGCTTCCGTCTTTTTTTAATTTATTTTCCCTTGTATTTTCAAACCCCAGTCTCTTTTCAAAATAACGGAAATCCTTGAACTGACATTGCACCCCTCCTCCCCATTCCACCTCCTGGGAAGCTGCCCTGGGATGTCTGTTAGTTTGTGTCATCAGTCATGAAGCTCACCCTTGTGTGGGACCCTCAGAAACCCTTACCCATTACAATGTCTCTCTACACCTCCCTCACTTCCCTCTCACACCCAGATGCTGGTAGCTTTCAGAAAGCATAGTATGGTCAGTCCTGTCTTGAATGAGCTGGCTGCAGGTCAGCCCATACTGCTTCCCTAGATAATTAAGTCATTCTTTTCAACTCATGTGCAGATTGCACTCACAATGAAACACAACCTGCTTTGTCTGAGAGAGCTTTTCTTGCAGAGATGCTGCCTGTCTGGCGGCTCAGCGTCCTCCCTGAGAGCGTCTTGGGCACACGGCCTCCTCCTCTGCCCCATCTTCAGTCTTGAGTGCTTCCCCATCACAGCACACCAGCTATGCTTTATAGAAAATAAATACCCTTTAAGTCATTTTCCTAGCTGGGCACAAAGGGGAAGAGAGGACAGAGAGCCAAGGAGCAAGGGTTGGTCAGCAATGTGCTTTTTGAAAGACATAAGAGCAAATTCTCATCTGCATGGCTCAACATTTCTTCCAGAATAAGACTCTGACAGCTGAAGGGAACTAGGAAGAATGATTTTTGCCTCAGAGCAAGACTTTACTGTGATCATGTCAGACAGCGGGCCTCCCCTTCCTGAAGATTCTTTAAGGAAGGAGTCCTCAGTTTTCCTTGGCCTTACATAGCAGGCTTTCACGATTCTGGTTTGCAGGAAGCAGTTTCTTAATGCTTGCTCACTCCCTGTAAATCAGCACGGCTCACGAGGTCTCCCATCTGCCTCTGATCTCCGTAACTCTCCACCGCTCTCATTCTCATGCCACCGCTCTCCACATCCCCATCAGCTTCATCCGGCAGGCCTGAGGACCTCAGACTCCCAGGAGAGAAGCCGGCCAGACCTGGGGCGGGAGGGAAGATGGGAGCAGAAGCAAACCAAAGGTCCATGCCCCACTGAAGGAGGAGCCTTACTCGGGGGTGTGAGTGGGAATGTGGGCCCAGGAGGGGTCGACCTTTGGGACCTTTAAAAAGAAGCCACAAATCTGGATTTTTATATGAAATCTCCACACATAAGTTCATGGGTTGAAGGCAGCCTGAGTACCTCCCACATTCAATGTCTTCTCCAGACAGTGAGCTCCAGGATGCAGGGCTCCCAACTCTGCATTCTTCCCCAAAGTGCTTTCGAATGAATTCCTGAGCAGATGAGTCTCTAGTTCCTAACAGATCCAGGAATGGCCCCCTTGAGCCCCATCCTTTCAGCTGACTTTCCCCCAGAGGGCAGCCCTGAACATCCTTCAATGGTCACAAACCAGAGTCCCTGAATCAAAACCCACAGAGGCTATCATGAAGGTCTTTAAACTACTAATAGCACACAGGTGCTGGGCATTAAATGGAGGACACTTTTTTTTTTTACTTGAACTTTTCCCAAGACACCACGAGGTCCAGAAATTGATTAATTGATCATTCTGGCTAAGGTGCATGTTCTAAACACACACAATCACCTTTAAAGGATTGACCTTTAAGTAAACATGGCCTACAATCCAGGATCCAAACAGAAGGCTTCCTCTGTGCTCACGGTTCTACTGGCATCTCACGTGGAAAAGTACATGTAGTTGATGAATAAATAAAGTTTTTTGGAAAACACAGAAACAACAACACAACATGACAGACCCCAGGCAAGGGAAAGGGACAGATTGGGGAAAGTTTGGAAGGAAACCTGAGGTTAGCCAACATCCCTAGTCACGTAGTGGAGTAATCTTTAACTGCAAATAAAAGCCCTAGCAAACTGCTCCCAGTGCCTACCCCTGCTGATGCCCCAAAGCATGTTCCCCATGTGGGGGAGCCCCCAGGAATGTGGGCATGTGTTGAAGTTAAACAGCCGCATGTACGCGCAACAGTTCAGAGCTCAGTGTCAGAAGTTCACAGCTATTAAGTAAACAGCACACTTTCGGACTGTCCTCTTGATGATTTTTCAGGTTCCAAGGGAACCCCAGATCCAGGTGAAATTCCGACACCGTGCCCAGGGGCTGAGGGCCTGCAGAAAAGGAGAAGGGCCGGGCTCCAGCAGAGGGGCTGCTACAGGGCAGGAAGGGCCATGTGGGGAAAGCAGATCTTGCTTGGGGGCTTCAAGTGGAGGGAGTACTCCTGAGCGGGGAAGAGCTTCCAGACCAAGGGCTGCCAGAGGCCTGGGTGAAGCCAGCGCTGTGCTGGTGGGGAGGGGTGGATTCTGCTCTTTGAGGCCCCTGCTGCAGGGGTCAGCCCTCACACCTCCACTGGACTGCACTGGAGCTGGCTCCTGGTGGCCCTCACTGGGCTTGTGATTAAAGCAGAGTGTTCGGCCTTCCTAAGTCCGGAACCACAGGGATGAAATGATCAGAAAAAGGCACTAAGTCGGGAGTCTGAAGAGATACATTCTGCTCTGAAATTTGCCTCTAATTAGCTTTAGACTAGATGTATGTAATTCCATACATCTGAAAAAAAGGGGGGAGTCAATCTGGATGATCTTTCAGCTCTCAATTTTAAAAATTTTCCCTATAGGCTTTTTCTGCAGCCTCCCTACTCACGATTAGTTTTCCCACCCTGAGAAATGCACACCACATGTACACATGCACAGAGCACATGACCTACAGCACACACACACATCATACACATGCACACACACACATGCACACGCACACACACTCACACTCTCACACACACATACACGCACACACACCACACAAGCACACTCCTGGATCAGGAGGCCAGGGCAGGTGGGAAGGATGCAGGCTCCGTGGAGACAGTAGGGAACCATGACGGTGAGGTCCGTGGAGCAGAAGCTGCATGTCCCCAAGGCATTCCCTCCCATCCCCAGATTGTAAAAGCAGAACAGCTGAAAAGCCAGACAAAGCGTTCCCCAGAGCCAGAGCTCGGGGGCTGGCTGGCAATGTGTACTCAGCTCCCTGTTGTCCTGGCAGACTCAGCTCCAAGAGTGCACTCTCCCATCAGAGACCTTCTACCCTTCTACTCTGAGCTGGAATAAGAGGAACAGCAAAGGCTCTGGAAACATAGGCCTCCGAGTGGCACTAGGAATGGCAGATTCATGCCACTTGTCTGTCTGTCCCTTCCACTCTCCCCTGAGCTGCCCCTGAGACAGGTGCAATGTTTGAGGAAATAGGCTCAGAGTGGCTGAAGAACTTCCCCACTAGAGATCAGTGATGCATCTGACCCGATCACACGGGCCCAGGTTTGCAGTTGGATCATATTTCCCATCAACATCCTACCAGCTTCTACACCTGAGTATCACCTTTGTACACTTAGAAGAAAAATATGTCTCTATTACTCTACGTATGTGTGTATCAATCACTTACGCATCTATAATTTCATAGGTATTTTTAAAGACAAGAATAAAGGTGGTTCTTTTAAAATTGTTTTAAAGAAAACACGAGGTTTAAAAATATGTATTAGGTAAATAATAGCCAGGTGGGACAAAAATATGGCAAAAACCAAGAGATTGGAGACGTAAATCTCATACTGGGAGGCCTTCCCTGGCCCACCAGAACAGCCCTGACAACTGGGGCCTGTTTCATCACACAGAGCTGAGTTTGTGCCCAGTAGCACCCCTGCCCTTAAACTGGGTGTGTCTCCACAGGAGTTAGGGCCCAAATCTGATCCTCCTCATGCTGGGTCTTCAAAAGCTCAAAGCCAGGAAAGGGCCACGGACACCCTCCTCTTGTCTGCACTCAACCTCCTCTGTTATGCCACCCGGCCCGCCACCTGCCCTCCAGTCTCTATGTCTCACACTCCTGCTTGACCAGAGCCCCTTCTTGTCCCACTTTCCAGTTACACAGTCAAACTGTGGGAGCAGAGGCAGTTCCTGCTGCCTTAGCCTCTGGCCCACAGCAAAGGTCAAGGAACTTACAGTTAAAACCAATCACACTTGCCAAGGCACCAACAGAAGCACAGGCTTGTGGAAAATAGCATAAACGAATTTTACGGAGGAGGGCTGGGCTTGGGATTATACAAGAGGCCAAGAGTCTGGACGGTTTTCATCAGGAGCTGCGTCCTGGAGGTAGCCAGTCATAAACAGTGGTTTAAAGCAGAGGAGGAATGTGTTAGGGTGGGCCCGAGGAATGCGTCAGGCCAGAGCAGGAGCGTGAGGGATGGGGCACAGCCAGCAATGCAGGAGCAGAAGCCAGTGCCAACGAGAGGAGACAGGTAGACAAAATGCACACAGCAGGGTCATTGTACCTAAGGCCAATGGTTCTGTCTGAGCCAGAATCACTTACTGCCCTTTTAAAGTTATAGATTCCCCAGTGCCACCCAGACCAATTGATCCAGAATTTCTGGACAGGCATCAGCACGTTTTTGTTTGTTTATCTGTTAACTCCTCTGATGACTGAATGTGCAGCCAGAGTTAAGACCGTTGAGTTGTTGAGAATAAGATTCTGGGTATATAACTAACGGGGGAGAACCAAGCAGATGTGATCCCTGCCTTCACAGCCCCACAGAGCCTAGAAGAGATAAACATTAAAGGCAAAATAAACACCTAATTACAAACTGTGGTTTGGGCTGCACAAGAAAAGGATAGGGTGTGTGTGTGTGTGTGTGTGTGTGTCACAGTGAATGCCGCATCTCTCCAATTTCTGGGAGAAGGTATGTAACAGCAATAAACACTGTAGAACTCAGTTACATGAAATCGGCTATGTAAATTGTGACCAATACTCCCATTTGTTGTGCAACAAAATAAACACTGCAAAATTTAATCAAGGCTTTAAAAATAAATAAATAAATAAATAAAATGGGACAGAAACCATAAAGTGGATGCAAGGATTGTTCAAAGAGCGTCTCTGTGAAAGATGAAAGCATCAGCTAATTCAGCCTGGAGAAGGGGAGGCAGGGAGGGAAGAGGGGATGGAAAGTCCACACACTTCTCAAGTTTTCTTATGATCAGTGAGAAACCTGAGTTTCAGCTTCCTCAAGAACTGCACAGCACTTAGAAGAGGATGGTTTTAGGTTATCGTAGCCTGAAGTTGTACTGGTATATACCCTATAATGTTGGGATTGAAAATGGTGTTTTGGGGAAGAAGGCTGTTAGGGGAAGAAACGGGTGTTTAGGGAGACAGAATGGGAACTAATGCATAGAAATTTCAATAAGGCATCTTAGCTGATGATACCATAGGTAGAATTTGTTTATTTAAAAAATAGGCTTTTTAAAAATTTTATTATGTTATGTTAGTCACCAAACAGTACATCATTAGTTTTTGATGTAGTGATCCATGATTCATTGTTTTCATATAACACCCAGTGCTCCATGCAGTACGTGCCCTCCTTAATACCCATCATTGGGCTAACCCATCCCCCCACCCCCTTCCCCTCTAAAACCCTCATTTGTTTCTCAGATCCATAGTCTCTCATGGTTCATCTCTCCCTCCGATTTCCCCCCCTTCCTTTTTCCCTTCCTTCTCCTAATGTCCTCCCTCCTATTCCTTATGTTCCACAAATAAGTGAAACCATATGGTAATTGACTTTCTCTATTTGATTTATTTCACTTAACATCATCTCCTCCAGTCCCATCCATGTTGATGTAAATGGTGGGTATTCATCCTTCCTGATGGCTGAGTAATATTCCATTGTATATATGGACCACATCTTCTTTATCCATTCATCTGTTGAAGGGCATCTTGGCTCTTTCTACACTTTAGCTATCGTGGACATTGCTGCTATGAACATTGGGATGCATATGGACATTCTTTTCACTACATCTGTGTCTTTGGGGAAATATCTATGCTGCCCAGAGCAATCTATACCTTCAACATCATCCCAATCAAAATTTCAATGACATTTTTCAAAGTGTTGGAACAAACAATAATAAAATTTTTTATGGAATCAGAAAGGACCCCAAATCACCAAGGAAATGTTGAAAAAGAAAAACAAAGCTGGGGCCATCACGTTGCCTGATTTCAAGCTATATTACAAAGCAGTGATCACCAAGAAAGCATGGCACTGGCGCAAAAACAGACATATAGACCAAAGGAACAGAATAGAGAACTCAGATATGGACCCTCAACTCTATGGCCAACTAATCTTCAACAAAGCAGGAATAAATATGCAATGGAAAAAAGACAATTTCTTCAATAAAGGTGCTGGGAAAATTGGACAGAAGAATGAACCTCAACCATTCTATAACACCATACACAAACATAAACTCAAAATGGATGAAAGACCTCAATGTGAGACAGGAATCCATCAAAATCCTAGAGGAGAACATAGGCAGTAACCTCTTTGACATCGGCCACAGCAACTTCTTTCAAGATACATCTCCAAAGGCAAGTGAAACAAAAGCAAAAATGAACTTTTGGGACTTCATCAAGATAAAAAGCTTCTGCACAGCAAAGGAAACCGTCAACAAAACAAAGAGGCATTCCACGGAATGGGAGAAGATATTTGCAAATGACACTATAGACAAAGGGCTGGTATCCAAGATCTATAAAGAACTTCTCAAACTCAACACCCAAAAAACAATAATCAAGTCAAAAAATGGGCAGAAGACATGAATAGACACGTCTCCAAAGACATACAAATGGCTAACAGACACATGAAAAAATGTCCATCATCATTAGCTATCAGGGAAATTCAAATCAAAACCACACTGAGATACCAACTTACAGCAGTTAGAATGGCAAAAACTGACAAGGCAAGAAACAATAAATGTTGGAGAGGTTGTGGAGAGAGGGGAACCCTCTTACACTGTTGGTGGGAATGCAAGTTGGTACAGCCAGTTTGGAAAACAGCATGGAGTTCCTCTAAAAAAAAATTTTTTTTTTAAATAGGCTTTTTAAAAGTACCTATCCAAAATAAATACATAAAATATACAATTTAAAAAAAAAATAAATAAATGTACCTGTCCAAGGTACTTAATTTCTTTGAGCCTCAGTTTCCTTAGCTACATAATGGAGACAGTATTCCTAGCAACCCTGTCCCCATGGAAATTTTGTGAAGCTGTGTTGAATGCTTGCTGGCTGCCAAGTGCTGTGCTAACACCCCTGTGCCTTATTAGGAGAGGAGCCACCATCCATCAAGTGTCGACTGTGGACCAGTTGCCATGTTTCGTGGCTTCATCTGTTTCAATTCTCCCAATAAACTCAGCACCTTGGGCTAGATATGATTGTCTTCATTTTCAGATGAGGAAAACTGAAGCTCGGGAAACTCTTTTCCAAGACCAAGTGCTAAGAAAGCAGTGGAGTGGAAATTTAAACCAAGTTAGTCAGACCCTCTAGCCCAGGGACTCTTCTAAGAATAATGTGGGAGGATGTGGTAGAATGGCAGGGATGGGGGAGAGGGAAGACCAGAGAAAGATGAAGGAGACAGAGAAGGAAGAGAAATAGAAGGAGAAGGGGGGAGAGTGAGAGAGCCAGCAGATGGAAAAGAGAAAGATCTCAGGGCCAGGGGTGGGGGGAAGGGAGAAAGAGAAGGAGGGAGGGGGAAGGTTGGTTGTAGGTGGTGGGCAGAGCCTGCTATTCTTCCCCGTTTCACTGGGCTTTAGTGGATGACCCCCTCTGTCTGCTGATGCAGCTGCTTTTACAGTTCAGGGTGTTCTACTCAGTTTCCTGAAGCCACAGCACCCCCCCCCCCACACACACACACCCCTCCTTGTTCTTCTTTTCCCAGCCTTTCCCAGGTCCCAAGGTTTGAGTGAAGCCTGGGCTCCGGATGCCTCTGGTTTGTGCAGACAATTGCTTAACTGCCATTTAAGAGAATTGATGCAACTGACCTTTAAACACACGTTGGTTACACTGACATCTGAAAAGAGAAAATAAACTTCCTTCCATGAGTGGGAAATTCTTCTCACAACAATTACTCCAAGAAGGAAGCACAGGAAGGTGAGCCTCAGCCAAGGAACCTGATCAGTTCTACAGATTGTCTTCCTCTAGACGCTGATCAGACTGTTGGGGTAATTCCCAAGGGTCCTTAGGGCTCCCCAGCCTTGAGTAAATCTTCCCTTTCAGAAGAAAAAGGAGTCAGAAATTCCTAAATCATTTGCCCTTTCAGAAGTTTCTGAGCAGTCCCAAAGTATCAGCTCCTGCTCCCTGGGCTGGCCCCTGGAGGCAGGTGGCACATGATCCCTTCTTCCATGGGCTGTGTTGGAATTAATTATGGACTGACAGTGTTGAAATTAATTATGGATTTTCAGTTCTCAACCAACCATGCTCCCCTGTGGCCCATACCCATGGAAGACCCATCTCAACCCCCCACCCTAGTGAGCCACTGCCCATGTTTACCAGCTACCATGGGTCAAATAGACCAAAAATAGGGTCAGACCACACTGCTGTTCCACTTCTGAGGAAATTCTCTTTGTGCATCATAACATGCCCAGTAACTCTGATGACTCAGGTCTCAGGTCAAATGTTACCTTCCCAGGGGGCCCCTCCCAGCAACCTTCCCTAAGTTGACCTCATTCTTTTTCCCAGGCTCTCTGTGGCATGCAGCCCTGCTTTATTTTCTAAGAGCTTATTTCTTCAACCCAGGCCACCATATGATAGACTCCTGGTACTATCAGCTCTGTAGGTCTCTACCAGAACCCTGTGCACAGAGCAGAGGAGGGCTCCTAGAGGACTTGAAAAGATGTTCTCATGCCACACCAAGGAATGACCCAGAGGTCAGCATCAGAGTCTGGAGTGCCCCAGAGCCCCTCTTGTCTCTTCCACAGCCCTGTTCCTGACCCCAAAAGGTCCTTCTTCTTCCTCTTCCCCCTTCTTGTCAGAATGGAAAGCACCAAGCCCTTAGAGCCATCACTTCTGGTTGTAAACCCCACTGCTGCTTTCTGGTTATGAGCTTTTCTGTCACTACACAACTGCAACTGGAAACACATGGACAAAAACAGGACTATTTCGAAGATTAAATGAAATAACTCTATGGTAAGCCTGCAATATATTAAGCGTTCAATTAATATTCATTGCCTTGTATTCTTTGTTTTTCTCCACTCCTTTTTTTCCTTCCTATCACTGCATTCCCTGCCTTTCTCTCAACCTTTACTCTCTACTCATAAAGATTCTAACAGAGTTATCAGTAGGACTTACGTTCTTGAAATGCACTGACTTAGATAGGCATGAATGTTAGGGCAGTTATCTCTTCAGGGCCGGGGGGGGGGAGGGGAGTGGAGAAAAAGAGTGTTTTGAGAAATGTCAATGGCAAGACCCAGGAGGAACCCAAAGAGTGGGGTTGGAGGGGGAGGAGATTCGCCCAGCAGTGATAGTTGGCAACATGCTCAGACCAGGACTGAGCCAGTGCGTTTTTTGAGACCCTAGCCTACTTATCCTGGAGACCACTGTGTTAGCACAGTTGGGCAGGTAGATTTGAAAATATTGATGGCATCAGATATGAGGTGGAAGAAAGAATCCCAGGTTGGGAAGAAACAACCTTGTTTGCAACCCCACCCCTGCCCTCCCAGCTCTGCTCTTAGCCAGCCTCAGGGCCTGGGAAAAGTCCATTCACCTTCTGGGACCTCAGCCTGCCCTCTGACAATTGAAGTGAGACAGGAAGGTCTCACAGCTGTCTTCTAGATCAAACATGCCATAGCTAAACCAGACCAAAAGGTTTTCTGTAGCCATCCTTGAAAATAGAATGAGGGGGTGCCTGGGTGGCTCAGTCAGTTAAGTGTCTGCCTTCAGCTCAGGTCATCGTCTCAGGGTCCTGGGATTGAGCTTCTTGTTGGGCTCCCTGCTCAGCAGGGAGTCTGCTTTTCCCTCTGCCCCTCCCCCCACTCATGCTCTCTCGCTTACTCTCTCAAATAAATAAATAAAATCTTTGAAAGAAAAAAGAAAAAGAAAAGAGAGTGAGGGCAGAGAGCAGCAGAAGCTTAGAGCAGCACTATTTACTGGTCTTTTGGTTTGGTTTGGTTTGGTTTGGTTTGGTTCCTGACAATCTCACTCATGTGCAGCACAGATTCTGTTCAGCCTGGCTCTGGGTTCCCTGCCCAGTGTTGGTGGACTGGGACTAATTTGCACAGCTCTCTGAATTTCCTCCATCCAGCTTTGCTGGGCTCTCACCTCCTCTCCAGTGGAAGCTCTTCTCAGGCACATAAGAGCTGAGATCTCTCAGAGAGCTGCCTGCAGACGAACTGGCCTCTCTTCTGCTATATTCATCTAAAGCCACGGCAACACTCTCTGGGCCAAAACCACTCACTAATTAATACATTTCACATGGTGAATGGAGCGCTGGCACCACCACAAGCTTGGGGCTGCTCCCAAAGCCACGGGCCTTGCTCAGTGCCCAGAAAGAGCCCTGCCTGGAGACAGTCCGTGCCAGCGCCTCACCCTTCTCATCTGAACCCGGAAACGTGTCGCCTGCCAGCACCCGCCAATTCCCAGCTGTGTCATTCTCTCCTTCACCTGCTCCCATTTCCACAGAAGCAGAGGTCACAGTCCTGAGGCACCTGATCTATTTTTCATTCTCCCCTTCTCTAGGCAGAATGATGGATCAACTCTGGAAAACACATTAGGGAAGGGCTGGGCCATCTTGCATTTCCGTCAGGCCTGTCCAGGTGACTTTGAGTCAAGCTGCTGAGAGCCATTTGGCTGTGGGACCATCTCTGTGGGACACCATGTTTACTTGGGCCGCTGACCCTGGCCTTAGAGGAAAAGATGAAGGATTAGTAACACTCTGCGCCTAAACCCCTTCCCCTCGTCCATCCCTGCTGAGGACTTTTTGAAGTCTCTTTAATTTATATTATAGTCTGTTGAGAAGCACCCAGTGCCCTGATGAACTAACCCACTCTACCCTGCACTCTAGGTAGGATCCTTCCTTACCTGTCTGCCAGGCCAGCCTATAGGCACAGGACTCCAAACTTCCCAGTGAGTTCCCAAATTGCTAGGAAGCCAAGAAAGAGGAGGCCAGAATGATGGCTCTGTTTATACACAGTGTTGGGCTTCCCCCATAGGGGACATTATCCATAGGGAAGGGCTTTTGGTTTTGACCTCACAGTGGTTGGTGATTATGTTTGCAGGCTGTTGAGGTTTCCTATCAACTCTTCGGTGAAGGCTCCAGATTTACAAGGATGGAAGATGAAATTTTCAGCTTCTGTAATAAGGATCAGACCATCATATTCACCCATCCGAGTCTTACATGCAGAGTAATTACTTCTCCTTCCACATCTCACTCTTCTGACACCCTACAACTATGATTATCAATGGTCTACTTATTTTCAATGACTCAGTCAAAGCCTCCCCTTCTCCATGAACCATTTAGACTCCTACGGATCTTTGCAATGTCTTCTTTATTTTCTATTTCCTTGCATCATCCTTCAAAAGATTGTTACCATAATTATCACTTAACTCTTGTGCTTTTTAATCTCTTCATCTGCTCTACTGAATGTCCAGCTCTTTTTGCACACACCATGTCTTGGGTGTCTTTCCATTCCCCAAACTGTCTACAAGAAAAGCTGGCCACATCCTAAACTATTATTAAATATTCCCTGGCTATGCCAAGAGAGAAATATTGGCTTGCTTGATATGTTTCTTCAGGTAAAATAATAAACTGACTTTCTGCTTCAAATGGGGTATATTAATCTCAGATGGGGAGCCAAATGAGGTGTGAAACACTGCTGGGTGAATAACCCAGAGCTAGGAAGATACCCAGATACTACCTGGGAAAATCTTGACCAAGCCAACCAGGTATTTCCAGGACCTTCTTTGTGGTAGCAGTGTCAGCTCCATGGACTGGAGCCTTCCTTTCAGAGTGATGCTGACATGCCAAGGACATTAATGGTCCTATCTCAACTGACTCATTTGCTGGGAGCAATAGGTTCATATGACAACTCTTAGGTTGACCCACATTGTGTGTCCATCAAAAAAAATTACTATATCATGTGTTCCAACTAAAGAGCACTAAAAATTAGTTTTTTGTTTTCTTGGCATCATCCATTGACCTACACCTGATTTTTACTGTAATATGTTTATAAGTTTTAAAAACGACTACAAAGTATAATAGAGAAAATGAGAGAGACATTTTAGGATGTATCAAAATATGAATATGTTCACCTAATATCCAACCTCCTTAGCCTGGGCTATAAACAAATGGCCTCTCTATCTCTAAAATACTTTATTTTGTGCTCAAAGTGACCCATTAAATTCTGCTAATTATATCAGAATTTCAGGGTCTCAGTTTCTTTATCAACAGAATACAGAGTTGGACTAGACATTATCTAAGATCACCTCCAATCCCACCATGTTTCCATGAAAGGTTCCTACTTACACTTGATAAACTCCCTTGGAAAAGAAAACTCTATATAAGGATTTCCTTGGGGATAGGGTCCATATCACAAGAGGAAAACAAAAAGAGAAGAGGTGTCATCAAGTCAATTCCATAGGCTCTAGCAACCATTGGGGAGGTAGGGAAGAGAGGTGGAAAGGAGAGTAAACTTATGTTCTGTGTCAGCACAATTGTGAAATAGGCAAAATTGGCCTAGAGCCCTGCCCACACAACTTGAATTCCCCTACCATCAAGATTCACTTTCCTCCACACTGGAATAGACCAATGCTTGGAAAAAGATGACCAAGGTGAAGGTAGGAAGAATGGTAGAGATTGCTGAGGAAGGGCTCCCACACTCAATCTTAACATCGTGGACCTTCAAGCATCTGAATAGCACATGTTGGGGGAAAAGTCCAGGTTGATTATTGTCAAGAGTCAACAGCTAGAAAGAGTCTTTCTAAAGCTGGTTTGTGTCTCTAACCAACCTTATCCTTCAGGAGCGGGTGTCATGATACAGAGGGCAGTGTGGTCTGATAGTACTTCATACCTGACTTAGACCTGAACTGTAAGCCACAATCTGCTGTGAATTCAAATTTTAAGGTCATTTCCCCTTTATGGACCTCAGAATTATATCTTGATCTTCAAGATCTCCCAAGTCTTATGCTTTACTTTGCCAGGGACATTATTGTCTATTCAGCCAGAACCATAGGGTGGAGCAGAAACAGAGACAATGCTGACTGCTCTCACGTCACTGCCAATCCCTGTGCCTCTGCTTAGTCACACAGCCTGTCAGACCTATTTCCTGGCAGCTCTTCCTCTTATTTTAAAACTTAGGGTAGAAAAGTCAGGGACAATGTGAGCCCTTCTGTGGGTGGTACCATTCACAGAGATCCCTATGACTTGTTTTCTGTTGTTGTTGTTGTTTTAAAGATTTTTTTTTATTTATTTGAGAGAGAGAGAGAAAGAGAGAGCGAGCACAAGTGGGTTGAGGGTCAGAGGGAGAAGCAGACACCCAGCTGAGTAGGGAGCCTGATGCGGGGCTCGATCCTGGGACTCCAGGATCATGACCTGAGCCAAAGGCAGACGCTTAATGACTGAACCACCCAGGTGCCTGATCCCTATGACTTGTGGTCACCTTTTCCCAGAAGGTCCCTGGAGGCAGGAATTCAGCAAGCAAGGGATCCCTGAAGGAAGTGGCCATTGTCTCTGCAGACCATTGTGGGGCCAGCTGGCTTTCCTGGAAATATTAACAAGAGGGGGTATGCATCACCTGAAATGTACAGCAGATGCAGTAAACTAAGTTCTCTTTGTACAGGTTTGGGTTTTCTAGAAGTGAAGCTTTCTCTCATCCGGTTCCTTATTGTGAAGTACCTAAGAAACTTGAAGAACCGTGTAAGTAAAGCAGAGGTAACTGAGGAACAAGCTGACCCCTATACCTGCATAAGTGAGCATAAACCCTGGCTTAGAAGCCAGAGCCCACACTGTGATTCCAGCCTTGAGCATTTCAGTAAAGAGAATAATAAATGGTCCTTCCATCTTACAAGAGAACAGAAAAAGAAACTGTGGCCTGAATCAATAGCAAAACAGAGCTATAATCTTCTGCTTGATGAAGTAATATGACTGAGATGCTAGACTCAAGTGACCAAGGGAATAGCTTTCCCAGGAGACAGGTCAACTCACACTTTTAGAAGTTGAGAGGTGTGCTGTTTTGATTGGGGTCAGGCAGTAGAGCAAGATGACTTCCATGGTGCTATTACTTAAAGGAAACAATTTCTAGTGGGAAATGTTTTGTTGAGTCCTGAAACCTCATCGAGACTTCTGATGGAGAAGGGTCCATTTTAAGTTTGCAATTATTGAAGGGTATTTAAACCTACAATCTGAAGACAGTGATTTCTTCAATAAAACTAACATAAGTTCAAGAGACAAGGGGCATGTAGATTGCCTTATATAGATAGGAAAGAATCGTCCTAAACTATAGCTACCAAAGCCACCTCACATGCAAAGAACTTGTTCGTTGTTCTAAGTATCAGGTTTTCTTGCCGATGCAATGGGTCCCACCTCTCTCAAGAGGCCTCCCTTGTATGAACTTATTTTTTTACTGATGGCTAAAATGGGAACAACTGTATAAAAAAAGCAGAATAAATATATTTTCTTCAGAGTGAGTTAAAACCTGAGGACACCTGGATTAGGCTGGAATATTCAGATATTCCTGCATTCCTGATAACAGAGGCTATCTGCATCTTGTTTATGCCTCTAAGAAGGAAGAAAAGAGAAAAGAGTGAGGTCTTTTGAGTTATGCAGAAGTGGATGAGGAGCTCTCCAGGGGGAAATATATGTCTGGCACTGTATCAGGTTCCTGATAGCCCCTCGTCCCTAAAAGAGCCCAACACAACTCTGCCTCCACTGTATGAGGATGATTTTGGTTTTGGGTGGGTCCTGCAGGTCCTAGAAGTGGAAGGGGTGTAGTGATCTGCTGATCCATGTCCCTTATTCTTTTATGTAGAATTTGAAGATTGGGAAAGTTATCTCATTTCCCTGGGATAACAGAGGCATGTGACAAAAGCAGACCTTGAACTCAGGTCTCTTGATTCCCAGTCCAGACCACAATATCCAGCCACAAATACTTTGCCTGAATATTCCATTTATCTCTGTGCCTCTCTTCTGGGGGATTCTTCACTCTTAGTCTCGATTCTCTAGGTGCCTGTGTCTTATGCCTTCTGGCCCCATTTTCAAATATATCTGACTAGACCAGAATGGACCCCTGACTCAAGGGTAGTCCATCCACGAACTGGAAAGAGACTTCTTTCCAGTTCACCCAGTTTCCACTGGGTGGCCTGAATCAAAGTTATATAATAGGTGGACCAATAAGAACCTTTGTATCAGGAATCCATGCTAGGAGCCACAGAAGGAAGGTAGTACTGGGCTGAGGACCTAAGCCAGGCAGTCCTGTAACATGGGGCAGAGGGCCTCCTGTGAGATGAACTAGCAGAGGAAGATTATCAAGAAACAACAGAAAATGAAGCAATTGGAAGGACAGCCAGGGGAAAGGATTGATTCTCTTCCCTGTTCTACCTGAGACCTGGTTGTATTTCTGATACCACAATGGTATCTTGGCATCTTTTCTTTTTCACATCACTGACTTCCCCTCTAGTCGTGGGGTAGGTCTTCCTTCTGACTGTTAGACTGTGGGCCCAGATATTATCACTTGCTTTCCCAGCCTATGTAGTTTGTAGGGTGTTGGCATTTTCAGCTTCTATAGCAAGAGATAGGCTTGGCTGTATGACATTCATACCAAAAATAGAAAGGAGGCCATGCAAAATGGCACATGTCTATCACAGTGTCCGCAGGTACACTGGGCACTTTGACACACAATTCCAAAATCCTCTACTTTGCCTCTTTCTGCAGCCATTGCTATACCAATCAGCAACGTGAAGGTTTTGAAAAGTTTTGTACAGGTACAATTGCCAAAATCCTCTACTTTGCCTCTTTCTCCAGCCATTGCTGTACCAATCAGCAACATGAAGGTTTTGAAAGGTTTTGTACAGGTACAATTGCCTCAGCCCTGTGCTTCATATCTCTCACATCCTACCTTGGCACTGTGTAGTGGGATGATGGTGAAACCTGCATCGCCATGGAGCATATACACACTGGAAGTGCAGGAAAGTTATTTCATGCTGGGCCACCTTTAACCAAAGAGGAATGGGAGGTGATAGCTACATTCTTCTCCACTTGGTCTTCTAAACTGATCCTTCCAAGACACATTGTACAAGGTTCTTCAGAATGTCCCAGCAGTACTAAGGCTCAGTAGCCTGTAGTGGTGGCCAACTCTTTAACAAATCTTTGAATTGCTTTCCAACCTTCCACACTTCATTTCTGCTGTCCCATTCTCCTGTTTCCTGGAATAATACTCCCAAAGAAACCACCTATAATCAAGTCCTTGTCTCACACTCAGTTCCCAGAGATTCCAGGCTAAGTTAACTGAGGAAATTGTGTTTTTGACCTTTGATCCTGATTAAGATAATTATATGTTCTTGAGAATGGTCACCTGGAGTCAACATGGATCTGATTCAGTATGTATGTGTTGCTGTGATGGTTAATTTTATGCATCGACTTGACTGGGCCACTGGGTGGGTGCCCAGATATCTGGCCACATCTTTCTGGATGTGTCTGTGAAGATGTTTCTAGATGACATGAACATTTGAATTGGTGGGTAGGTGAGTGTCACCCAACCAGTTGAAGACCCAAATAGAAAAGAAAGGCTGAGTGAGAGGGAACTCCTGCCTTCTTTAGCTGGGTCAGTGGTCTTTTCCAGCTTCACAATGGTACTGAAACATTGTCTCTTTCTTGGGTCTTGAAACTGCCAGCTTTCACTAAGCTCTACTGATTCTCAGGCCTTCAAGTTGGACTGGAACGAAACCATTGGCTCTCTTGGGTCTCCAGCTTGCCTATGGCAGATCTTGGGACTTCTTAGCCTCCATTATCACATGGGTCAGTTCCTTACAATAAATTTCTATGTATATATAGTATCAGCATTCTCCAGAGAAACAGAACCAATTGGAGATTTTATTTATATATATTTATTATATTTATATATATATACACACACACACATATATGTATGTATATATATAATTATGTATTATATTATAATATATAGTTATATATATTATCTTATATATTATATAATATATAAATATAATATTATAAAATATATTTTGTATATATTATATATTATAATATAATTATAATATATATAACTATATATTTTATATATTATTATTTATATATAATATTTTATATATATTATATGTATTCAAAATTTTGTATTTTATATATTGTATGTATTATATATAAGTATATATTATACATTTATAATTTTATGTGAATTATATATAATATATAATATATAAATAATAAGTAAACATATATAATCATATATTTTACATATACATATAGTCTCCTATAGGTTCTGCTTCTCTGGAGAGCCCTAACTAATACGTTTGCACACAGGTCTAAATGCAAATCATCTGCTCTAGAATTAACCAGTTCAGACAGAATCCTAATGGTCCTAATGTGTCCATAGCCTATAATCTTTTCAGATAATAAACAATCTCAAATTCTTCTACTCATTCTCTACCACCAGTTAAATGCATAGCAGCCACTGGGCAGCAGACAAAGAAAATTAGCTAGAAAGAAGCTAAATGCCCTGTTTTCCATTGTCTATTTGTCCTGTGCTAGATTTTTATGGAAATCAATAATTGGTTGCCATATTAATTTCCTCGGGCTGCCCTAACACATTACCATAAACTAAAGCGGCTCAAAATAACAGAAATTTATTCTATCATAGTTCTGAAAATAGAAGTCAAAACTCAAGGTTTCAGCAAGGCCATGCTCTCTCTGAAGGCTCTAGGGGAGGATCTTTCCTTTCTTCTTCCTAGACGTTGGTATTTGCTGGCAATCCTTGGCATTGCTTGTCTGTGGCAGCGTAACTCTGATCTCTGTTTCTGTCTTCACGTGGCCATCTTCTGTCTGTGTGCATCTGAGTCCAAATCCCTCTCTTCTTAATAAGGATACCAGTCATTGGATTAGGGCCCAACTTAATCCAGTATGACCTTATCTTAACTTGTTTCTGCAAAAGCCCTATTTCTAAATAAGGTCACGTTCACAGGTTCTGGGTAGACATGAATTTTGGAGGAATATTATTCAACTCAGTAGGGATGCTGAGTGGGCTCAGGAAACAACTGGCCATTCTCTGAGCCTGGAAAGGGGAGGACAACATTGCGGTAAAAGGAGGAGAGAGGCTCAGGGAACTGCAAATGGAGCCAGGCCCCATTTGGCAATGATGGTGGTCATAATTCTAGGCCCAGAGGAGTTCTGAGGCTGCCTGAAGGTCAGCCTCATGCTTGGCTGAGGTGGGGCTGCCTCAACAGCTGCTCCTTTAAGGAAACATCCCATGTCCACCCAGGATATAGAGCTTCTGGGATCTTGACTAATATGTCCTGATTTTCCCCCTGGAGGGTACTCACTGTGTCTGCTTCCCAGGGGGCAAGGTTAACGATGATTTTCTGTTTAGAAATGTATAAGTAAATATTCCCAAATAAATGAAAAAATAGGTAAACAAAGAAAACAGTTCACTTTTTAAAGTGAGTTGTGGCTAAGGTCTAATGGAGCCTCTGAAGAATGCTGGAGAACCCTTCAGGGGAAGAAGCTTGGCTGAGAGCCAACCATGACATTCTGAAAGAGGAACTCCTGAGAGCATTGGGAACGTTCCTTTCACTTACTGTGAAGACTTGGGCAAGAACTTCCACTCTGGAGATCAGTTTGATTGAAA
This sequence comes from Zalophus californianus, assembly GCF_009762305.2. Taxonomy (NCBI): domain Eukaryota; kingdom Metazoa; phylum Chordata; class Mammalia; order Carnivora; family Otariidae; genus Zalophus; species Zalophus californianus. The sequence goes on along the minus strand of NC_045597.1, from coordinate 174,910,352 downwards.
CAGGCAAAAACTGAGCTACCCCATGGCCTGTTGTCCAGTATTCTGTGATTTGAAACTATAACCTCTTTGAAGGCAGAGACCACATCTGTCTTACTTGCCTTTGGATCCCCAGCCCAAGAATAGTACATGACACTTAGGAAAATACTCAGTATTTATTCACTGAATGAATGTTGGGCATGAGCTGGTTAGATTGAAGAGAGGCTATTCATTTTCAATCCACAAAGGGAAACCCAAGAAGCATGTTTTCCACAAGAGGGAAAGGAATATAAATGGTGGAATTCTGAGCACTTGTTGAAGAGACATTTATGAAGCACCTACGGTGGGACACAGTGTAAACAATGTTGAGAGATAGAACAATGTGCAACTTGTTGTCTCTGCTTCAATTTGTTAACATTGAATGATAGAAATAAGCTAAACACTCTTAGTAGAATTACTTGAGTATAAGATTTTAAAAATTAAGAAAAAAATTTTAAAACTCCTATACATGTGCGTGACATATAAGAGAGGACAGAAAGTTACTCTTGATTAGGAGTTTCAGAGAAGGCTCCATTAAGAGCCAGTGCATTATCTTGGGAGGCTAATAATCATATGTAATATCGGACCTTAGAATATCTTGGAATTCATCATCTTGTAGAAATATGCAGGATTAGGAATGACCTTTGAAACATGGCCAGTCCTTAAGTTGGGGTGCTTCCTGCACTGCTCCCGCTCAGGGTTCAAGGTAATATTCTCTAGGAAAGGTGAACTCCAACAGGTTAATTTGAAAAACAATGTAATCTTGAAATATGCAGCATATCCAAAAATCAGGGCCAAGGCCACCCATTCCTTTCAGCCTGGGGATCATCAGTTGTGGTGTCAACTTTGCTTCTGAAAGATGATAGTAAAAGATGTTTTGGCATGAACTGCTTCCAGCCAGTATCTTCAGTGGCATTCAGACTATACCGTTGGCCCTCCCTAATCCAATTGCTCGTTTGGCTGTACATTTGGAAACTGATACTCAAAGGGAATTCCCACAAAGGACTTACAAGGACCACCCATTCTCCCTTAAGCCCACTGGAGATTGTTTAAGATCTTGAATGCTCCTTCGGGAGTGTTAGGGTTTAAAAGAACCTGGAGTCTACTTCCTAGACCACAACCAGAATAAAGTCAGTGAAAGTCAGTGGAACCATGAAAATTATATAGAGCTCAACCATTAGCCACCTTGTCTCTACTTCTTGTTTATTGGCTCTTTTATACATCTAATAGATAGGGAGCACTTACTATCTTTTGCTATGTAAAAGAAGGACAACCAACCTGGAAAAGGGAATAGACTATATCAGTGCCTGGTTTTTAATACGAACACATGTCATTCTGTCAGTTACAAGAGACAGAAACTCACCTCAAGCTAACTTAAATAAATGAGGACATTCACTGAGTCATGTAACTGAAAAGCTCAGGCATAGCTCAATCCAGGTGCCCAACAGGACTCTTCTTACCCCATCATCAGAATTCCAAGGTGAAATTTGAAATGCACAAATCTGTATACTTTACCTATCCCTGAGCCAATTAGTATAGATAGCAGCAGCATAGGATGTGCTGATTGGCCAGACATGAGTCATGTGACCTCACCAGGACTTTACATACCTGAGAAGGGAGAGGGAAAAGTTTTTCAAAGGAAAATAAGGGTGTCATTCCAGGAAAAGTAGCGAAATGATTGTTGGGTAGCAAGAACAATAGTTGTCCGCTGTGGAACGCAACAGAGCATTTTAATCATGGCAGGTCCTGGTGCTCTGAATAGGGCAACTTGGCCAGCAGACCTTGGGGTTTCCATCACTGTTATGTGTGAAGCTTCCACTAGATCACCCACATAGACTCTCTCTGCATCATCCCACCTAACGCCATTGTGACATTTCAAGTTCATGATAAGAAATGCTGGAATCCATGTTCATCAACAAAGTCAGATTTCTAAAGTCCCAGCCTGCCTCTAGGACGGCAAGGCAGGGCAAGTTGCAGGAGCAGCTACTACCACCTCAAGGATCCAAAGTCCAAAAAGAGGATTCCCAGCCCATCCAGACCTTTGGGACTTCAAACTCAAGGCCTTTCCTGGGCCTTGTCTCACAGCCCTACTTTTCCAACTAACGCACTGAGCTACTTTCTCACATCTCTTGCGCCAGATGCCAAAGTAGCCTATCTGCTCTCACTCTCTTATTCCAACCTCTTTCTCTGCATATGAGCAGTTTTTTCCTTATCCTTCTTGGTACAATTGCATGTTTCCACCCAGAGGAGTGAAGTGGTTTATTGTTGCTTTTCCCCATGCAGTTACTTCAACTGCAATTTGGTGTCTTCAAGCACTGGGAAGGGGAAAGACATATATAATTAGAAAAGCAAATAATGATACAAATGCCCTATTACTGAGGTTTTCTGGATGACTGTTCCAGTCAGAAAAACAATAGTGCTCCAAGGACGGAAATGAGCCCACACATTGAAAAATGGAGACAAGGAACTGAAATCATGGAGTAGGGGCAAAGCCAACTCAAACAACAGGACTTTAGGTTTTGCTCAGATGAAAGAGTAAGGCACTCAGTTGGGACAGAAGCCAGGGGTAGCATTTCTGGTGACTCTCAGCAGCCTCCACCTCCCCGACACACTTAAGCTGCTGAATCTACAAAGATGGTGTGAGAGTTTTGTGTAGATCCAGGTACATTCAGGGACAGCAAGACCTCCCTATACTCACCCACTCCAATGTCAAATCAGCAATCCTGACACTTAGAGGATCTTGGGAACAATTTTGAGGGCTGGTGGGATGGTGTTCTTCAAATATCCTTGAGCCTGCATGAGAAAATTTCCTGGGTTTCTTTGGCATTCTTCAGTTATTTCAATTTATGGTAGGAAAAGTCAGTTAATTTGCAAGAGGTAAAGTTCAAAAGGACCAGTTTCTTAATTCAGCTCTGTAGATAACCAGAGCCAGACTGTCCCCAAAATCTTTCCTTGCTCTGGGAAGAACAGAGGAAAGTGTATAATGTAAGCAGTGGGCTGCCACAGACTAGTGACCAACCCTGACTTCAAAGATGGATTTCTTCTAAAGGTCATTATGTTCTTAAAGGTTGTTTCTACATGACCTCAACATTGCGAGTTAAATAGTGGAAAATTCAGCCAAATCTCCTGATTGTTCAATCATGAAAGTCCAATTCTAAAGATAGGCACAAGGCATTCACTTCAGGAAAATTCCATTTCATTCAGCAAGGCCTCTGTCAGCAATGAGGGGTACCCATACTATTTAGTTCTATGAGCAGTACATAAAATGTTTGTGTTCTGACCCCTACCCTCCAGCTTCTCCTGATTTGGTTGCTGTGATAAAGCACAATGTTACACACAGGTTGGGGGCTGGGGGCGGACAGTATATGTTATAAATTCACAAGAACTCCATGCCCAGAAATTTAACACAAACCAAGCAGATCAAAGTGGCCCAGAGCAGCACTTTGACTTTTTTTCCCCCCTTCAACTGGAGAGTCCATCATGCTATGTTATTGGAGAAGTTACCACACACGGAGCTCAGCTTAGGCACAGGGGTTCACTTATGAGGGAAAAACCATAACCCATCCAGGGAAAGTATTCCATCCCACGGTAGTTGGGGACAGGGTCGGAAAAATACAGGCAGGTTGGGAAAACATGAAAGGAAACAAATTAGCTTGCATAATTAGAAACACGGTGAGTAAAAGCAGGATGGGTGGCTGGGGCTGTGGGTGGTGTGGAGGAGGTGAGGGGGATGAAGGAAAGGAAAGATGTGTAAGAAGATTCCTGGAAAAGCTGAAAGCTGAGTTAAATATGTGAGTCCTGTGGAGAATGTGGCTTGGCAAACAGAGGGGAAGAATATTCCTAGGCTGGGGGCTGGGGGAGTAGCTTATGAGGAGGTAGAGAAGGCCGTGATATCACACACACACACCCCCACCCCACCCTCCTTACTACGTATGCATCTTCCCTAGGTGGTCTGGAAGCCGAGGGTGGCTCTGTCCTGTGGTGTCCTTTTTCTCACCCTGTGCCTCACAAGGGGGAAAGGGAACAGAAGCGGGTGGGTGCTTGGAAGCCAAGCCTCCAATTTCATGCTGATGCTTGGCTGGGGAAGGAAGTCTTGAAACCTAATTGCCTCTCAGAACAGCACTTGTCTGCTTTTCCCATGAGGTATCCGAGGGTATTGAGTGCAACTGGTCACAGGGTCACCAGGGTGTAATGTCGGTCCTGGCTCTGGGTTCCTGCATTACTCTAACCCTGGCGAGTGACACTGCCTGATCTCAACCAGTAGTCTCAGTCCCATGCCAAACTCAGAGACCAATCTTGGTTGCTGGCAGCTGTCAACTTTTTGTCTCCTCTTGCTATCTTGCTACTGGCTCAGCTTGAGTGGGGCTATCTTGTTCCCCAATAATTAGGCTCTTTCTTATTTTTTGACCAAGCATGTCATAAGCCGGAGTTTTCTCCTATGTTACTTCCTTGTCTTGTGATCCATCTTCAGGGGTTGAGATCCAGGCTTTCTTCCCAGTCTCCCCAGGGAGCCTTCCTTGGAGCCCTGTCTCATTAGCAGCTGGGATGCCCTGCCCCTGACCTCTAACTCAGGCTCTTCCAGGTCATCCCTGAAGCCAGCTTTCTGCCTATTCTTACTGATTGCTTATTCCTTGAACCTCTAGTAATCAAGGTGTCATTCCTGCCTGCAAAGACACTGAATCTCAGTATTGGTAAACCCCTCAGCCACTGGTGCTCCTACCCTGTTGGTCTTGGAATAACTTCAGATTTATACATTTATGTCTCTTCACACTGATTCCTGGCCTTACTGCCTAATCAGATCTATTGCATTTACATTTCACCAACAAAGAATCTGCCTGGGGTTCTGATCCTAGCTTACTTAGTATTGCCCATTCCACGGGCCAACACCTGAGATATAAGAGAAGCCACTGTAACAACATTATTTCTTCCACTTCTCAGATGCTCAGACACTGTAGGCCAAGTTCATCTGATCTTGACACCAGGAAAAAACAACAACAACAACAACAACAACAAAAAAACAAACCTTTCCAGCTTCTCTGACTCAGAATCTGTTGTTCATACTCACCAGTATGATCCTTCCCGTATCTCCCCAAAAACCTACCAGAATTTCAGTTCTAAATCCATTTGCCTCTCTGATCTTTTTTTTATTCTTCATTTTAATGTGAGTTGAATGAAAAGGGAAAAAGAATGCCTGCAATTCCTGGAATTTCTTAAGAAGAAGTGGGATGAAAACTCCCAAGAGTTTCTTGGTCAAACAGGAAGGCTAAGCAATATTCGGGAAGAAAGGTTTAAGGCCTCAGTCCCCATGGTTCTATTGCCATGACAGTCCTACAACTTGTGGAATTCCTTCCCCTCAAGTGTGAGGTGAACCCAATGAACAGAATTTAGAATCGGTGATGGAATATCACTTTTGAGAGTGGGTTACAAAAAGACTGTGGCTTCTCTCTTGCACTCTCTTGCTTTCTCCTTCGCTTGCTTGTCCTAATGGAAACAAGCTCCCATGTTAGGAGCTGCCTATGGAAAGGCCCACATGACAAAAAAAAAAAAAAAAAAAAAAAAAACCTGAAGAAAATCTCTGGTCAATATCCGACAAAGAACTGAGACACAGAGCACAATGGTCCATGAGGAACTGAATCCTGCCAACAAAGCATGAGAGTGAGTCTGGGGTTGACCCCTTATGATGAGACTAGGGCCCTAGTTGATACCTTGTTTATAGCCTTATAAGAGGTTTTAAGGAAGAGGTACCCAACTGAGATGTACCTGAATCCTTTACCCACAGAAAGTGTGAGATAATAAATGTTGTTTTAAGCAGCTAAGTTTGAGGACAATTATTACATGGCAATATATATCTAATGCAAAGTTCAAGAGAATTAAAGACAAAGAAGACAGAAAAATTTGGCTGCAAGCAATTTAGATAATTTCCACCCACCCTAAATTCTCCAGTTCCCCATTTAGCTAGGTTTAGAGGAAAGCCAAGCCTATCTCATTGACATATATGTAGTGTGTGCCCTTTCTGTGCCCAGCCCTGGGACACACACTATGAAGGATTCAAAAGAAGATGGGGCCCTCAGGGAACTAAGGGAACAACCATAAGCCACAAGAGATACACAGGAATCTCAGAATCCCCATTGTGTCACTACTTTCCCTGTCCCCAAAACTCATGAAAATCCCTCTTCAACTCCATGAGAAACAGTATAAGAAAGAGAAGAATTTCTATTACAGGGTAGACTGTTATGGGGCAGCCTGAATTCCATTAGGACTGAGGCTGAAAATTGGCAGGAAAGATCCTATTCATAAATATGGTTTATTACATCAACTGTATTAATTTTTTAATTGGTCACCAGGATATCAAACCAGGATATTTCACATAAATACTAGCTTTCTGGCCAGTCTTGAAATATCAGAGGTTCTGGCCCCACTGAGTCATTCCTCCTACAGTGGTACAATAGCCTAGCACAAAGTCAGCCCTTTCCTCCCCTCTAGTCTGATGTGTGCTTGTCACTTTGCCCCAGTCCCCTCCCAGCCCACTTCACTAATTTAAGCTGGCTGGCATTTCAGTTTGCAGATGGTATGCTAATCCTCTCTGATTACTTTTGAGCTGTAGAGTTCTTCTGTGTCTTCAGAGAATGATAGCTCCAATTCTCTGCCTCTTTATAAATCCCTTGGGTAAAAGCCCAAGAGTTGGTCCACAGTAGGTGTTCAGTAAGTGTCCCCTTATCCCCATTCCCTGGACAGAAACAACACAGTTTTTTTCAGGCTTTGTGAAATTTTCACAACAAACAAGTGCTTTTCTACACTTGTTCATTGTATTGTTGGAATCTTGGGGTGACCCCTGCTCTTCCCTCTCCTGTCCCAAGCACTGGGCTCAACTAGGAATACAACAGTGAACAGAAGAAAGCAAGCTGAGCTCTTACAGGGCATACAGTCCCCCAGTAACCTCAAGAAGACAAGTATTGTTTGAATAAATATAGTGACCTGTCTGAGGTGACCTTTCCAGTCCCTTCCAGGCATAGGAGTCTATAATGCATCCCCCTTAAGAGATTCTCCCTCCTTTTCTTTCTTCTCCCTCCCTATCCTTGGACCAACATAAGTGGGTCTTCTTGGCCTTTTTAGGAAGCACAACACTATGGATTCTGGATGAATCCACGGCCTACCAGAGTTTTGGAAGAGAATAATGAGGTGGACAAGTGGTCCAAAGAAAGTTTGTCTCATCTCTGCTTCTCTGAAGAGGTATCTCATAACTTATCCCAGAGAAATTTACCACCCAAGCTCTCAGAAGCCATAGAAGGAAGAGAGAAAAGAGACATCTGACTTCTCCAAGAAGAAAGACAATGTCTGGATTAGCAGGGCCCACTGGTCTCCAAGGATAATTCATGCTATCCTCATGCACATTGGACTCATGGTCTGGCTCTGACCTCTGAAGAATGGCTCTCGACCAACCGTCTTTAGAGGAAGCAGAAGCTGAAGCCTGGGAGAATCTTGGCCAGGGCCACAGCCATGACCTCAGACCCTGCAACTGCACCTGAGTACACATTTCCAGGGGAGATGTGCTCTCTATGGAGGAACGGCAGCTCTGGCCCATGGGGTCCCTATGAGATCACCCCAGCTGGTCTAAATTAATGTGTGACACACATGCCCACTTTTTTTTAAAGCCCAAAACATAGAATCTCCTTTTTTTCTTGATTCTATACTCTAAACTTCTGCTAAATCAACTTCTTTAAAAATATATTTTCTCTTCTGCTTACCTAAAATGTTTCCGTACTGAATTTGCTGAGTAGCCAGCACATTTGTAAAAGCACGTAGGCAAGCTAAACTCATTTCCTAAGCCAGCTTCACACCTAAGCATAAACAAGGGGTCTGGCCTTGGAAAATGAACCACTTTCCTGACAAAGAAATTGCTTCCTGTCACCAAGGAGAACGTGCCTCATCTCCCACGCCTCTCTCTCTTGTCCCACACCTTGCACTTTTCTTCTTTCTTTCTCCTGAATTTCAGCTTCCAGTGAAGTCTATCTCAAAGCCCAAATAAGTAGAGGAGGTTTTGTGTTGTCTCAGCCAAATAATCCCAGCTCACCCAAGCATTCAGTGTTCATATGAAGTGTTTGCACATTGGGTTTGCTGCCTGCTGGACTGATCCCTCTCTCTCTGTCTGTCTTCCTCTCCCTCTCTCTTTCTCCCCTTACAAGCCAAGGACTGGAGGTAAAAGAGAATATTCAATATATTCTGAAACATATTCAAATCACAGAGAGAAAAACAGAGTTTCAAAAGAAAGAGAAGAAAACAAAAAACCTGGCCATCCCTTTTCTTCTTCAAATCTTTACTCTTAAAAGCCCTTTACTCTTAAAAGACCTTGTGGTACTTTGCTTTGTCAAACTCTGGTGTGAAAAAACAAAAACACATGTACTCAACCACGTTGCTTTATGCTGATGAGCTCTTATTTATTATGCCACTTCCAAAAATGGAGAAATGAAAGCCAATCTATTTTATTTCTAAAGACAAATCTTTCTGTGTCAGTCAATGTCCAAATAAAAATAATGAAAACCCCATACTTGAGTATCTAAAACAGAGATTTGAGCACAAGGAATTAGTTACCCAGGTGATGGAAGAGCAGAGAAGTCAGACAAGAAACAATAGGGCAAATCAGAAGGTAGCAACAACAGGATACAGCTACCACTCCTAGGCTGCAGGGACAGAGAGGGAAATGGAGTTATCAGAACCCAGGGCGTGGGGCCACCAGACAGAAGCTGGACCCACAGCCCATTTGTCTGGTAGGATCTGGAGTCAAGGAAGACAGGTAGCTGCTACTGGGGAAACCACCCAAGATAGGAAGGTGAAGGAGAAAAAACATGGTCTCTCTCTTCCTCTCTCCCTCCCATCTGCACCCAGTGCCTCCCATTGGCAGAATCCAGCTGGAAGCCAGGTGATCCAGGAGCCTGGAAAACACAACCTGAAAATGGCTAGCTCACTGAGGCTCTCAGCCGAACAGAGGAACATGAGAGATGCTGCTGAAGAAGATCAAGCCCAAGACTCATACCTGTTCTTCCCACTCCTCCCTCCACAATGTCCCCACTACCAACATCCTCACCCAACCACTGAACAAACAGGATGCAAATTCCAGAGGCACTGGAAATTGGGACTGCAAGGAAAGGTGCCATGCAAGTAAAGCTCAAGTTCATACCCAAATTCAGTTCTACGGAGCTCTGATTCTGGGCACCTTTTCCTCTAATCATTAGGGCTGCCACCTTGTCTGGTTTGTGTGTCCAATCCTAGGAGTGTGAAATGCAATAAGTTCCAGGCAGAACATGGGAAATTACTCCACACTCACATCAGGGAGCTTTTAAATGGAACCTGGGCTAGAAGTGTGTTCTCACATGGAGGCACAGGGTTTTTAGTCTCATTCTCTTACCAAGAGCAATGACCAGCCACGTGGGAAGATACGGGGTCAGAGAAGAGATTTTGGGGCATCTTCCTGGATGTCCTCTGAAGGCTTTTTTTTTTTTTTTTTGGTTTTTTCAGCAATCAGTCCTTGCTGGACATGTGCCTGCCCCATGCCCAACCCCAGCCCCCAAGGCTAGAACTAAGCCTCTAGAAACAAAAGTATCAGAAGATCGCTCTGTTTGGAAAGTCTCATAAAAGAGCTATGAATTTGTTCTTAAATAATCTACTCGGAATGGAATTCAACAAATCACAACTAAATCCTCCTTTTGGCAAAATGATTCCATCTTTATTATAACTGTATTATCGCTTGTATTACTGCACATATCTTCCTCTGCCCTCAAAAATGGAGGAGGAGGAGAGAAGCCCAAATATAATATAAACAGAGGACTGGAAAATTGCCCCAACAAAGCATAATGGCTAAACAATGACTAACGGGGCTGTGATATGTATCAACACAGACCCACGTTCATAAACAGTGCAATGGGAAGGAGATGTGCATGAGCTGGACAAGAGGAGGGTTTAGGCTGAGAGGTGGGGTGGAGAGGGGGCAAGGGCATCGTTAGCAGGATGACTGAGCAAGCTGAGTCTTTTCACCCTGGTCTGAGAGGCCCCAGCTAGAGAGGGTGAACACGGACCATACAGACAAGCATTTTATGATTCGCTTAATGAGGCCGAGAGACAATAGTTTCGCAGGAGCTGAGGCTCGGGCTCCTGAGTCAGACTGCCTTGGTTCATGGCTCTGTTCCACTTCCTGCTTGTTTTGTCACCTGAGGCAAATGATTTACTAATCCTTTAGAGCCTCAGATTCCTCACTTGTAAAATGAAATCATTCACTCAAAGAATAATTGTTGAATATCTACTATGTGCCAGGCACTGTTCTAGGTGCTGGGAATCCAATAAGGGGTAGGGAGAGGGGAGAACACCCTTGCTCTCAAGGAGTTCATACTCTGGTGGGGGAGAAAGATAACACAGATTAACAAACAAATAGAGAATATAACGATGGCGGGTTCTATAAAGAGAAATAAAGCTAGGTAAGAGGGAAGGAGTGATAGCAGAAGGGTGTAGGCTATTTATAGAGTGGTCAGGAAAGAACCACATGAACATGTGAATTCAAACAGACATGGAAAAGAAGCAAAGGGGAGAGATCCACAAAGGTATGGGGAGGGTGTTCCGGGCAGAGGGGACAGCAAATACCCCTCAGCTTCCAAGGCTTATTACATGGGGATAATAACAGGCATTAGCATAGCTCCTGGCACATAGTAGGCACTTAATAAATGTTAGCTATTATTTTTAATCATAAATGGGATATTCATAAAGCTAATTTTTGCTCAAGGTAGAGCAGCAAGAACAGTAAGAAAATCAGCAAATTCACCTCAGCTCTGGATCCTTGTTCTTTCCCCACCTCCATGTATCACAAAAAAAGAGATGCTTACAAAGAAAGATGGTGCTCTCAAGCTTTCGTTATCTGCAAAAAAAAGGGGGGGGGCACAGTGCATGATAACCCAAATCAGCAAATAACGCAAAAGACCTATCCACATTTTTAATAGATACCTATGTGCAAAAGATGTTGCCTAGTTATGTGGTATTCACTCTAGTATCAACGGGAAGATCATGCGGTGCAGAAATTGGCATCAGATACCAAGCATTCAATTCCTGGTTACGTGGTATCAGACAAGTCCCTTAACCTCTCTGAGCTCACAGGGTCGTTATGAGGATCAGATGCAATGACAACTCTGGGGGCCTGTTGTGAACCACACAACTGAATTTGATTATTGCTCTATGATGAAAGTTGAGTGAATCATCTGATCTCACAACCACGGTTGGGGTGGGACATGGCCCACCCACATTTTGGATGATTAGGAGACGCAAGCCTGAGACCAACAATTGCCCCAAGGAAGTCACAGAGCCAATCAGAGTCACAAAGGGACTCTTCTGTTTTTAATACTTTCTGGGATGATGTTGATGGCATTTGTTTAGATTGGCATTGAAGGGGAATCATTCTGTTGTGAATCAAGTTGCTTAGAAAGGAGTTGCCGACCCTGCCAACAATTTGATTAGAACAGGCACACACTGCAGGGGATAAAGGAGGCAGGCATGTCTTGCAGTTTTCTACTGAGATACAGACCACAAAATTAAAGCCCTAGGTATGGTATGGCTTCATAGGAGACTCCGTCCACTCCTAAGACGAATAAGGCTTTCAGGAGCTGCAAATGAGATTCTTACCATAGAGATTCAGAGAGACCAGTATGCTCACTTCAGTTTTCCTTCATTATTTAAAATCACTGAATTTTAGAGTGGATATAAATGAAGAGTTCTTTACAAGTGAATTCCTCTAAGTGCTGAGGCTTAAAAAAAAAAAAAAGTTATGGAAAGAATCATTGGAGTTCTATACTTTAAGGACAGTAATAACCCAGGCTGTTACTAGGCATAGGGTATTTGGCCAGATAGGGACTGCCCCCAAAACTCAATTTAGTAATAATTATTGGCAGAAAACGGAGACAGAGAAAAATAAAGAGGACATATTTAAAATTCCTGACACACTTCTCAAGTTTCTTTCAAAACATCAAACATCTGAGTGAGTTCATTTGGGTCAGGTTGGATTGGGTTGGTCACCCAGATATCTGTTCATTGTCAAAAGTTCAAAGAGTAACTGACTCAGTGGGTATCTGACAAAGTTTCAAGGAAAGTCCTCACCCATGCTTGATATCAACCCCAAGCCAGTGAGTTGAGAGAGGACATGATGGAGTAGAGAAGGCACGTATAAGTCTTCCAAGAATAGTGCTTTCAGGAATTCTGGTCTCCCTGATGTTTCTGAGGATGCATGTTCTCACATTAAATTCCAATTCCCATTCCTCTTGGGTGAGAATCTAATCCCCTTTCTATTTATCAGACAGTGGGAGTTACTTATGTTACAAAGGCCAAATGTCAACCCAACAGGAGCAAGCATGGGTCTCCAATCCAGGAAATGAGAAGAAGGAAAAGATGATGCCAGGGATCATACCACCACATTCTCCAAAGACAACGTACAATCTAGGCTAGTTGTACTAAACAAGCAATGTGGCCATAGTATGCCTGCATGAATATGTTCCTTTGAAGGAGACCAATGCCATCTAGATTTTTCCTACCTAACATTTCCACAATCCCAGGGGCATCTCTAGTAACTAGTAGATGAGCAATGGCAACTTTGGTAAGTGTGAGTATTCTGGATTATTTACATATTGAGGAGAAAAGGCAGGGAGGAGAAAAACAAGAAGAGTTCACAGAAATAACAGAGGGAGAGAGAGGAAGGGAGGAGAAAAAGGAATAGGAAAAAAATAGGGCAGAGAATGATGAAGAGGTTGCCCGATGTTGTATTAAAAAAAATGTGAGATTAAGAATCTGAACTGCATTCAAATTCTATTTTAGTGGCTAAATAGTTTTTATTCTATCACAGCCATAATGGAAAAAAAGCTAAATAAGTAACTAAAGCTAGTGCATTCCCATAGTCAAGTAAGCAGGTAGACATAAGAGTTCTGGCTTCCTTACCATCCTTTTCCCAGGTGCCATCATTTTCTCTACATCCCTCATTGTCCACGAGCCTAATAGGGACCTGAGCATCTATTCTGAGCCAGCTTTCCAAACAGCTCAGACACTTTTGGATCTTCGTGCTCTAGGAGCTTTGGGATCTCAGGGGCTAGGGGCTTATGACTCTCCTGTGGGATGATTGGATACCTGGTATTCGGAGATTTAAGCTGATTCTTGAGTAATACTAAACCATACTGAAAAAAAAAAAAAGGATTGAGAAGAAAATGTGTTTGGCAACGCTAAGTATGTGTCCACTGAAGCTCAGTTCTTCCAACTGCCCACGTTTGGTGGTTGGCTGATCCTCTGGGTATTAACATCACATAGGAACGCGAGCCCAGAAGCCTGGGGCAGAGACTTAGAGTTCTGAGCTCCATGGAAGGCCCACCATTGGCAGCCAAAGTTTTAAAATGTGCTTGACAAGCAGATAGAAAAATTGGCTGTACATGCCTCTACTGTAACACAACTATTTGCTTTGAGGACTGTGCCTGGAGTTATTGCTCTGAGGGGGGAAGAATGCATAACTTTGGAAAAGGATGGCTTACTTCTGCAAAGGACCCGGGGCTGCAGCCCTACCTTTGGGGACCTCCAGGGCTGGTTTCTGTAGTTATGTTCCATATCAGCATTGTTCAAAAGCACTCACCCGGGGCTTCCTGGCATCTGGCCCAGAGAAGAGACACCATTCCCAGAGACAGAGAAGAAGTCCAAGTCCTTATGTATCTAAGGCAGACATGCAGACAGCAAAGAATATTTGGAAGGGACAGATCACAGAAAGAAAACTATTGACTGATTTAATATTGGGGTGTCTCATAAGTAAAATGTATGAAAGAGGCAGTGCCCATTATTTACTAGTAAATTAAATTGGAGCTTGTTTTTCACCCAAGGTTTGTTGTTCTTGTTGTTTTTGTCTTTGTTTTTTTGTTTGTTTGTTTAATAACCAATCACTTTGCAAACTAAAGAATAAATACAGGCAAAATATATTCTCTTGGCTTCAACTCCATTCCCTGGATTTTCAGAAAAAAACAAATTTGGGTTGGAATTCCTGTTTTACCATTTCCTTACCATATGACTTTAGACAGTCAAATTCTTCATCTGCAAAATGGGGCCAGTAACACACTTTTTACAGGATTGTCATGAAGATGAATGCCTCCTGGTCCAGGTGTGCACTACTAAATAGGCATGCAAGAGGTGGGAGCTGCAACGAGCATTGCTGTGATGTGGGTGAGCTGGTGGATAACTGTCTCACAAACAAACAGATCAGAGGGTTCACAGGACCATTAACAGAAGCACATTCTACTAACTGAGCAAGCCCCTGTCAAATCAGCTCCATCATACTGCCGATGGTGGAGAGAGTAAGAGCTCAGCTTTAGGGCAAATGCTGGGGTTCAAATGCTGGCCACCTTGCAGTAGAAACATGGTAAATTCTTTTACCTTTCTGTGGCATAGTTCCTTTATTTATAAAATGGGGGTGATAAAAGTACCCACTTCATAGCGATAGACTGAGGATTAAATGAGACAGTCCATAGAAAATGTGCTGGAAACAAACTCCCGGTACATAGTAAACACTGAAGAAAAGTTAGTTATCTATATTATATGGTCCATCTTGTAGCCAAGATCTGGCTAAAGGACTGGAGTTGTTTTTTATTAAAGTTAGTGCAGTGTGTTTCATCTCGTTTGGGGTTTGGGGTTTTTTTTGGGGGGGGCAGAGTTTTGTATTGAATGGGTTAGACTGGAGAATTGACCTGTGTCTTATGATCAGTTGGGAGAAAAACCTGGTACTGATCACACTTGGGGCTTGGAGGCTGGGTCCGGTGGTGCCCTGAACACTACCTAATGTGATAGATACTAAGTATCTTGATCTGTAAAAAAAGGGGAGTAACATCTACTTTTAGAGCTATTGGAAAATGATGGGGGTACCACATGAAGGTTTTGGCACATAGGTGGTACACACGTTTGTTTAATTGACTTTATTGGGAGGATGCAAACAACTGGGGAGCAGTAGAATCTAAGAAGGACATAGCCCGATGGAAATGCCAATGAGTGTTAAGAACACTGGCTGTCTTCATTCTATGCGTGGGGGGTGGTCTGGTAAGGAAAGAAAAGTTGTGTGCTAGGCACTCACTCTGGCACAAAATAACCAATAATATGGCCATAGATTAAAAATACACAGAACAGTCTCAGCATCCCTCCCACAAGGAAATCTCCTACTGTGGTAAAGGGAAATTCAATTCAACAAGGAAATCCTTGGTTTCACTTACCACCATTTCTCCTCCCTTCTGTTCTGGCTAAGCTGCCATTTATGAATTCATTGTAATAAAACGATGAGTTAGATACGCTCCTCATTCTTGCTTTATAGACAAGGGAACCAAAACTCAGTGAGATTGAGAAACAAGCCCACAGCCTCAAAGCTAATGAGCATGAGAGCAGGGATTTCACCCTATACCTTGGGGATACTGTGTCTTTGGCTCCTTCTGCAGACCACGGCAGCCTCAGGTCCTCCAACCCAGCTTTTGAACACACACTGCAGGCTGGTCAGAGAAACCAGCCCTGGGGCCAGGCCAGCCAAGGTGTGGCGTTGGCTGGATTTTCTGCCCCTGTGACTTTTTGTTCATTCCCAAAATTATTCCAAAGGGAGTTGAAATAGCAAAATGGGGAGCTGCCTGGTTATGCCTGAATTCTATAAATCAGGGCTTTATGTGAAGGATGATTTTTTTTCAAAAAAAATAAAAAAAGAAAGAAATGAAAAAGCCAACTCTAGAGGAACTTAGCCCTTTTGTTGGTGTTGTTCTCGGATGCTTATAATAAGCTCATAAATGCTAATGAGGAGTGCTCTGTGGTTCCCAGCAGCACAGTTAGAGGACAGAATTGCAGCAGGGCTGGGGATACGTGCCGGTCCCTGATCCCTACCCCCGCTGCTGGGCCACTGGGCCAGGCTGTTTGCAGCCCCACCATCTACTCTGTCGGCTCCCACGCTTGCCCACTTGCACCCTCTCCACAGCAGTGTCTCTGACCTAGATTATCTCCCCTGGGATGACGGCTTCAAAGCCCTCTTTGAAAAATCGGCCCTCGGAGTTGTGGAGTCCCTAAGGCTCGGTCAGTAGCTATGTGCTAAGTACTCATTACTGTGCCCAGAACTCAGCCAGGAACTGTGAGAAGTGTCTCCCCACGTGCTGTCTCTGGTCTCATCACCCTGTCATTTAGCCGTCTCCACAACGTGGCCCTCAAGTATCTGTATCAACCACAAGCCCACTGGGAACAGAGGGTGTGTAGGCTGAGACACAGGACAGAACTGAAGGAAGGAGTTATCTACAAGGTAGAGCAGGGTTAAGGGAAATTAACAAGAGCTGGAGACTCTCCTGCCCTGCTAAGATCCAACCTGAAGAGCCTTCACCATCCCCAGGTCCACGGGGGCAAGAGGAGGGAGCAGCTATGAGCACTCTGACTGTAAGAAAGTGTTGCTGTCCCTGCTGCCTGGCATGAGGGATACCTAGGGAAGATACCTCCTGGACTCCTCCTCCTCTTTCAACCCCAAACAGGAGCCAGCAAGCAAGGGAGCCCATGAGTGCATCCCGGAGGCAGCATCCAGGGCCCTGAGCAGGCTGAAGAAGAGCGGCATACCCTACTAGAGGGACCTAAGGAGAATATCCAGCTAAAGAATCCTCCAACATTATCTCTAAGGTTCCTGAAGGGATCTGAGCATCCAGGCAAGTGCGGCCTCCCATTCCTGCCACCTGCTGTCCCCACTGCCTGGTGCTTTCTCAAGTGGATCTGTCCATACCCATATCACGCACCACTTACATTTCAGACTTGACAGCAAATGTCAGGTTCTCCTTGAAATGACCTCTGAGCAGCCCAGTCTCTTAGTCAGCCTTGTATTGTAAGCATTTCTGTGCTTCTCTAAGACATTTATCTGCATAAGTGAGTTGAAGAAAAGGACCATGTCCAACACTTCCTTTGCTTTGCAAGAGCAGATTCTTCTCCGGTGGGTATGGGAAGAGTGGATCAGAGGTGCAAGTATGGAGGAGGAAGGTCATCCCCTGCCCGTGAAGCCCTTAGACTGTCTCTCCATATAGTTAGTGAATCGTAGGTAGATGCCTCACACCAGGGAAAAGATGGGCCCAGGACAAATTTGTGTCTCTGAGTTTCATAAGAAAGATCTTTTCTCCTCTGCCTGGAGGTTTGAGGGATGAAGGGGACAGGGAAGTTGGGAATAGGAAAGCTGATGTAAGTCCCCGGGGATCTGGAAGGACACACTTTGTACTTTGACCAACATGATTTTCTTACTCTGTGGAGTATGTAAAAATACCAAGATATTCATCATAACACATTGCTTAGAAATCATTAAAGGTCTTGGTCTACTGCACCCCTCTTTCCACAGTTACTGTAGTGGTTATTCAAAGAGAGGGAGAGCCAGGAAAGGAGAGGAAAAACATGTCCATAAATGCACCTTGTTCTGTGTGGACCCCTGGGACATTCTGCTAAAAATCCCTTGTTTAAATTTAATTCTTACAATCCTGTGAGGTGGTGTTCCCAATTTATAGATGAAGACACTGAGACTCCAGAGAAGTGATGTCCCCAGCTAAGCTGAGATGACTGAGGAGCCTGATATCTGTGAGTGCTTGGCTCCCTCCAGACATCAGCCCCTGCTCCCTCCAGACATCAGCCCCTGCTCCAGGGCTCTGTTCTCAAAAATGGCAGCATGGATCTTCAGTGCTTGCAGGCAGTCAACCCATGAGGCCCTGGGCTAAGAGATGACGAGCCCTCTGCCTCTACAGGCTGGAGCCTTACACATGGGGGTGAGGGCTGTCAGTGGATAGCCAGCCCTGCTGAGGCATAGTGGCCACCTGGGATGAGGAGAAAAACATGGAGGCAATCTAGGGTTTTCAGGATCTGTGCTGTCCCCTGCATCAGGGTCCCTTCACCAGAGGGGCCAAGAGGCTGAGGTGTCCCAAGCGCCTAGATGCTTGGACTCCTGGAAATGCCCCCAACTTGTGTTGGGAGCCGAGGGCTGGGCTTTTGGGGCTGTGCTCTCTGGGAAAGGCCCGGAGACTTTGCACACACTTCTGGGGAGGCTTACGTTCTCATCCCTTTCTTTTATGGTCTCCTCACTTCTGGCAGCGCCTCTCTCCTGTGATGGAGTCTGCTGAAATGAGACTAGGTAGGAAAAGAAGGTGCAAAAAAACCCCAAAAAATAAATAAATAAAGGCATGGAGGAATAAAATGGTCTGCATATGCTTAAGGTACTGATAGGCAAAGACTTATGCAAAAGTTTTCCCTTGTGGGGACCTGCTCCCTCTGCCCACTCCCCCATTCCAGGGAGCTGGGACTGGAGCAGGTCTTACCAACATAAAAGCAACTCCAGCTTGGTCTATTGAGAGGGAAGGTCAGGGGAAAAACTTCATGGGACTGAAGGGGTTAAAGACACGTGCACCATCTGGCCAGATGAGTTCATGAGATTCTTTGTTCAAAAAGAAAGGAAGGAAGGAAGGAAGGAAGGAAGGAAGGAAGGAAGGAAGGAAGGAAAGAAGGAAGGAAGAAAGGAAGGAAGGAAGGAAGAAAAAAGTCAGGAGAAAGTGAGTGGAAGCATTTCGAGAAGAGAGAGAGAGAGATGTGTGAGGTGGTGTCTGAAGCGTGTGCCTCCCATGGGGAAGGGAGCGCGTGTGAGTGTGTGTGTGCATGTGAGTGTAGGTGCCTGGGTGTGTGCCCATGGGTGTGAGCATGCACGCACACTCACGCATGTGAACTTGTGCGTGGCCGTGGAGGGGTTGCCAGGGAGAGACGCATGGGTGTGGTGGGAAGAGCTAACAAACCCAAGCACAAAACTGCTAACGCCAAGGAAGGGGGATCTTCTAAAACCCCCTCCTGGCCAGCTTCCACTTTGCGTTCTCCTCAGTCGTCTTCATTTCTGTCTTAGGTTTCCATAAACAGTGCAGTTATTTATTTTATTTTTGTTTGAAATGTTAAACAAACCCCAAAAGGAAAAGCTGTTGAGGCAACTCGTGGTGTCTCTGGAGAGCAGTTGCACAGCCAGCACTTTCTGCAAGGGCTTGGCCAACTCGCCTCTCCCCTGCACCCTCCCGCTGGGGCTCTGACGAAGCCCCCACGCAACCCTGCCCTGGCTCAGGACCCAGAGCCTTCCGGGCTCCTTAATCTGACCTGTTTCTGTGCCCAGAGTGCAGCTCATCCCCCTCGCCCTCCACGGAGAACCTCTGGTCTGGAAGGGTCTCTCCCTGAGTGGGCAGAATGAGTCACAATCCTAAGGCCAACAGCAGCACCAGGAATCATGGCTAACACTCACAGAGTGCTTATTAGGTACCAGATCCTGTTGAAGATGAAGATGGAGGCATATGTGCTAACACATTTCACCCTCGGCACAGGCCTGAGGGGCAGGTGTCATGATTGTTCCCATTTTCCAGATGAGGAGCCTGAGGCACAGAGAATTAAGAGATTTGGTTATAAGAGACAAGGCCAAGAGTGCTGGGCCTAGGGCCAGACTAGTCATGTGCCCTGGGCACAAAATGTAAGAGGGGACACCCACAATTCGGTAATCGAGATAAATGATATTTTAATGCCAGGTCTCTTTAGAAGTCTGAATTAATACAGAAAGGTCCACAGTGAATGATGTATCCAAATGTTAACTAAAGACAGGCCCAGGAGATCCGATTCCAGTCATTCTGGCTGTAGTTCTTCATGCCCGCGCCATGCTGCCTTGTTTGGCATTCACACAGGACCAAGCAGGGTCCTTGCTTTCATGCAAGTTACCTCTTGCTCATTCCTGTCAGCCTCGTGAGGTGGGTGCCGCTCTCCTCACCGCAGAGGTGAGAAGATGGAGACAGAGACAAGATTTTCTAGCTATCCGTTGTTTGTTTATATTTGTTTCTGCCTTCAAAGAACAACAAACCCAAATAGAATCCCAAGCAGGACTTGATCCCAAGTTCGCTCTGAGCCCAGTGCTCTTTCCATGAGCTCACAGCTGCCTTGGTGAGCAACCCTTCCCTCCCTCCCTGGCCTGGAAAGGAATCTGACAGGCACAGAGGGGAGGGGTGTTGGGGGGAATCTCTCATGGGGGCAGCAGGAGAGGTTATAACAAGTTGGTTCTCTTAGCCAAACCCACCCTCAAGACACCTCCTGTGCAGCCAGAAAGGCTCTTCTCCAGCCTCCCCACTCCTGCACAGAGCCAGGGCCCCTGTACAAAAGACCCTTCTCCTTTCTGGCTCCTCATCGGTCTGCCCGGGCCTGCCTTGCCCGCCAAGCCTCCCCCTCCTGCTCCTTCTAGACTTGAGAACACCCGAGACACAGGCATGTGTGTGCACGAGCCTCCATCCCGGCTCCCAGCCCCGCTCCCCTAAGGAAGGGTCACAGACTTGCAGTGGGGGTGCAGGGAAACACAGAGGGCAGTGGGAGACCCCAGGGCCAGAATCCAGCTCTTGAAGAAGAGAAATGGAATGCTGTCTCCATCCCAAAATTTAGGTCACTGGAACAATTATGGTGTGGCACAGATACCTGCTTGACTGCACGCTCTCAATTTGCCAGGAGCAACATTTTGGAAGATTTAAGGCAGATGTGGAGGGAACTGTAAAGAGGTCAAGGAAGGAGGGTCAGCCAGAAGTCACCTTTATCTGTCCTGTCTTCAAAAGACTCGGCCGTCTTGGACCCAGACACACAATGGCTCTCTCCTGCTCCTCAGATCCAATTGCCATGTCTCATTCTTCCCCTGCAGGTGCCCCCCAACTTCTAACTGTCCCCTCTCCTCCACACCCCTCCTCCAAGGAGGATATCATAAAATATCATCACTCTCTCAATTTTATTTATTTATTTGAGAGAGAGAGAGAGAGAGAGAGCAGAAGCAAGGGGAGCAGCAGAGGGAAAGGGAGAAGCAGGCCTCCTGCTGAGCAGGGAGCTCAATGCGGGGCTCAATCCCAGGACCCTGGGATCATAACCTGAGCCAAAGGCAGACGCTTAACCGATTAAGCCACCCAGGTGGCCCTAAAATCTTAAAAAAAAAAAAAAAAAGACCCTTTCAACATGGTCTTATCTTGCTCACCCTTTCAAAGTAATACAGGCCCTTTCAGAAACTAGTAAAGATGGTCTTTAGCATCAGCCTTCACAACAACTTCCTAGATTTTCCCACCCCCACCCCAACCCAATATGCAGAATCCCACACCCCTCTTCCAGCTAGTCATCAGGTGGGACAAAGCTTGAGGGCACACCATAAATACCATCCCTTTCCCACCAGAATCCTGAACCCACAGAGATAGAAGAAAAAAGAATAAAGCAGATGGAGAGTAAAATATCACCTTTGTTACTATTAAACCTGATGAATGTGGCTTAATCTGGGGACAAGTGGGTTTTCTCATTCTGAATCCCAGAATTATACAGCAGTCCCTACCCTGTTGCAGACCTTGCTGGGCTGGGGAAGACTCCCCTGTAGGGTGGATTCTGCCTGTCAAAATCTCAAGACCTAGAGGGGCAAGATAAAGTATGAGTTTCCAATGGGTGGGCCCACTCCAAAAGAAAGAGCACATAGAGGGGACCAGCCTACACATTCCCTTCCAAATTCACCAAATTGGGTTACTTCTCCAGGGAGGGAGTGAACAGATGAGAGGAGACCAAGAGTGTTCGTCTAGTGGAATCCCCTGCACTTAGAAGGAAGTATCAGAATGAGGAAGATGTACTCAACATCCCCTCAACCCTGATACAACAATTTTTTTCTTTCAATCTGATAGCAAGAACAAAAACAACAAACATATATACATACATATATATTCCATTAAGCATGTTCATATGTAATGCAATCTAAAAATCAGAAAACAATAGAAACCATCTTTTAATATTTTTGTGAACAATAAATGGAATCATGCCACTTAGTACTTAATAAATGCACTCAGTACATTCTAATTATAATAGCAACTAGAGGAGTAACTAAATGCTGGGCTAGGTGACAAGGAACAGGCAGGATACAAAGCAATGGAAATTGACACAGGCACATAGATAACATTTAATTCACCACGGAGAAAAAGAAGCACTGAAAGAAGAGCCCAGTCAGTGGAGGGAGAAATGGCCCTGACCTAGGGTATTCAGGGAAGTCCCCATGGCCAAGGTGACATGTGCACTTTGGGAGAACTGAAAAGATGTTCTCAGGCAAAGAAGTTGGACCAGGAAGAGTAGCCCAGTTTGAGTGAGGTGTTACATTCTCAAAGTTACAGTAATGGGAAGCAAAGTTTTAGATTTGTATCCACACCCCAACCAGCCTCTCTTTGGGCTTGGTGCCAGCCTTAGCTATAGGAAAAGTAGCAGCTGGGGTGAGTTTGGCAGACCCTTGAGCTGAGCAACTGGGGTGGACACACACTTCCAGTCCACTTGCCCCATCATCAGTGTTCTCGCCCCTATGTGGGATGCTGTTTAGAGTTGAGAGTTCATCTCTGTCTGATTCTAGCACCTCCCTGCTAATGCTCATTCCTTAGTGGCAAACCTCGGCTAACTGGCTTATTCATTAGGCAGCTTTTCCCCAGCCTATGTTTTCCTCTGTGCCTCTCTGATCCAGTCCCTCCGGGCCACAGCGACAATCTCCCCTCCTCCCCCAGAGCCCACACCCTACCACAGGCTGGCACCCTTTTATCAGGCCACATCTTTGGGCGTCGGTGGTGCAGAGCAAGCTAATGTCAGCACTTCTACCTCTCCTCTCAAGCCAGTCCCTCCAGCCCCTTAACCACACACCATGCTGTCTTCTGACTCTCTCCCTGTCTGTCAGCACATTCCCAGTCTTCAGCTAACCCACCGCACTCCCCCGGAGACATGTGAGAGCACCTCCCTAGCTTAGATGCGTACATTTTCTCCTAGTTCAACAGAAATTATGGCAACAGAGGGGTAGAAGGCTACGGGGCCATGTTAGAAACACCAAAACAGAATCTTGTGTTACCTGCAGGAGTGAGAGTGTGTAGTCCTTTCTGGGTTTCCTGCTTTGGGCTCCTGGGCCCATGGGGGACACAAATGGGGCCTCCCAATGTTCAAGTTACTTGAAGGTTGGCCGCTCAAATCCAATCCATGTTTATTTTAGTGGTGGTCTGGCAGAAATTTTAGCGACCGCCTCTGACTACTCCTGAAACTCAGCTATCAACAAACTCATCTGCGTTCTTTGTTCTGTGTAAAAAGAAATCATATTATCAAGACCCAGGCTCAACCCACAGACATTTTTCCAATATTGGAAGAGTGTTAGAAACAACTCCCTGACTTTGAATCTGCTCCAGGGCAGACAAAAAGGTCAACACAGACAGCCATTTGAAAGACAAAACACCATATGGTGTATTGTGTTAATACCACTCTTGCTCAGGGACAGTGGTGCTAGGTCCAGTGAACTTGACTGAGACGAAAGTATTCGAAAATCAGTCTTTAGAAGTTAGTAGTGTTCTCTATTTTTAGTGGAAACCTCTGTTGCTGGACACAGCCATGAGAGATGACACTAGTTTGACCCAGAATAGTCATCCTGATCACAGCTAGTCCCAGACGCTAGAAACTTCCTATCATTCTGACTCCTTCTCCTCACTCCTTCTCCCGGTGGCTGTAGTGTCCTGCCTTTCTAGTTCCATTGCTATACCCTGGCTCAGATCCTCCCGCACTGAGTTTCCCCTGGATTATTGGGACAGCACCCCCCCAATCCTGTGACTCTTCATTTCTTCCATCTCGACCCACCCAGCATTCTAAAACCAGACTTATTTTCCTGACTTTAATGCATTGTTGAGTCATTCTAGTTGTCCTTCATGGTCCACCAAAGAGCAAACTCTTTAGCTGCCATGGAAAGTTCTCTGAAAGCTCACCCCATCTGGCCCTCCAGCCATGTGATTCTGCTCCTCTCCCAGGACCCCAAGATACGGGCCACCTTCCTCTATGACACGCTGTTACACGAATTCCATCTTTCTTTCTGTAGGAGCCACATCAAATTCACCCCACCCTTGCTACTACTTATCTATTGACTGGTAACCATCCCTTCAGATCTGTCTTACAATAGGGGATATTTGTGATTGGCTAGCCCCAGCGCCCCTTTATTTGGGGATTTCATTTCTTCCTCATTCCATTCACATGGGTAGGCACCTGACCCAGCATGACCAACACAAGTATTCTATCTCCAAGCCAGAGTGATGGGTCCATATTTAATGATAAAAGCCATGCAGGAATAATCAGGGTCTTCTGGGAGGTTTAACGGATGGGTGTTGGAGAGGAGGAGTTCTGCTGGGTAAGTGCTCCATCTTACTTGGCACCTGGGGCTCCATGCTCTGTTATTTATGTTGGCTTCACTCTTAGGCAGAGTCCTGATACCAACACAGGTCTTTGGATACATCTGGATCAGAAGCCAGCTCTGCCTTTGGACTTAGCAGTTATGTGAAGCAATAAACACGTCCCTGTTTGCTTTCAATAAATAATTCCATTTTGTTTTTAATAAATAATTTCCTTCTTGCTTAAGTCAAAGTTGGGTTTCTGCCATTGATGAATTAAAAGAGTCCTCACCAAGCCATTCACCACACTTGTGGTAAGTACAGAGAGACACACATATTCTGCCTTATATTATTTATTGGAGTGTAAGCATCATTCCTACAGAGTACACTGTAAACCGTGCCAGGCCAGCTTATCTTCTGCATATCTGTGTCCTCTGTGGTACCTAGCACGTAATAGGACTTCAAACACACTGTTTGCTTGGTTAAGTGAATGAGAAGATAAATATCGACAAAAATAACCCGTTCGCCATTATGACTCTCACTGACCACTCTCATCCATCTGTAAACTCTGGGAATGTAGGCAAATACACTTTTTGTTGCCAGGGACATTTTCAATCTGTAAAAATAAAATAAAATAACATTGTTTCCAGACTTTATGGACACCCTGCCGAATTCTAAGTGGGAAAACATGACTTGGGGGCTGCATGGATTCAGACTTTCCCACATCTCTGGGTCTGAGCAGAGTCAGCTGAGAGATGCTGTCCCACCTCCATGTGACCTAGCGATGCCCACACTTCACCAGACCTGGGAACCAAGTCATCGATGAGAGGGGCTTTTAAAGATGGGAGGGAAGAGAGCAGATCTCTTGGAAAGCACCCCGAAAAGGGAGCTGGCATGAAAATATGTACAGTCCACAAACACTGGCTTGAAAATCCAGGCAACTTCCATATTTCTTACCACCTGGGGCAAGGTCAGACTAGATTTCCGTCTTGTTCTATGAGAAGATGATCTGTTTATCTAAGGGGGTTTTAAGGAACAACTTCAGTTTATTTAGTGGTTGTGTCTTTTTTTTTTAATTTCCTGCTTCTTTTTCCCATATTTGGGGTGGGTCGGCCCAAACCTCTAGACAGGGGCTTCTTTGGTACAGAAATTACTGGGCCACAAGGCCTGCATTTGCTTCTGACTTTCAGGCCCAGCCAGTGCTGCACCCCCCCCCACCGCCTCCACTTACCCCAAACCGCTGTTCTTCACTGTTCTTCGGAAAGAACCCAGTGGCCCAGTGAGTAGCTATTTCCAGTTGGCTAGCCAAGTGGAAACTGGGTCAGAGCCCTAGCCCGCTGTGCCCACTGAGGACAGTGGGCAGACAGTGCTTTGTAGCTATTCTCTCCTCCCCTCCACATGCTGGGGACAGGGGTGGGAGGCTTGATTCTCTCTGTCTGACAGTACAGGCCCTCTTCATTGTGCATACACACCTGGAGGTTCGGAAGCCAATGCACACCTGACCAGACCTGTCCTCTTGCTTCACGGTAACAAGGAGGCAGAGGCTCCATTGGCATCAGATGTCCCTAGCTGGGAGCAGACATCACTGATTGTGAGGCGGGGCCCCATCTTTCCGCCTGAGGTCAGACTCCTACCAGCAAGAATGTCTTGTCTGCCTCTCACCAGGTTACAACATGGACACTGGAAGAACGTGATCTGAATGAAATTCGTTGAGTACTGTTGGAGGGAGTGGCCATGTGCACACCATGGACACCCATGCACATACACGCGTGCACACACACAGGCAAACGTGCACACATGCCAGCACTTCTTTGCACACTGTCTTGTGCAGAAATGAGAGAGAAGAAACAAAGTGGAAAAGAGGATAGGAAAACCAATCAGAAGAAAGACAAAGGTAGATAAAGACAGCGACGGAGAGAGGTGGCCCAACCACACCACCTCATCCTGAGCCCTGCTGCCTCCTTGGGAATCTCATGCTAGAAAACCTTACCTCCCTGTCCTCGGCCTTCCATCGCTAGCTTCCCTCAGCACATACATATTCTTTAAGTCTCCTTCTCAAAAGAACGCAGAAAAAGGAAAGAAAAAAGAAAGAAAGGGCAAAACAAAGAAAGAAAAGAGTGAGGGAGGGATCTTCATGCACCTCCATCCTTGCTCGGCTTAACTGCAGATTCTCCTCTGCTTTCCAGCCAGCCTTCCAAGAGCAGTCTGCAGCCCGATTCCCTGCTGGCATCTGCCCTTCCCTCTTCATAGTAACCCAGCACTGGCCCCACCACTGACTGAAAGGACTCCAGCCATGGGCACCATTAGGGGCTGAATTGTGTCCCTGCATACAAAGTTTGTCACCTCAAAATGTGACTGTATGAAGTAGGGCCTTTCAAGAGGTGATTAAGTCAAAATCAGGTCACAAAGGTGGGACCCTAATCCAACAGGACTGGAAGAGGAAGAGATTTCAGGAGTGCGTGAGCAAAGAGAAAAGGTCAAGTGAGGGCACACCCAGAAGATGGCCACCTGCGAGCCTCAAGAGGAAGCTAGAGTGCCGGTACCCTGGTCTCGGACCTCAAGCTCCAGAACTGTGAGACAACAGATTTCTGTTGTTTACCACCCAGGCTGTGATACCTTGTTATGGCGGCCCTGGCAGACTAACACAGGCCCTCAGGATGTTCTGGTCAAACTGAGAGTGCTTTGAGCCCTTGCCCTGTGACCTCCCTGCAGCACGCCAGGCTGTTAGGAGCCCACCACTGAAACTTTCTTCTGTTGGTTCTAGTGATGTTTCTCACCCCTGGGTCCCCTCCCACCACTGGGGCTACAGGGAGTTAGGTCAGGAAGGTGGAGCCCTCATGATGACATTTGTGCCCTTCTAGGGAG
This sequence comes from Zalophus californianus, assembly GCF_009762305.2. Taxonomy (NCBI): domain Eukaryota; kingdom Metazoa; phylum Chordata; class Mammalia; order Carnivora; family Otariidae; genus Zalophus; species Zalophus californianus. The sequence goes on along the minus strand of NC_045597.1, from coordinate 174,883,266 downwards.
AAGAAAGCTGGCCTTCTCTCTCTCGATCCATGTGAGGACACAGTGGGAAGCAGCCATCTACAAACCAGAAAGCAGGCCCTCACCAGACATGGGCCTGCGGCCGCCCTGCCTCCCCAGCCCCCAAAACTGTGAGGAATCAATGTTAGTTGTTGAAGCCACTCATCTGTGGTAATCTGGTGTGGTCTCTCAGACTTCTTCCTCACCCTCCACCATGACTATTTCTCCGCTCACTCTGGAGTTCTCATCTTTATTCACTGGGGTTATGGGAACCGTCGTGAAGCTCATTCCTTGCCTTCACTCTCATTCCGTTTTATTCCACCCCACTCTTGGGCCCAAAGCGTGAACTTCTAAAATATAAAGCTTATCCTAACAGTAGGCTGCCAAAAACTGCCTGCACTCCCCATTCTCACAGCCACTCTGCCTTTCCCCCACACCCCTTCCCCAGGGGCCTGACTTCACCCTGCTCTGCCATCTGCTGCCTCACACCCAAGGCTTCAACGCCTGCTGCCTGGAGGTGTCCTACCTCCCTGGAGTGTCCTCTCCCTGGAGTGTCCTACCTCCACCATCCAGAAAACCCCAGGCCTCCATCAGCTCTAAGCCCAAATGCAATCTCCTCTGTGAAGGCTTCCCTGGCATTCCTGGGACAGACCTCAAGGAGGCCCTTTGGTCACACACACATGACACTTAGCATGTTACTTCCTTATTTTTTATTGTATTGTAAAAACGTGCCTTTATAATTGTATTATAAAAACATGTTTGCATGTCTGGCTTCCAAACTACACCGTAATCTCCTGGGAGGCAGGAATCATACCTTCCCCCCGCTTCTTGAACACCCATTACCTGAACCGTGTCAGCTAGCCGGTGGGCTTGCAATTCGTAGCAAACATTGGTTAAGTGAATGAGTGAACAAAACAAAAACCAGATACACAAAAGAGAACCAGAGAGAAAAGGGCCACAAACCCAAAGGCATCAGATGCACTATGACTTTGAGGTAAATGAGTCAGAAAACATAAAATCACCAGGTTGCTGCAGCACTGATACTCTGTAATATCTCCGGGGTGGTAGAAACAGGGAAAAGAAGGCAATGAACTAGAGAAGAAATTCAGTGTGGACCAACAATTGTGATGAAAATGGTAGCAGCCTGAACTATAATTGCAATAGGGAATTGCCAGCTGTTAAACTAACTTGATGCAATTTAACTCATTAATTGTTTTTTCAAGTAATGAAAGACTTGGTCTCTGTGGCTTGGGAGAGTGTAATTAGTTCCAAGAGGAATGTAAGGAGAGGCAGATTTCAGTGCAACATCAAGATCTTTCTAGCAATAAATCTGCTCCTATATGGACTGAGTCAAAATGTGTGACTCTTAGTTCTGTCACTTACAAGCTCTGTGATCTTGAGCAAGTTACTTAACCTTTCTGAGCCCCAATTTCCTCACTGAAAAATGGGCATAATAATAATATTCACCAGAACATAAATATTATAATGATATAATATGTTCAGTGTATTGTAGGCACTTAATGCATATTGACTGTTAGTAGTGGAAGTTAGTTCCCTATAATTGAAACTTCTAGAACTCATTGCTGAGTACAGGCATTTCTCTTTTCTTTATACTTTTTAGCATTGCAGTTATTTGTAGATCTTATTCTCTAGTAGATTATACATTTTTGAGGGCATGGTGCCAATATGTTTCATTTTGATCATCTCCAGAATCCTTGGACAAAGAAAGCACTCATTAAACAGGTGTCGGATTGGGGGATGGAGAACATGTAAGCATCAGAGGAAAGACTGGATCTAGATCACCTCCAAAGTTCGTTCAGATGCTCAGTCTCTAATTCATTTATTCATTCATTTGTTCACTCAACAAATGGCATTGTGTAGCAACAATGTGCCATGTAGTGGTTAGCTGTTGGGATACAACACATCACAGAAGCAGATATGGGCTCTGCCTATTGATTCTATGTCCCTGTTGGGTTAAGAAGCTGTATGTTACCTAATCTACACCCTTTGTATCCTTGAGTTGTCTTTTTTATTTTATGTATTCATTTGAGATGGAGAGACGGCATGAGAACTGTAGGGAGAGGGAGAGAGAATCTGAAGCCGACTCCATGCTGAGCACAGAGTCTGACAAGGGGCTTGATCTCATGACTGAAACCAAGAGTCAGCTGCTTAACCTACTAAGTCACCCAGGTGCCCCCAAGCCATCTTAAAGCTAGCTCTGCAGTTCTTTGTTTTGCTCTCTAAACTGCTTGCTCACTTTGGACTATCCTGGAAATACACTTAGGAGGAGAGATGCTAAAGAAGAACAAAGTGGGAGTGACTATTTTCCCAAACACACAGTTGTTTTTGGAAATGCAAATCTAGACCTCTTGGATAATAAGGAAAGAAATTTTTATCAATAGCAAAAGGCCTAGGAAGATCTCCAATTAGTGCTAACCCTTTCTGCCTCTTCCATTATACTCTGATAATCCACCTCAAAGCCTCAGTGCAAGACAGAGTTTGGGAGGTGAACACATGACCTTAGAAAGGGTTGCCCTTCTAATACATAGAGTCCAAACTCAAGAGTGGGAATCCAAGTGGAAAGAAAGCAACATAGAACCACATGCTCCATACATGTGGAGGCTGTTCCATGTAAAACTAATGGAATGAATACCATGAGTTCACAAAGGATGTGGGCCATTTTCTGGAGATGTCTAGTATCCAGAGACCACATATTTTCTTTATCTGGAACACAAATCTTTAACCCTGGTGGATCATGAATGGTCTTTGGAAACCTGTGAAATATTAAAATCATATGCAAAATTGAGCATGTAGATTTTTCTTAGGGAAAGACTTTACAGCTCACATAAGATTCCCCCAAAACTTCTGTGGCCCCTAAAATCTATCATGTTAATAAGAAACAGGTTGTTGACTGAGAAGTTATTCTGAGTTGGAGGCACATGGAAGGTGGAGGAATACATTCCCACAGAGTTCACAACAGCCAGATCAATCAAACTATCACCTGCTTCTGAGCACATCTCCCATTATTCTTCTAGGAAGTTTTCCTTAAAGAACTGTGAATAACCTATAGCACTCAATGTATTATAACACTCAGAGAGATTTATGTGGAAAAGGTTACCTGACAAGAGGGATGACCTTCTGCCAAGGGACACAAAGAGCCCAAGATGGCACACAGGGAGGGGATATCACAAGGATAAATGCCACAGCCTCTCTCCATCCTTCAATTTCTTGCCAAGGCTCCCCATTGGCCAAATCCAATAAAAACCAGAGAACACTGGAGCCCACTGATGTAGACCATAAGATCAGCCTCCAAAAAGTGCATAATGGATCTACAGGGGCAAACTGAAGACATTCCAGAAGAGTGTTTTTGCGCACGCTTACATGTGCACACGTATGCATGTACACACACATGCGTGTGTGGGTGTAGTACCTACAGGTAGGGTGTAAATAGTCTAAATTCTGATCCACTGATCTTTATCTCTGACAAGTTAGACCAGAGGAAGTGGTATAAATAAGGGACTCACATTTCTTCCTCAATTCTCTGTGCTGGTCTCAGCAATTAGGAGCTCCTCATGTGTTCTTCCACTTAACTGGCAACAAACCCAAATTGCGATAAAGAGTAAAGCCAGGAATGGAAATCAGACCTTTGTGACTTCAAATCCATGCACTTTTCACTATACCTTGAAACCCTGGAATGAGAAAGAGAATTTCAGGTACTTGGAAAGCTGTGCAGAAGGTGCTTTCAGAGCTGCGATCTTCTGGTTCGGGTGAGGTAGATGGATGAGTGGTGGAAGACACAGATCCTAGGACCAGATTTTTGAAGGATTAAGCCAAGTGTGGGTACTGTTCGAACAAAAACTGTTTTCATATTCACTAGGTGTACAGACATATGCTCATGCTCACACACATAACACCCACAAATACAGCTAGCTGCAAGAAATTCACTGAAGATGGGTAAGGATAAGACCAAAAGGAAGAGTATGATGGGCTAGTGGAAAAACTATAGAGGAAACCCTAGTATAACAATTCCAATAATATTCACCAAAGAAAAATGTAGTATAAATAGCACTTTTGTCATCACACAAACATAATAATTCAGGCTCCGCAGATTCAAAGACCAACGCAGACAATGTCTAGCATGGCACTGAGTTCTTTAAAAAGCTTAGCAATTGAATTTTGATGCTAAGAGGTTAACAATGATGGTCTGTTTGCTTCTGGTTGGATTCTTTCAGTCGATGCCAAAATAGCAGCCTAGTGGTAGAATCCACATCTTTCAAAGCTTGGCTGGGCTTATATCTAACATTTTATATCTAGCTTATATCTAACAATTTATATAACAACAACTGCTGAGTCCTTCCTATAACCTGTCTCTTTGAACCGCAATTCCTCCTCCAACCTTGGTGAAAAGGGGGTGCAGTGCATCTAAATGGCAAACCCCACTGCCCAGCCAGGTGTTTGGTGTCTGTCTTTGCTGTGCCATGAACTGGCTCTGTAACACCGGGCCATGCCAATCTCACTGTGGACCTCAGTTCCCTCAACTGTAAATGAAAGGGTTGGACCAATGCCTTCCGGTTCCATGTTTAGCCACTCTACTTCTCCTAACATTTTGGATCCCTAAGGCCTATACACATATGCAATGGCTATGCGTATCGGGCACTCCATAAACACTTGGAAACTATAGAGCACATCTCAGTTCAATAAATGTCTCTCCAGTCTAATTCTCATTGTGTGCTTAGCTCTTGTATTGCTTAATTCAAGTTTATCTTACCAAAGTTCTCTTCAATTTGATTGCTGTTATAAGATACTTAAGGCTTTTTAGTACCTTGCAGTATTTCTGGCCTCCTGGACCATTGCATGCATTTTATACCCCATTCTCACCTTCCAGCAAGAGTCTAGGTAACTCCTTGCATGATGACTTAATTATTTCCAAGTGATTGCATATTCTGCTTCCATTCCAAGAATTCCCTCCCCCCTCTTCTCTGCCAATCATATTCCAGGTTCTCTGCCAATCACAGTCATGACTTCTTTCAAACCCCAGCCATACATGCCTTCTTGAAGCATTCCAAGATGAGCCCTCAAAGATTCCAATCACTAAGTCACTTGCCGCACTTTGCTGACCAGATATTTTATCCATATTCTCCTCTTGCTCCTCTGTGGTGCTTAAAGCATATGCCTTTCATGTTGGTTATATTTGTGGGACTGAGGCTAATTTTATTTTATGATTTTGTTCATGTTTCTGCTTAGACATTAAACTACAAGCTTCTTAAAAATTCAACCATATAGTTTTTTTTTCCCTTTGTAGTTCCACAGAATGCCAAGAATAGAGACCTTTCCTTTAAGAGGGGAAAAGTCCCTGGAACCTGGATAAAATCAATGACAGAGCCAAAGGACATACACTAGTGCTTTCATCCCCCAGTATGGTAATGTTATTCATTTGTAACACGATTAGATTTTTTTTAGTATGTAAAATTAACATGGTATACATATATATAAAATGTATACTCAGAGAAGTACCAACTCCCCAACATCACTACCCATTCTTCCTGCTCCATTTCTCCACATCCCCTATATGTAACACATTTTATTCATTTTGAGTTTATTCTTCCTGTGTTCCTTCTGGCAAAATTAAGTAGATATTGTGTATACGTATGCTTTTTTCTTTCTCCTTCTTTCTTACACAAAAGGTAGCATTATATACATTATATGTATACTCTTTTGCTCTTTGCTTTTTTTCACTTAATAAAATATGCTGAAAGTCACCCCATATCAGACATAGAGATCTTTCTCCTTTGTTCCACAGCCACGTAGTATCCCACTGAGTGGGTGTGTCATAGCTAATTCAGAAACTTAGGTTGTTTCCAGTATTTTGCAATTATGAACAATCCTGCAATGAAGAACTTTGTGCATATGTATTTTCATATTGTTGGTGGTGTACCTTTGTATCTTTGGTGGTATATCTTTGGAGAGTCCAGATTCCTGGAATGGGGGTTGCTAGATCAAGAAATAAACACATATGTACTTTTGTTAGATATTGTCAACTTCCACTCAAAAGGGTTGTATCATTTTTCATTCCAACTAGCAGTGAGTGTTTGTTTCCTCAGAACTTTGTCAATAAAACATGTCAAACATTTAATTTTTTTCCTATTCTGATAGGTGAGAAATAGTATCTCATTTTTAGATTTAATTTTCATTTCTTTTATTATGAGACATGTTGAACATCTTTTTATATATCTAAAGACTTTTTAAAAATTATTTGGGTATAAAACTACCCTACAATCCAGTAATTGCACCACTGGATATTTACCCCAAATATACAAAAACACGAATTCAAAGGGATACATGCACCCCTATTAATCACATTATTTTACAATAACCAAGCTATGGAAAAAGCCCAAGTGTCCATCAATAGATGAATGGAAAAGAAGACATTTTATATATACAATACATACATATAAGAAGATGGGGTATTATATATATGTAATATATATACAATGGCATATTATTCAGCTATAAAAAAGAATGAAATCTTGCCATTTGCAACAACAAGGTTGGAACTAGAGAGTAGAATGCTAAGAAAATTAGTCAGAGAAAGACAAATGCCATATGATCTCACTCATATTTGGAATTTAAGAAACAAAGCAAATGAACAAAGGAAAGAGAGAGAAAGAAACCAAGAAACAGATTCCTAACTATAGAGAAAAAATTGCTGGTTACCAAAGGGGAGGTGAGTGGGGAATGGGTGAAATAGGTGATGGGGATTAAAAGGACACTCATCATGATAAAAAATAAAATAAATAAAATAAAAAATAAATGAAGCTGCAGTATTTTAAGGAGACATTACCTCACACACAACTTTTATTTTTTCCAGAATTACTGAGTATTTTTTTGCCTTTCTTTTTTATTTCATTTTTGTATTATAGTGGTTAAGTATTATTAAAAAATTTTTCTGAAATAAGATCACAATGCTGCACATCACCATTTTTTGTTTAATATATTTCAGGCATAGTCCATCAATAAGATGAAATATAATCCTGAGTGTATTTATGGAAATCACAAAATCACATGTTGAACATTTAGAGAGGATGCAGGTGCATAATTGCTAAATATGATGAATAAAATGAAATCTTATTAATGCTAATAAGTATTTAGAATATACACAAATGCTACATTTTAAAAAGTAATAATTTACATTTTTTTCTCTAGAGACAATGTTGTATTTAAAACTATAAGCACAAAATGTTATGAAAGATATGCTAATTTATACAATTCAACACTAAAATTACAGAAATGTGGAAAAAATATTTGGACATATATTTTGCCTGTTTTTTAAATAGTTTTTGGTTTTCCTTGTTTTCCTGTGTTTAAAAATTTCTTTGTACTTAGGGAATATTAGCTCTTTATTTGTGCTATACATAAGAATAATCTTCCCGGTTTGTAACTTGGCTTTTGAATGTGTAACTTATGGTGTTTTTGACCATGCAAAGTTGTTGCTTTAAAATTTTATATGGTCAAGATGATGATGATGATGATGATAATGATGATGATGATTACAGGAGTTCAAGTCACAGTTAGACCTAGATCAAATCCAAATTAGAAATTAATTTACTCATGTTTTCTTCTAACTAGAATCTCATAAGATTTTATTTTTTGTTTCTTATATCTTATACATTTGAAGTTTATTCTTGTATATATTTTAAGGTACACATTTCATCTTTTTTCAAACATCTATCAATGATTAGAGCTTCCATTTTCATCATACACTAAAATTTTGTGTATATGTGGATCTGTTTCTGGATTATATTTTATTTCTGGTTGGTCTGTCTACTTAGGCACCAGGTCTAAACTGGTATAATTTCAGAAACCTTAGAGTATATTTACAATTTGGGCAGGACCAATCCTTCATTATAGCTCATTTTTTATTTCCTAAAAATTTCCTGGTTGTTTTACCCATCATTTTTATATAAATTTTGGTATCAATTTCTCTATAAAAATTTTGAATATGATATTTTATTAGATTATTCTCAATGAATAAATTAACCAAGGGAGAAATGACATCTTTATGATATTGAGACATTCCTAGCAAAACAAAGGCTGTCTTTCCATTTGTTCAAGTATACTCTTGTGTCTTTAGGAAGGTTTTGAGTTCCTTCCATTGGATTTTGCACATTCTTATTAAACTTGTTCCTGAGTATTTCATTTTCTTTGTTCATATTTTATTTTATTTTTTTAAGATTTTATTTATTTGAGAGACAGCAAGAGAGAGAGAGAATGAACAAGAACGGGGGGAGGAGCAGAGGGAGAGGGAGAAGCAGACTCCCTGCTGATCAGGGAGCCCAATGTGGGACTTGAACCCAGGATCCTGGGATCATGACCTGAGCTGAAGGCAGACACTTAACCAACCAAGTCATCCAGACTTACTTCTTTGTTCATATTTTAAATGGAGTTTTCTCTATCATTATATCTTCTAATTGTTGTTGTTTGTGTATTTAAGAACTAATAATTTCTGAGTGTTAACTTTAAATTTTGGTATTTTACCTAAATTTAATAAAATGCTTTGTTGGAGTTAGCTTTATCAAAGATTAAGTTTTCCATGTATACTATTATATTACCTGCAAATAGTGATAGTTTTACTTCTTTGTTTCCACTTCTTATGTCTCTAATTGATTTATCTTGTCTAATTGCATGGGCTAAAATCTCCAGTACAATGTTAAATAAGGGGGAGATAATGAACATTCTTGTTTTATTCCTAAAGTTAATGGATATGCCTCTAATGTTATCTCATAAAGAAAATACTGACTTTAACACCAAACTAGATATTTTTATCTTATTAAGGAAGTAGCCATCAATTCTTACATCCTAAATGCTTTTGTTAGGAATGAATGTTGAATTATTTTCAGAGGCTTTTTCAGCACTTGTGGCAATAATCATGATTTTTCTCTTTAGGTGTATTAATGTATCATATTATCTTAATGTATTTCCTAAAATTGAACAAAATATTCATTCTTGCAATAAAGCCCTGGTTATATACATTATTTCTGTGTATGGTGTTGGATTTTGTTTACTACATTTTATAACAAGTCATCTTTGCCATCTTCTTATTTTCATCTTAGATCACTCTTCAATTATTTTATCAAACTGACGTTTATCTCGTGCAGAGGAAGAATACATAACACACATGACTTGAAGTTCTTCTGGTGTTTAATTGAACTTCCTGCTTATGTTGATTCAAACCCTCTTCTATTTTCATCAAGAGAGATGGAAAACAGCTGATTCAATTGACCCTGCCATCTAAATCAGAAATAGTCACGGACACATCCTGGAGCATGTGTATTAAGACTATATTAAGCTCCCTTACCCACTTCCAATACAGCTGAGAGAGCAAACCAACACTCTTAAAATCTTGATTAAATCAGTTCTTAGTCTTCTCTATTGCTGGCCAAAACCTCCTCACTTCAGAGGGAAAAGTGGAAATATCTGGGACCCTCAGGTTCAGAGTTATGGTATAAAAATATTCAAAGTCCAGACGGTTATTCAAAACCCCTGACTTCTTGATTCAGATTTCCAACCAAAAAAGTAAGTTCTTACAATGGAAGACAATAGACCATCCACTTGAAGTCTCAAGTCAGAAACTTTGGGTTTTTTTTTTCAATTTCTCCCTCTCCCTTCCCAGTCACAGTTAGACCTAGATCACACAGTTAGACCTCCCACCCTTCTGATCCAGCTGCTTATCCAATCCAACATCAGGTACTACTGATTCTACCACCAAAATAAATCTCTAAAATTCATTTCATCTCTCATCTCCCTAGCCACCACCTAAGTCATTGTATTATTACCATACTACTAGATTTTTTGCTTTCTACTTTTATATTACATTAAAAAAAAAAAAGTCTCTTGAGTGTTGTCTAGAGAATAGGCTGGGGAATAAATCACATTGTATCAATCTTTGAAGACTTGTGAGTCTCTCTGCCTAGCACATCACTGCATCCCACATCCCCTGGTGTTCACATGACTAGCTCCTTCTCAATGGTTAGGTCTCCATATTTAGCTTAAATGTCACCTTCTCAGATAAGCCTTCACTCACCATCCTATATGAAAAGGTCTTGTTATACATTCTCTGTCTCTGAATTCCACTTCTTTCTTTCATGGCACTTATATCAAGTTAAAGTTGACTAATTACTTTTGCCCTCTCCACTAAACTAAAAATCCAGGAGAACAGAGACGACGTTATTTTCTTTTCTTCACCTCTGACCACAGTATCCCAGCTCCACAGTGCACGGTAGGTAGTACATGTTAATAAATATGTATTAAATGAATGAATGATTCTCAGTAGGAAAAGAAGCATTAAATCATCTGACTTCTTCAAAGTTAGAATGTTGGTCCCAAGGGGGCACCTGGGTGGCTCAGTCGGTTAAGCGTCTGCCTTCAGCTTAAGTCATGATCCCAGGGCCCTGGGATCAAGCCCTGCATCAGGCTCCCTGCTCCACAGGAAGCCTGCTTCTCCCTCTCCCACTCCCCCTGCTTGTGTTCCCTCTCTCTCTGTGTCTCTCTCTGTCAAATAAATAAATAAAATCTTAAAAAAAAGAATGTTGTTCCCAAGTGGGACATAGAGTTGGCAAAATTGTTTCTCCAAACTTGAAATACCCAGGAAAGCTAAGAGCTGGTCAAAGGTTTGAGCACCCTTTCAGGTACTTCAGTGCAATCCTAGCACAAGCTTATTTTCTTATGTCTAGGAAGCTTGCAACACATTTCTGAGTTCCCAGACCCACAGCTCTCAAAAAATTCTTCCTGGGAATTTTTAAATCCAGTGCAAGTCAGTAGCTGCTCTGCTACATTTTTTTCTCTTTGAAAGAGTAGTTTTAATTTCTTAAAAAGAAGACACTAAAGGGCAGACCCTGGATTTGATTTGGAAGAAGAAAAGCATTTAAAAATACAAAACACTGAGCTCAATGTGTGTGCATATGCGTATGTATGTGTGTTTACATGTATGCATGAATTCCTCCACCCCTCAATTCTCCCTGACAACCACTTTCAATAAGTGCAAGTTGCCCAAACCAAAGATGATGCAGATAATTATCTTCCTCACTCACTGTATGACTTGGGCTCAGATAATTTTGGAGATTCTTTTCGAAGAAACATCTGGAGCCCTGGAGCTTGCCCATGAAGCTAACTTCTCTCTCTTTCTCTCTCATCTTCATCTCCCTTTGAAGAAGCTGTTCTGGTTTGAAACTTCTAACCTAGAAATTCTGGCTCTGAGATATCTTACTCAGTTCTCTGGAGTCACTTACAAATAAGCCTGCCAGGCAAACTCTCATTGCTGGGAACCCATGGTGGCTTCACTTATCTTTTTATGGGGATTTGGCATCCCCAGGAACAAAACTGGCCCTAAGGAAAACTTTTGTGGGACTGAATGTGACCTGAGAGTGGAGGTGGTCTCAAACAAGAGTCCTATGGTCATATGTTGTATGTGTTGCTCTTCCAGTTCCTCAGGAACTAAGAAAAATCTAAAGGAATCCTGGGATGGAAGAGGGGAAGAATATTAAATATTTTTCCACTGTTGTGAAAACAATAATCTTGGGAAATAGAAGAATGTTCCTATAAATATAGATAGATGATGATAGATAGATAGATGATAGATGATAGATAGATGATAGATAGATGATAGATAGATAATAGATAGATAGATAGATAGATAGATAGATAGATAGATAGATAGATAGATAGATAATAGATATTCCTACAATAAAAAGAAAGTTCATACAATGTAGCAATGGCTAGGACTAGAAGCAGAGACCAACCTTCATGATGGTCATAGGTTTTTCCCTACGTAAACCTGAAGAGTTTTGCCCTGAGATCCTAAAACAATAAGCCATGATGGAGATGATAAACTGTCTCCCCGTCTGAGCCCAGCATCCTTATCAAGAACATTGAGCCTCTGCTGGGCCTCCAGAGAATCCCATCCAAGCGCTGGGCAAGAAACACAGTGTGGCAAATTTGTATTAATGTCCCCAATTGTCACCCTTCTCTTCTATGTATGTTCTTTCTCATGAAATTTTGAAAAATCCTCCCACAGTGGGTGGTTCCTCATCCCACCCATGAGTGCAGCCATGTGACTTACTTGGCCAATAGAAATGATCCTATGCCAATTCCAGGCTGAGGCTTCAGGAAGCCGTGCATGTTTCCATTTGCTTTCTCATGTTTCCGCCATCACCCTGAGAAAGACATGCTTGGGCTAGTCCACTAGTCCTGGGAGGAGGATGAGAAACATGTGGAACCAAGTGACTCAGCCAGGCCCAGCATGGTCAGCCAAACTCCAGCCCCCTCACCCCCCAGATGTAGGAGTGAGCCCAGCCTGCATCAGCTGAACTCCACAGATGTGTGAGAAATAAATGTTTATTGTTGCAAGCCACTGAGAATTTGTGGTTGTTTGCTCCACATCAAAACTTAACTGATCACAGAGCTGCAAATTAAAGCTCCTAAGAAGCACTATATTTGAATAACAATGCCTTATAATCTTATAGCATTCTGAGGTTACCTAAATATTTTACCCAGTATATTTTATTGGGCTTTTATGATAATAAACCTAGGAAGCAGGAGGGAGAGGTCTTGTTATTTCCATTTTACAACAAAGAATATGAAAGTGCAAAAAAGTGAAATCAATTTACTCACAGCAGCACAGCAAAAGATGAGTAGAAGCCATCCTTCCCATCATTAGCTCAGCATTCCTCTCCCCAATTATAGGAGGGATGGTGAGCATACAGGTAGTGGGCATCATACAATCAGAAGAGCATACTGAAAAGGGATTTGGGGTTAAAAACAAAAACCAAAAAACAAACAAACAAACAAAAACTTGGCTGTTTGTTTAATGGACTTGATTTCTCTGGCAAAAAATTGCTGGAAAATATGGGCCACAAGTAACATTTCAGAAAGAATAGGATTGTGGCACAGTAGAAGGCAGAAGAGACCAGAGTTCAAGAAGAGATCTGAGTTCAAAAAACTTGCACAGACAGTATCCGTGTCATCCACGGGTGTTTGCAATATGCCAGGAAACGTGCTAGAAGTCTCATATGCGTTATCTCCTCTATCTTCTGAAGAACACCATGAAGAAGATTGTCACATAACACAGTGTAACATAATATAATAAAATCCCCCAAAATTAAGCAATAAAGCAACTTGCCAAAACTCACACAAGTAGCATTGGGTGTATGCCCAAGTGTGTGTGCCTCCTTCGTTGGATCCCCTGTCTCTGGTTGAGAGTGAGAGATGTGGGCATAGGAACCAACCCAAATATGCCGAGAAGAAGGAAGAAGTAGGAATGTTTCTTAGAGTTGAAGAGTGGCTTGAGGCTAGAAAAGTTTCTGACAATCATGAACTTCAAAGAGAACCTATTTTCTGCCCACACATTGACTCTTGATTTCACCGTTAGAAACTCCGTGGTTCATAGGCCCTCCTTCCCAGGCAGTTGATGCTGTATTGTGGCCCCCGAAGAGCAAAAAGCCCATAATTTAGCAGCATCCCCTTTCTCTTTCCTCATTGACTGTCAGTATGTTACAGCACGTGAGCAGCTTTTCTTTTGTGGTGATGTTATAATTGGAGACCACACAATATAATGGAAAGAGTACAAGCCTTTGATCTAATAACCCTGGATCCAAAACCTAGCCTGACTCAATAGCTGTGTGTCCCTGAGTAAGTGACTTAACTTCTCTGAGCCTTCAGGGATAATAATAATGTCTATTTCACAGGAAGTGTGGGGAACTAAAAGAGATTCCCATGTGAAATCCTTGGTTGGTACCTGCATCATTCAAACATTCAATAAATGTTAATTCATCTCATGAACTACTTCTCTAAAGGCCCGACTGCCTTCCTAGAAGACTATGAAGGTGGGCCCGGTTGTGGGGAACAGGCCACCACAGGTACCTCTAGCCTGACTGTTCTGTCACATCTGCTGCTCTGCTCCTGACAGTAGCCCTCCACACTTTGGTGGCACTCTGGGTTGGAACAGGACCAATCCCTGGTTGGAAAGTGGTGACTTTCAACTTCCTACAGGTGCCTCTGAGCCCTCGGGATCCTCTTCATGTAGGTCTAGGTGACATCTCTTTAAAGGTGAACTAGTTCATTTCACCATTCACCATTGGAAGGATGCCTGGGTCATTTCCAGTTGCTGGAGCGCTATAGAAGGGAGGGAAGTGGACGTGGCTATCAAAGCCCAATGTGAGGGTCCCTGTGGGGAGGGAGATGTTCAGTGTCAGGACTGTGCCGATGTCAATAATATCCTGGTTGTGATACTGTACTATAGTTTCACAAGGTAACACCACTGGGGTAAACTGAGTAAAGGGTGTAAAGGCTCCCTCTATATTAGTTCTTACTATTGTATGTGAATCTACATTAACTGAAATAAAAAATCAAATTTAAAACAAAACACACACACACTGTCAACAGATGTGCTTTCCCACTCCCTCCTCCAAAGGCCCCAGTCATCATTCATCTTCCTCTGACCCAGGTTGGGGACTGGGCCTCCAGGCCCTGTGCTTATTTATTGCAGAAACCAGACAATTTCTGAAAAGTGGCTTCCCATCTCTGGAGAGTTTGGGGGGCAGGGGCTGCTGCTCTGTCCCCCAAATGATATCTGCAAAACTTGAAGACTGTTTGTAGTGAATGAGAAAACTGCCTTCTCTCTTCAAACATGCATGTCTGAAAGGGACATTCCACAGCTACTTCCCGCTGCAGGAGATAGCAGGTGGGGCTTCTTGTATTTCCCACCCTGTTCCCAGAGGAACCTACTGGCTCCCAATGGAGTTCATGGTCTTCCCATCCTGCCCCCTATGTGGGAAGAAAGAAGGGACAGAAGTGGAGCACAGGGAAGAGGGGGAAAGACAGGAACACCCCGTCCCTGTCCCCACCTCACTCACGGTCCCCATCTGCCTTTCCAGAGAAGGGACAACCACGTGGCTTTGAGGGGCCCGATATCTGTGGAAACAATAGTCAGTGAGAAGTGGGAGTGGGGGGAGCCTGCACAGGTGGATGCAGGAACCTGGTCTCTTCTGAGCCTGGATCCAGCCATCAACTGACGTGCGTGACATGGTTATTATTCTCTGCAGGACCTTCACATTCCCTGGCCTGCATCTGACCAAAAACCAGAAGGGATTCCCTCCTTGTCTCTGCTCAAGAGGCATGGAGAAAAGGGTTCATCTTTCTTTCAACCTACACAAGGGCAAAAGTGGGCTTCAAACACCTTTGTTAAATAATAAGAACACAATAGGGACCATGACAGAGGCTCTTGTTGAGCACCTCCTCTGTGGGGGGAGAAGGGGCATATTAGCCACTCCCTTCACATCCACTTCTTATGTGATTATCAACCCTTTGGCCTTGTCCTATACAATCAGAGCCCACCTTTGCTTTCCAGCAGCAGCTCCCACTACCCTACCCCCCCAACCCCCACTCTGCCATAGAGCACATCATGTCCTTTTATTGGCTAGGCGCTGGTTTCTACCCATGTGTTTACTCTGCCTGGAATGTTCTCTCCCCAGCACCATGTTCTCACCACTAAGACTTCTTACCCTTGAGATCTAGCTCAGATCTCCCCAATCTGTAAAGATGTCAATATAAACCTCGGCAGAGAGTTAGTTCCTACCTCCTCTGGGCCTCTCTAATCATGCTTCCTGCACAGGGCTAAGTGCATGGCATTTCACAGGGCTGTCTCCTTCTAGACTGTGAGCCCTTTTGTCTACAGGGACTCTTGGATTCCCTAGCACTGAGCAGAGCGCCAGGCCTGTGGCAGGTGCTACATTAACATTTGTGAGTGGCTGCATGAAGCTAGGCTGTTCCTTTCCTGATACCCTGACCAACTGCAAGAGCTGCCCAGTGAAATAAGAACACAGCAGCTCATGGCATAGGTGAGGAGGAATGCATATTTTTAGACATTTAGAGAAAAGAGGGGAGAATTCTAGGTAAGAAAAATAATACAAAATACAAGCAAATATATAAAAATCACATGTTGTACATTTGGAAGATTAGATTAAAATTAGAAGGTATAATTTGTCAGAAATCTCTTCAACTGGGAATTCCTTTCTTAATAAGAGAACCCCATTTTTAAATTTTAAATCAACTTTATGGGAGCATAACTTACATACAACTAAATGAACCCATTTTAAGTGTACAAAGTGTCACTGGTGAGTATATGCTTAGGTGTATAGTGTAAACTTCCCACAATTTCCAACCAAGCCCTTTATTTAAACGCTCCTCAGGAGGGGCGGAGAAGATGGCGGAGCAGTAGGAGACCTGGATTTCGTCTGGTTTCAGGAATTCAGCTGAATAGGGATCAAACCATTCTGAACACCTACGAACTCAACAGGAGATCGAAGAAGAGAGTAGCAACAACTCTGAACAGAGAAGCGACCACTTACTGGAAGGTAGGACGTGCGGAGAAGTGAATCCAAGGCGATATTCGGGAGGATAGATGGCGGGGGAGGGGGCCTCTGTCGGCTGCTTCTGGCAAGTGCTAGAGCCGTGGAGCACAAAATTGGAACTTTTAGAAGTCGGTTCCGCTGAGGGACGTCACTCCAGTGAGTAAGCGGGGGGTGGAACCCTCGCGGGACAGTGTGGACTCAGGACCCTCGGAGTCACAGAAAGACCGAGGGTGCCTGAGTGCAGCAGAGCTCCCAGGTATCGGAGCGGAGAAGCCGGCTGCAGAGATGGAGCCGAGGCATGGGCTCTCAGCTCGGGGTTGCCATAAACTGTGATCCGCGGCCTAGTCGGGCCACTTCTCCTCTAGCAGGGACCCAACAAGCGGCAGAGCCAGGGAGACTCCCCTTCCTCCCCGGGGAGGAGCGGCGCGGGAGCGCACCGCAGGGATCTGCTGGGTTTGGAGACCCCCACACGGGGTCAGATGCCAGAGATAGAAACACTTGGTCACAGGCCGGGTGAGCATGGAGTGCGGCCGGAGACCGGGGACATGGGAGTGATTGACTGCTTTTCTCTGGGGGCGCACTGAGGAGCAGGGCCCCGAGTTCTCAGCTCCTCCAGGCAGAGAGTGGGAGGCCACCATTTTCACCCTGGTCCTCCAAAGCTGTATCGAGAGCTTGCAGGGAACAAAAGCTCCTGAGAGCAAACCCGAGCAGCTTGCTTAGCCTGGACCGACAAGGGCGGGGCAACTCTGCCTCCGGCAAAGACATTTGGGAACCATGGCAACAGGCCCCTCTCCCAGAAGATCAGCACAAACAGCCAGCAAGCCAAGACCAAGTTTACCGATCAAGGAGAACGGGACAACTCCAGCGCTAGGGGAATACTGCACATAGAATTCATGGCTTTTTTACCATGATTCATTAGTTTTTCAAAGTTAATTTTTTAACTGGTTTTTTTTTAATTTTTCTTTTTCCTTTTTTTAAACCAACATCTTATCAATCCCTTTTTTAAAAAAACATTTTTTATTTTTCATTTTTAGAGTCATATTTTATCCCATCATAGTAGTTACCCTTATTTTTGGCATATATATATAAGTTCTTCTCTCTTTAAAATTTTGAGATACAGTTTTTTCTAACAGATCAAAATATACCCTAAATCACTAGTATATGGCTTTGTTCTAGTCTCCTGCCTGATCACAGTCTCTCCCTTTTTTTCTTTTTTTTTTAAATCTTCTTCTTTCTTCTTTCAAACAACTTATCTTATCAATTCTGTTTATAAAACCTTTTATAATTTTCATCTTTACAATCATCTTCCATCCCTTCATTGTATCAACCCTTATTTTGTACATATATGTCTTTCTTCCCTTAAAATTTTAGGAGGCACTTTCTTCTAACAGAGCAAAATGCACCCAAAATCTACTGTGTGGCACTGATCTATGCACTAGCCTGATCATATTTGATCATACTCTGTTTTTTGTTTTGTTTTGTTCTGTTTTTGTTTGTTTTTATCTTTTTCTTTTTCTTTTTTTTTTTCTCTTTCTTTTTTCTTTCTTTCCCTTTCTTTTCCCCTGGTTTCAGGTCTTTTCTGATTTGTTTAGAGTATATTTTCTGGGGACGTGGTTAACCTGTTAGCATTTTGTTCTCTCATTCATCTATTCTCCTCTGGACAAAATGACAAGACGAAAAAAATCACCTCAGCAAAAAGAACAAGAGGTAGTACCGTCTGCCAGGGACCTACTCAATACGGACATTAGTACGATGTCAGACATAGAGTTCAGAATCATGACTTTAAAGATACTAGCTGGGCTTGAAAAAAGTATGGAAGTTATTAGAGAAACCCTCTCTGGAGAAATAAAAGAACTAAAATCTAACCAAGTCGAAATCAAAAAGGCTATTAATGAGGTGCAATCAAAAATGGGGGCACTAACTGCTAGGATAAAGGATGCAGAAGAGAGAATCAGCGATATAGAAGACCAAATGATGGAAAATAAAGAGGCTGAGAAAAAGAGAGATAAACAACTACAGCATCACAAGGGCAGAAATCGAGAAATAAGCAACACAATAAGATGAAACAACATTAGAATAATTGGGATCCCAGAAGAAGAAGAAAGAGAGAGAGGGGCAGAAGGTATATTGGAGCAAATTATAGCAGAGAACTTCCCTAATGTGGGGAAGGAAACAGGCATCAAAATCCAGGAGGCACAGAGAACCACTCTCAAAATCAACAAAAATAGGTCAACACCCCGACATCTAATAGTAAAACTTACGAGTCTCAGAGACAAAGAGAAAATCCTGAAAGCAGCTCGGGAGAAGAGATATGTAACCTACAATGGTAGAAACATTAGATTGGCAACAGACCTATCCACAGAGACCTGGCAGGCCAGAAAGGACTGGCATGATATCTTCAGAGCACTAAATGAGAAAAATATGCAGCCAAGAATACTACATCCAGCTAGGCTGTCATTGAAAATAGAAGGAGAGGTAAAAAGCTTCCAGGACAAACAAAAACTAAAGGAATTTGCAAACACAAAACCAGCCCTAAAAGAAGTATTGAAAGGGGTCCTCTAAGCAAAGAGAGAACCTAAAAGCAGCATAGATCAGAAAGGAACACAGACAATATACAGTCACAGTCACCTTACAGGCAATACAATGGCACTAAATTCATATCTTTCAATAGTTACCCTGAATGTAAATGGGCTAAATGCCCCAATCAAAAGACACAGGCTATCATATTGGATTAAAAAACAAGACCCATCAATATGCTGTCTGCAAGAGACTCATTTTAGACCCAAAGAAACCCCCAGATTGAAAGTGAGGGGGAGGAAAACAATTTACCATGCTAATGGACACCAAAAGAAAGCTGGGGTGGCAATCCTTATATCAGACAAATTAGATTTTAAAACAAAGACTGTAATAAGAGATGAAGAAGGACACTATATCTTACTTAAAGTGTCTATCCAACAAGAAGTTCTAACAAGTGTAAAGATCTATGCCCCTAACATGGCAGCAGCCAATTATATAAGGCAATTAATAACAAAAGGGAAGAAACACATGGACAACAATACAATAATAGTGGGGGACTTTAACACCCCCTGACTGAAATGGACAGATCATCTAAGCAAAAGATCAACAAGGAAATAAAGACTTTAAATGAAACACTGGACCAAATGGACTTCACAGACATTCAGAACATTCCATCCCAAAGCAACAGAATACACATTCTTCTCTAGTGCCCATGGAACATTCTCCAGAACTGATCACATCCTAGGTCACAAATCAGGTCTCAACTGGTACCAAAAGATTGGGATTATTCCCTGCATATTTTCAGACCACAATGCTTTGAAACTAGAACTCAGTCACAAGAGGAAAGTCGGAAAGAACTCAAATACATGGAGGCTAAAGAGCATCCTACTAAAGAATGAATGGGTCAACCAGGAAATTAAAGAAGAATTAAAAAAATTCATGGAAACCAATAAAAATGAAAACACAACTGTTCAAAATCTTTGGGATACAGCAAAGGCAGTCCTAAGAGGAACATATATAGCAATACAAGCCTTTCTCAAGAAACAAGAAAGGTCTCAAATACACAACCTAAACCTACACCTAAAGGAGCTAGAGAAAGAACAGCAAATAATGCCTAAACCCAGTAGGAGAAGAGAAATAATAAAGATCAGAGCAGAAATCAATAAAATAGAAACCAAAAGAACACTAGAACACATCAACGAAACTAGGAGCTGGTTCTTTGAAAGAATTAACAAGATTGATAAACCCCTGGCCAGACTTATCAAAAAGAAAAGAGAAATGACCCAAATCATCAAAATCATGAATGAAAGAGGAGAGATCACAACCAACACCAAAGAAATACAAACAATTATAAGAACATATTATGAGCAACTCTATGCCAGCAAATTAGATAACCTGGAAGAAATGGGTGCATTCCTAGAGATGTATCAACTACCAAAACTGAGAAGAAATAGAAAACCTGAACAGACCTATAACCACTAAGGAAATTGAAGCAGTCATCAAAAATCTCCCAAGAAACAAAAGCCCAGGGCCAGATGGCTTCCCAGGGGAATTCTATCAAACATTTAAAGAAGAATTAGTACCTATTCTCCTGAAACTGTTCCAAAAAAATAGAAATGGAAGGAAAACTTCCAAACTCATTTTATGAGGCCACCATTACCTTGATCCCCAAACCAGACAAAGACTCCATCAAAAAGGAGAATTACAGACCAATATCCTTGATGAACATGGATGCAAAAATTCTCACCAAAATACTAGCCAATAGGATCCAACAGTACATTAAAAGGATTATTCACCATGACTAAGTGGGATTTATCCCTGGGCTGCAAGGTTGGTTCAACATCCGCAAATCAATCAACGTGATACAATACATTAACAAAAGAAAGAACAAGAATCATATGATCCTCTCGATAGATGCAGAGAAAGCATTTGACAAAGTACAGCAGCCTTTCTTGATCAAAACTCTTCAGAGTATAAGGATAGAGGATACATATCTCAATATCATAAAAGCCATCTATGAAAAACCTACAGCGAATATCATTCTCAATGGGGAAAAGCTGAGAGCTTTTCCCCTAAGGTCAGGAACGCGGCAGGGATGTCCACTCTCACCACTGCTATTCAACATAGTATTAGAAGTCCTAGCCACAGCAATCAGACAACAAAAAGAAATCAAAGGCATCCAAATCGGTAAAGAAGAAGTCAAACTCTCACTCTTTGCAGATGATATGATACTATAGGTGGAAAACCCAAAAGACTCCAACCCAAAACTGCTAGAACTCATACAGGAATTCAGTAAAGTAGCAGGATATAAAATCAATGCACAGAAATCAGTGGCATTCTTATACACCAACAACAAGACAGAAGAGAGACAAATCAAGGAGCCGATCCCATTTACAATTGCACCCAAAACCATAAGATACCTAGGAATAAATCTAACCAAAGAGGCAAAGGATCTGTACTCAGAAAACTATAAAATACTCATGAAAGAAATTGAAGAAGACACAAAGGAATGGAAAAATGTTCCATGCTCATGGATTGGAAGAACAAACATTGTGAAGATGTCAATGCTACCTAGAGCAATCTACACATTCAATGCAATCCCCACCAAAATACCATCCACTTTTTTCAAAGAAATGGAACAAATAACCCCAAAATTTGTATGGAACCAGAAGAGACCCCGAATAGCCAGAGGAATATTGAAAAGGAAAAGCAAAGCTGGCGGCATCACAATTCCGGACTTCCAGCTCTATAACAAAGCTGTCATCATCAAGACAGTACGGTACTGGCACAAAAACAGACACATCGATCAATGGAACAGAATAGAGAGCCCAGAAATGGACCCTCAACTCTATGGTCAACTAATCTTTGACAAAGCAGGAAAGAATGTCCAATGGAATGAAGACAGCCTCTTCCACAAATGGTGTTGGGAAATTTGGACAGCCACATGCAGAAGAATGAAACTGGACCATTTCCTTACACCATACATAAAAATAGACTCCAAATGGTTGAAAGACCTAAACGTGAGACAGGAGTCCATCAAAATCCTAAAGGAGAACACAGGCAGCAACCTCTTTGACCTCAGCCGCAGCAACTTCTTCCTAGAAACATCGCCAAAGACAAGGGAAGCAAGGGCAAAAATGAACTGTTGAGATTTCATCAAGATAAAAAGCTTTTGCACAGCAAAAGAAACAGTCCACAAAACCAAAAGACAACCGACAGAATGGGAGAAAATATTTGCAAATGACATATCAGATAAAGGGCTAGTATCCAAAATCTATAAAGAACTTATCAAACTCAACACCCAAAGAACAAATAATCCAATCAAGAAATGGGCAGAAGACATGAACAGACATTTTTCTATTTTTTTTAATTTTTTATTGTTATGTTAATCACCATACATTACATCATTAGTTTTTGATGTAGTGTTCCACAATTCATTGTTTGTGCATAACACCCAGTGCTCCACGCAGAATGTACCCTCTTTAATACCCATCACCAGGCTAACCCATCCCACCACCCTCCTCCCCTCTAGAACCCTCAGTTTGTTTTTCAGAGTCCGTCGTCTCTCATGGTATGTCTCCCCCTCCAACTTACTCCGCTTCATTCTTCCCCTCCTGCTATCTTCTTCTTTTTTCTTTTTTTTTTTAACATATGTTGCATTATTTTGAACAGACATTTTTCCAAAGAAGACATCCAAATGGCCAACAGACACATGAAAAAGTGCTCAACATCGCTTGGCATCAGGGAAATCCAAATCAAAACCTCAATGAGATACCACCTCACACCAGTCAGAATGGCTAGAATTAACAAGTCAGGACATGACAGATGTTGGCGGGGATGTGGAGAAAGGGGAACCCTCCTATGCTGTTGGTGGGAACGCAAGCTGGTGCAACCACTCTGGAAAACAGTATGGAGGTTCCTCAAAAAGTTGAAAATAGAGCTACCATACGATCCAGCAATTGCACTACTGGGTATTTACCCCAAAGATACAAATGTAGGGATCCGAAGGGGTACATGCACCCCAATGTTTATAGCAGCAATGTCCACAATAGCCAAACTGTGGAAAGAGCCAAGATGTCCATCAACAGATGAATGGATAAAGAAGAGGTGGTATATATACACAATGGAATATTATACAGCCATAAAAAGGAATGAGATCTTGCCATTTGCAACGACATGGATGGAACTGGAGGGTGTTATGCTGAGTGAAATAAGTCAATCAGAGAAAGACATGTATCATATGACCTCGCTGATATGAGGAATTCTTAATCTCAGGAAACAAACTGAGGGTTGCTGGAGTGGTGGGGGGTGGGAGGGATGGGGTGGCTGGGGGATAGACATTGGGGAGGGTATGTGCTATGGTGAGCGCTGTGAATTGTGCAAGACTGTTGAATCACAGATCTGTACTTCTGAAACAAATAATGCAATATATGTTAAGAAAAAAAAGAAGAAGATAGCAGGAGGGGAAGAATGAAGGGGAGTAAGTCAGAGGGGGAGACGAACCATGAGAGACGATGGACTCTGAAAAACAAAGTGGGGTTTCTAGAGCGGAGGGGGGTGGGGGGATGGGTTGGCCCGGTGATGGGTATTAAAGAGGGCACGTTCTGCGTGGAGCACTGGGTGTTATGCACAAACAATGAATCATGGAACACTACATCAAAAACTAATGATGTAATGTATGGTGATTAACACAATAAAAATAATAAATAAATAAATAAATAAATAAATAAATAAATAAATAAATAAACTGTCCTCTTCAGTCTGTTGGTGTGTTTCCTCTCCAGACCTATTCTGATGCAATCTCCATAACCAGAACATTCTCACAACAAACTTTATGGTCACTAGAAATTGCCCTCTACTCAAACAGCCATGTGGGAATGGGAAAACTAAAGAGATGGGGAAAAAAATCTAGGCTACCAGTGTTAGTGGAGAGAGTGAAATGGGGAGCAGAAGTTGGGATTGAGAGAGCTTGAGGATTAATGAAGAGAAGAAAAATGGTGCAATGACCAATGGTTGGAACATGAAGTCTCCAAGGCCTCCCTTCTGTTTTCACATACCCTGGCTTCCATTTCTGCTGATCACTGTTTTTAGAGAATGGGGTGTGGGGTTTCTTGAAGGCTTAGGAAACCAACCTCCTGGTCTCTTTGTCCTTCACAACAAAAGTCCATGCTTTGGGCCCAAGCTCCCCGGGTTCAAGCCCTCATCCACACAGGTTGGAAAGTGTTGGGTGTATAAATGAGCAGGATGCTCTCTAGGAACAGTGAATGGAAAAGATGGCTGGAGAGGATCCATCACTCAGAGGGCCCCAAATACAATAACGAAGATCTTGAGTGTTGGTGTGCCCCTGCTTAAGTTTCAATTTTAGTCCTGCCACCCTTGATGGTTGACCTTCAGCTCTTTACTTGGCCTCTCTGAACATCGGCAATCTCCCCTGTGAAAAGCCAATCATAATGTAACCTACTTCAGATGCTGTGAGCATTAATATAACCCATGTGTGGTACTTAGAGCAGTGCCTGGCACCTCGTAAAGACTCAAAGAACTTGAGCTCATATTCATGTTATTACTGCACTGTCAACATCATTGTCCACATCATAATCATTGAGATGACAGAGATAATTATAAGGATAAAGATAGGCCAGCTTCCTATAAACCTTACCTAAATTCCACACTCCCATTTACCTATTCTGTCAAATTGCAAGTTTCTTCATCTTATTCTCGCCCTGGGTGTCCAACACAATACAGCCACGACTTGCTCCATGTCTTTGTTTCCTCTAGTATCTGAGGGAGTTTGGATTGGAGAGTGGAGAGAGAGACAATGACTTTGCATTGCCTGGGAAGGACAGCAGAGAAGGAAGAAGCAAACAGTTATGAAAGGAAGGGTATAGGAGAAAACATTTTGTTAAAAAGTGGATGAGGAGTATATATCTTTTTCTTTCCAGGGGCAAAACCATATGTTCCCTTTGTGAAGATCTTCCATACACACCTGTAATAGCTCTTTATGAGTTTTCTACACCAAAGAAGTTGGACCCAGGCCTTGGGCTCTTCAAGTTATAGCCCTCATAACAATGTCAGGACATTAGGGTGAATGAGTGGAGGAAAATTCCTGTCAGAGACCTTTTTGGAGGGATGAAAATGTTTCTCATAGGCTGAGCCACTGACCTGCTCAGCCCTGGATTCACCTTGGCTCATCCTCCTCACCACCCCCATCTGTACTTCTGCACATCTATGCTTTTGGGGAACTCAGGAAAGAACTAAAGTGGGACAAGACGCCAGGAGAGTCCAGAAGAATGTAGACTTCTGGTGACCTTTCCCACCTCTCCCAGTCTGGAAACAGTGACTCCCTCTGTATCCACAGCTTCCTCCGGATGCAAGGCAAGAAAACCCTGTCTCCCTGAAGATTCTTCTCTGAGAACATTCTCAGCAAAGTTCCAATATGATGGTAAGGAGAATTGACTTAGTACAGTGCTTCACACTTTACAGAACTGCCAAGAAAATTAATAAACATAACGTGTTTGAAAGTATACATTATAGATGCCATTTTACACACCTAAAAACTGCACCTTCATGGGGCAACAACAATGTGGCTGAAGTCACATAATGGGTAAGTGGCAGGATCGTGATTTGAGCCTGTGTATCCCATCCCCCAACTCATGTTCTTTTCTCTTCATCACCTGCAGAGAAAGGCCCACCATGGCTCCTGCTCCCCGGCATGGCTGGGCTCTTATTTTTATATGCACCCCTTGGGCACTTACTACCTACAAACCCAAAGTTCTATTTATCTTTTCCCATAAGTTTCATCTCTTCATCTGGCTAATAAACCTCATGAGGAAAAAGGTTCGCTTAAATTCTTTTCTATCTCCAGCAGTCAAATCTATATCTGTGGGTTGTTAGTATTTTTGACCCATTCAGCAGGGACACAGGAGCCAAGACACTTCTTTCCGTGACATCCAAGAATGACATTCCAGCAGGTCAGCAAGAAGCTTGACTGGTCTGGAAAACTTGCTTTGGCACATGTATACAATGAAAGCCAAAGCAAAATAAGGCCAGGAGCCTAAACAAATGGAAAAGAAGCCCTTTGCCTCATCATTAGATTCCTTGTTACTAGTGTGTTCCTTGGAATGTGAAATTATAGCCACTTCTTTTTTCTTCTGTCCTCCTCATTCATCTTATGGACATTTTTTTCCCTCCTTGTCCTCTCTTTGTCCTCCTTAGTTTCTCATATTTTTACTCACGTCCCTTCTGTATCATTGCTTCCTGCAAGCCATCACCATGCAAAACGGGGTGCGTAAGTCACATGTGCTGAAAGTGCTCCCTTACCCCCTCTGAATCCACAGTGACTGAACACTTTTAGAGGGAACATCAGAAACACTGGATTCCTGGCATTTTTAATTCATTAATTCAAATGGATCTTTGTTTTTGTTGTCATTGTTGCTGCTTCTGTTTCTCATTTATGGTTTCAATCAATTATATCCCCTTAGCGCTGGAATTAATGAACTGTTTTTGAGACTATGAACTAGTGATTTTAGGGAAGATGAAAAACCAGACACCAAAGAAATTTTGTCTATCAGAGTATTTATCATTCCACATGCAAAAATAATTATCAGTGTAAATTTTCACTCAGTAAGCAAACTTCCTTCCAAGCTGAGTGTAAGGGTCTGTGCCTTGGCCATAGACAGTCAGCACTTCCTGGGTCCTGGCCCATGTGCCCTCAGGTAGAAGGAGCAGC
The DNA here is from genome assembly GCF_009762305.2 of Zalophus californianus. Classification (NCBI taxonomy): domain Eukaryota; kingdom Metazoa; phylum Chordata; class Mammalia; order Carnivora; family Otariidae; genus Zalophus; species Zalophus californianus. The sequence continues at coordinate 174,856,623 of NC_045597.1, read as the reverse complement.
AAGGATAATGATGTTAGGTGGGAACACCAAGGTGATCAAGGGTATTTGCAGGGTTGAGGTTTAGAGGAATGGGACCCACACTGTCTCCTCTCTCTGATCGCTCTGATCAGAAAGCAGTGGAAGGAAGGCCAGGCAGCACAGGACAGCAGATCTCCATCACCACAGTCAAGTGGCAGGTGATGAGGTCTAGCGAGGCCGGCCAGAGAAGGGGCCGGAGGGGCATGAGGCCGGAAGGACTGTGTGTGTCAGAAGGTCTACAGAACTCAGTTTGAGGGAGGTCCAGAAGCAAAGGGGCTTCTGCTGGGGTTGAGCAGTGAGGTACATGCAGTACCCAGTGGACACAGCAACCCCAGTGCTCAATAATCTGGGAATAGGAGAGAACTGGTGAAGAGGAGGCACTGGGACTCATTGACAACATTTGCTAAAGCCAAAGGGGGTTGGGAGCAAAAAGAAATATTTCCCTCCCATGATTAAGGGTCTTTGAATGATTGTGGAGAATGGGAGAAATGCCCAAAGAATCCAAAGAAGAGATATATTTTTATCAATCCTTAAAACAAAAATTGATTCTAGAAATCAAAATGTAGAAGCTTTACACTAACAATGTATATTTTGAATTTATTTTCCAGAAACCAAACCAGCTCTTGATGAGCCTTTATAAAAATAATTGATGATCACTGGGAGCCGGTAGCACTCTCTCAGAAAATCCAAGTCAGATCAATACATGTGTTTTAATAAATTACAGGTGAATACAAGAATGCCATCAATATGGCATAATGAATTTTATCACAACTTAACCTAGATTCATTGACACACATATACCTATAGGTAATTTATCTGTGCATGTACCTATGTTTTTCATTATGTTGTACTGGATACAATGAAGATAAATAGACTGAATAATCAAATCCTTAGCTATGCTTTTATATGCCCATAAAGAACAGTTAGTATTTGTGTTTCAGTTCCCTTAGGAAAGGAGGAATATCGGAACTTAGAGATATATCCCCTTTTATTGAATGATAGAAACTCAATTCCAAATTGATGTAGTTGGCTACAGGGACACAGTACTGGGCATGTTCCTACCAAGCACAAGTATTATGTCTCAGTTGAGAAGCAAAGATTCATTTATGGAAAAGCAATATGTCCAGATGAAAACTCATTGACTTAGGGCACCTGGGTGGCTCAGTCAGTTAAGCGGCTGCCTTCAGCTGGGGTCATGATCTCAGAGTCCTGGAATCGAGCCCCACATGGGGCTCCCCACTGAGCAGAGAGTCTGCTTCTCCCTCTCCTCCCCGCTTGTGCTCTCTCTCGCTATCTCTCTCTCTCTCTCAAATAAATAAATAAAATCTTTAAGAAAAAAAAAACTCATTGACTTATTCCAGGCATAGCTGGGGGTTTGGGAGGGGGTTACCAAGACAGTTCAATGGCAGCTTTCATTTCCCACAAACACAACAATGACAACTGACAAACACCAAGACATCCTGAAAGGCCTAAGCCAAGATTTGAAAATTATTGTGCTGAAGTGATCACCTCCCAGCTTCACAGGCTAAAATCCTGGATGGTGCTATTTAATGGCTCTCAATCCCGCGACTGGGACAGAATATCAAATCATGACATAACTACTCTACTCTGGTCTGATGCTCAGTGTCTCTTGTTCCTTCTCACTTCCTTTTCAAAATATAATAAATAAAATATAGTATATGTAACTGATATCAAATGCTTCGAGTCAGGATTTCCTCATTCTATGCTTGAAGGATTTTTGATATTATTCCAGAAGGTAACATTGATTAGGTAAGCTAGAAGACTTGAATTCTTAAAAAAAAAAAAAAAAAGTTTCCACTGGTTTATATGAAAACAACTCAGGGCTCTCTTAGCTACAAGCTAAATAGGAGCCCAAAACATGACTTGGCTGCGAGGAAGTAAATCCAGTCCCTGGTGGCACTAGTAAAAGTGTGATTATATCTTGGAGAGAAGTGATAGGTTTAACACTGTTTAGATCCCATCTGTTAAGTTAGAGGTGCACAGCACAGAGGAGGAGGGCATTAACAAACCTCATCATATTCGTACGGGGGGGGCCAGTCTTGTGGCGAAAGCCATAGAAAGAAATTGAGGAATACAGAATTTTTAAGAGGATTGCTGATGGCATCTTCAAATATTTCAAGGGCAATAAAAATTGGATAAAAATAATAATTAGATCTACCAAAAATGAGACCTGCTGCCTCACTGAGACATGAGTTCCTGTCACTGGCAAGTACTTGACAGATAAGAGCTTCTAAAACATAACCCATGTCCATTATTTCAGGCATTATGATATATAACAACAGCCATAGCCAATGCGAACTTTGTCCTAGGTGCTCTCCAAGCATTAACTCACTTAATCCTCATGACATCCCATAGTCCCATTTTACAGACAAGGAATGTGAGTCGTAGAGATGTTAGTAACGTGCCCTAAGTCATGTGCCTACTCTGTGGAGGAGTTGGGTTTCAAACTTTTCTCTCTCTTTATGTCTACTTTTGGGGAATCATTTTAGGGAACAGCTTTATTTTCTCTAATTTTCAGAGGAAAGACTTGAAGCTAGTGTTGTCTATTCTCAGACTAGATGAGCGTTAGAGCATGGAGAGACTGTATAGCCTTGTTAGTTTGAAGACGATGTAACCAAATATAGAGGAAGAAATTGACCCACAGTCCTAAAATCACCCATCTAGTTAATTTTTGAGCCAGGATCAGAATCCAAATATTTAAACCCCCAATGCAGTGGTCTTCCATTGCATCCTGACTCACATGGTGAAGAATATGAGGCAGAGTACCCCCACGAAACAGAGGGAGCCAGGCTGACTGTGTCTCTCCCATGGGCCAACACCTGGGCATTCAGAGTAAGACAGTGTGTTAAGAAACATGACAACCTCGTGGAATGGAACATGTGCTGCTGCCTAGGGGACAGCGGAGGAGACAGACAGGCCAGGAGGCAGGAAGTGAACCCCAAATCTTCATTTGCATTCCACTGGGCTTGAGTATCTGCTGCGTGGGGAAGCCAAAGTACAATATGCTGGACTGGTGGAACCTAGATATAGACAGGAGGACGGAGCTACGGAGAAGAGGAGGACTGAATTCTGACCACATTGCATCCCGTGTGACAATTTACTTCTAGAGCCCCAGCATCTTTGGTACCGCCCCAGCATCATTTGTATGTTCCAGAGATGAAGGGTGATCCCAGATACCCCCAGAGCAGAATGAGAATTCTCCTCACACTGTCCACTTGCCGTCTGTTGAAAGGGACATTGATTGTTCTGCCTGCCACATCCCCTCTCCTGAGAACAGCAGCCTCATTTCCTTTAGGTGAGCCTTCATGTGATTTGGGAAAGGTTACTCTTAACCCTGGTTTTAGGGTCGGATACTTTGATGAGTCTGGGCTAATAAAAAGAACTTATTCTACTGGCCATTAATTATTTCAGAGGAGGCCCCATGAGCCAGGGTGGGCCCCTGAGAGCCCTCCTCTGGACTTTGGCTGGAACACATTCTCTTTCTGCTTAGGGCTTTCTAAGCTTTAAGGTGATGTTGCTGGAAGGCACCCTTGCCTTCTCTTGAATCAAGTCTGCCTGAGAATGGAGCCAACACAGAGGAAAACAAGGCAGAGAAAGAAAGAATGTTGAGAAACTACAGGCATCTGTGCCCAAAACCAGTTGCATTACTGGACTTTCCAGTTCCAATGGCCATTAAATATCCTATATTATCCAAACTAGTTTGAGTTGGGCATCTATCACTTGCAACCCAATGAATCCAGACAATTTTTATTTTCCGCTCTTAAGTCCTAGAGGAGAAGGGAATGGATCAGAGGATGGAGGCCTCCCCAGGAGAGCCTTAGCTCCTTCCAACACTTCCAAACCTCACCATCAAATGTGTCAGAGCTTCCTTCATCCTGATAATAACAGGACTTGAGAAAGTCTTCCAAATCAGCTTTCTGAGTTTACATGAGTGTGCAACTAAACTTATTCAAACAGATGGGCCTCTTTTCTATTTTTGTTTTAATTAAGGCACTTCCAAAAATATGTATATTTATAAGATCATCAGAGCTGAGCACTATGAAGTGTGTTTGAATATGGTGGTTTTATGTCAACCCTATAGCCAACGAGCTTATGCAGAGAAAAATAATAAAAGTATAAGACATTATGCAAAATAGACACAATTCCTCTGGATTTTCACATACAATGTTGGGTTAGGCAGGGTGTGAGCATGAGACAGACAAATGGAACATTCTCTGGTTTGGTGTTAACTTGGGAAGAGTTTTGAACGGTCTTAAGGGAACGGAGGGACACTGACAAATGGGAGGGTGGAGGCAAGTGGGGGACATATGCACAGAGCAGGCAAATCATATGCATTTTCTGAACTAGAGACTTGGTGGTCTGGAGTCCTTTCACCACCACCCCCGATTCCCATAATCCCCAGTTTCCTGTTCCCTTCAGCAGGGAGGTTACATCACACAAACTGGACTCAGGACTGATATGGACACACTTGAGCATGTTGAGCATAAAATTTACAGTCTCTGAAAAGGGGTAGATGTTCTCGGGGAAGGAAACAGCAGGGTGGCCAATTGACACTAACCAAGTCATCCGAGAAGTCTCTGCTGACTCTTTGTCCTAACAGCATTGGGGTTTTCCTGGAGCCCCTCAGAACATGTGTGGCGTGAGCAGGGTGTGTTGAATTTCATTTATTTCCTTAATTAAAGCAAATTCTAACCTCAAAAGAACACAGGGTACACCCTCAGTGGTTCAGACAAGATGAACCCGGACGACTTGAAATTCTTTTTCCATGACCAGATGTCATTCTGAGCCCTCCTTGAGAAGGAAGAGTTCAGGAAGGCCTGTCATGCCCCACAGTTAGCATGTGGCCCTAAATAGGACTTTTACTTCAGTCACAGCAGTGGCTGGCATCCTGCTGTGTAAAGAGGGTGGCTGACCCCATGAGCCGACAGAATGGTTTCCCTCCCATTGCTGGACGTTGTGCACCCACTGAAATGACTTGGTCCCCACACTGCCCACCCAGAAGAAAAGCAACTTCATCTGCATCAGGAAAAAATAACCTAAACCACAACCAGACTCCCTGGGCCGTCTGCCCATGCAGTGATAAACATCTGGTCACCATGGAAAAGTCCTCTCCATCCCCAAGATGATGTCTTACTTACCTCCTCTGTGTACCCTGCTCTAGATCCTAGAGTCTCTAAGGTAAATGTTTATAAAGGAAGCCCAGTCAACTAAGTGGGTCTCAACTAAATTTCCAATGGAATATAGGACATATTCCATAATTTAACTAAATTCTTCAGTCTGTACCTAAATGTTTGGCATTAGGTATATCAATGATAATTCATTTTACTTCTACCTGATTTCATCATAACTTCTACCCACCCTAACAACCATACATAATTTAAGCTGGATTGACACAGTATAATTGTGCTGTTCAAATTTTCTGATGAGAAGTTTTCTCTGATGATGTCAACTATGGACTAGATTAAATGGGTGTGGAAACTGGAAGGAATAAGATAGTTTATTTAGTAAACAGTGTGAGAAATAATTGATTATACAGAGAAAAGGAATGTAACTTCTTACTTCACACCAGACACCAAAATACATCACTATAGATTTAAAAGCAAAATAGGTAGTGATCATTTTTTTTTTAAGATTTATTTATTTATTTATTTTAGAGAGGATAGAGAGAGCGTAAGCAGGGGGAGGGGCAGAGTGAGAAGGAGAGAGAGAATCTCAAGCAGACTCCTCATTGAGCATGGATCAGTTTTGCTCAATAGAAACATAATATGAGCCACATTTATAATTTTCAATGTCCTAGTAGCCACAAAAAAGTAAAAAGAAATAGGTGAAATTAATTTTAATAACATATCTTATTTCACTCAATATATCCAAAATATTATCATTTCAGCATGTACCAATAAAGAGATTATTATTCAAATATTTTACATTTCTTTTTCCTACTATTCTTCAAAATCTGATATGTATTTTATACTCGGAGTACATCTCAATTCAAAAGCTAAAATCTTTTTAGAAATACTTGAGTTATATGTAGAACTCCATAAAACTTACAGTTGAAACATGAGCAAGTTGTTTCAAATATACATACAATTTCTCCAATAACTGAAATGCATGTCAGTTTTTTAATTAAAATTTAAATTAAAAATTCATTCCTCGGTTTCATTCACCACATTTCAAGTACTCAGTAGCTACATGTGACTAGTGCTATCATTTTGGACAGGCTTAGACAGAGTCCTATGATTTCTGAGTCATTTGACCGCCTGCCTTCATCCTGAGGAGAATACTCAGTTCTGTAGCCCAAGGCACCAGCACATTCTAGCACAGAGATGCTAGGGAAAGGTCTGAAGAGTAAAAGAGAATGATCAGTTGCTTTGTGGTGGGGGTAGGGATGGGAACTACTAAAAAAAAAAAAGAGATGAAGTTTGCACAGCCTGGGAAGGGAGAAGTAAAAGATCAGCCATCTCGCTGCTTCCAGAGAAAGCTATGGTCCCATCCTCCCAAGTAAAAATAGATACAAAAGTCCCAAAGCGCCATCCTTCTGGGACTAACCCACCATTTATTTGTAGGAATATATATCAACTTGATATGTCCCTACTTCTAAGAAATTATAGTCTAAGAAAATGTGATCTCTGAAAAGAAAAGTGATTTTTAAAACTGTAAAATTTTTCCAGGGGACGCTTGGGTGGCACAAGTCAGTTAAGCCTCTGACTCTTGGTTTCGGCTCAGGTCATGATCTCAGGGTTGTGGTATTGAGCCCCATATTGGTCTCCACACTCATTGCAGTGTCTGCTGGAGATTCTCTCTCCCTCTCCCTTTGCCCCTCCTGCTCATGCTCTGTCTCTCTCCCTCTCTCTCTCTCTCTCAAATAAGAAATAAATAAATCTTAAAAAAATAAAATAAAACTCTAAAAGGACTTTGCAATAAGATCAACTACATGGTTTCTTTTAATACCCAGCCTCCCTCTTATATTTAGACTGTGATTAGATTAATGGGGGAAAAAATATTGACATTCAACTCTTGAAGAACACACCTACTACAGAAAGCAAAGAACACCTGTTGTTGACCTTATCTTTTGAATCTTAATTTCAAAAGTTGTTTTCATAGTTAAGACTCTAGAAGGGTCCCTCCCAATGCTCTTGGGTTTAAGACTTTGGAGATGTGGGTGATTGCTTAAACACATCCTGCCTTGATCTCACTGTCTGAACAATTACCCTGATTCTCTACTCTAGGCTCATTTCAACATTAGCAAGTATATATTCTGCCAGAGAAATAATATCACTTATCAAATGTTGACATTGTGTCATTTTGACTTAAGTCTTCTATGTATACTGAAACTTTCCAATCTTGTAGAACTTGTGGTTTGACATTTTAAAAGTCTATTATTTGCACATTCCCTTTACATTCATCCACATCTAGACTGCCTATTGAGATAAACCTCAGAAGGTCTAGGACCAGATTAGTCTCGCTCATTTAGAACCCTTGGCAGTCTACTCCATGCCAGTGGTTCTTTAAGAAAGGCTTTTCAATAGAATGGAAGAGTGAGAGGGAATACACCAAAAAGAAAGGTTGGCATAGTAGAACCTTATTTGTTAAATTAAAAAAGTTGAAAAAGGAACCAGAAGAATGGTAGATGATTCAGAGGACAATGTTTGGGAAAGGAAGGTGGACAGAAGCTGCCTAATTTATTTTATGTCTTCTATTGTCTTCAAGTCAATGCTTTCCATCCCAGATTAGTCCAAGCACAGCAGCAAAACCAGGAGTGGTGGACAAGGAAGAGAGCCAAGTACGAAATAGGATGAGAATGAACTCACCTGCCTCCCTCCTTAGGAAACTATTCAGTTCTCTCACCCAAAGCACCAGCTCATTCTGACATATGTTGCTTGAGTAAGTATTAAGAAGCAAGTGATTGAAGAAGTAAGTTATCAAATGACTTCCAGACATGGACATGTGTATCTTCATGATCCCCACAATGTAACCTGGAAAAGCTATACATTCTCATAGGTGCTTGGGGACTCTTCTGCTAAACTCATACAAGGTAGTAGGTTAATGGTGCAGCAGGTGGGGATAAAATGCAGCAGGTGCCAAGAGCAGGGGACCCATACTCCAAATCCCATTGCCCACTGATGTGCCATGCCTCTCCCCACCTCACAAGCCTTTACCTGGCCTCCCTGCATTTACCCCAGGGGAAGAATGAAATGATCAAACTGGGGTTGGGGCAGCACTAACTTGAGATAGTTGCTAATTGGGGTAGAGGTGGAGGGAGAATGGAAAGGAAGTTAATAGTTGTCTTCCAATCTAGATAGGGTTTCCAGAAGGAGAATGTTACATTGTTGGCTATCAATGCAGGCAGCTATACAAGAAATGTTATTCATTATAACAAGGAGAACGAGGGATTAGATGGGCAGTTTGGAGAAAAGAAAGATGATTTACCTGGGAGTGAAAAGAGCCATATTTAGTCCTGGCCATGCTGATCAGCTCTGTGGACTTCAGCAAGTCACTTCCTCTCTTGACTTCACTAGCCTATAATATAACAATATAATCGCTATACTACATGTTTTAAAAGCATGGGATTTTAGAGGTATTTATGTGATTTATCAAACCTTAATATAGGACTTAAAATCGAAAGGCATTTTTCTAGGCATTGTGTAAATATTTTTTTTCAGTATGTTCAGTTAGCCAACATATAGTACATCATAAGTCCTTGTTGTAGTGTTCAATGATTCATTAGTTGCATACAACACCCAGTGCTCATCCCAACACGTACCCTCCTCAATATCCATCACACCCCATTCCCCCACCCCCTCCCTTCCATAAGCCTCAATTTGTTTCCCAGAGTCCAGAGTCTCTCATGGTTTTTCTCCCTCTCTGATTTCTTCCCATATTCTCTCCTTTCCCCTGTGGTCCTCTGTTCTATTCCTTATGTTCTACATATGAATGAAACCATATGATAATTGTCTTTCTCTGATTGACTTATTTCCCTTAGCATAATCCCCTCCAGTTCCATCCATGCTGATGGAAATGGTGGGTATTCATCCTTTCTGATGCCTGAGTAATATTCCATTGTATATATGTACCATACCTTCTTTATCCATTCATCTGTTCAAGGGCATCTCAGATCTTTCCACAGTTTGACTATTGTAGACATTGCTGCTATGAACATTGGGGTGCATGTGCCCCTTCTTTTTACTACAACTGTATCTTTGGGGTAAATACCTAGTAGTGCAATCACTGGGTCATAGGGTAGTTCTACTTTTGACATCTTGAGGAACCTCCATACCGTTTTCCAGAGTGGTTGCACCAGCTTGCATTCCCACCAATAGTGCAAGAAGGCTCCCCTTCTCCACAACATTGTTAAAATGTTTATGCTTCCCAGAGCAATTTACCATTTCAATGCAATCCTTATCAAAATACCATTGACATTTTTCACAGAGCTGGAACAAGCAATCCTAAAATTTGTATGGAACCAGAAGAGACCCCAAATAGCCAGGGGAATGTTGAAAAAGAAAACCAAAGCTGGGGGCATCACAATGCTTGACTTCAAGCTATATTACAAAGCCATAGTCATCAAAACATTATGTTATTGGCACAAAAACAGATACACAGATCAATGGAACAAAATAAAGACTCCAGGAATGGACCCTCAACCCTATGGTCAACTAATCTTTGGCAAAACAGGAAAGAACATCCATTGGATAAAAGACAGTCTCTTCAATAAATGGTGCTGGGAAAACTGGACAGCCAGCCATATGCAGAAGAATGAAACTAGAGCATTCTCTTACACCATACACAAAGATAAATTCAAAGTGGATGAAAGACCTCAATGTGAGACAGTAATCCATCAAAATCCTAGAAGAGAACATAAGCAGTAACCTCTTTGACATTGGACATAGCAACTTCTTTCAAGACACGTCTCAAAAGGCAAGGGAAACAAAAGCAAAAATGAACTTTTGGGACTTCATCAAGATAAAAAGCTTTTGCACAACAAAGGAAACAGTCAACAAAACTAAGAGGCAATCCATGGAATGGGAGAAGATATTTGCAAGTAACATTATAGATAAAGAGCTGATATCCAGAATCTATAAAGAACTTACCAAACTCAACACCCAAAAAACAAATAATCCAGTCAAGAAATGGGCAGAAGACATGAACAGACACTTTCCAAAGAAGGCTTACAAATGGCTAACAGACACATGAAAAAATATTCAACATCACTAGCCAACAGGGAAATACAAATTAAAACCACATTGAGATACCAACTTACACCAGTTAGAACGGCCAAAATTAACAAGAAAAGAAACAAGTGTTGGTAAGGTTGTGGAGAAAGGGGAACCCTCCTGCCTTGTTGGTGGGAAGACATTCTGTAAATATTAACTTGGTTAATTCTCAAAATAACACTTTGGGGTAGATAGTGTTAGTATCCCCATTTTACAGATGAAGAAGCTGAAGCACAGAGAGGTTTAGAACCTTGCCCCAGATCACTCAGCTTGTTAAGTAGCAGAGCCTGGATTCAAATTCAAATTCAGTGTGGCTCCAGGACCATGTTTTTGCCAGTGCACCACAATTCTTGCTTCTCCAGAGAAAGCAATCTTGCTCAGGGTGTACAAGACTCTTGAGGTTTTCCATGAAGTCCCAGCTCAGGGGCTACTGCTGAGTGCCAAGTGCTCAAAGCACAAAAGAGGTGTGTTTCACTGCTTCTGCAGGCAGAGTTCAAGGGACAGTTTATAGAGAGTCTCAAAGTCTTCCATGGGTCAACTCCACTGAAATCATCTGCAGTCTCTTAAAATGCAAATTCCTGGGTGTAGCCTAGACTTACTGAATGGTGCTGTCTGAGGGGTGGGGCTTAACACTTTTTATTGAGATAGATCCCCAAGGACTTGGATGCATACTTGAGTGTGAGAACCACTGTTCCAGTATCTGAGAGGAGAGCAGTCATCACCTGAAGCCCTGCTTCTCCCCCCAAAATGCCCTGAGAAAATAGTTGAGTCTTGAACCTGACTGTGCTGCTGGATCAAATGAGTAGAAAAGGCAGCACACACCCAGGTTGGGGCCCCAGAGAGGCCTGCGGTCCAGATGGGCTCTGAAGCTTGGGGGACACTGGGCACTCCCCCTCCCCCCTGCCTTCGCCTGGAAGGAACCACTCACAAGTGGAGGGCCACCCAGGTAACTCACACAGGCTGTAAAGCAAAGGGAACTCAGGTGATGAAAGTTATTGTGAACTCTACAGTAGCTGGATGGGAGTGCTGGACTCAAAATCCCAACCAAGAAGTGACAACAAGCAGACCCCACATCAAAAGGGTCCCATGTCCAGGCGAGAATGGCGCTCCTATTTCCCCAGGTTTTTCAGTCTTCCCTGGAGTGACTGGTTGATACTTACTGAAGAAAGAAGGAGTGGGAAGAGTCTGATTGAAATCTGACCCACTGGGAGTCATTTTTTAATAGCCTGACTCTCCATCTCGTGCTGTGAGGACTAGAGGGCTTCATGCCACAGGGCAGTGGAGAGGGAAGCCCCCAGTGCTAATTCCACTTGAACCATAGAGTATAGGCTGCCAGCGAGTCGCTTCATCCTTCTAGGTGCCTGGCTCCCTGTATGTATAATGAAAGTGCTGGAGACATTCTCTCGAAGTCTCTTTAGTCTACAACACCATCTGGGTCTTAGCAGCTTGAGCCTCCAGCAGGAATAAAACACCCATCCGTCACAGGAGAAATTCAATTCAACAGATATTTCCTGGGTTTTTACCCTGGTAAGGCAGACCCATACTCCCCCTCAAGATCCTCAGAGGTACAGGTCAAGAACATGGCACAAAACCTTCAAATGTTGCCCTTCAGGGTAAAATTACCACCAGGACTTTGGGAGGAAGGGGGCACCGCTAACAGCAAAGACCTCCATTCTTACTGGGGTCAAAGTGAGGTCAGGCATAAGAGTGACAGGCACTGTGACTCTAGAAGGAATGTTCTCTGGGACCCCAGAAGGAATATTCTCTGGGACCCCGTCCTCCATGCATAGTACCTACAGAGAGCAGGTCACCTGTGTGAGTTTCCAAGGCACCTGTGCACAGCGTGCGAAGCTGCAGAGTGTGCGTCCGGCCTTGAGAAACAGAAAGCGAAACTTTGTCGAGTCCTTGCCAACTTCCTATCCACACCCAGCAGAGGTTGAGGGGAAACGGGCTGCACAAATAAGGAAAAGCAAAACAGCATTCACACAGGAAAGTGACAGTCCAAGAAGGAAACACGCCCTTGACTCCAGCCCCACGTCCACAATGTCTGGGCCAGGAAGCTAACACATTCATCCCCCCAGGAAAGGACCTCCCTCTTCCAAGCCTGCTTGTTTGCCCCCCAGGCCTCACTTACAGGAGGCTCAGCCAGGCCTCTGGCCCTGGGGCTTCAAGGGAAGAGGGAAAGAAGTGCCTGCTCTGGGTCATCAAGCCACAAGATGCTGTCTCTGGGTAATTACTCCAATTCTCCCCTCCTTGAGATATTTCTCCATTGGCAGGTTACGATAGCACCAGAGAAACAATTTCATCTGTCAAGTATTCATGTTGTCAAATGTTGACTGGGCCCTTCCTTTGCTCATGAGACCTTCCTTTTTTGGAGAGTAATATTGGACATGAAAGCATGGTCTGAACTTCTCCAGATTCTCCTCTCACCTCTTTAAAGCCCCCCAACCCTGCCCCACTTCACTCCCCTCTCTCTTACCCGGGGCCAGGATCCCTCCCTGTGGGGTGATTTTGTGCCACTTCTTTCCCCCACATGTGGTGAGGGTAATTCTGCTTAATCTCAAAGACTCCAATTTCCTAGCCCATTTTCCTGAAACAATGACAAATCACTGGACACCCCTGGTGCACCCATTCCCCTCCCCACCTCAAGCTTGGGCTAACTCCTGAGGAGTCTGTGGTGTGGTGTGCCTTACAGGATGGTCCCCATCTTGCAGCAGAATACAGAAGAGACAGACCACAGGTGGGAAGCTATGTTCTTGCAGAGCTCTGTTGGGGTCATGGAGAGGCACCCTGTTCTTTAGAGGACTGAAGCTATGAAATCCTTTCTTAAATGTGGACAAAGAGCAGTTGGGGGACAGGGGAATGAGGGGAAAGGTAGATGGACAGGGTAGAAAATGACAAATGAAAGGAAAGAAGAAGCATTTTCAAAAATATACTCAAGTCAAGGAAAACAGAGGGGTTGACCCTTCTGTCCATTTCAGTCCCTGGAAAAGGAGAGTGTGGAATTTCATATGCCTGTGCCCTGGGAACTTTGTCTTCAGCACAGCAGAGAGTTACTCAACTGGCTACTGCACAAAGCCAATCTGTACTCTTGAAGCCAAAATCAGTCAATCCAACAATCAATATAAATCATATTGTTCCACAACAGCTGGACTTAGAACTGAATCCCCAGGGCATTGGTTACAAGCCTGGAAAGCATTTTGCATCTGGGTAGGCACTATCATAGACTTGTTACATTTACTCTTGGCCTCTGATTGTAGCCAAAAATTCCTCCAGGTCAGTCAACTACATACACAACTGGACCACCACAGACAGCATCCAGTCTTTACCCATGGAAGCCCATGAGCGTATCTGACTCCCCAGAAATTGTGGTTGACCCAGGAAAAGGGTTTGGAGACATACATCTGCTTGAAAAAAGCTCAAAATTTTGGGCCAGGTCATGACAGCATATATCATGAATATGCCTTATATACATTGTGTAGATCCCTGTGAAACAACCCTGAATGGAAGAAAGGAACCACTTTAAAAAAATGAAATCCATCAATAAGACCCAAGGAGCAAAACCAAGAGATGCCTAAGTGAGAACATGTGGGAACAGATAAATGTCTAAAGACAGAAGAAAAAGTCCTTCACCCAGGCAAGGGTGGCTGCTACCTAGAAGCGAAAATCCAGATGAAATGCCCTCCCAAAGCCCCTTTCTGTCCTGTGGTTTTAGCTTTCTGATTAATTTTCCAGAAGAGAGGCTATAGAAACAGGATAAATGGGAAGTGTTCATGAGGAGGGGTGGTAGAGAAAGTAAAAAGGAAAAAAAGCAATAAAACATTTCCTTATCCGACAAGAAGCATGTGTGTTGGGGTGTGGTTGGGAAGGAGAGAACCTGTCATCTGAGTGTTGAGCAAAGGTTCAAGGTCATTTCTGAATTCATCCAAACAACCTCTCCCGGCACTTGTTGGCACATGGCAGATCTGGGATTTGGGGTTTTGGCAAAGACAAGCACATCAGGAATTCAGAAAGAAAAAAAAACCTTTCCAGTTTCTGAGGGAGAGATGAAAAAGGCTGAATTTCTTGGGGTGGCTGCCAAGGGCGAGGCTGATGAAGAACAGAGAAAGGAGGAGACCTAGCAGCCTGTGAAAAGCAAGAAGGTCACCAAAACTCAGGAGGCGCAAGGGCTGGAACAGTCCAGAGCTTCAGTGGACACTGAGAAGAACAGTCTTACCCACAGCAGTGTTTGTGGGCCTGAGCTGGGATCGGGCTGTCAGAACAGCCACTGGAGTGGGGGAGCAGCAACTTTCAGGTTCATGAGTGACCCTGTGAGCTGATCAGACAACAGGTCCCCCAGGCTGAAGAACCCTAATTGGAACTTTGATAGAAAAACAGTCCCAGCAGGCTGTCCTGGACCCTGGACAGCTTTAACATGGTTCACCACTACCCCAAACCTTCTGGGAACTTCGCCTGTGAGAAAAGGAGAGGAATCCTCATTTTGAAAGGCAGCATGAAATGATTTTCAGACTTACTTGAATGGTACCACTATTTTGTTGTTGTTGTTATTTCTTTTTTTATGTTTTTAAGCAAAACCCCAATTCATAAGACAGGTCAAAGGAAATCTTGAAGCAGAGCCTGAAGCACAGAGAACCAGCCCATCCCCCTTGTCCCCCACCCAACATTTACACACTCTCGTGGACCCCAAGGTACTGGCAGGCTCCTGGGGCATTCTGGACACAGTCCAAAGATGGTTGAGGTAGGGAAATATCATGGTACAATTAAACCAGCCTGGGTTTAAATGTCAACTTTATCACTTAATTTCCTATATGACCTCACCTAACTACTTGACGTTTCATACCTTAGTTTCCCCATTTGTGAAGTAGAGCAGGTAATTAATGCCCACCTCATGGGCTTCTTGTGGGAATTAAACATTTTACAAATATGGCTTATGTAGGATGCTCATAATAGCCCAAGTTCCCGTTCATGTAAATGATCTTATTATCAGGGAAGGCCTGGTAACTCTGCTTTCAGGTGGCTTAGAGTCAATGTAAATACTTACTCCTCTTAACTTCAAAACAGCATAGAAAGCAATTGTCCTGAATAGCTCTGTGTTTGTGCTACAGAGTCTGAAGCTCCATCCCAGGACACTAATCCATATTATAAAAACCAGTCAAAAGCCCAGACAAATGAATCAAACCCAAAGTGATCTACGGATTCAATATCCTCACAGTCAAAACTAAAATTTTTTGTAGAAATTGACAAGTTGATTCTAAATTTCATATGTAAACACAAAGGACTTAGAAGAGTCAAAACAACTTAGCAAAAAACAAACAAGCAAAAAACAAAGCTGGAAGACTTCTACCTTATTTTAAGTTTTATTATAAATCCACAATAATAAAGGAAACAAAGCATTGGTGCCTAGATAGACAAGTAGATCAATGGGATATTGAGTCTGGAAACAGACCCCACATTCATGGTTAGATCGTTTTCGACAAACATTTAAAGATAATTCGGCATAAGAATGACATCTGTCTATGAATTTGTTGCAGAATAGATGGAGTTCTGCCTAAATACAAGAAATTCAAAAGTCTCATACTTACTGCGCAGCTTAGTCATTTGATCTACATGGACCTCAAGTCCACTTTCTTTGTAATGAAGAGCCAACCATATTTAGGGTCTACTGATACCTTGATGACATTCTTCAAGGAAATGTGCTGCTGAATTGAAATATCCTACAGGACAATGATGCTGCTCTGTTTCATTTATACACTATGCCACTGCCTTCTGGATGTGTGTTCTGAGCTGCTCTTCTGATCAAGAACTAGGAAGTGAACCGACTTATCCACACCTTGTTCCTGCATCCCCACGGAGACCATGATACTGTGCCATATTAATCACAAGACATCTGGCCAGGACTCAGTGCATGGGCTGTGACCACAGAACAGAGCAAAGCTGAATGACCACACAGAGGGTCAGAGCCTCTGACCACAGCCCCTTAGCTCGGCCTGCAAACCAACCCCACTAAATGAGAGCTTCCTTTCCGCCTTATGCATGTCAAACGTGTTCCAGAGGAAGCTTCTCACCATTTACTCCCAAGCTGCTGCTGTGGAAAGAATCCTTCACTTCTTGCACAGCCCCTTGCTTAAAGAGGGCAGCCAACTTAACCACAGATGCTGGATTCCTAATGGTGACTTTGTACTTCAGACTAGAAGACAGCTGTGATGGTGACTGTAGAAGCCAATTGACCCAGGGGAGAAAGTGATTGGTGTCGAGTTTGATTGGTCTTCTCTGCCACCTTGCTATCTATATCCTGGGTCTCCTTAGCTTTTCCTTAAAGACTAATGAATAATCCATAAACATTTCCAAAATTAGCTGCCACTGGTTCTTCACCACATCCCTGGCTGCTTGCCCTATGTTCAGGTGTGAGAGGACTGTGGTGCTCTGGGGGTCCCTGCTTGGTGGTAAAGAATGTGGGCTGAGAACAACTGCCTGGGTTCATATCCAGTCTCTCCCACTTGCTGGGCAACCCTAAGCAGCTCGCTTGATGTCTGTTAGCTTCAGTTTCCTTCTTCATAATAGTGCCCGCCTCCTAGGGTCATTGTGAGGGATAAATGAGATAGTAAAAGAAAGCCCTCAGCACAGTGTTTGACACATAGTTAGTACTCAAATATTAGCTGGTATCATTATTAACATCATTATCACCGTTGTGGTTGTTGTGATGATAATGATGATGGGAATGTGAGTTTATGGTGATGAAACAGGCTGCTCCTCAAAATGGAATTGTTGGTGTAGGAGAGATCCTGGGGAGAGGCTCTTGACAAGGGGCCAGACTGGCCTGCATCCAAAGCAAAATGTGAAGCACTAAAAACTTTTCTATGTAATGAAGGCCAGCGGGAAATTGATCTGAAAAAGCAGCTGTATGTTATGTGATCACGAAGGAGCGGCAGTAAAGATATGTGACAATATCCAGAATACTCAAATCCAGAAGGTGAACATTTATAGCTGGGCAAAGGTGTGGGAGGGTAGAGATTCAGCATCTGGGAATCATGAGAGACTGAGAACCCCTAGAAATGGTAATAGATGGGAAGTTCAAGGGGAAGAGTGTAGGCTCTGAGTTTCCAAAGTGGTCAGTCCAGGAAGAGAGCATTGAGGAAAATATGATGGGACAACCAAAGGCAGAAAAAAGGCAGAGGGCATAACCAACCCAAGTTGTGCCTTCTTAACCCATCTTTGCTGTTGAGGGCAAGGAAAGTGTGAATATATCCAAGATTTCCTAGGACTGAACCCAGAAGTATACCAGGTGCATCCTAGGCAACAGCCCAAAATAGTATTGGCTCAACTGAGAGCCAAAAATTGGATTCTGAGACAAATTAGAAGAATAAACCTTTATCCAAAATCCAAAATTGGTGAAGGTGTAGGGTCTTGGAAAAGAGATCAACCTAGGCCTAACAAAGGAAGAAAGACTGATGAAAACATAGAGAAGTCAGGCAGTTTAGAAAATGTGCTTCTAAATCTCAGCAGCATGGATGAGGGACTTCACTTTCATCAGAGGATCAGTAAGAAAATAAGAACTTGGATGTTATTTCACAACTGTATGTATTTATTCCCCCAAATTTCCTGAACCTCAATAATCAGTTGATAATCAGTTTTAGCTGAGCATGAAGAGTGAGTGTGTGTGTATGTGCATGTGCGTGTGTGTGTGTGTGTGTGTGTGTGTGTGTGTGTGTATGC
Organism: Zalophus californianus; assembly: GCF_009762305.2. Lineage (NCBI taxonomy): Eukaryota > Metazoa > Chordata > Mammalia > Carnivora > Otariidae > Zalophus > Zalophus californianus. Next base: position 174,838,660 of record NC_045597.1, on the reverse strand, counting down.
AGAGAGAGAGAGAGAGATACTGATTATATCTTGCAAACAAGCTGGGGAATGGGAATGCTACCAGAGAGGTTAGAAAATACCAGAGTAAAAGATTACTCCCCCTTGTTACTCCCATGGTTCTGCCTGAAAGATTTAGCCCTGAATGTAGAATAAAATGAAGAACCACCTGCTGTGCTGGGTGATACAGTACCTCTCTTTTTTGCACATTATGCAGTGATTGCCCTGATAACTTTTCAGAGGAATCAAAATTTGGTTTGAAGACCAATCATTGTCTTCTCTAGAAATCATAGCAATGGGTGCTCTAGCCTCATACTTGTACGATACTTCCTGAAAATAGGAAAATGAGGAAATGACCTTGGTAAGGCTCTCGAAGCCCTCTATCTTATGGCCATGAAGTAATCCATCTGCCTTGGAGGTTCCTCAACCCTCAAATTTTTATTTGAGCTGCAATTAAATATGATGAGAAGGGTATATTTGTGGTCTTCACACACACAAACACAAAAAAAGATTTCATTGTAAATCCAAAAGAAAGGGCTTTATGAAACATCCGTGCATTATATCCTACCCTCTACCAGCCTGACTCCATTAACATTGATCGATAAGAGCAGATGATAGGTTACCCTCTAGGGAATGTTTCCTGGATGCACAGAGCCTTTCCCTTGTTGCATCCCATGGCACAAGTCTGACACTATCCCTCCCTCCCGTGATCTCTCTGATATTGTACAATAGGACATTATGTCCTACTTTCCTCTATTTCCCTCAGGTACCTCCTCCATCTTTAGGTTGGCAAACAAGTACGATTTGGTGGATGGAGACCTGGCTACCATCAAAGAATTATGTGATGTTACTCTGTGGTCAATTCTGTTCTTTCTCTAAAGTGCCACATGGCCTCAAATGGGTAAGTCTATTCTTTCTCTTCTCCTGGCTCTTTTTCTTCACCACATTCTCCCTCCACCTTCTATCATATGAACATCACAGCCAAGAACTATCAAAGAAGTTAAGAAATTTACCAAGTTACCAAATGTACCAAGAGGGGCACCTGGGTGGCTCAGATGGTTAAGCCTCTGCCTTAGGCTCAGGTCATGATCTCAGGGTCCTGGGATCGAGCCCCATGTCCGGCTCCCTGCTCAGTAGGGAGGCTGCTTCTCCATCCCCCTCTTCCCTCAGCTCGTGCTCTCTTTCTCTCTCTCTCTCAAATTAATAAATAAAATATTTTTAAAAAAGAAAAGAATTGTACCAAGAGTCAGAGCTGCCCTTAGAAATCTGTCCAGAGAGGCATGTGTGGGGTAGGGCAGCCTCTTCATCATCATCCATTTAAAATGACGTTTTCTATACAGATGGACCAAGTGTAAGGACCTCTTATGGCTCTCCATGGCTGGGGAATACTGATTAAGGAGTGAGGTAAAGATAGGCAAAAAGCTGACATGATACAGGGAGGACAATCCTGGGAATTAAAAATGTAAGGAAGGGGAAAAGAAAGAAATGGGAAGAGGGAAAGAGAAGAAGCAAAGAAAGGGAAAATCAATTCAAAAGTGAAACGTGATATCATCCATGGAAAGCTTACCATTCATTCTTTCCATCGTTCACTAAACAGGCATATTCAGTGCTACTATGGACTAGGTGCTCCACTGGACACATTGGGGCACATTATTCTATTTAATTCTCATGACAACCCCATGAGCTAGCCACAATTCACCTTCTATAAATGATTCAACTAAGACCCAGAAAGTTTGAGAAGTGAGCCCCGTTTGCATAGGTAATAGCAACAGAGCAGGTTGAACTCAGATCTTTATGGATTTGTGACCTTGACTTTTGTGTCATAGAGCTTCCATGCCAAACATTTTGAATATCTCAGGATAATGGATGGTGGCAAATACAAATTTTTGGAATCATTAGTTCTATCTGACCAATTCTGTCTCTTCTTTTTTTTATTTTTTAATAATTTTTTATTGTTATGTTAATCACCATACATTACATCATTAGTTTTTGATGTTATTCTGTCTCTTCTTGACACAAACAGGGGACTCTTGGTCCTCTCATGACTAGAGCAGCCTCAGATCCTAACTACTGTAAGAACCTTTTGTGTCCTTCCCTTCTCTTCCCACTTTTCCACACTCCTCAAATCAAAACTCACTTCCATTTTTCTCCAGCTACATCCCTGAGCCCAGCCTGGTTCCCCTGAGTATGTGGAAAAGAAGGCTCTACCTCCTAATACCTGCCATGTCACCAAAGAATTCAGAACATACTGCAATAAAAGGGAAGGAAGGCCTGTTGGGTGTGTCCTCCATGCCGTGCACTGTCTGCAGCACTTGACGTAGGTCATCTCTTTGAACCTCACATTATAAGGTAAATAGCAGTACCTCCATTTTGCAGATGAGGAAACTGAGACATTAAATACATTTGTTAAGGTCACACAGTTAGGAGGTAGTGGAGTTCAGACAAGAATCCAGGTGGTGTGCTTCTAACTCATTTTCTTCACCACAAAATCGACTGGTCCCCGCAAAAGTAACTGTGAAGATATTTGGGGGGGGCGGTGAGAGACAACTCCTGAGCTCAGTGAGGGCTAAATTTCATCATTGTTAAGAGAGGCAGCAAGCAGCAAGCCATCACCCAAGGACGAGAAGGCTCAGAGAAGCCTCATTATGACCCATTACAATGACCACTGCAAAATGTGCTCTGTGCATCTCCCTCAATGATCCAACAAGTCCTAAAGCACAGAGTAACCCCAGCCTTTCTATATATGTCAAGCCAATTTGCCTCAAAGGTCGGAGAAAAACCTATGTGAAAAGAACAACTGTGACTGACCTTTTAGAGAGTAGAATCTAGGGAGAGAATAAAAGAGAAAGAAGGAAAGAAAGAAAGAGAAAGGGTGTGTGTATTTTCCTTGAGGCTGGGAAGGGACCCAAGGAGCCTGGAGATGTAATGGGATACGGTGCAGATTACAAAAGTTTTGCTACAGCTGTAATAGCCTTTCACAAAGGCATGGCCCTCCAGAGGGCCATATTTCATCTCAGCTTTCCCCACCACATAAGACAGAGGGTGAGGAGTTGGAAGGCAAGGTTGGAAACTCATGTCGGATCTGAGCGAGCCCTGACGTCCCCGTGACACTCCCATCAAACGAAAATGAACTGGACACAAACGCTCTTATTCTAGCAGGCGTTGGATCTCCTCCCTGTCATCTGTTTTTTTTTTTTTTTTCTTCACACTCTCCTTTCTGGAAATGCATTGCCTAGCAACCTGCTGTCTTATTCTAAACAGTCATGCACACAATTGTACGCACGCACTTGGAGACACTGGATAATATTTGAGTGTCTCTGATGGCCTTGCTAGGACCAACAGATCATTTACTTGGAAGACTTAGTTCCTAGAATTTGTGTTTAGTCAGAGTTGCATCTCAGGCAGTCCCCATGACCATCTTAGTCCCTCGAGAGACAGAAGGAGTGCATGTCTCTGTCTAATGGTAGGTGGGTAGAGACAGCCCCAGAGGGATTCATGAGAGGAAGGCAGGCACCAGCCTTGATCTGGTGGAGAAGATCGTGAGGTCCCTCGTGCAGATAAGTTACCTGTCAGCTACCTGCAGAGAATGCTCTGAAGGCTTTCCAGTCACTTCAGACAAAGAAGAAGAAAACTCACTGGAGTCATTTTCCAGTTCAAACGGATGGGGGATAGCCTTGCTTCCTCTCTGTTCTGCCATGCCACTGTACCCCTCTTTAAAGGGTTACCCCCCCACCAAAGTCCAGTCGAGAGACTGGTGCCCTCACTAGAGCTACTACAATGACATGGTTATGTCAACTGGGAAGAGGCACATGACAGGGATTCACATCCCAAAAGATCCAGCTGCCCAGCCTCCAGGAAACATAAATGATTTTAACCCTCTTATTAAAAAAGAAAGCACAGGTACAGAAAACCACACAAAGCAAATGTATAACCTAATGGGTTACTACAAATGCGCTGTATTGTGGCCAATACCGAGGTAAGAAATAGACCCTCTCCATGTGTCCCATCTCAGTCTTAACCCTCCTCCCATCCCTGAAAGTCACCACTCTCCTGGCTTTTATAGTAATCGCACCAGGTTAGCATTCCCAGATACCATGGTTTGATCTTAACCCTTTTATAAAAGGTGGTGAGTCTGACAGATGAATGGATAAAGAAAATGTGGTATATATATATACAATGAAATACTACTCAGCCCTCAAAAAGAATGAAATCTTGCCATTTGCAATGATGTGGATGGAACTAGAGGGTATTACGCTGAGCAAAATAAGTCAGTCACAGAAAGACAAATACCACATGATTTCTCTCATATGGTGGAATTTAAAAAACAAAACAGAAGAACATAGGGGAAGGGAAGGAAAAATAAAATAAGATAAGAACAGAGAGGGAGACAAACCATAAAAGACAACTCTAGGGAACAAACTGAGGGTTGCTGGAAGGGAGGTGGGTTGGGGGATGAGGTAATTGGGTGATGGGCAATAAAGAGGGCACTTGATGGAATGAGCACTGGGTATTGTATGCAACTGATGAATCACTAAACGCTACCTCTGAAACTAATAATACACTATATGTTAATTAACTTGAATTTAAATAAAAAATGTTTAAAATATGATGAGTCTTTTTCATCTCTTTTCTTCTGTGGTTTCCCCTTTACCCTTTTCATTTCCTTACAACTCATCTGCTGAAGAATCTGGAGTTTTCAAGCTGAGGGTTTGAAAATGGGCAATTAAAAAAATGACAGCCAGAGGCACCTGGGTGGCTCAGTCAGTTAAGTGTCTGACTCTTGATTTTGGCTCAGGTCATGATCTCAGAGTCATGAGATCGAGCCCCGCATTGGGCTCTGCACTCAGCACAGAATCTGCTTGAGATTCTCTCTCTCCCTCTCCTTCTGCCCCTCTACCCGCACCCTCTCTCTTTCTCTCTCTCAAATAAACAAATAAAATCTAAAAAAAGAAGAGAAAAATGACAGACAAATAAATTAAATGGCTGGGTTTCTCCTTTGACTTTCCTCAGAGTTCATTTTCCAGGACATGCTGGGGTCAGGGAGAGGAGAATAGTATGAGTAGGGTGGGTATTAGTAGGGCGAGGGGACATTTCTTAAGCATGTGACAGTGTTTTCCAAACTCAAGAGCCCCCTCCACCCCTGCCACTCTGCTGGCAGGGCTGCACTAACAGGTATGGTTGGGGGTCACTGGCCCAGCCCCCATCCCAAACAGTTGGGATCTTCAGCTTCAGCTTGGACTGGTAGATGGGAATGCTGCTGCAATCTGAAGTGAAAAGCCCAAAGGCTTTACCCCTGTCAGGAGCAGGGCTGACAAGACAAAGGCAGCCTAGTAACCAGAGAAGCCAGTGGGGAGTCAGAGCACCTGCCTGCCCTTCCGGCTTCCATCGGTGGTTTGCTGGGCCCTGAAAGCCTTCCTTCCCCACTCTGGGCCTCAGTTTCTCCCCTCAGCAGCATGCAGATGTGAGCATCCATCTTATGGAAGCATGTGGTCACGCATGTTTGCAAAGCCCCAGCTTCCCTGGGGAGGGAAGACACCTGTGTAAATAGAGCAGCGAGGCGCCATGTGCTTGTTGGCTGCCTTCTAAGGGAGGCACCGGTCCCAGACTGCAGCCCCGATGCTGCGGGGGGAACAATGCAGGCTCTGTTTGCCCAGCTGCAGCTCTCACCTTCCCCTCTGCTTCCCCATTCTCGGTCCCCACCCACTTTCTCTGCGGGGGGCCCAGGCTAGAGGCTGGGTTCCTATCAGAAAGCACTGAGACACTTTCGGAAGCTCTCATTTGTCTAAAATTCAGTTTGATGATAAAAAATTCAAAACCACAAAGTGGGAATTTTTTTGAATCTCCAGGATCGCTCACCACCACGTGTGCTTACATGGAGGAGAGAGCCGAGGGACGACATTGGTCCACCGGATGCTAAGCCAGCCCTGTCTTTCCCTGTGGTGCTCAAGAAGAAGGCATAGTGCTTTCTCCCTACCACACACTCACCAAGTAGCTCACATTGATGGAGAGGAGTCCTTCAAGCTCATCTTAACTTGCATACATTCTGGCCTGTGTCCTCAACAAAGAGAAAGAGAGACATAACTGCCCCTCAACGGATTCATCAAGCTGCAGCTTGGGAAGAATGAAGTATGAACTGGGAATCCATGTTTCCTTAAGATGGCTCAGAACTGCTTGACTTTCAAACTGTTATCTGGCTGGGCATTTTTTTGCTCAATGTGATCCTAAACTCAGACCAACACAACATATTCATTCAGCTCTGAAGATCAGCTTTTCTTTAGCATTGGAGCAGACCACTGTTTCTGCTGAAACACTTGACGTAACTGGACTGCAAAATGTTACCTTTCTAAGGAATTTTCAAGAATAATTTTGATACACTGTCAGGCCTAAGTGGTTTGGCCTAAATACTTCTCCCTCACCAGCTGACTCTTGGCTGGGTTTGCTTAGATCTATTTACTTGGTTAAAGTTCAGGGAGTTCTTAGGTGAATTATCATTACCTGTTGAGGAGGTGGGCTGGACATAGCTGGCAAGCCGATAATAGCTAGCAAGTATCTTCTGCTTGGTGTTAATGCGAGATACACTTGATCTGAGTGAGGAGAGAGAGGGAGGTCCAGAGTTTTGGAGTCATGGAGGAGGGTGGGTCTGTGGATCCCTGGAAAGGAGAAGATGGGGTGTTGGAAAAGGGAGAGCATATTCCAGCAGAAAAACACGACCTTCAACATTTTGTTCTTATCATTGCTGACTCTAAGTCAGCCATGCCTCCTGGGGAACCCCTCCAGCTCTATTCTAGGTAGTATGGGGAAGTCTGCCATTTTCTGGAGAACTCCATCAGCTGTAGTCTAGACAGTGTGGAAACATCTATCATTCTCTAGGGGCCTGAGGGAGACAGGAAGACCCCCTGGCCTGAGTGTTGTCCTTTGGAAAACTTAAAAGGTAGGAGAATCAATGTTCCCCATTCTAGCAACATGGACCTGAAATCCAAGGGTTTAATAGACCAGATTATGAGAATTTTTCAGGATTTACACAGCAGGACTTTGAGGAATCCAACACTGTAAGCTTCAGACTTAACTAAATACCAGTCCTCAGCTAGCTCTCCACTCCATTCCAATCCTCTACTCCTGGCCTCATTTGGTTCCCTGATTGTCTTTCTTTACACTTTTTTCCTACATTTTCCTGGATTATTTTCTCTGCCCTTTTACCACATGCAACTCAAGGCCATCTTCCTGGGTTTTGATGGTTCTTTCCATTTTCACTCCTACTTTTTCTGCTGTTAGTCTTGGATGAGCTCTGTGCTCGAGTTTCAGGAACTTCCTGACATTTCCCGCTGCTGCCTCTGAGGTGTGGTTTTTCCCTCCATGTCCTCTACTCTCTTCAAATTCCCAATCTCTCATCTTTAGCCCTATCTGCATGAACTGAGGAGGCCATTTAGACTCCCAAGGAGTGAGTGGGGTGAGGGTCTGAGAAAAACTGAGATCCCCTCAGCTAGCAAACCAGCAGATCTGCCAAGAGAAGCAATAGAAAGAAGCAATTTAAAGAAAAAAGATTTTTTTTTAATTTTTAGAACAAAAATTTAAAGAAAAACAACTGACAGAAGAAGTATAATTGAGACGGAAAAGGGAGGGTAAGGAGGGGAGAGGCAGAAAGCTAAAGGATATAAAAATGTATATACCAAGCAAGTCAAAATTCTCTTTAAAAGGAGAATGGGAGGGCATCTTGACTCTTTCCACAGTTTGGTTATTGTGGACATTGCTGCTATGAACATTGGGGTACACATGGCCCTTCTTTTCATTACATTTTTGTGTTTGGGGTAAATATCCAGTAGTGCAATTGTTGGGTCATAGCGTAGCTCTACTTTTAATTTTTTGAGGAACCTGTGGAAAGAGCCGAGATGCCCATAAACAGACGAATGGTTAAAGAAGATGTGGTCCTACTCTGCTCAAGAATGTTTGGGTCAACCAGGAAATCAAAGAAGAACTTAAACGATCCATGGAAACCAATGAGAATGAAGCAACCCACAGAATGGAAGAAGATATTTGCAAATGACACTACAGATAAAGGGCTGGTATGCAAGATCTATAAAGAACTTCTCAAACTCAACACCCAAAAAACAAATAATTACGTCAAAAAATGGGCAGAAGACATGAAAAGACACTTCTCTGAAGAAGACATACCAATGGCTAACAGACACATGAAAAAATGTTCATCATCATTAGCCATCAGGGAAAATCAAATCAAAACTACATTGAGATACCACCTTACACCAGTTAGAATGACAAAAATGGACAGGGAAAGAAACAACAAATGTTGGAGAGGTTGTGGAGAAAGGGGAACCCTCTTACACTGTTGGTGGGAATGCAAGTTGGTACAGCCACTTTGGAAAACAGTGTGGAGGTGCCTCAAAAAATTAAAAATAGAGCTACCCTATGACCCAGCAATTGCACTCTTGGGTATTTACCCCAAAGACACAGATGTAGTGAAAAGAAGGGCCATATGCACCCCAATGTTCATAGCAGCAATGTCCACGATAGCCAAACTATGGAAAGAGCTGAGATGCCCTTCAACAGATGAATGGATGAAGAAGATGTGGCCCATATATACAATGGAATATTACTCAGCCATCAGAAAGGATGAATACCCAACTCTTACATCAACATGGATGGGACTGGAGGAGATTATGCTAAGTGAAATAAGTCAAGCAGACAAAGTCAATTATCGTGGTTTCACTTATTTGTGGAACATAAGGAATAGCATGGAGGACACTAGGAGAAGGAAGGGGAAAATGGGGGGTGGGTAATCGGAGGGAGAGATGAACCATGAGAGACTATGGACTCTGAGAAACAAACTGAGGATTGTAGAGGGGAGGAGAGTGGGGGGATGGGTTAGACTGGTGATGGGTATTAATGAGGGCACATATTGCATGGAGCACTGGGTGTTGTATGCATACAGTGAATCATGGAATACTACATAAAAAAGTAATCATGAACTGTATGGTAACTAACATAACATAACATTACAATAAAAAATAAAATAATAAAATAAAATGGAATAAAATAATAAAATAAAAAGAATGGGAGGTGAAGTCATTGGTCTGAGCTTGAGAGTTTACCTTCAAAGGTAGAATTCAGAATAGATGTCCCTGTACTATCCTGGGTTTACACAGATCAGACAGAGTTTTCATTTGATCAATGGAATTTGAAATTTAGACTTTCTCCTCTCCACTAAGGATGTGTGTTGTGAATACCCTTTTCTGGAGATCTTTAAGAAGTTATGAAGTCTCTATTTGCCCAGGGTCTATTGCAAGAGGGCTTAAACCCTATACTTTGTACTTCTGGAAGATCTGCCAGTATGAAGAGCTTAAACAGAGAGACTTCAAGGCCACCAAGCTTCCCATTTGCCTAAGGACTCTGCTAATCTGGAGAATGGGTGTAATATTCTGCGGTTAAGAGAGCAAAGCAAATTGTTTTTCTCTAGCCCCCATTCTTTCCTGACAAGGGTACATATAGGGTTTTACTAGATTAAATACTGTCCCCTCCCTCCCAAAAATCTGGGCCCATCCAGAACCTATGAATATGGCCTTATTTGGAAATAGGATCTTTGTAGATGTAATTGTTAAGATGAGGTCATATTGGCTTACGGTGGGCCTTACATCCAATATGACTGGTGTCCTTATAAGAGAAAAATTTGTAGAAAAAAGACAGACACATAAAGGAAAAGGCCATGAGAAGGCAAGGGCTAAGATTGGAGTACTGGATCTACAAGCCAAGAAACACCAAGGATGCCGGCAAGCTCCAGAAGCTGGAGGAGACAAGGAAGGATCCTCTGCTACGCCATTCAGAGAGCACATAGCCTTGTCAACAACTTGATTTCAGACTTCCAGCCTCTAGAACTGTGAGAGAATAAATAACTGTTGTCTTAAGCCACCTCGTCTGTGGGGCTTTGTTATGGCAGGCCTAGAAATGAATACAGGGTTAGCCATATGAAGGCCCACAAAAGAGCGTTAAGACTTGCCTGGCCTTTGTCTGAGGACATCTTTCTGGCTGCCCCCTAGGTCAAGGCCTCTGAGGCCCCCAAGACATCATTCTGTCCTAAGTGACCCCCTGACCACTTCTTCCCACTATCTTGCCTTTCATTAAACAGGCACTTGTGGAGGGGGTTGCGGGCTAGTGTGTCTGTTGCCTTTTAGTGCCGCGTTTTATTTCTGTTTCACATAAATATAGAAGCCCACTTGGAGGGAAGCCTGCCTTGGCAAGGAGACTTTGGCAGTTCTGCCAGCTTTGCATATCTCTCAAATGAGTTATGAGTGGATGGGGACCGGGAACTGGGCCTTGCTGCCTCTCCCTTGAGCCCCATCATCCTCGAAAGACAGTGGCCCAGCAATTCCCCCAAACTCCCTTTCTCTTACAGGAATAGAACAGCCACTCGGCCACTGCATGGGGAGAAAGGAGAGGGTATCACACACAACCCCCTAAGCAACCTGCTCCTCACAAAACACTTCTTACAGTGGAAAGCATTTTCAAGCTGCTGTTCTTTGCGCATAAACAGATTGTGAAGAAAATCTCCTGGCACAGCCTGGGTTAGGGCTGCTGGTTCATGACTTGAGAAGAGGCACATGCTAGACATGCGCTAGGAAATTTGACGAGGAGGCTGTAGAGACTCTGCAGGTGAGAGCAGGGGGGAGTCCCGGGCAGACACCTGAGCCAGCGGAGTAGGTCTGACCAGTGGAGACACAGGACAGAGCCTTGAGATTTTAGTGGAGTATGTTTCCTCCCCCTACCATGGCCCCTGTGATTTCACTCTCCCAAGCACCCAGAAAATTGCTTCTTCTATGAGCAATAAACAGGGCTGGGAATTACTAGCACTGTTTCTGTGTTCCAGGCACAGAATTCTAGAATAACAGGGGCTGGAAAGAACCTGAGGATCCCTGAAGACAAGTGGTCTCCAAACTGCAGTGCAGGCACTTGAGGAATTGAGCAAAACAATCAGTTAGGGTGTGGGAAGAAAATGTTGAACATCCCAGCTATGTTTATTTTGTTCTTAAAAGATAAAAAAGAACTTTATTAATAGCTAACACAAGGATTGACTGAAATGAAGATACACAATTTATCAATATGTATAAATTAGGTATGAGTCTCTTACAATTAGTTTTGGTTATGCACCGTGATCAGTAAAAAAATATAGAGTCTACCCTTCTGGTCCAGAGGCTTTCAAAATATGTGCTGGGGTGAGGAGGGGTGGTGTAAAAAGAGAGGGTGTCTTGAGTAAGTGAGGGGTCTACTTAATCCTCTCTGGCCTCATTAGGCAATTCAGCTCTGCTTCTATATGCTCTGCATTTGAACTTTTGCATTATGATTTGTTTGATAAAAGAGTTTTACTAAAAAAAAAAAAAAGTTGGACAAAATAACTGAACTGTTTCAGCTCCTTTATTTTTCAGATGGGAAATCTAAGGCCTAGAGGGAAAGTGATTGCCTTGGGTAACACAAGTCATAAAGGCCAAGGCCAAGGTTACAACTGTCTTTCTTGACTCTTAGTTCATTATGTTTCCCAAATGAGCCATGTCTGCTCCAGACCATGCACCCTGTTTAGGTGAGCCTACATTAAAAAGCCAAGCCAGAAGGAGAAGGGGCAGGCAAGGTGGGGTCTCTGGACCCCACCAGCAATAATCTGGAATCCCAGAATGGCGCCTTGGTCACGACAACTCTTCAAACTTAATTTTGCTGCCTGTACTGGACTCTTCCTGAGAGGTGAGCAGCCTGGGCACCCTCACTCATGACTGGACCCTCAACCAACAGGCTATCAACAGTCTTGACCACTTTGTCCTAGTGACTTTCCCTTTTGTTTCCAGAAGAAGGTCCTCGTGTTCCTGGGACTTTGGGATGTGGTAAGGACACACAAATTAGAGATTGTCAGAGGCTTTCCTCGTTGATCTATGTTGATTTTAAACGGGGAAAGCACAGATCTTTCTCTGATTTTAGGCCCCAGTAATCACACAAAGTGATTTGTTTCCTTTGAAGATCATCAAATCTCCTGTGTTGATCTGTCCCCCATTTCCCAGACTCACACCATGTGTTGCTACCAGGCCACTGCTCTCAAGCATTCCCAAATTCATTATGTTTTTAGGAAGCTTAATATAGGCAAGGCTCTTTGGGAGACAAAAACCACTGCAAGACAGGTCCTCTGCCTTTAAGGAAAATATTTTACAGATTAAAAAACAAAACCCAGAAAAACTCACAAAGAATACAACTAGTCAAGAATACTGCTTCTGAGTGAGTATTATAGAAATTGAGAATTCTTCCTTTCACATTCAAACTCCTTGAGGGTGGGGAATGTGTCTTAAATCAATATGCCTAGTGCTTAGCATATCATAGATGCTTAATAAATATGTTTAGCAGGTGACTATTAATTCAGCAAATAAATGAACAAATGAAAAAGTGAATTCCTAAACAAATGAACAGAGGGGAGTCATTTTGAGTGATCTGGGAAATTTCATTGTTCAGGAAGACTTTGAAGAATGACTGGAATCAGAAGAAAAAGAGACAGAGCATGTTTCAGGTGGTGGGAAACTACCCAGACAGATAGGTATGGAACCAGAGAACCACTCTTCCAGTGTTGGGTGCCAGCAGATTTGAAAATTGAATATTTGGACCAGCTTGATAGGCCGGGATGCAAAACTAAGGAGTATGTTTGTTCCTGCAAACAAGAATTACTGGAGGGGCACCTGGGTGGCTCAGTCAGTGAGGCATCCAACTCTCGGTTTCAGCTCAGGTCATGATCTCATGGGTTGTGAGATCGAGCTGTAGGCTGGGTTCCATTCTCAGCAGGGAGTCTGCTTGAGATTCTCTCTCCCTCTACCCCTCCCCACCTCATGTGCACATGCTCTTTCTCTCTCTCTCTAGCTCTGTCTCTCAAATAAATAAATAAATAAATAAATAAATCTTTAGGGAAAAAAAAGAATTGCTGGAGGCCATTAAGCAAGAGGAAGGTATAATGAAACAATGTTTTAGGAAGGTGATGTGAAAGGTAGATGAGAGCAGGAAGGGACATGCATCCCCTTCCTTATAAATCCTGTCCTTCCACTAGAACATTTATCCCTGACCTTCAGCATGACTCTAGCCTAAGACCCAAGGCAAGCTAAGAAAAGCAGGGCTTAATCTCTTGTCCTCATTTTTCTACCATCTGTCCAGGGGCCATCTTTTCTCTGTAGGCTTTCCTTGTGACCCAGCATGATTTAGCACCCAGATCTTCCTGCTGAAACCAGTCAACTCAATTTTTAAAATGGCCAAATTAGCCAAAAATGCTGCTTTTTCAACCATCTTACTCTCTGATCAAATCAGCTTTAATAATTGACCGTGGCCAATCCAAGCCGGAGCAAACAACCTGTAACCCCTTCTCTTCATTTTTTCTGCCTCAGGCATCCTTGTCCTGCTCTGTCTCCATTTTGGTTACTTCCATCAGGGTTTACCTCCCTCGTTCTTTTCTTTTGCTCAGCAGTGTGCCTTCTTTTTAGAATAAGACTGGAATATGCACCCTGAGCTCTAGCGAGGCAATGTTTCTTAAACAGGCAATGTTTCTTCTCACATTCCCACTGGGAGTCCTTTTAGATCTGTCAAAAAATTCTGTCCAGCAGCTTGAATTATAGCCACTGTTTTCTCAAGGCCTCTGAGCAACTTCAACTGAGCCCAAGGGTCCAGAACATATACATTTCTCCCAAATAATGTTCTATGAAGGCACATCTATCCACCAGAAGCAGTCTCTCCAGAGAAACCTATTTAACTTGGCCACTCTTCCTCATATCTTTCATCTATTTTTATTAGTAATGATAAATATTTCCCTTTTTTGCCTGATAGCATGCTAAATGAGGAGGCCTAAGCAACATCATATGTCTTTATAGCATTGTTTCAATGTAGTCTTTGGATATCAACTATAATACCTTGTGCTGAGAGTGATGTATATACAAGAAACTACTTTTTGGATTTAGGAGGTCACCTAATGCATGGACTACCAGACTTAGGGGTAGAAGTCTAGAAGGCAAGTACCATGTCATATTCATTTTTGTGGTATGAGTGCTTGACATAAGCTGTGGGTTCAGTAAATGTCTATTAAATAAATGGGTTAACTCATGAATTATTTCAAGATGTAGTTCACTTAATTCCAGTTGTTTTAACCATCCCAGGCCTTTCCAATTTTAATCTATACCACTCTAGACTGATTCTTATGTCTATAGCTTTACTAAAGTGCATACTTTTGTACATTTTTGTTTTGAAGCTCTATGCATTTTTCTCATAGGACTCCTTAGTATATCACTGACAGATTAAGGATGGTCACAAATTCTTTGTCACTCTTCCCATTAAAAGGTGGGGTATGTTTTCTCTCCCCTTGAATATAGGACTAGCAGTGACTGTTTTGACCCACAGATTATAAATTATAACAGAAGTGACACTATATCAGTTCAGACCTGACCTTTAAAAAGACTAATTGCTTCTACCTCCATCTCTTGGAGCTCCTCACTGACATTCTGCCTACCATACTGAAGAGACCAGGAGCCCAGATGACCCAGCCTTCTAACTGTCCCCATCAAGGTGCTGGGCTTGGGAGTGAAGCCAACCTGGACCCTCCACACAACATAGCCACTCTACTGTGAAAAGCCCACATAAGATGAGCCTTATGAGGACAATCCATTTGACAGCTCCAGCTGAGCTCCCAGATAACAGCCACCATCATTCACCAGCCATACATACAAAGACATCATTTTGGGTGCCTGGCTCACTAAAACCTCCACATAATTGCAACCCCACCCAGCCAACCCTTGACTATAACTTCATGAGAGATTGAAAGCAAGAACTACCTGGCAGAGCCCAGTGGACACACAGAACTGTGAATTATAATGATGAATTATTGTTTTAAGCCACTAAGTTTCAAGGTCATTTGTTATATGGAAGTAGATAACCAGAACACACTGCCATGTAAATGGAAGTTGAACTGAAGGGCAGGAATTCTTCACTGGACTTTTCTCTGAGGTTTCTACAATGCCTCCTAGAGACCTTTGTCTTCAGCTGAGGGAGGATAGTGCATCTCACTTTACAGACAGAAGGATCAAAAATAAATAGGACCTCCTCTTCATAGGGGCTATGAATAACTCCATATCAGCATGGCTGGCATGTGTCTGCCACCTGCCTTCAGGGTATCCTAGCATTGGGAGAGACTGTGGACAGCACCTAATCCATCCACCTGCCTCCTAATACAACTACTCCCTAAAATAAGTCCTACTCAAGAACTCTGCTGGCACTTCTTCTCCCCTCTCTTCTCCTTCTTCTCCTTCTCCTCCTCCTCCATCTTCTTCTTTTTCTTTTTCTCTCTTTCTCTTTTTTTCTTTCTTCTTCTTCTTCTTCTTCTTCTTCTTCTTCTTCTTCTTCTTCTTCTTCTTCTTCTTCCTCTTCTTCTTCTTCTTCTTCCTCTTCTTCTTCTTCTTCCTTCTTCTTCTTCTTCCTTCTTCTTCTTCTTCTTCATCTTCGTCATCGTCTTTTCTTCTTCCTTAAATCCAAGAAAAGGAGATCTTGTAGCTACCTTTGGAGATGCATTCCAGCGGGTCATAAATCTTAAATAAATCATTCTAACAGATGCTTCACTTCAATTTCTCCAGATGCAGCTCCAGCCCTTCCTTCTTGCTTCTTCACCTTGTCTTCTGCCTTTATTTTCCCAAATGATAAGGAGTAATGAAGGAAATATGACTCACAAACTCCTCTTCATTTTTCTTTCATGGATGTGAAGGGATGCATTCCTTTAGGGAAGCTGGAATGTTGTCATTCAGACACCCCAGTTTTCTGATCTGAAAAATGCAAGATAAAGCTACTTGCCCTACTTACTTGAATGAGTTGATGAAAGGATAAAACCTAGGGTGCCTATGGGAAAACACTTCATAGGCACTAAAGCATTCTATAAATTCATGGAATCCTGGGCTGAGTTTGCTGTTGGCTTAAGAAATCTCACAGAGAAAGTTAATTAGTTGTTGCCTAGGGCTGGGGTGGGGTGGGGGGGATGGAAGGGTTGGGGAATGATAGCTAAGGAGTGCAGGATTTCTTTGGGGGATAATGAAAATGTCCTAAAAGTGTGTTGGTACACAACTCTGTAAATATATTAAAAGCTGCTGAATTGTATAGTTGGAATGGGAAAATTCTATGCTATATGAATTATATCTTTAGAAGGCTGTTAAAAAAAGGAGGAAATCTCAAAGTTTTCATCTCTTTTCTAGATTTGCATTACTCTTTCTTTTTGGGGAGTCATCTGTCATTTGTCATTCCCTGAGCCCCATCAGCCATATGCTTTGTCTCCCATCTCCAACACCTGGATTATTTTAGTATTGGGTTCTCCCCATGAAGAAGGCCTGTCCTCTACCAAAAGCAGAGAACAAGAGAAGAAATGAACTAACATCAAGTGAACAGCAAACATAGACAAGACAAAATGGGGTGGTTAGAATCTGAGATATGACATTATGAAGTAGATTATAGTCTCTAACAAAGACTGACAAAATGGGACCTAAAAAAGATATTTAGTTGAGGAAGGCTTACAGATCTTACAACTGGGTTACAGAGCTCAGAGATGAAGAGCAAAATAAGTCCATCTTCATCTTAACTTTAAAGACACTCTCTTCTCCCACCTTGCCTCTTTTTCGTCTCCTGGAAATGCTGAAGAATGAGGAGAGAGAGGTTGGAGGACACAGCTCACAGCTTGCCTCAATTTCCCCTGCCAGATTCCCCAGGTCTGTCTTGTTCTAGAGAGAAACTTCTCTGAGGCAGCTATGAGAAACAGGTCAGAGGGAGGAAGGCCAGGAGGGCAGTAAGGCCTCCAGAAATCGAGGGTGATTTTAGGTCACCAATGGGCTCTGGCCAAAGAGCTACCCTTCCACCCGCCCCAGCCTGGCGCTTCCAAGGCCTTGACAATGATGGAGCACTCCTTAGGGAGGCCTTTCAGAAGGATCTCGTGTCCACAAGACCCAAGCTGATATGCTGTTTTAGGGTCTCAGCCTGTCTCAGAACACAATCTGGACTAGGATCAGCACTCCACAAACTACAAAAATAAAAATGAATCCGATTCTTGGGGAGCACATGGGGCAGTGGTATCACTCACCCTTGTTCATAACAGCCAATACCCTGACCCTCAGCTCCTCCCCAGCACCTCCCCCCTCCCACCTGCTACTCTCAGCTCCATCCAGACCCTCATCTTGCCAGCACGAAGTCAACAGAACGGGTCTTAGACAGCTGGAATAATCATCATCCCTCACTGGATGTCTCCGATTCCTGTGGAGCCTGCCCCATGTCCTCTCCCTCCCACCCTCCCGTGGCCTCGCACTCAATTCGTTCTTCTCCTGGCACCAGCAGCTATTTTCCATCACCCTGCCTGGCCTGCATCCAACCCACTGCCCCAAGGGGTTTTCACTCCCCACTTCATCTGTCTCGTTCATGCTCCTCCTGCTGGAACTGGATCTTCCAGCTCTATTTCTGGATTCTTTCCACTGCCCCCTCTTTGACAGGGTGATTTGCTTCTTCAACCTGCCTTGCATCTCCCTGGCCTCTAATGAGCCTCTCTAAAATCCTCCAGTGTCAGGTGTAGAGCTACAGTCAGTAACTATGTTCTTGTTTTCCCCCTGGTGGATTCCTCCTCCCTTTCCTCCTCTGCCCTGTCACAGAAAATAGAGCTTTGTGAAATGAGGGCTTTGTTGTTACCTCCTGTGCCTGAAAGAGGTCCTCAAGTCCTCTCTGTAATGCCACTGTCACTAGGGAGAAGGGGGGATAACTCCTCTCTTTGTTGGACAAAAGCCTGTGTCCACAGCCTTCTCAACCACTCTTTTACTGATTTTCCATCCCCATTTTCTCCCTTGGCTCATACACTGATAGGACAAGCATAGTCCTCACTTCTATTATTATAGTTAATGTTAATCCATAGGACTTGGCACTAAAGTTCCCCATAGGTACTAGCCACTCTGGCTACTGACCAGTCTCTATCTTTGGATGACTCTGTAGCTTGGGGCAAGGCCCTCTTTTTCCAAACCTGGGAATGCTAGGTCCTGGGCCCTCTGTATTCAGCTGGCCTCTCTCTTCTCCTGTCATATTCTTTTTGAGAAGGTTCTGCCTCATTCTGCCTACACTAGACCTAATTTCCCAAAGTCCCATTTCTAAGAATCATGAAAATCATCTTTACTCAACATCCCCTTACAGAAACCCAAAACATTTTTTACTTCACCAAATGGCTTCATTTGGCTCTCCCTTCACTTTGGAAAATAGTTAGCCCATATATTTACAACTACAAATATATGTAAATTTGACCTGGAGACAGAAAGTACAAGTTCTAGTCCCAGTCCCACTACATATCAGCTGTATAATATTGAATAAACAGGATCACTTCCCTGAGCTTTAATTCCTAAATTTAGTGTTTTGAATTAGATAATTATCAAAGGGCCCTATAAACTCTATTTTTCTGTTATCCCTATATGACTTCTTCAAGAATGTTGATTATATTTTTAGCATTTATCAATATAACTTCAAAAAGAAGAATTATGATAGACTTTGTTTTCTTCTTTTAACATAGAAGTTCTTTTAGCCTACAAGTTTCAATTCCTGGATCTCTTCTGGATTTTTTTAAGTAATCTCCATAACCAACATAGGGCTTGAACTTACAGTCCTGAGATCAAGTGTCACATGCTCTACTGACGGAGTCAGCCAGGTGCTCCCAATTCCTGGATCTTACAACGTGCCTGCCTGAGTGGACTTAAGCAAGTGCTTAAGCTCTTCAAATCTAAGTTATCATACCTGTAAAGTGAGTATAACAGTACACAGGTTATAATATATGTAAAGTACTTAGCATGGTGAGTGGCACATAGTAAGTGCTCAATAAATGTCAATTATCATCCATGCATTTATCATTCATTTTCATTACTTCTATGACCCCTATCAAGTGGAACTAAAAATGCCTCTGTGATAACCAATTTGGTCGTGATTGTAAGAGCTAGTATGTTTGGCAAATGAAGTCTACTTCCATCCTCTGTAAATTTCCTTGGGTAGTTCCCATTCCCAAATTGGGGTTCCAAATGGCACCATCAAGATTGGATGCTTTCACATGGATGGATATGTTCTCTGCCACATTCTGAAACTTAATTTTAATGAGTTTTAGATTATCAGTCAAACCTATATTCCCTACCCTTATTAGGGACAACTGAGAGCTGACCAAATATATTTAATCAAAAATTTTCTTGGATTTGCAGCTTGGTTTGAATTCTTTGTGTATATACATGGGACTCCTGGAAATCAACACAAAGAAAAAGACAGAATACCCAATAGAAAAATGGGTAGAGATATGAACAGACAATCACAGAAGAAGAAATTTAATTGCCTAAACAGAATAGGATGAGACAAACTCATTTGTAACTGAGATACACAAATAAAATAACAATAACATATCATTTTATGCCCATCAGATTTGCAGACATTATCAGAAAATTGGGTAAGTCAAGGTATTTGTGAGGATGTGGGAACAAAGATATCCTTACACACTCTGATGAGAGTGTAAGCTAATGTAGTCATTATAAAGAAGGCCTGGTAGTATTCAATTAAATCAAGTTTATGTTCAGATATTCTCTATTACCAGCATCCACACTCCTGAGTAATATCCTAGAGAAATTCTGTACAGGCCTTTAGTGAAAATCTGTGAGATTATGTCACCAGAGTGTTGCTTTTTGTAACAGAAAATTGGAGGCAATTTGGGTGCCCATTCCTAATGTGGTAGATACACATTACAGAATACAATACAGTCCATGAGATCCACAGCAGAGAGCCAATAAAGTGCCTTTTGACACCCCCACCCCACTCACAAAAGACTATGAAAAATAATTTTGTTTTTCTTATTGCAAACATAATTCATACTTACTGGAGATATTTTTTTTCAATCCATATAAAGAAAACAAGAAAAGAAAAAAGTCATTTTTAATCCTACCACCCAGATATAACCATAAGTGACATTTTGATGTGTATATCCCCAGAATTTTTTTCTATGCAATTGCATATATATAACTACCTAGCATACTTAATTTGGAGCATACTGTCACTCTACTTTGTAATCTTCTTTTGTCATTCAACAATATACAGTGGACAGCCTGTTATCCCTCTGTATCTGCTAGGAACCCAACAGGAAACAGATGGCACACTAGAAACAGGATGAGTCCAGAAGGGTTTTGCTCACAAAGGACTGTTTACAAAAGTGTGGGTGGGGTGTAGATAAGGTGACCATGCATGCACATTTGCCTGGGATAATCCTGGGAAAAATCTGTCGTTTAAATATCCAGTATGACATTTCCCAGATTTTCCACTTTTTAATGTCTTATTATTCACAGCTGGACTGAAATCATGTGGGATGGGTTTGGAAAACTCCCTTTTATACTTTCAGTATCTGCCGTGGTGTCATCTAGTAGTCTGTGAGCTATGTGTGCATTGAACAAGTGGTTAGATCTGGAGTCTAACTGTGAGAATGATCTCTCTTTTCTCTACCATTTCCAAACCCAATGTAATTAATGCCTCTTTCCAAGAAAAGTATTCCAGGTACCCACTAATCATATATATTTTTTAAGTGTACCTGGACACAAGCGCATAGGGACAGCATCTCCTAGTCCCAGGTGTAGCATTAGAGGTTTTTGATGCCGCTCTCCCTACTTAGTCATTGGAGTCTACAGTCGTTTGGCAGTAGAATGTGCCAAAATTGAGAAATGCTAACAGCTAATGGATGGTAGTCAACCAGCAAAATGGTTATAAAAGGTGAGAAATTATAGATTATGTATATATATATATAATGTGTGCAGGAAATACACACTGAGTAACAAAACATGCTACAGTAGCTTTGTCGTTTCTTTGGGTACAAAATAAGCTGCAACTATTTATTTATTTTTATTGTTTGGTAAACTTTATTTTGCAATAGCTCTTCCACCAGTAGTGACCTCTAAAAAACTTAAGTTCACATTTAATGAAAAATTAAGTTTTGAATTTCCATTTCTCAAGAAAGTTAATGATGGGCATATAATTTGCTCATAATGTTTGTTGACATTTTTTTGTCCAATACAAGGAATAGTCACATTACTAATCACATGAAATAGAAAGGCACGAATATGGTGAGGAAGCACTGCCATCTATTTCATTAAGAGATATTTTTTTAAAGACCATGACCCAAAACAGTAATTTTACACATTACAGCTATAGAAAGTCCATTTACATATCTGTGAACAATGAATCTTTATGACTTTGCATTTAGATCAAATGAATGTTCTCCTAACATAATTTTGCTTGTTTTTTTTCTTAAGATTTTATTTATTTATTCATGAGAGACAGAGAGAGGGAGAGAGAGAGAGAGAGAGGCAGAGGGAGAAGCAGGCTCCCAAGGAGCAGGGAGCCCGATGCAGGACTCAATCCCCGGTCTCTGGGATCATGACCCGAGCAAAAGGCAGATGCTCAACCATCTGAGCCACCCAGGCACTCTTGCTCATTTTTAATTTCAGATTTTCTTGTATGTGAACAAAAAAACGAAGTGACATCTTTTAATCTGTTGACTCCATTAGCTGAAAATGGTACAGAACTAAATAAGTCCAGTTTTATATCAGTATTTTTAGATAATTCAAATAGGAAATCAGTTATCTGAATTTTTTTTTTAAAAACTCCATTTTTAAATTTGATTCATACAATCACACTAAAACTTTGGAAATTTAATCTGACATGATTGTAGATACTTTAAATTCAGTTAAGAAGTCCAACATTGAAGATAAAATTGTTTGGGTAATGGTAACATGAATACAAATTTTGGTAAAGAACATCAGAGTTAAAACAGTGTTCTTCAAATGAAGAAAACTATGTAGCAAAAATATACTTAGAATTGGTTAGAATACACATGTAATTCTTAATTATTTCTAAAAAGTCTGTAATTCAAATAGAAGTGGTAGTTGTCAAAACATGCCTTGTCTAAAGTAGGAGAGTGGATCCGGAGGGCGAACAGAACATATCCGGCAACTCCCTAAATGCTCTTCTCCCAGAATGGTTTTTAAACTATTTTTAACTGTGAATCTTTAGTTCAAATTAAATCATACATGGAAGCCTAGTTTATAACACAGAAAAGTACCTATCAAAAATGGGCCATCCAGAACCCAAAACCCCACCGCAGAGGACTTCATGGAGAATTGCTTAAAAACCACTGTTCTATGACATGAGTTTAAATGTCTGCATAGCCCATGGATTTGTGTGCCATAATTCATTAAGACAATCATTATACATGAATTTCCAAGTTTCAAGTTTTTTCTTATAAGCAGTGTTGTGATTAACATCTTCACAGCTACATCTTGGCATAAAACATTAATTATTTGCTTAAAAATATTACTATAAGTAAAATAATGATTCATTATTGTTTCATGACATTTTTGTTTCTTGATGTGTGTTGCCTCATTTCCCTTTCAAAACACCATACATTTTAACACTGCAATTTATGGTGCTTAAAAGTCCCAGTCTCTCTACACTCTGCCAACACTTGGTATTACCTTTTTAAAAAATATTTTTATCATTTTTTTAGACACAGAGAAGTCACATCTCATTGCAATTTCAATTTGTAAAACAATTTTCTTCTGTTACCACTCAACCTGACCCTTTTTAATTTTTATCAGCCATTTAAATTCCTTCACTAGTTATATATGTTTCTCTGTTACTTATTTTTAAAAGCTCTTTATATAAAAGATATATGTAACAAATATTTCCTGTGTGTGTTTTTTATGGAATTATGAGACATACAAAAGTCTCACAAGTTAC
Source organism: Zalophus californianus (assembly GCF_009762305.2). Classification (NCBI taxonomy): domain Eukaryota; kingdom Metazoa; phylum Chordata; class Mammalia; order Carnivora; family Otariidae; genus Zalophus; species Zalophus californianus. Next base: position 174,815,845 of record NC_045597.1, on the reverse strand, counting down.
AGAATCACATCTATCAATGTCATTCTTGTGAATTTCTTCCCTTGATGTTGTACTTAGAAAGTCCTTCTACACCTCAAGATGGGCTGTTCTTAAATGAGTTACTCTGATTTCATCTCCCTTTACCAATAAGTAGACATGAGAAGCAGAAAGGATAAAGAAAAAAACTGTGAGAACAAGGACCAAAAAAAGAGGTTAGGGAGTAGGGAATTCTCAATGCAGCCAGAAGATGTGGGTGAACTTTAGACACTTTGCTGTCAGGATTTAAAGCCAGAAGAACTTGTGATCTTGAGGAATAAAAGATTCACTTCTCATTCTTCTCCTTGAATTCATTAGAGCAAGCCTGGGGTGAAGGCAAGGAACAGGATAAGATGGCTTCCAAGGGGTATGGCTCCCCAAAGCAACAGGGTTCTGGCCCCAGACTCACAAGCTTGCCTACCTCAGGAGGGGCTTCTGCTTCTCTGAGACATAGGTGAACCCCATGTGAATGAAATAGAAGAGTTCCAGTAATGTTAATATTCTGGCTAAAGGAGCTCTTGTTGCCTGATACAGGAAAAGTAATAATTTGGCTAAAAAGGAAAAAAAAAAAGAGAGAGAGAGAGAAAGAGAGAGAAAAAGGGAAAGAGGTCTAGAAAAAAAGTTGGGTAGGACAGGGGGCCCTGTGAAGGGAGGGAGGAGGAGAGTCCTCCTACCCTCCCCCTCCCCCATGCACCTGGCGAAGCCTCTGCCCTCAAGGGACCACTCCTTCCCTGGCCAGCTGGTGTTTTCCCATCCGTCCGAGGCCTGGCCCCAGGCCATAGACATGCTCAGGAGTGATGTCTATCCTGAAAAGATCTCTGCAGATGCTATTTTGATAAAACTCTAATCCTTCCCCCGCCCCTTCTCCCCCTTAACCTCTCCACCTCCAGCCCAGGCCTTTGTGTGTTTATGTGCCTGTGTGTTTGGGGAAGGGAGGTAGGATGGAGGGCAGGGTGGCTTACTAACCAGCAAACACAGGCTCCGGTTACATGGAGTGGATTGACGCAGGGAAGTGGCTGCTTGGTCCCAGCTAGTGGAGCCAGGTAGACACTGTAGAGAGAGGTTTCCTTATCAGGACTTTTCAGTCCTCCAGAAACATAACATGACAAGGGGGGTTGGATGGAACACTGCTGTTATCGCATCAAAATTGTTCCCCTCCATAGAGAGATTTCATTTTAACTTCCTTTCCTTTCCCCACTCCCCATAGAGTTGCCAGATAAAATACAGCATTCGGAGTTAAATTTGTATTACAGATAAACAATAATGCATGGAACATACTTCTAAATCTATCTAAATAAATATGAATATAAATATATATATTAAGAAACACTTACTGCCTACCGCTAGTCCCATCCCCTGGCAAACCCCACTCATTCACTCACTCTTAGAGCTTTTAAAAGTCTAGGTGTAGGGGTTCCCTGTAGAAGGACAATCCAAAAGATAAATAAAGCAAAATCCCTTTGGCAGCTCTCTCAGTTCTAGCTTTCCAGGGGAGCTGTCCATTCTGAGGAGGTGATGGTCCTTTCTCACCCCCCACAGCAGAGCTAAGGGAAAGGCTGGGGTAGATGAGATAGGGGGCTCCCACACACTTCATCAACAGGACTAAAGGGCTGGAGCCAGAAATACCCATAGAAGCTAACATGTAGAGAAGAACAAGCAATGGACCCAGACTGGCCAAGTGCGCAAAGACTCCGGATAGCCCATGGCTAACAGCCCAAGTGAGACAACTACAAACCTCTTTGACCTTCAGTCTTTTCACCTATAAAATAGGAAGCATTCATATACCTCACTCACAACCTGGGTTTGTGGTGACGATTAAGTGAGATAATGTGATACATCAGCATAGCACAGGACACATGGAACTAAGCTCTGACATTCCTTGGCATTTGCTAATAATAACTTTTTGGTTGGATTTTTTTTTTTCTAATTGTCACTAGAGGTAACAATGAATCCATCTAGGACCATTCGCTCTTAAGTAGAAGTAATATTCAATTTTTTACCCTCCAAAAAATGTCAAAATTTTAATCAACTATAGACTGATTTTTCTTCTATTTTTTCAATAAACATTTGTTACCTGCTATGGTCCAACAATAGGTTGGAACAATGGAAAAATAGGCATGAGCACCATCAGTACTTCTTTACTATCAAGGATCCGGGGCTCCAATGGAAGGTGAATTAGAATCCACTGGCACTTTTTCCTTAGCACTAGGTGGTTAATCCTGCAGAAAATCATTTGTTGTCAGCAATTATTCACCAGTAATCGCGACACAATTAAATTCACAGTTGTAACCGTTGTTGTGTGCTGAGTGATAGCCCTGTGCCGATGTCCACATCCTAATCACAGAACTTGTGAATATGTTATTTTACAAGACAAAAGGGACTTTGTAACATGTGATTAAGTTACAGATTTCAGATTGAGATATCCTGGATTAGCCAGGTGAACCCATTGTAATCACAAAGGTCTTATAAGAGAAGGGCAGGATGATCAGAGTCAGAACGTGACGTGATGATAGAAATAGAGACAGAAATAGATCAGGAGATGCTGGGTGGTTGGCTTTCAAGATGGAGGATGATGCCCTGAGTCCAAGCCATTACAAACTAGATGAAGCAGAGAAACAAATTTTTCCCTGGAGCCTCCAAAAGGAATATGGCCCTGCTGACACCTTGATTTTAGGACTTCTGACCCCCAGAACTGTGAGAGAACAAAACCGGGTCATCTTAAGCCATTGAATTTGTGGTAACTTGTTACAGCAGCAATAGGAAATCAATATAGTGGCAAAAAGAGAAATAGAAAATTGTGATGTTATTGAATTTCACGGAGGATAATATTAAAATATAAGAATTAGAAGAAACAGAAAGGATGAGTGTGTGCCAAGAGTGCTTAGTAAACACCAAGGAGAACACATTACTCCCCCAAGAAGTATAGGTTGAAATACAGTTTCTTAGAATTTACTTAAGTCCACCGGTGTCAAGTTCAGGTAGAACAGCAGGGACAATAGCCCTATGGCCTTACCCAATTCTGTGGTGATTGTGAAGTCTCAGATGGAAAGTTGATGCTCAAATATGGCACATTAGTCCACATGCCCCAGGATCTGTGTCAGCAGCAAGAGATACAACCCCCCAAAGTAGTCATCCTGCTCACCTCCTGCATAGATAGGAGGAGGGAAGTCATGTGGTTGAGCGTGATGTAGGATTGGTGGCAAGGACAAGGTGTCTCAAGAGGCCAATGGAACAGGTTGTAGGATGAATCTCAAGGTTCCTGTGGTCAGCCTTTGAGGCTACTTTTGTTGCCTGAAAACTTGGGGGAATCCCTCTTGAGGGCTCAGCCCTGGGTACCTGACCTCCACCTCCTCCTGGCTCCCACTCAAGTCCCCACATTCATCATGAATGCCACAAATAATTTTACTGCAGACAAAGAGATTTACAGGGGTGCAGACTATGCCCAAGTCACAGCCCCAGGCATGCAGAAGTTTCCAGCATAACAGATGAGTCTCCTCAGAAATCACTCTGTATGCTAATTTTTTCCACCTAATCCCCACATTCTCAAACCTTTCAGGGTTCATGCCTGGCCAGTCAAGAAAGCTTTTCCTCGCTTCCTTCAGCTGTTATCTTTAGTCCAAAGCAAACGATTCTCAACTCCCTGGCCATTTTGAGTCCAGAGATTCTTGTCAGTTCCCTTCTTTCAAATTCCTAGTACCCACTTCACTCTGAAAAACAAGAGAACTCCAGGCCAGCGTCCCTGAGAGAGGGACATTCCTGGAGCAACCTTGGTCTCCAGCTATCACAGAAAGTGACACCCTTCTCTCTACCATCGACTTGTCTTCCCTGTAGCTAGCACAGTCCTCCTGTCCCTGCTGTCACTCATCGTTCTCTCCTCCCCTCGGTGCCCTTCCACAGAATCTCGCTGTCTTTGATCTCATGGTCTGACCCAAAGTCATGCTTACTGCCAGCCACAACCTGGACGGAGAGAGGGAGCCTTGAAAGGATCACAGAAAAGGTGCTCCAAATCCACCTACAGCGACACATCCCTTCTGTTCCCCACATAATCCCTACATTCTAAACCTTTCAGGGTTCATGCCTGGCCAGTCAAGAAAGCTCCTTTGATCCAAGCTCCTTTTTAACCAGCAACTTTTAGTATTTATCTCCTAGGCAATTAATATACACAAGCTAACGGAGACAATCTGATCACCAAGGAGACCCCATCCTTACAGTGTTGTATACTCCTTCTGAGTATTCCAGTACAATTTATTTATTCATGCTTCCATTCATTCAGCAAACATCTAGAACGGAGGTCCTACAATGCAGAGATCATCTGTAGTAACCATTAGTGATGTGCATACATCACTGTTATCAGTGAGGAGATAACAAGCCCATGAGTATCAAAGACACATATGCCATCATGCCCTTTCATACCTCCCAGCTTCACTCACATCCTTCTGTCTGCCTGGAATGTCTTTTTTTTCCCCTTCAGCACACAAGAACTCTAATTTGTCTTTGCCAGATTCCCATGGCCAAAGTCCTTTGACCTCTTCCGTACTCCACGGCACCTGGTTCCACCCAGACTGCACTGCCTTGTACTGGAGGTAGCTGTGCTTATGTACCTGCCCTTCCTACCGTAAGTTCCTGGAGGGCAGAGGCAACATTGGATTAAATGTTGGATCCCCAGTCATTGGTGTAGTGCCTGATACACAGGGGCTTCATAAATATTTGCTAAACTTTTAGCAAAAGGAATTTTTTCCTTCATGGAGTAACTTAATATAAGTTGTGTGTGTGCATGAATCTGTGTGTGCATGAGTCTGTGTGTGTGTGTGTGTGTGTGTGTGTGTATAAATCTGCAACTTACTAGCTATATGTCCTTGGGCATGTTACTTCTTTGGGCTTCAGATTATAATGGAAAATAATACCTCTTCATTAAACTGTTCGGGAAACGAGAAGATGTCCCTAAGTGCTCAGAAAAGCTCCTGATGCATCTACCCTCTCAATAAATACTATAGTAACAGTAATAGTCATAATTCATATTATGCTAATATATCTTATTCTCTTAACCCTAGGCTCTTTATTAAAAGTTAAAAATAAACAGGGCTCTTGCCCTGAGGGAATGTAAATTCTATTTCTCCATGTCTGCTTGCGTTTCCTATCCTACTGTAAAAGAGGTACTCTAAAAACAAAATATGCAGGGCTGCTTGTTTCTGTGGGGCTGGGTGGGGCTGGCAAAAGCAGCTGGGAACCATGGCAATGTGGGAACTGTGAAGGAACCTGTCTGACCATGGAGGATGAGTCGGAGACTGTGACAATGGCCTGGGGCCGAGGATGGCTGAGATCCTGGTTCAAAGCAAGTGGTCTTCATTTTAAAGGAAAAGTAAGTTCTGCTCTTCTTATTCGTAAATTTCCCGGGACAACTTTCCCTCCTTTCCCTCCTCTCTCTCTGGGTCAAAGGTTTAGTAGACGTGGACTCTGGACTCTAAAAAGCCTACCGTTTGTCCTATACCTGCCTATATGCTGAGGGAGTGCCGGGAGGTAACAGGAGACTCAAGGCTGTGAAGTGCTCCATGCAACTGCCTGAGCTCATGCCCCCCCCCCCCCGGCCTGCCCCTGCCTGCCCATCATTGACAGGCTTGGCCCCGGGAGCAATCCCACCGATGCCCCGGGTGTCCTGGCCTCTCCGTGCCCCAGCCCTGGTGCCTGGGGTAAGATTGCAGGGCCTCTGCCATTGACAGCTGACGGAGGGAGTGGAGACGGGGTCAGAGAGCACAGAAGAAAGAAGTACAAGTGGGGCAAGAGAAGGAGGGGAAAAGAGGAATTGATGGAAGGCCACAGAGGGTGCTTTTGAGAGAAAGCTCCCCCATCAGCCCTCATTCCTTGGAGACTTTCCATTTAGTCAAAACAGAAATTTGGTTCCAAGGGAGTGCAGGAAATCTGTGGTTGTCAAAGAAAAAAAAAAAAAAAAAAAAACTGAAGCAACTTTCCCATCGCTCTCTCCCTTCTTTTTCTCCCCACCACGGGATAAAATTTCGGTCCAAGTGCTTCTCAGTATGAACAAGGCTGATGGCCCCGATGAATATCTGCTGCTTCCAAAGGAAACTCTCCCTGCCTGTGTGAAGCCATTAACATTGAGAATCAAGGTCACTCTGCTTGCACCCAAGGGAGGCTTTGCTGCTTTTCACACACCTGGCTGAGAGCACAGCCCCGCCAGCTGAGCCACCGCGGTCCTCAGCGTCCTGCTGCGGCTTGTTCATTACACCCAGTGGACAGCGGTCGTGGGAACCTGCAGCAGGAGGGCTATGGGTTAGACAAGAGGACACAACTCCAGCCAGAAGGGTTATGAGACCCTGGAGCCCTCCTGCTGGGAGTGAGGCTGTGTAGGAGGAAAAGTATACACAGGGGAGTCATTCACGCCCGCCGTGGAGTCTTCCCCCAGCAAGTGGTGTGCCCCCTCTTTGTTCTCAGTTTCTTTAACTGTAAAATGGGGAAAATCAGCCTACACAGAAAGGTTCTGATCGCAGTCATTCGGGTTAAATGCAGCAGAATAAATGGCCATGCTTACTCTCAAAACCTCACTAACATGAGAGTAAAAGCGCAAAGGAATGGAAGAAGCAATACAGAGGATAAGAGGCATCCAGAACACGCTCTTAGATGGAAGACCCATGGAGGGGAAACATCTAACTCAGCAAAAAGTGCATGGGATGGACTGTGGGAGGGAAGCCAATGAGAGACAAATCCATGTGGCCCCCAGGAAATCAGAATGGCTCTGAGATTTGGGGACCAGGGAAGGGAAGGATGAAGCATGGAACTGAAAACAACAATGGCTCAGAAGCCCGTGAGAAAAGAACAAACTCCAGGTTCCCTCCTCCACCCCACGCAGCAGGGCAACTACCTCTCTAAAGAGGACAAGGCAGAGGCTCAGAGTTGGAGTAGAATTCTGCATATCCCCACCCCCCAGCTCCCACCCCCCACCCCGGTCCCTTTACCTCTGGAGCTCTGGCCCACTGCAAGCCAGGTATTTACATCCCACGCAAGATGTGGGAGAATTATCTGAAAAACTGAATGGACCCAGAGAAGAGGTGCACACCTGCTGACATTTGGGGGTCCCCAGTGGAAACTCCAGCTCACGGTCTAATCACCACAAACTCCAGGACCCAGGCAGGTAAACTCCAGCAATCAAAAAGCCCTGCTGTAAAACACAATTCCAACCAGTTTTTCTTACGTTGTAAAGTATAATGTACATGAAAAAAGCATATATAAGGAGCATATACGGTTAAAATATATTTAATATATTAAAAGCACCTGCATGTCCCACTCACCTTAGGAAATAGACCCTCCCCCACAACTCTGAACCCCATATGCGTTCCTGCCCTACTGTACCCCTAGCCATCTCAAAGCAACCACTCTGCCAGATTTTGTTTTCATCATCTTCTTTGCTCTCCTTTGTAACTTTACCACACATGCATGTGTATCTCTAAACAATCTACTGTTTAGTTTTTGCCTGCTTTTGAACTTTACATAAACAGTGTCATACTGCATTTATTCTAGAGCTTGCTTTGTTTGCCCACTGTTAGGCTTTTGAGGTTCATCCACACTGAAATGTGTATGAAAATTTATCTTTTCATTGATGTATAGAATTACACTATAAGAAAAATCCTGTAATTTTTGTATCCATTCTCTTTGGGGTGGATTTCTGGTTGTTTGCAGGCTTAGGTTATTGTGAACAGTGATGCCCTGGCCCATTTTGTACAACATTCCTACGAAGTCTGTGCTGCAGATTCCTTGAAGTGTGTATGTGGAGGCAAGCTAGATGGGGCATAAATTTTATTCATTTTCAACTTTCCTGGATAATGTAAAATAATTCCCCTGGTGGGTCTGACCAACTCACACTCCACCAGCTCCATGAGAATTTCCTGAGCTCCATAGTCTCACCACCATTTGGTATTACCAGTTTCATTTCTGCCAATCTGGAGGATGTAAAGTATGCCATTTTGGTACTAATCTGCATTTCTCTGATTACAAATGAGGTTGCACATTATTTCAAATATTTATAGGTCATACATACATCCTCTTTAGTGAAATGACCATTCATTTTATATTTTTAAGGAAAATATTTTATTTTCTTTTGTAAACTCTATCCCCTGTGTGGGGCTCAAATTCATGACCCCAAGATCAAGAAATGGGCTCTACCAACTGAGCCAGCCAGGCCCCCCTGCTCATTCATTTTATTTGCCCATCTTAAAAAGTGCATCATTAGTCATTTTCTTACAGTTCTTTATGTATTCTAAATACAAATCTGTTGTTGGTTGAGTTGAAAACATCTATCAAGTCCCTAAATCCACGAAGCCCATGGTGAACATAAACACTTTCCTGTTTGACCTTTGTGAGTTAAGCTTTGTCTTTACATGCCTGCTTATCTCCAGTGCTGTCCACGTCAGGGCTGTATTGCAGGTGGCAAGAACCCCATTTGCCTTTGCCCTCTGGTCTGGCACCCACCGTGACTCTGTGAGATGAGATTATTCAACAAAGGCTTTGTGCTGGTAACATGGAGGAGGTGAACACTGACCCACACTGGGGCACGCTAATCTGCATGCAATCCTCCCTGACACGGCTTCATCCATTCAGATGTGTACATATAAACAGGCCTCTCTCTGCATCATAATTTTCCGTAGGTGGTAGACTTACCACTCTCTGTTGATCTCAATTTTCCAGACTCTTTCTGTCCTTAGAACCACAAATAGTAGATATTACTGTACAAAGTACCTTATAGAAATCAAAACTTTTGCACAATGCAGAGGTCAGGGAAGCATGGATGGGAAGAACGTGGTAGCCAACCTCTCTCTGTCTTGCAATCATGTGTACACAGAAGGTGCCAAACAAATATTTAAATATTTCAATTAGAAATTAAAAAAATGAAGTCATTAATCTCTTTCCCTCCCACAGGAAAAGTGCTAATCAAATTATACACTCTTTAAGGTAAGAACGATTAATAGCATTTTAGGAATGAAGGATTGAAAAGTGCCTAACGCAGTGGTTCTCAAAGTACAGTGTCTGGACCAGGAACATCAGCATCACGTGGAAAGGTTTGGAAATGTAGAATCTTGGGCCCCACTCAGATTTACTGCATCAGAAACTCTGGGTTTTAACAAGCCCTCCAAGTGGCTCTAATACCTGCTAAAGTATGAGAACCACTGATCTAAAGTAATCTGGCTTCCTTTTTGGTAGATGAGCAAGCTGAGGGCAGAAAAGAGAAGCAAGTCAAGGCTACTCAGCCAGGAAACAGTGGGCCTCAGAAGCAGAGCACAGATTTATGCAGAGCAGGCTCTATTTTATGACTTGGTCTTCTGTCTACTGGTCCCTACCCACACACTTTCACCTTCCGCCATGTTCCTAGAACAACTAGCTTGTGCCTAACTGGTTGTGTCAGTCTGTTAGTGAGGGTAGCTAACAAGCCAAGGTCAAGGATTTGATCTTCCCTTTCTATTCTATGACCACAAATGATACCCCTACCCCAGTCAGCCATACTACAAATACATTCATTGGCCAAGAGGAAGAGCAGGTGTAAAAGTATGGAAGACTTAGTGAAAATTCCATCACTTCTACGGGGGAGATGAGAGAAATACGTTCCATGTGTTGGTCCTGTAACACCATCTTTGTACAGGAGGAGTGACATCGTGCATTCACCCCATGTGAAACAGCATGTGTATTAATCCAGGACATCACACCAATAACCCAGTTCTGGCCCTCAGCCAGAAATGCTTTATACATTGCCAGTCTACCTCCTAAACTTTAAGCTTTCATGGATCAGCCATATTTCCAAAAATTCTGGAGGACAGATACGTGATTTCTGTATTTCATTTTATCAAGTAAATATATAGACACAAAAATAATAATTACTACCATGACTGTTCTTACCACCTAATAGCTCCATCCTTTCTTATGACCCCCAAAGGCTGCAGCACCTCAGAATGAAGATGATATTTTTCCAAGAAATATGAATTCATGAACTCATATTATGTTGTCCACACTTTTATCATCTCTCTTCTGGCCTATGAAAAGATTTTGCATGGGATGACATGGATCAGGGTTTGGGAGCCACTTTTCCTTTAAGCACAAGGCCATCTGCACAGCCTGGCTTAGGTCTCCCTCGGGACTCCCACAGCACCCTGTGCCTTTCTCAATGGTTGTCCTTTTCATATTCATTTATAGTTATCTGCTTATCAGTATATTTGTCCTACTGTAGTGCAAGTTCTAGAAAACAAGAATTGGGACTATTTCAATATTTGATTTTGTTCCTTTGGCACTTGCCTGGCCCATGAGAACAAGACAAGAAAGAATTATGGAAGGGGGGGAAAGGAAGGAAGTTAGGAAGACAGGAAGGCAGGAATGAACAAAGAACTGGAGTTTGCCACAGACAAAAATTCTTTTGGCCTTAATTTTGGCTTTAAATTCTGGCTTTAATTCTTAGAAGCGAAAGGGCCCTTTCGCATGGGCACCTGAGCCAGACGACCTCATCCTGGCCAAGAAGGCAGCATGGAGAGCCAAGTCAAGCCCACACTTGACTTGTCATCTTATCAGATATCAGGCATGACTTCCTTCTCACTGCTCACTTTAGAGACTGTGGCTTCCAGAAGGGAAATGGGGACAGTAAACAGCTGGGCAGGGGAGGGACTTATGGGAGGGGCCTAACGGGAAGTTGTAGCTCCTTAGAGCCCTGCTCTGTGGAGCTACCAGGCAGGCGAGGGGATGGTTTGGACATTGAGCCCAGAGGGCTGTGAGTTGATGAGCTTCCTTCTTCACGCTGTATGTTAAAGGCCATGTTGACGTAGGACAGTTATGAGTGTGTCTCTGGAACAGAAACCTCTGGAGAATTTAAGAAGCTGCCATGCTCTCTCAGTTCCTGGCTTGGACAAGCTGTTAGTTGGTGCACTGTGATGCAATAGGGTTTGATATTTCAGAAAGGGCCAAAGACAGGACAAAACCACCTCTTGGCCAGGAAAGGAGATGGTAGGGGACGGAGGTGGGCCACATGATAAAAACCCAGATGGGGAGGTTGTTTTTAGTTTCACGTACTCACAGCCAAGAAGGCAGGAAGGAGCATCCCCCACCAAAATCCCTCAAGGAGAGGCCAGAGACACTGTCACCTCTTACCCACCCACTTCCTTGCCCAGTGCCCAGGGATGTGTCATGGAAGACAGAGCCATGTCCTCATGTCTGCAGCCCCGGGACTTTCCTAAAGGGAGAGAGAATTCGTGTTTGGGGAATTTAAAGTCTGTGTTGGATGTCTTCCCAGGCCCCGCTTCCAAGTTAGAGCAGAAGTTAAATGGGTGTCAGAACTTGCTGAAAATAAGGAACTGGATTTCATGACCCCTAAAGGACGCAATTAGCAGAGGAACTCAGAAAAGGAGAATCAACAGAGACAAAAGAGGCAGAAGATGCAGGAGGCAGTGAGTGGCCGAAGCAAGAGTGGAGGTAAAAGCTGATCTGGAAGTTCTTGCAGGGACATTGGAAAGAAGTGGAAAGTGATTAACCGACCACAGCGATCCACTCCCTTGTTCATTAAGCAAATATTTATAGCAGTCCTCCCACCCGCCAGGCACTACTCAAGCCCCCGCCCTCCAGGAGTTTACAGTCTCTTAGGTGAAAGAAAGCAGTTCCATCTATGGCGCCCATACAGACTTGCCAATGCCAGGCAGGCTTCTAACCACTGTGCATTTAATCCTCCCAACAGCCTGAGAGGCAAGTCCTATTATTAGCGTCACCCTCGTTTTACAAATGAGGATCCTAAGGCCCTGGGAGGTTAAGTAACATGATCTGTATCATCCAGGTATCAGTGGTAGAGCTGGAGTTGAAAGCCTGTATTCTTATAATATTATGCTGAGGGGCACCTGGTGACTCAGTCAGTTAAGCGTCCGACTCTTGATTTTGGCTCAGGTCACGATCTCAGGGTTGTGAGATCAAACCCCGAGTCGGGCTCCACGCTGGGCATGGAACCTTCTTAAGATTCTCTCTCTCTCCCTCTGTGCCTCCCCACCCTCACTCTCTCTCCCCCTCCTCTAAATAATAATAATAATAATAATGTGCTGAGTACCAGTAGTACCACAACAGTCAAATTCACAAGAAGAAGGAAAGACAGGACGATAAGATTTCAGAGAAAGAAGCTCAGAAGCCCTTTCCTTATATCAAAGCTGAGTTCTGGAAAATGGTGGACAAATACTAGGAGAAGATCATTAAAACGTGAGCTGACTTAGAGAGAAAGAATCAGGACATTTAAACTAGGAAATATAGAAATGGAACAAGAATGAAGATTTGGCATTTCAAAACTAGAAAGCTACAAAAAGGCAAAATGCACTGGCTCTGCCCTTCTTCTCAAAGGCTTCCTCCCCACCAAACCTCAGCATCCCTGCCTTCCAGCCCCTGCCCCAGACAGAAAGAGCTGCTTATGACATCTCTTCAGATCCTGCCTCAAACCCAGTGCTTGTTTAATCCCAAACTAAGAGAAGCCTTTTTTTTAATTAAATACATTTCAATAAAATGGAAGATGGTCAAAAGAAATTGGGAATTAAGGCCATTAAATGAGTCTTACTTGTACCAAGCCTCTGCCAAGTTGGATTGGTAGGAACAGAAAAGACAGAGAAAGAAAAAATAATAAGTTGGACTTTTTTTAGGTTAGTGCTGTTCACTAGCACTCTCTGGAATCATTACAATGTTCTACAGCTGTGCTATCCAATACAATAGCTACTAGTCAAGCATGGCTATTTAAATTTAAATTTTATTTAAATAACATTTAAAATTCAGTTCCTCAGTTACACCAGCTACATTTCAAGTACTCAGTAACCACATGGGGCTGGTGGCTACCATATTGGACACCACAATTCTGGATTAGAACGTTTTATTGAGGCTTCGTACAAACTAAAACACATAAAAGGAAAATTCAGAGGTCCAAATTTAGGATGTAGTTCAGTAGTTCTATGATACATGGGCTTCCTTTAGGAGAGATAAAACTTTTTCTAATATGTATGTATGTATATATCCTATTGGTTCTGTTTCTCTGGAGAACATTGACTAATACAACAGCCAAGAACACAACGCAATACATTTATGTACCTACAACCTCACCGTGGCACTGAACGCAAAGCCATAGTGTAAAGATGTACATCTCACACGGAGTAGACACTGATGTGTTCATGTGTTTGTGAGGTGGAGGGCTTCTGGGGAGTCCTAAGCCCGTTCTAAACTGTGTCTTGGCCCAGAAACCTCAGGCTTCATGTCCTAAGAAAATATTTACCAGTATCCCTTTCTGCCGCTGGGTGCAAAGGGGAGAGGGCAGAAGGAATCCACTGTGTTGAAACACCCAGTGCGCAAATGCACACATCCACTGCTCCTGTGTTGACTTGGTCTTTGTGATTAAAGTTCCAAGGGGATAATTATCCAGTTAATTGCTGGGGTACATACAAGGCCTGGGCCCACACTGAAGACAGGGAAAACAGTGTAACAACCAATGTGGGCACAAATAAGGAACGGCAACTTCCAGCTCATCTCATCTCCTTTTGGAACAACTCGGCAAACACAGTCTTCAGGAACTGGCCTCTGCATAAGAAAGAGACAGGAATGTTTTGACCCACAGATGGGTTTTATTTGACCAGTGTGCCATTTGTAAAAATTGGGACATTTCCAATTAAAATCCAGATTCCAGTTTCTCTTTACAAAAAGGAGCATGGGGCACATTCAGCCCCCAGTCTTGTGTGGCAGTAACAAGTTGGAGTTAAGTCAATGGGGCAAGCCTTTAAAATTCAGCTAATCTCCTCTGTTGCCTAGTATTTTGCATTGGGTCCATTTGGCTCACCTACTGGACCTGTAGACATTTGAGGTGGGGCACCTTAGCTATGCTGTCCCGGGCCACAGGCTTCTTGAAGGAAGACCGTCCTTATTCATGTGAGGGTGCCCTGCAGGGCTGTGCACACACATGGCTCTCAAGGGTCTCTCATTGCACGTGGATAAAGCACAGGCTCCATGTCACAAGATCTAGCTGAAGTCACAACCTGACTTGTATAGTGGCAGGCTGTGTCAGCAGCTGCCAGGGAGAAGCGGGTGGAGGCAGCTCCAAGGGAGTCATACAGCCCCAGAAGGAGAGCCCGGGCGGGGGTGTCAAGGCCAAGAATGCTGCCTGAGCAATTTGAGAAACAGCTTGGGCGTGCCTGGAGACAGGGCAGGGTGGCTCCTCCGTGCGCTGGGACACGTTTAAAGTCACACGGGCTAAGTCAAAAATGCCTAGTGTGCTGTCAGCCCTGAGGGACTAACCTCCTGGCCGGTGGAAGGGAGGGAGCTGGAAATATTAGAGCCAGCTCAGAAGAAAGAAGGCAGTGTATACTTGGCAGAAGCAAAACAAGCATCAGGCATCCTCCATCCTCGCCTTTGTTATGCTGGGTTTTCCTGCTATCACTTTACTGGTGGGGAGACACTGCATAAGTGGGTTTCAGAAGAGTCACCTGAACATACAGTGCCCCCTTCCTCCAATGGGCCATTCCTCCTGCTGTTGCCCATGATCCTGCCTCTGTGCCTTCTGCTTCCCTGCATCTTTGAGGGCCCAGATCCCACCCCCTCCTCAAGACCCACTGCAAAGGCCACTTGCACCCCACCCCTGAGGCTTCCTAAGTGCCCAGCTCCTTCCCTCACGCTGTCCTCACAGAAGGTCATGGCATCCCAAGCTATGAAATGTCTTTCTCAGAGTGTGCTTAGACACAGTCCCGACGTCCAACCCGGGCTGAACCAAGTAGCACCATGGACTCTCAGAGCCAAAGAGGATCTCGGGATGGACACTTCCATCCCCTCTTACCACAGATGAGCCAACTGGAGCCAAAGAAGGAAAAACCACTTGTCCAGGGTCACAGAGCTGTCTGGTGGCAGAGGCAGAATTAGAATCCAAGTCTTAGAATTTTGGTAAATCAGATATACTTGTTAAAGCACAGCTCTGGAGTCAGGTGGACCTCCAGCAAATCCTGTCCCGGCACCAACGAGCTGTGTGACTTTGGGCAAATACCTTCATCTCCCTGTGTCTCCCTTCCTCAGCTGTAGAATGTAGGTGATAACAGCACCTCCATCCAACTGCTTATTTGTGGATTAAAAGAAAGAACCTATTTATGGAGCTCTTTACCAGTGCCAGATGCTGAGCTATTTATTAAGAGGACTAAGTGAAGTGGTCTTTGTCAAAGTGGTTTGTCAAACGCTCTGTTCACTTAAGGGGTTGCTACTGTTCACCAGGTTCCCCCCACATTTTAGAACTGCTCAATATGGCACCCACCAGCCACATATGGCTCTTTAGATTTAAATTACTTGGAATTGAATAAGATTTAAAAATCAGTTCTTTGGTCACACTGGCCACATTTTCAGGGTTCAATAGCTCCATGTGGCTAGTGGCTACTGTATGGGACATTGCTGATATGGACCATTTCCACCTTGGTAGAACACTCTGTGGACAGGTTGTAGTTTCAGAATCTGGAATGGACCTTAGGAGTTTAGGGTAGCCCTGAAAAGTAGGAGCAGCTGAGTTCTGGGCTCCTTTGAACAATCTTTTTCCTTTCCTTCCCTTCAGGGGCATCTCTGGATTCTTGATCTGGACCAGGAATGGAGTAAATTCCTGGAGAAGTCCAGCACTGTTCTGACTGCAGCCTACATCCACGGGGTGCATGATCTGGGAGGGAGGGACCACCGCAAAGGCAGGAGAGACCACTCTTAGCATTGCCATTGTACTGGCCAGTCTCCCAAAGACCTGAGGCTCCTAATGAGGAGAGAGATAACACCCTAGGCCTCAGGCTCAGCTCCTGTCCCCAGCCAGGGTTCTGACTGAAAGGGAGGGTGGGGGGAAGGATGGACCCAGGCATGGCCACATCCCCTTCCAAATGGTAGGAGGGAAGGAGTGAGTAGGGCAAGGGGCCCTCTGTGATCTGGACTGAAGCTTTGGCGCCCTGGAGCTTTCACCTTGGCCTTCTCTGAACGGATAACTTATCTGCGGCCTCGCTGACCTTGGCCCCCCTGCTCAGAGCTGACAGTACTGCTCTCAGCACTCCAACTGGTGTTCAGCTACAGCTTTCACCATGAGCAGGGAGCTCCTCCCTCACCCCAGGACTCTCTAACCAGGAAGACGCGATATCAAGAAAGTGCCTCTGGCCCTTCTCTTACTACCACTGTGACCTGAAGGGTCCTGCCTCTAACTTTGCACTGCAAAGGTCGAGTGAGAGAAAAAAAGGAGGGAGAGGCGGTTAAAGACAAACGAAATGGGGAGGGGAAGGGAGACGTGAGGGTAAGAAGGAAAGAAGAAAGAGCCCAGAAGGTGGCTGAATTATGGAGAGATGGAGGAGGGAGCAGAGGGAGAGAGCAAGAGACTTGGGAACAGAAATGCCGCAAGTTCACAGTCGTGGCTAGGTCTGTGCTGCTGGCTGACATGGTCCCTTCCCGCCTCACACCATCTGCTGGGCTGACTCGCCCCTGATGGCACCTGGTCAGTGGGACCCAGGGTTGACTAGGCCAGTATGGAAGGGAGGGAGGGAACGGGGGAAGCTTTCTTTCCTTCCTCAGCCCCTAGAATGGAATGCCCCCTCCCAGCCCTTTTGGCCCCAACCCAAGCCACTGAGACTTGGTGGGCTCTAGCTGGGTAGAGATGACGCAGTGTAGATCACCCCTCTGCTCAGCCAGCTCCTCACCCGACAGAGCCAATTCCACTCACTCTCCAGAAAGGCCTGATTCAATGTCAATAAGGGAGGAGGGATGCTGATGGGGGTCAAGGAGTCCAGTAAATATTCTTTGGGGCCCCAGCTCTTCTGTGCGCGGTCTGTTTAGGATGAAAGGATGACTTTAGGGCATCCACGTCCAAGCATGCTCTGCCCATTGCATGCTGCCCACGTTTCTCTGCGGGTAAGCAGACTATCCAAAGCAAACTGTCACAGCCTCTTCGGTCACCTCCCCACGGTCTAGAGCCACCTTTGCCTTGAACTTTTCTGTGTCTCTGCAGGGAATCAGGTCATATATAGGTAGCAGCATCTCTCCAGCCTCTTCCAGCTGTAGAATTTATGTCTGCTCTTTTACAAATAGAGAAACTCGGGATTCCAGGCATAGCCCTTCCTCCTCTGCTCCCCCAGCCCACCCTTAAACAGAGGACAAAGAAAGTGGCAGTCCCTTCCACATCCCCATAGCATAATCTAACAGGGTGTAGGACCTCCACCATGGTTTCTTGGAGGTCTGTATCTTTCCTCTTAGAGCTGGACACTGTCCCTTTTTTTGCTCAACAACCCAAGCTGGTCTTCTTGACTGATTTGTATAATCATTTGGGATCTCTGCCTCCCAGAGCTACTGAGAGGCTAAGAGGAGATGGGGGTGGGGGCGGGGGGTTCACAAATTGTCCACGGTGACCCCTGGGAGGTACAGTCCTCTGAGTACAAAGAGGCCGGGGGCTGCCAATGGCTCCCCTCCATCCACCTCCCGCCCCCCGGCCCCCACCCCTGGCCAGGACCTGCTGATGAAAATCATTATGTGGGACCCTTGAAGATTCCTGGAAGGGCTGAGGCTGCAGGCATGCTTAATGGGAAGACACCATTTCCAATCTCCAAACAAATTCACAGCTCAATTGTGCTGCCTGGATGGTGCCAAATTCCTCCCGCTGAGCCCGATTTCCCTCCGACTTTTTTTTTTAATTATTAAAAATACAGGCCATCTGCCATCCCTGTAGGAGGAAGGATGGCCAGAGGGCCACAAACAGATCCTACGTGACGCCAGGACCATAGTGCTCAGCTCTGCCAAACAGCCTCAACCATCGAATCCTAGAAAATGCCCAGAAGATTCCAGCTATTTCTTCCCTGGGGACTTTCTGTTTCTGCTCAGAAGAAAATTGGTTTCAAAGGGCAGATGCAAAGTGCACAGAGCAAGGAGCAAGGGGTCAGGATGCGGGATTAGGAGAGACAAGAGGCCTTGACAGGAATCCCATAGCAGCTTTTTTCTTGGGAAAGTCTGGGTTTTGCATGGTTTCTAGTTCCTGCTGACTCAGAGAACTCAGACTTCGGATTTCCACATGAAGGTGCTGAGCACGGCCTCACACACCCACTGGATCCTCTATAAAACTATTCATTTGACTTAACATCAACAACCCTGGTTTGTAATAACATAGTCATAACATAACCCAGACTTATTTGACTTCATTTGCATATGAGCCCTAGGGCACCATGGGAAATGAATGGGTATTGCCAGAACTTACAGAGGTAACTGAAGGTGAGAATCTTGGCTAGCGCAGACTTCTGGAGAGTCAAGCAGAATACATTTGGTTTCCCACAGAAAGTAAGTCAGATTGGTAATGCTGGTGACAGACTGCTGCACCCCTTTAGGTGACGGGGAGCCACAGGCTCATTGTGCTAAAGGCGACTACTAGTCTGAGCACGTTGCTAGGGTCCCACAGCCTCTGGAGCCCAGCTGCCTGGCTCTGAGCACTGGTTCTTCACTTTCCAGCCCTGTGAGCCCAAGTCAGTTACTTAACTGCTCTGTGCCTCGGTTCCCTATTTTACAAAATGGGCATCATTAGAGTACTTATATCGTAGGGGTATTGAAAATATTTAGCAAGTTAATGCAATTAGAACCTTTTCAAGTGAGGCTTGGTATAGATATCAGCTATCATATTTGTTGCTGACTCGAGCTAAATATTACTTCCAGGACTAGGTCCAGCCCTTCCTCTTACCCCACCACCCCCTGCCCCACGTGGGATCCCTTGTTCTGTCCTGCCCCTGGAAGCCCAGAATACCTTTATGCTCTTCAGAGTCTAGATTCCTGCCCCAGGGACCTAGCTCCAGACAGGAACGGCAACAGCCAGAGCAAAATGGCCAAGACAACTGGCAGTAGGCCGGGCAGTAAAGGCTCATAGCCTATAGCCTTCTGCAGAGAAGGAAAGGCTCCCAAACTCAAAGACCCCATATGGGAAAGTCACGTGGCTGGACAAGATCTGCGGCTCATTAGAGCTGGCCCGGACTGAGAAGGAAGGTCTGGTTTCACTCCACTTGCATCTGGACTGGCCTCATGACCTGCCTGACAATAGAACATGGCAGCGTGACACCCTAGGACTTTGGAGGCTAGGTCTTGAGAAGCTTTGTAGCTTTTTCTTGGGTTTCTTGGAACATTCTTGGAGTGGCTTTGAGCCACCACAGAGGAAGCCTGATTATCCTGCTGCAGAGACCTTGAGGCGGGGCTTGAGACCACATGGAGAGGAAGAGGGCCCCAGCTGAGCCCAGACTTCCAGCCATTCCCCCAAGGCACCAGCCACAGGAGGGGGGCTGTCCAGGACCCTCCAGCTGAATACAATTGAGTGATCCTAGTTGCCACCCTGTGGAGCAAAAGAGTCACCCAGCTGAGCCCTGCCCACATTCCGCACCCACTGAAATCATGAAATATAAGAAAACTGTAACAAAATTCTTGTTGTAAACCATTAAGTTTGGGGATAGTTTGTCATACAGCAATAGACAATAGCGTCTGTATCAGATACCAGCATAGCCAAGAGCAGCAAGGTCAGACATGTCTGAATCATCCTGTGAGTTAGATCAAAAGATATTTTTTACAAATCTTTTCTGAATCCCTTCCTTTGGGAAGCCACTCCTCCCTCATTCTCTGATAATGCTGCCAGCACACTATAAGCATAACAAGTGGTGGCAGAAATGGCTAGCATTCAGCAAACCTATTTCTTTTCCTGTTGAGCTCACAGCTAGTCTGTACTTCTTGGGACAATGTTATATGAGATATATACATATGGCCAAGCGCTGGCCAATGAAATGGGGGCCTGGCCTATAAAAGAACCTCCTGTGTGCTGGGCCAGTTTCTCTTCCCCTGTCTGTTGGTTGAATACTGATGTTCTTGGTGACCTGGAAGCCACGTGTTGAAGATGCAGAACCTCCCTCAGCCTGTGTGCTTGAGGATGTCCTCTTGATTCAAGTTATGTGATTTCGAGGTAAACTTCTATTGTGTCAAGACACTGAGATTTCCAGGGCTTGTTGTTACCATAGCTAGAACATCCTTATTATGCCATTGTGGTTAGTGACTCCAGCCTAACCAATCAGAGAATTTCTTTCTTCTGGCCATGAGCTCATGCCAGTGGTATCTATAGAACTCAGGATGGACTAACAGAGTCACTTCCTGAAATGTGCTAGGCACTCTCTTTCTCTGGAACCTATGGGGGCATTTTGCTGCCAGAGAGAGACAGACAGCATTTTGATGATGTCAGTGAACTCCCGGGTTTAGCTATACTTGAATCTAGACCACTCCTTGGAATACCCAATAGCATGAGCCAGCAGATGCCCTCTGGGGAAAAAAAATAATTAGTGATATATTTCTATCCCTTGCCACCAAGAGTTCTAACACTAGAGGGTCAGCTCAGGTTTAAGAAGAGTCAGTGGAGAGCAGAGCATCCTGAGCCCAATGTCCATGGTGAATCAGATACCCAGAGCATCCCCTTACACACAGCCCTGCTGATAATTCAGCGGGATCTCATATTTTATTTTAAGACCATTTTCATGACATTCCTTACACACCATCTAGGCAGGTAGCTCTGATCTAGGAAATGAACCCAAGCTAAGAGGCAAGAGTCAGCTCTGCCTCTCTGGGCAAAACAGAATATTTATCTCAAATATGGGGTCCCTTTGTAAATTTCAAACAATTTTAGAAGCACCCAACTCCTAAGTACAGTGGTATTATCAAAGCAAAGGGACAGTGTCCGAGAGGCAAAGGAGGGCAGGTAGCAACATGTGGGGCATGAGGAAAAGGAACCAAGTACTAGGCAAGAGGTATAAACCTTAAGTTAAAATTCCATTTTTCTGAGGGAAACACCTGAGCCCTCACATACTTGTCCTTTTTGTCACACTTGTGTCCTTTGTAGTGAGGTTGAATTGTGTCCCCCAAAAAGATATGTTTACATCCTAACCCATAGTGCCTGTGAATGTGACCTTATTTGGAGATAGGATCTTTGCAGTTGTAATCAAAGATAAAGTCATTCTGGGTTAGGGTGAACCTCTGGTCTAATGACTGGTGTCTGTGTAAGAGACCAGAGAGGGAGATTTGGATATAGAGACAGAGACACAAGGAAGGAGGGCAAGTGATGGGGGCAGAGACGGGAGAGATTCAGCTATAAGCCAAGGGACACCAAGGATCAGTGGGAGCCACCAAAGGTAGAAATGGGCACAGAAGGATTCTCCTCTAGGGCCTTCAGAGGGAATGCAGTCCTGCCTATACTTTGTTTTCAAACTTCTGGCCTCCAGAACCATGGAAGAATAAATTCATGTGTTGTTTTTATTTTTTTAAGCCACCAATTTTGTAATAATTTATTTTGTTTTTTGGTTTTTTTGTGATCATTTGTGACAGCAGCCCCAGGAAGCCAATATACTCAAGTTTCTCGTGTATATAAATGCTCCCTCACAGTAATTAAGGTGGGAAAGAGGCACCTCAGCTGGTGGATTCTGTCCTGGGTTGGAGGAAACCAAGTCTTCCCAACAGGGATGTGCCACATGTTTCAAGATAAGTGCTTAGAAGGAGGATATGTTCGTATTTCTTGCTCTGCGCCTTTCCCTCTGCCCATATTCAGACAGATTCAGAATTCTCCATAAGGATGACATTAGGTTTAGGTAGTGCCAACCAGCTACAATTTCTGTGCTTATCCGTGGAATGAGCCAAGCCTGGAAAGATCATTCTCCCAAAAGTGACCACCAGCTGGGATGGTTAAGGGCACAGTGTGGGAAGCAAACTTCTCTACCACTGTGTGACTTTGAGTAAGTTACCTCTGTCCTCTGAACTTCACTTAACCTTGTCTGCAAAATGGGCATAATTGCAGCAGCTACCTCATGAGGTTGTTGCAAAAAGTAAAAGAGCTCATCTCTGCAAAGCACCAGCACAAGGCTTGCACAGAGGTGGTCCTCCAGGGCTGACTGTGGACTCACCAGCTGTTCTGAAGGAGACAGACAGACCCTGGCAGGTCAACACGAGGACAGATTTTGGCCCTCTGTCCCCATCTCTCTTTTTGTGCTTCCTCTTCTTTCTCTGTCCTGTCTCTCTATGGTACGCCCACCTCTACTCAGTCTCCAACATTCTGTCCGTCTATCTCTTCTCTCTTGTCCTTGCCCCCAAATGGTCTGGTCTGTCTCTCCCTTGGCCTCTCTCATCCTTACATATGCCTCACTGAGGACAATCTCAGCATCACCATGTCTCAAGAGACCACCAGCTCCATTAGTGCACGACATTATTTATTACAGACCCTGAAAACTTCACTTAACAGACAAACTCCCAGCCCCTCACCCTCCTCCTGCTTCCTCAATTTGAGGTGGAGACATCTGGAAACCAATTTAATAAGGTGGCTGACAGGCAGCTGGTTCCTGGAGCTTCTCAGGGGGGCTCCAGGGAGCCATTCCACAGAGGAAGCCACAAGCCAATTGGGTTGATGGACTGCTGGTCTCGGCGAGAATCCAGTCAACTGCTCCAGACAGGGAAAGGGCTATTTCCCATCTGCACTCCCAGGAAGGATCTACATCTGTCCAAAGAGGAAGGCATGAGGGGATGGAGGCAACTGCACAGGAAAGTGTCCTATACTCCCTGCTGAGCCCCCATGAGCCGCGTGCCCTTGAGTAAGACTCTAGACCTTTCTGAGACCTCTTCATCCAAAGATGGATTTGACCAGATGAATTCTGAGATCCTTTCTTGCCTTACCATTCTAGAAACCTTGGGTAGAGCTGAGCCACCTGGTCAGAGACAGACAGGATAGAAGAGCAGAAAGAGGCCCGTCATAGTTTACTGAACTGCCACCTGACAGAGCCTGGGCTTAGTGTGCTGTGAGGACACCAAGATAAATACAGGAACTTGCAGTTGGGAAGAAGAGATGAAACATGCATATGAATAATCCTCTGCCTCACATCATAGTGCTCAGCTGAAATGACATCTCCCCATGCTCCAGGTGTGCATAACCAAATGGGAGAGACAAAACTTCTATGCACAGAAAGATAAGAGGCCAGCAAGGGCAGAAGATGACCAATGTGACTAAGAACTGAGTGGTGTGTATGGGCCATAACTCCTATGGAAATTGAGGAAAGGAGACTATCTCAAAATTGGGAAGGGATCATGAAGGGCTTCCTGGAGGAGGTAGGACTTGAGTTGAACCTTGAAAGACTTATACCCATGGAAAGAAGAGGATGAGGATTACCTGGATCTGGTGCAACATGAAAATGTAGAGTCCCATGCTCAAAAATTAAGAATTTCAACACAGCACCAGCAAAACATTCAACCAAGTGTGGAGGCCCCCTAAGTATAGAGCCCTGTACAGCCACTGAGATTACACAGTCATTGAGCTGGCCCTGACATGGGGAACCTTCTGGGTGCTAGAAATATGTGGAAACAGTGAGGGTGGATTGACAACCTAAATATAAGAAATATAGAAATACGTAAATATAAGAAGTAAAACTAAAACCATCAGAAGAAACCAGAGGGGTAAATATTCATGAACTTGGATTTGGCAACGGATTCTTAGATTTAGTACCAAAAGCACAAGGGACAAAAGAAAAAAAATAGATAAATTGGGCTTTAAAAAAATTTAAAAACATTTGAGCATCAAAGGATATTATCAAGAAAGTAAAAAGGCAACCAAGGGATGGGAGAAAATACTCACAGATTACATATCTGATAAGGGTCAAAGATCCAGAATATAAAGAACACTTACAACTCAACTAACTACAAGAATAAAGCAACCCAATTTTTAAAATGGGCAAAGAACTTGAGAAGACATTTCCCCAAAAAGGATCTACAAATGGCCAATAAGCACATGAAAAGATGCTCAACAACAGTGGTCATTAAGAAAATGCAAATCAAAGTTACAAGGAGATACACTTCAAACCCACTGGGATGGCTAATAAAAAAAAATAGGAAGAAAATCACAAGGGTTGGAGAGAATGTAGAGACATAGGAACCCTCATACTTTGCTGATGGGAACCAAAACTGGTACAGCTACTGCGGAAAGCCAATGGGTCCCGAAAAAAACAAAACAGCTGACCTAACAATTTCCTCATGGTTATGTAACCCCAGAGAAATAAAAACAGGTACTCAAATAAATAGCTGTTCGTAAATGACCATTGTAGAATATTCACAACCTTCAGAAGATGGAAACAACCCAAATGCCAATCAACAGATGTATGGATAAACAGATTGTGGTAAAAAAACAAAACAAACAAACAACAACAACAACAACAACAAAAAAACCCACACACACAATAAATTATTCAGGCACAAAATGGAATGAAGTACTGTACATGCTACAACTTGGACGAACCCTGAAAACATGCTAGAAGCTGAACAGAAAAGATCACATATCTTATGATTCTTTGTAGACAGAATATCCAGGATGGGCAAATCCACAGAGACAGAAAGCAAATTAGTGGGTGCCGGTGGACAGGGGAAGGTGAGAAAGGGAGTGATTACTTGATGGGTCCTAGATATTCTCCTATACTGGATGAAAGGTATTGAAACTAGAGCCAGGTGGGGGTTACACAACATTGTGAACACACTAAATGCACTGAAGGATACATTTTAAGATGGTTAATTATATGTTATATGAATTTCACCTCAATAAAAAAATAATAAATGATTTAAAAAAAAAAAAACCTATGGAGAAAAACTACAGAATGTGGCTATGTGCATATGGGAGCCCTCAACAGTGCTGTCCCAGAGACTCTGTAGCATCACAGTAAATACATGAGCAGCATGGACTCTAGCGCTGACCATCCAGGTTACCCTCCTGACTCTGCCTTTTGCTAGCCCAATAACCTTGGGCAATTTACTCCAACTGAGGCTCCTATGCCTCAATTTTCTGATCTGTAAAATGGATATAACATAATTATTATTAGATGATGACTAATGATCAAATCAGTTAGTATATGTGAAGTGCTTAGCACAGCCCTGATTTATGGTAAGTATTCAGTAGATCTGAGCCTTTCTTGTTCCCGGAGGCTCAGGAATTTCAGACTGACCTTGTCGCCTTCTGCCTCCCCCACCCCCTCAGTGTCCTGCCATGTTCATGCGTAAGCTCAGAGTGTATTTTTGAGATAGGTAAGTGTGGCCATGACCAAGCCTGGCCCTGAGGTTAAAGCCCATGAAAGGATAATTTACCCAAGAACATTTTATGACAGCCCCTAGTTCTGGGACCAGAGCTGGGGGCAGAAAGGATATAGGAAAACAGCAAGAGGAGAGAAAGCAGAACTCTGGTCCTGCCAGGCTCTTGGGAATATCTAAGTGTGAGCCTCCCACAGTTTGGCCACATTAAATTAAAAGGATTTCTCCCTTCCAGCTTCCTTCACCCCCACGGCTGTGGCCACAGATGATGCAGGAAAAATTAGAACTGAATTCTCTCCAACTTCGGGAATTTGCATATGGTTTCTGTAAAGCTATTTAGGTAATATTATTATTTCAATAGACTTCCTTTTTTTACTTCAATAAATTTTATTTTATAGGAAATTTTGTATTACTATTCTCAGTCAGGGACAGCAAACAATGGCCTGTCAGCCAAATCTGACCAGCCACCTACTTTTTCAAATACTATTTTATTGTAACATGGCCTGTCTGTTTACATATTTTCTACGGCTACTTTTGCACTCCAGCAGGAGAGTTAAGAATTTGCAGTAGAGCCCTTATGGCCTGCAAAGGCAGAAATATTTACCAAAATTGGCTCTTTGCAAAAAAAGTTTGTCTATTCGTGTTCTGAGTGAAAACCTGCATTACTTAACTAGAAGGGAAAAGCAATAATTGATATACTGGAAACAAAATATTGTTAAGTTCTAGCTAGATTCTGTTGTTTTCACTCAATAAATACTTGTTCATTTCATTCATTCATTCATTCATTATCTATTGGAATACTTGCTCAAGACACCCCTCAAGGTTCTGGGGACACAGAGACAAACGAGATAGAGAGGTCCCTGCTTTCATGGGGTTTACGTTCTAGTGGGGATGGATAAGCACTGAAAAATAAGTATCGAAAGACATCCAAAATTAAGATATCCAAAGTATCTTTGCTATTCATTATAACAGAAAATAACAAATTACATGGTATGTGATGGAATGTTTGAGAGTTAGACAGAGGACCCTTTCAATTAAGGGATCAAGAAAGATCTCTCTGAGAAGGTGACATTTGGGCACAAACTCCAGCTATTCCTGGCACAGAGAACAGAAAGTGCCTGAGGCAGGAATGGGATTGATGTGATTGTTCTGGGCAGCTGAATGCCAATAGACAGCAGACTTGGATTAACATCCCACCAATCAGCACATACTGGTAGCTATTGATCTGACTTGTCAGGATGTATTTTGGAGGTCTGCACACCCACTTTATTGACCATTGGGGCATTAAGCCACCTGAGGGCCGGGACTGGGCCTGAAGCAGGACTCTGAACCACCCCTGGGAAGAACCACGTGGGAATGGGCAGAGGAAGAAGTTGAACTACGATGTAGCCCGACAAGACCTTGGCCAAGCTGATGGGGAGCTCTGAGTAAGCACAACTGCTCACCTGTGGCCTCGGTCAAGCAGTACTGGCTAAGCCTGTGTACCCCCATCCTGCTCAGTCACTGGAGGTGGGAACAAGTGGGTAACCTTCGGCGAAATCGTTCTCTGCAGCTGAAGCTGACTTTGATGGAGCTGACAGCTGGAAACTGCTGACCGCATACCCGCAGCTGGGCAGCAGGCCCTTCCCAAAATGGGAATCTGGGCGGTATGTCTCCCGATCGTCTGTAAAGGGGAATGCCTTTGCTGAAGAGCGTGCTACTCCCGTCTGCCAGCCACTCTTCTGCCCCCAATCCCTGGCCCACTGCACATCTCCCATTCTTCCCCAGAACCTCTTACTGAGCCAGCTGCCTAGAAAGAAGGGTGAGAAAGTGACCGGAAAAGCTAAGCCCAGTTAAGACGCCGGCTGGAGCAACTTACAGCACAAAGGTTTTTCTTTGAGGACACACAGACGGGAAGTCATCAGGACCCAGTAAATAAATAATGTGTTCATTAGCTCATCTAATAAGAAATTATGAATCATGGTACTGTGCATAGCAGTGAAAAACTCAGAATCTCAGACACTGTGCCCCATTGGGGTATTTTCTGGTGCTCTGGAAACACTAAATAGACCCCCACTTTCCAAGACGACTCATGAGCCTGGCCCGCCCTGAAGCCCTCTATGCGTTAGGCCTTTGGACCACCAATGGCTGCCCCATCCCTGGCTGGCTGACCTACCACAGCCAGGGGGAGAGTCATGGTGTGCTTACTCACCAAAAACCACTGGACCAGATCAAAGGTCCTCTTCAGCTCAGGAAAAACCCAGAAATTCCCCCAAGGAATTCCTGGGATGACTGAAAGCAGGAAAGCAAGTGACTGTGGTCAAGATGTCACTCCTCTCAAGCTCTTAGAGGGATGCTTTAGCAGCAGAAACCTCTCTCTATAGAAAATGGTTTGAGAAACCTTGATTTAGGCCCATCAGCTTTCTTTAAACGTTTTATTTATTTATTTTAGAGAGAAATCCTGTGAGCGGGGTGGGAGGGGCAAAGGGAGAGGGAGAGCTGAGCATGGACTTTGACACGGGGCTCAATCCCATGACCCCGAGATTATGAGCTGAGCTGAAACCAAGAGCCTGCTGCTTAACCAACTGAGCCACCCAGGTGCCTTATGGCCCATCAGCTTTCTTTAAAGATGTATGGTCCTGGACAGCTGGTGCTCATGCTATCTCAACCCCCCAACCCCCTCAGTCAAACAGAGGCCCACGGAAGTGCAATATCCTTGAGAAACACACAGCCGGCTCCTGCAGGGCCAGGACAAGAACCCCAGCTTCAGGTCCCCCTTCTTCCCGTCTGCCTCATCACTGTCCACTGCAGTGTCCCACCCCTCCCATGGCTAGTCCTCCCAGCTGTTTGGCTCCCTCGGGGCTCCCTCCACCCTGGGCCTGGCTGGCCTTGGAGAACTGGCAATCTCCTATCACGTTGTCAGTATCAGCTCACAACACCTTTATCCAGCTGCTTCCCTGCAGGTCTCAGAACTGACCCCCACCCCACCCCACCCCCGCCAATACTGGGAGATTTTCCAGGCCCCTCCCTGGGGAGCCCCTGGGGCATTCAGGACAATCCCACAGATGAGCAAAGAACAGTGCCACACAACCCCTGGAAAGATCCCGTCTACGAGTGTTAGGTGGAAACACTGAATGATGGAAAGCAGGAGGTGAGGAATAGCCTTCAAAGGATGGGTGTGGACAGGGAGGGAGCAGTTGTCAGTGTCCCTAGCCCCTCTCAGCTGGCCTAGAGGACAGTGTTCATGACGCTCAGTTGCCTGTGCTCAGAACAGCTTCCTCAGCCATGTCGGGGGGGCACATTTTCCTCACCGCTCTGCCTGCACCTGCCTTGAGAACTCTGACTTCGCCCTCCAGAGTCTCAGAGGCTAGTATTTGAAGAGCCAGCCACCAGTTACTTCCTCACTATTAGTTCCTAGGCCTGAGCCCCAAGCCGAGTCCTTTGGAAAATAGAAAATGGACTGACAAATATACAGGCAGGGAGTCAGTAAAGGCTGACTTAGGTATGGGTGGATGACGGTCAGAGCGACAAGCCAAGAGTCAGACAGCCTTGGTGAGAGTTTGGTTAACATGACCTTCTGCATCAGATCTCCCTGGGAACTGTGGTTTGAATCTAGATTCCTCAGATCCACCAAATGGAGTTTCTTGGGAGGTCCTGAGAATCTGCACTTCATCCAGCTCCTCCAGGCATTCCAAGCACAGGAAGGTGTGAGCACCATGGACCCAGAAGGAGCCTAGTCCTCTGTCCACCACGGAATGGGCGAACTTCTCAGAACCTGCATTTTCTTCTTTGTCAAAATGGATTGCATAATCCTTTTAATTCTGGAGATTTTGTGGTTTCCAATGCACTTTCATCCAGATGGCCTTGTTGGCTTCTTGCGGCCACCTTGAGATGTGGAAAGGGATATTGCTAACAGAGGAAGGGCAGGCAGAGGGTGTAGCACTGGATGATGGAAGAAGCCTCCAGAGAGGACACGCCACTCACTTACCCGAATTGTCACAGCAAGATGAATGGGTGAGGAGGTCAAGAGAGCACCTGGCAGCATGAAGTCACCCTAAGACATTGGGAGCCAATGGGATTGAAGGAAGTGTGGGCAAGGGGCTTCCATGGAAAGGGAGGGCAGCTGCCGCAGGGGTAGATGGTGGAGCATGAGAGGCAGGAGGTGAGAGCCAGGAGGACGATGCCTAGTGCTGGAGTGGCCACAGGGCCCCAGGCAGGCGTCTTGGGGAAGATCTGTAAAGTGTTGTTCTTTCCACCAGCCTGGAAGGGAGTGGCCACCCTGAGATGGGTGTGAAGAGGTCGCAGTTCCTGAAGGAGACATCTGTCAGTCTGCATCTGTTTCCAGCTGAGGAGGGCAGGAAAGGGCCTTGGGATGGCTGCGAGCCCAGGGGTCATAGATGGGAAGTGATGGCGGTGTGAATCATCTGGGAAAGAGAGGAGGAGATGAGTACAGCACCATGCTTTCTTTTCCCACCCCACTCCTGGTAATCTCCCTTCTTGTTCCTTTTTCTACTCTGTCCCAATGACCCAGAGCCAAGGGCTGCTCACCTGGCGGAAATCCTCCTTAGGGCCCACTGCCAATCCACCCATTCAACTCAGTCACCTTCAAGAAGAAAGGTGAGGCTGCCTCTGGCCTTTGAATGCTTTTGGCTTCTTTTATAGAGCTAAGAGGAATGATACAACATTGAAAGAATAAAGAAGGGGTCAATGTGATGGCCTTAAAATAGGACTTCAATGTTGCGTGATAAAGACACTTTAGGCTTATAGTACAGGGAGGCCTCTCAGAAGCCACCACATCTGGACAAGAGCCTCTTAAAGATAAAACTTTCCATCTCACAGCTTTCAGTCTGGCTGTCCCACCTCTCCCCTTTCTTGTGCTCTCTGAACATGTAACACACCTAACTACAGCTCTTGGCATAACACTGTTTACCCCATCAGACCGTCTCAATTTGATTGCACTAGCCCACTTTCCTCTCTTCCTCTTCCCTGGGCCTCTCAGAGCAAAGCCAGCCTCTCTGAGGCTGATCAGTGTTCCCAGGAAGTGGGGGAGGGAAAATAAAAAGACCCCAAAGCAAGGTTTTAGATGACTGTGCCAAGCTTGACATGCTTAAGCCCAGGGCAAGTGGGAGAGCTCAGCCCCTGCTCTATTTTTCAGCAGATCTATGGAGCCTGTGAGCATGGCCACCCTTGGGCCAGATGCTCTGCCCAACAGCCTGGCAGGCAGTGCAAACACATATTTACCCCCTTTTACTCTCTGGTATCCACAAACCAATGCTCAGGAGGGAGGGGCACTTGCTTTATTTTACTCTCCCCCTTCCCTCCTACATCCAAAACTTGAGCCAGAGGGGAGGTCAGTATGAAGGGGCAGAGAGAGGGGAGTGGGGACATATCCAGGTATTTGTAGGAGGAAATGACTAAGCCCTGATCATATTCCCTCCTGCCTCTCAAAGGTCAGCCATACTCCAACAGTTTCCTACCTCAGTCACCATCATCTCTTTACCCCAAGGCTTTCTGTGGTTTCAGGAACTTGATTTGCCCCACATAGAGTCAGCCAAAAGCTCTAGAGAGTTAATGCTCTAGAAGTAACCAGTGAGGAGTGACAGTTGGTGGAAGAACAGCCTGGCTTCCTCATGAGGTAAGTATCTCTCAGAGTGTCCGCATCAGGACTGAACCCAGTTGCCTATGCAGGCAACCTGCTTATTAATACACACACTTTTTATTGACTTTCCTCCTTTCCCCATCATACTTCTCCTCTTCCTTACCACGTTACCTAGAATCACCTCACATATCAACTCTTGCCCCCAAATCCTGGATTCAAGGTATGCTTTGGGGAAACATAAACTAAGCATATAGCATAAAGAGTAAAATATGAGGACCATTCACCCCTTCTGCATGGAGTCTGTCACTAGACACCCCTACTGGCCTTGCCAGGGCAACAGCCAACCAGCAAAGACAAGGAGGGCAGGAAGAGAGAGGGAACTGGACCACCCTGCAGACATTGCTCAGCTCCAGGACTGTGCACCAGGAAACTGTTGGGCTGTGGAACTCCCAGGTACACAGAGGGGTCATTCCATCTACTCTGGGCCACTTTTGCCTGGCACAGGAAGGCAGGGTGAATTTGTAGGAGGCAAGGAAAAGGTGCTTCTAGAAGCTGAGGCAGTCCAGAGATATGATTTCCATTCATAAGAGCCTCATCTTGGGGAATTCAACATTGCCTGTCCCAGACCCTACAGAGACTTAGGAGCAAACTCCAGAAAACCATAGCAACCTGGAAAACACAAAACTGAGCCTGTTGCTTAGAAAGAAAGAA
This sequence comes from Zalophus californianus, assembly GCF_009762305.2. Lineage (NCBI taxonomy): Eukaryota > Metazoa > Chordata > Mammalia > Carnivora > Otariidae > Zalophus > Zalophus californianus. The sequence continues at coordinate 174,784,455 of NC_045597.1, read as the reverse complement.
AACATTATGAACTGCTTTCCAAAGAGCCCTAAGTCTGAAGCCAGCCTGTAGCCACAAATGCCATCCTTCCCTGCACATAGCACGTGGCTGGTTTTCTAAGCACTTGGGTTGCCTACTCCCTGCATATCCCTTCTTTCTATCTCTCTCACCAGTTGGCCTTTCTTCTCTTAAACCACCCCAGCCACTTGGCCACTAAGCCACAGATGAGGTGGAATTCCAGGGGAGAAGCCGGGAGCATGCTGGGTGGCCAGTGGGTGGGCAATCCAATCGGTGAGTTGCGGAGGGAGTTCCCAACACCCAAACCCAGAGCCCAAGGGGAAGGGGATGGGCTGGGGGTGAGGGTGATTCTCCTTGATTCTGAAACCCTTGTGTATTTTCAAGGAAATTTTATCCATATGTTTCTGATTCATTTACACTTAACTCATCAAAATGTTATTTGGTAAGAGTTATTTGAAGTTCAAGAAACCTTATAACAGCCTGTTTAATGAGCCCAAAGAGCTTTTCAACTCTTCTTTATTTTTTAGGGATAGGATTTTTTTCCTTCTCTAGAAAAACAAGCAGTCATATCTTGTATATAATTCCAGGCCTAGGAAACTCAAAGCTTTGGAAAGACCGTGAGACCAGAAGGCAAAAGTCAAAGTATTGGACTTTGATCTACACTGACCAAGGTGATCTTATCCACATGACTCACCTCCTCAGGGTTTTTTCAGTCACCCGAATTCTTCATGTGGCAGAGAGAGAGCCTTAAAACCAGAGGGCCCTCCCAGCATTGAAGTTCCTGAATCCTTAATTTCTATATTTGCCATACCTCCCCACCACCTATGCCTCGCCCAGATGCCAGGAAGGTAAATTCCGTTCTTAATGAAAATCTTCGAGATAAAGAGAAATCTGAAAAGGGTGAGTGTGACAGAGGCCAAAAGCAATTATTTAATGGGTATTAAGGCTTTTGTCCCCAGAATCAACTGAACCTCAGACAGAATAAGAAGACACAGGCTGAAACAGGGACCCATTGATGAAAACAGAGGCAGGAAGAACTGACAGCTGGAGACATGAAGTACCAGATTATTGACCAAGCAAACTAGAATCTTCCTTCCTGTACATCCTACAGCTGACATGAGAGTCAGACTCACCTTCTCTTCATTGTATCTATGACCTACTAAATTGATAATTAGCTGCCCTTCCTGGAGGTAGGAGAATGGACAAGTTGACCTCCAGAGGACCCTTGCTCACCCTAGGGCTTTCACAATTCCTCCATTAGCCCAGCTTAGCCCAACTAAGAACAGAGGGCCATTATGTCATTCTTCCCTTAAGACCACAGACTTCCAGGGATGAAAAGGTCAGATGCCTTAGGGGCAGCCCAAAGTTGCTGGTGCTTTGTCATTCAGGGTGAGCACAAAGCCAAAAGACTAACATGGCTCTCCCAGCTGGTGAACCTAGCCCCCAGCCTTTCTCCCTCATCCCGCTGAGACAGAGACTGGGCTGCTTTGATTATTCTGGCTACTGAGCAAACAGTTGAGGTACCACTTTTGAAGACAGCAGCTTAGACACTAGATGACTTTATGTACTTAGAGTGGGGGTGGGGAAACTGAAGTCATGTCCGTGCATGTGAATATTGCTCACATAATTACAGATTCAGAGTTTCATTGCTTACTGGGCATCTTAGTCTACCCCAACCTCAGAGGTGACATCTAGCCCAGCATCATTTTTCCCTCTCCTACCAAAGTGCCAGTTTATGGATGGAACAACTCCTGTGTCAATCATCACATCTTTATTGAATGCCTGGAGAGAGAGAGAGAGAGAGAGAGAGAGAGAGAAAAGGGTCTAAAACTGAATCCTCAGTCTTTTTTGCAACCTAATCATAAAAGTGATGTCCCATTGCTTCTACTGTATTCTATTCACTAGATGCAAATCGGTAAGTCAATGCTGGAGGTGAGTGGATTACGCAAGGGTGTGAATACCAGGAGGCAGGGAGCGCTGGGGGCCATGTTGGATTCTGCCTTCTACATAAAGAGGCCAGAAGTCAGGGAATGTGCTTTCTGGTTCAGCCTCTGCCACTCTCTGGGCATGGGACCTCCAGGACCTTCATTCTATCTGCAAAGTGAGTAAGTTAAGATGGTTCCCTAGTTGATAAGAGCCATGACTTTGTGTCTTTGAAGAGTTGTTGACAGACTGCTCAGGTGGCTAAGTGTCTTGGAAAGTCAGCCCCTATCTCCTTATGGAAAACTCTCCTCAGTCCATGTATGTGAACCTCCTGGGGAGGACACCACCTCTTCCAGTCATATCCATGACAATACTTCACCCTTTCCCCTGTCAGGAAAGCTTCCTGGAGTCTAACCTTCATCTCTTCGACTAAATCCTTGTCCCTTCTTATCTGTGCCCAGTCTCATTGGTACCAGAGAACAATTTTTCCAGGCTTCTCTCTCTAATAAACTTTATGTAGTTTGACATGGAGGACCTGGCCCTTTGAGTAGCTGGGGAGATAAATTTCTTTTAATCAGGAGACCAGTGGGTCTACTTCAGACATAAGGATGTTGTGCTCAGCTGCCCCCTCTCACATGGCTCGTTCTCATACTGGCATGCCCTTTGACCCTTTTGTGACTATGGACCATCAGTTCTGAAAGATCCTGAAAGAGAGAAAACCACAATGAATTAAGAGAAGAGAGGAAGAGGAGGAGGTTATCTGAAATTGAACTTGACAATGTGCTTAGCACCTAACACATTATCTCACTGACTTTTCCTATCGGGACAGCTGTGAAGGTCGTTATCCTCCTGGTGTGGCAGAGAGGACTCAGGCTCAGTGTCCACAGCTGGTGTGTGTCAGATTCAAGATCAGGCTCAGGTATGTTTTTCATTGAGCCTTGAACCATTCTTAAGCCTTGCCTCATAGTACCTTAGGTTAGTTTGGGGTAAAGCAAATCCTTTTTTAACCAATAAAAGAAATCATTGTCAGAATCCTGTAAAGGTTGAATGGACAAGGGCCACTGGAGGTGACTTCCTCTACCCCATGTGGACCGTTATCCTCTCCATGTCTCCTGTGGACTAAAAGTTTCCATGAGGGAGACAGACTTCATTAGGACTATGGATGCATCAGGGAAAGATCAGAGATAAGAACATTTAGACCCCAGAGTTCCAGGGACTCAGAACCTCATCCAGTTGAGTAGTTCAACTCTGACCCTAGTCTTCCTCTCCCATGACTGTGGCCTGAAGGAGAATGCAGTCAGTCCCTCAAAGTTGGCCTGGCCACCGAGACTATACATCATCATCCTTACCTGCTGCTCCTTTCCTGGCCTTCCTCTCAGAGCCTCCTAGATTTGGAGGAGAAGAACCTCTGGTTGGCAAACTCCTTCTGGACTATGTATAGCCTGGCCAGAGAGGACCAGCTACATGAGAATGGAAGCAAAGTTCATAAATGACTTATAGATTTTACTTACTCATGTGAAAATTAATAATGGGAAACCTCACTAACATGGAGTTATGAGGTTTGGGCAGGTTTGGGCAGGGGGGGCTCTCACCCCCTACCACTTGCAGTTAATTGCAGACCCAACAGGAGGAGACAGACTTGACCTTACACAGACTTGACCTTGCAGGTGGATACTACTCTACTCTTCCAGTTGGAGGAAGAGTTGCTTTCCTTAGCCCCTGGCAGCAGCTCCACCAATGAAAAGCCACCATACTTCAAACTCCTAGTTTATTCCAATGGACTTTTAGTTTTTTACAGCTTTCCCAACTTCCCTCTTCTCTCCTTAAAAAATCATGCCTCTCTTTTTTTCCTGGGACTTGCCTATGGTTTTGCTGCACAGCTTATTTGTCCCGGGCTACAGTTCTTTTTCATTCTTGAATAGACCCATCTTTTGCTGATAAAATAACCGGCAGTGTTTATTTTTGAGGTTAACATTGCCATAAACACATCACAATAATAAGATCTTGATAGTCCTCACAGCCTCTCTCCTTTGGCACTGAGAAGGGAACCCGGGAACCACCTACCTGAGCCAAGTTTGCTGGAGACTCAGGCACATACTCCCCTTTCTCAGCCCAGGAATCCCCGAAGCCCATTGATGGTGACACATGGCTGAGAGCAGCCATCCCAGAGCTGACTGCAGAATTCTTTCTCCTCCCACCACATTGACTTGATGCCTAAACCCTGCCTACTCAAGGGCAGGGAATGGGTTTACACCTCCTCTATTAAGCCATGGGCTCCTGTCCGTGGATCACAGAACTTTAAGTACTGAAAGTCCAATGTGTTCACTACGATTACAAAGCGTTGATCACTGTAGGTACTGTATTCCATTTGTGGTAGGGATTACCTCATTTAATCCCCAGAATAGCCCTGCGAGGATTGCTGTTTTTATCCCCTCTCCCCCTCACATATGAGAACACAAAGAGTCAGGAGATAAGAAACGAAACTTCCTGAAAGTGACACCCTAGGGTGATTGAACCAGGATTTGGATTCAGAAGGTCTGATTCTCCCGAAGGCCAAGCATGAGGACAGTGGTGTTACATAGCTCCCCATAAGTGCAGCTGGAGGCAGCTTCTTCCTGTTTGGAAAGACAAAGCCATGACTTACCCATCAGATGTCTTTAAGAATAAGCACCCCCAGAGAGAGCGTGTTCTCCCAAGATCAGGCATCAGTTCAGTCTTCTAAGGGTTTAAAAGATGGGGACCCCTTCATCACCCCTCTTTCTGGGATAGCGTCACTTAGAGAACAGTTTTCTACTGGGAAGTCAGCCACACTCCAGTATGACCCATGCCTTTCCTTCCAGGGAGCCCCCAGTTTTTCTTGCCAGGCAAAGTGACAAGGGGGACAAAGGGTAAGAAAGAAGTTCCCTACTGGGAAATGGGATTACAGGCTCTCCATGTGTCCATGGTCTCTCCTCAAACCTAGTGTGAGATTTGGGAACCAAAAAGAAGGGGGAGGGCCGGGCGTCTGTACTCTTGGCTGTGAAGCTACTGTCTCCCCAATGGGGCATCTGTACTGCACAAGCTCGAAGGTGCCATCAGATGTGGCCCTACTCACACCAGTATGGAAGCTAGTGAAGAAGAGGTAAGTACAGAGAGGAGGATACCCACAGAAATTCACTTAAAAGTGCAGATTTTCATGTTATCAGAAGCCTTTGGAATGAGCTGGAAGAGTTCCTTCATTTTACAGATGAGAAAAAGGAATTCTAGAGCATTACTTTTGAAGCCCTTTGTTAGGCTGAATGCAGTCCTGGTTAACCTAGTTCACGCCTGTGTGCACTAGGTTTCCCGCTACCTGCAACCAGAGACTCATCGGAACCTTCCAGGATGCTCTGAGCTGGCAGCCCCAGTGGCATCTCTGATCCAGGAATGTTTATTATGTTTGAAGAAGAGGCATTCTAGAAAGATGAGAAGATTCTAAACAAAAAGACCATATGATTTATTGTCTACACTGGTACATTTGGGGAATAAGGACAAGCCCGGAGAAACAGGGATGTAAGGTCAGCATGACTGTAAGAGATGTTCAGGTCTTTCTTGGTGGAGGAGGAAAACTCCCGGAGGCACATACCTAGGATCCAGAAGGCCTGAGCTGGTGCACTCATTCCAGCAGTAGACACTACCTGGACGCCAAGACTCTGACAGATAGGTAAAGACCTGTATACACAGAGCCTAGAATTTGAAGGTTCAGCTCCTACTACCAGTGAAATGTGTCTGTCACAGGCCACTGCCTCTCTCTGGGCCTCATTCTCATCTTCAGAAAATGAGACTTGCAGCATACCACCTCTCAGACCCCTCCCTTCAAGCTGTGGCGTCTAGGAGTCTGTGGGCCCTCTGGTGAGAAAGGGGGTCCCAGCACAGCAGCCTCCCACCTTGCCAGCCCAATGCACTAACCAGCAGAACACATGGCCTGCCCTGTCAGGACCCCAGCCCGCCCTCACCCAACCTGCCCAGGCCCCACTCGACACATGCTGTTGCTCTTCCTGTCTGGTGTACTGGAACATACTGGGAGACCCCGGGAGGAGGCCTGCAGCACACACGTGCACACACACATGCACACACGCGCACACACACACACTTCAGAATCAGAACAAATATTAAAAGCCACAGCATTCAAACAAGTGCAAAGGACAGGCCAAGAATCCTCTGGCACTGCCTTCCGTGAAACACCTGGTCATGTTTAACCCTAGCCGAAAAGATGATTTCCGTGTGAGACTCCCGCAGGGAGGATGGGAGGCAGACGGGACACCCTCAGCAGGGGCCAGGCGAGCCTGAGTCACCCCATCTTCTCCTAGGGGACAGTTTCCCACCCCTGCCAGGCGGCATGTGACAGAGAGGAGAGCGTGAGCTCTCCAGCTCTCGGCCCTGTCCTCACTTCAGATGCACTCTTCACCTAAGCCCTGCCACCGCCTCCCTGGGAGCCAGCAGATGGGGAAACAGAAGGGAGATGGCTGGTAGGGCCCATTGGCTTCCCATGGAGGACCTCAGCCTAATAGAAGTTGTCATGTGTCAGCTTAGGGCATGAGCAGAGCCTGCCCGAGCAGCAGCTGCTTCAGTGGCCCTCAGCCAAAGCGGTGCTGACACGAGGGTGCGCGTGAGCCAGTTCCAGAGAGCAGGCCCAACTCCCCGCTCCGAGGCTGGATAAGAGGAAGTCCAGGACCCGGGGCCTGAGAACAGTCAAGCAGCAGAGGAAAGGGAAAAAGACTCTAGGACAACACCCGACCTCTTTAGCCAGTCCCCATCCTGGTGTTTAATGATGCCACTTCTCAGGTGTGGCGAGAGAGACAGAGACAGAGACAGAAACAAGTAAGAAGGGCCCAGGAGTACAGAAAGAATTGTTAAGCTTTGCTGGACTTCACAAAAAAATCCCAGATCTTGGAGTCTTAACGGTTTCAAGGGATCAGAGTGTCCGACTCTCATTCTACAAATGAGAGTCACCTGACACCAGAGATGTTCCAAAGATCTGACGTGTGAGGTTCAGCTGGCGGAGCCTGAATCACCCAGCCCAATGTTCTGCCCTGCGCTATGTTCTCCTTTCCACTCGTTACCAATAAGATCTACAAATGTCAGAATAAGGTCAACTGCGGGCTTTCATTTCATCTCTATTCAAAGTATCACACTTTTTTTCACTTTGAATCTTTAGAAATCTCAGGTATTGTATTGTTGCCAGTAACAATACTAAATTTTGAAATGTGGTATATTCCAACCACAATCCTACTTAAAATAGTTATAGAGGTATAGAAATCTATATTTTAAAAAAGCCTAAGGAAATTATAATATTTTACCAAATGCTGAATTTTCTTTATAACTGATCAAAACATCTAATTATTTCTAAACTTCCAGTTCCCCTTAATGCAGCATTTGAATATATGGTACATGGATCTTTTTAGGATCTATGCTTTCCTCATTCATGAGGTCTTGAGTTCTAGTCGTCATGAATTGTGAGTTTCTCTGTTGGGAATAATCAGGAAAAGTGTTTACTTTTTGTGAGAAACAGATAAAGGAATGAAATTATTAGAGGAACGTTGAGGATTTTGCACTGAAATCATGGAAGAGAGAAGCTGAGGGCAGAGTTTATCTGATTTCATTTTATTTTATTTTTTATCTTATCTTGTCTTATCCTATTGTGGTGAGAACATTTAACATGAGATCCTCCCTCTTCACAGATTTTTTAGCTTACAACACAGTACTATTAACTGTAAGCACAATGTTGTACAACAGATCTCTAGAACTTACTTCTCTTTCTTAACAGAAGCTATGCCCATTGAGGACAAAGTTTTAAATCTCCTCTTCAAACCCTCGTGTAATGAGCATTAGGTGGAAGGGAGGTGATGGGTGGAGGGAGGACAGAGCTAAGCCTTTGAAATTCCATGTGTTAAGGAAAATTGAGAAAGATCAGCTTGGCTCTTCTAAGCCAGTTCCGTAAAAGCTAACGGAAGCACTCAAACATTCCAATTTGCCAGGCCTGCCTGGGCCCTCTGTGCTTCCAGAGACTGAGCTCACATCCCCAGTTGTAAGATCACATTGGCCACTTGTGTAGAGAGCAGATGCAGAAAATGCGCCTTTTAGCACGCTCATTATCAGCAGCAAAGCAAAATGATTGTCAAGCCTGTCATTAAAACAGCAGGGGAGCAAAATCCTGAAAAGTTCTAGCAAGTGAGGGAAAGAAATGGAAATTAAACGGATATACTGTCCCAGGAAGATGTGTAAAATGTCTTCAACAAAGAAAGAACACTAAGACAGGGCACCATGTTTTCTTTCAGAGAATATATTTATTTATTATCCAATCTTTTGTGGATTGTCGTGTAACCCCAGAGCCCACATTTGATTTATTTTCTTTCAAGTGCTTAAGCTCCTTCATCATAAATCAGTAAATTTTGTTACTCTGTTTTTGTGTTTGTTTACTTCTTTAGAAAACTCACCTTCCTCTTAAGAGAGACAAGTACAAATATGCACATTCATTCAGACACACATACACACCTACCCCTAAGATAAATCAAGAGTATGATTGATCAGTAACAAACCTGGACAATTGAGGGACAGCAAAGGCCTCATGCTCGTGGCTCACGTATGCCCAGATCTGAAGTAAGATGTGATCCAAACAACATGGTGTCCAGGTGGCTGGTTTAATGGGCTGGTAATAGTTTTAACTAGCTCTTCAGTTTGTAAGACATAGGAGTGCTGCTGGTGTTAAGCCCTTCAGAGGCATAGAACCAAATGGACTGGTTATCTCAGGGAAAAAAGAAAGGATATTCATTCACAAAATTTAAAAAAAAAAAAAAAACAGGCAATGCGGTACTGTTGAAAACATACATACTGGAGTTTCAGATCTAAAAGCAATTTTCCTTTCTAGCCCTCTGTAGCTTTGGAACTTTGTGTAAGTTCTTTACACTCTCTGAGCCTTCATTCCTTCACGTATAAAGTTAAGAAAATACTGCTTAATTCACGGCACTGTGGTGAGGATTAAATGAAATGATATTTATGGAAAGTGGCTTGTGAGCTACTATAAATTGCATGGCAGTTATTATTCTAATGGTTAAAACCCAAACCCAGATTGAGTTTGGAATCTGAAAATTGATAACGACTTTCTATTTATATTAGAAAACAAACGTGAATGGATGTCTACTGTAAGCAAGAGAGATTCAAATTGTCCATCAGAAAGTCCCCCCTATCCTGCCCCCCATAAGGCTGCTGAAAAGTAGAATACTAGTTGGTGGAAGGTTATCAAAACTACCACTCAGGAGCACGTTCTTTGCATGAGATCATCTTACTTCTAAGGGAGTAAAACAAAGCTGTTTCTTCCCTTTGGAAAGAAGATAGGCAGAATGGAAATTTTCGGATCAAGGCACCTTCCAAACACCACTGGTCTTACTTGTTTTACACTAATAACTATCTTGACCCAAAGAGTAACAGCTCCCAGCTCTTGAGAACTTACTACACTGAGCGTAACTGTAGTAAGCTTTTATGCATATATCTGAATTCTTCACAATCCCCTTCCTACCAGTGCAAGGCAGGACTTTTTTTTTTTCTGCTCTACACAAAAGAAAACTGAAGCTCAGTGATCCTACACAATTCATCAGAACTCACACAGCTAGTAGCAGAGCTAGGAGCTGGGCCCAAGCATATCTAACTACAATGCTTGTTCTCTGTTATGCTCAACTACCTGTCTTGGTTTTCTATTGCTATATAACCAATGACCACAAACTGGACAGCTTAAAACAATACATTTACTATCTCCTGATTTCTGTGAGTCAGGAGGCTGAGCACAGCTTAACTGGATCCTCTGTTCAGGGTCTCACCAAGCTGCAAGTAAGGTATCAGCTGGCTGTGTTCTCACCCAAGGGCTTGGCCAGAGAACTTTATCGAACAGCAAAGAGCACCTCTCACTTTAGGTAGGATCCAGTCCCTCTTTTAAAGATTTTGCCTGATTAAGTCATGCTTACCTTAGATAATCTTCCTTTCTATAAACTCAAAATCAACTGAATAGGACCTTAATTACATCTGCTGTGTTCTTTTTTTTTTTTTAAGATTTTATTTATCTATTTGACAGAGAGAGAGAGAGAAAACAAGCAGGGGGAGCAGCAATCAGAGGGAGAGGGAGAAGCGGGCCCCCGCATGGAACAGGGAGCCCAATATGGGACTCTATCCCAGGACCCCGGTATCATGACCCAAACCAAAGGCAGGTGCTCAACCAATTGAGCCACCCAGGCGCCCCTACATCTGCTGTGTTCAATTGGTTAGAAGTAACTCACAGGTCTCATCCATACTTTAGGGGAGGAAATTATATAGGTATGTACACCTGGGGGCAGCAATCATGGGCACCATGTTAGAATTAATTAGTCTACCACACTGCCTCCCTTGGGTTGTGACTATAAGAGATGCAGTCACAAAAAGCACAAGCTTAGACCAGAGAAAGGATCACCGGCTCTGCTCTGCCTTGACAGTTCCCTATGGCATTGTAGGTAGCCCGATGGTAGAATGCTAGTTTGCCCTTGGTGGATAGTCTAAAAGTTCAATTTAGAAGAACAGAGGTTCTTGTCCTTGGCTGCATGGTAGATTCTAGATGTGGGAAACAAAGGCAGAAGAAAATAAAATTAAATGTCCTTATAACCTGCAGCCCATTGACAAGTACTTGAGGCAAGCAGAGTATAATGTTCCTCCAGGAAGCTCCCAACGGTCTTAATGTTAATGCCTTGCTAGAGGGAAAAACAACCTTGGTTTGACAATAGCAAGGCCTCCTGTGAGTGTTCTTTAGAATATGAAAATCCTTTTGGAATTTCCCTTATCTTTACTTCCCCCCACCCCAAAGTATATTGTCAGTTGCTCCTCAAGATCCAAGGGCAGCAGCAGGGAACAGCAGAAAGCAGCAGCTCTTTCTGCCCACGGGTCCTGTCCCCATGCTTTAATAAAACCACCATTTTGCACTGAAGATGTCTCAAGAATTCTTTCTTGGCCATCAGCTCCGCACCCCACCAAACCTCACCTATATTCAAAACCTACATCAGAATCACCTAGGGAGATTTTGATATATATAATGCCCTCCCAGAGATCCTGATTTAATTGGTCTAGGGTGGGACATTGTCATCTGTTTTTGTTTTTGTTATTGCCTTTGCTTTTAATTTCCAGAATGCTCTAGTGTACAGTCAAGGTGAGAATGCCTGGCCAGGAGTAGTAATCTACAAGGTGTGCTATGTTCACCCTAGGACTGTGTGAAAGACAATCTACTGGGATATGAGAAGAAAACCTTAAAACTTCTATAAAAATGTATTTTTAAGTTAAAAAAATAAAAGAGAAAAGCTTTGGACTTCAAGTTTCTGGTCTGACATGTAAAGAGCTTGGATATTGTCACCCCCATCCTGACAACAAGAAAAATGAGAATTAATTAAAAATCAACAACTCTTCCTAGATCCATCCGAGAATTGAAACCGCAGGGCAGTCTGCAGCCGCAACCCTAGAGAGATAGGTAGACACAGAGAATCACAGCTTAAGGAGAGCAGAAGCCCAGGAGTAGAACCTTGCTCCTGATGCCATCAAGGAAGAAAAACACAAACAAAACAAAACAAAAACAAACACGTAGGCACTTCATATTCAAACTGTGGAAAGCAGAAATCTGGAAAGAAGCCATAGAGAAAAACAAGCAAGCAAGCAAGCCAAGGCCTTACCTACAGAGGGACAAGAATAAGAATTACATTGGAGAAACCATGCAAGTAAGAAGAGAAGGGAGTGAAATATTTTATGTTGAAAGAAAATACCACCAACCTAGAATTCTGTATCCAGCAAAATTATGCTTCAAAAGGAAGAAGAAATAAAGACTAAACATTCTTAGACAAACAAAAATGGAGGGAGTTTGTCACAGGGTGACTGACCTGCCTTGCAAGAAATGTTAAAAGTTCTTCAGAGGGAAGGAAAACTATATAGGTCAGAAACTCAGAGCTACATAAAAAAAAAGGAGTAAAAAAAATTTTTTTAAAAGAATAATAATAAAAAGAATCATTAGAGCATTAGAGAAGGAGTAAATGAAGGCAAAGTCAATCTTTTATTTTTATTATTCTTAATTGATCAACCAGAGAGCAGTTTGTTCAAAATTATAGGACCCACAGTATATTCAGTAATTATGGTTTATGAATAAGCAAAATGACAGTAATATTATAAGGAATGGGAGGAGGAATTGGGAATATTCTGTTATTATAAGGTACTTACACTACCCATGAAATGGTTTAGTGTCATTTGAAAGTGGATTTGCATTAGTTGTAAATGCATATCACAAATTCTAGGGCAACCACTATAAAAAAAAATGGCTTTAAAAAGTATAGTTGATATGCTAAGACAAGAGAGCAAGTAGAATCATATAAACTGCTCAGTTAAAACTAAGAAAAGGCAGGGAAAAAGTAGAGACAAAAAAGGAACATAAAGCAAGGATAATGAATGGAAAACATTTACAATGAGGTAAATATGAATCCAACTGTATCAATAATCCCTTTAAATGTAAATTGTCTAAATCCACCTCTTAAAAGACAGAAGCTGTCAGAATGGATTGAAATACAAACCCCAACTACATGTGGTCTAGAAGCAGCTTTACTGATATTAAATATTGATAGCAAAGCATGTACACAAATGATATATACACATATTAAAGGTATATACTCAAACTCTTTTTTAAAGATAGGAGTGAGTAATACAAAATGTTTGAAGCTACAGACCTAGAGGGAAACACTTCTGAAGTTGTAATGTGCATAGGAATCACCTGGGGACTTTATTACCGTGGAGATTCTGAATTAGTGGGTCTTAGACCCAGCAGGTTGCGAACAGAAAATTCTTCACACAGATTGATCCAAGCCCCCTTTCCACAAGCCAAACCTGTCTAACTTCAGGATCTTCTTGGCACTGGTCCTGTGGCTTGCACAGAAGCCTTGTGTCCTACAATGCACCGGTTTGCAAGGACAAGCAAACTGCACTAACAGACCAGAACTGGGGTTTGTCCCATGAAAGTACACGTATGGCCCAGATCTGTAGTCCTGGATGGCATTGGTTCCTGTACTGCTGAGTTCCCCTGGAGCCTTGGGGACAATACTAAATGCAGTCTACGAGGACAGTGGCCTGTCACCGGGCCTCTCTTGGGGGCATAGGACCCACAGTGCTAAGTGGGCCCCACCTCCCCTCAGTCCTATTTAGGGTCTTCTTTTCTTCCAAGCTGCCTGGGCAACTTCAGCTTATCTTCCCCCATCCTTCCAGCTGCCTCGGAAAGTGGAGAGACAGGTTTTTCCTGTTATTCTTCAGGGCACCTTTGACTTTGCTCTTGGTTCATTGCACCCTCTCAGGACCCCTTTTAGAGGAGCGGTCAGAATTTCCTTGCTTCCCACTTAAATGTCCTGTTTTCAGTTTTTTTTTTTCTATTGAGTGAGGGCCTGCAGGTCACAGCATCAGGATTGTGTGGAGAGGAATGTGGGCCCTCAGCCCCTAAGGATCGGCTGTTGCGCTCTCCAGTGGGAGCTCACAGACATACACAGGCAGCTTCCTCCGACTGAGGAACGCCTGGAGTTTCTGCCTCCTCTCTGTCTCCTACCTCTATCAGGTCTGGGCCATCGGGACAACACTGCAGTCCTTCCATAAAACTCTCTGGGCAGGAGATTCCCACCACCTCCTTCAGCCACCCATTTCCGCCCCCAATAGAAGAAATTCATATTTATCTGCCAGGATTTACTTAAGCAACCCCTTCCTGAGCATAAAGAGAACCACTTTGCAGGGCGAGGAGGGGAGGATGTCAAGTACTCCTTTCATTTTCAAGCTGATAACGAAGGAAGCCAAAGGTGAAGGTCAGCTGTTTAGCCAAAATTTTATCCCATTTACTCCAATCTTTCTGGCATTTAGATTAACAGGAAAATCTGTCTTCTGAAAAGTTCAAGAACTGTTTTGAGATAAAGCCTTCCTGTTTTTAGCCAATGATGATGTTGTGGCTTTAAGAAGGGCAGTCCCACCCTCCTCCCATCAAATCACACTCTTGCCTTCAGAGACCTTGAGCAGCTGAGCAGCTGCAGATAAGCTGCGGGGGGTGCTGGGCAGCAGGTGCCCCAGGGAGTCCCATCAGAGGCCAAGATGGCAAAGGAGGGCACTGCACTCACCCCTTGCATTTGCTACCTGGTGTGGTGGTTGCACCCTTAGAGTGGGGGTTTTCAGCTGGGGACGATTTTGCTCCCAGGGGAAGTGTGGCAATGTCTGGATACATTTTTGTTCATCACAAGTGGTATGGGTTGGGGGAGTGCTCTTGGCATCTAGTGAGCTGATACGAGGCATGCTGTTAAATAACCTTCAACACACAGGGCAACCCCCACACCAAAGAATTATCCAACTTAGGATGTGATGCCATCCTAAGTGATGCCAACGTTGAGAAATCCTGCCTTAGTGTAACCAATTTAGGAAAAGAGTCATTTCTGATATGCATTTTCAGACTCATGCTCTCCCAAGCTTTGATTCTGCATTCATCCTTTCATTAATGCATTCATTCATTCTAGATGTAAACAGCGAGCCCCTACTATAATATGCCAAACTCTGTGAAGGTGCCACATAAAAGGGCAAACAGAAGAGTCTTGGGCCCTGCCCTCAAAGAGAATACAGGTCACAGGGAGGGATCAACATTAAGAGTGTATACAGTTGTCTCTTGCACAACATGGGTTTGAACTGTTCGGGTCCACACATATGCAGATTTTTCAATAAATACACGTGCAGTACTATAAATGTATTTTCTTTTCCTTATGATTATCTTAATAATCTTTTCTTTACCCTAGCTTACATTGTTGGAAGAATACAATGCACAGTTCATATAACATACAAAATATGTGTTAATAGACTCTTGTTGTTATCAGGAAGGCTGTCAGTCAACAGTAGGCTATTAGTGGGTCAGTTTCAGGTGAGTCAGAATTTATACGTGGATTTTTGACTGTGCCGGAGGTTGACACCCCAACGCCCGTGTTGTTCAAGGGTCAATTGTATTCAAAGGGTCTCACTATAGGGCAGACTCTAAGCACTTCCTGAACTCACTTAGTTCTTACAACAGTCCTATGAGATAGATACTATTATTCCTGTTTTATCAGCGAGATAGTCAAGGCATACATAGAGAGGTTGAAAGACTTGCACAAGGTCACACAGATAACAAGTGTGGAGGCAGGATTCAAACCCAGACCACTGGGCTCCAGGGTCCATCTGTGATTTTAGCCAGCACACTATGCTGCAACTCATATAAACACACACAACTGAAATTATAGCAAATCGTTTTTAAAAACAACGAAGACAAAGTTATGAGTGTCAATGATAAAAGGGGGCTGTAACCTAGTCGGGGGTATCTTGGGGAAATGGCAGTTAGGCTAAAATCTGAAGAGTTAACTAGACAGCAAGGGAAAAGAAGGGAATTCCAGGCAAAGGGACAGTGTGTGTATTCGTTTCCTACGGCTGCTGTAACAAATTGCCAAAAACTCAAGTGGCTTAAAACTGCACATTTATTGTCATACACTTCCATAGGTTAGAAGAGTGACATGGGCCTTACTGAGCTCAAATCAAAGTGTTGGCAGGGCTGCATTTCTCTCTGAAGGCTCCCTGTCTCTTCTAGCTTCTAGAAGCTTCCTATAGTCTCTGGTTTGTGGCTCACTTCTATCTCCAAAGCTGCAGTGGTGAGTTGAGTCCTTCTCATATCCAATCACTCCAACCTTCTTTTCTATCTCCCTCTTCCACCTTTCAGGACCTTTATGATTCTATTGAGCCCATCCAGATAATCCAGGATGATCTCCCTATATTAAGGTCAGCTCATTAACAATCCTAATTCCATCTGCAAACTTACCTCCCCTTTGCCAGGTAATGTAACATATCCACCGGTTCTGGGGACTAAGATACAGACATCCTTGGGGAGTCATTATGCTTCCTATTACGGATAGCATGTGCAAAAGTCCTTCAGAAAAAGAAAAAGGGCAAGTATGGGGCTGAAGAAGGTCCCTGTGGTCAAAAATAGAGAAAATGGAAAAGCAAATAGAGGCCTGGCCAGCATGGGGACACCTGGGGTGCCTTGGAAACTGTGTTAGAAACTGTGTCATCTTCTGAGGACAAGGGAAGCCGCTGAAGCATATTCCCTGGGGCATCGGGGGACACTGGAGTGATCAGATGGGCATTTTTTTTTAAAGATTTTATTTAGAGAGAGTGTGTGCACAAGTGGGGTGTGGGGGCAAAGGGAGAGAGAGAAGCAGACTCTCTTCTGAGCAGGGAGCCAGATGTGGGGCTTGATCCCAGGACCATGAGATCATAACCTGAGCCAAAGGCAGACGCTCAACCGACTGTGCCACCCAGGTGTCCCCCGATGGGCATTTTGAAAGGCCACTCTGCAGCTGTATGACAGGGAAAGAGTGGGGAAGGAGGCGAAGTGGGGGTAGGGAGCCCAGTGAGAGGAGGCGCTGCTGTCAGAGGCCAGGTGGGAAGTGACAGAAATCCAGACTGGGGCCTAGACACACAGAGGAAGGAAGATGAAGACTCGAGACACATTTTGGAGATGCAGTCAACTTGGGGTTGGGTGAATACAAAATGCAGAATAAGAGAGAGGCTCCAGGCCCAGGCCAGTGGCAGTGCCATTCACACAGAATGGCGACAATGGAGAAGGAGTGTGGGGGGCGGGGTGCAAATCAGCTTCAGATGCACTGAAAGTAAAATATCCAGGAGGTGACGCCACTAGGCAGTTGGATTTGTGAGTATAGAGTCCAGAGGAAAAGCCTTCTTTATAGTTGGTAATGATGTCTGGATGCCTCCAACTCGATGTCCTGCAGGCTTCTCAACACCAACATAGCTCAGTCTGACCCTTATCTCCCCCAGACCAACCCAACTCCTGCATCCCAGTGAACACCACCTTGCAGGGTCAGAGAGCTTATCTGATTCACCTTGCGAGGCCCTACAAGGCTTAGAAACGTGTCTAGCCCTTGGAAGAAGTTAATAAATGTGGTAGAAGTAATCCCTGAATGAATTAATCAATTACCTCTCTCTCTCTGTTTCTCTCTTTCTCTCTCTCTCTCTCTCTCTCTCTCTCTCTCTCACACACACACACACACACACACACACACACACACAGTCGTTTTCTCCTGCTCCCCCCCCCACCCAACTCTTTTGTCCTGTTACTTTTGGACAAAGTCAGGTCTATTTAGCTTAGAGAGATCTGAGGTCAAATTCTGTTGTGACCCTAGCACCTGTAGACACAGGACCTTTGACCCTAAAGCCACAAAGGACTCTGCTTTCTCCAACAGCTCAGCCAGGCACTCAAGAGAGAAACTTACCAGAACTGACAACCATTGCTGGATTTTATTATTTGTTTGGGTGTCTAAAATCATAGTTATTTCCTGTAAGACATATGCTTCACAAAGCACTGCCATAAATTGATTTGCTTCAATAGGAAGTTGTAGCTTTTTCAGTCAGATAAATACATTCCTATATATATTTATTTTGTGAATTTATGTTCTTTGTTCGTTAAGGTTTCCAGAAACTAAACACTCATCTACCACACAGAACGGGGGCTCAGATCAACTGGAGGAGAGAAGGAATAGCAGGTCACAAAGGAATGTGCCACTGTGTCAGAACCTCTTCAAGTTCAAATATTAATTCATCAGTCAGTCAGAAAAGTATCCGTTAAGCCCTGCTGTATTAGTCACTGTAAAAAAAAAAAAATGACACAGATACGGTCCTGTAAAAGCTCATAACCTGAGACTGTTCTGTCTCCTGTTTCTGCATGATGTGTGTTAGATTGTTAAACAAGAAATTGGCCAAAAACACAGCAGCATGTTAAAAGGAGTACTGGAATCTTCTTTAGGCCAAATGTTAGCTCATTGTATAGCAGCAAAACTATAACCAAAGAACTTTTCTTTATTAATTAAATACATTTTATTGGATACCTAGTATTTGCCAGATGAGAGAAATATAGCCAGGAACGGGAGGAGGAAATCTACTACAGGTCCTTGCTAGAGCTTACATTCTAGAAGGGAAAGATGGTCAGTGAGCAAATAAGCCAATAAATAAACAAGAAAATACTAGGTCTCAGTGGTTGCAATAAGACTATGTGAAATGATGAAGTGGGTTTTTTAGGGTAGACTTTCAAGAAAGGCCTGTCATCGTAATTAACATGTAAGCTGAAACTTGAATGACAAAAACAAAACCCAAAAACTACTCATGCAAACCTGGAGAAGTATTCTGGGTATTTCTTGACTAAAAACTCCATAAAGCCAGGACTGAGTCCTATTTTAGAGTCCCCAGAATGACCAGTACCGGGCCTTATCTCAATAAATGCAGGCTCTCGATAAATGTGAGCAAAGTGCATCTGCTATGGTTCCAAATGAAGTGCTTGTGGTCTTTAGAATATAAACAATCATCTCCAGGACTTAACTAGCATCTTCTCACTTCACCAGTCTCCCCGAAACCAGCCCTGCAATCACAACGGAGCCACGTCCTTAGAGGCCGCCAGCCAGCATCTCTAGAGCTTCCTCCTGTCTGATTCTTGCCTCACAGTGGAAATCTGCTCTCCATGATTCTCTTTCTAATGGTCTTCATTTCCCACTTACCTCTCCTTGGCCTCAAGGCTTTGCTTGGTTACCATGTAGGATTTGTCGTGGCATCTCAGGAAAAAGAACAGGAAAATCCTCCCTTCGCTTCTAAGCCACGTAGATGAAATGCTTGGGGTAGAGAAGACTCAACCTACTTGGAGCCTTGCCTCCCCCTCCCCCAGGACTCCACATAAGCTGTGTTTGGAGACCAGAGTCTCCCAATCTTCCCTTCCAGGACTTTGCAGCCTCCACTACTAGAGGTTCTGTCATGGCCAGTCCCTCCCAGCTACAGCCTCAGTCCATTTCTGGAGAGCCAGTTCTTAATGCTGAAAGCCAATGGTGGACTCATTCATAGACTTGACATAGTCGAGGAAAGAATCAGTGAACTTTAAGATAGCTCAATGGAAAGTAAATAAACTGAAACACAAAGGCAAAAAAGAAAATGGAAAATGAAAGAAAATGAAACAAAAGCAGAACAGAGGATTCAAGAGCTGTGTGAAAATAAACGCCAGTGGGTGGCAATATGGTGGTTACATAAACTTGGCAGATCATGGGGTTTTGGGTTCAACCCCTCTCCACCTATCCCCTAGTTAGTTCCACAGAATTAACTTCAAATCTACCCAGAAAGGCAGCTCTCGACCTTTTTTCTAAGACATCTTCCTTATCTAACAAGTTATAGCATTCTAATATAGAGCTGGTCTTCGTAGCAAAGAAAATCATGTTCTCGTGGCTGAGGGACCAGTAAAATAAGGTTGCCAGATAAAATACAGAGCACC
Source organism: Zalophus californianus (assembly GCF_009762305.2). NCBI lineage: Eukaryota > Metazoa > Chordata > Mammalia > Carnivora > Otariidae > Zalophus > Zalophus californianus. Next base: position 174,765,170 of record NC_045597.1, on the reverse strand, counting down.
CAGTTCAATTTGAATTTTGGATTTTTAGTATAAAATATATCTTGTGCAATATTTAAACTAAACAAACCACTCATTTTTTATCTGAAATTCAAATTGATTTGGGCATCCATTTTTTTATTCACTAAATCTGGCAACTGTACATTAAAAACCACCATGTAACGCACTCAAAAGTGTCCTCTTCTAACCATGCACATTCCTTATATCTAATAAGGCCTTGTCAGAGATAGGTTTATCAGATCTCCCAGGCATTCACCCAAGCAGTGGATGCTTTATAAAGCATGGGACATGCGTCAGAGGAGTGGATGGAGAAAACATACTACAGAGGATGCTCCGAATTTGGAATCAGAATACCCTGTTCTAGAACCAGATCTGCCTTTTATATACTGGGGGCATCATTAAACTTCTGTGCCTTAGCTTTCTAGGGTATAAAATGTCAGTGACAATCCCCACCCAGACACTTCTCACCCTCTCAGATGTTTCTTCTTAGCACATCCCTCTGTGGGACATTACGTGGGAACCATATGGGAACATATGCGCATCAGGCGGTGGATTTATTGTTACTTATGGGAAGAGATGGGAGGAAGCTGTCATGAGGGACACACTGGGTCAGGGAAGAAAAGGCCTCAGATGGCCTTTGCATAGTTCTTGCCCCTTGCTGGCATTAAAAATACCTGCTGCCATCAGACCTACCCGTATTCCACCCCCACAAACTTCATTTCAAATCCTTATCAGTCAATAGCTTTTTTTTTTTTTTTTTTTGGCCTTTGCCAGCACGTACATACCAGGCATAATCAGGCCTCGTTATGTAAGTGTGGCAGAGCTTGGCCTGGTCTATCCTTGGAGAGGTAACTGCCAAGGGGAGCACGGGAGGCAGCAGTGATATGAGACCCTGTCCTCTGAGTCAGCCCTGATGCCAGCCGGGTGAGGTAATGGTGCCTCCATTGGGGGCACCATTCACCTGCTGGCTTCTGGCCTCCCTCTGGCGGCAATAACCTCTCAGGAGGCTGGCTAGGGTATGAGTAACGAGACAGGTTTGTTTCATGTAGCTCCTGGCTACAAAGTGGTGGCCTGGATTCCATACATCAGTGAGAGGGCAGACAGAGAGCTGGCTCTGCCCCTGAATGAGTGCTCCCAACCCGCCTCTCCAGTGCTGCTCTAGCCATGTCTCTGGACTCCTGGACTCCTGGACCCTGGGCCCTGCCTTTCAATCCAAGGCTCAGCTGCCCCATCTTAGCTGCCCCATGAGCCTGAAGGACCCACATCTCCTCTGCTGTCACTCCCCACCAACACAAGTGGCAGACCCCAGACAAAGCAGAACTAAGGCTGAGATTTTCCTCCAAATCTGAGAACTAAAACTTGCATGAACAAGAGCAATCTACCCCAGGCTCAACGTTTCTGTGGTCCAAAATAAGAAGGAATGTGGTAGAGTCGCAGTTAAAGAGCTTTGACTGAGACCTCAGGAAGAACCCTACACACACTGCCCTCACAGTGCGGGGACAGGGGCTACAGATAGTGGGACACGTCGCTGAAGGAGGTCTAAAGCGCCCTTGTACTTCATGACCCAGAAGAAAAGGAAATACAATGGTCCTGAAGGAAAGTTCCCAAGAAGGGAATATGTGTGATTCTTTGCACCATGAAAATAAGCTGCTGCTTGGCTCAGTATGTGCTTGGAACACACAGCATCCACTGGGACACCTTCAACACAGCAGGTCTTCTGATGCCCAACTCTGGTGATTGGAAAACAATGGACTTCAAATTTGATCATCCAGTCAACAGGCCTGTCAACCTCATCCATCCTGACCCACTGACTCGCCCTGCCCTGCAACGCTTGGGTGGCTGACATGCTGACTCAGCGCTACGGGTCTAGGTGCAGGGCAGTCACCAGACAGCTGCATGCTCTCACACATGGAGCCTACAACTCAAGCCCAGTTGACAGAGGAGAGGAACAGAGGGGGTCCCCGGGGGAAGGTACAGAAAGACACCCACTGGGGAGCTAGCAGCCTGTCAGGCTTCCTTCAGAGCTCCAACACCCAGGTCTGGCCTGGGGCCTGCCCCTCCTGGCTCAGACATGGCTTCTGTCTGTCCCTTCAGACCAGATCCGGTTTCACTAGGCCTGGAAGTCTCCAAGCCCTTTCCTGCTGGAAGCTGATTTATTTGGATGCATCTGTCAGAGCATGACTGAAGGGTGTCTGGACGGCCGGGAGCCCAGCTGTGGCAGATGGTGCATTAGGATGTGCTCTGAGCGAGCGAGGCTCACACGGATTTCGCCTGCCCTTCCCTTTTTTTCTCCCTTCCCCCTCCTGGGAAAGGCCCTCAAAGAAGCTAAGAACATCTGCACAGCCCATGAGAACCAGGAAAGAGAGCAGGGTATCCCGGGGACCAGGCGAGCACTAAGGAAGCCAGCGAGCTAGTGTGACATGTGCCAAAGCATGAGGATCTAGACTTTATTTTGCCATTGGCAACATCTGTGATGGTGAGCATGTCTGTGGGCCTCCCAGCGCCCATCCTCTAAGATAATTTCTAGCTCAGAGACTCAGTTTCCCAACTCTGGGAAGAGTTTTTTGATCCTATGGGGCCAAGCAAATCTCTCTTCCCCTTGATCACACGGCATCTGCTCTCCCCTAATAAAGCACTTAAATAAGAACAGTCCCAATGCAGAGCCCTGTACCCTGACTCAGGCTCTCCAGGAACAAAAGTACACGTGAAATAAATTTTGCTGATGTAAAGGAGACAATTTACAAATAATAAAACATACGATAAATATGTAAATTCCACATAGCCCATTGATTCTCATAGAATGCTTCAGTAGATTGTTGCCAGACCCCTGTATTTGTAGCAAGCCTAGGGTTGCTGTTCAACCATGACTTAGTTAAGAGCTGTATTTGACAACCAGCTTGGAAAATCCCTGACAATTTAACACTTGGCTCTCGATATCCAGTAGGTGCCGACTCCACACCGGACATCAGGCCCCTGAGAGTAGGGCCTGCGATCACCTCTGTCTGGAGCACCAATCCCAACCTGGCCCAGCAGTCATCACAGTTCAGCCTTCAGCCTGCTCCCTGAATTGAACCTGCTCTCCTTAGTTTACCCAAAGAGGAAAGCCAAGTAAGCAGAGTCTGATAAAGTAGGAACAGGTGTCCTAAGGGAGTGTGGCCAAGGATGGATGGCGGCAGGTGGTGGGTAGCCAAGAAGACTCCATAGACGGGGTGAGTCAGAGATCAGAGAGAAGTGATAGACATGGAATGGGGAGAGCAGAGGTCAGAGAGGGTGTCCCCAGGGGGAGGGACAGCACAGGTAAAGGCATGGTACGAACAGCTGCCTTTCCACAGCACCCAGACCACTCATTGACCCTTCCATTTGACAAACATTAATTGTCCACTATGTGCTAAGCACTGTCCTCCGTTAAAGTCCCTGCTCTTGTGAAGATTAAATTTCATTAAGGGAGAGACTCAATACATAGCAAAGAAGAGTCCCAAGGGTGGAGGATGCTGTGAGTAAACAAACTTGATTTCAGTATAAGAAAGAACTTGACACGGACACTAATCCCTAGGGATACTAAACAGGTGCTTCCAGATGAACTGTAAGGCATGGTTATGCAAAGTCTCTTTCATGCAGGACTTCTCAGGACCTTGGCTGTGTTCTTGGGGCTATGAGCCACCAGTCAGTGGTTATAGTTTGCAGCGTTTGCCAAACTTGTTTTATGGATGAAAGGGTAAAAAAGTGGGTAGGAGTCCTAGGGTAAAGATCCAAAGGGTCTGACATTCTGTCAAGCAGCTGTGGGAATACTATCTCAAAGTCTAGGTTATTGAGACACAAGTAGAGAACATCAGAGGAGTGGAAAGGCTGGTCCAGAAAAGTAGCTGCTCTTCTTGACTTAGCTCCTGCTTCTTTGCCCTGTCAACCCTCACCTCCCCTTCCCTGTCCCCACTGGAAATGGATCCACAGCCACTGGTGGGACCTGCCTTAGGGAGGAGCTCCCACCTCTGTCCTTCTAGGAGCAAGGCCCACCCCTGGGCTGTGGAGCAGCCAGCCTCGCTTGGCAAATAAATAGGCTTCTCAACTCCTTGTTCTTGGCCAGACTCTTGAGGGAGCAATTGGAGCCACCTGAGCGCTCATCCTGAGACACAGGCCTTCACTTCACCAGTAACATGTGGAATTAATTAGGCTTCCCCAAGGGTTTCTAAACTGTGTTCCATGGAACCCCAGCATCCTCCAAGGTGCCTTAGAAGTCACTGGGAGAGGCAGAGGAGGAGCTGAGGGGATGGGGCTTCAAGCCCCTCCCTGTCTCAACCACAGAAGACCTTTCTGCTCCACTGAGGCTCTGCATAAGAAGACTGATCTGAAAGCTAGAAAGAAAAACACCTTTCCAACACACCCAGGACTCCAGGGTTTGCCTCTGTTCCCCCCAGACATCCAGCTACCTCCTAAACTCATCTCCCTCAGCAACAGTGAGTAAATAGTAATGTAGCAATTAAGAAATAATAGTATTTAACAGCCTTTGGCATGAATTTGGCAGCTGACCAGATGTTCCTCCTCACATACTCGGGTCCATCTACCTCCCAGTTCTGGAGCAGGAAGTTCTGGAACAGGAGAAAACTCAGGCCCAGGAAGGAGAAGCAGGAGAGCAGGGATGCCCCAGCTGAGCACAGTCAGCCTCTATGCAGTCTAACAGCCCCTGCCCATCCCCTGGCTCCCAGCCACAGCCCCACCTCGCTTTGGAGCAGCAACCCAGGATCTCATGGAAACCCCTCTTTGCTTTTGGCCCTACTTCTTGGTCTCACTCACAGCAGACTTTGCCAAATTTTGAGCCAGCCCTGAATGACAACCATTTTCCCCAGGATTAAAAATCCCTTTAGTTGAGCCATTATGCCACACAGGCTGAGCCTGGGAGGAACATCTGGGAAGACATCTGGTCCATCAGCCGACCTCCCTCGCAGATGGGGCCTTCATGGGCATTAGCCCTGGTTTCTGCCACAATACCAAGAATGGGGCTTTGGGTCCCTGCTCAGGCTAAGGACTTACTCAGTGCCTGAGGAGAGTCAACAGATTTCCAGCTCTTTGCAATGTGGGGAGAACCTGCCCTATCACTTTACTTAACCGCACATTATAATAATAAGCAAAGCAGTGGCTTCAAAGATGGTCCATTTCCTCAATAAAGGCAGAGAATTAGCAGAAATTCAAAATGTTAGTAATCTTGCAATACTGGTGAAAGCTACAAAGACACATTGTTTTGCTCTGTGGCTGAGATAATGTCAGCCCAGTTCCTCTCTCTCCCCCAGCAGTCACCCATAAGACAGCCTGACCTTGACAGAGAGGCTTTTGCCACCACGATTTTCACAGAAACCCTAGATAGTCACCCTTATCTCTCTGGGGAATAAAGTTGCTGGGGCCTGTTTGGGAAGGAGGTAGAGCCCAGCCCAGGCCCTGTGTTTCCTGGAAGAGAGATGGCGGTGGCGAGGGGGCCCATGGTGTGCGGGGAGGGGGGTCAGCCACGTGAGCTGCTCCATTTCTGGCGGTGGCACCACCAGCAGACCTCCCTGGAGCCAGTCAGTCGAGTCAGACTGATTAGGCCAATTCACTTTTTATCTGGGACCAGCAGATAAGGCTTCAAGCCCAGAGGGGTGACTATGGGATGTGCCCGGTGGGAAGGAGACCTAAGGAACACTGTAGCTGATGCAGAGGGCAGGGAAGAACAGAGAAAGTCCTCTCAAGCTCCTCCATTGCGGCCCCTCTGTGGGTCTCCAGCGGTTTCCAGTCAAGATGGGGATGCTGGTTTTCCCTCCATGCGCCACCTGAACACCTTAGGCCAATGGCCCTCCATCTCCAGGGAATATCAGAGTTACCTAGAGGGCTTCTTAAAACACAGGTGGCTGGGGAGGTCTTGATTCAGTAGGCTGGGGAGGGACTGGGAACTTGAATGTCCAAGTTTCCAAGTGACTGATGTTGCCAGTCCAAGGACCACACTTCAAAGAAGTGTTGTGAACGTCCTCAAGTCCATCTCCCTCACCCACCTCCCTCACTACTCTTGGAAGACAAAGATCACAGGACACCCTGCACCTAAAAAAGCCGCTAACGGGGAAGGACGGCCATCTCTCTCCCCATAATCTATCACACTGAGGTGTTACCATAAATGAGCTGTGGGCCTCACCTTCCCCATTTGTAATGTGACTAAGCCACGTTCAGGCAAGCTCCTTCCCGCACTGGAGTATTCCAGGGCCCTGAAAGAGAAAGGAAGGCCTAGCTTCACCTGCACATTTGCCAGGGGCCAGCCTCCTTCTCTTCATTCACCTGAACATTGTAAGAAGCAGGTGGGGATGCCTCATAATAATAACAGAATATTCTCAATTCCTCCTACAATCCCTTACAACATTACTGTCACTCATTTTGCTTATTCATAAACCATAATTACTGAATACATTGTGGGTCCTATAATTTTGAACAAACTGCTCTCTGGTAGATCAATTAAGAATAATAAAAATAAAAGATTGACTTTGTCTCCATTTACTCCTTCTCTAATGCTCTAATGCTTCTTTTCTTTATTATTATTATAAAAAGTTTTTTGGCTTCTTTTCTTTATATAGCTCTGAGTTTCTGACCCATATAATTTTCCTTCTCTCTGAAGAACTTTTAACATTTCTTGCAAGGCAGGCCACCTGGGGACAAACTCCTTCTGTTCTTGTTTGTCTAAGAATGTCTAGTCTTTACTTCTTCTTCCTTTTGAAGGATAATTTTGCTGGATACAGAATTCTAGGTTGGTGGTGTTTCCTTTCTGCACTCAGCTCCCACACCACTTGTCCACTCATGACCAAACTGCCAAGTGCCCATCTGAAGATGTTATTTGTTTTCAGGTTCCCCCCCCCCCCACTTGTCACCTCTCTGTGTCCTTCTTCCCTGGATTTAAGGTTTGAGCAAAATATTCGTTCTGGTGATGAAGGTGTTTGATCAACTTTTTAATGTCTCATCTCACCACCTTCTACCTGGGGCCCTCTCCTCACTTTGGTGCCGAGCACAATAGGACCTTGTCTGTGTCATCTTCCCCAGGGGGCTGACAGATGCTGCCCCAGCCACTGTCACCCAGTCTATACCAGAAGCCACCTGCTGCCCTGGTCCCAACCTTGATCTGAATCACAGAGGGGAAACCTGGCAACCCAAGTTCTGCCCTCTGGACTGCTAGCAAGATCTCTAGCACTCACACCGAGACCTTGCAAATCTCCACAGACTGCCCACGTGAGTGATGTTTCTGCAGCCAGGCACCCTCCAACCCATCCCCATTCTTGCTTTCAGATGATTGCCACAGGGCATAGGACTACCTGCTCTTCCTCATCAAACCATATTTTCACCTCTCTCTCTAATGCTGTTCCCACTGGACCTCCTGCCTGAAATCTGGAAGGGAACTCCGAGAATGTGGGCTATAATTCAGAGCTTCAGTGCCCACAGGGCAGAGATGGGCAGTGACCACAGACCATTATGTGGGCTGGCATTCTTTGGGTCTGTGGGTCACCACACAAAGGTGGCTCGGGGACAATCCCTTCCATTCTGCAGGTATCCTGCCAGACACACGGGCTTTCTTTATTCGAACATCACCAACAAGTCATGAAGCTGGCCGAAGGAACATCTCCTAGAGCTGCAGGGGAGAAAAGCTGAGATCCCAAGAGGAAAAGATTTGCCCGACATTGCATAGCTAATTCTTAGTGGAACAGAGAACAGAGCCCAGGTCTCTGAGACTTGAACATGCACTCTCCCTTACAGCAAGGTGGTCCTTGGGGATGTCATCTGACTGATCTAACTGCATGTGCCCACATGGGTGGTGTAGGGGCTGGGGAGGATCTCACTGCTCCAATGGGCTATCATGAATGAGCTCTCCAAGCCCCCCACCTGGGGAATAGGAGAGACCCTCTATCCCACTCTCGAGGGGACTGCTGCCTCATCTTAGGCTCTTGGGCCCCTCCTCACCTCCAAAGCACAAGGTTCCAGACCTCTTCCCACTGCCCAATCCCCTGCTCCCCCTTCTTCCTGGCCAGAAGAGGCTGCTCAGTGAACAGATGTATCCTCCTGGTGTTCATGCCACTTGCTGCTGGGGAGAGGGTTCGAACTCCAGATGAAAAGTAGATCCTTCAAAGTCAAAGCAGAGCTGGGAGAAGATCCATATAGAAAAATGTTTCTCCAAGGGTATTTCACAGAACACCAGCAATTTTCCTTAAAGCCAGAGTGCTACAGACAAACACACTGGAATCTCCCGAAGTCTGGTTTGGGAGAGACATGGTTCCACTGAGTAAATGCTCTGTGAAGTCCTTGTAGCAAGGGATCTGTTTCCCAAACTTATTAGATTGTGGCACCCTTTGTCAACAATCTCAGGATGACCCTCTGCAGAATTAGGGCTCAGCACAGCTCAATCTAGGCCCAGAACTAGTTTTTAAGATATTTTAAACAGGTAACAGCCTGAGAGAACATCTAGCCCAGGGGTCAACAAACTATGGCCGAATCTGGCCATGGCATATTTTTGTACAGCCTTTTAACTAGGAATTTCTTTTTCTTTTTTTTTTTTTTTTTGGTTGACATTTTTAAAGAGCTGGTGGCCGGGGGTGGGGGGGGCGGTGCGGGAAGGAAAGGCATATGTACCAGAAACATATGTGGCCCCACAAAGCCTAAAATATTCACCAACTTTTCCTTTACAGAAAAAACTTGCTAACCCCTGACCTGCCGCCCCACCTCTCAGGTAAGATTTGGTCAAAAGTACCCTCCACAGAGAGGAGGAAGGAGCTGGACAACAAAGATGCAGGAAAAGGAAACCAGCCCTCAGCCCTGGGTGGACAACAGTTCTTCTGAGGACAGTGAAAACGTGTCCTCTGACCACCTCCTGCAGAGCCTGCAATCCCTAGAAAAGGACTGGCTGGAGGAAATGAGCTGTGCCTGGACCCAGGACCAATGGAGGGAGAGAGGGACCAGGGACAGGCCTGGTGACACCCCTCCCCCCGGGAGAACGGGCTGAAGGCACAGCGGCCCACCAGCATCTGGGAGGCGGGTGTGACGTCCGGGCGAGGTCTGCAGGGCTGGGCTAGTCTAGGAGGGCGGCCTGCTGGCGGTGGGCGGGGATTGCTCTGAGGCTCTGAGGTCCCGACAGTCCCAGGCCTGCCGCCCGCTGATCCCGAGTTCTCTGTAACCTGACCCAGACCCAGCCGTGAAGGACAGGGCGGAGGGGCAGAGGGGCATACACAGTATACAAAGGGATTCGAGGGGATTTGGTTACAGAGTTGCACCAGCCACTTCCTGGAATCCAATGGGAGTGAGTTCTGAGAACTGGAAGCTGGGAGGGGGGAAGCTAAACAGGCAAGAGAAAAAAGACCAACAGCTGGCTTGTGAGTGTGCCCGCTGGGAAGGGACGCTGCACCCGGTAGCGCCGGGCGGGCAGGCAGGTCGTGCTCTTCCACCAGCCTGGAGGGATTCCGGGGTCCCCGGGGCAACCCAGGCCTCCTATGGGCAGCCTCTCCCTCCAGCCACCTCCTCACCCCCAACGGCCCCAGGTGCCCAACCCACCCCAGCCCTTTGCCCCCCGGAGGCAGAGATGCCCCCCTGCAAGGCCTTTCTCTCTCCTTCCTTCCTCCAAGTGTCCCCACTACTTTGCCTCTGTCCTCTGGGAGCCTTTCTTCCCTCCTCCTCTTCTGCCCTGCCCCTCATGTTCTTCTGCTCCCCCCTTGGAACTTCTCTTCCGCCAACTGACCCTCCCTCACTGTAGTTCCACACTTCATAGCTAAGCAGTCAAGGACAGATGTGCAGCTGGGCCTGAACACTGTCCGTCTCGAGTGGGGTTTGGAACAGACTAACAAAGGGAGCCTCACTTCTCCACGGTGGTTCTGCAGCCTCCCTGGTGCTCTCTCTCTCCAGCCAGACGGGAAATCAGGAAGCCCCAGAGAAGGTGGTACAGGGTCAAGGCTGGTTCTCCAAGCCTGCTTCCTCCCAAGGCAGCACGCCTGCTGGGCCCAGTCATGACTGATGGGCAGCTGAACAACCCTGCTTCTCCAAGCCAGCCCCCTACCACCACCATACACACTTCATTTGCCTATTTCCTTCTCTTTCCCTGTGACCCACCAAGACCAAGGAAGGATATTGGGACCACTCCTGTGCCTGGAGTGGTAGCCGTGTGCATCTAGGTGAAAGCACTGAGTGATAAGACAAGGTGGCTTCACCTGCTAACCACAAGCTTCTTGAGAGGGGGACCTGTGCCTTTTGACAGTGTGGTACAAGGCCACTGTGACCACACTCCCAAACCAATGCATTTGCCCTTGGGACCATCCTGGAAGATCTGTTATATGTGAAGATTAAGAACACTGCCCCTGACCAGGTCTGAGAAAGATCCAGAGTCATTTGGACAAGGTGTTTCCAATTGCTTCGGTGTTTAGCTAAGGAAATCAAGACGACATGCAGTGGAAATCTGAAGGGACATGTTCTCCAGACCACACATCACAAGCCTCCTGCTGTGTGACATCCTAGCATCAATTGCATCGACTGTCGGATGTCCCTTCCAGGAGGGGCCAGCAGACAGGGTGCCATCCCAGGTCCATCTAAAGCTAGTACAGGGAAGACTGGTCCCTTCTTTCAGCAAGCACATCTTTTTGTTTCACCCCAACTTGCTCCCGGGACCTGCTGGGTGGTGTGGACCATGCCTGAGTCATGTATGATTTTTGAGGATGACATTGTGATATGATGCCAACATACAGAAGCAAGTTCCTTGGCCTCATGTATGAGGCTTCCCTGAAGTAGAGTCCGTGTCCGTGGATTTGCCTTGACCATTCCTGTCACTGGTTCTCCAGCCTGGAAAGCACTGTCCCCCTCTCTATGTCTATCTCTCCAAGAGATGTTCTGATCCTCCCTGACTTGACTGATGTTGCCCTTCCCCGAGCTCCCGGGACACCAGCTTGTGTCCCAAATCACACATCTGGCCCCTAAGCCTCTGTGTGCGGTAAGCTGGATTTTTCTATGTCCACAGAGCGGAAACCACTGGGGCTCTGGGCAGTTCCCTTCGAATCCCTTTTACTGGTTCGTTGCATGCTTTTCCAGCTCTGGTGTGCATTTTCTTCCCTAGTGCTTTGTACTGGCCTCCATTCTCCTTTGGGGGACCCCCTTTGGCCTGCGGGAGCCACTTCACCTGCACACAGGTAGACAGCCTGACATGCCTGGGGTTTTATGGGCTCATGGGATGACCTCTGTCTCCCCTGTTATAGGACATCTATCAGTCAGGATCTAGACTTGGTCGACAGAAAACACATGTGTTATCTTCACGGAGAGAATTTAAAGAATAATTAACTTAGTACTAAGAACAGAAAAGGTGAAGAGGCATACTAAAGTAGCAAAGAGGTAGCAATTATTAGAAGCAGCTAAGTCTTTCAGTCTGAGGGAACAAAAGGGAATACTAGAATGATGAAAACTTGAAGGCCTGGAGGAAGACACCCCCAGGGCTAAACTTCAGCCCTCTCAAAGGGGCTAATGCTCTGCTGGAGGAAGGGCCCCGTGGCGCTGGGACCCAGAGCCCTGAGAAGGGAGCGTCGGCCAAGAGATGATGGCATTTCTGAGGGGGAAGAGTGGGCCTATTTCTGCAAGTGTTGGAAAAACCGGAAACTGGAACACCAGCTGCTCCTGAGAGGGACTGTCCGTGTGGAGCAGCACCGCTATGGGACGCCCACGGGAACAGGGAGCATACAGAGCAACCGAAAGCAAACAGGGAGGAGCGCTGGCCACACCAAACTGGGGGCTGCCTTGCGGAGAGGATTCAGTGTATCCCCCTACAGGCATTAGAATCATGAGTTCCAGGGGCAACAGAGGCAGAGCCAAAACTGAAAAAGAGAGCTTTTGTTTTGTTTCAACGTGGGCATACTCTGATATTGTGCTCAAGAATGGGACTGTTTCTCTTTCATGTATGGGGTCAGTTTATTCTGGGAGACAGTAAAGAAGAACCCTACCTAAGACACTTACCTAACCAGGTCCTTGCCTATGGAAACTACAGAACATCCCAAATAAGGCAGACCCCGGTGATTAGCTAGTGGAATCGCACTTTCTCCTCCCACCCACTACTTCCCAGATGAGGGGCCTGAATCCCAGAGGGACCAAGTGCTCAGAGAGTGGCAAGACCAGCCCTGAAACTGGAGTCATTCCTCCATTCAGCAAGTATTTATTGAGTACCTACTGTTTCGGCCCCAGGTCTAGGCCCTTGGAAAATATCCACTAATCAGACATTTTAGGAACTGGCAGGCATGGAATGTAAGCCATATGGTGGCAGTGATGTTTCTGTCTACATCTCTTCCTTCCAAGATGCTCTTTATTACTTTAGGATGGATTCGTTTTTCACTTGTTTTATCCGCAAACCTCATCAAGAATCAAAACACGGTGAAAGGGGGAAGTCTGAGGAGGTCGCAGCTTACAGATGTGATAGGAACTACATTTCCCTCCATGGACATTGGCCACCATAGTTCTGGAAACTCTGGGACTGTCCCAGTTTCAAGTATTCTGCTCTCTATGACTGGTATATCCTAGGTACTTGGGTCCTGACGGTTTGCGTACACATTATGTCTATAGCCACACTCCGCTGAGGGACCATTTTGGTGCTGGGAAAGGGCAGCACAACAGCTCCCCCTGGTGTTCTGGAGGAATGGCCCAGACACTGGTGGGGACCTACAAGGGTTGAAAATCAGCTGTTTACCAAGTTCTTTCAGGAACGTAACCAATCATCCCTGTTGAGAACTTTAAAAGATCTAGCGTGAAGCCTCAGAGAAAATGGGGAAGTCAGAGTCTTTTCCGGGCTTGAGAATCCTTAGATTCTGTTCTCCTTGTTTCCGGTGACACCCAAGCCCATTTCTTGTTGGTGACAGATGTGAATGTGCCCTGAGCCTGTAAGATAAGAAAGGCAAGGAGGTCAAACATGAAGACAGAGGAGGCATTGGAAAAAACATAGATATGGCTGCAATTCATTGTTCACCTGAGTTCTGATGGAGCAATACGGCCCCTGCTCACTAATCCAAGGGCTGAACTGAAATCCAACTTATCTAGATCTTTGTTTTCCCTCTTCCCTTGACCCCCATTTTTTATCTCTTTCTTTGATTACCAGTCAACTCATGGGAAACAGAAGAAACAAAGAAAAATCAAGTCCTTCCCAATCCTGATGATCAGTAGCTTGAGCCTTTTCCTTATTGGACTTTCCTCAAAACGTTTGGTAATATATATTGAAATTCCAAGAATCCTAACATGTATCTGGTTTATCCTTTTCCACATGGTCATGGAAATTTGAACAGAGAATACCTGGCAATTCATTTATTACATGGACCAACAGAAAATAAGATGGAGCAAGTGATGGCACCTTTGAAAACTAAAAGATTAGTTTTAGGACTCTTTGCTAAGAATCTGTTCTCTGTATTTAATGTGTGCCCATCAGTGGGCATGTGCTCTTTTCAGCCAATATAATAAAAAAGAAAAAAAAGCATTTTTGGAATAGAGAAGTTGGGGAATGCAGAGTAAGTATCATCCATCCCTTTTCTATTTTAGTAGAATAACTCCCTAACCTATCCTAAATAAGTAGACATCTCTACTGCGCTAAAAGTTCTTTAAGCAATAAGATTTTACAAACTCCCTTGGCTACCCATTCCCGGTCGTTGCCAAAGTTCACCATAAATGCTCTCTGACACTGCTGTTGGGAGGATAAGTCAATGAAACCTCTCAGAAAAACAATTTGGAAAAAAAAATGTATTAAGAATCTTAAGGATGTCGTCCTCTTTGACTCTGTAACTTCACTTCTATAGCTGTAGCCTAAGAAAATTCAAACAATACTGAATAAATATGTATATTTTGTATGCATTTTTGCATAAAAGCAAATAATTAGAAATGTACTAAATATAGGATGTTGGTTAATTTAAGTTTATGGAGATCCAAATAACAGAGTATTATGCAGATCCTATAGTGCAGGATATAATGCAGAAATTATATATATGTGTATATAAAATGCAGAGATAGATAAATATAAATAGATCAGTCACATAGACACAATGTTAAATGTTAAAATGATGCCTTTTCTGGCTCATTTTTGGCTGAAGCCCTAAAAAACAGAGAACAGAATAAGAGGGAGCAAGTATTCCCACATACCAAAGACAGCAGGCAGCCCGGGAAGGGAGCAGTTAACATTCCCCAAAGGAAGTTTTCAACTAGTAGGAGATGAAAGTGAATGGATAAAGGCCCCAGCCTCCCAGCATGGTGGGGGGAGACATTTCTAAGGTTCATTTCACGTAGTTTTTCCCTCAGTTGCCCAGGACAGTAATCAGTTCAGTAACAAACTCTATATTCCCCCTTCCCAGGTCCACTCACCCTATTCCCCCATTCCTGCTTCCTAGAATATACTTCATAATATAAAACCTGCACTCAGGTCCTTATCTCAGGCTCTACTGGAGGGCGACTAAAGTCAAGTCACTCCCAAAATGTAATACTTTCTTGAGCACAGATTTTTAGGTCTCAAAACTCAGGAAGGAAGCTATCTTCAAAGAGCTTTTGTTTCGTCCCCCAGCCAAAGTAAGGAAACAAAAGGAAAATGTGGCTGACTGATTCAGGCAAGGGAGAGGAGACGCTAAGAGGATACACACGGACTAATAATTCAATGAACTATCCTGTCACAACATCATCATCAGTGCTGCCATTATTACTGTCAAACGCCAAAGATGCAGAAGTCAGAGTCCCTGCCGGGCAGGCATTCAGGACCCTGGAAAAGACTCCTGAGGCTAGGACCTATTGCAGGCATTTGCTCTGCCTAACACAATTACCTGGCTGCTCCAGCTGTTTGCAAGGAGACTGTTTTAGAGACCACAGAGTTATACCCACCAAAATGTAGTGCTGAGTGTCAGGGATGGGGGGACTCTGCTTTGTTATGAGTCTCTCATTCCCAATACGGAACCCAAGGCACATCTAGACAGACATCTGGCTCTCTTCTCCTTTTTCTTCATGGATTTCAAACTGTTCTTTAGGAACAAGTAGGGATTCTGAGGCCAGGAATGAAGTGGCCCTAATAATGTGTGGTCCCTGGGATCTGAATAGGAAAAGGAGAGCAAGCTGTCCTGATTCAATCCCAGATTCTTTCCCTTGGCTCCCCTGTTTACAACACCAAACTGGCCCCTGGACTATTTGATAAATGTGGGCAAGAGAGAAGTGGAACCAACAGTGTCAGTAGTGGTAAATTCCAAAGATTTAGGATATAGGTTACAAAGTCAATGTCTTCAGGGCTCAGGCCAGTAATATTAATATAAGTGAAACAAGTAGAGGTTTGCAGAGATAATGCTAAAGAGTGCATGCCCCCTCTAAAAAGTACTTCTGAACTCTAGTCAACTGGGATGCAGTGTTGCTAGACAAATTTTAAAAGCAACAAAGAAGTCAAAAATCCAGATTGTATATGAAAGTTGCTGACTTCAGTGGTGGCAACCAGTTCAAATGTTTTTTGCTCACCCCGTGTTGGCCTACATGGTCAAAACACATCTGCAGGACTATAGTTGGCTCCTAAGCCGTCAGGTGGATGTACATCATGGGAGTAAGATAATCTACTGTAGTTGGAGAATGTATTTAAAAAGACATCAGATGGCATAGTAACAGACAACTTTAAAATTTTTAAATTTTGAAAAAACAGAAAGAATGGAGAAAGACTTTAGGAACTGAGTTACAGACAGGCAAAATGAATCCAAATTCATAAACTTATGAACTTCAATTTGGGGCCAGTTTCAACATCTGCTATTATGAGGTATAAGGATAATGATGACTTTATGTAGCATTATGACCCTGTTGCTTCACACAATGTCCTGACCCTGGGAATAGCTAGTTGGCTTTCTTCTTCCTGTCACAGGCTTACCTAACTGAGGAACATCTGGTTTAAGACTAGGAGGTTCTGTGCCCTAGCCCCACTCCCCTACTGCTACCCCCAACCCCCAAAATTACCTCTTTTACAAGAAGCCTGAGACTACCACCAAGACAAGTAAAAAGATGGCCCATTGCATGATGACATCCAGAAAGAAGTGAAGGCCCATGAATAGAAAGGATAACTATCACAAAGGGTTTAGAAAAGGAAAAGTAAAGTTGACACTTAGACAAGACCCAAAGAAAGAAGTTCTTGGCCCAGGCAGAGCCTGGATGAGGCCCCGGGGGGCTTTAGTCCAGGGGACTGTGAGAGTAGAAAGAACACTCCATTACCTCTGCCTTTCAGTGATTTTTCAAGTTAGTCATTCAGTGTGTTTACTCAGTGTGTTTCAGTTGTAGAATTGAGATCATTGTTACAAGATAAGCGAAATAATAGCACAAGCTCCAGATAAAGTCTTGTTGGAATGTGGCCATATGACCACTCACTTACTGTGGCTGCTTTTGCCTACAAAGACTACAACGCGTACTATCCGGCCTTTTACTTCCAAGGTCCCCCCTCAAGTAGCCTTATCACCTGACATAACTCACAAAAGTGGCTGTAGGTGTAACTTGGGTCATGATTTTTTACTTCATACAGGACTTTCATCAATAAATATTTAATGCCTTAGACACAAAGATTCAAAGATCTCGCACTTAATTTCAGTCTTGGGGCACCTGGTAGGCAGGTCTCCCTGCGCTGCTACTTTGACTCTAGACTATAAGCTCTTCAGTAACACATGCATGTGGACAAGGCCAGGTTTTATGTAAATCTGGCGAAAATGGTGAATCTGGCACAAGGATGAATCAGGAAAGGCTACTGACCTCCTTTGCTTTTGCCTTCTCTCCAAGACTACACCAGTGTATGCCAAACATGTGACTACTGCACATTATTACAAGATATAGTAAAGCATTACGACAGGGTACCACCACAAGACAGAGCTATGGCATATTACTACAGGGCACCACTGCAAAATATACTTAGTTATATTACTGTGGGGTACCACTGCAAGGTATACTGCTATCTAATGTTATAACTAACATGTTACCACATGTTATATCTAGTGATATAACATTATTTCAGGTTGCAAAGAAGATAGGAGAATTGGGTTTTGAGGCCTCAAGCTTATAAATCAACTTGGTCTGGCTGGCATATGATTTTTAAAGATTGCAGAACTTTTTCAATTTAAGGGTACTGTGTTGAGGGTAGGAGATGATGTGGTACTTTATAGGAATTATACAAGGTTTTCCACATAGCTTATCAGAATTATTTGACCCCAAGCGTCCCAAGACTGCATTGTATCTAGAGTACACTATGAGAAGAAGCTTGAGGATGTCGTCCTTTAAAAAGTTCCAAATACACATATGCCATTCTAGGCCCTTCCTCATGTTTACAATTCCTGGGCTGCGTGTTGATGTGACCTGAACTTGTTTTTAGAAAAATGGGCATCTTCATTACTAATTACCAACAAATGAAGCTGGAAGTATAAGCTGATGATCTGTTTATGGGTTTTCTGGTGGCTGTACCCCAGCCCAGCCAGCTTAAAAGGTCTATCATTCTATCAAACCACATTAAGTTCTTTTCATATCCAGAAAGCATCTCAACCTATCCCAAGCCAAAACCCAATCATACATTTCATTAGCGAGCCTCTTAAACAGGAACTCCATATTTCCCTCTGACTCACTTGATTATCCCTTTACCTATTATACCCCATTTCTCCAGTTAACATGAAAAAAGGCGGGGGTACTCCAGGTTACCACAGGCCACTCTTCAGCTAAACAAAAACACACAAAACACATTCGTCAGTGAAAGGAGAGAGATTTTACTTAGAGACCCTGGGGCAGAGATGTAAAATCAAAGATGATCATGGTGGTCTTGGGCCTGGACCAAAAGAGGCTTTTCTTTTTGCTGGCCATGGGAGAAAACATGACATGGAAAAACATGATGTCAAGCAGTGTCTTCAACCAGAGCATTGGCTTATGCTGCCGACTAAGGAAACAAGAATGAAAAAACATAAGATTTACACTCAGGAAACCCATGTATTTTTTTTATATAGGGAGCTTCTAAGCTCAATTTCTCAGATTTCATGAGACATAAGGCCAAAGGGTTTGAGAAACCCACCTAAAAAAAGTAGGTCCAGGGGTTATGTCAACCTCTCTACTGAATGGAAAGATACGAGGGAGGCTCTAGCATAAAAAAGGCAAGTAAGGAATGCAGAAAGTCTGGTTTTTTGCAGGACTAGTGGGAGAGTGGGGGAGAGCTGGGGTTTTGCAGGAAGCTGGGAGGCCAGGAAAGAGTTGGAGACAGTCTCTGGAAGGCAAATGGAGAGATTTGCTCTGATAAAGGCATGACATTTTGGAACACCTGCAAGCTAGGATGACAGTTCCTCAGGTTTGAGAGTCCCCTTATGTAATCAGAAAATGTCATCAATACCTTGTCTTCCTGTTCTTTTTCTGGCATAACTTCTTTGATTTTTTTTTCTGTAGTAAATCCGTCAGATGGCATACTGAACACTTACATCTATAGTAATTCACCATCTTCTTACATTTCCCAATTCTGGCCAGCAGCAGAGATCTTGTTGCCACGACAGCCTCTGTCTGCTGCCCCCTTTCCCCACCCCAGGTCCATTCATCCAAAGCAGCATCCTCATCACTCCCTTTATATACAGAGACAAGTGGCCATGACATGGGAGCTCCGGGTAAAAGGACCTGATGATTGGTGATGCCTTGTCACAATGGCTGAAAATCAACAGAAGACCTTGGTTGGGTGGTTGGGGAGTACTGAGACATTTGGACAAAATCAAGAAAGTTCCTATTAGGACTGCTAGAATCAGCTGGCTGCCCATCAGTATAGCCCATACAAGCCACCCTGGAGGATACAAACCAAGTAAAATTGTCCTGGCCTTTCAGACCCAGTATCTTCAAAGCCTTTATTGGCTGGCACATTTAGGTATGCATTCCTGGTCCCATCATCTTATTTCTAGAAAGAGCTTTTTTAACAAGGATTTGAATAATATGGACATTTTTAAATGAATGTATTGAGGTATAATTGACATACAATAAACTGCACATGTACAATTTGATAAGTTTTGACATAGGTATACACCCATAAATACATCTACACAAATCAAGATAATAAGCATATCCTCCAGTCCCAAAAGTTTCCCTGTGACCCTTTGTAATCTCTCCCTCCTGCCCCTCCCCAGCCCCAACAATGTGGAGTTCAAAGCTCTAGTCCAACATATCTTGGTAATCTACTACCCCTGCCCTATCCCCCAGAGCCTCACAGAGATACAGCTTCAACCTCAAAAAGATCAATGTCTGGGAAGAGAAGATATGTATACAAAAAAATTCTGGACAGAATCTGGTAAATGATGTAAAATGTACCCAAAAGGTGAAGACTTCATTAAAGAAATAATTATACAATTTGGGACCTTGCTTTGAGTTTTGAAGGACATATAAGAATTTAATAAGTAAAGATGCTAAAATATAACAGTTCAACTAAGACACTGAATTTCCCATGAACACCTGTACATTTCTACATTTCAAATAACCCAACTTAGCTGGAACAGCAGAGGTTCCCTGAGGGTGAGAACAGAAGACATGGCTAGAAAGCAAGGTTGAGGTTGAGAGGGCAGATATGAAACGTCGTAGGGCAGTAAAGAGTTTCCCAAGCGTTTTGAACAAGAGTGATATGATTAGCCTTGCTTTAGGAAGTTTATTTGGACAACAGTTGACATGAAAACAGAGATTCAAGTAGCTTCAGTAATTATATAATCCACAAGTAACAAGGATTGGTCAAGGGCTGCCACCCCAGCGCATGAAAATGTCAGCATCATGAAGGAAGACTCAACATGGACAATAAAAGAGAGGGAAGAGTGCAGGAACACACTTGGATGGTTGTTGGGTGGTGCCAGAAAGCAAAGACTGGCTGGGAGGCCCCAAGACATAAGTCATCTCCTCTTTTCCTTTAAAGCCTGGTTTCAAGCACACTTCCTGAACCATGGTTCACCCTCTCCAAGAGGATCCATCTCATGTGGGGGCAAGGGAGGTGATAATCCAAGCACCTCTCACAGTCCCTCTAATTTCCTACCTCTTGAACACTCTAGGAGGCAAGGAATTCTACAGTACTCTTGTTCTTCTTTTAATGTAAGACCTAAGGTTTTAATCCCAGGGAATGTAACAAAGTTTGGAAAGAGAGAAAGAGAGAGAAGAAAGAAAAGGACATAGAGTTATATTTTAACAACCTATGTACACATTTGTGAAGTTGAGTTTAATTTATTCTACGTCCTCTTTCATCAAAAGTTACTAACAATCCAGTTGTTTCCACACCCATAGGATTCAGATCTTTGAACTAAAAGGATTGGAGTCAATGATAACGGTATTATGTCCTAGAGATGGTCTGACAGAACAACTGATTTATGCATCCAAATTTGTATTGAGGATCTGCGGTTGCCTCTGGGTTTGTTTGTTTCTGTGCTCTTTCCTATGAATTCATGGTGGCATGGGTCAGAGTGAGGAATGGGCAGAAAGGAAGTAATGGAGCCATGTTTGTGAGATCCCAAATTATGACTAAAATATGCCTGAGAACTCACCAGCCTAGGTACATATCAACATGGATCCCCCTTTCTCACACACACCAAATGCCTGAATAAATCTTCACTTTGTGAATAGGATATCTTTATTCAAGAACTTTGTTTTGATAAATAATAGCAATCCACCTCTCAATTGGCAAGGATTTACTGACCATCTCTTGAGTGCCTATCTTTGTGCTCAATATTTTTAAAAAATGTAAAATATGTCTTACATGAGAAATTATTCTAGTTTCTTACACAAGAACAACTCAGCTCCTCCATTTATTAGCTACAGGGTCTTGGACAAGTTACCCAAACCCCCTGGTCCTGGAACGCAGCAATAATAGTACCAACCTCACAGAGTTGATGTAAGGATTACATAAATAGGTTAATATCTCTAGAGTACTTACCATATTCCTGGCACTGTTCCAAGCACAAGCTATTATCTTGGCTCTGTACCCCCAGAGTGTAAGGTGCCTGAAGGAAGACACAAAGGTGAAATAATAAGGATGAATCAAGACTGGATGTCCATCTCAAACTGCAGACTTATCTATCTCTAAAGGAGGAGGTTGAGGTTAGGTAGGGGTGAAGGACACATGGGTAAAGTGAGTCTGGAAGAACTTTCTATGTCAGAGCAATAGTGGTTTAATAAAGCCTCCTCTTTAGAGAAGCTTGGCTGTGAAGCAAAGGAGAGGGTGGTTGCTAGAGAAAGGCTTACCTTCTTCTGCTTGAAAACAATCTCCACTCCTCACTACCTCACCTCCTGTCTCTCCTCTATCCACTGCCCTCCTGACCACACCCTCTACTCTGTCTCTGCAGGAACCTAAGTGTCACATGCTCTACAGAGTCAAATAAGGTAGGACTGAAAAATGAGATGAGGTTCCTCCAGTGCTCTGCACAGTGCCTGGCACTCAGCAGGTCCCCAGTGAGTGCTATGGCACCCCACATCTGGTGCTTCCATGTTTGAACTATTACTTTGCAATCTCACTCTTTCCTGAGTTTTATTCTGCTCTCTGTCTCCTTCCTCATCTGCCTCCCCTGAAATGCCTAAAGATTGATGACAAATCCCATAATTTTGTCCCTAGACCATCTCTTCTACCCCTGTAGATTCGACTACACAAAATTCTACTTTGCCAATGCTCAGCTCTACATCACCAGCCCATTGTTCTTCTGAACTAGTTACCTATGTCTCATTTGTCCACTCAGCACATAGTAGTGGACATTGGGTCTGTCCAGCAGATATCTGTGCAAAACTAAAACCAGTACTCTCTGTCCAAATGTAGTGCTGTTCTAGTATCTACTGGTGGTTATTCACTCAGGACAGAAGTCTAGGATTCAAACTTTCCCTTCATAGCTCTTTCCCTTCCTCTCTTCAGTCACCTCAGTGTTTTATAACCCACCCCTTCTTCTCTATCCCCATTACTGACTTGGGTCAGTGTCCTCTGGGTTTTAATATTCAAGTCTTTTGTCCCTATTTCTCTTCTTGGTAAACATTAAGTATATGTCACCCTCTAGGTGATTAAACTCCCTGCCTCTATCTACCATGGCAGCAAATACATGAGGACACACTGTGCAGAAGCACTAAATTAAGTAGATGCGGATTTAATTCCTCCTCTGCTGTTTAGTATTTATGTGTCCTTGAGCAATTTCCTGAAGCCTATAAGGAAGTCATTTCCAACTGGGCATTTAGTTTCCTCATTAGTAAAATAATAGGATTGCCATTAAGTCCCTGTCCTTCTGGCTTTAACTAAAAGAAGATTTTTAATACCAGAGAGATGAAATAATCTGTCCACGTTTAGTAGGTCGAAAGACTTGGATCCAGAAAATCAGTCTGACTAAATGTTGAAGGAAATCATTTCAGGTCCTACTGCTCAGCCCTTCTCCTGTAGGTTTGGTCGCTGATCTCATATAGACTTTGTGACATACCAGAGCGGGGAAGTCCAAGGCCACAGTGGCCTGTTTACTTCAAATGCTCCCCCCTCTGCCCCATCTCAAGGCTCAGAAAACCATTTTCAGGTAAATAACCAGAAAACCCATGTTGGGATTCTAACAACTACCATCCCTTAGGAGTCAGAGGACTTTCTTCAGGAGCATAGAAAAATGAACCACCAAGGAGAGCATGGGGGAGGAAGAGGAAAGCAACTGGCAAGTTCTTGAATGTGTGATCCTGAGGGAATTTAGGAGGAGTAAAGGGAGCAGTTGGAGGATATGTAATAGGAGGGGAGAGAGGAAGTGGTGATGGAGGCATTACTGAAGAGACTTCATTCATTCTCGGGCACATGGTGTGGCCTCGGTGAGAAGCAAGCCATTTATAAGTATTCATCAAGGCCCCATTATGAATAAGATGACCAGCTCTCCTGGACTATAAAGATGAATTAGATAGAGATGTCTCAACCTGGCTGTTTACCACTAGAAGTGCCTTAAGTAAGAAGGAACTTCAGAGGCTTACAAACAACCCTGTACTTGGGGGACCTGAGGCTTGGTTTATGCTCTGCTATCATCATCTGGAACATATCTTTTAACAAGAGGCCAGTATAATCACCTTTCACTGGGTTCCGCAAATAATGTAACTTGTTCCAGAGAGACATGGCTTATGAGGAACAGGCATCACAGGAAGTTTCAAGTAAGCCAGGCCAAACCATAGCTAAAAGGGTAACAGAAGGAAAAATCTGGAAAATGTCAAGTTGACTTTGTGTGCCCACCTGAAGAACATTCTGAGACCATCCTACCCTAACCATGGAACTTTATAACCTCAATTTTGTCTTTACTTCCTTACAGCATGGAAAAACTGCCCAGTACTATTGCAGGACAGTGCTCTATAGGGGATACAAATATTTCCACATGGTGATACGGTCCTTACCAAAACTCCAGAGCACCTCTGTGGCATTAACTCTCCACATTTCCTCCCAGAACAAAAATAAGACTGCCCATCATTGAGAATTTCTTGATCAATAAAATCTGATCACTGCAACACTCAAAGAATCTGTGTCTTTTGGTGGGGGGGAAGGAGGACATATTGAAAGTGAAGACTTTGTTTTGAAGATTTCACTAGGCAGTCATCCCTGCTGTCCCAGCAGAGGGTGTGTAAAGGGCAAAGTGTCACCAAAGCTCTGTGTTTTGGACCACAGAATTCCAGGATTTGTGAAAGAGTTACTTTTTTCTCCTTCTTTAATATACCTACAGCTAAACCTACTTTTCAAAACATGAGAATTCTGCCCAAAAGAACAATGCAGAAACCAAATAGGCAACAATTCTGTCAGACAAGCTTTCTTTGTCAGTTCCAATTTTCAAGATACACAAGAGGCAAAGTAAAATTGTTCTTCCAACATTTCTTCTCTCCTTCACCCTTATTGCTCACCACTAAGAGTAGGAAGTGGAGTTTCTTCACAGCAGGCCAAAGAGATATCATTGGATTGTGATGTTCTCTCTTGACCTAACTTTGGTCAGTAGAGTTATAATAGGCATTTATGCTAAAAACAATCCAGAAAGACTGAGAGTCTCCTCTGGCCAATGTACCCTACCAACACATTGGTCACAATGCCTTACAATCAAGTATAAAGGCATTGACCCTTGGCTGTGGCAACAGTCTGTCTCTCTGGTCCTTGGCCCCTTTTGGTGACAACTCTTCTCCCTTTCACAGGGCAGGTACCCTCAAACTCAGTGACATGATGGTGCTTGGTGGGTGGGATGATTTGCAGAGGGCAATGACCCCTGGCATGTGGGTCACAGAACATGAAGGGTGAAGAGAAAAGCAGAAAAAGAGCACAGAAAGAAAGGAAAAAAAAAGCCATAAATCTCAACAGTAGTGCCTCATGGCACAGAGGCAAAAAGCCTGGCCTAGAGATGGGGAGATCTGGGCTTGAGATCTAAGTTTGCCTATAACTTGTGACTTTGAACAAGTTACCCTTCATCCCCAAACCTATTTATTATGAAACTGTTCTCTAGCAACCCTACCAACTCAAAGTTCCTTACTCCAGTTGGTGGATGGATAAAACACATTTGTTCCTAAAGACCGCATGAAGACAAATGATTGAATATGTGTGATATTTTCATACCATAACACCCCCTTTCTATTCTGAGGCCACAGCCCTGTTTTTGCCTTATGGCTTCAGGGAACTATATCCCCAGTGCATTCCAGCAAGGGACAGCTTCTTCTTCACTATGGTATAGACAGCGTCATATGGTCAGCGGGGTCAGGGGAGTAGTTAATGCAGAAACTTTATTTGGAGGTTTCTGAAGCATAAAATTTGGATTTACTTTGTGTACTATTACAGCATGTGGCCTTATCATTAGTAGTTACAAAAGGAATGGATGTATTCAAATAACTTTTTGTAAGTTCAAAAATAACAAGAAAAACAAAACTTTGAATTCTCTCCAAGCGAGAATTTCAAACTTGTGCAGAAGACCTCCAAATTCACACTCTACATCTAAGAACTCACTATGTCCTCTGACGAGTACTCCATCTTCCTTCAGTATTAGATTCCTTCACTGTGATCCTAGCAGCACATGTAAGAGAGAAAAGGCAAACAGATAGAGAGTGAAGGCCATATCTACTCCAGCAGGGAAGGCAGTAAGGAGCAGTGGGCAGTCTCTGGCATGGGAATCAGCAATTCTGGGTCTAACCGTGGCTCTTGCACTGCCAGGATGCAGCCATTGGACAAGCCTCTTGGCAGCCAAAAGGAGGGGGTCCAGGTGACTCCTGAGGAACCTCCCAGGGCCACTGGTCTTATGATGTGTCTCTTACCTTTTAGCAGCCCAAACTCTCTCTTCCTGGAAAACAGAAATCGTTTACAGAAAAACAGTTTGGGAAAGCAGTCAAAAAGGATGGGAAAAGAGCCTGAAGGACAAATGGGAAAGAATCCCAACAAATCTTCAGGCAGAACTCAGACATCCTCAGAACCAAGATGCTTCCTTGTTTCCCAGAACTGGACTGAAAGAGGCAAGTGGAGTTGAGGTCCCTCCTTCCTTGACTTTGGGCTCTGGTTTCTCTTTATTCCTTACTGGAGACATCAGATGAGTCCTGAGCTCAGAAACCTCTGCCCCTGGTGAGACCCCTCTCTCGGCAGCTTTTTCATCCCATAGCCTGCTCCTGAGCCCCCTTCGCCTGCCCAAACAGCAGTGGCAGCAGCAAGAGCAAGAGCAAAGAAGACAGGGCGTGCATGTGAACAGGGTAGAAGGTCCCCACTTCTCAGCTGAGGTCAACATCTGGAGAGACTTAGGTTTTAGAGAGGGATTCAGACTGAGTCATCGACATGTGTAAGGACTGTCATCAACTTTTGCATTTTCCTTCTTAATAAGCCCCAATTCCCGGCCTGCTGGAGAGATCCAGCCCTGGGAAGACATCTGTTGGACTAACCAGGAAAATTAATGGAGTGAGTTTGAATTGGAGAGGTGAAATGGGACTCCACTAGAGATTTGACTTTCAAAACAGTGATGCCCAAATCTCCTGCCCCTTCCTAACCTAAGAGAGGGGCCATTGGGAGTGCTGTCTTCCAACCTCTTCCCCACAGTACCACTTTGGCCATCCTTCTGGGAGATAAAGACTACTATTCTGTTTTACCACCTGTTTTCAGGCAAGATAACACTCAGCCCCGAGAGAGAGGGCTGATAGCTCCTCTTCTAAAAAGACAAGGACTTCAGTTCTCTCTCCATGTCCCCTTAGCAATATCAGAAAATATCCATTTCCTTGCATCAAGAGAAACAAAACTAAGACCCACCAGGGAAGCCAAAGTATGGAGGAAATCGTTTTATTGGGCAACTCTGTTCCTCCTGTGCTGGGTTATTTGAAGGAGCTCATGTAACCACTCTGTGCCTCAGTTTCATCATGCAAAAAAGAAGAAGAAGAAGAAAGAAAAAGAGCAGAATTAGAGATAAGAAGATAGTCAGCAGACTGGATTCACAAACAGTTCTCAAAATAAGGTTGGCTCCGGGTCCACTAAAGGTCAGGAGTGAACGCATTGTGCCCTATCTAAATTGCCCTTGGCTCAAGCAACACTGGGGCAGAAATGGAAAGAGAAACAGAGACGGGCAGCAGTGCCCATTGCTCAACCCTGCTCTGTCCTCACTCCAGGAGTCCTAAGCCAGAAGCCAACCCAAATACCCACAACCCCAGCCCTGACTGGCATGCGAGTGTCTCCCCCCACACCGGGCTCTCTGCTGCTGGAGTTTCTCAGCATGGGTGTCTGAAACCAAACTCCTTAATCCTAGGTGAAAGGGGGCTCTTCTTTGTTTGTTCATCAGTTCTCAAGTCTGGCTGCCTTATTCCCTGTGACCTCAGCTTCCCATGGGCAGAGTGGATCTTTGGGGATGGGATGGACTCGGGGCAGTGGGGAGAGAAATACTATCCAGTCCCCAGGACCATCCAGAAAATGTCTTTCCAACTAAAGAGTCCAGTTCCTCTGCAAATGCTTTAGTCAGCAGGCTCAGGAGCAATGGGGCCTACGATGGAGACAATGTCTTTTTGACCCTTCCCTGTCTAGAAATGCTCCTACGTGGTATTCTGAGTCATTCTGTGTCTTACTGTCCGTCCTCATTATACCCAAGGAGTGAGAATGAATGAATGTTTATTGACCACCTACCGTGGAGTATGTCAGTATCCATGGAAAATGGGGTAGAAATAAAAAATACAACCCCTAACTACAAGGTGCCTGCCGCAAAATCAGATAATGTCAGAGATCACCTAACCCAACCAGTTTATTTACAAAATAAAGGAGCTGAAATCCAGAGAAGCGATACTTAGGGCACAATCAAGACAAGAACCAAGACACACTGCCTCCTCTTGAGATCAGACTCATGCACACTACACAGCAATGTGGGCATGGAACAGGGTGTCACACACTTAGGTTTGGTTGACTTTGAGAACACTATTAAGGACCATGAGCATGGGAAAATTACAAAGAACAATGAAAATCTAAAAAGTCAAGGAAGGCTTCCTTGGACAGGTGGGACAAAATGGGGAGGATTTAGTAAGAAAAATCGAAGGACTTTTTATTTATTCAACCGTTCCTGGGCCCTTCTTGGGCTCCTGCTCTGTGGCAGGATTGTTCAAGGCCTCGAGAACATAGAGCAGCAAACACGATTTTTAAACTTCTGCTTTCACGGAACTTGCCTGTAAGAGGAACAAGGCTGGAGTGTACAGGAAAGTCCCAAGAAACAAAAAGGTAAGGCTGCAGCCTGTTTCCTGGAGCTCCTCCCTCTTTGAGTGAATCAAAGTCTCCAACAGAACCCACCTGGAAACAGGATAATGGAAAGTGTCACTTATGATGGCTTTTCAAGGAATCTAAGTTTCAAAACATGACTTGTCATTTTACCTATAGACATCAGAAATGCCAAGAGTGGAACTTGAATTAGTTCTCTTTTCTATTCAACCAACTTTTGCTAAGAACCTGATGCGTGCAAGGTGCTTGGTTCTTTTTTTTTTTTTAAGATCTTATTTATTTATTTGAAAGAGAGAGAGCATGAGAGGGGGTAGGGTTAGAGGGAGAAGCAGACTCCCTGCTGAGCCGGGAGCCAGATACGAGACTCGATCTCGGGACTCTAGGATCATGACCTAAGCCTAAGGCAGTTGCTTAACCAACTGAGCCAACCAGGCGCCCAAGGTGCTTGGTTCTTGAATGAGGATGATGGCAGGGGAGAAAGAAGGAGGGACAGAAAGAGGGAGTAATGACCAAGTTCTACTGAAATGTTTTTCAAAGGACTGAATATAAGGTATGAAGGAGGAAGAAGAATCTTGTTGAATCTTGCTGGGGAAGTTGAAGACAGTGGATATCTCCAGCTCATGCTTCCACTTGGAGCTCCACACCCATGAACTCAGCAATCATGCAATATCTCTATTTTGAAATCTCAAAGCCATCTCAAACCTGAAATGTTTTAAACCAAAATGCATGATGATCACTGTCCCCATGCCTTGCCTTTATCCTGGGGAGTGGCACCAGCATCCGGATAGCTATATTACACAGAAAAGCCACACCTTCTACACCTTCTGCTGTCACCAGCCAAAGCCAGTCCATCCATTACCAAGTTTGTATCTCCTGTCCACATCTCTACATCCTGATCAACACAATTTCTGGCCAGGCCTGATCCATTATTGAAATATATCCAAATATTTCTCTTTCCTGAACCACTACTATTGGCACTAGAGTCTCCCTTTATTCACTCTACATCCCCATCAATCCACCTTCCACCCAGCAGCCTCTAATCTTGTCACATTACATATGTAAACATTTTTCCATGGCTTCCCAATGCCCATGAGCCTAGTCTGGTCTCTGCTTCTCTCTCCAACCTCATCCTGCACCATGTCAAAATGTAATTATCCTGCACCCTGTTGGGAAGTAATTATTTACTGATTTGTGTAGATTTCTGATGGCTTTCTCCCTGATGAAGCTGAAAGCCACCACAGGTCTATGTCTGGTTTTATCCATAATCATTTTTCTAGCATTTAAGTGCATGGCATATACTAGATGATCAATAAGAATTTGATGACTGAATATTTTTTAAATGGTGAAGCCAATGGTTCTCAACAGAGGGTGATTGTAACCCTCCCACAAGTCAATGTTCGGAAACATTTTTGGTTGTCACAGCTACTGGCATCTATGGGTAGAGGTCAGGGATACTGCTGAACATCCTCCGATGCACAGGACAGTCCCACAAAATTACTCACCCCATAGTGTCATAGATGAAAGAGAAGGAATATTTATATTTTGCTCATATTGAATTGGGTTTCCTAGAGTTACGGCCTTACAGAAATATATTTGTGATCTCTCAGTGCTGTAAGAGAGATTTAAACACACATGCATGTACCCACACTCAACAGCCATTAAATTTCCTACAGGCAAGAGATACCTATTCTAATGGTATCTTACACTCCCCAGATGCCTGGCACAGAGCTGAAATTGAATTGCTCAATAACACCTGTCTGGAAATTCTCATTTAGCATGAAAAGGGCCTCAAAATTGAGGGTAGCCTTGAGCTGCATTAGAGGGGCCACCTTATTTCTCTTATATGACCAAAATGTAACAAAGGCCAGTGACATCACAGTGGAGCCCCACCCACCTGCTAAGCCACACCCCTTCACAGTCACAATGGCTAAGGCCTTAAATACCCGGACTCCTGGCCTCCAGGCCCTGCAAAGCCCCTCATTTTGGCAGAAATTACAATGTCGACCAGCCGCAAATTAAAGAGCCATGGCATGAGGAGGGTCAAGAACCGAGCTCCTCACAAGGGAGTGAAGAGAGGTGGCAGCAAAAGAAAATACCGGAAGGGCAGCCTGAAGAGTAGGAAACGGGGCGATGATGGTGAGTAGGGACCAGCAGGCAAGCAATCAGACATGGGGGACTCACCCCAGGGGCCCTTCCCTCTTGGAGTTAGCTTTTCCTGGACCCAAAATCTCATGGGAGCAGGTGGCAAATCAATTTGAGAATTTCATTTCCAGTTCAATTCCTACTGGGGCAGGCAGAGGAGAATGGGGGGGGGGTGTTCTAACCAGTGTCCCTGTTGCAAACATGTCCTTCCCCTACAGCCAATCGCAATTACCGCTCCCACTTTTGATGCCACCTGGGGGCTCTGTCCTGGTGAACTTCATACAGCACCAGGGAGCAATGAGAGGATGACAGCCAGAGAAGAGCCTATCGTGTGGGTAAAATGCCAATTGTGACAAAATGAGGAATGTATATGTTGGCTGTTTCTCCTCAACATCTCAATAAAATTTTGAAAACTGAAAATGTTTCCTTTGTTGATCTTTTGGCTGGAAAATGGGCTTGGGCAGACTTGGGAAAGAATTGGCAGGTATGAAGCCATTCAACATGACCTTGGAAAATATCAAGAGTAATTTGTGCTGGACTCTCTTCGCATGTGCCCCGGCACTGGCTGGGCACCATCGCCATTCTCCGGTCTTGGTCTCTGTGTGCAATCTCCCTCCTCACTATGGAAACGGATCAGAGGGAAGAAATGCAGTCCTCAGTGCCATTTATGAGCCATAAGATCTAAACCCCCAAGGGGTTTATAACGAGGGACCCCAAACCAACCCCGAACCATGTGCTAAACTAAAGCTTAAAGACAGGTCCCAGGGATGGCTACAGAATTCTCCATGCTAATTTATTTATGGGCAGGACTCACAGGCTGGAGACACTTTGGGCTGAGACCCTATGTTGGCAGGGATATGGCCTAGGCAACCCAGCTGGTGCAGGTCTGATGTCATAAATGAACCTTTGTTCAGGTGTGACTTCAGGTATGTCTGCAATTAGGAGTTCCCTCAGTCTGAGAACTATCCTTAGCTGTAACCCTCACTCTACCTTGTTTATACCTCTGGCCAGGGATCCAACACCTCCTCTCAGCATCCATCCACCCACTCGGGATATTTTGCTTAAGGAGTGCCTCCTGTCACTGCAGAGGTAGTACCAGGGTGGCACAGGATGGAATGGAGACTCATTTAAACTGGAGTCAAGCCACCCACTTGGGATCCTAAAGGGGAAGCAACCAGGAAAGGATATAAGAGGGGAGAGGAGCATGAGGTTGGGTATGAAGTTTTCACCCCCACTGGTTTCACCAACCAGTGAAACCACCACCAACTAATGGTTTCACCATCTGCTCCCATGTCTGAGCCAGTCAGATGATGGGAAGGGAACAAAGGCTGCAGGAAAAGTGTAGTCTCCTGTCTCCTGTTTTTCCTGTCTCCTAACCCTAGAGAATGCACACTGCTCCGGAGCAAAATCTTACCATCAGGCACACAGACACTCTCACAGGAGAGCGCAGCTGACCCCCACCTTAGAGACACTTCTAAGTCTTCAAACTTGTATTTCCCTCTAGTTTCCACTTTGGAGATATATATATTTCAAATATATATACTTCTGGAAAAATATAATTTTAAAATTATATTTCAAAAATTATATTTAAATTATAAAAATTATATTTTAAAAAATTATATATTTATATATTTATAAATTTAAATTTTAAAATTTAACTTTAAAATTTTAAATTATATATTTATATATAATAATTTTATAAAAATTATATTTAAATTAAAAATTTTTTTAAAAATATAATTACCTCCTCTAATATTCCTTTTTTGTCTCTTTTCTAACCCTCTGGGTGTGCACAAAGCCGTGCTATCCCTAATCCGAAATGACTGGCTCTCACATTCTCTTGTGCCCTCTGGGAGTTCAGGCAAAGAAAGCCTGAGAGATCCTTGCAACATGTCAAGCTTTTGCTGTTCCAGATAGAAATAGAATTTATTGGGTT
Source organism: Zalophus californianus (assembly GCF_009762305.2). NCBI lineage: Eukaryota > Metazoa > Chordata > Mammalia > Carnivora > Otariidae > Zalophus > Zalophus californianus. The sequence continues at coordinate 174,733,455 of NC_045597.1, read as the reverse complement.
CTGAGGACACAGTAAGCCGGAGTTTGGGCGCCAGATGTTGAACAGAGACCAATATTCATGAGGAAGGGCAGTGTGGGACTGTGCTCAGAAAGGAGGGGGAAAAGCACCATCCATCAGGGACCCAGTTAGAGTTCCCACATGGGATTGAAGCCCTTCTATCCCCACCTGCTCAGGCACACCTTGAAGCTAGTGTCCGCTGGAGGGGCTGCTTGCTGGGCTACATTGTGGCCCCTGCAATCTGGATGGTGCACACCCGTGGTACCCTGCATTCCTCCCCAGCCCCTTTTCCCCACCTTTGGCCCCTGCCCAGTGCCCAACTCCCAGCCCTGGCAGGCCACTGTGAGCCAGAAGCCTTCCAATGCCTCCCCGCACAGCTCACCCCTTTGCACCCGCCCACTGCTCTGCCTCATTGCTCTCACAAGGAGAAGTCAAGAGTCAGGAACCAACGAGAACAGCAATAATGCGGACAGCGTGAAATATGCTTGGTATGACCAGGAGGTCGGCCTGTGTCTGCCAGGATCCCACAGGAAAGCAGGCCCTACAGAGGGCTCGAAAAAGGAGAGCTTTCCTGAAGACACTGCTCACAGAGGCAAGACCCCTTGAGCCTAGCAACGGTGGCTCTGAAGGAGCAGAAGAACAAAATAGTGTTACAGGAGACCCACGAGAGCCCAGACTATGTGTCTGGTGAGGGAACACAGGGAAGCAGACGGACCTCTGGGGAAGTTTGGGGGGAGGCCACGGCATCCTGTTCCTTTTAATTGTTGTCACAGACCAAAGTCCCTGGAGAAAGGCCCCAGACCAAGTTCCTCAGGGCTCCCGAACCCTGGGCTTCAAAAGCCTGTCTTGACAGTGTTCTGCTCAGACAGAATGTTCAAATGCAATGCTGTATTTCAATGATTCTCTCTCAGCATTGAAACACTCTAACTGGTGAACAGCCTTGGGCTAGTCAGGGCAACCAGCCCCTTGCCTGGTGACTTCAGTCAGGTTGTGGAAGGAATAGCAGCCGCCCAGAAAACTCTGTTTTGCTGCAAGAACATTTTCCAGGCCCACATGCTGGAGATTTTCCAACACCCGTGTTAATTTAGTCCCTGCCCTCCAGGAACATTCATTCTGTCTCCCCGTTGACAGCTCCTTGCAAGCTCAGCACCCACCAGGCAGGCCCACTGAGGTTAATAGGCACGGGGGTTTCTGACCACGTGACACTCAAAGATCTCACCCTCTAAGTGCTTTTGGTACATCACCCCAACCAAGGGGGACTTATGTTCCTATCTCCAGTTGTTTCTGGAACGCCATGTCCTGAAGTCATCCCTTACTTGGCCTTTGTGGAAAGTCAAAAAAAAAAAAAAAAAAGTTAAGGATCTTGGCCATAGGCCTTTCTGGGTCACCTTGACCTTCTTGTGAGCTGAACTTGGATACAGGGCCTCAGCTCCACTGGCCTCGGGGTGCAATGGGAGTGGTCCCAGAGGACCCGGGTGTGTGGGTGGACAGAACCCAGAGGAGCGGCGGGGAGAGCGCAGCTGACCCCCACCTCTTGCTCGGGGCCTAGCCAGATGACCCCGGGTGGGCCAGTGCAACACAGGCAAACAGGAAGTTCTGCAGAAACTCTCAGGGTTGTGCTGAAGAGGTGAAGGCCCAGAACTGGCAGCTGGGAGGGGATCCTGTGTACCCCGGGAGGAGTCAGGGCAACTCAGACATGGCCTGGGGCTAAGCTGTCGGGGTCACCCAAAGGTTCTGTCCGTCAAGACCAGAGGAGAGCAGCAGCTTGGCTCTGCAATCCGAGCCCTTGCTCGCCAGGCACACCCTGGGGCAAGAACCCAACGGAGCAGGGTCTTAATCGCCAGCCTCCAGGAGTGTGGGTCTTGGTCCCTTCTTGACCCCCCCAATCTACTCTCCCTCTCCAACCTTTCATCAGTCCAACTGGGAGACCTCACCTTCCGCCGAGCCCTGCAGCCAGCCATTCCTGTCATTTAGCTCACTGTCCCAGAGTGGGACAGGTGACAATTGTCTCTGTGTAGCATTACACTAGGGAAGAGGGCCCGGGATCTGTATTCCATCAGAGCCAATCCTCCTTCTTTGTCACCTTAATCGGTCTATTTGTCCTGCTTCAGTCTGAGCCTGGCACACCTCTTGCAGCTGGGGCCCTTTCATCTCTCGTTCCAGCCCAGCGCTGCCATCACTGTAACCCAGCCTGACTCGGGCAGAAGGACGAGTGACACATCTCTGGGCAGGCAGCAGGGGAAGGCAATGCATATGGGCACTGGTTCTACCAGCCGTGGCATCTTTGCTGAATTATGCAACCTCTGTTAACCTCATCTTCCTTATCTATAAAACATCAGTCACAGTGTCTACCTCACAGGGACTTGTAAAAATATAAACTGCTATGACTTACGACCCTGAGTAAGTTGGACTGTGCTTTTCAGTATCATTGTGCCTGTCTGGTCCTGACCCAGGACGCTGCTTCCTACCTTAACTTCAGGATGCCCCATCAGCGGAGGCTGAGCCCTGCACCTGTGGACAGACTTCCTCGGCAGAACCTACTTGCTCTTCAGAGAGTTCCAGACTCTCACTGGGACCTGGAGCCTCTCAGTCTCGCCTGACACTTTTGCCTAAGCCAGGTCCCACAACTCTTTGTGGCTTGTTTTGCTCACCCATAAAATGTAGGGGTTGAGCATGATCTTGTCTCTCCAACTAGAACTGTAAACTGTAAACTCCAAACAGACTCTAAACTCCTGGGAGCAAGGGCCAAGCCATCCGCGAGTGAGGGATCACGTCAGGACACACAAACAGCCGTTGTTTCTTGGGAAACAAATCAATGAATCCACTTCTTAACCTAATATGCTGTGAAAAATAAAATCTGAGCATGGATGTCAGTCAAAAGAACCAAGGATAGATTAATAAACTCACTGATTAGGATCATGTTAAATTTTTCCATTTGCAACAGGCAAGTAGCTCTGTAATTAATCAGCTATAAAGTCCTCAGGCCTAACACACAGGTGGCTTTTATTAAAAAGACAAAGAGATTAAATTCCCAATTTGCAGGGATCCTCCTCAAAAGTGACTCAAAATGGAAGCTTTCAAGAAGAGAGAGCTTCTCACAGGACTAGAAACCAGACCTTGATGTATTGACTTACTGTTTCCTTCAGGAACTCAGAAGAACAATATCACACCAGGTATATACAAATCTTCTGAAATTTTCACATGCATAGAACTACCTGGAATCAGATAAAATGCAGATTTGGATTCTGTAACTCATTCTGTAAATCAGGTTGGGGCGGGGTGGCGAGATTCTGCTTTTCTAAGAAGCTCCCAGGTGGTGCTGATGCTTCTGGTCCAGGGACCACAGTGTGAGCAGCGAGGAGACCCAGCACACTCGACCACAAGCTCAAAGACTAGGTTCCAGCTCACGTCCACCCAGACTTGCATGGCAATCAGGGTCTCCCTCTGGGGCTCTCTTTGAGAGTCCCTTCCAATTCTTAAAACAACAAAAAGTCCTAAGATTCTAAAAGAGATGATTAAAGAAATGTCGCCCAGTGGTGGCCATCTCCCTGACTTCTCTTCTAGGGACAGAAAGCAGTGGCAGCAGGGTAGAGTCTGGATAAAGCGCTTTCTCTGCCACCTCTGAGCTGTGGGCAGGCCGTCTCACCTCAGAACAAGGGGAGCCCACTTCCCAGGGATCTCATAAGAAAGAAGTGAGAGAAGGGATGAAAGAAAGCTCTGGAAACAGTGAGCCCTCTCCCACCCTTGCCACCACTGGAGGCCAGAAAAGCAATCTCGGGTTTGACAACTTAAACCTTCTTCTTTTCCTTTTCTATTTATTTGCCCTCCTTGGCTGCAGAGCCTGAGCCAGACCACAGCCCGGCTCAAAGTGGGCATCCGTTTGCGTTTGGTTGAGAGCAACAGAAACAGATCCCAGCTAACTTAAAAGAGGGGGAGATGGAATCTCCTGGAAGGATGTGGAATTGCCCGGAGAATAGGTCAAAGTGGACAACTGGGCCTCGTGATGGGAACCAGGCAGCAAGCAGAAGAAACTCAAACTGCTCTCTTTGCATTGCAGTGGCTCCAATTGTTTTCCATTCTTACATCACGCCCCTGCAAAAGCCAAGGGCCCAGGAGACAGAAAACGATGGTCAAGTGTGGGTTGCAGCGGGGCGGGGTTGATCATGAAAGACAAAGTGACTGACGATCACCAAAGAAGGGAAGAGGGGTGCCAGGCAGATGGGTACAGCGATGCTCACTGCAGAGCACAGACAATGACTTCCCTACATTGCAGACAATTCCAGGGGGGCCGCCACATGGGGAAAACATCTAAGCACACGACAGCCACCTCTAGAACCCCTCCATCTGTGATCACGTCTATCCTATGCAGCTCTGTCTGTGAAACTGCCATCTTAGCACACAGAATTTGCTTAGGATCTCTAGATTACATTTTACTTTCGCTGCCAGAACCAGAAGTGGGCTTTATTCTCAACTCCATTTTTCCCCCCACATAGGACATTTTCACTATGTCAAGAGTTAGCAGCAAACGGGACAGAGTCACAGGGCCATGTACAGGGCTGCTGCTAGGGGGATACTCAGGCCTCTGCAAAAGTAAACAAGCCTGGGAGTCATGGATTGTAGGGAAGTGTCGGGAGGGAATCTGTGATCTCTATGAAAGTCAAGAACACAGGGATGCAAATTTGGGGCACAAGGGAGGTCCTTCTTCTCTTGCCTAACTCCTAAGAAGAATGATTTCACTCCTTCCACTCCAGATATCCAGGCAGCAAGAGATGTTCTGGCTGATTTAGTAGATAGAAGCTCCTGGAGGTTTGGGTCTATGCGGTCCAGTCTGGGAGCCACAGGGCACGTGTAGCTCCTGAGCACTGCAAACGTAGCTAATTCAAATTGAGAGATGCGCTGACTATAACAGACACACTGGCTTTCAAAGACTTAATGTGAACAAAAGAATATAAAATATCCCAATAATTTTTACATGGATTGTATATTGAAATAATATTTCAGACATCTTCAATTAAATAAAAAAACTAAGATTGATTTTACCTTTTTTTTTTTGCTTTTAAAATGTGGCTACTAGAAAATTGAAAGTCACAAATGTGACTGGCATTATATTTTTATTGGACAGAGCTAGCCTAGGGTCGCCTGGATTTTCATGTCTGTCATTCCTCATTCCCCCCATACTTTCTACTTTTTTCATTTAGAGCAGAGCCTACTAAGCTAAGGCCTGTTCCAAGCAAGCACTACAGAGAAATGATCGTTACCTACCTTCACCCTTCCCAACTCTTTATCACACACACACACACACACACACACACACACACACACACACACACGAAGGCGAAAATTAGACAAGAAAAATTCAGAGTGGTGACACTCAGCTGTAAATTCTCAGTATGTTATTTTCCAAATGTTTGTTTTAAATTAATAGAATGTTGGAAAGTTTTGCATCCAGGAATAATAATAACAATAGCAATACATTTATACTCTCCTAAGAGATTTATACATATTAGCTTCACCCTTACCGCAACCTGGTGAAGTAGGCAGTATCTTATGACCTCTGTTTTAGAGGTAAGAAACAGACCCAGGAATATCAGGCAATCTGTCCAATCAACCATCTTTCTCTCACAGGGGGAGGAACTGAGTCCCCCAGACTAGAAAAGACACACTCATAATGGCCCAGTTAGTGACAGAGACAGAACTCGCCCTCCGTTCTCTGCGGCCTCCCACACCACCCGTCTCCGACCCCTGCCACCAGACCACATCAATCCAAGGCCAAGGGGTATTCTGATAGGGGTAGACTAGGATACTTGGGGGTGGGAGACAGGGAGGAGTAGGCGCAGACATTTCTCATCTCTCTTGACGTGGTAAAAGCCGGGCTGTTCAATTCAAACCCTAAGCAACAAACCCTAACAGGAAAAAACAAAGGCTTTGGCATCAGCCAGTTCTAGACTCAAGTCTTGCTACAACCACAAAACAGTTATAGGACCTTGAACAAGTTATGCAACTTCTCTGAGCTTGTCACTTGCTGAGTAAAACTGGGTTAAGAACACCTCCTTCTGGGATCACCAGGAGGATCTTCAAAAGATCCATAGGCAAAACAACCTGCACCATTCCCAGTGTATCGTGAGCAAGTGCTTTATAAATACCCCTTCCTCTCCAGACCACCCTGCCCTCAACTTCATCTGAAGCCAAACAGGGACCCCTGACATTTCTGCGTAAGTTCTATACTAGAGTGAAATAGGCGTGTAGGTCTGGAGCAGTGGCCCCAGGGATTGAGGAATGGAAACATCCATGCTATTTCCAACATAGCAAGTCAGGCCAGGGTCGCCTCCTCAAGATGCGCCCCATAGCCTCACCCTGTTGCTGGAAAGAAAGAGGAGGGTTGTGAGCTCTAGCTTGAGTCACAGAAGCCCTTTGTGTCTCCCAGGAGAGGGGTGGGCCTTAGGCTGGGGGAAGTGTGGTGGGTGGGGTGATCTGGCAGACTGGATTTCATCTAAGAAAGGCTGGCCTGATGCCCAGCCCCCGGTGTTGCAAGGGCTGGTGGAGGCGCCCCTGTGAGCTGGGGACAGGTGCAGACAAAGAGCAAAGATGGAAAAAGAAAGATGTCTCTTCCCCGTTTCTTTCAGCTTGCAGTTTCATTAATTAAAATTCGTTTTTAAAGCTTTTGGTCTTAAAGAGGTCCTGCTTTGCACGCCTTGGTCTCTTTCACTAAAAGTCAGACTCTCAAAACATCAGAGAGCCCTCAGAAGTTCCTTTTGGGGCCATGTTCTCCTTCTCTCCACCCGCAGCACAGACTGCACCTCACCTCTACCGAACAGCTGGAGAACAAATGGGCAAGACCCCAAGACTCCTTGAGACAACAGCGCACCTTCTCTTCTAGGTCTACTTGACTTCCATGGTTTCAACTGCAAGGTAATCAAACCAGAGACTAAGGGACAGAAATGAATGGGCTTTAACACCCCTCCTTTTCCAGTTCCCTGTATTTGCCCTTCTAGCAGTCCTCCCTGAATACAGTAATAATATAGCCCTTGGGATACAGTCTCAGGGCCCTCATGGAGCATAATTTCCCTGAAGACAGACCAGCATCAGCTCTGTCTCATCCATGTTGCTTACCACAGGGCCCCTTGCACTTGGGCAATGTGTCTCCACTAAATCAAGGGGGGTTTATGGAATGTCTACTCTGTACCCAGAACTGTATTTATACATATCCACATCCATCCAGGACAGCAGCCAGCGTTCCATAAACGTCTAGGGAGTGAAAGGCCATTATGCTATGGCGGTGCTTATGCTGAAAGAGTGGTCCCTGGTACCATTTGTGTGCTTCAAGATCTATGTCCCTAAGGCGAGCAAGGTATCGACACTGAAGAGGCGGGGGATTCTCCAAGAGTGTGTTAAGTACCTGAAAGATGCAGACTACTGTCCTGGGCCCTTCAGGGTATACACCAGGAGTTCCCAATTTTGCTGAGTCCACAACATCTAAATGCTAAATGTATCCATTTGGCTCATTGAGAGAAGGGGAGGCCTCCATGAACCCAAACTGGTAGTGGAGGCCTGGACACTGGCATGAGGGCAGGCTGCATGATGTCACTGTGTGTCCTGCCTCTCATAGAGTGCCTGGCATGTCATGGTTGCTCAACAATCGTGTTGAACAGATGGACACATGGATGAGGCCAGTGCTGCCGGCAAGTGACCATATATGTCTCCCATAAGATGGAAGCAAAGAAAGAAGAACATTGCAGTTAGAAGGGACTGTAGAATAGCCTCTTACATTTCCATAAGAACATGAGGGTCAAGGCCGCGTGGGAGAGTGGAAACGGGCAGTGAAATAGAGTCTGGGAGCCCGGGACACCCTTGTTCTGACAAAAAGAGAAAAGACCTGTAAGTAGCAGGTACTGTTAGGGCAGCCCTCCCGGCCACTTCTTGTCCCACCACTGGCTGGGTCACATCTACCTGTATACTCTCAACACACGCACATATCCCTTTTCACATTCATGATTTCATTCTTTTATAATTCTCTGACTGGAAGTTTCCTAAAGCTAGAGGTCATGGTTTCAGTTTGTTTCTTTTTAAAAAATTTTTATTTATTTAAGAGAGAGAGCACTGCAGGGAGAGGGGCAAAAGGAGGGGAGAGAAAGAATCCCAAGCAGACTCCCCACTGAGCATGGAGCCCAACCCTGAGATCATGACCTGAGCTGAAATCAAGAGTCAGATGTTTAACCGACTGAGCCATCCAGGCGCCCCTGTTTCTTTCTCACTGCCCGCCCCTACGTCCACCTGAATCACATAAAAAATATTTGTTAAATACATGAATCTATTAACTATATTTTCCTTCTGAATTACATGTTAAATGTTTCATGGAGGCAAGAGAGCTCTTATTGCAAAGGCAGTCACCTTATAACTGTACATTGAGAAAACTGATTAGATCTGAAGAGGGTTCAGTTGAGAGCTGGAGAGCTGGTGGGACCTAGAAAACTGTATGGCTATCAGAGCAAAATAAAGAGATTCTGCCTTAGAAGATGGGGTGGAAGAGGGGTGTCTTTCAAAGCTCAGGCTAATACTAATCTGAGCAGAGAGAGCAAACATGAGGGAGTTGCTCTAGAGTGCGGGTCTGGAGAAGACAGGAACGTAGAAGATTCTGCTAGTGGAACTCAGAGTGAGCAACCAGCCTGCAGTAGCCAAGTGGCAGCTGGGATAAAGGTTTAGACCCGAATTTGGGAAGGTTCATACCTAGAGCACCACTAGAAAGACCACCACCTAGCATCCTCCAGATTCAGGACTAAGAGAGGTGGCAAAGTCAGCTGGACAGTGAAACATAAGCCTGACATTTTTATTATGATTGTGTTAAGTTGTACCAAGCTGTGTGCCTATAAATCATCCTCCAGGATACAGAGTATACACTGAGATTTTGAGCTTTAACAAGAAAACTGAGAACAGGATCATGAGGCTAATTCCTCCTCAGGGAAAGTTTTCAATTTAAAACTTGAGTGAGGAGCCAGGTCCTGGTTCTAAGGTCGAGTCTGAGGAAGACTCTTGTGACCAACGAAACAATGCAACCAAGTCATGTTGGCACCCATACACTGTGAGAGGAGCCAGAGGGCTGCATCTGGGGTGTCCAGGCACAAACTCAGGCCCTAAGATTTTTCAGACTCTGAAAGGTAGAAGTAGAAACCAAAAAAAAAAAAAAGTTTAAAAGCTGGTCCCAATAAAAATGCAAATGGCCAAACTCTTAGACCCAGAAATTCTACCCGTAAACATCTATTCTAGAGAAATCTTTACATGTCTACACAAGACGTGTTCAATAGTCACAGCAACATTTAAAGTTAATAAGACTCTTTTACAGAGTGACAACTAATAAAAGTCATTCTGCTGTAAAGTCTGATATGAGTCTCACCTCTTGCAGTATTCTAGGGGACTAGTCAAATAAAGTAAATGGCATCTACAGCATGATATATTCCAATGCAGTTAAAATGTAGACACATATGTATATGTGCATAGATCCACATATACATATCTATATTGATAGGGAGACATCTCTAAGACATAGGTGGGGAAAGAAGCAAATAATGAGACAGTACCTACATCAAGACCTCCTTTAAATTTAAGAGGATAAAACTTTTTATATGTAAAAATAAGAGGTGGGTGTGTGTGTGTATAAACACACACACATACATATGTATATGTATATATTTACAAGCACACACAAACACACACACAAACACACAATTTTGTACATTTTTGAAATATTTGCAGCAGGCTGTTGGCAGTGATCATCTCTGGGGAGAAAACTGAAATTAAGTGGTGAGAAAAGAAGACTTCTGATTTATCTATATTGTTTGAATTTTATTACATGTTACTTCCGTAATTAACTTTTTTTAATTTCTTCAAGCTGCAAGCAATTTCTATCTGGCACAAGATGGAAACATCAACAGTCCTTTGGTATAGAGAGCCTCTTTGTTCCAAGTAAATTGTTCAAATGAAAGTTTTAATAATATAAATGGAAAGTAAAGACTGGCTTCTGCATTCAATATGTGGTTTCCAAGAGAAAAAGTTCTTGGCAGGGGTGCGGGTGGTGTGGGGGTCCCTGTGTAATATGTCCCTGTGTTGGAGCAGAGCTAATTAGACCAGGAAATTTGTGAGGACATGTGTCCTACCTAAAAAAGAAATGAGGACCCAGAAGGATGGTGGGGCATTTATGTCTCACCCAGCCGCAGCATGCTCTGGGTTGGAAGTTTGAGAGCGAGATGTTTGGAATATTTTCATAAGATCTTTCATGAGACCCTGGCTGCAAGCTATGTTCTTTCTATGCCCACGTGACTAAGTGAAATCCTGAGTCAAAAAGATGCCCTTCCTCGATGCCATATGTGAAAATAGTCCTGGACTGAAGATGGGTGATAACTGTGAATGGAGTCTTTTTTTTAATTGTATTTTTTAATGGGTCATTCCTGATATGCAATAAAGCTCAGGTTTTTGTATATTTATTCCATATCTGGCTACCTTATTGATCTCTTATTAGTTCTCATAAGTTTTTAGTTCATTTTCTCAGTTTTTTAGTTGTGCCATCTATCATGGGCTGAATTGTATTCCTCCCAAAATTCATATGTTGAAGCCCTGACCCCCTTACTTCAGAATGTGACTGTATTTGGAGATATGGCCTTTTAAAAGGTGATTAATTTACAATGAGACCTCCAGGATGGGCCCTAACCCAATCTGATTGGTAACCTTATATGAAGAGGGAATTTGGGCACACAGGATATGTGTGGCCAGAAAGGCAACCATGTAAAAAAGGCAGCAAGACGGTGGCCATTGGCAAGCCAAAGAGAGAAGTCTCAGAAGAAACCAAATGTGCCAACACCTTCATCTTGGACTTTTAGCCTCTAGAACTGTAGGAAAACAAACTCCTGTTATACAAGTTAACCAATCTGTGGTATTTTAGGTCAGCCTTAGCAAATGAATGCATCACCATGTAATCAGAAAATAATAAGAATTTTGGCTGCTCTTCCCCCACAAATCTGCTACTTATTTCTATTTCCTGCCCTATTTCATTGGCTACCATACACATTCTTTTAGACCTTAAAGTGTACCAGGAAAGTAGGCCCACATTCAACTTTCTAGTGCACACCTTTGTATTAGTTAAGTCATTCTATCTGAAAGTGTTTCATTGACTTTAGAGGGTATTACATTTCATTCAATTAATTCTATGAAGTTGGCATGTTATCCTAATGATTAGATGAGCAGATGAGATTCCGTTAGGATAAGTGACTTGCGTCAGGGGTTATAGAGCATAATTAGACTTAAGTTTACAGATTCTAAACCAAGTCCTGTGCTTTTTCTATCCTAGTTACCAAGCAACTAACCAACAATAAAAAATTTTATATTAGGGGAAAATAAGTACTTATTAACTATTATTATGGTTACTTCTTTCTGGGGTTTAAAGTGCCCTTTCTGCCTCTAATTCTTGTTCTCCTTTCCTTGAGGAGAAGGGTGTTTTCTCCAACTCAAAAACAGAGAAGAATGGACCACCCACCTCCTAGATTTCTGCTTTCTCAACCCTTTCTGCCATATTGCTGAAGGAGGTAGCAAATAATAGTGGAAAGTATTCAGTATGTTAGGCAGCTTCTAAGATGGCTCCTAAGGATCCCTGCCTCCTGATATTCAGGAGTCTGGTCTGCACACTGTGACTTGTCTCAGTGAATCAGATATAGCAAAAATAAGGATATATGTCACTTCCAAGATTAGGTTAGAAAAAGACTTTGGCTACTGTCTTGCTCACCTCTTTTGCTTTCTCACTTATTCAGACTGATGGAAGGCAGCTGCCATACAGAGAATTATATTGGCAAGGAACTTAAGGAAGCCTCTGGCCAATAGTCAATGGAGAAGTGAAGTTCTTGGTTTCACAGCCTATGAAAAGCAGAATCCTGACAAGTGAGTTTGTTGAGTGAGTTTGGAAGCAGATCTTTGCCCAAGCAAGGCTTCAGATGAGAATGTAGCCTTTCCTAACACCATGATTGCAGTCCTATGAGAGATTCTGAGCCAGAGGACCTAGTTAAGACCCATAGAAACTACAAAATAATGTGTTCATGGTTTTGTGTTGTTAAGTTTTAGGGTAATTCCTTACACAGCAATAGATAACTAATACGCTCAGTCTGGAAATAAAGAGGCCTGTCTTATCTCTATCAGTAGCTTACAATGAGCATTTAGGCAAGTACTTTTCCCTCTCTGGAAATCAATCAGCCCCCTCTCCCATGAATTGAGGAATGTAGGAGAGATGATCTCTAAAAATGCTTTTCAACTCTCAAACTTCATAGATCTGTGACTATTCCTGGCACAATCTCCCAAATCTTTTCCTATGCCCCCCACCACCACCACTCTACACCCCTGTCATGCCCAACCCCTTCCAGCCCTCAGTTCTTCCTAAGGGCTCTATTATCCCTACTCTTTTCAATCTTGCAATGAAAGACAAGAGATCTTACTGGGGCAAAAAGGCCCACCCTCTATAAAGTAGCCAAGACCTTTACTGAACTCCAGGAGCTGAAGCAAGAGGGTACAATGCTGCTACACACCATTTATTAATTGCTCCTACTTTTTAGACCCTTAGTGATTGCTACAGACTGCCATGCCTCAGCCTTCAGTCTCCTTTCAACTTTTATGATAATCCATGTCACATCTGCTTCTGTGTTCCTCATAAGGCAACTCCCAGAAACCCTAAAAGCCTGTCACCTGACTTTAAAAAACACCTGGACCCAGAATCAGCCCAGCACAGTGAGTTGAGGAAATGGCATCTCAGGGGACCAGGCCCTTCCGCCTAGAATGCTGACATAGTGTTTTCTTTAGAACATCTGGTTTGGTTCCAGGGGAAGCAATGCACAAGACTTAGGAGGAGGCAAAGAGGTCGTCTGGAGGGAGAAGACTAGTTGGGGAGTTCAGGCGCTGGAGCTCAAACCTCTATAATGCTTCTGGATTGTCTCAGTGTTACAGGAACAGGATCCAAATCTAAGCCTCAGTTTATCTTCCTACGAAACAGAGAGAAATCCTTGAGAGATATCTCTGGCATTTGTACTAAAGTCTTTCCTTGGGGCACCTGGGTGGCTCAGTCGGTTAAGTGTCTGCCTTCAGCTCAGGTTATGATCCCAGCGTCCTGGGATGGAGCCTTGGGATCAAGCTTCTCCCGGTCCCCTCTGCCTGCCTCTCCCCCTGCTTGTGCACTCTCTCTATCTCTATCTCTCTGTTAAATAAATAATAAATAACATCTTAAAAAATAAATAAAGTCTTTCCTCCTACCCATACTCTACAAGCCCTCTCCTCACACTCTCCCCTTTAAACTCCACCCCTCCCCACAAACTTTAGAGGGCTCTCAATCTCCAAGAAAAAGTATGAGGGAAAGAGTCTGTTTTCCTAAAGATAGTAAGCATGGAAAGAAGAGCTGCTCATGAAATGTAAATGCAGAATCTCTACCTCTATTGCCTTCTGTTCTATTCTTTTGAGAACACTTGTCCATGCAGCCCAGTATAATAGCCAACAGGCCCTGGCATCCATAGTGGTGGCATTTGTGTTCTCTAGAAGAGGAAATGAGTTACAGAAAAAGAATTAACTTTTTAAAAATGCATCTTAATTCTTTTTTACTCCACCTGCATCCATGAAAGTAATTAAAGAGGCTAAGTTGTTAGTTCATGTTTAGAGTAGTGCATGCCAGAAGAGCCAATGCATCTACCTGCTGTCTCTTTTGACTTCATGTAAAAGAAAACCCAACTCAAATAGCTAAAACTTTAAAGGAACTTATTGGTTCATCTAATTAAAAAGACGACAGATATACTGGTTTCAGTAGTTTCACTTAGAAGCTATTCTCTTTCTCTCTGACTTAACTTCAACTTCATCTTAACCTTGGTTCCCCTACTGTTCTTAAGATGGCTGCCAGCAGCTCCCAAAGTCATGAGCTCCCTCATTCACACCTAGAAGAAAGGCAGGAGAATCTCTGTCCCAGCATTTACAACAAGAGTCGTGAAACTCACCCAGACTTTACTACTTGAAGACACATGCCACTTCAGAAATAACCATTACTGGGGTGCCTGGGTGGCTTAGTCAGTTAAGCATCTGACTCTTGATTTCAGCTCAGGTCATGATCTCAGGGTCATGAGATCAAGCCCCAAGTTGGGCTCCAAGCTCAGTGGGGAGTCTGCTTGAGATTCTCTCTCTCCCTTTCCCTCTGCTCCCTGCCCCCATGCTCGTTTTCTCTCTCTATATATAAAAAATAAATAAATCTTAAAAAAAAAAGAAAGAATCATTATTGGCAGCAAGTAGGATAGCCTATTTGACTAAGCTCCCACTGAGCCAATAGCGAAAGTATCTTCCTCTGAACCACTTGAATTCCCAAGTAAAATTTGAGGATTAGGGAAAGAGGAAGGGAAAATGGATGCTGGTAAAATAACCAATTAGTATCTATTATAGATAAAAAGTGGTTTTTTCAAGTTCAAAGCCCCAGAGTGGGTGGATTGGTTGGTTGGTTGGTTGGTTGGTTGGTTTTAAGGCATTGTTTTTTTAGAACACTTTTGGGTTAACAACAAAATTAAGAAGAAGGTATAGAAATTTCCCATATACCCCCTACTCCATCTTGCATGCGGTCTTACATGCCTTCTCCCTTTATCAATATCCCCCATCAGGGTAGTACATTTGTTACACTTGATGAACCTACATTGACACACTGTAATAGCCCAAGTCCACAGCTTATATTACAATTCACACTTGTTGTTGTACATCCTATGGGTTTGGACAAATGTATAATGACATCTACCCTTTATTGTAGTATTACACAGAATATTTTCACTGAATTTTAAGTCCTCTGTGTTCTGCTTATTAATCCCTTTTCCCAACCCCCAAACCCTGGCAAACACTGATCTTTTTACTGTTTCCATAATTTTGCCTTTTCCAGAAAGTCATATAATTGGAATTACACCTGTATAGTCTTTTTAGATTGGCTTCTTTGACTTTGTAACATACATTTAAGGTTCCTCCATGTCTTTTAATGGCTTAATAGCTTCTTTCTTTCTTTCTTTCTTTCTTTCTTTCTTTCTTTCTTTCTTTCTTTCTTTCTTTCTTTCTTTCTTTCTTTCTTTTGAAAGAGAGAGAGCTGAGTGAGGGGCAGAGGGAGAGACAGAATCTCAAGCAGCCTCCATGCTCATGTGGAGCCTGACATGGGACTCAATCTCATGATGCTGAGGTTATGACTTGAGCCAAAATCAAGAGTCAGACACTTAACCTACTGAGCCACCCAGGTGCCCCTTAATAGCTCATTTCTTTTTAGCACTGAATAATATTCCATTGTCTGAATGAACCACAATTTATTTACCCATTCACCTAACTGACGGTCATCTTGGTTTTTTTCAAGAAACCATCTTCTTTTTTTTTTTTAAGATTTATTAATTTATTTGACAGACACAGAGATAGTGAGAGCAGGAACATAAGCAGCGGGAGTGGGAGAGGGAGAAGAAGGCCTCCCCCTGAGAAGGGAGCCTGATGTGGGACTCGATCCCAGGACCCTGGGATCATGACCTGAGCCGAAGGCAGACACTTAACGACTGAGCCACCCAGGTGCCCATCTTGGCGATTATAAATAAAGCTGCTATAAACTTCTGTGGGCAAGTTTTTTGTAGACCTAAGTTTTCAGCTCCTTTGAGTAAAATACCAAGAAGCATGTTTGCTGGATTGTATGGTAAAAGTATGTTTAGTTTTGTAAGAAACTGTCAAACAGTCTTCCAAAGTGGCTGTACCATTTTGCATTCCCACCAGCAATTAATGAGAGTTCCTTTTGCTCCACATCCTCATCAGCACTTGATGTTGTCAGTGTTCTGGATTTTGGCCATTGTAATAGATGTGGAGTGGTGTTACACCATTGTTTTTGCATTTCCCTGACAACATATGGTGCAGAGTATCTTTTCATATGCTTACTTGCCATCTGTGTATCTTCTTTGGTGAGGTGTCTGTTAAGGTTTTTGGCCCATTTTTTAATCAGGCTGTTTGTTTTCCTGTTGTTGAGGTTTAAGAGTTCTTTGCATATTTTGGGTAATAGCCTTTAATCAGATGTACCCTTTGCAAATATTTTCTCCCAGTCTATGGGTTGTCTTCATTGTTTTTTACAGAGCAGAAGTTTTTAATTTTAATGAAATCAGATTATAATCCAGATTATTATTATAATTATTAATAATTATTATTTTTTAATGGACGATGCCTTTGGTGTTGTATCTAAAAAGTCATCACCATACCCAAGATCATGTAGGTTTTTTCCTATGCTATCTTACAGGAGTTTTATAGTTTCGAGTTTTACATTTATGTCTATGATCCATTTTCAGTTAATTTTTATGAAAGGTGTAAGGTTTGTGTCTAGATTCATTTTTTCCATGTGGATGTCCACTTGTTCCAGCACAATTTGTTGGAAAAAAAAAATCTTTGCTCTCCAGGACTGCCTTTGCTCCTTTGTCAAAAAGCAGTCATCTATATCTGTGTGGATCTATTTCTGCGCTCTCTATTTTGTTCCATTGATCTATTTTTCTATACTTTCACCAATGTAACTGTTTTGATTACTGTAGTTTTATAATAAATCTTAAAGTTAGGTAGTGTTAATGCAAGGCATTCTAGACTCCAGGGAACCAGAGAAATATGTCATATTTAGCACTTTATAGAGTACTAAATGACCCAAAAGACTGTAGACAGATACAGTTGGTTTTTTAGGTTTACTTGTAAGTGTCCATACATGCACACAAACCCACAGCTTGAAGGTAGAGACAACGTCTGTTTCATTCCATTTCTCTCTTTTCCACTCATGCTTCTCACGCCCATTTGGTGTCTTGAACACACAAGACATATCAAAGTTTGATGAATGAATGAAGGAAAAAAGAATTGAATCAATTGGTTACTTAGTGAATTCCCAGGCCATGAGTTTGAGCCAAGAGAAACAGGTTACTCTTGGATACATCAGGAAATCCCTTTGTTAATCTACCCTTCCAAATAGGTGCAAAACACTAGCCTGAGAATCATAAATCTGTGGGAAAGCCAGAATTTGAACCAAATTGAATTACCTGTGCTGAGAACTGGTTCAGACCTGTCCGAGTTCTTGCCCACAACCCTCAGACACACTTGTTTCCAGTGCACTTAGGTATGTAAGGATGAAATGATTCTCTTAGGTTATTTAAACATCTTCATTTGATGAGCTGTTAAAGCAGCATTGTGAGTGGTTAGATGCAGTCTGGGGCCAGCCTTCCTGGACTCAGATCCCAGCTGTGCCACTCATCATTGGTAGAACTTTAGGGTAGGTGTCTTCACTTCTCTCTGCCTTGGTTCTGTCAGCTATAAAATGGAGATAATAATAGCACTACTTCATAGGGTTATTGAGAGGCTTACATGAGTTACTATTTTAAAACTGCCTAAAGCAGTGGCTGGCCTAGAAGAAGCACTATATAAATGTTTGCTGTTATTGTTTCTCCTTTTTACATGCAGGTGTAGCCTGCCTGATGGAAGAACCCACAGAGCTTGACTCTTGGCCACATAGTACTTTGCTGTCAGAAGGACTCGAGGACCTGCAGACATGAACTCAAGCCAGGAAGCCATGCCCATTTTTTTTTTCCCATTGACAGGTTTTTGCCATATCCACTGCCCATACTCTGGCCCTCCTTTCACCCATGATAACCTGCCAACAAAGTCTGAGGAACTAATGGCACAGGCTGAGGATAGACGAGAGAGCAGTAGAGGCAGGAAGAGTGTCCTCCATTCTCCAATATGGATAGAAATATTGCAGAAAGCCCTGTAGGCTTTATAACAGTGCTTTATAACTGTGCTTTGCACAGCCCTCAACTCTTTTTCTCTCCTTCTTTTTTGAGCAGAGAACACTGTCATTTTGTGAAAAGAATAACAAAGATGCATATATGCCTATAAATGGAAGATGAAATGGTGACTGAGGGCTTCCTCTTGCCAAGGAAAACAAGTGCAAGGCAGCTGGAAGAGAGGAGCCAGGGGGCCTGCAGAATCAGAAGTTCTCCAACTCCTTGGGAGCCGGCACTGGCCGGTGCAGGCCGGGCTGTCTGGGAAACAGCAGTTCCAGGGTCCTGCGGGAAAGGCCTGCCAGGAACCTTGGGGCCATGGACCAGGGGTTGCCAGGAGCTGAATGCTGAAATTTGCCATGGGAAAGGAAGAGACAATTGGAGGCTGGTGTCCCAGAGAAACCACTGTTTGATTCGGCAGGCATCAACTGAATGATTCCTGTGCTCAAGGCACGGGGCTGTGGGGCAGAAGAAGCAAGGGAGTCATATTTTCTGTCCACAGAGACCTACAGTCAATGGGGATGGGCTCATGAAAGTGAGGGCTAGACACATATAGTGTAACTACACCTTCCAATCAGCAAGAACTAAGATGTTTTCAGGAGCAAAAGGTCCCACTCAGTTTGAGGAAGTGATATTGGAGGTTAGTTTTAAAGGAAGGGTAAGATTTTGACAGTTGGAGATGGGGTCATGGGAGGGTATCATGAGCAAAGTGACTGATGTGACCAGGCATGGAGGCAGGGAGATAAAAGTCACCTCTCAGGGGGAAAAAAGGGGTCCCATATGACAGGCTGGGCAAAAATGTGAGAAAAATGTATAAGTGCAAAACTTGGCAGAGGACCCTAAAAGCCAGGTTGGCAAACCAGTGCCTGTTTCAAGAGGTAGTGGGTATTCCCTGAAAGTTTGGGATCCATGGGAGCACATGACCAGTACTTGGCTTTTGGACAACCTAATGGCAGAGTGGAGATGGATTAGAAGGAGGAAGAAAAGAGACTCCTTATGATCATCGTCCCTTGGAACACAGGATATTAAGACTATTGTGACACTTTTTTAAAAAATCTGAATTCTGGGGTGCCTGGGTGGCTCAGTCGGTTAAGCATCTGCCTTCGGGTCAGGTCATGATCCCAGGGTTCTGGGATCGAGCCCCATGTCAGACTCCCTACTCAGTGTGGAGCCTGCTTCTCCCTCTTCCTCTGATCCTCCTCCCTGCTTGCTCTCTCTCTCAAATAAATAAATAAAATCTTTTTAAAAAAAAAATCTAAATTCTGGGCACCTGGGTGGCTCAGTCGTTAAGCGTCTGCCTTCAGCCCAGGTCCCAGGGTCCTGGGATCGAGTCCCGCATCGGGCTCCCTGCTCCTTGGGAGCCTGCTTCTCCCTCTGCTTCTCTCTCTCTCTCTCTCTCTCTCTCTCCCTCTCTCTCTCCCTCTGTCTCTCGTGAATAAATAAATAAAATCTTTAAAAAAAAATCCAAATTCCTCACCATAGCTTAGCTATAAGGATCCTGCTCTGCCTCTCATTCCTGCCTCATTTTGAGTGACTCCTCACCACACTTTAGCAGTCCTGGCTGTCTTTCTGGTCCACTAACACACTAAATCTTTTATATCTCAAAACCTTAGCTTGTTTCT
Source organism: Zalophus californianus (assembly GCF_009762305.2). Taxonomy (NCBI): domain Eukaryota; kingdom Metazoa; phylum Chordata; class Mammalia; order Carnivora; family Otariidae; genus Zalophus; species Zalophus californianus. The sequence continues at coordinate 174,714,035 of NC_045597.1, read as the reverse complement.
AAAATGGCCACCATCAATCCCGTTCCTCTTTGAATAAGGCAGCCATTCTCCTTTTGACTGATGAAGCCTAATCCTCCACATCTTAGATTCTAGGCTGGTCTATGACTGCCTTGATCAATAGGTTACTACAGAAGTGACACTAGACCAGATCCAAGTCTAGTCTTTAACAAGATGGGCAGTTTGCTCCTTCCCACTCACAGGAGAAAGCCAGCCTCCGTATAAGAAGTCCAACTATTCTGATCCCTCCACGCTATGAGGAAACCCAAGCTAACCATATTGGAGAAGTCACATAAAGAGAAAGCTTTGGTAGTCAACCTCTAGCTATTCCAGCCAGCCCAACCCACCCACCAGACATATAAGTGAAGAAACTACATTGAATATCCAGCCCATTTGAGCCTTCAGATGACTCCAATCCCAACTGCCATCTGACTACAACTGCAAGGAAGACCCCCAATGAGAACTGACACCCAGCGAAGCCCAATCAACCCACAGAGCTGTGACAGATAATAATACATTGCCATTTTAAGCCACTAAGTTTTGGCGTAGTTTGTCATGTAGCAATAAATACCTGAAGGACCCATTGTCTTTCTCTGGACCCCCCTTCCTTCTCCTCTACCCTACCCCATGTTCCTCACAGTCGATCATTGTCAAACTTCAGGCCCCACCCTCATTGCAAGGCCTTCCTTCCCCCACCCCATCCAATTATCCTGGGTCCTGCACCACTCTGAACATTATCACATTGTCTCAGTTATCTTTGCTCCCTCCCCTGCATTTCTCATAATTGAGTTATTCTGTTCTTGGCCATGGCTTCTCTCCTTTCACTAAACATGGGCTCTCAGAAGTCAGAGGCCATGAATACTTTGACCACTATTTCAGCCCCATATCTAAGAAATAGTATGTGCTCAATAAATACTTGTCAAATGGATGGGTAAGTCGTAACCTGTCCATACAACACAGAGCCACTGAGAGGGTGATGATGGGTGGGGGACATATTTCCAGAACCTCCATAGACTATCAAGCAAATAAGTGAATAATTACATATAGTGTTGGCATTAATCTTGATCCAAGAGGCTCATACACTTGCTGAAAAGTCTTGGAAGTATGTTTTTTCCTTATCCCCCAAATCAGCTGATTGAAGAATGGCTGCAGAGAAGCTGTCATTACACATTTGCTGATTAGTTGATAGAAAATTGTATTTTAAAACTGATGATTTAATGGGTGGGTAACTAGTAGAGTCGTTCTGGAAATGACTCCTGCCACAAGGTTCCCCAAAAGCTTGGGAGCGAGAACTCAACGAAGAAAGCCCAAGATTTTGTCCTCTTTTGCCAACTCTCCTTGACATAGAACTTCACCTGCACAAACAGAATTCCAGGAGCATGTCTGTCACATGCCTTCAGTTCCCAGTTCCCAGGGAGAGAGAGGTTGGTGGGAAGGAATCTGATCAGAAGTTAAGGGTGAAGTTAGGTAGTTTTGTACTTCAGATCACTGGACCCAAGGGAACCAAATCCCAGGCAGGGTTTATAACACCCATGATTATCAGGGGTCCAAGCCACATTGTGCGTGCCATCTCCTCCCTTACCACAGTACTTGTTTTGATTCATACCAACTATTTCAATTTTTATTTCAAAGGCTGTCACAATTATTGGCAAGGGCCATTCTCCCTGATCTGATTCTCCCTATATCATGTCTCTTTCTTCTTCAGTCTCACCAGTACCCCTCACCTCTCTCAGTGTTCCAGGTCTTTCCTAAATTTTCTTTGCCCCTCCCCTCATGGTCTCTAAGTTCTTGCCTCTTCCTTGCATTCTGATAAGACTGGGCATACTGCTGAGATGGCTTGGGGTTTCTTCAGTCCTCCTCGACCAGAGGTGGCCAGGGAGTCATAGAGGAGAGAGGAGAGTAGGTGGCTGGTACAGGTGGAAATTTCTGTGTTATGGGTGAGTGATTGCAAGTCAGAAGACCCAAGTTCTTCCCCCAGCCCAACACCACTAGCCAGATGACCTTTACTCAAATACTTAACCTCCAGAGCTTCGGTTTATTCATCTGAAAAAAAAAAATGAATAACCATGTGGAGGCTATTTATAATATATAAATAAAAATTATTATGCCTGCCCCCTCCCTCAGGGAGATGGAAGTTGGACATACTCTGTACATTTCTAATGCTAAGCAAATGCATAAAAATATGGTTTCTGCTGTCTGGTTGTAAGGAGGCCTGGTCTCACTTAGGCTAAGAGTTTCTGTGTTCTTATCCTGGCTCTGCCCTTAACTCATTGTGTCACCTTAGATAAGTCATGGTCCCACTTTAAGTGTCAAAATCCTCAACCATAAAATGAGGTAGTCAGAGTAGATGATCTTCTAAAATAGAAGGCATTCTGGGTCTAAAATAGACCCGTATTCTGGGTCTACTTCACCCAATCTTCTATCCCCAGCATTGCGTGTGGTGTGTAACAGGCACTTATAACATAATTGATGAATGAGCGAATGTGTGATATATAATATGTACAGTCAATCCATGAAAATAGCCATCCATCCACATTCAGAATTGCTAAAAGAAATCTGGGAGGGGGGCAGGGCAGTTTATAGAAGAGGATCCTAATGAAAACCAGGGGCCAGGGACCACGTCCTTCCTCTCCCTCCTCCTTTCCACATCCTCTGCCCTGGTTTCCTGGGAACCTGGCCCAGGATGGCATGCACAGATGAGCTTTAGTCAAAGACTGAACATCTCTAAGCCAGATCAGAGTAGAAGAGGCAGGGGGATTAGAAGACAGATGGATGGATGTACAGAAGATGGAGATCCCCGAGAAAAAGGCAGGAGGTTTCAAACTTTAAACTCTGACAACATGAAAACTCCTTTGGCAATTATGTAATCATATAATGAGGTCACTCACTAGCTACTCGAGGAAACTGAGAGACATCAAGGTCACATGGCTCATTGGTGACAAGGACAGTTTGGGTTTCAGGAGGGAACAAAGGTGGTGTTGCCTGGGATTCTCTTAACTATCTCGCATGAGTTCCCACCTAGCCAGATTATTTTGACCTTGGAAGCAGGGACCATACCACCTCCCCTATCTCTCTGCTGTCTTCTCTCCAGGCTCAATTCCCTACCCCTTCCTCAAAGCAGGCAGCAAGAGCGCCTGGATGTGGAACAGATGGCCTGTAAATCATGAAGGCCCATGGGCTGGAAGCAGTTTTCTACTCACTCCATAGCTCCTCTCTGTCTTAATGCAGCCATATAATTTCCCCCTCATCGTGGAGGGGACTCTTGATCTCAGAGAAGGAATTCACAGTTTCTCAATCACCTGCCTGGGAATGGATGGCAGCCGGAGGGCAAAGGCCATTGCCAGAGCCCACATGAGCACTGGCCTCACAGCCCTGGCAGCAGAGGTAGCTGCAGTCATGATGAGCCCAGTCCTAGGGGAACATCTGCAGAGCAGTGGTTGTCTTGGAATAGGCCATGGGAAAGTCCATGAGAAGCCACGGCTCTTGAAAACCATCCCAGAATCCCACTGGAATGCTTTGCCAGAGTCTGTTGAGCCTGAAAGGTCTTGGGTTTTAAGCTATTTTATTCATTTTTATTTTGGGGCTGGATTTTTAGTTGGAAATTTGGAACACTAAAGCTCTCCCAGGACATTAGTTCCAAGCTGATCACTTGGGGACCTATGCTCAGGCTATTCAGCTCAGTACTGCAAATGTACCTTGTCCCCAAGACTGTGACTAAGATATCCAAGGCCAGGAAGCAAGAATTGAGTCCAAAACCCAAATTCTTGCCTCCAGGCTGTAACTCTTCTCCTGATGGCTAGGGAAATGTAAGCTACCTAGAGTAGACATTTTGCCTTATTCACTTCTGAAAGCCTAGTACCCACAACAGTTCTAAGCTATACGTCTTCAAGGAGCATTTGACTGAATAAATGGACAATTTGCCAGACTATACAAGGAGAATTTCCAAGAAAAGTAACTTCATCCAACCTCAGTGCCTCTCCTCTTAGGTTATGATAGAAGTGATGGGTTAGCCAACCATAGCCTGTGGGCCAAATTCAATTTGTGTACAGTCCATGAGCTGAGAATTTCTTTTACATTTCTAAAAGTCTGAAAAAAAAAGGTAAAGAAACATATTTTGTTACTCATGAAATGTATCTGAAATCCACATTTCAGTGTCCATAAAGAAGGTTTTGTCAGAGCATAGCCACACCCATTCACTTACTGGTATTCTCCATGGCTGCTTTTGCAGAGTGACAGCAAAGCTGAGGAATTACAACAGAGACCACAGGACCCACAGAGTTGAAAATATGTGCTATCTAGACCTTTATGGAAGAAGTTTGCCGACCCCTGACCTAAAGAATCTCCCCAGTTAGATAAATGTTGTCTAAAAAGCCAACATTCATGGTTTGGATTAAGCATATCTCTCTCTCTCTCTCTTTCTCTTCCCTTCTTTTTAAATAGAAATCTTTCTAGAAGTGCTTAAGTTACCTTTAGTGGTATAATTTATTTGTCTGACAGTTTTTCTCTGTGAAAAAAAGGGGGGGCTGTTCAAAGACAAAGGGTTCTAGGGAAGGAATTTGTAAAAGACCTAGAAGGATCAAAACAGGGGACCACCAAGAAAAACTTCGTCCATTTTATGTATTGTCAAGGCTAGCACTGTCCCCAGGGCTCTGATGGAGGATACAAAAGGAAATTGCTTTGAGCTCACATAAGGACCCATTGGCTTACCCTGAAACAGCCATGCCTTCTATCGGGCCTTGCTTTCCCCAGCTTGCTTCCCCGGACTCTTCAGCCATCTTGGGTAAGCACGAATGGCACTGTCTGTGGAGTTTTTCTCTGAGCCAGGCCACAGTGCACACATGGCTCCCTTGAGAAGCAGGATCATGGTATGGTTTATCTTGGTTCAGACATAGCAAATGGCATCTGTCCCTCCCTCCCCACAGACACACAGCCATGGCAGGCACAATCAATCACAATAATCTAGTCAACAAACAAAATTATAATTCTTTGCCATCTCTGGTCACATTGATGTAGGAGAGATTTGGGGACTCAGGGCTGTGGCCAAGAAAGAATTCTTAAGATATTTTTATCAAAGCAGAGGGACAGGACCCATGGGCAGAAAGAGCTGCATGAGGGTCATGAGGAGCAGCCCATTATATACTTTCAAGTTGGGAGGGGGTTAGGAATAGCCTAAGTCTCTAAGGAATTGACCTTGAGGGAGCTAGCTATTGTTGGGAAAATGTCGTTTATTATCGTCTAATAAGACCCGAGTCATAAGACCCTTCAGATGTATATCGGTGGGTCATATGCTTGAGGGATGATTGTCAACATGTATCTTGGGGGGTAGAGATAAAGGAAGTTTCCAAAGGAATTTTTATATCTTAAAGTAGGCTTACAGGATCCGGGGGGTTGGGCTAAGATTGCCTTTTTCCCTTAGCAAAGTATTAACATTGAGGCAGCTGAGTCCCTAGAGGAATGTCACTTTACCCATTTCAAGGACTTGTCAATGGGCTGTCAGTAGTAAGGAAATTGAATTTTTCTCTTGCCTTTGTTTCCCACATCAACATGAACCTCTAGACAACCAACTTCTTGCATGTGTAATCTTTGTCTTACTGATTTTTATTTCCCCGCACCTAATACAACACTGATGTTGAGGGAGGTGTGCCACTGACATGAGTCCTCTCCCCCGTCCTTCTGCTGCCCTGTCATGCCTCGAGAAGGCGTAGGATGGAAGCCAATGCTCTTGCCACCGTAGCGCTGCTCCCCACCTCCCCAGAATCCCTGTAAGGGAAGCAAGTCCTCCCCAGGTGAGAACAAACATCCAGAACATCAGCCCAGGAGTTCAGATCAGCCTGATGTCAACACCCATCCAGGGTCAACCACAGCTAGTGTGGCTTTTGTCGGTTTGGATCGTGTCCCCCGGGCTTCAACTTATTGAAGGAAGAGCCTTCATTTGTGTTTCGTCTCTGGTCTTCTGATGAGCTAGGAAGGTTCCCCATCCTATCTGAGTCCCCTTTCTTCACCTTGGACAGCAAGAGAAAGCAATGGTCACCTCTACACACAGCTCAAAGCCCTCTTTCCAAGCCAGAGGAAAGTAACTTCCAACCTCTTCTCAACTAAGAAGAGAAACCCTCCTTTTTCAGCAGGTCTTTTCAGCAGCTAGCAAGGGTGTCTCAAGAAATTTAAATACAATGGGCTGTTTCCTGGCAGATGCAGTTACCCTGGCAACTTCTAACTTAAACCGATTGCCTTGGATACCAAGGACCTCGGTAACAGACTTCTTAAGCAACCAAATTCCTCAGAACTGACTCCTCCAGGGATTTATACAACTCCTGCAGAGCAGGACCCTCCTAAACTTCTACCAGAAGAGAAAACTTGAAATCCCCATTAGCAAAAATAACAGAAACCCTGCTAGGTGTATTTATGTCACCAACCCTCAATGCTCTGGACATGGATAATTTAGAATTTAAGTTTCACAAGTCAAAAAAATCATGACCAAGTGAGAATTAAGAACGGGAGCTGGAACTCAAGAGGACCAACAAATGGAAGGAGAATGTTGGGGATGGTGGTTCACAAACCCAGACCGGAATAGACTCACCTGGGGAATGTGCACTAATACAGAGTCCCCAGCCCTGGCCCCCCTGCCCCTCCCCGCCCCCAAGATTCTGATACTCTTGGTCTGGAATGAAACCTGGATAATTTTTAAAAGTTCTCCCAGTGATTCTGATAAACATGCAAATTTGGGAGCCAAGAATCTGAAGAATATTCCTTTCCTCCTCCCCATCTTGTTCCAAGGGTCTCCTAGACCTTAGTTCCCTTCGTTGCTGCCAGCCCGAATTTCTAGAGGGACAAGAATTCATTTTCTTTAACGTGAAAAGAAGCAATAGCGGCCACTAAGTGCCATGCTTGGCCCTATGCCAAGGGAACCTGGGAGCTTGAAGCTGCATCTGGCCCTGGGCTGTTGCAAGGCTGTGTGGTTTCTTTTGGGCTTGCCGCCTGGTTTATTTTAGGTGCTGGGTCTGCAGACTAGTAGGCTGACCTTCCTTGGCTATTCCCCAGGGAGCAGGATAGCAGGCTTCTGCTGTCTCTGCAGCCACAAAGCACCATTTCCACAGCATTTAGGTAACAGGAGCTGACTGGCAGCAATGGCTGGAACCAGTATTAAACCTGGAGACACAGCCTGCTGGGCAGAAAAGACTCCTGTGTTGAGTGTTAACGGGTGGTGTCAGCACAGCTGCTCACAAGCTGTGTGATTTGGGGCTAGTCACTTCCCTTCTCTAGATCTCAGTTCCCCCAGCTATGAAACAAGGGGTTGAACTAGATAGAGGCAGAATGGAGTAGTGGAAGGAATGTGGGTTTTGTGGCCAGACTTCCTCATGAAATCGTTCTGAAACTTTGGGCAAGTGACTGAACCTCATTGTGCATCAATTTCTTCACCTGTAGACTGTGTCTTCCTTCAACAGTACTTCCTTCAAAACATTGATGTGCCAATTTAAGGAGAAAATATGTGCAAAGTGCTTGATTTCAACTTCACTTGAGATCCAAGACACACATACACACACACACACACACACACACACACACGTGTGCTCACACATACCTGCTTACCCCTTAACCAATTATCTGACAAAGTGGGTGCCGTATTCCAGTAGATATGGCGAGTCTGAAGGGAGTTGAGGAGAGAGACAGATTTCTACACATACGGTGGGTAGGGAGGAAGGGACATATGACCTTCTGAAGAAAACAGGGTTTGAGTTGGGATTTTGACAAATGCCCAGAATTTGAATAAGCAACTGAAGGAAAAAACCCTGAAGTGTAGAAGGAAGATCAGTAAATTTGGATTTTAATGTCAGCCTCTCATTGCTTCTCACTGCTCAGGTTTGTTGTCTTGCTGATTCTCTGCTCCTTTATCTATAAAATGGAGTTGTGGTGAGAATGGATAAGATAAGATGACATAGGAGAAAATGCCTTTTATGGTGTCTGGAACATGGTAGGTATCAGATGGGTGGATGGGTGGATGGGTGGGTGGATGGATGGATGGTTGGATGGAAAGAAGAATGCCCAAGAACCTTTATATGCCAGTGAGTATATTAGTAGAGCTCAGCAATGTCCAGAGTATTCATTGAACACTAAAATCCCAAGATACTCCAGGGGGAGAGGGGGTGTTCCCTAATCAATTAAATTTAAAAATGGCAGCATGACCTATCCCTCTTTTAAAGATTTGCAATTTAATGTCAACATGTTAATGATTCCGCAAAGTCTTTTCTAACTTTACACCCAGTAGTTCCCAAATCTAGTTTACTTCTTAACCAATTTTCCACATTAAGCCTGTTAGCCTCCCACTGAACTTGACAGGAGTCTTTCTAGTGTGAACTAAGTGGATGATGGCAGAGAAAATTAGAAAAAATACTTTTCCTTTTCTTCTGTTTTCCTTTGTGTTTCCACCATGTGCAGCTTGAAGGATGATCTGTGCAGTGGTGTGTAGGAACACAGTCCGGGGACCAAGCACCCATGTTTGGAAACAGAAACCTGTGCTTAAATGCATCCCTTCACTTGTCAGCCGTGTTGCCTTGGGCAAGTTCCTTAGCGTATCTTTCCCTCTAACTTCTTGTCTCTAAAGTTGCAGCCCTTGACTCCTAAAATCATTGAGACTCCTGATGAACTCATCTACCCAAAGAGATCAGCATCGTGTTCGGTACAGAACAAGCACTCAGGACGAAGAAAATGGTGTCATTATTATGCCACCCTCTGAACATTCTCTACCAGTCATTTTGCAACACCCAGCATGATTTGGACATTGAGCCCTGGGAGTAGGAATCATGCTAATCTCTGCTTTCCTCTCCCGTGTCGGGCCAACCAACAGCCCCATCGAGAGGGGATAAGCGAGGCCATTTTAAAGGAGACGGTGATGGTGGTGTCTGCTTTGTGCTTTTTCCGAATACAAGCAAAGGAAGGGGGCTCTGTCAGAAGGAGGTCATGTCCTCTCAAACCGGTCTGACCTGGCAATGTCAACTCACAGGCTGGCAGCTGGCCACTGGGAGATGGAGAATCTGCTTAGTCATTTCTCAACAGCAAGAGCAAGTGGCTTGAAGAAGAAGCCAAATATGCCCCTTGGGAGGCCAGCCAAGTGCCTCCTAAAAAGAGAAAAGGAGGGGCGGTGCAGAACTCCAGGCACTAGGATCTGATCAGGGCCACAAGGCAGAGACAGCTGGCCTCCAGTGTCAGAGACCTCTGCTCTACTCAAGTGCCACCATCATGGGCTGGGGGAGTTTGGCAGGGTTCACCCCAGGCCATCAAACCCAAATGCCCAGCTCTACCCACTTTGCTGAAGAATGTTGGCCACTGGCAGCTGTGGTCTCTGCCTCGGTTTTATGGTCAGTTTCTCTTCATTCACCCATTCATTCAGTTGACACTTACCAAAGGCTGATTATATTTGCCAAGGGGGACATAGTTGTGCAAAAGACAGAAAAAGTAGCCGCACTTATGGAGTCAACATTCTAGTGGAGAGAGACAGAAAACACACAAGTACAAGTAAGAAAATAATTTCAGGGAGAGTGAAGTACTTTAAGGAGAAATGATGGGGTGAGGGGAAGTCAGTGGACTGGGGGCTAGAAAACGTTGGAGAAGGTGGACACTCAGGCCCCCTCAAAGAAGAGACGTTTGAGCTAAGACCTCCATGGAGCCTGGGAAGGAGCCAGAAGAGGTTTGGAAGGAGAGTGCCCCAAGCAGAAACGACAGCAAGCACCATGGCCCTGGGACAGAAATGAGCCCAGGGTTTTGAAGAAGGGCGAAAATGGGGGCAGCCAAGTTGGGAAGTGGATGGAAGGGCAAGAGAAGGGTAGAGATGAGGTCAGAAACCTCAGCAGGCCAAGGCAAAGAGTTTGATTTTTTTTTCTCCAAAGGTGATGAGAAGTCATTGGAAGATTTCCAGTGGAGGGGAGAAAAACAAATAGTCCTGACTATTGTGTGAAAACCAGATGGAAGAAAGCATGAGCTGGAGCAGGGAGCATGGTTGGCCCAGTACAGGGGAGAAGCCATGGTGGCTCACTAAAGCGTTGGCAGGTGGGGTGAGCTCTGGAGTGGATTTTGAAGGTAGAGTGATAAGACTTGCTGGCCAGTGGGATGCGGGTTGTGACTGAAAGTAAGGGGTCAAGAACGCTCCCAGAACAACTGCCATTTTACTGACTCATTCTCTATTGTTATCATGCTTGTATTTTTTTCTCAAAATGTGCATGGTGTTGCTATACCTGACTCCTTAGACCATCATGTCCAGTAATTAGGTTAAGTGCTTTGGTTGCCACTTACATGTGAAGAAACGGAAGTATAAGAGTCAAGTAAATTCTATTCAGGTGAAGACACTCCCCAAACTGGAACCTGGGGTGTCTTGAGTCTTACTCAGAGCTCTTCTCTGCCGACCAGGAAATCTTTTTAAGCCCAGGCTTTGCCATTCTTCCTCAGACTCCTACGAGTTCTTTATAAACAGGAGGATAATTGGCATCACCCCCACCTTACTCTTTTCGACTCCACACAAACCTTTCTCTTTTAGCTGTCCTCTCTGTGCTATGGATGGGTTCCTACTGACCACAGCCACTTCCTCTTTTTCCTGGGCATACAACTATCCTACCTTTCCCAGTCTTCCTTGTAGTTAGCATTTCCACGTGACTGATTTTTAGTCAACAGCATTTGAGCAGAATTAATGCACACCTTCCAAGACCAGCCCATAAAAATATCCCCAGCTCAATTGTCCATGCTTTTTCCCCTTCTATCAGCTTGGTGTAGATGAGTATGACTGCCTTGGAGCATGAATTTGAGGTGGCAGAACTCAAGACAGAAAGATCTGGATCCCTGATCACTACATGGGGGAAAGTGGCCTGCCAATCAGGAAAACACATTTTATACTTTTTATGAACAACATACTTCTGCCATGTATGAGCCATTATACATTTGGGGATTTGTTTGCTACAGCAACTAGTATATTGATCTGGGTTAGAGACAACTTGCTCTGACCCAGGAAGACGCTTTCCGACACTTAGACTCAGCATGAGACTAAGGATCGAAAGAAGAAGCTCAGAGACCATGGACCATGCCCTTCTAAATCCAAGACAGGAAATGAGATTCAGAGAAGGACAAACCTGGCATTGTCTAAGGTCATGGAGACCAAAAGGTCTCTGCAGGACTAGAGCATTCATTTCCTGGCTCCTTTTCAGGACACGTTGTTGCCACTCTACTGACAGATGTCAAGTACAGTGTCCAAGACAGGCTTTAGAACAGGACTCAAACAAAGCTCACTGTCAGAAATGTCTTCTGTACTTGTAATCTGAATCTCCCTACTAGCAGTTTACATCCCCCTGTTTATGTTCTGTCCTCAGGGAAGCTGATGAGTGTCTGATCACCTGCCTTCCTATAAGAACCTTCCCAACACTGGAGGGTGAGCATTGGATTACCGTTCAGTCTCCACTTTTCTAGCACAGCTATAGTCCCCCAAACATGTCTTCTTTTCTAAATAAAAACAATCATGACCACAACAGCCATACCCTTGGCTCGGGTGGTTGAAACGCTGGTCTAGCCTGAACCAGCCCCATCATGCAGTTGTTTCTCCCATCATTCAGTGGGGCCTGTAGTTGTCACTCACAGCACATGCCCTGGCAGAAGGAACAGAGAGGGTTTGGGTTGAGTCAGTCTGCCCACCCCCACATTCCCTGAAGCCCTCTGAGCACTAAGCTATAGACTATAGTTTTGACCCTATTTCAAGCAGGGAGAGTACAAAAATCTACCTTTAGGGACTATCCCAGTGGTCTTGAACCTTTTCTGAGCCACATTCCTATCAATAAAATACTTTGATCATAAATCCCTAATATACACAAATAATATCTGTTTAAATGTTTATAAGGATATGTATGTGCTATATGAGTTCACTAGGTATATAGTACAGCATTCACAAAAATAGGGATTTTAAAAGGACAAGATAACAAAACAGTATGAATAAAAGTGCCAAGAGTTCCTTCCCTGGCCCTAGTGGGCCCATCTGCACAGGCCCCCTCTTTGGAGAACACTTGGTCTATCAAAGTCTTTGAACTGAAGTCACAAACTGGCAGGCTACAAGCCAAATATAGCCCACGGATGTGTTTTGTTTGGCCTGGACAATGTTTTCTAAATTTTCTATTAGTTCCCAACACTTAAAAATTGGACAAGTTCACATAAAAAGCCAGAGATTTTTATCCATTTTATTCACTGCTTTATCCCTAGTACCTGATGCATAGTAGGCACTCAGTTATCTAATTGAATTTCCAGCTGCTCTCAAAAAAGTCAGCTGGTCTTTCTTTCTGGTAATAATCCCCTGGAACTGAGCAGTGATTACCACCCCTGCCCCATTAGCAGGGCGTGGACTCGCCGGTCCTGAACCACAGTCCTCACCCCTCCCTATTGTCCCATATCTAACCACCTTCACTCATGCCTGTTACCTGCCCGGTCCCTAGCACTATCTGAACGTTTGCTTCTACCTTAAGAGTTTCTGGTTATGTGATGGCCTCAGTCACCCTTCATGTGACCAAAACAAAACCAATAGTTTACCTGGAACCCAAAGACACAGGTTGGAACCTGATTCTGCCAGTTACCATCCTCAGGAAATTTGCTCTCCAAGCCACAGTCTCCTAATCTGGAAATGGGAATAGCAATACCTTTCTCACAGGGTGTTTGAGAATTTAAAAAAAAAAAAAAATCAGATAATATCTGTGGGCTATTTTATAAATTGTAAAGTGTCATGGGAATTAGAAAACATGGTTATTATAACTATATTCATCCTCCAAAAGGACTAGTTGAGGTAATGGGGACAGAGACACATAGTATCATTGCCCAGAGCTGACCACACCCCCTTACATAAACCATATCCTTCTCTGCCACCCCCTACATACACTCAAAACTACCCTACCCTCCAACACTTTGGATCTGGGCAGACAATGTAGAAACAGGCCAAAGAGTAAGGAAGAAGCCACCACCCTAAAGCTTGGGGTTCATTTCTCCTAATAACATTGACTCCTTTATTTTGCACTTTCTTATGTCTCTTCACTTAATGCTTGTGACTTAATTCACCATCCGACCTAAGTCTCAATGCCCCTTGCCCAGAGACCAATGGTGCACCCATTCTTTGCACACCTAATCCTAAGGACAGGTCCCTACAACCTCCTCCTTCTTCTCCTTGAGTCTACTTATCTTGGACTTCTAATCTTGTTATTTACCCCTTGGAAATATGCCTAAGAGAGTGTTCCTTTTCCACTTTTTTATCAGCAGGGAGGCTATATCTGCTACATATAAGACTAGCTCCCCAGCAGCAACTCCCCTAGACACACACACACACACACACACACTCTCTCTCTCTCTCTCTTCTCCCTTCTGGCTTTCCCATAAATATTTGTGAACTGCAGGCTGAAATATACAAACTTACCAATATTCAACCATTTCTGACCTAGGAAAAGGGGTAGTTAGTTGTATACAGTTCAACTTAATAGGTGTAATGCAGAGGCCCAACCTTGGGGGGTTTCTGTGATCTCTGAATCTTGCTATTTTTAAGCCAAAGCAAGTTGTTCTTGTCCATTTCTATGACAACTGCACTGAAAAAGCCTGAGAAAAATACTTCAGCCTCTCAGATGTGTGATGGGGCTTCCTTCCTCACAGACCTGAGCTACAGTTGCCAGATAATTCCATGAACAAGAAACCCTGGTAAAAATGTATATTCTGGATGCAACAGATTCTTGCCTCTTCTGTCTCCTACTCTCTGGGGGAAACGAATGATAAACTATGCATGCTGGCTTGGGGCTGGCAAACTGGAAGTCTTTCTAAGGAAGAAGGGCATCACCTCAGGAGCTTCCAAGGCCCACGTCTCAGACATTCCACATTTCCCCTCCCCTTGTTCTTTCAGCCCTTTACAAAAGCGGTTCCTGAATCCTTACCTCTGGTTTCTTTTATTCTGCCCCTTTTATTCAGTCCCCCGCCACCTGCCCCCTCCCCTGAAGCCCTCCCTCTCCCTTAACATGACTCACTCTTCAGCCCAACAGAGGAGAGAGGAGACCCCAGGAATGCTGGGAGAACTCCCCCAACTGCCCCCACAACCGACACCTGAAATGTTAGCGAAATCCTATAGTACTGAACAGTTTTCTCTCTCTCGTGGGGTCCCATTTTAAAAGGCAAATTCACCACATATTAAGAATTTCTGAAACTACTCCTCAGAATGCTAACATTCCAAGAGATATCCTTGTGTGTTCATTAAAAAGGGGGGGGGAGTTCTTTCATCCAATAAGTCTGGGAATCGCTGAATGCCCTAGCTAGCCCTGCGCAGGAATTTCATAATACAGCATCACATGAAAGACTTAGAGACCTCACAGCAAGGGACCCTACTTAACTTTGTTAAATCTGGTGTATCCTACATATATTCATCCAAGGAACCCTTTTATTGTCATTTCCCGGACCTTTATGCCCCACAAAAAAACACTCTGTGAAAGCCTGCTCTAACCATTGAGGGTGAACAAATGGGTTTAACACACCACCTTCCCCCTGGGTGTTTAGAGAGCGCAGGGCTGGGGAGGACACCAGATCTTTTATCAGCCCCTCCATCCCTGCAATGGAACACCACTCACACAGGTTTGCAAATGGCTTTCCTCCTCTGTCCTGGACACACACAGTATCTGCAAAGAGCAGAGAATTCCCAAATGCCTGTTCTAGCCTATTACCCTTCATCAGTCTAGGCTCCGAGAAGCCCAACACGAGCCTGCAACAGACACCGTGAAGACAAGGAAATCCAAGAGGGCTCCACCCTAAAGGGAGGAGATGGGGAGTCCAAGTATGATACATTCTGTTTCGTCCCATTGCCCAGTTTTCATTAAGCACACCCTGGTCTCCAAATGCATGTGTCAGGGCTTGAACCTAATCCCACCCAGGTGGGAGCCCCTGGGGCACCCTGCAGAAACCACAGACTTGGATGTGCCTCCTTCGTCAAATTCCGGTGATTCATCTGGATCCCCCACTTTAACATTCTAATTCTTTCTACTTGTCATTACTCTGGTTCATCTATGTAGCTTATCTCTCCACCTAGAATGTAAACTCCAGGAGGCTTGAGGCCATACCTCCTCCTTCCTCTGTTTCTCCCCATAGCATCTAGTTCTCGGTAACAGGTGCAGAGGAAGTACTTAGGAAACAATACTACATTGTATCCACAGCATCTCTTCTGCTTCTTAGCCACCCCAGGAAGGAAGGGAGGTAAAATAGGAAAGCTCTTTTCACCCACCTCCTGACAGACTCACAGACTCAACCAGTGCCCTCCATTTCTGAATAAACTAAAAAAGCCCACGGCACCCTGATTGCTCACAGCCACTGAAATTCAGGATTCAGGAACCGCTTTCAGGCCACTCTCTCATGCCCTCATGTACTTCTGTTCTCAGAAATTGACTTATTTGCTTATCAAGAAGAGTCTGTGGAGTTCCCAAATTTGGCCATGCCAGTTGCATCTGTCCCTATAGTTATGTATTTTAAGTAAAGCTACTGGGACAGATGCTGGTTTCCACCTGGACTAGATATTCTCCACCTGCCCCTTCCGGTCCATTCTCCACACTCTTCCAACCAATTCTGTGCACTAGGAGGCTGACTGTGTGGACTGGGTCAATCAGGCCTCCTTGTCCTCTGGCTTCTGGTTGGGTTTGGTTAATGGAAGTTCTCAGTGAGAAATAGAAGGTGGGAAGAAAGAAAGGTCGGGCTATTTGTCCCCCTAATGCCCTCCGTGCTGGTCTTGAGCTTGTTAATGGCTCAATGCCTCTACCAAAACCATAGCAACTGCCAGCATCTATCTCCTGTAGCTACCTGACAACACCATGCTGGGGATGGGAGCCGCCCCCACTGTTTCTGTCACTGGGCACTCCCCACCCCTTCTTGGTTCCCCTCAACCTTGTGTACACTGTATCGTTCCTCTGCTGAACTCTGCATCCCTTCCTTCTGAGTGTACCATCTCTTCTCCTGCCCCCAGGACCCTGATGGATCCCCCTACCAACAACCATCTGTCCCTCTCTTCTTTTCTAACAGAGCCCATTTTGTTCTCATTCCAGGATTCCAAGTATTTCAGGGACCATCTCCCTCATGCTCAGGGGGAGAGGGAAGACAAGATGTAAGTAAATAAATAAAATCTCCCACTTCCAAAGTTGCAAACCTGGGAAGGAAATGCCCAATGAATCCCATGAATTTCAGATATACTACCCGCTGTCCTTCATTGTATAGAAGCCACCATAGCTCCTCACATCAGCCAAGGTCTATTAACCCCCCAACCACAGTATAGTAACTCCTTTCTTGGCCTGGCAGTCTATCGGCATGAGGACCCCAAGTGAAGTAGTGATGGTGGTAAGTGTACGGGGCCCAAGGTTTACCTTAGAGGGGGTGTTTTGGTATGCTTCAAACCACTGAGCCTCTTAAAAAGGCCTCGATGTGGTAGATCTTTGAATCTTTGTGGAGTTTAACTTCCCACTTTCTGGTATGCATATGTCTTAGGAAGGCTACTCTCTGCTAACAGGTCCAATTTTATCATGGATTTTATCAATATCACATGCAGAGAGAAGGAGAGATTGTTCTGGCGGTTGTTCTGGTCACAGGGTAAGAATTTAACCCATACAGACTTTCTTCCTTCTTTCGTGTCATCTATTTTTTGTTTTCCTCTGTGCAGGTACTTTCTTAAAGGTTATGGGTACCCATCTCAAAAATTTGGTGAACTTAATTTGGCCTACGCCTTCCTTCTCAGAAAGCCTGCGTTTATGATCCACAGGACCGTACACTCCCTGGAACATAAGTCAGTCGTATTAATTATTGTGAATTCTTCCAGCCTTGGCAGTTCCTGGCACAAAGTCCATGGAGTTGGACTGAATTATCTGAGTTGGGGTGACCCATGGAGGCTCCAAGCAATTCCCAGGGAGCACTGGATTCCTTTGTCCAAATTCTCTGCCCTTGGTGCAGAAAAAGCATAAGGGTTTCCACTGAGATTTTTCACTGGGTCCCTCTTCCCTAAGGGCTGCCCTTCTTGGGATGTCTTTAATCTTGTAGCGTTCCCTTGACATTATCGGTACAAATCAGAGCCCAGAGGAGCAGCAACAGGTGGAGAGAGCTATGCTCCTGGAGGCAGAGACTTGCCACAGAGACATATGGAAATATTTTACACACTCTCCCAGCACACTTTCATCCACTCCTCCACCCATGGTCCATTTACCATACACCTGCTGTGTGTTAAGCACTGTGTTTTGTATAGATTAGTTCACCTCAGGAAGAGCAGAAATTTCAGATTATCCCTGGGCTGGTAGGGTTGGAGGATGGTCTTGGGTAGTAAGTCTCTGGCCTCTTTCCAGATCTGTAAATGGAGTAGGTATGCTACATGATCTCTCAGGAGTTTTCCAGTCCAATTTTGCTAACATTCTGTGTAGCTCTGAGATCTAGCTTCTCCTTCCAGCAGACACCCCAGTAGAGCTCCTAAGTCTCTCTCAACCTGAGCTTCCTCTCTAAGAGTTGAGACAGCCAAGGGCTTGAGTGCAGGGACTTAGTTTTTGAAGCGATCCCAGGAAACAGGGGTGGGGTGAAGGGAGGCAGGAAGGAAGGGAGGGAGGAAGGAAGGAAGGAAGGAAGGAAGGAAGGAAGGAAGGAAGGAAGGCAGGCAGGCAGGCTAACACAAGGGTGCATTATGGAGCTGGTCATCATTGTGACAAACTGAGGCTCAGTCCCACCGATACTCTCTGAAGAACCATATAGAATACACCTCATAATTCCATTTGCTGGCAGGACAGAAAGAGAGGAACATTTATCTACCAGCTCCCATCCACCACTAGTCAGAGGTTGTCCCATGGAGTTAACGCCCTCCCTCCTCCTGGTCTGCACCCATGCCCGTGCCCAGGAGTTTTCCACAGTCCCATCAGAGAAGCCCCAGGGAGAGGCAAGAGATACAAGGTGCAGCTGAGATGAGGACTGTCCGGGGCTCTGAGCGGGTTGCCACGACAACGGCCTGAAAGGCAGACCCAGAGGATATACTGTTAGGGTTTGCCAGGTTTCATGAAAATATATTATGCTCAGTTAAACTTGAATTTTTAGGTAAGCAATGAATAAGCAGATGCCCCATGCAATGCTGGGGGCATGCTTATATGAAATAAATGATTCATTGTTTCACTGAAATTCAGATGTGACTGGGCATCTTGTGTTTTATTTGGCCACCCAATATGCAGTGCACAGTGGGGCACAGGAGGCGTGCCCGGCAAAAGCCCCAGCCCTCCTCCACCGTCTCCTTTGAGATTCTCTCTCTCTGCCTTGAGGGTCTTGGTTACAGAAGTGGCTCAGTTAGGAGTGATGACCTATATTCCTCTGTGTAAGGACAAGAGAGGCAAGCTGGAGAAAATGCAGCATGGTGATATGAAATGAGACACAGAATGTCCACTTTTTCAGGATCTGCAAGCCCAGGGAAGGACTCTTGTGCTTGACTCAGGCAAGACCCCAAGCTGAGCAAATCCAGGTTGGTTCTGCCCCCCCCTCCCCCCACCACACCCCTCCACGGTGGGAGCATCCCCAGCAATGTCACATGTGAAGGCCTACAAAAAAAAAAAAATGGGAGAACAGAAATACTTGTTTTCATTAAAAATGAGAACGCAAATGTCAAAAGCCTGTGGGGTTTTTTTTTCCCCACGAATCTATTTGCTGTTTTCCGGCAGACCCCTCATCTCAAAATATACCAAATGTGATTGTTTTAAGGGCACTGAAGAGTTAGTAGGTGTTTCCTATTTTAAGTTTAAGAATAAAATTCTACGCAAACAATGAATCATGAAACACTACGTCAAAAACTAATGATGTATGTTGATTAACATAACATAATAAAAAAATTAAAGATGCTTAAAAAACAATACTGTCTATTTTTGTTTTCCCTGTAGCTTCATCATTTCCAGAATTTTGACATTTGTCTGTTAGTGAGGTGTCCTCAGCCCCTGTGCCATTAGGAAGCTTCTGTCCTGCTCGGGTCCTTCGCCTAGCCAGAACGACAACTCCACCAGAGTCCCTGCACTTCAACCCTCCTCCCTGGTGAGGATGAAGCTAATTGTACAAAGGCATGTTTGCCATGCTGGAACCCTGAACCTACCACACACCTTGTGCCTCTGGACAGGACACAGAAGCTGCTCGTCACCTTCGCCTGGGATCAGCCCCATCAGCACCTGTCTGAGCTGTAAGGATTCCAGAGCGCAGCTCCTACTGAGTTCTAGTTCCCAAAAGTGGGGTGGAAAGGACCGTCATATTATCTTGTCCAACCTCCTGGTTCCATCGATGAAGTCGCTTCATCCCCCAGGTGGGGAGTGACAGGTCCAAGGTCCACACTGGATTTTGCCATTTGACAAAGTCAAGAGAGAAACCCCATTACCCCAGCAATGGCCTCACCCCGCTCCCCCACCCTCTCTTATTGTATTACCACCTTCATATTTGTACTGCTCCACTGTGGAGGGAGGTTAGATGGGATCTCGGACTGAACTCCCACACGTAACCCATAGGGACCAGTCTTTGAAGACTACTAGCGTGAGCATCTATTCTTCGTGACTCAGAAGGCAGGTCAGAGCCTTACATCACTCAAGGCAGTAGCCGTGAACAGCTTGTTGTAGAGGAAATCCGTATGCAAACCCCAGTTCCGTCATTTAATACTCACGTAACTTTGTACAGATCACATGATCTTCCAGAAGCTCAGCCTGCCTGAGGAATGGACAGGTGATCTCTGCCTGACTCATAGAGTCATTGTAGGCACAGACTTCCCACACACGACAGTGCGAAAAGGAATACATGTCAGCTATTATTGTACAGGAGGACGTTGTGGGAAGATGCTGGTTAGGAAACTTCCCAACCATATTCTGTATGAATGATCTGACATACTGTACAAGACTAGTTATTAGTTATATGCTTTCTACCACATCCACCACACTCCTGGACTGGCCCCTGCACCACCGCCCCACCCCCCGGCACATAAACTGCTGTCTATTGCTTATAAATGTGTTGTCCCTTATAGTAGCCACTAGCTACATGTGGCTATTTATGTTGAAAATATAAATAAGGCAAAGTAAAGTGAAAATGTAATCTCATACTGCACGGAGCACTGGGTGTTATACAAAAACAATGAATCGTAGATCACTACATCAAAAACTCATGATGTATTGTATGATGACTAACATAACATAATAAAATAAAATTTTTAAAACAATGTAATCCCATAGCCACAGGAACCACATTTTAAGAGATCAATAACCACATGTGGCTAGTGGCCACCCTAAAGGACAGAGCAGATAGAGAACATTTACACCATCACAGAAAATTCTATTGCCCAGTGCCATGGGAGGACAGTCAAAACTCACGTAAGCCACAGGATCTTTCATGGTTTAGTCCCAACCTACCTGTCCAGGTTCGTCTCCTGCCTCACCTGCCCATCTGCGCCCCTAGACTCTGCACCAAAGCCCAGGTTCTTCCTGGCTTGTACTTGCACAGGTCTGTGACCATCTTTGTGCCATTTCCTTTGTCAACAGTGCCCTCCCTCCCCTACACCACACCCCCCTCCAACTCCCACTCCTGACTGCCTGACAAACCCTGCTCACCATCCCAGGCCCAGTGCATAACATTCTTCTTCGGGGCCGTGCTCCATTATGTTCCCAAAAGGAATCAATCGGTCCTTTTTCTCCGGTTCTACCACTGGTGTCCCCACTACAACATCCACACCCTGATGGTCTCAGGGTGTTTGCTCGCAGTCTCTGTTGCTGGTCTCTGAAGCCTTGGTGGGGCAGGGACTGGTCTCCTGCATCTTTGTACCTGCGGGGCTCTGGCCAGGCCAGGGCAGAGTGGAGACCTTGACCAATGTCAAGGCCACGGGTCTTATCTCTTGCCACCACCTCTCTGCCTCGTCCCAGGGCTTCACAGCTCCGGTTTAGTCAAAGTTGTTTGCCCTTAAGGGAAGGGCTTAGCCCCCAGACTGCTGGTTCTCCCCAAGCCAACAAAGCTGTAGAGAGAACCCCACTTTGGAAGCAGGAACTCGGCCCTTGTCAGTGGCCATGGAGAAGAGTCAGCTGCAGAAAGCAGGCCCTGAGGGCAAGAGCCTACTTCTGGGAGGGAGGGGACGAGGAAGGGCAGCCTCAGAACACACACACACTGCCCATTCTTTCCCAGTGGAATACTCCCGGCCTGACCTCTCTGGCGCCCAGGCCGGCGGCGCTCCCAGCCTCCCACGCGGGCATTCTCCTTGGGGCACCGCCCCACGTGCCTGCCCAACAGGCCCCAGGGCCGGCAGAGCCTCCTGTGGCTGAGTGTCCCCCGCACCTCCCTCCCCCAAAACCCCTTCCAAATGAGCACATCCGTGCCATACCCCTCACCGCTGCTCCCACCCATGTCTTCTGTGCTCTTAGAACCACCACCAGCCCCACATCTTTCCAGCTTCCTGGCCAGAAGCTTCCCTCTCCTTTCCTTCTCCACCAAGGCCACCTCCTGCAATCAGTCAGAAAGCCCTGCCCCACACACCCCTGCAGGGACCTTAACTCTCCAACGCTGGACTCATCTTTCCTGTGTGGGCCACCTCGCTATATGAATTTCTTAACCAGGCTTTCCTCCCCCACTTACCCTGGCTGCCGCCCCTTCACTGGAACATGCCATCCACTTTCCCACTGCTGTGCCTCTTCTCGGCCTCAGAGTGCAGCTCGAACATCACTCCCTGTGAGTAACCCCGGACTTACATCCTCACCCAGGCTGCCTGGGTTCATGCCCCACTGAGGGACCTGGAGAAAGTTATTGAGCCTCTCCATGCCTCAGTTTCTTCATCTGCAGAATGGGACCATAGTGTTACCCACCAGTTGTTGAACAGATTGAAGGGATACTTTGTGAAAGCACACAGCTTGGCACCTAGCACACAGCTCTTTCTGTCTACCATTGGTGGTGGCGGTGTTGTCTCAGACAAATGTCATCCGCCCTGCCTCCCTGCTCCAACAACATTTGGCCTGCATCTCTAGCCTGGGGCTCAATTCTTTGGCCTTGGTTTTGCTCAGGGCCACCTTACTCAGAAAACACAGGAATCAAGTCTACCTTATCTGTCACCTCTCCAGGCTCATGCAGAGTAGCCCCACAAAAGGCCTTTGAATTCTTCCTGCCCTTCCCCCCAGCAGACCCTGCCACCCGCCCCCTCTGCCCCCAGTCCTGCTGAAGGCCTCTCGAATTCTGACTCCACAGAAGTGCATGTGCATGTGAGGGTGCTGTGAGGGTGCAAATGAGTGAGTCTGTGAGACCATGGGGGGTGAGGGGGGTCTGTGTGGGTGTGCAAATGTGTGAACACCTCCGTGTGAGTGTGTTGGACAAGAATGCTTTCCACACAAATCCAGCAGTTTCCCTTCCCTCTTGGCTATCTTTACAGTCAGAAGGTCTGCATTTCTGTCACCGGTCAAACATAATCATGCAAAGCTACAGAGCATTCGTTCAACTTGTTTCCAGCCCCTCCCTCCTCCGTTGCTACCCTGCAGAGAGCGCGAGGGGCTGAAGAGAAATAACACAGCATCACAAAGACCTGGGAGCCACGCAGACCCGTTGCACTGAGGGTACAAAGAACCTTCAGTCACCTCCATCCAGGTGACTTGTCTGCCTGGGAATTGGGGAATTTTTTCTGCCTGCACAATCAGATTAGCTAATATATAAGGATCGATCACCAGGTACCAGGCACTTCACTTATCAGCAATAAGTCAGTTCTCAGAGGTAGTTACTCATAGTACTTCCATTTTTTTCAAATGAAAAAAACCAAGGCACAGAGAGGTGAAACAACTTGCCCAAGGTCACACAGTGGTAAGTGATGGAGCCCAGAGTCAACCTAGGAGGTGTGACGAAAATGCTTATGTGTGTAGCTACTAGATTTACTGCCAGAAATGGCTGTTTCAGAGTTCTGTCCCACCCTGTGCCCCAGAGATCTGAGATAAAGACGGTGTGTGTGTGTGTGTGTGTGTGTGTGTGTGTGTGTGTGTGTGTCTGAGTAACCAGGTAACCAGGAAAGGAAAACTGGGTACCTCAGGCAGGTGTCAGAAAGAACAGAAGAACGGGAGCCAAGGAGAGGTCTCGAGGTTCTCCAACGTCCAGCCACGTAGGTCTCCGAAAAGTGCCCCCATTGGACTGGAGCCGAGTGTCGGTGACCCAGGCCGGGAGGATCAGCCTGACACCAGGGGGGTGCCAGTTGGACTGTAGACAGCAGCAATTTGTTCCTAGTTGAAGCCAAGCCATTTGGAGTTGTGGGATCAGCAGATGTCACGACAGGGTGGGGTTGCAGAAGACAAGCTAGCCATCAGCCCACTATTGGAGTTACTAGTGCTTCCAGAAAGGCTGCAGCGGTGGTTCTCAAAATGAGGCCCAAGGGCCACAAACAGCAGGATCTCCCAGAGAGCTCCTTAAATTGCAGATTCCGGGGCCCCACCCTACTGAGCCACAGTCTTTTGGACTGGACCCTGAAATCTGTCTTTCCTCACAAGCCCTCTGGATATTCGGATTTGGTCCCCGAAACACCCAGCCAGCTATGTCTTCGATCAGGTTCCCCAGAAGCAGACCCTGAAAGGAAATGGAGGGCTCTTAGCACAAGGATTTATAATGGAAGTGCTGCCCAGAAAAGTCCATAGGAAATGGGGGAGCAGGAGAGGGAGGAAGGAACCAGGCAGGGGTGTGGGCTCAGAGGAGGTCCTGCAGTCGGTGGCTTCTGCCTGATCCCACAGGGGCTCCAGAATCATCCAAAGGACTCCAGCCACCCCAAGTCCTTCAAGGATCAACATCTTGAGCCCATCTAAGACTGGTTATTTGTTGGCCCACACTGGGTTTTACTGGTGAAATTAAGGACTTGTTTATTAGCATGACAAATGATAAAAATGGGTTCTTTTGTGAAATTAAAGCTATTCACCATATATAGATTGGCTAACATAGCTTGGAAACAGCCCCCACTTTGCATAAAGACCCAAGGAAACCTAGGCCTGAACCTAGTTTGGCTTCTGGGACTTACAAGCAATTTGGTGTCCATCCTTTTGTCAGGAGGATTTCTAATGGGCTAAGGCTGATTGTCAGCATCACAGGAGCCTGCCTTTGGAACTGTGATTTTCTGCCTCGAGTAAATTTCCCGTGGGAGAAACAGAGCATCTGTAGGACCCATGTAGGCTAGCAGAGCAGATGAGCAATCATGCCTTTTTGATTATGAACGCTTATTCGAGAACTGTAGGTAGGAATCTGGTCTGAGACTAGCCTAGGAACAGCTAACCTCACCCAACCCAAGCTCCTTTGGCTCCACTATTAACCACTGAGAAGCATTAAGGGCCACCCTTGAGCAGATCAGCTCAGGCAGGCTGTGACAGGGCAGACAACTGGGAATGACACACGTACCCTGGGATGAGCAAAAGATCTTTTCACGGGTTTGCGACTGTGGGTGGGGTTCCCTAGACCACCTGACTCAGATCACCCTAGGAGCTTGTTAAAGAGTACATTCCAGTGTTCCTCCCAGAGCTACTGAATTATAATCGATGGGGGTGAGGGAGCTTGGAAATTGGTATTTTTTGGAAAGTGCCCCAGTGATTTTTTTGTACACTAAAATCTGAGAACCACTGCTAAGGAAATTTCTTCTCACCTACCCCCTCGTACCCGCAGGGTCAAAGCTGGTGTGGTTAAAGAACAAGAATCACCCATTTATTGTTCTGCCTTGATTGTAACTGCAAGTCTACTTTTGATAAGGTCAGAGCCACCAGGAGGAGGAAGTTGTCAGAAACAGGGGGACTGGACTTCTGTGAACTGCAGTATGGAGAATTCAAGCAAGAGGGCACACATCCCATTGGGCACCCGGTGCCCACTTCCCCTGCCAGACCCTGCTCTGCCACCCTGAAAGCCCAGCCTTGCCCTCCATGGCCACCATTCAGCAGTGGGGAGGAAGCTGATGGTGCTGGGGGGAGAGAGTAGACTTGGGTGAATACATGAAGGCTGTAGGAGTGGGAACTGCTCTATGAAAAATGCGAGCAAGGGCCAAGCCCACCGATGTCATCTCTGCTGACAAGAGCCTCACCATGAAACATAAAGCACTTTGAAAATAATTCAGTTTTCTTATAAACTGGGAGATAATTTTAAGACATTGCAGCTGATGGCAGAAAACGCTCCAGTCTGCAATTTTAAAGTGGTGCATGGCTGTCCCAGCAGGAAGGGGCTGGGAAGGGGCCCACGTAACAGCAGACAAATGTTTGTTGTCTTGTGGAAGGTGGAGAATCAGTGGTGGGGTGCATTGTGAACAACGTCACCCCGAGACTCTGAAAATTTCATCACCACTTTTGATGGGATTCAGTTATGAAGATCAACAAGCTCTCCTCTAATCTCCCATACTGCTCCTTCTTTTGTTTCATTCTTGTGTTCAATCATCTTTAATCACCAGCGTTCTCCAGGCAACTATTTCAAAATGTCAGTTAATTAGGATCAGGCCCTTGGTTAGTAAATAAACATATTTTTTCTTAAAAAAAAAAGAACATTAAGAATTTAAGTAGGAGTCAAGCATCCACACAGGCTTCTGGCTATGATCCCACCAGGGATGTCCTTATGCAGGTGCATGCTTGTAGGACCTTGTAAAGTTCAAAAATCTTTACAGTTTCTCCGACATTTAGTAAAACAAAGATGTGGGCAGGTAGGGTGGGAGGCCATGGGCTTACCTTTGGTGGCAGTGAGGAAATTGGCTACAACCAGTCTTTGTTGGGGGAGACGAGGAGCAAGGAGTAGAATGGAGAGTGACAGCCCCCAGAACAGAGGGAAGAGGAAGCTGTTCTAATGAACAAAAATAAGAGGGCTGCCACTGCCTACGCAAGGACACTGAGCCAGGCCTTGAGCTAAGAGCTGACCCCCAGATGGGTTCAGGGACTGCCCGGGTCACTCAGATGGAAAGTGGCAGAGTCCTGGAGGTGACCTGCATCAGAAAGTGTTCCAGGCCTGGGGGAGACATGGCAAAGGCCTTCAAGAGGGAGAGGGCAGGGGAGGCTTGGGAACCAAGTGGGGAGCAATGAGAATGGACACAGGGAGCGAGGGGGCTGGTGGGGAAGGTAAGACTTGGCAGGTGAGGCATCCCTCAACCCCTTGCCCAGGAGGCCCAGGAGTCCTAAAACAGGTGCTCTCCTGAATCCTCAGACTCTGATCAAGGAGAAGAAAGAAGGGGGCAGGGGGAGCCTTGTCAGCAAGTGCCCAGTTATAAAGTTGAGCTACAGCAAATCTTGGAGCCAGAATTTGCAGGCTCACCTCAAAGTCCAGTGCATTTCAGATTTCAATACTTGCAAAAGTAGGGCTCCCAGGGATCTCCTTTCTCCTTTCTCCCCTCCCTCCCTCTCTTCCTTCCTTCTTTTATTTATTTTTTTATTGAGATATACTTGACATCAAACACTGTTCGTTTGAAGTGTGTAATGTATTGATTTGAAACATTTGTGTATCACAAGAGGCTCACCACTGTAGCTTCAGCCAGCCCCTGCATCATGTCATTAGCATTTCTTTGTTGTGAGGAGAACATCTAGGATCTAGTCTCTCAGCAACATTGAAGTATATAATCCAGTATCGTTGCCTCTAAGCACTAAGCCGTGCGTTAGAGCTCCAGACCTCATTCCTCTCCCACTTGCGGATCTGTTTCCCTTGAGCAAGATCTCTTCTGTTATCCCTCCCCCAGCCCCTGGGGATCACCAGCCTCCTCTCTTTTTCTGTGTGTTCAGCTTTTTTAGGTTGCCAGGTATAAGTGATATCCTGCAATATTGTCTTTGTCTGACTTGTCTCATTCAGCATAATGCCCTCGAGATCCAACCATGTTGTCACACGTGGCAGGATTTCCTTCTTTCCCATGGCTGAATAATATTCTCTAATATACATTATATGTCTGTATAGACATTTCTTTATCCATTAATCTGTTGACAGACACCCAGGTTGTTTGCATATCTTATCTGTATCATATTGTGAGTAGTGCTGCAGTGAACAGGGAGTGCAGATATCTTTTCAGATCTTGTTTTCATTTCCTTTGGATGAATACCCACAGGTTAAATTGCTGGATCATAGGGTAGTTCTATTTTTAATTTTTTGAGGCACCTCCATACTGTTTTCCAGAGTGGTTGTGCCAGTTTACATTGCCACCAACAGTGCACATCTTCGCCAACACTTACTATCTTTTGTCTTCTTGATGATAGTCCTGCTAACAGGTGTGAGGTGATATCTCCTTGCGGCTTTGATTTTCATTTTCCTGATAACTAGTGATGTCGAGCATCTTTTCATAAACTGTTGGCCATTGGGATGTCTTCTTTGGAAAAATGTCTATTCAGTTCTTCTGCTCCCTTTTTAATTGGATTGTTTGGGTTTTTTGTTGTTGAGTTGTATGAGTTCTTTATATATTTTGGATACTAACCCCTTAATCAATATATGGCTTGCAAATATTTTCTCCCATGCTGTGTGTTGCCTTTTCATTTTATTGATGGCTTCTTTGCTGTGAAGAAACTTTATAGTTTGATGTACCCTTTTTTTCTCTCTCTTTTTATTCAGGCATGCAGCAAATATTGCTGACACCCACACAGAGCCAGACACTAAGAAAATAATTTCCCACGCACCTTTCCTTCCATTATCTTCTCTGATCCTGGCACCTATTCCAAGAAGTGTAAAGTATCATTTCCATTTTAAATGATGAGAAAACTGTCTGAGGTCCTCCAGCTGGTCACTGGCCATGTGAGGACTTGAACTCAGATCTCTCGAGTCTAAACACCTTGTTTTGTGTTGTTTTTCCCCACACCCTGTCGTCTCACCCTGACTTTTTCCTTTCTGAAGCAGCTGTTGAACAAAGTCAGCCAGCCCCTTGAGCTCCATCCCTGCCCCTGCCAAGGTTGCCATCAGAGAAGGGACAGGCCGGGATAGGGCTGCTCTCTGGCAGGCAGCCCTCAGTGTCCCAGGTCATGGGCCATCCCAGGATGAGCTAAATCTGCCCCCCACATCCCTGCCAAAGTGGCAGAGAAGCAAGAGACCGAAGGAAAGAACATGTTAACCACCTGTAAATCTCTTACTTGAGAGGCGTGAACACCGAGGGCCAGGACACGCTGTGCACTCCCTGGACCGGGGTCGGGTAGTCCAAGGAAGCCGCTAGAGGGGCAGTCAATGGGGGAGAAGAAAGGAAGACTGGAGGGTAGAGGGAGGCCGACCCAGAAGGATCAGGACATGGACCTGACAGTGGGTCAGGACCCAGCTCACGGGGAGAGCAGGGGGCAAGCCTGGTGTGAAGAATTGTGGAACATCACCAGACCCTGTCAGGGAGAGCTCACTCCCGCAGACTTCTTGCAGGGAGTCTGGGCTGGCCTGGGTGTGGGGAGGTCCCCGCCACTGTCTCAGAGGGCCGAGGGAACCGAGATGGGAACGAAGATGAGGTTGACCTCTGAGGGGACGCCTGAAGCACGCTGGCCTGATGGATATGTTTGGCAGCAGAATCTAGAATTCTGCCTGACCCAGAGTTTTCCCACGTGTTCTTTTCTGTTTCTGTGATGACAAAGATAAAGAGGGAGGAAAACAAACCAATGAAACATGCAGAGCTCCTCTCTCACCTCCTCTGACCCTGGAGAAAGCAACCCCACGGGAGGCAGGGGATTCGGAGAGAGCACCCGAGGAAGTTCAACATGGGGCTCCGGCTCGCCCTGGATTCAGGAGGACCACCCCCACTGCCTGAGCAGCAGCTGGGAGCCAGCCCCACCTGTTCCGGCTCCCACCCCCTGGCTTGGGAAAATGATCGGGGATAAGCTGGCCCTGAGATGGATACCAGCCCAGGCCATCCAGTCTCTGGAAGCCCGGCCCCTTATCTCTGCAGCTGTCAGGCCGCCTGGGCGGCAATAGGCTCCGGTTACAGGGTATAAACAGGCCACAGAATTGGCTGGCTCATGCCTCTGGCTCTTCTGTCTTAAAGGGGAGTGGGTTGGGGGGCGGGGGGGCGAGGCAGGGAGGGGTGGAGGAGGGATTTGCAAGGTGGGCCTCTCCCTGTCTGCCCTCCGCCCCCTCCTCTCCTTCTGCACTCATCTGAATTTTCTCCAGAGACCATAGCTCTTCCTTTCCCAGGGTAGTCTTGTGTACGGGTCCCCGTGACCTCATCGTAGGCCAAGATGCACATGAGCAGCCCATCTTACGAGCCTGTCAGGTCAGAATTGTGTTGCTTTTGGCCAAAGGCCACCCCGTCATCCATGTGCATACACATTGTCTTTCATTCGAGCAACAGATACACTTAGGTATTTGTCTTCTCTCCAGTCCTAACACGTGGGACTGAAGGTTTGTATCTTTTTTGGCTCTGTGAGTCCCCTTTGCACCCAAAATGGTGTACTGTATCTTCCGCATGTTTAGCCAAGAACTGCAGGTGACCAACATGGGTGAGCATGGCCGGGCTTCAAGGGCTAACTTGGCAAACCCAACAGAAAGGACCTCTTCCTCTCTGGGAAGAGAAACCAGAAATCCAAAACTCGTCTTCTCCCCACAGGGCCTCCCCATGTCCTTCAGAACCTTCAGGACGGCTAAGGCCAGAATCTTCTGTCCAGGGCTGGAGAACTCCAGAGGGTGGATGATATCCCGGGGCGCCCAGGCAGGTCTATGAATTCTGAATACAGTGTGTGTATCCTGAGTAGAGTAGAAGAAGCCACTGGAACATGAACCACATATGTTGATCCAAGCAGAGTGATTGGCTATCAAAAGGACAGAAAGATCGGCTTGACGCCACCTCAGCCCCACCTCCAGGTTCCTCATTGGGAAGTTTGTGGCATTTTCTCTGTAACACTAATTTGACCATGATTATCGATCAGTTCTCAGTATCCTAAGTGGGCGCTGGTGTTCGATAGCCATGTGCTCTTGAGTGTCTCTTCACTTCCACCCTAGGCTGTTTCTTTCCCATAAAATGAATGCAGTGGTCTGATCTGTCTCTATGTGGCCGATCAATCTATATGCACCGATCGATCTATGTCCTTCTCAAGCTATCTGTGTCTCATGGATCCACATGTGTTGATCAATTGTGCATATGAAGGAACGGCAGTGGTCTTTCTCATTTTGATCATGTGGGGGCCTGAGAAACTGACGTTGGGTGGAACAGAACTCCCGGAAGGAACAGCAGGCAAGCGGAGGCAAGGAACGGAAGACAGACTTGAGAAGGCCAAGCTCGGGGTCAGAAGGAACCGCCGTGCACTGACAGAGAGGCCAGGTCAGGCCAGGCCAGGATTCGGGGCTTTTAGTCATGCAGCCACCAAGGTAATCTGCTTTCTAGCATCTCTGAGGTCAGGTTGTATAGGTTTGGGGGGGGGGGGGATGGTGCACATGTGTGTGTGTTTTAACTTGACTGACTTCAGACTTCCTTCTTGGAAGGAAACATTTCTTTCTCTTTAGAAGGTGTTTATTTATCATACACAAAATTAAGAAAATCTTATATATCACAAACACACACCACGTAGTGCAAGAAACACTTGGGGCCTGGCCCATTGCCACCCCTCCTGGACAATAATGTAACAATCAGTCTTGCACCTGGCAGAGATGGGCACCAAGGCCACTGCCCTGCCCAGAGCTCAGGCCCCTTGACCACAGTGAGGGTCTCACCCCTACGTCCAAACCCTAGCCCATCCTCATTTAGATCTTCAAGAAACCTGTTAGCTGACACGCACTCATATAAGCATGCGTGCACACACACATACACACACACACAGTGACTTAATAAATGCAAGTTGAATAAAGACACTTAATTACAAATTTAAGGAATTATTTGAACATTCGACCATTTTTGCATGCCTACAAGATTCAGGGACCTGTGTTAAAATAGGCCAATTGCACAGATTCATCTGCTGGAGCAGAGAAAACTTGATTCGGGGCTATGGAGCAATTTAATCAAAGAGCTAAACTATTTTTAAATAGCCCTGAACGATGATCTTTTTTTCTGCACTTGGATAGTCAAGCACACGGGCCTTGGCATAAAAATGTCCTTGAGCTCCAAGTCGGGGTGAGGCCTGTGGCTGAAAAGATCTTCAAGCACTTCCAGTCCTTTCCACACTCGACGGTTTTGAGAAAAAAGGAGAAGAAAAAGAAAAAAAAAATCCTTTGGTTTCGATAAGCACCCTCTACTTGAATTTGTCTCTTCAGAAGTGGTTGGCCAAAGAGTCTGCTAAAAATATAATGAAGGGGGGGTGGCGGTGCGGGGGAGGGAGAATTTTTAAACAAACCCTTTTCACTTCTGACTGCCTCCCTCCACAAATTCACCGCAACGGAAAAGAGTACCACCAACCACCCCCTCTCTCAGCCCTTTTTGGGCACTTGACTTGGGCACATTATTTTATAAACGAAAGGGAAACAGTACTCTTGTTTTGATTCTTTCCGTGGGGCTCAAGAATCTCTGAGACGGAGAATGCCTCTAGCACAGAGCAGCTCCGTGTTACGAGCCTGCCCCCTGCCAGGGCTGAAGGCCCTGGGCTGGAAGGTAGGCCCCCTCCATAGGTAGCAGGACCCTGCAGATCCCAGAGGGGGATGGGAATCCGTCTCATAGGATTCCGAAGGGCCAGCCAGCTGGAAACACCCAAGTATCCTGGTTTGCTGCTTCCAAGATCTGGTCATCCATGTCGCCCTTGGAGTTTGCGCAAAAGGAAGAGAAGACGAGAACCCAGCAGGAGCTGTCCGGTAGCCGGGTGGTTAGCTCACTGGGTTCCTTGGAGCCGGCTTTAGCTCTTCCCTTTCAGCCAAACCCAAAGGTTACTGGAGCAGGCTGGGCCTGCCTGGGCTAGGAGGGCTGAGTCATCCACGGGACAGGATCACAGTGGCTATAAATTATCCTGTGTTTAAGGAAGGCTTTCTAAAACTCTGGCTTTGGGCTTGTAGTCTTTATTTATATCTCTCACAGGAATATTTTTCAAACTCATGACAGTGCACTCTGTATTGCTTTGGGGACACTCCAAGCACCTGGTCTCCTCTATAATGAGCCCTGCAGGCGACAGGCCCCCAGAGTCCCTGGGCCTGGACTCTGGGGCGGCTCACACTCACACCCACATGTACCTCCCCTTGCCGCCAGGCCAGGCCCCATCTCGTGCTTGGAAGTATGTCCCCGTTGCTGGCCCAGCATCACATGCAGGCACACACACACACACACACACACACACACACACACACACACACCACCACACTCCAAATGCAAACTACAGGGAACCCAATGGTGCTCTGTGCATTTCATGGGCAGCCCCTGCACACAAGGGAACGGGCAACACACAAGAATTCCTGCTGCGGGACCTCCAGGGGTCAGATGTCCACTTGCCTGGCTCAGGAGTATTTGGCAAGGGACTGACAACTTTTCATTTCCTTTGGCAACTTGGGTTTGTTGTTGTTGATGTTCCTTGCACCTTATGAGGTGCGCGGAGAGGTACCAGGGACTACAAGCTTCCAACAGCTCACATCTTGGGGAACAAGGCCTCAGGCCGAATGCTCCCAAGTCCAAATCCGAGTGAAGGAGCCACACAGACCCACGCAGACCGCCCTCCCACTTTGATGATCTTGGAGTCAGAAGCCAATACTGTTGAGAGGTGGGAAAGAGGGGTAAGGTTGTCTCTCCTGCGTAACCAGCTGAGCCACCCAGGCGCCCAAGGTTGTCTCTCCTGCGAATAAATCATTCATCCAGCCGCTCTGCAGCTCACACCTTCATGCTGTCTGTATCTCCACCTCCCTAGCCTGTTCTTTTTCTTCCTTGCTTTGTAACTAGATAATGTTGTGCCATTTGGTAAATTCTGGCCGTTATTTATTTATTCCCCTTGGTCTCTTTACCATTATTTGTTCTTTTCAAAGTCGCTTCAAGATGGAAGGAGAGAGCCTCATTCTTCCCATTGCGCTGAGACACAGAAAGCGTCAAGTACATTGCCTGGGGTCACCAAGGGCACTAGCTGGGATGGATCTGAGGCCAGCCCTGTCCCCAGACCCTGCCTGGCAACTTCCTTCTGGGACAAGGAACCTAAGACGTGTTGCGTTTCCTCTAATTCACCCAGCCCGACAACGTCTGTCCTCTGAGCCCGGGGTTTCAGCCTCCAAATGACACAGAACTGACCCCAGTGCTCACTCAGCCACCTTTCTGGGAATCAGGACTCTCCAAGGCTTTGAGGCTAGGCTTTATGAGGGTGCACCTGTCAGTAGAAGGAAGGGTTAGGGCCTTATGTGGGGCAGCGGTGACCCTATTATTGATTGAACCACAATGCCAGGAATGGCAAAAATGTCAAAGTCTTGCCTTGGGTCACGGAGTAGATCCCCATTTTCTCCCTCTCCTTCCCTTGTTTCCCCCACTTGTCTTAAACACCTACTGTTCACACACCTTCCCTGCCCTTAGCCCACCTGCATCTCGGCGACCATCAGAGCATGGACATGTACCAGGAGTCACTGCCTCCCCACTGGGGCATCGAACCAGGTTTCTCCCACTGCTTCAACAGCACTGGAATGCCCACTTCTCCTGGCCAGCTTTTCCAGACACATTCTGTTGTCATTGTTGATTAAGCTTACACAAAGCACTAATTCTTGCCACATATATCTCATGTAAATGTTTGCACCTTATCCTTCCATGCCTGCCCAAAGGTTGCACTTCTCCTGTAATCACGTTTACCTCCAGAGTTTCTGCTTCAGTAGGTCTGGGTGAGATTCCACAATTTTTGCATCACTAACAAATTCCCAAGGGGTGCTGATGATCCCAGTCCAGGGACCAAACTTTGAACACCACTGGCTTAAACAACAAGGAAAATCTACTCTCTCCTAAGCAAAATGCCCTTTGGGGAGGGGTGGTTCCAAGGTTAACTGACTCACTGGCTCAATCAGGTCCTCAAGGACCTGGCTCCACTCTGCTCCATCATCCTTGGCATCTCAGCTTAACCTTGACTGGGTCCTTACAGCTGCACCTTGGGCCAACAGCTCCAGGCATCGCCTGCAGACCAGCTAGTGGCCAGTAGAAGAGATCACCCTTCGGAACCTGTGGTGACAGAAACTGAAGCCCTACTTAGAAGGGATGGGGACATGATGTTGTGGGGGACTCATGTTCAGGCAACAGGGGCTCCCAAACCAAGAAGGGAAATCCTTCCTGGGATTGAACTAAGACTAGTGCTGGGGGGGTGGGAAAAAAGACACCCTCTTCCTGCAGAGGTTGCTAAGCAGGGATTACTGGTGGTCATGTGACCACCAGGAAAAGAGAGCCTCTGGGAAGTGATCAAAATTAACCTACCATCGGAGAGAAGCATAGAGAAGCAGAGATGAGCAAACAGCGACAAGAAAGGATCCCAATGCCTGCAATTCTTCCTTTATTTCTATGGGTCACCTCAGGGTCTTGCCCAATTCTTGAATAAATGTCTCATTCATCCATACTAATTAGAATTACAACCCCAAGAGTTCAGCTTTAGACACTGCGTGTGATGGGAGGGACAGAGAGGATGAAGAGTGAACAGCCATATATGAATGGAGGGAGCCCAAGCCTCCTTGCCTCACATCTCATGCCCCACTGTTGGCCACGTCTTCCCACCAAAGATCCCAGCCCACCCCATGATCAGGATCCGAGAAAAGCACAAGGTCCCTGGGAATGCTGAAGGCAGGGCAGAGGCAGAGAAATGACAGAGCAGGACGGAAGGACACCACCCCCTTTCTTTGCAGTCTTGGCCTCAAAAAAGGCTTTGCCCTCAGTAGAGCTCCTGCCTTCTCCAGCTAGCACTAGGGTGACAGGGGGGTCAGATCAGCTTCCTGCAGCAGGAGAGGAGGCCCAAGGATTTCTCCAAGGGTAGATTTCACCTTAGGATTACCAACCCCAGACTGTTTCCCTCTGAGATTGTGTGTGTGTGTGTGTGTGTGTGTGTGTGTGTGTGTGTGTGTGTGTGTCCAGGGAAGGGAGTTTCCCAAGCATGTACTCAAACAGAAGGGTGTTTGTTTCTTTGTTTTTAATGATCATACCGGTAGAATATGCCAGCAAACTCTAAGGCAGTAAAGGTCTGCTCAAAGGTTTCTGTCCCCAAAGATATTAGCCACAATAGTTGCAATCACTGCTACTCCGGAGGCTCCTACCCCCTGTATTGACCACCTACTCCACCCTGGCACTGGACTAAGCAATTGACATAGAATGCCCACACCAGGGCATGGGACAGCGTGCATGACCCTGATCCTACCCCAACGTAAGAGAAATGGACTTATTTCTCTTCCATTGGCAATGGAATGAAAGCAATGTTTATTTAGCTTTTTCCTCACTGATGTCCAGTGATCCATACCCATTACAAATCATGGTGAGAGAAAGAGAACTAGGGAAGGACATGAAGACGAGAAGAGAGATAGGAGAGAAATGTTAGTTTGGCTAAAACATGACTTAAGAAACCTCCTTCTTCTAATCACTGGCTGGCTGGAGCTTTTCTTGTCTCCAGTTGCAGGAGGCAGAAATGATCTCTCCAACTGGGTGACAAATGAAATCCCTGCAAACAGATCAGGCAGTAGCCGGTGGGCCCAGGGCTGGATTTTGGCTAGAAGAACAGAATGGAAAAGGTGAGAAATGGGTGTGGATTTTTGCTTCTGTTGAAATGCTATTTATCCTTTAAGTCTACCTTTCCTGTGAAGTTTTCCCCAAACTCCTTCCCAACTCCCCCTCCACTGCCGGAATCCACTCTTTCTGGTCCATCCCACAGGAGCAGGACCACATGCTGAAAAGAGCACCAATCAAGCACTATCAGTCTTCTGTGCATAATAAGGGCACCTGCATCTAGAGGCGAGCTCAAAAATGTCTGTAATTCTCTGCCCTTCCTCCCCTCAAGAGGTGGAGCCCCATACCTCACCCCTTGAATCTGGGCTGGCCCCGTAACTGGCTTTAGCCAGTAGAAGGTGACCAAAAGCAACTTTATGTGTGTTCCAAGCCTGGGCCTCAAGAGGCTTTGCATGCTGCTCCTCACTTTTTTGGAATCGTGCCCCTGCACATGACTAAGCCTGAGTTAGCCCGGGAGAGGATGAGACAGCATGTGGAGAGAGGTTCCAGTCATGCACGCCATCACAGACCAGCCCACTGACCCACCAGCCAGCCCACAGACACACGAGCAAGCCCAGGGGAGATGCACAGAGCCCCATCCAATTCAGCAGAACTGCCCAGCTGCCGCAGACTCACAAGCGGCAATGAAGGAATGGTGCCACGAACCACGGACTTTGCAGGGGAGGGGGTTATCATGCAGCAAAAGCTAACTGACGCCTATCTCTGTCCCTCACCAGGAAGGGGATGCCTCCAGGGCTGGTAATCCTAGATCTCTCCGTGTCACTCCTCCACGAGTCTATTCCTGAGCCTTTCCAGATTCTCCACCAAGGCTAGGAAGATGGAGCAGAGAGTGAGACGGAATGGGGTGAGATGCTGGTAAAGGGCAGAGTAGCTGCACAGCACTCCATGCGTGCACTGATGTGACTCCCTGGCTCCTGGCCACCTCCCCAAGGCCTGTGCTTGGGAAAAGGTTTACCTGATCACCACTGCCTTTGTCTATCAATTCACTCGGGGCTGGATTAATCCCTGCTCAGTTTCTCCCTCCTCTCCCAGCCCCATCCCCAGTCTGGCTGCCCAGATGATGTAAGCAGTAACCAATCCTGCAGCCGGAGCAGTCAGCCGGCTGGCTCACTTCTGTGTCCATTAAGGGAAGGCAGACACTTTAGAAAGAACTGGAAAATATTACCAGCCACCCATTCCACTCAGCTCTCCCTCCCTTGCCCCATTCTCCACATCCCAGCCACATACACCCTAACCCCCAGACACAAGAGATGGGAAGCACTGAAACCAAAGAAAGAAGAAACTGGAACTATAGCCCTGCAGGCTGAGCCACGAGACTCCTCTGGGCATGGAAACCAGTCCTGGAAGGGACAAACTGGAGGCATGAGGAAAGCCTCGCCAGCCACCCTCCCCCTCGTCTCTGGCACGTACTGCTCTGGGGACCTTGCTATTTGGTGACAATGAATGGGGCATTGAGGGGTCAGAGGGTCTGCATCCCTGGTGGTGAGGGTGCCACACGGGAGACCCCCATCACTTAACTGAATTGCCAAACTTGCTTTCCAGGGACATGGTGGGGACTCAAGGTTGACAACTTGCACAGACTCGGGCAGGCAGAAGCTTCTCTGTTTGCTGACTTCAGGGTTTTCTAAACCCTTTCAAGACCCTCACTGTTTCTCCCAACGTGGAACAGGGCTGAGGAGAAAGCTACTATTAGAGAGTCAGCCACTCCCGCCCTGGAATCCTGCACTCTTACACAGTCCCCCCTCCTCCCACCAGATGGGCCCCACAAATGCTGCAAGGTCTTGACCAAGCCCCTTTAGCTTCCTGGACCCAGCTGCCTTATCCACAAAGCGCAGGTGACAAGGCATCCCTACCTCACAGAGCCTTTGGGCAGAAGAAATAAGAGAATGTCAGTAAAAACTGGTTGCACAAAAGCTTGTGAAAACCAAGTGCTGGATGAAACTCTGTACTCTCCACTCAATTTTGCTGTGAACCTAAAACTACTCCTCAAAAATTCACTTTATTATTTTTTTTTCAAGCGTCGGACAAAGGCGTGTGGAGTGGATGATGGATGGCTGGGACTCCCTTATTTAATGCTTAAGGATGAGGAAGGGCAAAAATTGATGGCAGTGTTTCTATCCCATAAAGTCTGTGAAAAGGAGGGTTCTTCTTCCATCAGGGTGAGGGGATGCCTTGACTCTGGAAAAGCTTTGGACCGTCTCAGGCTGGAGATAAATTTTAAACCAGGGATGAGAGGAGGAAAAATGGCTCCCATCCATCCACATGCATCTCTGCCCAGCCCAGGCTCAAGCCCTGAGCAAGGGAAGGTACTGAAGGGGTAGCTCTTCTTCGGTCTGCCCGGCACACCTCCTCCCTACTTCTAAGAAATGCATCCCCCTTCCTTGGGGGGTGTCTTCCTCCCACCCCGTGATAGTTCTATTTGGCGAGGGGCTATCAATGACCAAAACCTGCTCCCCAGTCACACGCCGGGCACATCATCCAAGGAAGGCCAATGCCGCCCAAAGCCTTTTTGAATTAGACCTCATGGAAAAGGCCATTCCCTGGGGTAAAGATGGCAGGTGTGAGGCTTGGCACCTGGGCAGCCCCTGAGGTAAGGGACAGTGAGGCTTGTCCTCTTCTCTTTCTCCCATTTCCCGTTGCACACAGCCTCCCCTCGCTTTGGTTACAGGCACCCACAAATCCCCCTTCGAGCCTGCACTGGGTATGGAAATTCTGCCATTTGTGGCTATGCTCCCTGCCATAGACTACGTATAATACAACACGCTTGTAGGTTGTGCGCTACAATGCCATCCCCTTGTTCAAAAACAGTATCACTTCCTGGGGAAAAGGGACATCAGAAACAAAGCAATTGGAAAGCCATGCAAGATAGCACGAGACTGAGTAGTTTTGAATTCACTTCCTCTTACACGTATTTCTTTCCTTCTTTCTCTCCTTTGTTTTTTCTTTCCTTCTCTGTCCCTCTTTCTTTCTTCCTTTGGCAAGCATTTCTACCCCCCCCCCGCCCATCCACAGAAAATGTAAAGATGAGTAGAACACACACATGAAAGGCTCCTAATCAAACACTGAGGAAACCATAATTAACATAACTTGCACAATTACAGGATTTAGATCCTGTAGACATATATACCAGGACCAGAGAAGCATAGAGGAGGGCTAGTTCCTTCTGAACATTGAAAGTCTGGGAGGGTAACCTGGAGACAGGGTTATTATAGGAGACCTTTGAAGGATTTTGTGAGAGCAGAGACTGGCAATGTACATGAAGGATGCAGATGGGACAAAGGACGCAGGAATCCCAGGAGACCTCAGGGATGGCCAAGAAGAACAGGAACCATAGCAGAGGTGGGCCTTGTGGAGCCTGGAAGAGTGAGGTAGTTTAGGGTCCTCGACACATTCTCTGTGCTTTAGCATCTAATAGGGAAAAGCAGAGAGTGCTAATATAAAGTGGTTAAAACTCCATACCAGGGATCAGCAAACTACAGCCAATGGCCAAACCTGGCCCACCAACTGTTTTTATAAATGAAGTTTTATTGGAACACAGCCACCATCATTCATTTACATATTACCTATGACTGCTTTTGCACAACAGCAGAGTCAGAGTTGCAGCAGAGAGCTGATGGCCCACAAGCCAAGACTACTAACTATCTAGCTCTTTCCAGAAAAAGTTTGCACACCTTTGCCCTAAACTTCTTCTTCTGAACTTTCACTCCAGACTCCCCAGTACCAGATTTTACAGGACTTTGTAACAGTTTAATACCTTTTTTAAAAAATGGCACTTGGGATGTACGGAGTTCTCCTGGGCCCTCGTCAGATAGGACTACATAGACAATGTGGTCTCTAAACTGGCTCAAGCCATAGCAATATTTATATACAGAACTAAAGCATAGAAAGAAAAATAAGTCTTCCCTTGGAATCTTTTTTCCTCAAAATTGGTAAGGAAATTTTCCTTAAAATAGGAAAATTCTTTAGAATCCATACTTTTTATAAAGCACTCAGGTCTGTTACAGAACATTTTTCAGAACCTTGCGAGATGGTGGTGTCACCTGCCACCCCTGAGTCCTGCCAGGATTCTGTGCCAGCCCTTATCCAGAGTTGTGAAGCTGATCCTGTTTCTAAAGATCTCCCCCAAAGAGCATTCCACAAGCTTCCTCCTCTTGCCCCTTCTGTTCCGGTGTTTAAAGCAGGCCTCCCCCTTGCCCACCCCCCCCCACGTCCGGAGCACCTGTTGCTACAACAAAGAGAAACTCAAGGTGGAAGTCGCTGGGCTCCTCCAGGTGATAAACGGAGGTCATTCAGAGGAGATAATGCCATTTGTTGGTTCAGCCCTTTTCAATCATCAGGGAAAGCCCCCGGTGGGGAGAAGCATTCAGAGAGCTACATGGGTATTAAAAGGTGATTATATTTAATTGGAAGACCTGTCACCAGGCAAACCCTCCACCAGCTGACGTGGGGC
The DNA here is from genome assembly GCF_009762305.2 of Zalophus californianus. Taxonomy (NCBI): domain Eukaryota; kingdom Metazoa; phylum Chordata; class Mammalia; order Carnivora; family Otariidae; genus Zalophus; species Zalophus californianus. The sequence continues at coordinate 174,674,067 of NC_045597.1, read as the reverse complement.
AACCTCAGCGGCTCAGGTGCAGCAGACAGGAGGGTTTGTGCAGCTCTGGATCAGACAGCTGCAGGTCTCCCGAGGGGCAGGCCTTCCCCCTCCTCGGTCCCTCGGTCCCTCAGCGGCTCAGGTGCAGCAGACAGGAGGGTTTGTGCAGCTCTGGATCAGACAGCTGCAGGTCTCCCGAGGGGCAGGCCTTCCCCCTCCTCGGTCCCTCAGGTCCCTCGGTCCCTCAGGTCCCTCTCCCGAGGGAGAGGCTGTGGGCCGCCCTGCCGGGTGCCTCCCCTGAGTGGCTTCCGTCAACCTTGCCCAAGCCTGGAGCAATTCCGGCTGGTGCTCTCGGACTCTGGGGAGGCAGGTCTATATGAGCGACCCAAAGACCCAAAGAGTTGAGGACAGCCAACACAGCAGATTTGAATGTCTAAAGACCAGGCTTTCACTGAGAGTTTTTATTTGCTTTGCTTTGTTTTTCTACAGCAGGGGCCAGCAAACTTTTTATGTACAGGACCAGATAGTAAATACTCTGGGCTCTGCACGCTGCAGTCTCTGCGGAAGCTGCTCATGTCGGCGGCTGTCCTGGGAAAGCAGACACGTCAGAAATGAATAGGCGGGGCCCTATTCTGATAAAGCTTTCTTTATGGACATGGAAGTTCAAGTTCCATAAAATGTTCACTGCTCTTCTTCTTTGGATTTTTTTTTTCCCCCAACCATTTAAGACTATGACAGTCATTCTCAGCTCATGGGCTGAACAAACACAGAGGATAGGGCATGTGGGCCATAGTGGGTAGACCTCTGTTTTGAAGGGTCCTACTTGAGAGAGAAAGAATCACAGAGGGATATTATTCTGATTTAGCTCTATGAAGAGTCCGAAATGTATTAACTACCATTAATAACTTGCATATACACAGCACTTTAATGTTAACAAAATGCATTTGTGATCTTATTCAATACCCACTACAAGCTTGTCAGTTAGGCGTTATTATGTCAATGTCTAGATGGGGAATTTGAGGGTCAGACCTGACTTGGCCAAGAGCACACAGTAAGTGGAAGGGCCCAAGTTCAAACACAGTATTCCACCTCCAAAGCCTGAGACTTTCCCACTACATCTCGGGGGGAGCTTAGATCATGAGTGCAACTCAGCGAGTATGTATTAAGACTTCAGAGACAACAGGTAGGAGTGAGCACCTGGACAAAGCACAGTGGCAGGAGATGCAGAACCTTCTGGTTGCTTCTTGTTTGTCTTAAGGCCTTGGACACACAGGAAAATGACAGGAGAAGGGCTTACCCTACCCAAGGGTAGAGACTGAGCCAAGTTCTGCTATAGGGTGTGATCACTCGGCCCCATCTCCATGGTTGTTGCTTGGATCCATAGCTTCCAGGAGGTCAACTGGTTTCCCTGGAGATTCAGAGATCAGTGCAAGGCCTTTCTGCGATGCTGGACCCAGGAGCATTTCCACAGTGGAGTGGGATCCCATCTGCAGGCAATGATATCAGGCACCCCTGAGAAAATGTGCTATCCCCAAGCATTCTTCCAGCTGTGAGCACAGCCTGACAGCTCTCTTCAGCTTCTTGCTGTTTCTGAGGTAAGTCACTGGACATAGGGTGCAAAGCGCGGGTTCTTGTCTCCGCGATAGGGTCACACATAGTGTTACACTGTCATTTAACCTTTGGCCAGTCCTGTCGGAGCTCCACACGTCAGGTTTCTGTCAGATGGGGTGGTAATGGAACGTAGTCAGAATTCAGTGGAATGATGGAATCTACAGAGCACTTGATTGGGGCCCTGAATGCAGCAGGATCCCAAGAGGTGTCAGTTCCTTCTTGCCCTGCCTCCCAAGTTTGGATTTGTCTGTCTCCTTGTCTGTGCTGTTCTGTCCGGCCTAGGATGTCTTCCTCCCAACTCCATCTCCCTGGGAACCCTTCACTAAAGCCCCACCCATCCATACATACAACTTGAGGGTAGCCACTCCCTCATTGTGCAATGTTATGGATTGAAGGATCCCCACAACAGAGAGATGCTGAAGTCCTCAACCCCAGTGCTCAGAATGTGACCGTATTTGAAAATAGGGTCTTTGCAGAGATAATCAAGTCAAAATGAGATCACTCGATTTGGCTGTGACCCAGTATGACTGGTGTCCTCATAAAGAGGGGCAATTTGGACATGGAAACAAACACACATAGAGGAAAGATGACGTGGAGACAGGGAGAGGAGCCGGCTATGTGACCGGAGTGATGCATCTGTAAGCCAAGGAACACCAGGGATCGCGGGCAAACACCAAAAGCTAGAAGAGGCAAGGAAAGCTTCTCCTCTGGAGGCCTCAGAGAGCATGACCCTGCCAACACCTTGATTTCAGCCTTCTAGACTCCAGAACTGCAAGACAATAAATTTCTGTTGTTTAAGCCACCCAGTTTTTGGTACTTCCTTAATAGCAGCCCTAAGAGACTAATTCAAGCAATCTCTGCATGGCATTTGACACTTTCCCTATTGTGCTGACTGAACTTTTATCTATATGCCGGTCTCCTCTGCTGGGCCACCAGCTTATCTCTGTATCCCAGGGTCTCATCTCTGTTGGAAGGCGATCGATAATTGCTCCTTGAACTGAATTGAGGTTCCTTTGCCCCGCATGCTGGATCTGTACATGTGTGACTGCCCCGTTGATCCAGTGACGTTACAGCCGCAGGGGGCCTCAGATGTGCTATTTTTTTCTGCTTCTGTATCCTGTGAATTAAAGCCTCAAATAGGAAAGGCCCCATGGTTAGCCCATCAGGTCTGCCCCCTCCTGAGTCTGTGACTATTTGCTCCCAGCTCCTTCTCCTCTCAAGTTGAGCAGGCGGCTGTCTAGCCACGTGGAGCCTCCGACCTCCCCTCCCCAACTGACCTCAGCATCAGCAATCCCTTTTCTCCTTAGGTCAGCCAAGAAAAAGTTGGAATGAGCAAAAGTAACTTTTGTCAAGAGAAAAAAGAAGCGGGGCAGGGGGGAACAACATATTGAAGCATAGAAGCAGTCAGGTCACATGGCCCAGAACCTGTTATCACATCGTGTAAGACCACACTCAGTTCCCAGTTCCCAGGCTCACCTGTGACCCAGGTAGGACATTAAACCAGGCTGCTCATCCTTCCAGCTCAGAAGTCTGGTCCCTCTCTTCTGCCAAGGTTGGTGGGATCCTGGGACCCTTCCAGAACATGCCTTCTTGTTCTCTATCTGGGGGTCTCCCCCTAGCCATCTACTCTGATGTCAGACCTCCTTATGGGGCACTCTGCTGTTGCCCGGGACCCTCCAGGTCCGCTTTGAGTCTTGGTCTGCTCTCTGCTGTGCCGAGTATGGAGGGCATCCCCACATAGATCGGGCTGCAGACGGCCCCTGCCTTTCACCTCTCAGCTGCCTGTCACACCAGTTCTGGGGAGCCTTCCCTCCATTGTTCCTTGCCCACCAGATCTTCAGGAGCCTGTCACACATTCAGCAAGGTATATCGAGATTGGCTCTACCTTCAAAAGGTCCATCTTCTTCCTAAGTAAAGGAGTGACCCCACTTATTTATTCAACAAATATTGCTTGAGTACTATTATGGGTTGAATCGTGTCCCCCAAAAAGATGTTGAAGTCCTAACCCCCAGTATTTGTGAATGTAACCTTCTTTGGGAATCAGTCTTAGCAGATGATCAAGTTAAAATGAGGTCACTGGGGTGGGCCCTAATCGAATATGACTGGTGTCCTTATAAAAAGGAGAAATTTGGACACAGACACGTACAGAAGAAAGGCAATGTGAAGACATGGGGAGAATAACCTCCACAAGCCAAAGAATGCCTGAGGCTACCAGAAGCTGGGAGAGAAACCTGGAACACATTCTCCCTCCCAGCCTCAGAAGGAACCAACCCTGCCAGCACCTTGATTTCAGAGTTCTGCCTCCAAAGCCATGAGACGATACATTTCTGTTGTATAAGCCACCCAGTTTGGGGTCCTTTGGTATGGCAGCCCCGGGAAACTAACGCAGGTATTGGACAAGAAACCAAGCACCTTCACTCTAGGAGCAAAACTCCCCACCTTCATGGAGCTCACATTCTGGAAGGGGACAACAGACGATAAACAAATACATAAGCAAAGTACATAGAACGTTGGGTGACAGTAAGTGTGATGGAGAAAAATCAAGCTCTGAAAGGGGTCAGGGAGTGTGGGGTCTTGGAGAGAACTGAAGTTTAAAACCGAACGGTCAGGAAGGCACCCCAAAGAGGAAACTGTGGTACAAAGACCTGAAATAGGTGAAGGAGAGCCCCAAAGACACATCCAGAGACGTTGTGGTCCAAGTAAAGGAAACAGTACAAGTACTGAGCGCCTTCTGTATGCCACAGTCTCTGGGTGGGGGGCAGGCAGGACTGGGCTGATGACAGGGAAAGCTGTCATGCAGGAGAGTCATTGGCCTTTGCCTCACAGCCTGAGCCTCACATATAGACTCTGACATCATCTTGCAGGGAGATTATGCACACAACCTCCAAGATTGGAAGAATTGAAAGGTTCTTCACTAAGAGTAATTTTTTAAAAGATTTTATTTATTTATTTTAGGAAGAGAAAGAGAGAGAGCCTGAGCAAGGGGAGGAGAGAGAGAGGGAGAGGGAGAGAGAGAATCTCAAGCAGACTCCAAGCTGAGCGTAGAGCCCAACTCAGGGCTCCTCTCATGACCCTGAGATCATGACCCGAGCTGAAATCAAGAGTTGGATGCTTAACCAACTCAGCCACCCAGAAGCCCCACTAAAAGTAATTTTTCGATGGGTCTGTAATTATCCTGTGAAGAGCATGGGCATGTTTATTTTTGGGCAAATGTGGGGAAAGTGTTAACTCCTTCCACTTACCAATTGAAGTATATGATGATTTTTAGAACCTCGTTTTGTCATTTGTTCTAGTTTCAATTGATGTCGGGGTCCTCAGAAATGGAAAAGGCCCTCTCAACCTCTCAGAGACCCTGATTCACCAGGTGCCATGCAAGTTTCTGGTAATCCAAGAAAAATAAGACATAACCCCTGCCAGAAATTGGAGCTAGCCAGGAGAGAGTAGTATGCAAACAAACTATTTCAAAATAACATAAATGCTCTGATTGGGATATGAGATTTGGAGGGTTTTTAAACATTCAAAAAAATTTTTTTCTTTGTTATCAGGGAATCTTGAGGAAAAAATTTTACATAGACTAGTTGTTTCCAGTGTTTTATATTAGTTGCTTGGTCAGGTGTGGATTTAAAGCACTAATCTCTACTGGGTTCACTCCTCTCTAATCAGGTCTTCCCTAACCATGGCCATTTGGGGTCATCATCCTAAAAATAAGTAGGAATCTTTAGACAAAGGGACACCCAGAGTCTAATGTCCTAGCTCCTTCTCTATCACTTTCCAGCTCCTTTGCCAGGCTCCTTCGTGGCAACTGGTCTCCCCAGTGTGTCTATCCTCTCCTTGACCTTCCTGCATCTGGCTTTCTCTCTAAGGCTTGGTTCCTCCTTCTACTGACAAAGTCTTTAGGCCACGCATCATCTGCCTCTGCTTCCTCCCCACCCTCTCTACTCCGACATACCCTTCTCGCCTCCCTCTGTCTCCATCCCCTTACGAAAATTCTACACCAAGTGGGCTTCTGTTCGCTGCTAGCTCTTCTTGCCCTGGTTTCTGTCTATTGCATCACAGGCCACCTCCTCCTCTTGAAATGCTTTCCTCCTTTGACTTTCCAGATGACTCCCAGACATTCTCCCTGTCTCCTTCCTTGCCTCTCTCTCCTCTCTCTCCTCAGACATCAGCATTCCTCAGAGTGCAGACCCTCCTTAATCTACAACTCTCTCTCTCTCTGTTGATAATTGAAGTCATTCCCATGGTTTCAACCCCCAGTTTTTTTTCTGTTGCTCTAAAATCTATAGCTCTATCCCCTTACCTAGTGAGACAAACCAACTATCTACCCATATTTCTGTGACTTCATATCACTACTGCCTCAAATTCAACACCTCTCCACCTAAACCCAGTTTCTTACTCTCCAAATGGTCCTCACTTCATGATTCATGGTGGCACTGTCCCTCCTCCTCACCGTGGCCTGAAACTTCATAGAAACACTTGAGTCTTCACCTCACCTACATTCCCCTTATTCAGCTGGCTGATTCTTTCCCCAAAATTTCTCTCTCAATAGAATAAATAGCTATTTATTCCCATTGCCACTGTCCTCTCTCATCAGGACTATACAAATAGTCATCACATATACCTTCTCCCACCCGCCAGGGGGTGTTCTCACAGAGAACCCTCTTCCTTCCCACTCTGCTTACTCTGCTCTGATCACCCTTCACCTCTCAGCTCTCATATCACCTCCTCAGGGGAAACTATCCTGCTGTCTCGGACTCTGTAAAATTCATGCCCTGTTATAGGAACTCATAGCCCCATGTTCCCCTCTAGGGCTTACCATAGTTGAAATTTTACATTTTTTTGTGTGATGCTTTGATTCATGTTTGTCTCCTCCACCAGACTGTCGGTTCTAGGAAGCTAGAATCATGTCTGGTTTTGCTCATCACTCTATCGCCAGCCTCTAGCATCATACCTAAGATATAACAGATACTCAATAAATACTTATTTTGAATAAATGGCTTTTCCAAAGTCACTCTCCACAGCAGATTATATTTTGCAAAAATGACCCAACAAGATTTCTGGCCCCCTATGCTGCTCCTGCATCAAAAGGTAAACTCGAATCCCCCTCCCCTTGTACTTGGGCAAGACTTTGTGATTACCTCAATGAACAGAATCCATGAGAGACGCTGCATGACTTTTGAAGCTATGTTAGAAAAGGCATGGAAAGCTCCTGGCTTTCCCGGGATGCTAATCCTTGGAACCCAGCCTCCATGTTACAAGGAAGCCCAGCCTATGTGGCGACGCCATGACTATGTGTTCTGGCAGACAGACACAGCTAAGGACTTAGCTGACAGCCAGCATCGACTGCAGACACATGAGTAAACAAACCTTCAGATGATTCCAGACCTGCCATCAAGTCACCACCAATTTTCAGCTTTCCAGCTGAGGCCCCAGACATTAGGGAACAGAGACCAACTGTTCCTGCTATGCCAAGTCCAAATCCCTGACACATTGACTCTGTGAGCAGAACAAATGGTTGTTTTATCCACTGTGTTTAAGGATAATTTATTACATTGCAATAGGTAACCTGACCTGACACTGCTTCTAGGACACAGTGTCATGCCCTTGGCTTGACATTCAAGGCCCTCCACAATCTGGTTCCAACCTCTTTGCCTCCATTTATCACCCTCTAGAGGAAACCTCTGCTCCTGCCAGATTGGTTTGCTCACTGTTTCACCAACATCCTTTATTCTTTCTTCAGAGCCTTTGACTCCACTGTTAACCATAACTGGAATGGCCCCACCATGTAACCCTCAAGGCTCAGCTGTGTGCACCTCCTCCCCAAAGCCTCCAACTTTGGAATTTGAAGATTTGTATTTATGTATTTATTTGAGAGAGAGAGAGAGAGCGCGCAGCGGGGACTGGGGGAGGGGGAGGGACAAGCAGACTCCGAGCTGAGCTTGGAGCCTGACGTAGGGCTCGATCTCACGATCCCGAGGTCATGACCTGAGCCAAAATCAAGAGGCAGCTGCTCAACCGACTGAGTCACCCAGGCAGCCCCCCCCTTTTTTTTAAGATTTTTACTTATTTTAGAGAGAAAGGGAGAGAGAGAGAGAGCTCTCCTTGGAATTTAGAGCTTATATTATCTAGCACTGTCATTTTATAAGTGGAGTATCAAGATCCATGGCCTTAATGATTTTTTCTTATGATTTGTGCATCTACTTACATGGAAAATTTACAAAGAATTGAGATTTAAATCCATTTAGTTTATCTGTAACCAACAGCCTTCCCTGAAAACTATGAGATTTTAAACCTCATTAAGTAGGTACTATTATTATCCCCATTTTGCAAATGAGGGAACTGAGATTTAGAAAGATTGAGTAAATGGCCTATAGTTATTAATATTTGGTGCAACCGGAATTCAAGCCAGGATCCTCTCAGCCAGATCTGAGTCACTGCTTCGCCCAGTAATTAGGCATAGATTGTCTTGTATTACGTTTTTAGATTTTGTGTTTTCCTTTTAAAAATCAATTCTTCATTGCAAAAAGTAATGCAGGCACATGATAATAAAAAATATCAAATAGCACAAAAAAGGTATGCAATATGAGAGCAGATCTCTCCAGATCTGGGCTCCATTCCCTTCCCAAGATATAACCACTGTTCATGGTTCTTTTGTATATTTGCAAAAATATTATGTGCACACAGGAGCCTTTCTTTATCGTACAAAGGGAGCATACTATTCAGAACATGTTTTTTCTTTACAATGTTTCTTAATAAGCATTCCAAGTCAACATATATAGAGTTCTTCATTCTCTTTCTTGGCTTCATCACATTCCACGTCAAGATGGTACCATGGCTTACTCAACAAGTGCTCTGTTGATGATCTTGCAGTAGCCAGAAGCTATTGAAAAGGGGGATATTGGATGGAGAACTACAGTAAAATGAGAAGGGACAGAGGAGACAAGTCATACAGAAGGAGGAAATGCCTGGTTCCCAGGTATACACAGAGAGAAAGAAAGCCTGGCTGGGGGAACAGAGGCAAACACAGAGGAGGCTCTGAATACACTGTGTACAGTTGGGTCCAAGAAGAAGTGGGGAGGGGGGGAAGAGTCACCACTGTGGGATCGATGGGGTGAGAACTTGCCTTCTTTCCTGACGATTTCATCATCACTCCTATACCCTCCCTTTTCTGCCAACCCCATCATTAAAAAAAAAAAAAAAAAATGCCCCACCCGAAAGAAAACAAACATGTTACTATTTATTCATGCAGGAAGGCCCACTGGACACAATAGACAGCCCCACCAGCCCTAATTAAATGAAATGGGGCAGGTGTAATTCAAACCACCTCAGGAAAATATAATCTGCCACCAAAAAAAATTCCCACCATTCAGAGCACAGGGAAATCAGACCAGCCTCCCTGCCCAGTTCCCAAGCAGAAAGGCTCAGGACAGCAAGACAAGAGAAGGTAGATTTCTCGCCAGCACACCCCTCCCTCCCCTCTTAGCTCCATGAACCACCCCCCCCCACCCGGACTCCTCCCCTCTGAGCTTGTTAACTGACACATCAGAGCTGCTCCCTTTGTGGGCTGGATTGTTCAGCTAATTCACCCATGGAAAATGGTTCGGTTCAGATTCCAGGCTGAGGCAACCAAACACCCACCCACTGTAAATCCAAGCTTAGGGATTGTATCTCTTTCGCTGCTTCCAGACACACCAACCACATTCATCCTCTGCTCCCCACAGCCTCCTTCTCATCCTAGAGGGGATCTCAGGGATGCTCCACGTTGGACCTTCTACTTAACAGCAGATCCAAAGCCAAGAGATGGGGAGGGGTGCTGAAGAACCTTTCTACTGGCCTGCTCTTAATTCAGACATAAGTTCTCTGAGAGTCAGAAGTGAGCTTGACCTAGGGATGCTCCCCTGGGTACCAGTGAAGAACACTGCAGGTGACCAAAATCTGACTGCATTCCCCAGATCGCTCACCAACAGCAGATGGGTTCTGGAATTAGACCTGTTCCAGTTCAAAACCCGATTGTATGACTCTCTACGCAAGTTTGGGGAAATTGCTTAATCCCTTCCTGCCTTCACCTCCTAATCTATAAAATGGAAGAATAATCCCCCATAGGATTATTGAAAAATTAAACAGGAAACCCATGTAAAGTTCTTAGCACATGGTAGGGGCTCCATACATGTGAATTTGTTCCCTTTCCCCAGAGAAACAATCTTTACACCCCATTTTGGCCTCACTCCTGTCTTCCCTTCCAAGATCCAGTGTAGAAGCAGATGACCTCATGTGGAGGGTGACTGATGGATACCAGGCAGGTTCCCCAGCAGTCCCAGACTCTCCCCAGCACCCCTGGACCAGCTTTCTGAAACACACCACTCAGGAGTCATTCTTCTAGGCCCGGGGGGCTTTAGGGATCTGTGAGTTGCAGTGGTTGCCAGTCCTAGTGCCTGTCATTTAGAGAAGGGGACAATTGTGGGGATGACCTGAAAATGCAGCTCTGCCTTGCTGTGGGGTTTTCAGCGCTCCAGGAACCCCCAGGAGCACGGCGTGACTCTGATTCTATCCTTGCGCTGCCAGACAAGGGCCAAGGCCTACCCTCCAGTGGCTAGGAACGACTCTTCCCCAACCCATGCTCCCAACCCTCCACTCCTGTCCAAACGAAGCCAGTCCCATTCCCTTGACCTTGCCACCAGCTCTAGTTTCAAGCCGGATCATCACCTGTGGCTCTCCTCTGAGCCCTCTCCAGGTTCCCCATGTCCCTCTCAGCTGCCCATCAGTCAACACTGGCTTGAGCTCCAGCTCTGTTCAGATGACTATACTCAGAGCCGGACGAGGGACTGGAGCCAGAGTCTAGCCAAGGTGGGCAGACTGTCCTGGGGAGATGACCTCACAGGCCCTTCCTCCGTGGAGTATTTTTAGGCACGGCTTCTCTCCCCCTCCCACTCAGCCTCCCTGGACTTCCAGGGCAAAATCCAGAATTCCCCGCATCTCTGAAGCTGCTGCAACTTGCCATTGTTTTCAAAAGCTTACAGGGTGGGAATTCTAACAGCCCCCCCCCAAAACATCCAATGCCTGGCCTCGTTCTTTTTCATTTCTACCCTGCTTCTTTTCAGAAAGTAAGGACTGACTCTTGTTCTCAAATATCAGGGAACTCTAGCCCTCTCCCCCAGCGCAGACAGTCCCACCTCCGTGGCCTCTTTATAAGGCTGTGATGTGGTTTCTTTTGTTGCTCACCTAGTTCTAAGTCGCATTGCCTACAGTCCTGTGAGCAGGAGTGAGCCAGATTCCGTTGGAGAATTCCAAGTGCACAGCATCTAGAAATCTCAGACTCCATGAAGCAGCAGCGGGTGGGGACAAGCACTTGCGTATGGGTCCCAGGGGAGCGGGGTCCCGGTTCACCTCCACCTTCCCTTTGCCTGCCCTTTTGGAGAAGCTCTGTGACTGCTCAGGTTCCTCAGCTGTACTGCCTGAGAGTATTCTCTCCTCTTTTCTTTCCTTTCCTTTCATTTTTGTTTTACCCCGCATGAACTTGGCCAGGCATTCACGAGTGTACCTACAACAGTCCAAACACCACTCAGGGCCTTGCAACAGAAGAGCTCCTGATGCTGTCAGAGCCAGTGACCCATTTGCTCCCCTTCGTGCTGTCTCATCACTTCCAAGCACCCAAACTAAATCGGGCTCCAGGAAAACCATCTCCAGAACATGCACTGGCATGGCTGCCAACCGCTCAGTGGATGCTAAATAATGAGAAAAGCTTGGGCGCCCGGGTGGCTCAGTTGGTTAAGCGACTGCCTTCGGCTCAGGTCATGATCCTGGAGTCCCGGGATCGAGTCCCACATCGGGCTCCCTGCTCAGCAGGGAGTCTGCTTCTCCCTCTGACCCTCTTCCCTCTCGTGCTCTCTGTTTCTCATTCTCTCTCTCTCAAATAAATAAATAAAATCTTTAAAAAAATAATGAGAAAAGCTTGATGACCGGGGAGAGGAGACTCAAGAGGTTAGAAGTCCTGTCTCATCCCCACCTCACCCAACTTCAGGGAAGCAAGGGGGCCAGGAGAGAGCTTCTCCATATGCACCAAATGGAAAGCAGAGCTGGGCAAACAGCTGGCTCTCGATAAGTGCTTGTTGATTTTTCCTGGACGATCAATGGTACGAAAGTCCAAGACAGGCTGAGGTTGGGGGAGGCAGAGCTTCGCCTGGGCCCCGTGTAGTCATGTAGGATTTGAATTCATGCCAAATTCGGGGCAGCTCCAGCTGACTTCAGGGCTCCGCACGGAGCACAACTCCATAGTCTCAGATGACAGGTTTGTGTGTTTTGTCTGTCTTCTCCTTGCCCAGAATAGCCTCTCCACACATCCCACATCTCCAAATCAACGGCACCCCTCTGGGAGCAGTCCCCAGTTTCCAGATCCAGAAGGCTCTCTTCCCACCTCTGAGCGCCCTTGCCCAGCACTTTGCTCAGAGCTCTTGGAGGATACTTATCTCCTCCCCCTGCAGAAGCACCAGCAGGGGCAGCCCTTTTCGACAGCCTCTGGTGGCATGTGCCAAGCCCGAGGTGCCCTGGCAGGGAGCCGGGGCAGGCGACTGCAAGACAGTGGCTTCCAGGGGAGATGGTCCAGAGGACTGATTTGTGCAGCACGCATGAGGCATTCTTCAAGTGTTCTAAAATCTATGTGCGAGAAATTAGAGGGAGGACCGGAGACAGTTCTCAAAACACAGCAGCAGAGCAGAGAAGTAATGTCTGGGGACTTGCTATGATCTGATTTTTCCTCAACCAGGTGTGACCCTGGAAGGTGGGATTACAGGTAACTGGTGGAGTTCCCTCCAGGAGGGAGTACTGCTCCTCAAACCCAGCGTGATCAGCCACGGATCCTGTCGGAAGTTCCTCAGCTGTAAGGACAGAGCTCAGCCCCAAAGAAGGAGTTCCTCATCTGAGGATGTAGAAAATATTAAAATCAAGACAGCAACAGAGCCAAATATACACAGCCAAGGCCCGGATACCACAGTGGCCATGCTGGTGAACTTGGGAGCCACGCCCTGCCCCCAGCTCTGCTGCTCCCCTCCCCTGCTGTGACCTCTCTATGCCTCAGTTGGCTCATCCATAGAGTGGGGGGAGTTTTCTTGCATAAAGAATGAGTTCATACATGTAAAGTGCTACGTATTCGCTATGCTGCTGTTGTCATTGCTGTTACTCAGATTTGTGGCCAAAACCGAAGAGGCCACAAGCAGAACTGGAACTTCAGCACGGAAAGCTAAGAAAGTAGTGCCAGGAAGGAGTGAGGAAGAAGAGTAGCTTAAGAGATGCCAAGATATATTGTTAAGAGAAAAGGAGCAAGATGAAACAGTAAGTATTTTATGATACTACTTGAGAAAAATAAATAAAACACAAGGATGTAAACTAATAATTTGTATGCAAAGAATATCTGTAGAAGTATATCTTAAATTATTTCCGTGGATCAGACCAACCCCCTCTTAACCCCCACACGTCAGATCACCTTTAGAGAAAAAGGCAGGATCAGGCCAGCTGGTCACCTGGAGAATAGAGGAAGCGGCACCAGGAGGTGGACAAGGACAAGGCAGTGACCTTCAGTTCCCTCAGGCCTCGACCTTAGTTCATTTCATCATTGCAGCAGGTGCCGGGGATACAAGAAGTTGCAACCGTGAAGCATCTTATGTGGGGAGATATTTCATGTGGCCGACTAAGTGTTCAATCCCCTCAGTTGCAGAGTGCACAGCACCTCTCAATGGGTCCAGCAAAGTCTGTGTGAAATCCAGTGTAGAAAGACATCAGAGTTTCTTTAAATGCACAGCAAAGGGAACCATTTAACTGTGTTTATTTAAAAGCCATGGTGTAAACGCTAGAGCCAGCCACTGCCTGATAAGCTACTAACACTGGGGGAGGTCCTGGGAGATACAGGCTAGCAGGTGGGAGCATCTCTGGCTCTCTTCACCGAATATGCCCTTTTGACTTGTTCATTTTCTTTCTTGCTTTCTTTAATTATATATATTTGGATTTATCCTATTTAATTTGACCAATGCACAGTGACTGAATTAACGCATGTAACAGATAAAGAGGTAAGTTGACCCAGAACCATCACCACCACCCCCCAAAAAACAGCCATATAAAAAAGGGGGTACTTATACTTGTGATTCACCTGAGATTCTACCGCTGGAGGTCAGCTGGGACCAAGAGACCCGTGATAACCAGAGCAGGAGACACCATTGCCACATGGCCTTCCTGTCGCTCACTAGACTATGTCAAATGGGAGGCTACCGACCACTTGAACCGTCAGAAGTTGAGGAAATTGGCCAGAGTATTCTCAAAGCCCTTAATTTTCCTCCTGAAGGCCTCGAGGAGAATCAAGGGGAAAGCATAGATTGGAAGGACCAAAGATGTGTTTGCTGAGCACAAGCAGTGTGTTAGGCAGGACCATGGGATCAGGGCAGAAACGCAGAGGAATATAAACCAAGCGCACCAGCTTCCAGGAGTCTACCATCTAATGGAAGGGACGAGAAACAGGCAAGTACTAACACCACACTTGAATGCGTTGTGGAAGAAACGTTAAGTTTCTTAAGAGGGAGGAGGAAGCGACTGTATCTCTTGAAAGGAGAGCTCAGGGACTGACATTTTGTTCAGCCCAGCTTGGCTCCTTCAGAGCACCCACTTCCAGGACACAGGCACTGCAAACCCATTTCTGGACTGAGCTAGGGAACCCCGACCCTGAACCTCCACCCTCAGCTCTCCTCGTCACAGATTCTCCACAGATTCCATCCACGACATCTCCAGCCCCATGTGCGCCCTGCCCTCTGCCTTTGATGCACGTCCTGGCCTGGGCTCCGGCAGACCACCATTCAGCTGTCCATCCTGCAAGAGCTCCTCAGAGCCCCTACTGCCCCACGGGGCTTGCCCTACCCCTGGGGAGGCCCCGTCCTGATTCTCATCCCCCACCAGGATGGCACACACACACGTTCAGACTGGTCCTCCAAATTGAATAGTTTACTAACCGGAGAAGAGGCTTGGCATTCCAGGGAAGAGGAAGGTACGTAGAGAAGGACCAAGGCATCAGACGGCAGGAGCACTTGGAGGTGGGCCCCCACCCCCGTAGTTGGCATGTGAAGTGGATGGCCGGGCCTGCAAGGAGACACGGCTAGGGGCAAGGGCTCTCTTCAAAGGGAAAATATGACAGCCTCGTTCAGTAAATGTGCTCCAAGAAGCTACCCATTTTCCTGCTTCTCGTCTCTTCTCACTCCAATTCTGCCTGCACATCTCCAGCGAATGAAGCTTTGGAATTGCCTAAAATACCGCTTTCACCAAATTACTCAAGGAACTTCAGTGTCTCCCTGCTTGTGGAGTCAAGTGCCCTACCTTGGATTCCAGGGCCTTTAGATTGGTTCCACCTCCTCTGCTCATTGTCCTCCCACACCAGCTCCCCAACACATGCTCGCCTCTGGCCAGAGAGACCAACCAGCTCACTGCCCTGCCCCTGGGCCTTGGCTGACACTGTCCCCCCAAGCCTGGAAAGACCTCCAGCTGCTTCTCTGAAATCAATCCGGCTCTTCCTCATGACCCAGCCCAAAGTCCACCTCCTCTGGGAAGCTGTGCCTAACTATGCCAATGCTTTTCTCTCACCAACATGGCAGGGAGATAAATACTCAACTTTTTTTTAACAGCATCATCGAAATTTAATTCACAGACCATACAATTCATCCACTTAAAATGTACAATTCAGTGGTTCTTAGTATATTCACAGGGTCACTAATTAGAGTACAACCAACATCACAATCAATTTTAAAATGTTTTCATCACCTGCAAAGAAACCCCAAACTCTTTAGCAGTTGCCTCCCCACCCCTCCCTTCCTTCCCAGACCTCCAGCCCTAGGCGATCTCTTTCTGTTCTTTCTGCGTCTATAGATTTGCCCGTTCTGGGCCTTTCATATAAATGGAATCATACACCGTGTGGTCTTTTGTGTCTGGCTGCTTTCCCTCGGCATAATGTCGGCAAGGTTCTGCCATGTTGTAGCATGAGGCGGCGCTTCGTGCCCTCCTATGGCCAAATACTATCCCATGGTAAGGATAGACCACATTTGGTTTATCCATTCATCCCTTAATAGACACTTGGGTTGTTTCCACTCTTTGGCTATTACAAATAATGCTGCTATCCACATTCATGTAGAAGTCTTAGCGTGGACATGTTTTCAATTCTCCTGGGTATATACTAGGATTGGAATTGCTGAGTATTTTTTTCTTCACTCTATATGTAATTGCCTTCACTATAGCCTGAAGTACTTTTTTATTTTATCATTTTTTTCCATATCATAAGTATACTTTTTAATCCCCATCCCCTATTTCTCCCATGCCCCCTCCCTACCTTCCCTCTGGTAACCAACAGTTTGTTCTCCATAGTTAAGCGTCTGTTTCTTGGTT
Source organism: Zalophus californianus (assembly GCF_009762305.2). Taxonomy (NCBI): domain Eukaryota; kingdom Metazoa; phylum Chordata; class Mammalia; order Carnivora; family Otariidae; genus Zalophus; species Zalophus californianus. The sequence goes on along the minus strand of NC_045597.1, from coordinate 174,658,074 downwards.
TGCCTCTCTCTCTTTTTTTCCTCTGCTTGTTTGTCTTGTTTCTTAAACTCCATATATGAGTGAGATCATATGGTATTTGTCTTTCTTTGACTCATTTTGCTTAGCATTATACTCTGTAGATCCATCCATGTCATTGCAAATGGCAATATTTCATTCTTTTTTATGGCTGAATAATATTCTAGTATGTGTGTGTGTGTGTGTACGTGCGCGTGTGCACACATGCACACGCATGCACCACCTCTTTTTTTTTAAGATTTTATTTATTTATTTGACAGAGAGAGAGGCAGCGAGAGAGGGAACACAAGCAGGGGGAGTGGGAGAGGGAGAAGAAGGCTTCCCGTGGAGCAGGGAGCCCGATGCAGGGCCCGATCCCAGGACCCTGGGATCATGACCTGAGCCGAAGGCAGACGCTTAACGACTGAGCCACCCAGGCGCCCCTGTACCACCTCTTCCTTATCCATTCATCTATTGATGAACACTTGGACTGCTTCCATAATTTGGTTGTTGTAAATAATGCTGCTATAAACACAGGGGTGCATGTATCCCTTTGAATTAGTGTTTTTGTATTTTGGGGGCAAATACCCAGTAGTGTGATTACTGAATCATAGGTTAGTTTTATTTTTAAATTTTTGAGGAATCTCCGTACTATTTTCCATAGTGGCTTCACAAGTTCACCTTCCCACCAAGAGTGCACGAGGGTTCCTTTCCTTCCATATCCTCACCAACACCTCTTGTTTCTTGTGTTGTTGATTTTAACCAGGTAGTGAGATGATATCTCATTGTGGTTTTGATTTGCATTTCCCTGATGATCAATGTTGAGCGTTTTTTCAGGTGTCTACTGATCAGCTGTATGTCTTCTTTGGGAAAATGTCTGTTCATGTCTTCTACCCATTGTTTAATTGGATTATTTGTATTTTGGGTGTTGAGTTGTATCAGTTCCTTATATATTTTGGATACTAATCCTTTATCGGATATGTCGGTTGCAAATATCGTCTCCCATTCCCTAGTTTGCCTTTTAGTTTTTTTTATTGTTTCCTCTGCTGTGCAGAAACTTTTAATTTTTATGTAGTCCCAATAGTTTATTTTTGTTTTTTTTTCCATTGCCTCGGGAGGCATGTAGAAAAATGTTTCTATGGCTGATGCCAGAGAAATTACTGCCTGTGTTCTTCAAGGATTTTTTATGGTTTCAGGTCTCACATTTAGGTCTTTAATCCATTTTGAGTTTGTTTTTGTATATGGTGAAAGAAAGTGGTCCAGTTTCATTCTTTTGCATGTAGCTGTCCAAGTTTCCCAAAACCATTTGTTGAAGAGACTGTCTTTTTCCCATTGTATATTCATTCCTCCTTTGTTGAAGATTAATTGACCACATAATTGTGGGTTTATTTCTGGGTTTTCTATTCTATTCCATTGATCTATGTGTCTATTTTTATGCCAGTACCATACTCTTTTTAATAACTACCACTTTGTACTGTAACTTGGAATTGGGAATTTTGATGCCTCCAGTTTTGTTTTTCTTTCTCAAGGTTTCTTTGGCTAGTCAAGGTCTTTTGTAGTTCCATACAAATTTTAAGATTGTTTGTTCTAGTTCTGTGAAAAAGGCTGTTGATAGGGTGCCTGGGTGGCTCAGTTGGTTGAGTGACTGCCTTCGACTCAGGTCATAATCCTGGAGTCCCAGGATCGAGTCCCACATCAGGCTCCCTGCTCATCAGGGAATCTGATTCTCCCTCTGACCCTCTTCCCTCTCGTGCTCTCTGTCTCTCATTCTCTCTTCCTCAAATAAATAAATAAAATCCTTGAAAAAAAAAGCTGTTGATATTTTGATAGAGATTGCATTAAATCTGTAGATTGCTTTGGATGATATGGACATTTTAACAATATTTATTCTTCCAACCCATGAGTATGGAATGTCTTCCCATTTCTTTTCATTGTCTTGAATTTCTTTCATCAGTATTTTATAATTTTCAGAATATGGGTCTTTCACCTCTTTGGTTAAGTTTATTCCTAGAATTTCTGGGTCTTATGGTAACTCTACATTTAACTTTTTGAGGATCCATCAGACTATTTTCCACACAGGCTGCACCAGTCCACACTCCCACCAACAGTGATGAAGGGGTCCAATTTCTCCATATCCTCACCAATACCTCTTATTATTACTTGACATTTTGATTTCAACCATCCTCAGGAGAGTGAAGGGTATCTCATTGCTGGTTTTGATTTGCATTTCCCTGATGGCTAATGATAATGAGAATATTTCCATGTGCTTATTGGCCATTTATATATCTTCTTTGGCAAAACATGTATTCAGGTCCTTTGCCCATTTTTTAATTGGGCTGTCTTTTCATTACTAGGTTGTAAGAGTTCTTTAGATAGTTTAGATATAAGACCCTTGTGATTTGTAAAATATTTCCTCTCATTCTGTGGATTGTCTCTTCACCTTCTTGATGGTATCCTTGGGAGCACAAGAGTGTTTGGAGTAGCTTACCTTGTAGTCCCAACCAAGCTCCTGATAACAGGGTTCATGAGCTTTGTTCTGCATGTTAAAAGGCAGAATAGAAACTGACCTTAAAAGAAAGCCAACAGGCTAAATGAAATGGTAGCGATTTTTGTGTTTGGGCAGGTATGCTACATTGATGGTAGAAAAGAATGGGGGTCTTGGATTAAAACAGACCTGGGTTCAAATCCCGACTGTGCTACTTTCTACCAGTTGTATGCCTTTGAGCAAGTTATTTAACTTCTCTAAGACTTAGTGTCAAATGAATAAATAATAAAATGGGCATAATGGGTGAAAAGGTAACATAATCCTATTTACCTTGAGGGGTTTTGGTAAGGATGCAGGAGATCAAGCATGTAGTGCAGGACAGGATCTAGCACTTAACAACAGAATAATGGCAGGGGTTTTTACTGAAATTAAATAAACTCCATATGGTAAATATCCATTATGCATTAATTGGCAGCAAAGTCTTTGATTTTAAAGATTTGGAATAGAGAACATAACCCTTAAGGATCTGATTGCAAATATTCCACAACATGGAGTTCACGCAACAATGGAAGAAATCATGGGGTCCTCAGTAGTGAAAAAAGACCTTTCCTTTAACCCAACCTCTTCATTTTTCAGAGCAGAGGAGAGCATGGCTTGTCCAAACTCACCAGAGGACTTGATCCTACCCCTCATCCAGCCCCCTGCTAAGGTAAGGGTTAGATCTCACACACCTTCAGGGTGTGAGAATATTCCCCCGAATGGATTATGAATCTGGTCAAATGGGGAGATTCCCAAGGTTTTGTGTTGTTTTGGTTTGGTTTGGGGTTTTGAATCTGATTTGATGTCAAGCAAAACAACCAGGTAAAAGATTGTGGGTCTGCCCCAGACCCACCTCTTTCCCTTGCTCGCCGTCAGGGAAAGTCAAAAGGCATTTATTAATAAGCACATGTGCCTGACACCATTCTGGGTTCTGTGCCAGGGGGGATGAGAGACTGTCCGACCTCTGGGAGTGGACAAGCTCAGGCAAAGGCTTGCTGAGCTACTTCCAGGCAGCCCAAGTGAGGGGGACGTGTTTGCGGGGGAGACCAAGGAGGGGCCAGGAGCCCAGTACAGGGTGGAGACTGAGAATGTGGACAGGACCTGATGAGATGGGGGAGCTACAGTCTTGTAGGCTGTGTGGGGGTAGGGGCAGGGCAGTTAGCAAATTCATGAACTAGAGTCCTATTTACACTTCTCCTATAATGCTAACTATTGGTTCCTTTAAGAGTTGCTTTGCACTTAACCAAAATATATTCCACATTTGAGTTCAGGTTGACTCAGTTCAATTTCTCCCTGACACACAGGGAGAAATCGATCAAATCCTAAAACTGCTTCATTTAGTCATAGGCACTAATGATGACCCAATAAGGCTGAACCTTTTGAAAGCAATTAGCTTTCAATGTGATTGCTTAAACAAAAGAACCCCTCCCTAGATTTACAAATTATGCTCTGCTATAAACTGCAGGGTCCCTGATCACTGGGGTTATATATGCAGGTCCAAGGTGAATTCCCGGAAAGAGAACTTGCGGAGTCCAAATACGAATGTAATTCTTTTTAAGGTGACCTGGAGGCTTTCCTGTAGGAGGTGTGGTTTGCCAGGAGCCAATGACAAGTCCCACGTCCAGCCTTATTTGTGAATATAATCATGGAACTAAGAACTCAGAAAGTGTAGGCATTCTTCTGGGAAGAGAAAAGTGACTTTTTGGTGTCCAGTAATGAGACTGCGGAAAGCCTGAGAATTCTCTGTTTTCCCCACCCTTGGTCATTTTTCCATCTGCACATTTTCTAGATCAATACTTAGAATCTCTAACATATGGCATTTATTTTCTCTTCTCCGTTCGGGGTGGCGGGAGGGGCATTCATAACTCTTCCCCAAGCTTCTCATCCCCACCTCTCCAGCATCTGGGCCCCGAGTTTTCCTAGGTGAGAGTTCTGGAGCTCAGAAAGCAGAAAGTGAACAAAATGAAACCCTAACCCAGACCCCGTGAGCCCAGATGATGTCTGCTCTGCCTGCTGCCCCCCACCACCACAGTCCCAGCTCCTTCTCTCCCCAGAGATGAGCCCCAGCCTGCTCCGGTCAGGGGCCTGGGGGAGCTAAAACAAACAATCCTTTGGAAATTCAGTGAAAGGAAACGGCTGAGTCAGGCCTTCTGTTTAAATAGTCCCCACCTGTTCTCTCAGCCCAGCCTCCCCCACCCCCACCCTGGGCTCCCCCCACTCCCTTTTTTTTTCTTTCCTTTTCCCCTTTGTTGCTCATTTTCAAAAGGGCAGAGTTGAAAGCTCTCGCCTTGAGCAAAGCCAACCCCGGGGAGGGGGTGGGGGGTGGCCAGGAGCCGCCTCATGCTGCTGACCCAGCTCTCTCTCCGGAGTGACCCTGCACGCCCACAGCCTGCATGTGGCTGTGCCTGGTCCACTGGGTGGGGGGGAATGTGGCAGCATCAGACGCCCTCTGCCCAGGGGATTTGTGAAGCCTGGAAGGAGGGGAGAGAGGGGACAAAGGCAGACAGACAGACAGACAGGTGGCCCCTTACCAGGGATGTGCCCTCTTGTTGGCTGGAATGTTCAGTGGCCCCATACACTTGATGCTGTGTGTAAAAATAACTTCTTGGCATTGGAGGAAATGAATTTGTTGCCCATATTCAAAACTAAGGAACAGGAAGTTTTCCGAAGTGGCACAAGTTGAGTTAGAGATACGCCCTGAACCCACTAACTGCCCTCCGTGGCACATGCAACATCTTTTAGAACTCCCCTATGCCGCCTTGGAAGGTAGCAACCTCTCCAATCTGTTGCTGGCTCTGCCAAAAGCCTTTTTTTTTTAATGTTTCTTACAACTGCGTGTGAATCTACCATTTTGAGAAAATTGCGGGCAGATTCACACACAGTTGTAAGAAATAATACAGAGAGCTCTCCTCTACCTTTTACTCAATTCCACCAGGGTAACATTGTACAAAACTATAGTACGAAATCGGAACTAGGATACTGACATAGGTACAGTCAAGATACAGCACACTTCCACCACCACAGGGGTCCCTCACACTGCCCTCCTGCCTTTCCTCCCCCCCAACCCCTCCAGAACCCCTGGCAACCACCAATCTGCTCTCTACTTCCAAAATGTGATTTCAAGAATATTTTGTAATTGGAATCCTACAGTATGCAAACTTTTGAAATTGCCTTTTTTCTTCTCCATAATTCTCTAGGGATTTGTCCATAGTTGCGTGTGTCCATTGTCCATTCCTTTTTGTTGCTAAGCCATATTCCATCATGTGAATGTACCACAACCTGTATAACCATTCACCTGTTGAAGGACATCTGGGTTGTTTCCAGTTGTTGCCTGTTACAAGTAAAGTTACCAGAAACATTTATTTGTGTGTAACGATAAGCCTTCATCTTTCTAGGGTCAAGGCCCTAGAGTCAACTGCCAGGTCCTATGATAATTGCATGTTTAGTTGTATGATAATTGCATGTTTAGTCATGCAATTCTAAAACTCTTCTCTAAAACTATTCCTTGCACATGCTTCTGGGAGTATTCTGGCCTGGGAAGGGAGCAGAAAAGCTGGAAGTAGAAGGAAGGGGTCTTTGAGACCTCAATTCATGGAGCGGAGTCACTGCCAAAACGTATACACCCTGTGCCTGCCCTGGGTTCTGCAGGTGGTCCAGGAGCAAAACCCAGGATGGCAGGCAGAACAAGCGTCCCCCAACTGCCCTGGCCCCCATCCTAGAACCTATGAATATATCAAGTTACATGGCAAAGAGGAATGAACCCTGCAGATGGAATTAAGGTCACTAATCAGCTGACCTTGAGACGGAAGAGTATCCAGGATGATACAGGTGGGCCCCATGAGACCACAAGGTCCTTAAAGTCCAAGAGGAAGGCAAAAAAAAAAAAGTCAGAACAATAGGATTCAGGGTTGCTGGTTTTGAAGATGGGAGAAGGTGACCCTGAGTCAAGGAACGCAGGTCGCTTCCGGAAGCTGGAAAAAGTCAAGAAACAGGTTCTACTCAACAGCCTCCAGGAAGGAGGGCAGACCTGGCTTTTTGCAGGTCCGTAGTTCCTGTGTCAGATCTCTGCCTACAGAGCTGTAAAATAATACATACATGTTGTTTGAAGCCACCAAGTGTGGGGTAGCTTGTTACAGCAGCAAAGAGGGAACTAATGTACAGACTGACTCTACGTACATAGAGTACAGCTGCTTGTCCTAGGAAGGGCCGAAAAGAACGGGGGACTTTCTCATGCTTGCTTCGAAACCCCCACTTTTTCTCTGTGTATCTGCACACTTTCTGAGGGGCCATAGGCTTAGGCCTCTCCCTTCTCACACCAGGCCTGTTGCTTGCGGCACCTTTCCAGTGGACCCCTCCCCAGCCTCTCTGGGCTTTGTCCTGTCCCTCCCGGTGCAGCACCTTTAGCGTCAAGGACTCAGAGAGCCCCCATCCAGCAGACTCAAACCTCAGCCCAGCTTTTGCCCACGAAAAAGACTTCAGGATGTTTTGCTCTTTGGAACTCCTCTGTCCGCTGGGATTTAGCACTTAATTAATAGAAGCGCACGGGGGCCTGCCTCTCTTACAGTGCAAGATCAGGCAACTGTGTGTTTCGTTAACACATTAATGAACCCGGCTTCTTTCCCTCTGATACTAACCCTAGAAAGTGATGAGCCCAGGGTTGTGCATGAGGGCGATCCAGAGCAATGACGTCAAAACAACGTCATTTATGAGGAAGCGTAAGTGAGGTGACAATTCCCCAAATGAGCAGTTCTCAAGCAAGGAGTGAATCAGAATCAGCCAGTGAATTTTCTCAGCCTGTACACACATTCCCACCCTCCCCCACCTGCAAGCACACACAACAGACACATGCCCTACTCCATGAGAATGCTCATGTTTCTGTGAGGATCAGAGTCCTGAGAGCTTCATCTGTGAGGTGAGGGCATGGATACACAACCTTACAAATATGCAAATACATGCCTATGAACCACCCCCAAACACTTGCACCCACGCACACACGCACACACACACACTTAATTTGATCCACTATTTTACCATCTAGTTAGGCACTGGCTGGCATGAAGCCAAGACTAAGAAGCTGGTCCAAGCTGGAAGATTCCTCTAATTAGTGGTCTCCCCTAACTAAGTCCTCTCTCGCCTGAGTGTGGCATTCCTCACCCTAGCCTGTTTTCTCATCTTATACATGGGGTTGGGCAATTGGAGCAAGAAAGGAAGAATGGATGAATTGTCACCACCCCGGAGATTTCCAGAGATACAACCAAAGAAAATATCCTATTGACAATGAGGCTTCTGAAACACCAAGAATACCTCACTCATTTTTTTACAAATATTTGTTCTGCAGAAACATAAGAGCTGTCCCCCTGGGTTCAACCAAAGTCACACATAGCCAAGTGCCACAAGTTCTCTGAGGATACTCTGGAGATGGCCATTAACAACCCCAAGGGCACAAGCTGGGGCAGTGGTGCTCAACCAATCCCCCTCGACCTTCCCAAGTGAGCCACCAAACCTGAATAAATGTGATATTTATTTTTGATGCACTTGAGCATCCATACTTGTAGGGTGGCAATGCATGTGGTTCTTTGAACTCACTATATCATGTAACTCAGTTTAAAGCAGATAAAGCTTGCTGTGGGGAAGAGGACTCTCTGAGTGTGCTTGGGCTGCTAACAAAATACCACAGACAGGGTGGCTCAAACAACAGACATTTATTTTCTCACGGTTCTGGAGCCTGGGAAGTCCAAGTGTTCCAGCATGGTTGAGTTCAGGTGAGAACCCTCTTCCTGGCTTGCAGACAGCTACCTTCTCATTATGTGTTCACGTGGCCTTTTCCTGATACCTGCATGTGGAGCGTGAGCCAGCTCTGACCTCTCTTCCTCTTCTGAAAACGACACGAATCCCATCATGAGGGCCTCACCATCATGACCTCATTCAAACCTAATAACCTCCCAGAGGCCCCACTTCCAAATACCATCCCACTGGGAGTTAGGAGTTAAACATGAATTTGGGGAGGACACACACATTCAGCCCATGACAGGCACAGAGTTGAATTCCAGAGAAGGAGGACATATTCAGTGGGACATGTAAGAACCCACTGGAGAGAGTGTTAGAGGGTGGGTCCAGGTAATAAAGAGTTCTACTCCTAAGCACCACAGCAGTGCAAGGAACACAATGTGGGAGGCAAGTGGATGCTTTCATAGATATGGAAAGACATGATGCTGTTGCCATTGGCTGCATTGTCATAATTGCTGGCTCATTAAGTGCTATCTTCAGATCCTTAATCAGATCAAGTGTGTTCCCAATAGTATGTCACACATGGGAAAAGGCTGGAAGCCACCAGATTAGGGACATACTCCCAAATCCATTAACTTCATTTCTGATGTTCTGATGTTCTGTGGCCCACCTCTACCACCTTTGGAAGGAGATTATTAATATCTATAGAAGGTACTAATGGCTCTGTAAAGTCCGTGTCCTTTTAAATTCTTTTCTAAAATTACCCATTTTGGGGCACCTGTGTGGCTCAGTTGCTTAAGCATCCGACTCTTGATTTCTGCTCAGGTCATGACCTCAGGCTCCTGAGATCAAGCCCCAAGTTGGGCTCTGCACTCAGTGGGGAGTCTGCCTGAGATTCTCTCTCTCCCTCTGCCCCTCCCCACCTCTCTCTCTCTCTCTCTCTCAAATAAATAAATAAATCTTCAAAAAATAATAATAAAATAAAATAACCCATTTCACGCTTCTGAAGATGTTCTCTTCTTTGCACAGGGAAGGAGGTGTTGAAAGTCATATCCATTTTTATCCTATCCCAACTCCAGATGGCCTCATAAATATGTACCAGGTAACTCCTCAGCCACCATATTTTCAGCATGAGGAAAAATAAAAGCAGTCAGAGTGTCTACCATGAGCTGGATCACGGGCTGAGCCTCTATTAGTTGTATGTGAGACCAGCAAGTAGAATGTGTTGGCATCACAGTTGGTGTGAGGAGGGGCAAGGCAGCGCATCCTGGTTTCAACATCCTTCCTGACAAACCTCAACATCATGTTGGCTTTCTTTCTGCCACAGCTAATGTTCCTGTCTTAAGGAAACAGTCTGCAAAGACTCTTGGTTTCTGCTTTTAGCACTGCGAAATTCCAATAAAAGTTAAAGAAGTCCTGCCTAATCTTAAAAAGTCATGCTGAAGAATTTCCCACCTCTCAAATGTGAATCTCACATATTTTTTGGATTATAAAAATGAGGCAAACTCACTGGATTAATGTGGAAAACAGAGAAAAAGCACAAAGAAAACAAAACTCATATTTTGTATGTGTATTGGTATGTAATTATTTGACCATAATCAGGATCATACTGTATCTAACCTGCTTTTTTGATATATTAGTAAGATGTGAACATTTTCTCCTGTCATTTATGTAGATCTTCACAAACATGATTTTTCATGGTAGACAGCATGCTATCATGTGGGTGTATCATGATTCGTGAAATCTATCTTTTATTGTTGGCTACTATTTAGTCCATTTCTAATTTTCCACTACTTAAAACTTTTCAAAAGAATTGCATATTGAATTCTAATCCATGATTCATCGCAGAGGAAAAGGTTACCAAATGTAAAGTGAGCCTGAAGCATGCTAATTTCATGATTGTTGACAAGTAGCTAATTAATACCCATTTAAGCTGATAACCGTCCTAGCAGCAAGGATAGAAATCAAAGGGACCTAGAGAAACTCAAATGAAAGCCTGAAAATGGTGTTGCTTCGATGGGTTTGGAGAAGTACATCAACCAACTAAATGATAAGTCATTGAACCTCAAACGCATTCATTGTAAGCTGCACCATTTAATTTAGGTCCCAAGATGAAAGAAAAGAGATTATCAAATGTAAATAATCAGATGATGCCTCCCTTACGCACAGCACTCAGGTGGTTCAGAGACTACAGGCCCAAGGAAGAAAGTCTTGCTTAGAGACTCAGGGTTGGAAGGCATCAGTGAGTGGCCCAGTGTAAGGCATGTCACCCAAAACCAAGGCCTGGGGTCATAACATGGAGAATAGCCTATGATTTTGATGGAAACCACGCCGACCTCCCTGGGGAAACAGACTGGCTTCGAAAATCGTCATCATTTTATTAGACTGCCTGTCATCTCGAATGGTAAAATATGCCTTTAGACTCACCTTGGTCCTTGTCACCCATGCACACCCCCCATTCACCAGGCTGTTTCATTCCTCTGTGCCTTTCTGGAACACCCATAATCATTCAGAAAATGCAACTCACCCCTCCCCATCTTCCTGGGGACAGCCCCCTGACCTCCCCGGGGAGGAGATGGCGTCTCCAGTCGGGAAGGAGTAGACCAGTCCCTCCTCAGACCCAGCCCTGGCTTTGCACACAAGCTCCTGTGTGTCAACTACCACCTTCTGGGACCCAAACAAGTGGGTGAAGACAGACAGAGCTCTGAAAGAGGGAGCTTCATGTAGTGTTGCGACTCTGGGAGCCAGAGTCTTGCCTGATGGTCAAGCCAGCTTCTCACAGTCTGGAAACAATAATCTGAACCTGCAACACCAATATTAGCTTTTTGAGGATGCTGAAAGGATTTGATGAGAGCAGTAGAGCCCAAACTGTGCAATGACTTCTGCATACATTTTGCTAAAAAGTCCACCTTCTCCTAACCAACCCAGCGAGGAGGCTGCCGGGCTGCTCCCATGGCCCACCAGTTTCCCCTCCTCCTCGGTGGGAAAAGGCCTCAGCTGCAGGGAACAGGCTGTTCAGGCCTGGCCCGGCCTCCGGGATGTGCTCACAGCCCCTCTCCACACCTGTGTGTCCCACAGCTTACTCCACACCTCCAGTTCTCACTGAAGCTCCAGCTGCTCAGAGTTTGTTTTTTAAAAACCCAATTTTGCTTAGTTACAAACTGTGGGAAGAGCTCCCAGAGAGAAGCAGCTTTCTCTTTAATCCAGGCATTAATATCTCAGACTCCCAGTGTCCAGGCTGGGAGGATCATTTCAAATTCCTTTTGGTGGGAAAGGGAAGCTCCTTCTAGGAGACTTTGGTAAAAATGCATAGTGCTTCATGGCTCAGGACCCAGAGCAATTTGGGAGCTTTACTGTTTAATCATTTTATGCCCCCTCACTCTAGACACCATATCATCCTAATCACAGTGTTTTAATCAAGAATTTCCTCACTGTCTGGGAGCTCCTGAAGGCTAGAACCATGTCTTGATTGCCTTTGAATGCACAGGGCCTGCACCTCTCAATGTATATTATAGTTTATTTTTATCATTTTTTTTTTAAGTAAGTACTATGCCCAACACGGGGCTTGAACTCACAACCCTGAGATCCAAAGTCACATGCTCTACCAACTGAGCCAGCCAGGGGCCCCTCAGTTGGAATCAGTTGGGATGACTGAAAGAATAAAAGAACACTGAGTTTGATTCAAATCTCTCCAGGCTGGGGTCTTTGGAGGACAGCCCATCCTTGGCTGCCCTGCCACCACCCTTCCTCAGACAGCAACCTCCAACGTCATCTGGCATGCACACCAAAGAGGCTTCTTTGTTGGGGCACTTGTACTTCTCACTGTCACCCCATAGTCTCATCAGAGAGCATTTCATGGACACAGCAATCTAGGGTTCTACCCTCTGAGGGTGGATGACTTCTGTCCAGGGATCCTACTAAGTGCTAACCACCAGGCTTCTCTGTCAGGATGGAAAGGCAGGTTATGCTGTGTAACAAACAACCCCCAAATCTCAAAGGCTTAAACAACACAGGTTTGTTTTATGCCATATGCACATTTCAGACCCGCCGCGATGCCCCATCTCTCCTCACTCCAGGGTCAAGTCAGAGCCGACCCACACTGCCCTCATCTCAAACATTGGCCATCTCAGTGACAGAGGACAAAGGGGAAAGGTCATGGTGAATCTCAGTCCCACACCAGCTCTTCAAGCCTCTCACAGGAAGTGAGCCCCATCATTTCCACTCACCTTCCATCAGACAAAATGAGTCATTGGCCATGCCTGGGTTCAAGTGGGTAGGGACGGCAACCACCCCGTGCATATAAACAACCCTAATGACCACTACACCCTGTGTCTTTTATGGAGTTGGGACTCAATTATTGTTTGACAGGGATTACCAAAAAGTTGACTTGCCCCAAGGGTAAGGTAGAGGTTTCTTTTGTTTTACAGAAAGGAGGGAAAGCATGGGTATACACAATGAGAAGGCAAATGATCACTGAATCACTCTGTATAAGAAAAAAAACGGACACAGGGAAAGGTCCAGGGGTCCTGAGTGGGCAGAGGAAGCTTGAACCCTTTTGGGAGCAGGGAAATAGAAACTAAATGGGAGAGTTTGTAAAAAGAGAGGAAAAAATATGGTAACCCCCAGTGGGAGAGCAGATTAGAAGGTCCTGCTGCATGGAGAGTGACATACTGTCTTTGGCCTCTCCCCCACTTTAGGAGCAGGTCTGTGGGTTTGGGAAGTGACAACACGCTGAGGCTGACATCCAGACAAATACAAGGCAGGGCCAGAGGTGGCCAAGGAGGCCCAGTTACTGTCAACAGGCCAAAACCAAGTTTTCTTTCATTTTGCTTTCCTGATCTGGCTCCAACTGACCTATCCTTTATCCTCCACTATGACCTGGCATCTCTACAAGGTGTATCTTACGTTTTACCCCATCACCCCATGTGGGCTGCGTGGTGCTTCCCCACCCCTACACCTTCTTACTCCCTTACCCACCTCCTAAGTCCCAGCTCCACTATCAAAACCCCCACCCTCCACCTCTCAAAATCCTTCCCTCTCCTCAAGCTGCATCTCAGAGGCCACCAATTCCCTTGAATCAGTAAGATGTCCTCGTCTCTTTCCATGCCATGCCACCCTTCACAAAGCAATGACACGTACAAAAATTACTGGTGGACATGCTATCTGCCCTAAAAGACTGTGAGACCCTCCAGGGCCAGGGAGGATTTCTACTTCACTTAATCTTTTAACCCAAGCTCCCAGTACAGAATTGAGTACGAAGTAACAACCATAGTGACACTAAATAGTAGTAACAGGGATGGATGACATTTACTAAGCCCGTGTGGGCCAGGCCCTGTGCTAAGGACTTAAGTACATCATCTTTTTATCTGTACCGTCACCCTAGTGAGTATTATTACGGGAGAAGAAATGGAGACCCAGAGAGAGTAAGCAACCAGCGCCAAATCCTGCAGCTCTGGTGTCAGAATGACCTCGTTTTGAACATCTTCCTCCTCACTTAACTCCAATGGTCAATTGCTCCTGCAAGGTTCTGAGCATGTACTACTTAGTGGTGGGGCTCAGTTTTCAACATGAGTCTTTCTGATGCCAAAGATAATGTTCTGAAACACAAGGCAAAGATAGTCAACATGTCCAATCTGTGGCAAAGATAGTCTACATGTCCAAACCACTGGCCTTCCCTCCACACTCTACATTCCAGCCTCCCGTATGCGGGCCTGAGCATATGTAGGAAGAGCCATGAACACCACCGCCTACACACCCAGAGCATAAACCTTGCCATGAGGTTCTCCATGCTCTCCCGTCCCTCAGACCTACCACCCTGTGGCTTTGAGGCTCCATCATGGACCTGGAGTTCTGATGAGAAGAGCCATCAGAGGAACAAGTGACATCATGCAGCCACGTCCCTGATCCTGCCTTGACAACCCCAAACCTCCTCCCCGGGAGACGTGAGCAAGAAATGAGTTTTATTGTGCCAAGCTGTTGGTGTGCGTACTGACTGCTGAAGCAGTCAAGTCATCCTAACTAAAACAGTGCTCCATAGATGATTGATTTTAAAGCGATTGGAGCACCCCTGAGATCATAGAAACTATTTTATGTCAGCAGGGAGAGGGTCCCAGGAGTGCTTAGAGAAGACTTGACATCCATTCATCCATCCACCCTGCCCATCATCTTGTGGGCAAAGGGCTGACTAGTCCGAATGAATGAGTGGGACTAAAGATGGAGAGCAAGGAGGCCAGGGATCATGGGATGGAGTATCTGGGAGCAAGGAGAGATACACCACGAAGAGTCCCCAGGGCAGGGCTCCTTCCTTCCATTGACAAGACCACCTGGGGTGGCAGGAAGGGGCTACTCCTCCTGAGCACAGAGCGCTGGCCAGGTGCAAGGAAAAGCCTGCCTGGCCTGTGGGGCTGGCAGCCCGGGCAGCCCGCGGGCTTCATGTGAGATCTGGCCCTGTTCTTTGTCAAGCAGCCCTCCCGAAACATGAGCTGGCACGGTGTGTGGCAGCTGGTTTCCCACTGCCCACTTTCTCTTTCTCCCTTTCTTTCTCTGGACTTTCCTCTCCCTGCCACCATTCTCCTGCTCGTTGGTGGCTGCATTAAGGAGAGATTGACAGTCCCCTGGGGCAAAGAACACCCTAAACCTGTGAGCAGACTGTCCCTCTGCCCACCCACACACATTATGCCCCACTTATTTGCATGTCAATACCCAGAATGCCCTGCCGGTCCACGCCAGAGCCATTAGACAGCTGTTGCCAGCGCCTGGAGCCTGGAATTGGCAGAGCTAGGTGTCCCTCAGAGTGCAATGTGTTTGCTTTCATGCCAGCCGAAACTGGGAATGAGTCGCTTCACCTGCAGCCTCAGTCCCCCTGACAGGGTTCTGCTAGCGTGGCTCAAGTTGGCAGGAGGCACAAAGGAACCCAGATGCACTAAGAAATGATTTTGGAAGCCATTTGACCAGCTTTCAAGATCCCCACTCTGCTCAGCAAGTGCATCCACCAGCACGACCACCTCCCGTGCCAGTTCAGCCCAGCCCTCCGCCTGAGAGTGATGCCTCTCATCACCATCACAAGCTGTAAGAGAGCTGGCTCAAAACCCAGGCTTGAAGAGGGACCCCTGCTCCCCCGCCATCCTCCCACATCATTTCAAGGGTACCACAGCTTCCTCTTTGGGTTCAGAGAGGACAAGCAGCTTGCCAAAAAAAACCCAGGCATGATTAACCCCCCAGCCTTGTCCCAGGGTCTCAGAGTTCCCCCGACCCCTGGTTGAGCGGTATCAGCTCACCATTCCAGACAGCAGCTTGGGAAAAGCCAACTTCTTCAGGTCAGGAACCAGCGAGAGGCATACACTGGGTGGAAACACGCACCAAGAAAATAGGAGAATAATCGTACGTGATGACAAAGAGCGTTCGTAGAAGGTGGGCAGGAAGGGCCGGGTGTGAAAAACAAGAGAAACAGCAAACAGAATATGACCTCCATGTTCTACCTTGTCCAAAAAGGGCTTCTTTTGTGCAAAGGATATTAGGCATACCTGCTCCTGCCCTACAGGAATGTAAAGCCCCATCCCTGACTCAGACAGATATTTAATAACTCAACGATGCATTCATTGAGGTAAGCCTAACATGCTTACTAAACCTAACGTGTCAGGCAATGTGATGGTAACGGGAAAGGTGTGGCCCCTGTGGGTGGTGTGTTTGTACACCAGTGGGGCCAACAAGCCCCTTTCCTCCCTGCCACATGTGATGATGGCCTCCTGGGGGTCAGGGACAGGTGCCCCCAATTCACCCAGGCCCACTCCTCAAGGCCCAGGGGCACAGGGCACAGGGGAAAACGTGCCCTCTGCAGCTGCGCTGCTCAGGTTCAAGAGGAGGCTGCGGCTTCCCATCTGGGGCATCTGGGGCGAGTCCCTCCTGTCCATGCCTCGGTTTCCACATTTGCAAAATGGAGCTCACAGAGCAGAGGTGAGGCCCGAACGGGTTCACATGCCGACCGCTCTTCGCACAGTGTGTGTGACACAGACCAAGCCATCGATAAACATCACCTATTGTTACCATGGGGCTGGCCATACTTATTAGCAAAAGTAACTGCAAAGCTTCAAGAAGCAGCATCCAAGTGTCCCAGACCCCAGCAAGGCAAAACAGTTTGTATGGGAAACTGAACCGTGGATTTGGCCTCCTTGCATGGGGCTCTAACCAGGTAAGGAAGGACACCAATCTCCTGCACCACATTTAGGCCAAGGGATATATTGATCACTGGAATGGTGATTGGCTAGTAAGGTAGGAGAATTTCAGATGTAGGAGTACGTAAGGAACGTCGGCTCCTGCTCCCTGGCTCTCCGCTGCTGCATTGCTGTGGGGTGACGGTGGGTGACATGGGAAGGGTCACAGAGAGGCCGCTGAGCAGCTCTTGTGGCCCAGAACCAGGAAAGGCAGGGGTCCTCGCATGAGGTCACTGTAACTCTAGCTGCCTGAGAATGGTGGGCCATTGCTAACAGTTGCACAACTTTGACACCACTCTCTCTTTGGTGTCTTCCCACCTGCCCTCCCCAACCCCAACCCTCAGGGTGGGGTCAAAGACAGAGGCATTTGGAGGGCTGAGCCCCAAGTCCTAGGAAAACTCCTTTCTCTGTTCCCCAGGATTAGAAGATTAAGAGGAGAACAAAGGAGCAATTCACCAGTGGATTCTGCAATTCTCCCACGTCCGACTCAGCAACCACTGAGTTCCCACCATCTCAAGTGGCTACGGAGAGGGTTGATACCAGCTGGCTGGCTTTAAACAGTGTCTCTACAGATGCCTCTCCTAGAGATTCTTCAGTGCCTTCTGTGCTTGTAGCTTAGCGGAGACAAGAGTGTGAGTGTGAGTGTGTGTGTGCGCACGTGCGCACATGCACATACAAGTTGCTTAGGGGAAAATCAGAAATAAGGGAAATAGGTACTGAACCAGAGAAACTTCCATAGGTCTTCTATTCTGAAAAATGCCTTAAATCCAGAAAAGAGACACTGACCAGGAAGGATGACTGATACAACTCAACCCCAATTCCAACAGATAGACACTCTGCCAAAGAGACACATTTTGAAACTTTGGGAAAATTGAGGGAGGAAAAAAACCCACATTTGCATCATAGATAGCATCTTGGTATATTTATTCCATTTTCTTTGCCTATGTATTTTTTAAATATCATCCAATTCACACTTTCTCAGGGCCCCGAGGTCTCCTTTTTCTTAACATTATACCAGGTATGTTTCTGTGCTGAGACACATTCTTCCCATCCAGCCTTCTTAGAGGATGGAGCCCAGCATGAGGATTGATTGTTCAAGATGATTCATGACAGGGAAACAAAGAATGAAGGAGACCCAGAGTTGCCATGTTGAAGCTCATGCAAGGCTATTTCCAATACAATATGGTCCAAATAAAATCAGAGGGAAGCGGTGAAAGCTGACACCGTAGAAGAACATCTGCTGACCGTGAAGATAATTGTTCTGGAAAGTGGATTAAAGTTCCCTGGATCGTTCCACTCAGGGTGAATTGTGGTCAGTCCTTCCTAGATGGACTCATTTGTAATGGGTCTTTCCATTCTCATTTCTTAGAACCACACCCTCCCACCTTAGAAACATACACACCCTCTCTTCCTTGTTTGCACCACAGTGGACATGTTCCAAATGGGTGGCATGAAAGGAGCTCTAAAAATATTGCTTTTCCCATGGAACTGGGGATGTGTTGGCAAATGTAACTTTCAGCGAGGGTTAGCATATCCTGTTTCTGTCAGCATTCAGCTTCTACCTTCCTATTCTCTAGACAGAAATGCCAGAAAGTGCTTGATGCAATGTGTGAAGCAGGAGAAGTGTGTTGGCTAAACAAAGAAGAGGTGGTTCTTAGATGGAGTAGCTATTTCTTTGTTGAGAGGATAACAATTGGAGAGGCGAAAGCCCACGTGGAAAGAGCAGCAGGGCACCTTGTTAAGTGGGGCAGAGAAGCCTCCAGCCTTATCTCTCTACTCTACTCTCTTCTCTGGTCCATAGATCAGGGAGAGGGGTACAAAGATCAAGAGAGAAGTCTACTTTTCATCACTCTCCAGCCTCCAGGGAGACATCAGTTGCCACCAGCTGGATCCAAAAAGACAAAAGACCCCCACCTCTGGGGTATCCTCATGGAGCAACCCACCAGTTGCTTTGGCACAGTTTTCCCAGGGTCCATAGAGTTCAGGGAAGAGTCAAGATGTGAGTGGACCAAAAAAGCAAAAACAATTGTCACAGTTTGGAAGAAAAGAGATTCTTCTCTCCAAGGTTAGTGGCCTAAAGGCCTGGGGTGGAAGAAGAATAGAGAAGAGTTTTTTCTGGTTAAGCAATTATCATGGGAGGTTTCAGACGTTGCCTGATAGCATTAATGATTGGTGCCCTCCCCCCACCTTCTTTGGAGAACCCATTCCCGGCTTGGCTTCAGCCTCCGTTGTCTGCGTTCTCAGGACCTCCCCCAGCTGCTCATGGGAAGTGTCTTCACGACTAAAGATGAGCAGATGGTGGGGATGGGGGGGTAGAACAGGATGGAATCATTATAATAAGAGCTCAGCCAAAGTTGAAGGGAAAAATTGGTGTCACCTCCAACTCACAGAGCCGCTAGAGTCCTCATTTGGAGAGATGCTCTGGCAAGCCCTAAGTGGTCAGCAAGTGAGACACAGACGCTGTGAAAAGGAGTTGATGATTCTTTTGACTCATTTTTTAGAAATCATAAAGTATCAATAGCTGGAAAAAGGACCTCAAAGTTCATCTCGAAGATTCCTCCTTTTGCAGATGAAGCATGCAAGCTCAGTCAGTCCAAAGTCATGGCAAGTTAGGGCCAGAGCTAGGGCTGTAGCCACGGTGTTTTGAATCCAGCCCTAGGGCTTTCTGCATTGCTCCATATTCACGTTCTCACCGCCAGCATGTAAGCCCTCCCAGCCTCACCAAGACATTCCCCTCCCCACATAGCACCCAGATGCATCCCACTTTGGAGTGAGGGTTAGTTCCCGTCGGGGCTGCCCTGCCTGTGACTGTATAGTCTGATGCCATGCAACAGGTGGAGAAGCATGTGTGGGGCAGGACACCAAGCACAAAGGTCTCTAGGGAAAATCTAAGAAAGGGCAAATAGCTGAGAAATAGGGAAAGAGTAAAGATCTGAAAGCATTTGGCATGGGTAGGGTTAAGAACCTACAGTGATACCGGAGGAGAAGCTAGGAACTTCCGGCTCTGGGCAGAGCCACAGAATGCAAGGCTTTGGGCTCTCAACCTTCCTTTTCTCTGCTTCTGCCTCTCTCAGACAAGGCTCTTCTTCTTCATAAGCAAAATTTTCTTTGAGGAAAGAAGTTAACGAGCACATCCACATGGAAGCAGAACTGACTGAAAATTCTCTCCAGCACATTCCATAAGATGTCAGAGCTAGAAGAGACTAAGACATCATGATGCCAACCTAGCCTGAAAAAACGTTTTAAATCCAGAAGCTAAAGAGTAAGTATCCTTATTATCTGCACTGTGGGCCAAGAATGTAAATTTGAGCACTTTGCAACCTGCCTGGCATATAGCAAGCCCTCAGAGAAGACTGTACCTCAGGAGCTACCCTCACAGTGCATCCCTTCTCAAGACCTCAGTATTTGCAGGATCCAACGTTATGTCTTACATATGTCCTTTTGAGATAATCTGCTAGAGGCTTCACCTGGAGTCACCCTCTGGTCACTCCAAGTTTTTGAGACCCTCCAAGAGGTCATTAGCGCTTCTCTACTAGAACACAGGATGAGTCAGGATGGGAAAATATTCCCCTTTCCTTTTCCTTAGCCACCACAAGACCACACACCAAACTGCAGGTACATGCAGTTTGAAGAATTAGAGAAAACTCAAAAGAGAACGATCCTTTAGGCTGGACAAGCCACAAGTGAACTGTGAATGTGGACTCTCTTTCATTCAGCTCCCAAAGGAAGTCATCTAACATTTAGGCCTTCACAAGGAAGAGGTCACTCATGCAGGGCCGCCATATTACACAATGCATGAGAGCACCATTCACGTGAGAGTCTCTGTAATGGCTCCCCTGAAGTTGTTCAGGGCCTTGCCTCACCCTGAACTTGACCCACCTGCACTCAGATTATTCACATGGCCTCTTCAAGCACCTGCTTATAGGAGACCCAGTTGAGACCCACTCTGTGTCCTAAATGTTACTCTCCTTCAGGAAACTTCTCTCCTTTCCATACAAGGAGGTCTCAGCTCCCTAAATCATTCTGTCTTTTACTGCCTCATGTAGAGCTCTAGATGTAGCCATTTGGTGAACGTTGGCATGCTGGCCATCACTGAGTCCCAAAGATACCAGTGGAACAATGGGCTCTGGTCCCATGAGCAAGAGTGAATATGGATCCTCCAGTCCTCCCACAGGGAGAGCTATCCCAAGATAAACATGATATGGTGGAGAGGAGAAAAAAGATACAATTTAAACCACAATGAGTAAATGCCCTGGCTCCACCCTCATGGTCAATGGGTGCCTAATACTATACAACAAGCATTTGGTTTCCTTGGAGCTCTCTCTTGTGGACAACCACCCCCCATGAAAAAGCTACAATGGGGTCTACTCACTTCTCCCTTGAATCGAAAGACTTTAATAAAAACCTACATGATTCCCCAGAGAACAGAGCCTCTCTCTGATGCACATATCTTCAAGATAGGTAATACTGTTGTGAAAATTCGTTCCGGGGTGGGGGGAGGGTAAAAAAAATCCCAGATAGGGCACCTGGGTGGCTCAGTCGTTAAGCATCTGCCTTCGGCTCAGGTCGTGATCCCAGGGTGCTGGGATCGAGCCCTGTCTTGGGCTCCCTGCTCACCAGGAAGCCTGCTTCTCCCTCTCCCGCTCCCCCTGCTTGTGTTCCCTCTCTCGCTGTGTCTCTCTCTGTCAAATAAATAAATAAAATCTTTTAAAAAAATCTCAGATATTACAATGATTTGGGCCACCAAAAGGTCACAATATGAACAGATGTAGAGTATATAAAGGAGGAGGGGAGACGATAAAGAAATCATAATGCGTAAATGTGTAAAAAGACTCCTTAGGGGAGTGGCAACCAAAAAAGTTGAGATACACCATTCTACTACAGGAGGGAGACAGGGATGGGGAAAGTTGCTCATCCTAACTGCTGCCATAGATGTTACTATTACTAGTATTATTATTTCATTGTAATCATCACTGTAACTAAAAACATTTTGTACGCATACCCTAAACTAATCCTCCTAACAATCTCAAGGGGTAAGTACTGGGGTGCCTGGGCGGCTCAGTCAGTTAAGCATCCGACTCTTGATTTCAGCTCAGGTCATGATCTCAGGGCCGTGAGATCAAGTCCTGTGTCAGTCTCCGCACTCAGCCTGGAGTCTGTTTGAGATTCTCTCTCTCTCCCTCTCCTTCTTTCTAAAATAAATAAGTAAGTCTTTTTAAAAGGGGGGACAGTAAGTACTATTGTACTCACTCAAGATGATGAAACTGAGCGCTCAGGGCCCTGTCCAAGACCACACAGCTAGTAACTGGCAAAGGCACGATTCCAGCCCTGTTCTGTCTCACTCTGAAGTCCATGGGCTCAACCATCTTAGAACACTCACTGCATTGTCAGTCCAGTAGAAGGCAGGCTGGCAACAAAGAAGCCCATCTCTAAATTCTACCATCTATTCTACCATCCCAAGACCACTTCTAAAGTGATGGAAGACAGTTAAGTTCTAAGAACAGAAACAGACAAGCCCTGAGAAAACTCGGGTTTAGGTTGAGGACAAAGAGGAAGGAAGATGGCCCCACTGTCCCCTGAGTCTGCCTCCTCCTCCCCTTCTGGGAGGCACCGAGCGGTTGGGACCAGGATTTTGGAACCTGGGACAGAGAGAGAAGTGAGAAGAGGGAGGGCTGTCGCTGCTGTGGCTCAGCTGCCAAGCCCCAGAGATGGGGTGACCTCTGTGCAAACAGAACTTCCCCAGGCGGTGCTTCTGCAAATATAAACATGGACTCACCACGTGACGGGTTCAACCAGTTCATGTAAACACTGAAGAGAGAAAAAAATTCAAGGGAAAAAATATGCTCCAAGGGACAGAGCAGGGTATGTAGCTTTGTGACTCAAACGGAGGAAGTTCAAGAGCTAAAGGGGCTCAGAGGCCACTGGGTCTGCCGTAGGGTCCCAGGGGCTACTCCGTACCTGGGCACAGGGAGCCTCCATCCCCTCACGGTGTGGGAAATCCTTTGTCGAGGCAACGATCAGTGCATGGATGGCTTTTCTCCTATATCTGAGGTATATCAGGTTAGATTTCTGTGGAAAACGGAGAGGGTAATCCTGAAGCAGGAGGACCAGCTGTTAGAGATGAGAGGGCCTTCCCCACTGGCTAGTGCCTTCGTGGAAGGAAGGCGCCTCCAGAGGTCCGTCTAAGCTCGGGAACAGCAGACCAGCGTGAAAGCTGGAGGATGGATGGATGGACTGAACTCTGAATGGCACACCCTTCCTCCTTGCCCCTACGAGCCCCCACCCTGTTGCCTGTGCTGGCAAAAAGGATGCCTTCCCCCACAGCCCTGCATTATCTGTGAGAATGCTGGCCGAGTCTCTGTTGTTTTTGCAAATAAACCCATGCTGCCCTTGTGAAAAGAGGCTGCTCTCCGGAGCATTTGCAAATAGCATGCTGTCCTGCAGAAGAGTCTGGACAGCGCTACATGTCCGTCTGTCCGAGGCACCGGTTACCCTAACATAAACCAGCCAAGGAGCAGGTTGGCAGCCAGCCCCGGTGGACAGTGGGAGACAGGATGCTCTGTGCTGCTGTGGTGGTTCCCCCCCCCCCAGCATTTCCAAGAGAAACCACATTGCTCTAGGACCCCCCCCCCCCGCCAGCTGGGCAGTCAGAGGTCTCTGACTTTGAATGGCACCAAGAGGACCATGGGTACCACCCCAGGCCCCACCACTATGTCGGGATTTTTCCAGGGAGGTATGGCCTCCTGGCGGCTCAGCAGGCACCCGAGGGGCTCACCTGGCCCTGCTGGGAACTGAAACTGCCCCAAAACCCAGTCCAGCATAGGGATGGGAGAGGGACAAAGAGGAGACATGAGCAGGCATGGCCTGGAAGAGCCCAGAAGAGGCTGGAAGGGCGGATAAAGAGAGAATAAGGATCAGTGGATCCCAGGATATTAACAACCACAAACCCTGCATACCTTATTGTACACATTTACTTTCATGTTATCAGGTGGGCATGGAGGACTGTCTATCTGGGACAGTCAGTAACAGACAAGTCCTAGAAGCAACAGGAGATACAGTCCAGTGGCCTCCTAGTCTCCCCTCTGCCCACTTCTTAATCTGCGCACCCTTGGGTGAGTAACAGAACTTCTCTGCACCTGGGTTTTTAAATGGCATTAACAAGAGTACATATCTCATGGAATAATTATGAGAATTTAATGAGTTAATATTTGGAGAGCACTTAAAATGGTGCCTAGCGCATATGGAACATCATTAGCATTTGTTAAACACACATAGGCCCGGATGATTTTGCCCCCTACGTCGTGCCAAAGGGCTCCTCCCCCTATCCTTTCTCTCATTTGCTTGTTTATTCAATACATTTTTATTGGGTACCTACTACACGTCAAGCTCTGTGTTGATACTGCAGCTGTTAAAATGAGCAAAAACAACCACGACCTGCCCACTCCTGGGGCTTAGAGGCTAAACGTCAGCTCTTTCGATGAGCTTTTCCTCCGAGCACCTCCAAATCCCTGTCAGGTTAAACCGGCCCAACCTAGATCAAATCTTGCCTAGGGGCACACGCCCCTGAATGCAGGATCTGAAAAGGAAAATTGCTTGTGGTTTTTACAGCCGTCCCAGCCTTGGTATTCAGGAGAGCAAACTGCCACAGTCCCTGAGCCCCGGTGTCAGGATGCAGACGGCAGAAGCCCAAGCTTAGCTGGGGGCGGGGGATCCCTAGCTTGCCTTGCTCAGCGCCCATTCCAGCTACTAGCAGGCTTTTTCTCCAACCGCAGAGGCTAGAACCCCCAAAACCTACCTTTCTCAGATGCCCACGCCATTAAGGTTTTGAATGGGGACCTGATTTGAAATCAAGGTATTAGGGACAAGAGAACCAGTATGGGATGTCATTTAACTGGAGCAGACCGGAGCCAGGGCAGGCGGTCCCGGAGCCCGCTGTGGCTGTGGTCTCCTGATTCAGCAGGCAGCTTTCTGAGCACGGCAGAAGCAACAGCTCACACTGGCGCCCGGTTCTGCGGCGTGGTTTTGGGAGCCAGTCTGGAAACTCAGCCTAGAAGCTTTTTTCTCCGCCCTTCTCAGTTGGTCCATGATATATCTACACCTTTTAATAAACCCCTTTCAGGGCACCTGGGAGGGTCAGTCGTTAAGTATCTGCCTTCGGCTCAGGTCACGATCCCAGGGTCCTGGGATGGAGCCCCGCATCACGCTCCCTGCTCCGCAGGAAGCCTGCTTCTCCCTCTCCCACTCCCCCTGCTTGTGTTCCCTCTCTCGCTGTCTCTCTCTGTCAAATGAATAAATAAAATCTTTAAAAATAAATTAAATAAATAAATAAATAAATAAAAATAAACCCCTTTCAGTCTACACTAGCTGGAGTGGATTCCATTATCCGCGACTAAAAGCAGACAATCCATCCAAAGCCAAAGCACCCTTAACAATGCAATTATGACTGAACCAAGGCCGAAACCTAATGAGAAAACTCTATTTCCTAAGGCGCCAGGAAGGAGAAGACACCAGTTTCCTTGTCATTTGGCCAGTAATACCAGCAGAGTGAGCCATGAGATTCAACGAATCCCTCCTAGGCGTTCTGTCTTTATAGTAAGCTTCCCAGGATCACCAGGCAGAGCAAAAAGTTGGAAGATTTGGGCTATAAGGCCCCAATGAGTAAAGGAGAGGAGATGGTACAGCACATCCCTCCCTCCCTTGGCCTTAGTCATATAGGACTTCTTTCTCTCCTTCAAACATACTAAGTGTGTCCCTGCCCCAGGCCTTTGCCCTTACGGTCCTATCTGCTGGGAAGTGACTTTCCCTTCTTTCACAAAAAAAAAAAAAAAAGATTTCATTTACTTATTGGAGAGAGAGAGAGAGCACGAGCAGGGAAAGGGACAGAAGGGCAGGAACAAGCAGACTCCCCTCTGAGCAGGGAGCCCAAGGCGGGGCCCCAGGACCCCCAGGATCACGACCCGAGCTGAGTCAGGTGCTTAACCACTGAGCCACCCCAGGCGCCCCGGGAAGTGACTTTCTATCACATTTCCCTATTCTATCTTCTTTGCAGCATTTATCAATTATTTTATTGACTTATTTGTCTATGTGTAGATTATCATGTTTTCTGCCATTAGAGGACAGGGTTTGAGAGCCCAGGAGATATGACTTGTTCACGCTGACGCCCCAGACTATAGAACATGCCTGGCACATAGTAGGGGCTCCAAACAAATCTTTCCACTGACTAACTTCTTCGCTGACTCTCATTCCTCAAAACCTGCTTCCTAAGGTCAGAGGCTTTTGAGCCAACCAAAAAGTCCCAGCCTTTTGAGAACAAATTAGATCCCAAGTACATTTTTTGAGAACAGAAGGGGCTCATGGGTTAAAACCTGGAGGTCAACGGCAGGGAAATCCTTCTCCCCTGAGAAATTAATCGGATGGAAATAAATTTAATCTTCTCCTTCTTCCCCTTATTACCCTAATTGGTTTAATTTTGTGGCAAACTTTTCAGCATTCTCACAATAGAAAGCAACTCATGTTGCGTTGGTAGCCCAGAAAGTAATTATCCTGTGGTTTTAGTCTAATTCACTAACAGACACTCTCTGGCTTTGAGGACCCCTCAGAGTGAAGAAGTAAATAAAGAAGATCAGAAAATGCTTTTTCTATTTCTTGGGCTTTTTTTTAAATTGAAAACTATGATAAAATGATTAGGTGTGACAGTCCTCTTTTTTTGAAATTAAAAAAGAAGGTACATGATTTAGAGCACGAGGTAAGACACAAATAAATGGAAGCAAAAATCTAATCAGACGCACTGGGTGTCTCATTCACTAACCTTTAACTGGTTTCAAATATTGCTGAATGCAGCCTTGGTTTTATTCCAGAACTGAGTAAATTAAACTCTTTTTGATTATCCTAACTTGGACATAAACTTTCCCCGGGGCTTATCCCAAGTCTAGTGTGCTTGTGTCTTTATAGCAGTGTTTTGTTTAAAAAAAAAAAAAAGTACAAGGAGCTTCTATCCAGCTTTGATCTTTTTCTAACAAGAAAGACCTTTAATGTCTTACTTGCAATTTATTAGAGAAAAGTCCAATTTGTCCTTTTATGTCCCCAAGCTCTTTCCCCCCCTGCTTCCTCTCCCACTTTGCTGCCCACCAAAAACAAAGTAAAAATCAGACAATTTTCAGGCTTTATACAACCTCACTGTGAGATTTCCAACCCAAGAGGTTTCTGCAAAATTTGCATAGAATCATGCCAGCACTCCGGGAAATGTCTGCCATGGATACAGACTATCCTGTTAAGAAAGGAAATCAATTATTGCCTCTTGATACCAGATTTATTTTAAAACAGGTGAAATGCTATTTTCACAAGGTATGGGAAGTGATTTCTCTACTATGTTTGCAACCCACCCAGGACACCCAAATGTATGTGCAAAAATCTTCTGAAAGTCTTAAACAAAGTGTCAAAATAGAAACTAGTACGACTGTCAACAGAAGGAGTAGGTACGGGGGACTGTCATCCCGGTGCCACAGGTGCCTCTCGCCCATCCCCATCCCCCTTTGTTCTCGACTTGGTGCATGAATATGAGGTAGAAGCCTCTCTTCTGTCCCCCCGCTCTGAAGTTGAATCCACCCACTTGTCAAGCAGCAGGGCAAACTCTCCCAGCTGTCACCACGAGTCAACTCACCCGAACAGATGTTGACAGTTTGGTTTACAAAGAATAGAGCCGGACAAAGACTTGGGGCGGGGGGCGGGGGGGAGATGACAGAAACATGGACGGGACAATGATGTGGTTCAAGGAGCCTGGCTTTCAAGGACACACCGGTCTCCAAATTCCCCAGGTATCCCTGTTCCTGCTCTTTCTCTTTCTCCTTGCACTAAAACATCGATATGTGGCAAACCTTCTTCATCACATGGCCTCGACTCTCTGCTACCCACCTCTTCTCAGCCCTTCCTCCTTCTTGATGGCTCCTCATGCTTAGAGAAACCTCCTAGGACCATCTTATGGGGTGGTTTATAGATCACACAGAACAGCAAAATGTCCTCCAAAGTTTGGGGCCAACATGGGAATGACAACTCCTCATTTTCCAAGAGTGATTCTGTGATTTATGAGAAATAGATATTTGATCTCTGTTCCCGTTTCCCGCACATGGTTCCTAAAACCTTTGGAATTTCCTAAGTAATGAGAGTGCTAAAGGTGTCCTTTGTTATGTTAATGAAGTAAATTTTGGAAAGAACCTAGGGTTGAGGGTTGGTTGCCAGGAGAACCAACCTTGTGTTTAAAGGGTTGGAACTTTTAGTCCCACCCCCTTGACCTCTGGTGAGGAGAAAAGGGCAACAGGCTAGAGACTGAGTTTAATCACCAATGGCCAATGACTTAATCAAAGATGCCTACTTCATGCAGCTTCCAGAACACCCTAAAAGGATGGTGTTCAGAGAACTCTGAGGTCAATGAACACGTGTTGAAGCAGGGAGAGTAGCATGCCTGGAGCAGCAATAGAAGCTCTGAGCCAATTTCCCCTTACCTTGCCCTATGCATTTCTTCCACCTGGCTGTTCCTGACTTACATCCTTTTATAATAAACAGGTAATCTAGTGAGTAAAATGTTTCTCTGAGTTCTGTGAGCAGCTCTAGCAAGTTAATTGAACCCAAGGAGCAGGGGGGATTGGAAACTCCAAGTTTAGGTAGGTCAGAAGCACGGGTGATTAATTGGGTTTACAACTGGCATTTGGAGTTGGTGGGGAGGGCAGTCTTGTGGGACTGAGCTCTAACCTGTGGGATCTGAAACTACCATCAGTTAGTATTAGAGGTGAGTTAATTGCTTGGTAGTGTTGGAAAACCCACATGCACGCTGGAATTGGGTGTACAATTCTACCAAGTAAGTATTACATCAGTTAAGGGGGCTTTCAGAGACAAGTAACAGAGAACCCAACTCAAACTGGACCAAACATTAAGGAGATTTAAGGGATGAGAGTGGCTTCAGATAAGGTCACATCAGCAGCCTAATGACATCCTCCATGCCCTGAGGTCCTTCCTTCTCCCCAACTACTATCCACAACATCCATATTTCCCCACATGGTTGCAAGAGGCGACCAGTGGCAATGGAGCCTACAAGTAAATTTTCACATCCAATGAGAAAAAGCAGAGAAATCTCTGCCCCAGCATGGAATATAAATCTTTCCATGATCTAATCTGATTGGGTTAATTTGGGTCACTGAGGTAACCAATAGCTGTCACCAGATTAAAGCAGTGGTTCTCAAACTTTTCTAGCTTGGGATCTTTTTAAAATTCTAGAAATTACTGGGGACCCCAGAGAGCTTTTGTTTAGGTGGGTTATCCATTGATGTGTATTTTATAATAAATCAATACTAAGAAATTTTTAAAAATATGTATTTATCAATTCATTTTAAAATAACAATAAACTCATTACATGTTAACATAAATAACATGTAATGAAAAACGACTATTTTTTTTAAGTTTAGTGAGAAGTATGGCATTGTTCCACATTTTTGCAAATCTCTTTAATTTCTAGCTTAATAGAAGACAGCTGGGTTTTCATATCTGCTTCTGCATTCAATCTGTTGCAAGACCACATGACAGCCTCTGGAAAAATCCAGTGTATACTCATAAAAGAATAAGTGAAAAAAGCAAATAATGACTTAGTCTAAAAATAGTTTTGACCTCCCAGATGCCCTGGAAGGGTCTCACAGCCACACTTTGAGAACTGCTGTGCTTAGACTAATCAGAACTGTCTCCTGAAGACAGGGATGGGGTGGACCTCTGAACAAAACTGGATCCCGATGGAAAAGGGAAAGGGGTCTGGGTTTCAGTGGCAATCAACTGGGTCACCTTCACTGATAAAAAAAGCAGACAAACAGACAAAAACAACTGCCATCTACCATCTCCTACATTTCTTTGTTTTATGAGCACTCTGATATGAAAGACATTGGATGAACACAATTTCAAGATGAAGGGTAGTAGTTTTGATTGAATACATAAAAGTTTATGAAAAACTTACCATGTGATTGGACATGGAAGGAGGGAAGAAAGAAATGGATGGTCTGCAGCTTGAGAAGCACGAAGAAGAGGATGGCATTTACTGAATGAAAGAGAGAACCAGATTGGGGCTGGGGGGCAGGTTTGGGGCAGAAATTATGAATTCCACTCTTTACATGTTGAACTTGATGGGTCCTGGGAGACAGCAAGTGGACAGGTCAGGACTGAATGCAGAGATCTGAAGCCGAGAGAAGGGTCATGGTTAGAGGAAAAGCTTTGGAAATCCTACATATGTGAGTGACAACTGAAGGCCCTGCAGAAGAGGAGGTGTGGTCCGGGAGACAGGACAGACAGGAGGTGAGAGACAGCATAAGCGGAACCCTGAGCGGCACCCATGGCAGAGGATAATGAAGAGGAGTTGTCAGAATGCTGGGAAGTCATGTTCCAATCGATGATCTTGAGAGCGTTCAGGAAGAGAATAGGATGGTGAAGCAAACATATATGAGCCAGGTTCTAGAAAGCTGTGTGTGGGCATGGATCTGATTTGCTGGCAGCCTTCATGGTTAGCCTCTTGCCTCCAGTGCCTGCAGCCTCAAGCTTCCTCCCTATCTAAAAACAAAAACAGAGAACAAAAAAACTGCATTCAGAAAAAAATCTCTAGGGGCACCTGGGTGGCTCAGTCAGTTAAGCATGGGACTCTTGACTTCTGCCCACGTCATGATCTTGGGGTATGAGATCCAAACCTGCAACCGGCTCCATGCTGAGTGTGGAGCCTGCTTGGGATTCTCTCTCTCCCTCTCCCTCTACCCGCCACCGCCCACTCATGCTCACATGCTCTCTCTCTCTAAAAAAAAAAAAAAGGAATCTCTAAAAAAATTTTTAAAGATTTTATTTATTTGACAGAGAGACAGAATAAGCAGAGAGGTAGACAGAGGGAGAGGAAGAAGCAGACTCCCTGCTGAGCAGGGAGGCTCAATGTGGGGCTCAATCCCAGGACCCTGGGATCATGACCTGAGCCGAAGGCAGACGCTTAACCAGCTGAGCCACCCAGGCGCCCCTCTAAAAATTATTTTTAATAACTGTATAGTAGTCTGCCATTTGGATGTGCCATGCATAAGTGTAAGTACTCATAGTAGGTATATTGGCCAAAAAAAAAAGCAAGACACCATTCAGTATATGAAGCATGATGCCATTTTGGGGGGGTCTACCTAGATACATCAGTATGAGTTTGTAATGTGTATAAATCGACCCACATGTGGTTAAATAAAATGAGGCGCCCGAAGAAGTGTGCTTAGTCAGGATTTGGCTCTTTAGTTCTACTGTGTGCAGCTGCTAGCTCCGTAAGCTGATGAGATTTCTAGGGGGTGGGAGGGTTTCAGTGCCAGGTGGCTAGAGAGGCCAAGGAAGAGTTTCTTGGGAAAGAGAGAAGAGACAATGAGACAATTTCCACCAGGATTAAAATTTTAGAGAAAGCACACAGATGTTTAAAGTGTATGGGAGAAAGGCGAGATTTGTTGCATTGTGTGATATAAACATCTCATCATCTCCCAAGAAATTCTAGAACAATCTCCATTACCCGGCAATGATTTAGAAATTGGAACGGGTAGGACTAGAGGGCCCGGGGAGACTTGGTTACTTAGGAGTTACAGCACAATACTAACAGCAATAATAACACGGACAGTTCTCAGTTCTTGAACCAGACAGTGCTCACTAATCTTCAAAACAGTCTTATAGCATAGGCACCATGATTATCCCCATTTTAGAGCTGAAGCACCTGAGGCAGAGAGGAGTCCATTGTCTGTAGAAAGTCACAGAGCTAGTAACTGGCTTGGCACCTACTTAGAGATCCTGCTTTTAGCCTCTGCACACCACTATGCCTTCAGTAAACTAAGCAGTGTGCCTATTAGAACTGGAACAAAAGCTCTGCAGTTGTCTCTGAGTTATACAAGCATGGGCAATTTGGGTTTCCTTGTTTATGCATTTTCCATGTATTTCGTCTTTTCTATACTGATGAAGTGGTACTTCTACAATCGTATGAAAATACGAAAAGGATCTTATTACATCATCAATTACATAAACATTAGTTACAACCGATCAGAGCATAAATGAGACCTCTCTTAGAAGGATTTACGTTTTAATAAGAAGCAAATTCCTAACCAGGAGAGAGATTTCTCATCAGCAAGCAGGCTGGGGAATGCTAAAAGGGAGGGGAAATCTCTCCAACTCTGAAGTCACGGAACTGCTCACCACCAATGCCTGGCCCCAGTGGCGCTCCCTAGAGCAGCCCATTGGAAAGAAAGGAATTGAAGGATAGTGACCCCCCAAACAGAAGTCAGAGCTTAAAGAATGTGTGAGCCCCCGACTTGTTCTTTGAGGTGCCCCCTTAAGTTAGCATGATATTACACAGTAAGTGCTCAGGAAATGCTTATTAATTCATGTGATTTTCACGTTCACAGATGACCTGTAAAGAAGGAAAGAAGGTATACTTCCCCCAAGAAGGAAGTTTAAGAGGGCTTCTGAAGCCAAGGCATGGGGCCCCACGGAGACCAAATTCACTACCCTGGAGATAGTTCCCAACATGACCAACTCCGGCCAGCCTAGGAGCCGTAAAGAGGCAGAGGGATGGTCCCCGGGATGTTTGATGACTCTAATGATCTAAGCACAGGCAGCATGGCCCCACTGAGAAACAACCAACCAACCAAAAATAACAAAATACCTCCAGGTCTGGGTTTGAGTACCAGCTCATAGAGGTTTGTAGAATTCGGGGTTTGATGGGACCTCATGGATCTTCCCATCCCTACTCCCAGCCCACGTGCAAACCCCTCCTACCATCTTGCCACCTGGTGACCCTCCAACCTCCCTCTGACCACCCCTTCCTGGGTCCCCAAAGAGCCCATTCTATGAACAATCCTCAGAAAGATGCAAACATCTCTGGAAGTGTCGCTCACATGAGAGGCAGATGCTCTGAATTCCTTAGGACGTGAAGCCTGGTCGACAAGCAAGCCACAATGTTCACGAGGCTCACCTCCGCCCTCTCTCACACCCTCTAGGCCACAGTCTGTCATGAGAGAAACCCAACCACCGCCCCCACCCCCACCCCGCCAATGCCCTCAAGAATGCTGGATTCGTTTCTTCAAGCCCTATTTCCAGATAAGACAAGTCACCACTCACTCTGTGAACCTGATCAAATCCAACCGTTCTTAGGCCTTCATTTGTTCATCTGGAAAATGAGAAAGTTAGATGAGACAATCTCTTGCTGAAACCTAAGGCTAACACTGTGATCCTGTGATTAACCTTGAGGGTAACGTGGCAGGTGGGGAGAGAGAAAGTACTCAGGATTCATGTGGGCGTCACACCTGAGCTCCAGGTAAAAATGGCCTTGGCACTTAGCAAAGGCTCAATCATGAAAAGTGGGTGTATTAGCACTTGAAAGCAGGATGGCTCCCAAGGTCCAGGTACACACAGCAAGGCCAGGGTCTCAGGTCAGCTGAGGGGAAGGTCCCACCTGCCCAGTCCTCTGTCAGGCTGCGGGGGAGGGTACCTAGAGCTCCCACGTACACCAGACCTCCAAAAGCACCCCCACCCAGCATGGCTCTGGGCCCACAAGGGCATGGGGAGATGGGGTCTTTTCCAGGGGAGGCTCCCAAAACTTGCTTACAGGGCTGAGGAAACCACTGAGGTAAGGGATAAGGGGTAAGCCAGCAGGGAAAGCAGGCAAAAATAGGAATCTGGATACCTAGAGTCGCTGCCCAGAAAGGCTCGTCCGTTGCACAGACAGGATGGGTTGGCACCAAGGTGTGCCTGCCGTGTTCCTCAGCCCTGTCCTGGCACAGAGCCGGCCTGGCAGGGTGGCAGGGTGAAGGCACGAGCTCCAGCTGAGATTGCCTGGCTCCCAGCCCCACTCCACCCCCTGATTCACAGCTGGACTACTTGGATCCAGCAATTAATCTTTCTAAGCTCGGTTTCCTCATCTGTATAATGGGGATGTTATGAACCTACTCATAAGGTTCTTACGGGGATGAAGCTGGATGATTTCAGTAAGCACTCAGGGAAGTGTCCAGAACCTAAGTCACGATAGGGTTACTTAGCAGCAGTGGTCATCTCTGTCCGCCCTTGACGTGCCCTCGCCCAGCCCCATCCCAACAACCGAGCTACTGCCCGTTCCCAAAGTTCCTGGGTTTGGGGGAGATGATGAAAGGAAGGGGGCACGAGGGAAACCCATCCCTAGGGATGAACCAGAGGAAACAGTCTTTTCCTTCCCTGTGCTCCACACCCAGTGTGGCCCGTAGCTCCTGGCGGGGGGGGCTGCAGAGGCGGCGGCTGTACCCACAGCTGACGTGGACTCGGGCCCAGTTCTGCTGGGTGGCCTAGAAGCATGGCTGGCAGAGAGGGCCTAAGGGACAGAGGTGAGAGGGGGGGTCATGGCACGTGGTAGAGAGATGGGAAAAGGAATGTTTTGCAGTGATGTGAATGGGGAGAAAAAGGAAAATCAGTGGCCAAAACCCAATGCAGAAAGTGGAACAAGGAATGATTTTATACTATAAGTAGGTGCAAATATCGCACACTTACACACACACACACACAAATTGTTGTTTATTTGAAATTCAGATTTAGCCAGAGAGCCTATGTCTTTATGTGCTAGATCTGGCCGTGTTGGCCGGCAGCATGAGGACAGCAGGATGGAGAGGGTCCTGTGGCCAGGAAGAGGGGAGCTGGGCTCAGCCTAGGAAAGAAGGAGGAAGAACAAGGGCCAGCAAGGTGTGCAGGAGTCAAGGGAGACCCTGCAGTGCTTAGGCTACGAAAGGTGCCAAGCCGGTCAGGCAGAAGAGAGAAGACAGAGCACTCCGGCCTCGCGTGCAAAGGCCCAGAGTCTGAAACAACTCGTGTTCTGAGAACAGTTGGCGCCCAGGGTCACCGGTGTGGCGGGGTGGTGGGGACACGTCAGGGGGCGATCCTCACTCAGAACACATTCACACAGAACTCTGTGAGCGGCTACAGTGTGCCAGGCTCTCTTCCTGGGACAGGTAGTGAGCTGACAGAAAAGCTCAAGGCTCCCACAGTGTGGTTTACACCCTAGCAGGAAGCAAGTCCATTTCCAACAATAAATAAGCAGAGGGGCTGATGAGAGCCAGCGACAGCCAGGACGAACCCTCTCTCCCATATTTACCTGGCTAACTCCAAGTCATCTTTAGATTTTACCAGGATATTAGTCCCTGGAGGAAGTCTCTCCTAAAGCCTGTAATTGGGGCTGGGAACCCTCCTGAGTTTTCCCCAGCTGCAGCACTTAGCACCCGGGATTGAATGGAGTGCTCCCTTCTCTGTGCCACACACTAGCCAGGAGCTCCCTAAGGAAAGGGACATCTCCAGGACCCAGCATGGTGACTGGTACCTAGCACATGCTGAAGCATGATCTGTTGAAGAAATGGGTGGGTTTTGGACGTAAGACCTGGCTAAGTGCATCCTGGTGGAGAAGCCTAGTCCAGCTGGAATTATGCATCTGGAAATAGGAAAAGGATCAGGTGTTTAAAATCAGATTTTTCGGGGGGCCTGGGTGGCTCAGTCATTAAGCGTCTGTTTTCGTCTCAGGTCGTGATCCCAGGGTCCTGGGATCGAGTCCCACATTGGGCTCCCTGCTCCGCGGGAAGCCTGCTTCTCCCTCTCCCACTCCCCCTGCTTGTGTTCCTTCTCTCGCTGTGTCTCTCCCTGTCAAATAAATAAATAAATAAAATTCTTAAAAAATAAAATAAAATAAAATCAGATTTTTCAATTCCAACATATGGATGGTATGTTGGGAGTCCAACATACTTGTCCCATACTAGGGAAAGTATAAAGCCTCATAAAGTTAAATAAGGTTCCTTGGTGGTCACAAATAGGACTAACCCTGGCAGACTTGAAGAAAAAAAACAAGCTGTACCACAGAAACAATAACAAAACCCACTTGGAGGTGGGGATTATTTTGGGGACTAACCCAGGCGGCTCACAGAAATAACAACAACAAAAGCTGGGAGTCAAGTTTAGAAAGGCCAGACCCAGAGTGGGTCTGGCGTGTCTGGATGGAGCAGGGAAGCAGCTCTGTGTGCTCAGGACCCGTGGAGCACGCCAATGTGGCTCATCCTGCTCATTCACATCAACTATGTCCCAGGAGAGATGTGGCTGGCATAGCTTGTGGCATGGACCCACCTCTTGGTTGAACCAGGACGGGACACCTCTTGGTTAGCCAAGGACAGGACTTTATGGAGACCAAGACACACCCATGAATGACTTTACCCTATGAAATGAGGGTGGTATCATCAGAGACGAGAGCAAATGGATGCCCAACAGCCAATACACAAGCGTCCTTGTAATTAGGAAGCTTTGCCAAACTGTCAGAATGTAAAGTACTCGCGTGAGTGAGCCAAGAACACCACAAAGCCTCCTTCTATGGTCATT
The DNA here is from genome assembly GCF_009762305.2 of Zalophus californianus. Classification (NCBI taxonomy): domain Eukaryota; kingdom Metazoa; phylum Chordata; class Mammalia; order Carnivora; family Otariidae; genus Zalophus; species Zalophus californianus. The sequence goes on along the minus strand of NC_045597.1, from coordinate 174,622,221 downwards.
TCTAAGGAAAATCGTATACAAACCGCTTCCTGAGATTATCTGAATGGAGCATCGACTGGAAATAGGAGAATAAATAAGGTAATATCTTCAGCTGTTTCTAGAGCTACAAGAATCAATGTTTCAGGAGGGCCACGGGAGCCTGGAAGGTTTGATAACCTCTATTATGTGTCTTTTCTAAGTGCGACAGCGTTAAGTCCTGCTCTTTCATTTTTTGGTGTGGTGGTGATGGGGGTGGCAGGGCACGGTGGAGGGAGCTGTTAGAATTACCAGGTTTAGGCTGAACAGGTAATGTCTAATTTACGTGTCGACATGTCTTCAGTGGTGGAGGTGCACGTGTCGGGATAGACACCAGGTGTGCTGCTGCAAAGCTCACCGGGTTGGAGCACCTGGGATCTGCAGATTTGGAGTAGCCTCCCCGTGCAAGCAACTGTCAGGAATGATGGATGCCCAAGAGCTCAGGGAGGAGGAAGGCACACACGAGAGGCCTGAGCTCTGGGCACCTGTCGGAACTGAGTTCCATTCCCCTCATCCTTGACTATCAAGGATCGACGACTTGCAATTCTTTCCAGGTTGCCCAGAGGACATGGGAGCCAGGGCACCGGAGGAGCGATTGGAGAGGTAGTGGGACTAGTGTAAGAGTTATCTGAGCAGAGTGGACGAGAGAGAGGGAGAGCGGAGCAGAGTGGTAATGCGGGGTGGGGGTAATGGAGCAGAGAGCCAATGGGGGAGACCAAGAGGTGATTTCCCGTGTCAGTAAGAAACTGGGATGATTTTCCTCTGAAACTGTTATTTTGGAGAAGGAATCCTATTCTCCAGCTGTAATGCCAATCCCGTTTCTCCTCATTTTTAAAGTTCAAGAATCTGTCCTGCCCCTCCTACATTGCCCTGCTCAGTTTGGGTGTCCCTAACACCTCCCATTTCCCTGTTTCCTACTCACAACCTTGAAAAGACCTTGTATAACAAGCAGTCACGATGTTAAAACCCACAGATGCTCTTCCCCAGTTTTTAAATAAATAATAGCAGTCCTGTTCATAGATCTTGTCCCGTCCAGAAAAGCACGCTAACTTACACAATCCCATTGGGGATCACGTCAGCCCTGTGAAATAAGTAGGGTTGGCATTATTTTTCTTCAAAGCTAAGAAAACAGTACTGAAGAAGTAAAGCTACGTGTTCAAGATAATGTAGGAGCATTATCAAGATAATAAGGAGCAAAGTGGAGCACTTAATCCCAGACTGCATTTTTTCTTACTCTCCGAAACATCTTTTCTACGTCTGTTTCTAACACTATTGACAGGTTCTACAGTGACACTCATCTGAAATCTGTACGCAAGCAGTTCACATCGAATCATCTTTTGTTCCCAGCGTGATTAAGGAATGGCTGACAAATAAAAATTGCATGTATTTAAGGTGTACGATGTGGTGGTTTGACATAGGTGTACATTGTATAACGATTACCGCAGTCAAACTATTTCACCTATCCATCACTTCTTGGACGTTGTTGATCATTTCTTAATCATTGTTGAACAAGACATTCACATTTTCCTTCACATTGGGCCCCACAAATACTGTTGCTGGTCCTGCACAGGACTTTAGTTTGTTGGTTGGTGGTGGACAAGAGCAAGGAAGCACACAGCTGTAGCTGCAATAGGCTGCTATCTTGCAACCATGAGAAAAACCAGCCTGAGGACCGAGCCAACACTTAGAGAAGGACTGACCTGAGAGAATCACAGAGAGCAGAAGCCCTGTTGGAGCCATGCCTGAAGTCCATCACTCAGTTGGACTTCTTGATCATATAAGCTAAAAACATCCCCATCTTGGCATAAGCAGATTTCAGGGAAATTTTCTATTACTTGCAACTGAGCAGATCCTAACTGATACAATAACTAATGACAGCTGTCAATGCATTCACTTAGACACTTAGAGCCACACCTATAGGACAGGAATGGGTGACCTCAGCTATCTCCCCTATATATTCTGCACTCCAGTCCCATCTTCCCCATGCAGTCTGTCCTGCCCACTCGCTCCAGCCCCTGGGGTCACACACTCATCAGAACTCTCCCTCGTGGTAACTTGCATTGACATTTAACTCTTAAGTTGATGTTTAGGTTTTGGTGGACACATGCTTTACCACCTTCCAAAAGCTCCTTCGGGACCTGTCATAATTGAGTAACATCTGCCACAAGACCTAGGGCAGGGCTCTGCACTCACTGAGTACTCAACAAAGAACTGTTGACTCATTAGCCCACCTCCTCTAGCGGGTGCTATGCAAGAGCTTCCCCTTTGTCAGCTTTGGAGAAGCTTAGCTTTCCGGGTTGCAAGACGGAGGATCCAACCAAATAATGTTAAAAATTGGCCAGTGAAGGGGAGGTTCCAGGGACTTCTTGAAGTGGCAGGGACAAGACACCTGTACTTTGTGCCAACTTTAGACAAGATCCAAAAGAATGGCATTCTACCCCAGCTGGAGATATTTGAGTTAGGTACTGAGAAGAACTTTCTCTCTCTACTGGGGCTCTGATACACCTTCAAAGAAGGCTATGGTGTTTTCTGGACACTTCTAGAAAAGGGGGACACCCATTTCTAGTACGGTTGGTGTGAGGTGCTCACTGTGGATGAGTGGACGGATGTTCTTTTCCAGGCCTGGGGTGGAAAGAGAGCAAAGACAGCAGAGCCTTGGTACCCGAGGCCCAGAGGTCAAGACTAACTATCCAGCAGTCCCACCGCATTGCCATGCTAGCCCCAAAAGCTGTACCCAGGGCCCCACCTCTCTCTCCAGGGTGCGCCGCAAGGGAGTGGTCTGGGGGAAAACCAGTGTGAGGCAGGGATGAGGCTGTGAGGAATGAGGGACATAATTCCCCTCCAGCAATCTGAGCTCATGGGAGAAAGGTATGGCATAAATACCAGGTCTTATGAATCAGAAGTTTTTCTCTTTAAATCCCTACTTCACTTAATACTCTCAATGACGAACTATTTCTAGGAAAAGGGCATCGGAGACTGGAGAGGTGGTTTTCCAACTGAGTGGAGGGTTTTGGATGCTTTCAACCAGGCTTCCCAGATGGTTTTTTTTTTCCTCTTGGGATCAGATGTCGTTGACTGACCAGACACCATCTTGTCTAAACAGGGAACTCCATATCCCCGACCCCTCCCCAACCCCAGCCTGCTCCCCCTACTTCTCCCCTTCTTTTATTTACTCTTTGACCTGAACACAATATAAATATTTAATCTCCTTTATTACCTGAAAATTATCTGCATTTATTCTGTTTATTTAGTGATGGTTACTTAAAAACAAAACGAAAACTATAGGATCAGGTCAGACAACCAGTCTGTCTGATTTTTCCACTGAGGTAATCCCTGCTGGTATTTAATTTCAATTATTGACCGGTTGCTCCCCAAACATGGCTCAGATTTTCCTAATCCCCTTGCTTTCGGCCTCCCCCTTCATGCCGCCACATCCCTTCTCTGCCTGGCAAAATCCCACTCACCTCTCAAAAACCTATTTCCAGCACCCCCTCATCTGTGAAGACGCCCCTGATTGCCTGCCCGCCTCTGCAGCTGGACCACGCTGCCCCCTCTGTGTTCCCAGGGCCTTGGGTATCATCACAGCCAGCCACTCCCTGGTGCCCACTGAGAGGCAACACAATGGATCTGTCTCAGTAGGGTTCCAGAGCACACCTCCTCACGTCAGATACAGAGCCTACAACTTTCTAGTTCTGAGACCCATCGCAAGTGTCCTAACTTTTCTATGGACCAGTGAGTCCATCTTACTAGGTTTGCTTGGTATGCTCCTGGCTTCAAAGAGATGGGTATAATCCTCAGGGGTGGCATAGATAAGGAGGAAAAGGGAACTAACCAGAGGAATAAAGATGGGGATGGGGGAAGTTATAACAAAGGAAGAGGTGGGAAAAGGGGAGGGTTTTTCTAGAAAGGAAAGAACAGATCAATTGGAAGTGGCTGAAGCACCAAACATCTAACCCCTAAGTATCCACACCTCAACCTAGCAGCTGCTGTGGCCTATGGTTTGGGAGGCATGGGTTAATTTGTCAGCTAGCTCTGTGTTTCTGCACACCGGTGAGGTCTGGGGCTGAGGCTCAGGTGCAGTGACAGGATGAGACCTGAGCAGGCAGGTCCCAGCAGTCTGTCCTGGCATAGCTCACAAAGTCTGCCTCCCAGGAAGGACCTAGCTTTGGGACTATCCCAGCCCACCCCTGCCAAGTCAGATCTGCTTAGCCTAGCACTAGGAGAAGCCCATGGCTGTATAACTCAGGGATCAATGTACCCTCTTAACACGCAAGTCAGCCCATGCCAGTCTCTTGCTCTCAGTGCCCTGATGGCTTCCCCAGTCGCTCGGGCTATAGTCCCAAGTACTTAACATGGTCTGGCCCCCTGGCTACTTCTCTGCATTCGGTTCCCACCTGGCCTCCTTGCGGTTTCTTAAACACACCAGACCGGTTCCTTTCTAAAGGCCTTTGCACTTGCTCTTCCTTTTCTGCGTATTCACCCCTCCAGGTACATGCACGGGTTGCCCCCTCCTTTTGTCCAGGTCTCTGCTCAAACGGCAGCTCTTGGGGGATGGCTGCCACACTGACCTTATCTAAGGGAGGCCCCATCATTCGCTCCCCACTTACCTGCTATACTCACCTGCATCACACTCACTTCACCTGCATTACATCTGCTATCTACTTGCTTGCTGCTTTACTTGGTTTTTGTCAGCCCCTCTCCCTGCACACACTCCGTGATTACAGAGACTGTATTTTGTTCACTGTTGTATCATTGAAGTACCTGGCACATCATAGATGGTCAAGAACAGTGGTTAAGTGTATAACAGAACGCAAAACTCCAACCCTCTCATTCACAGAGAGGAACCCAGGGCCCAGAGCAGGAAGATGCTGTTGGAGGTCACACTCACCAGCTGGCATGTCGCAGATCCTGAATTCATCCCATGTCTCCTGGCTCCCAGATGGAGGCTTTGGTGCCACTCCACACTGTGATCTGAGGACTGGTCCTCGCACCCTCACTGTTCATAAATACACACGGCAGCCTGGACTATGAAAGGGAGGCTGAGTGTGCAAGGCACCCAGGTTGCTTGCTCTGCTGTACTCATTGAGTCTCTTCGCATCTCTTACTCCAAGTAAGTTCTGAACCTGAATGAAAAGGTATTTCAAAAACCCAGATCAAGCTCTCTCAGGTCTTCCCTTCCAAGATGACCAAGAAAAAAAGGAATAACAGTTGTACCACAAAGAGACGAGCCATGGGCAGCCTATTCGCTACACCTGCTGTGTCTATCACATGCCCAAAGACAAGGCCATGAAGTCCATTATTCAAAACATAGTAGAGGCCACCACCATCAGGGACATTTCTGAGGTTAGTGTCTTCAACACCCGTGTGCTTCCCAAGCTGTATGTGAAACTCCATTTCTGTGTAAACCATGCCATTCACAGCAAGGTACTTTTGTGAGGCACAGAGGACCAAACACCCCCCACCGCAAATTAAACCCACAGGTGCTGAAGAAAAACTGTTCTCTGGAAAAAAAAAAAAAGAAAAGAAAAGAAAAAAGAACCCAGGGGTTGAGACGATCATATGGCTCGGGGAGCCAGTCATGAACTAGTTCCACAGAGGGCAGGACAAGAGTCTACTGGGTTTGGTTGGACTGGAGTTTGGTTGGGTTTGGTTCCCAACAAGGTCAAGTGGAACTGGAATGGGTATCCAAGACAGAGTGTAATGGAATCAGAGCCCTATAGAGACAGGAAAAAGTCACAGCTATCCTTTCAGTCATTTAGCAAATATTTCTTGAGCACCTACTGGAGTATTTTGGTATATCTAAAGACAGGCGTATGGACAGGATGACCTGGGAGGCCTCATAGCCCATGGAACTTCATCCTGTATGACTTTGTCTTCAAAGGACCTCTTTGTAGAACAGCTTCTTCATTAACTGAAGCCCTGAGTACTAGGGACAAGAAGTATCCAACAAAAAAAGAGACACAAGCTTCTTCCTCCTCTTTGCTCTGCTTCAGCAACTTGGATACCAATGATAACCATTTCATGGAGGTGTGGATGTTGGGCTACCCAGACCCTCCATGGCTCATTTTGTCCATCCTCCTGCCCCTAAGAATGAACTGTACTTTCTTGGACCCAGGCAAGGGTGGCTCTTTTAGAGATTCCCATTATAGTTAATTCCATAGCGTCCCTTGGTCCACTTTTCTTGACTATCGACCTTTTATACATCTCTGCTATACCCATTTAAGTTCTTCTGTAAAGTTAGTCTCAGTTATCATAGGTAATTCCATAGATACCAGACCCCCCCTTTGGCACCACTTACTCAAGACTACATTAAAATTTTAATCAATCAGCAGCCAGCAAATAAGCACTGGACATCAATTATATACAAAAATCTGTGGTAGATTTAGGCAGAGGTACGAAAGGAAGGCAGAAGAAAGAGCAGTGGGTCTGGAGACAGATATTAAGTTGGAATCACAGCTCTGACACTTGTCCCCATGAGGACAAATCCTCTTCCTCATGTCAGGTTTATCATCTGTGAAACGGGGTAACCAATTCTTGCCCCATCTAACACACTGGATTGTTGTGAAGCTCAATAGAAAAAAAAATACAATAAGCAGGGGCTTTATAAACTGTAAAATTCCATAAAACTATGAGTCAGATGCAAGATGGTACAGTGGAAAAACACTGAACTTCCAGCCACAAGGCTGAGTGGGCCTGACTCTGTCACTTACTTCCCTTGGGATTTCGGCAGGTCATTTCCTGCTTTGTAAAAAATGGCTTGTTGTGCAGATGGAGACACTGAATGTAGAAGCATCCATCATTAGCCCCTGGTACTTAGCAGATTCCCATCTGTATTTGTTCATTCATCTGCAGGTGACAAGGGTCTAGAAGTACATGCAAGCTGACTGAGAAGAGATAGCAATAGTGGTGAACACCTCAGTCCCACCAGGCTTGAAGGGTCAGCCTGGCAGCAATAGGAAACTAGACCATAAGGGCCATGAAGGGGAGAGGGAGGGTGAATGCCAGACTAAGGAGTCTGGGCTTGGAAGAGCCATTTATAGGCATTAAGGAGCCATTGATGGTTTTAGGACAGCAGGGTAATAGATGAAAGGTATTTCTGTTCTTTGTGGAAAGTGGTTCAGAAAGGGGGAATATTCTGGAACTGTTGGGTTCTCCTCTCCAGGGCTGGGTGGCTCACCTGCAGGAATGGAACATGGGCTTCGGAGGGGCAAGGCCTGACCAGCGCCTCTTCTGACATAGCTAGATCTCAGAGCAAAACCTGCCCAGATTACTAGAACTTGGGCCTTGTATTCATCATATATAGCTGTGTAACAAATTACTTCAAGAAGTACTGGTTAAAACTAGTAAGAAATGTTCATCATCTCACAGTTTCTGTGGGTTAGAAATTTAAGAGTGTGCTACCTGGGTGATGTAGACTCTGGGTCTCTCATGAAGCTATAGTCAAGACATCGGCCCAGCCTGCAGTCATCTGAGGGCCTGACTGTAACTGGGCCATCCACTTCCAAGATGGCACCCATATGGCTGACAAGTTGGTGCTGGTTGTTGGCAGGAGGCCTCTGTTACTCAACCAATGAACCTCTTTACAGGGCTGCCTGAAAGGGGTCATGACGTGGTGATTAGCTCCCCAGAACAAGTGTCCAAGACAGAGCAAGGCAAAGGCTACAAAGTCTCTGATGCACTAGCCTCAGAAGACATACACACTCACTTTCATGGAATTCTGTTGGTCACACTGGCTAATTCTGGTACAGTGTGGGACGGGGCCTACACAGGGAGTGATCAAGGATCATTGGGGCCTTCTTCAGGGCTGGCTACGATAGCAGGGAGAGTGGAATGTCAAAGGGAATGATCTCGGAATCGAACAGACCTGGATTCAAATTTCAGGTCCTTGACTTACTCCGTGTGTGACTTCAAGCAAATCGCTTAAATCTCAGGCTTGAGTTTCTTCTCTGCAAAATGATAATAAAATTAAAAGTCACAGCATCACAGAGGGTCGTGAGGAGTCAGCAAGGTGGAGCACACAGGGCGCTTGGTCCAGCTCCAAGCCCAGAGTCCACATTTGGTAAATAGTAGCTTTATTTACTGGTACAACGCACAGGCAGGTAGGTAGAGAGCTGTTCTAGAAGCACAAGCCATCCCTGTGGTAGGCTGAATAATGCCTTCTCAGGGTGTCCCTGTCCTAATTCCCAGAATCTATGAATGTTACCGTAGATGGCAAAAGGGATTTTACAGATGTAAGCCAGTGATCTTGGGGTGGGGAGATTGTCCTGGATTATTAGCTGAGTGGAGGCAATGATGTCATCACATGGGTCCTGAGGAGAGCCAGGCAGTGGTGATACAGAAGTGAGAGGGGGAAGTGATGACAGAAGCAGAAACTGGAGTCAGGCAGCCAAAGGCCAAGAGGCCAAAGTATGCTGGCAGCTTGAAACTGGAAAAAGCAAGGAACGGATTCTCCTCTGGAGCTTCCACAAGGAACCACCCCTCTTGTCACCCTAACTTTAACCCCTTAAGGTTCATTTCTGACTTCTGACCGTGAGAACTAGAAGACAATAAATTTGTGTGGCTTGAATCCACTAAATTTTCAGTCTTTTGTTATAGCAGCAATAGGGAGCTGATAGGATCCTTTGAGGGCCTGGGGAGGACGATGGACAGGGAGAGAAAAGATAAAGGGAGCCGGAAGGAAGGGTGCATCTTCTGGAAACCATCGCTCCCTCACAAGACAGAGTGACAGCCCTGATCCTGGGGGCTCGGAGAGCTATCTGAGCAAGAGGCATGGATTTAGGACCCAAACAGGGATGGTGGCAATAGGGAGAAAGCAAGAGTAATAGAGCAGTACCGAAGATGACTGGCCTGGCCTGTCGACGAAAGTGCCTTTTGCTTAATGACGTGTCTGAGAAAGAATTAGTATCCAAAATATATAAAGAACTGACATAGCTCAACCCTCCAAAAAACAAATAACCCAATTTAAAAATGGGCAGAAGACATGAACAGACATTTCTCCAAAGAAGATACATAGCTGGCCAACAGACGCATGGAAAGATGCTCAACATCACTCAAACATCAGGGAAATGCAAATCAAAACCACAATGAGATAGTATCTCACACCCATCAGAATGACTAAAATCAAAAACACAAGGAACAAGTGTTGGCGAGGATGTGAAGAGAAAGGAACCCTCGTGCACTGTTGGTGGGAGTGCAAACTGGTGCAGCCACTGTGGAAAAGAGTATGGAGGTTCCTCAAAAAGTTAAAAATAAAACTACCCTATGATCCAGTAATCGCACTACTGGGTCTTTGCCCAAAGAAAATAAGAACACTAATTCAAAGGGATACATGCACCCGATGTTCATTGCAGCATTATTTATAATAGCCAAGGTATAGAAGCACCCAAGTGTCCATCGATAGATGAATAGATAAAGAACAGGTGGCAGATATGGAATATTATTCAGCCATAAAAAAGAATGAAAATTTGCAACAACATGGACGGAGCTAGAGAGTATAATGCTAAGCAAAATAATTCAGTCAGAGAAAGACAAATACCATATGATCTCACTCATATGTGGAATTTAAGAAACAAAACAAATGAACAAAGGGAAAAAAGAAAGAGGGAGGTAAACCCAGAAATAGACTTAACTATAGAGAACAAACTGCTGGTTACCAGAGTGGGGCGGGGGCGTGGGGATGGGGAAAATAGAGGAGGGGCATTAAGAGTACACTTATCACAATGACCTTGGAGTAATGTATGGAAGTGTTGAATCACTATACTGTACACGTGACACTAATATAATACTGTATGTTAACTACACTGGAATTAAAATTAAAAACTTAATAATAAAAATAAGTAAACAAATAAAGTACCTTTTGCCTGACAAGAAGTAAAATTGTGTTGGCCGGTTCCTGATGACTTCCGAGGACCTGCTCCAAGATGGGCATTCTACAAACTTCTTTCTCCCCTGAGAAAGGGGACAGAGAAAGGGACTAGGAAAAACTATCTCCTGAAGCCTTGGGGAGATGAGAGGAAAGGGGGAAGGAAGGAAGCCCTAATGAGGGGCTTGCCACAGACGGACAAGCACAGGATTTGGAACCCCAAACTCTTCCACTTGCTGCTTAGTGACACTGAGAAAGTCAGTTTCACTTCGAGCCTCACTTGCATCATCTGTCATATGAGGTTGTTATGAGGATCGCACAGGTGAAGCCATGTATTCTATTCTACACAACAGGCATATAGTAAGCGATCAATAAATGTCAGCTATTATTACAGAGATCCACTCCATTTAGAAAGGATTTATTAAGTTTTACTATGTATCAGGCAGTGCAGACAGTGGACAAGAAGCAGCGGGGCTCTTAATGAGTTTGTGGTCTGCTGGGCGCCCCAGGCAGGTTCCTGTGGGGCATGTGGGATGGGCCAGAGAGTCCTGGGACTCCCTGGGCTCTCTGAGTGATAAACAAAGGGTTTCTGGGGAGCACACAGACTTGCCCTGCAGGCCACTTGGAGGGGGCTAGTCAGTGCCAAAGAAGGTGATCAAAAAAGTCTGGTCTGACCTCCCCACCCACAAGGTCCCCATCTATAAGAGACACACTGCCCTGTGGTTGATGTAAAATCATCAGTAAAATAACCCATATAGCAGCTGCCCCATTCACATCAGTTCCTCTTACTATATTAAGAACTCAAGCTTTGGAATCCTACGATTCATTCCAACCCTTACAGAGCACCCCCCACGCAGTCTGTCTTTGGGTATGTAGCTTAAATTCACTCAGTATCAGCTGGTCGTCCCTGACACAGGAATGATTATCCCTTCTTGTAGGGTAGCTGTGAAGACAAGGGACATCCATCAATCGCAGTGCGCTGGGCGCCACATAGGCTCTCAGTAAGTGGCAGTATGGCTCTGGTTACTGGCCAGGCCTCTCACACCAAATGCAAGTCGATGACATCGAAGAATCTTTCTGTTCCCCTGTGACCCTTGCTGCTCACCTGGCTGACGCCGCTCACCTGGCTGACACTGCTCAGGAGCGACGGTTAGGGCTCTGCGCTCTGGCTTGCGCCAGACACGGCCAACCAGATAAGCCGGAGAGGAGTGATTCCCCAGCCAGGAGCAGTGCCAGCCGGAATCCCCACAGGGCCCTCTGCTTCCTGCCTGTGCAGCCGCCTCCAGGCAGCCTCGTCAGCAGCACCGCCCTGGTCTAATGCGGAGCAGGCAGTGCCATGGCTTCAGGGGGGCCCCACCAGCCGGGTACAGCTGGAAGTTCTCACTGGCACAGAACCTCAGTCCTTGCTCTGGCAACCGGGCTCTGGGTGGGGCCGGAAGGCAGGTGTGCCCTGTCCATCAGCAACAGCCATGCAGTTTCCTGCAAGAGTAGTAATAATAGAAGCTTATATCTCTGCTCATGACGCGCCAGGGGCTATCCTGGGCAACCTCCTGAAGGCAGTATATTACCTTATACCCATTTGACAGATGAGGAAACTGAGACACAGACTAAGTAACTGGCTGCAAGTTACTCCAGTGGGAAGCAGAGCATCAGGATTGACATCCAGCCCTCTGACTTTGGAGGCCCTGCTCTCCCCATCAGGCCATTCAGGCACGCTACCCTGTGGACCCACAGTCATAGAAGTCACCCTCTTGATGGCCACGGACCTTGCAATGCGGCCAGTAGGCAGACGTTTGCGCGGCGCTCCCTGGGGCCACGAGAGGATCCCTGCCTGGGAGGAACGGACCAGACTGCACCTGGCCTACTGGAGCCCACCTCCCCCGCCAGGACCCTCTCTGCACTGGTCCCCCAAGACTTCTGAGGAGTTGGCTCCCAAATCACTGTTGGAGGGAATCCTGCTTCAGCCAGGTCCTCCCCTGCACCTCCAGGCCAGCCGAAGGCAGAAGGCTTCTTGGCCAAGACACTAGAAAGTTTTCAACCCTTCACAAAGGCCCTCTGGGTGGGGAGTTGAAATAAAAAGACAGACAGAGAGGAGGAGCCATCTGAGAAATGAGCTTTCCCCAAACACTGAGCCAGCCTTAAACATCCTGAGGACTGGAGTCCAACAAGTTGCAACTCACCAAAACGTCTTCCCCTCCAGCGGCACTGGCTAATTACAAGAGAAAGGTTGAAAGGAAAGGTTCAAGCTCTCCATGACAGTGCGGTTTGCTCTCTCACTCTCCTTTTTCCCCTCCTCTGTTCCTCCTTCCCCACTCTCTTGCTCTCTCTCCTCTTCCTCCTCTGGCTCAGGCTCCTGGCAACATGTTCCTGCAGAGAGGTATGACTTGGCTGTGTGCACTGAGCACAGACTCATCTGCTGGACGGGCCTTCCAGAGGTCATCAATTGAATCCCTGCCTCCTTACAAAAACAAAAATCTGCTCACCTGTCAGCATAGTTCAGAAAAGGGGTAACAAAGGAGAGCCTGTACTGCTCCCCCTTAAGACAGCCTTCAAAAGTAATGTTTATTTCTCCCTGTACAAGTGATACATCCTCATGCAAAAGATATAAACACTTAAGATCATCCATCCCAGCAACCAGAGATAACACATTATCCATATTTTGCTGTACAGTAAACCCTTGACATTCCCAAGAATTATATCTCAAGATCTTCATGAATCTCCAAATTTAAGAAAATGGATATGTGAAGGGCAATCCCCAGAGCCTTGGCAAAGAGATTCTTACTCTACATCATCGTAGGCTTCAGGAAGAGAGGCCCTAGTTTGAGACTAGGGGATGGATGAGGTACCACCACTTTACAGATGAAGAAACTGCCAAAGGGATGTATCAGTTTTTCTGTGGCCCTCAGTTAAATGGGAGTCAAAGATGTGGCAAAGAGAAGGGAACTTCTTGGCAGGGTCTGCAGAAAACTGACTGGTGCCTGCTTTGGCCAGGAACTCGGAGGTGCAGGGAAGCCAGCAGGAATCCTGTCATTCACCTGCACTAAGAGGTTGAGTCTCCAGCTTGACCAAACCCAAGTTTTCCAGGATCTGCAGCCAGGTGTGTTGGTCTGGGTCCGGGAAGTGAGACACTGGTGGGCCTGAACAGCCACCCTGTGACCTAGGCAGCTCCATGCTGAGACAGGCTGTGTGCTCCCAGGTAGTAGAGCTGGGACCATGTATCCCCAGAGAAGGTCACCAAGGAGAGAACCAGATGCCCCCATCGGATGTCACAGGAACAACTGGTTTCAGAGAGCATGTCCTACCCAGGCATTCAGGGACAACTTGCCAGGACTAGAAACCTGGGACCAGCCCGCCTCCTCACCCATCCCGCACTTAACACCACTTAACCCTGGCCAAGTCATCTGACAGCTAGCAACAAACAGTGGCAAATCTCTCTTGAACAGAAAGATCCAGACACCCCAGACTGGTGATTGAGCTTACCCCTCCATTCCAGGGCAACCAAAAAGCTCTGGGCAATGCTTTGGAGTTGGTTGCAATGTGTAATGCTGCCTGCCCCTCCCCTTCCTCCTCCAGGATCGAGCCTGGAGCTAAAAGCCCTCACTTGCCACTCCCTTTGCACAGCCCAGAGCCAGCTGTGTAGACTCTTCCATTCCTAGACCTGCCGCAGACTGACTCATCCCCTGCCAGTTTCCCTGAGTCCTAGCCCAGAGTCTGTTCTCACCGCACCCACAAAGCCCTTGCTGGATGCCCCTCTTTCTTGTGCTGGAACCTCTAAGAACAGTCCATTTATTTTTCCCCAATTGTGCCTAAGCTCCTACAGCTTCTGTCTTCATATTTCATCTCCCCAGTGGCTCATTGAGAAGAAAGAGGAGTTTAATGAGAACAATTCTAAATAATGATAAAATGAGGAAGGAAAGATCCACACACTACTCTAAGAATCCCAGCTAACTCATTCTTCCAAATGACCTAGTAGGGAAATTTAACATAGGAGACCAATTGCCCAAGTTTCACGAAGGCCTTTGGAACACTCCAAGGATCTTCAAGTTCTTGGGAAATGTTTGGAAATAGAAAATTAATAATTTTGGACTCATTCAAAAGCCAAAAACTAAAACCACTGAGATGACTTCTGCCCTAGATAGTGTTTCCTCCTGAGATACAGACACACCCTTCCTATTTGCTTTGGTACCCATGCCTTCTACATACAAACATATGTGCATACCCCCTTTACACAAACCCAGAGATGCCAGGAATTTGGCCCACCCCAGATAGAGTGGTCAGGTAAAAATAAAAACATAGGCCACCCAGTTAAATTTGAATTTCAGAGAAACAACAAATTTTAATGTAAGGATGTCTCAAATATTGCATGGGACATACACTAAAATCTATTCATTGTTTAACTGAAACTCTAATTTAACTGGCCATCCTATATTTCATCTAACATCCCTAACCCTAAGGCACCTACCTCTAGGTCCCCCACAGAAGCACTCTTACTTAGCCCCACACAGAACCTCTACCATAAACATCAACTTTGATCTGTTGTGAGTTCTCCCTATTTTCATATAATCACCTGAAAATTGCCAGGGCTGAGGATCCAGGGAAGAGCAGGTTATTTTAAGGCCTTTTACCATCTACCTTCCTCCTGATCTCACTCAGGAATATGGTCAGTGACTCAAAGATTAGAGATGTGGGGGTGCTCAAGCTCGCCAAATGTGAGTTTGTTATCCCAAAAGATTAGTATCTCTCTCATTCTAAACTTTCCCTCCCTGACAGTACTGGTTTGGATTAAAAAAAGGCTGAAAGTCTTGGTTCATGTGAAGAGTTTAATTCCCAGGTGCTGGAGAAAATCAAAGAAGTGGCTTGGCTGGTTTCTAAGGTAACATCACAGAGATGTCCAGGACAACAGTGGAGCTGTCTTAGCAGATCTATTGTTAAAGGGCTAGATGTGTTTTGTGCCTATTATGAAGGGCCCCTAACCCTAAACTCCATAAGCGTGACCATGGTCTATCTCTAAATCCTTCCCCTGCTCATCACTTGGACAGCTATGCATCCTCCAATTTGATGAGCTCTCTCTCCTTGTGGAGAAGAGCAAAGATCTCCCAAATCCCTGATAGGACTCCTTGAAACAGCTCTGTTGGGGGCCTTCCTCTTGCTGGGCACGTGTGGACAAGACTCCCTCGCGTTTTTGACTCACCCTGCAATGAGCTCTGCCCAAGGCTCAGGTCTCTAGCTGGCAGCTTGGCAGTGAGCCTGTGATTGTTGGGGAAGGAAGCATTCTACCAGGGTTTCTAATGCTGACTTGCCTCAGAGATCCATACTACCAACCAGTCTTCCTCTGAGCTTCTACTTCCAGGTTGGTAGAATGGGTTTAACCTAACTAACTAGATATTGTCAGAGGGACCAAAGAGATGATATCTGTGAATATATGGTGAATTCTCAGAAGGATAGGGTCAAGTTCTAAAACATCAGTCATCTTTCAAGGACAAGATATGGCTTAAAGCTTTCAAACAGATTTTATACCTCCAGGACTTCTCCCCTGAGAAAGTCAGAGTCTTTAGGATGCAGAAAGAAGATCTCTGAGAACCCACATAATTTGTAGGAAAAAGAAAGAACTATAAGGCTCCCAGAGGGAAAAAGAAGAATGATGGAAGATGGGTTCAACCTTCAGCAAGAGGACCAGTGTTGGGACTCTTCAGGAGTTTCCTAAGAGTGGAAGATTTCTGCTTATGAAAATTGACTAAATAATGAACACTGATCATGAAGCATCTTGCAGAGTCAACATGCCATAAAAATACACAATCCCAACACTCTTCAAGATGGCAGAAGAGGACTTCTGTGACAGCCCAGGAGCCCCCAAAATCAGAAAATCCATGAAGATGTTTTAGTGAAAGCTCTTTTGATGCAAAAAATGGAAACCCTCTCTAACTAGTTTAAGGGGAGAGAGGGGCTGTTGAAAAGATATTAGGAATGTCACGGAATCACGGGGAAAACATCATAGGATCCTGGAACAAGAAACCCAAAAGGCTTTGCGACTTTGGGCCATTCTTACATGTCTCTGGCCTGTTGGTTGCAAATCGTCCTCACTTGCCACTGAGCATTTGTTCATCTTATTGCCTCAATAGCCTAGTCTCCTAAGACTTCTCAGCTCCCATGACCACGACTGACTGATCCTTCCTTCTGTGCCTTTCACTCACATTTATGAGAGATGATCTAATGAGCCCAGCTCACTGATGAATGAATCCTGATGGGGTCAGGTGTCCTTCCCCGAACCAATCGCTGTGATGGGGCAGGGAGGGTTCAAGGCCCTGAGTCTTGCTACCCATGAGCAGAGGCAAAACAATCATCACAATACCTGGTAAGAAGGGAAAGAGGAATACATTGACAGGGGGAGCTAAGGCTATCTTTAAAAGAGGACATACTCTCCCTTATCCACAATGAGTATGACAAATTGGGACTTCAGGTCAGAAGGCCATCCATTTAGTGGGCGGTATGCTAAGAGTTTTACATATGTTATCCTGTTTAGTATTCCCACTAACCCTGCACAGTGGGCTAATTATTCCCATTTTACAGGTAAGGAAAACTGAAGCTCGGAAAGGTCACTCACCAGGTCCCTCAGCTAATGGGTGGAGGTGCTATGGTCCAACTCAGGCCTGTAGGACTCCTGACTAGTGCATTTGTAGATACAGTTGACCACAGAACAAGGTTCTCCCTCTGTACATGGACTCAAATAAAATGTAGACAATATGAGGGATTTTTCACCCAAAATCAGCCCAAGTGAGGAAGAATGGGAAGGGACAGGAAGGCCAAGAGAAAAAAAATGACATGTTTTTCCTGAGTAAATAAGGACAAAAAAGTGGAAGAAGCCTGGCCTATCTGAGGATCTTGAGAGTGAGGCAAAGGGCAGCAGAGAAAAATGAAATCCAAGGCCATAGAAAAGTACTTACTTTAAAGGAGTGATTTTTGTTGTTCTTTGTTCCTGTGCCAGAAGTGCCTATTAAAAAAAAAAAAAAAAAAAAAAAAACACCTGCCGTTGCTCCAGCAACAGACAGAACCAGAGCCCTGCAAGGCCTTTGCCAGGTTGAGAGCTTTTTCTATTCCCCTGACCCCCAACTTTTCCATTGTCAAGATGAGGGGCAGAGGCTTGCTGAGACACAGCACTTGGAAGATATGCCAGAAACCCAGACTTCACTTGAACTGGAAAGGAAGCTAAAGAGGCCTTGGGGGGTCAGGGGAGGCCACACAAAGAGCTCTGCCCAATCCTACCTGAAGACAATGACAGAGGTTGAGGTCAAAATCAAGTCCTAAAGCTGATCCACACAGAAAGTAAGAGGAAGCGGAACAGAGAGAAATGATGAAAGCTAAAGCACACGCACCTACCCCTAAAGACCCCGAAACAGACACATAGACATTCTTAAAGAAACAGGGAAAGAGAGACCAGAGAGAGAGAGGAGGACTGCCCTGCTTATTCTCCTGAAAGGCATCTGGATTTCTCAGTGAGATCCTGATTTGGGTCTTTTCCTCATTTTCCATCTGGACTAAATGGTGAAATGCCTGGCATGAGAGGTGCCGTGAGTCAGCGGCAGATTCAGGCTTGGTCCCTCTGCCCCTTTTCTCTGCTCTTTGCCAGACCACACAGCCTCCTTCCCCTCCTGCCAAGCATTGGCTTAGCTCACCATCCAGGTAGCACACTTCAGAGACTTAGGGGTGAGGTGGGCTGGGCTGGGCCAGCCTCAGGATGGGAGCAGATACCACTCCCAGTCCAAACACTCCTCGTCAGTTCTCTTGAATGCCTTCTGCTCCACTCACACCCCTGACACTTTGAATAACCCCTGGAAGTTAGAGCTGGAAAACCCAACGGTTCACTGGAGCGGTCTGTCTCTCCTGCAATGCAGGTCTGTGCAGCTTTATGACTGTGGGGTTGACCAGATGTCAGCCAATGCCCAAGCACAGCTTGGCATTAACAGTCTTTGTGTGTTTTTCCCCCGAGTTGGCCATACTCCCCAGGGCAATCAGAAAGACAGGCGGTGCTTACATGACCAGAAACCACAGGACCTCTATCAAGGTGTGTGGATTATGGTCACTATTATCAAGATGTGGTCTACTTCCTGCACCTCCTAAGATGTGGCCTTTAGACCACTTTTTATCAATTATATGTGTCTGATCCCCCAAAGAAAACTATAAAGAGCTCCGCGATTAGGAAACACACTCATCTTTGTGTCCCTCGCAACACAAAGTGAAGGACAGAGACTCGTGTTACAGTGCTCTCATTAGATGCTTGCTGACTTGCGTCCCCTAACTGGTAGCCTCCTTTGACTTTTTTGAAACACTACAGAACTTCAGAAGCGGGAAAACGTCATGTCTCTTCCTTTCTCAAATCTTTTCTCTCCTGACAATTGGGCCTATGCATGAGATTGAGCACTGGTACAGGGAATCAGAGTCCTATTACTTTACTGGTAGAAAACCGGAGGATAAAAATGTCATTGACCTAAGAAATAAAATAAAATAAAATAAAATAAAATGTTTTTTAAACTGTCATTGACCTGTCAAGCATCATGGTGGGCAGAATTAAAGATGACCCCCATGACCCATATTCTTGTAAAATCCACCCCCTCACCCCAAGTGTTGGTGGGATATGTGATTTGCTTTTAACCACTAGAACATGGCCAAGGTGATGGGGTATCACTTCTGTAATTGAGCTATCTTAAATGGCAAAGGTGAAGGGACTTCGCAGATGTAATTCATTTGCAGTTGACCGAGTAAATTCAAAGATAGATTATCCACAGTGAGCCTGAACTAATCAGGTGAGCTTTCTTTAAGAAAGGGTCTAGATGTTCCCTAAAGTTAGAAAATTCAAACCTGCAGAGGTGCTTCCCCACACACACGCTATCTCTCTGTCTCTGTCCCTCTCTCTCTCTCGCTCTCTCTCTCGCTCTCAGAGCTGGAATAGACACTTTTTGGTGTGCGTAGAGGGACTTGGTTTCTGGGGAGTTGCTGGGAGATAGATGGCGCAGGCAGCCACCCCCCCACCCCGCCCTGTCTCCCAGCAGTCCCCCCTCCCCTCCAGTCCCTCCCAGCTGTCTCAAATGTTCATGTCTCTCCATACATCCCAACCTCTTCCTACCTTGGCATAATGACCAGCTCTTGAGCTCCTTCAGCAAGATCAAATCAAACAGGTGTCCTCCACCCGCCCTTCCTCCCCCAGCACTACCACAGCAGAGGCCTTCCTGCAAAACCATGTATGATTGCAGGTAAAACTTGACTTCTCCTCCTAAGCCCAGACCATGGGGCTCTTTTTTGCACAGAGCCTTCCCTCTGGGAGATCATACTTTTATTATCACACTTGTGTGGATGGTCCCCAGGTCTCTCCCACCAGCCCTGCTGTATTGTCCGTGCTCAGAATCGCTTCCCCCGGACGTACCCTATCCACCTCCTTCTCTCCACTTTTCTCCAGTGCTTCCTCTGCCCGGATCATCTGCCTCCCACGCCATCCTCTCAGATGTCCAGATTCTAGAACCTCAAAGTCAATGTATCTTCCACACGCCCACTTTCCTCAGATATTCCTTTATTGGTCACCAAATTCTTGCTCCATAATACAGAAGAACATCATCTATCTTCCTACTTATCATTCAAGAATGTCTGGGTGAATTTTCAGGGTGTAAGAAGAAAGAAGCTCCATCAATATAATGGTGTACCTGAAACTGAAGAGTTACATTTTCACTGTAGGTTAGAATTCAGTCAGTAGAAATGGAGAGCAGGGGTGGAGCCATGTATATGGGGCAGGATGGCTGTGGAATAATGGTTGTTCAGGCTGAGGGATGCACTCATGGGGATTGTGATACTCCTCTGTCTACTTTTGTGTGTGTCTGAGATTCTCCACAATACAAATGCTTTTAAATAAAGTGAAATAACCAGTTAAATCTTTGGTAAGTCAGGGAGGGTGAGCCCACACTGTTTTAGTTGGCCCCAAATGGTACTCATGGGCTGAAAGTGAATTACTGCTTTGTTACCGCCCTTCTGGACCCATGTTTCTCCCCAGGCCCCCAGCCAGCCTGGGTCCTTCCTGCTTCTGGCTGGGGGCTGTGTGCATCTGGGACATTGGTTCTATAGCTGTGAGAAAACAACTAGGTAGATAGATACATAGGGACCTCCAAGATGCCAGTACATTACTAGTGCCTTTTCACTCATTTCTCTTTTGCGGGGAGTCGGGGATTGAGTCCGGACACCACCTCAGAGCTCCTTAGCCTATGACAGTTCATCTCTGGATCTCTAGAATACAGAGCATTTTCTGTCTGCGTTTCACACTCCAGTTCCTGCCTGAGTCCAAGACTCACACAACTCCTGACATGTTTTCAGAACCGGCGCCGGCTGATACAGGTGGCCCCATCTTTGGGGCCAGCACTGGTGGTTTGTGGACGCAGAGTCATTGTAGCAGATGAACGGGGCATCTGACACACCTTTCTGACGACCTCATAAAGCCCCTTTACCTTTCCAGGCCTGTGGCCCCTCATTTTGACTTTGATTTTCAACCAGTAGAGCCAATATTGACCTCATTGGCTTCTTGCCACTCAGCGTGGGCCCTACACATTCCAAACCCCCAGCCCTGGACAAAATCAAACCCCAGGAAGGGTCCAGAGTGGGCTCTAGCTGTTTCCAGCACAGGCACTTCCACCCCCCACCGCCACCAGCTCCCCCGCTGCCCTCTGCCATCTGGGTGGGTTTCTAACTGGCTGCAGTGAGCACGTGATCATGGAGGATTTAATAATTACCAACAAAGGAAATTAAAATTTGTTTGGTTTCATGTCCTTTGCCTTTAATACTTTGGCAATCTGGAAAAGGTAACTAGGGAGAGAGGCTGGCTACTGAGAAATAAAAACAGTAAGTAGAAAGGAAGAGAGAAACAGAACCCATTCATTTACCCACACTCACTCACTGGGTCTGTTAGGTACCCACCGCTGCTCTAGACCCTGGGCAGCACAGTACTGAGGCCCACAGTCAAATGAGCTACTCTCGGGCCACTTTCTTTCTAGACATAATCAAAGTCTGAAAAGACAATGAGAACAGAGACGCAGACCTGGCTTTTAAAAATACCCCATGAAAAGGTGTTTGGAGAAGGTATTGTGAATAATAACTACCACTTGAGCACTTCTATGTGGTATGGGTTGAATTATGACCGCCCCCCCCCCACCAAAGTCCTATGTTGAAGTGCTAACCCCAAGTCCCTTACAACGTGAACGGGTTTGGAAGGAGGGACATCCATCGCAAGTGTAATCAGTTAAGACAAAGTCATCCTAGAGTAGAGTGGCCCCTAATCCAATTATAACTGGGGTCCTTCTAAAAAGGGAAATTTGGACGCAGACACACACACAGGGTGTAAGTCATGTGCAGACTGCAGTCAGGCTGCCACAAGCCAAGGAACTACCAGAAGCTACCAGAGAAGCTGGAACAGATCCTTCCCTGGCGCCTTCCAAGAGAGCCGGGCCCTGCTGATATCTTGATCCTAAGGTCCTAGCCTCCTGAACGGTGAGACTATAAACTTCAGTCATTTGTGGGACTTTGTCACAGCAGCCCTAGAAAATACACTACAGAACAGTGCTGTGCGAAGTGATTTTTTTTTTTAAGATTTTTATTTTATTTATTTGTTTGACAGAGACACAGAGAGAGCAGGAACACAAGCAGGGGAAGTGGAAGAGGGAGAAGCAGGCTTCCCGCGGAGGAGGGAGCCCGATGCGGGGCTCGATCCCAGGACCCTGGGATCATGACCTGGGCCGAAGGCAGACGCTCAACAACTGAGCCACCCAGGCGCCCTGTGCTAAGTGATTTAGAGATTATCTCATTTAACCATCGTGCCAACCCATTGATAGGTACCATAGCCCATTTTACAGAAGAATAAATTGAGCCAGGGGAAGGTCAAGTAACTTGCTTGAGGCTGAGCTGCTTTAATCTGAAAGGACAGTAGTAGTCAAAACTTGGGGCTCAGGCTGCATGATGTACAGAAGCGTTGAATCACTATATTGTACACTTGAAACTAATATAATGCTGTATCTTAACTATACTGGAGTTAAAATCTAATTTAAAATTTTTTTAAAAATAAAGTTATCATCAAAACAAAAGTGAGAACAAAACATGGGGCTCAGGGAAACCTGTCTTCCACCCCAGGGTCCCCTAACCGGGTAAACACCACCTCTCTCCCCTCAGCCTCTCAATCCTTACTCCAAATAGATGTTGTCTCTTTGGTTGGCTTATGGTGAAGATGCTTCCCTGCCCTGCTTGGTGGCCAAACTGGTGCCTTTACCTGCTCTAAGTCTATACAAGTAGAAGGGTCTAGTGAGTTGTGATATTCATGCTGTATGTGGTACCTCCACTACAGCACCTGCATTTACCAGCAAATCGGTGGCCACCTCGCTTGGCCTCATGCCATCTCTGTGTGCAACCTCCAACACACACCTCCCCGCCATCATAGTACAGACTGTTCATGTTCTTTTCTTTTTTAATTAATTTTTTTGAGAGAGAGAGAGAGTGATCATGAGCAGCGGGCTGGGGGGTTGTTAAGGGGCAGAGGGAGAGGGAGAGAGAATCCCAAACAGACCCCAATGAGCACAGAGCCAGACGAGGGGATTGATCCCAGGCCCCTGAGATTATGACCTGAGCCAAAACCAAGAGTCGGATGCTTAATTAACTGAGCCACCCGGGCATCCCTGTTCATGTTCTTTATATTTGTTTTTGTCCGAGGCTTGTCACTCACTCAGTTATGTGCAGATTCCCCACATCAGTCAGCCTTGCATGCAGCTCTAGAAAACTTGCTCCGTCTTCAAAGGCATGAGAGCCAAATGGCACCATATTCATTGTCACTGGGCTCAAGAGTGGATGTGGGCCCGACCCTGAGACAACCCACTGGGGCCAAGTAGGGGGACACAATGCCGTGCCATGAAAGTGAAGATGTTGCAGGACCATTTTGTTTGGCAAGTGATTGAAGGAGTTCTCACGGGGAATTTTTATTATACTCAATTTTTGTATTTCCAGGGGACTTTAACCACTACATAAGCCATGACTCCACTGTAGTTTTTAAAAAAATAGCGAGATAATTAAATCATCAAACAGGACATCAAACATGTATATGCCAAGCTCAAAAAACTTGCACTGTAACAGTTAAACCATAATCATGACATGAGTGATTTCTTTTCAACAAAATATCAACCAAACATCCACACACTAAATCAATGGTATCACTTTGTGTTTTGTTGGGTTTGCAGTTTTGATTGAGTTCATTTACATATTTGTTGGATTTTACAGTGAGATAAGCTTATGGAGCTTATGCCTTAATATGTACATATTTAAGTTACACTATAATTAACATATTTTAAGTACAACAAAAGGAGTATATTGGAATTTACTGTTATTTTAAAAGATTTTAAAATACTGTTATTTAAATGATTCACATTTGAGACACAAAGTGTTGACCAGACTAGTATATAAAGGGACAAAATAGAAACACATCAACATGGACATTACCAACAGTCAGGATGATGCAGAAATAGAACTAGGTGATTAGAAAAATGTTGGAATAATTAGGGGTCAGTAAATGTTTTTCATTTCAAGAGTAATTTATTAAAGAACTTCTGTGCTAGGAACTGTTCTGGGAGCTCCCGGCCAAGAAGCAGGGAAAGAAGGAAAAGTGGAAATAAGATAAAGATGAGTAAGACCTCGGGTGCTTCAAAACATTCTATCTAAAGGGAAAGATTCAGTCTCATAGGTAATACTGAGTAAGCACTAACGAGGCTCACAGAGACTGCCTCGGTCAAGGCTCTAAACAACCATACCGGGTAGGAAATAAGTCTCCCCTTCTCCCCATTTTACTGATAAGGACAGAGGACCGTGTAGGATAAATGCTCTACATAGCTAGCTAGGTGTCTTTAGGAAATCATACATGTGAGTTGGGGAAATCTGTCAAAGTTGGGAAAATCTGTCAAAGTAGATGTGATTTCATTTGAATCTTTAGTAATGACTAGTTCACTAGTCAGAACAGAGGGGAAACGCATTCTTGTCGGAACGAACAGTTTGTGCAAAGACATGGGAGCATGGAAAGGCATGGTTTCTCTAAGGAATGGCACAAAGGTGTAGACTGACCCAGCTGAGAACAGAGTCAGTCAGAGTCAGGTGCTTTGAAGGGGCTCAAGCCCATTTCTCAACTCTGGCAGTGAATCAAACCATGTCACTGGACCAATCCTTTCCACGCTAGTAGAAAAAGAGTGTTTCCTGATGGTTTGGAAACCAGGGCTCAACTTTTCCAACCAGTGCCACTACATACAGTTTCACAGGTTGTGTACTGCACAATAGGAGTCCCATCTAAGTGGCACTATTTACAGCAGACATCATAGATATGCACATTCCTTATGACAATTTCCTGGAAGGGGGAGTAAGGTTTCCT
Organism: Zalophus californianus; assembly: GCF_009762305.2. Lineage (NCBI taxonomy): Eukaryota > Metazoa > Chordata > Mammalia > Carnivora > Otariidae > Zalophus > Zalophus californianus. The sequence continues at coordinate 174,597,922 of NC_045597.1, read as the reverse complement.
ATTCTTAACAATTTTCTTACAAATAGATGCAAAGGGTCTTGAGGAAGGGTATCTTTTTCTAAATCACACAAATCTGCCCTATGGACTAGTGGTGGTAAACTAGCCCTTGGCTTCTTTCCCTTGAATTGTAAATGGAACCTAGATTCCACCCATGCGCTGTGGTTTTATTTGGCCTTTTCAGGGCTCAACTGCATCTGCTTCAAGCAGTTAACATTCTCTCTCTCTCTCTCTCCTCCTGTCCCATGTGATTCATCTTCCCTACGTAGCCCATCCCCCTCCCTCCCAGACCTGAATCTACCAACATGGTCTTTCTTTAAATCACAACAGATCACTTTTTCTGGTTAATCTCATTTTTCCAAAATTCAAACACAGCTCTAGGGCTGTCCATTGTACAAACATGTCAGATCCCATGATCCAAGAAGGCCTCCAACCAGAAACTGTATTTATGGAGCCATCCTTATTCTGCCGTATCTCCCTGGAATGGTTCCAGAAGCCTTCTAAACATCAATTCTTAAAACTATTAACTTGTATATTGCTCACACAGAAATATAAGTCACTCTGAGTCATAGTTGGCTCCAGCTCCATCAAAAGTCAGCCCTAGGGTCAATGTGGACTGTAGTTAAATTGCCACCATAACAAGCACCACTACAAAATTAACTCTAAGTAGCTCGTGGTTTCACCCTCAAAATCATTCTAATTCTGTTCGGTAAGAAACTTCATGTAAAACCAGGAAAACGGCTGTGCAAAAGTATACAAAACTCTTTCAAAAGAGTGGCTACCTCTGCAGAGAAAAGAGGCAGGGGCTGGAGGCGGGCAGGGGGACAGGGGTGTGCAGGGTTGCGGGGGGAGCTGTTCTCTGTGACACCGTAGACCTTTTTAACGGAATCTCAAACAAGGATGGCAACATGGTAACATGTTAAATGTGTGTGGTGAGTAGAGGCTATCTGTTACACTATCTTCTGCTCTTTGAATGGTTGAAATATGCCATAATTAACATTTAAAAACTTTTAAAGGACGTTTTTTTATGCTCTTTGGCTGAAGGTCATATTCTAATTATTCATCAGAGAAGCTTTAGGGCATTCTTTGATGAACCCAAAGTAATCAAGTTCTGACCTGGCCGTACCTGTCTCCAAGGTACAGTGATCATGAATATAGCTGCTGGTGGGACTTGGAAGGTGTCCCACCTCCACTGGATCAGTGCTGTCATGGCAAAAGGCAGTGCCAAGGCCGGGGCAATGTACAGAGGACCCACAGGGTATTGATGTGGCCCTCTATTGGTGCTTTTGCTCTCCCCCCCCGGCCAACCCCCGTCCCTGTCCCCGTTGCTAAAGACTTTCACCAGAGTCTGCTTCTGCCCCCTTGGAGAAAGGAGGTGTGTTTGAAATGATGTATCTATTCTGCCACCTAGCCTTCAGCCCCATCACTACAACAGAGCTGCCTTTCACCATTCTGCAGAGACCTCAGTCTGGCTGAACTTCCCTTATCTGGGGAGGGACCTGATCAACCAGGTGCTTTATTTCTTAAAGGTGACCGTACCTTAGTTTTAATCTAAGATGAAGTGGCAGCATTAGTACGTCCGATGTGTGCTGGTCTCTGGAAAAGGGATTGATGTCACATCAATCTCAAGATATTTAAAACGGAGTAATTACTCACTGCAGGGAATGGTTTCAGCAAGTCTGTCTAAGGCAGTGAGGAAAGTAATGCAAAGGAAAAGAATGAAGACAAGACCCTTAGCTGACATTTTTCCTTTCCAACCAGAGGAACCCATGATACTTTATGTCCTATTAAAAGTCCAGCTTTCCCAAACCATGTTATCAGGTGTCACCCTTGCCTTGAAAATCACTTAGAAACTCAACAGAAAATGATCAAGCTTTACAAAACAAAAATGTTAGTCGCCCTTTGAAAAGTTGTCCATATAAAAGCATAAATCTTTTACCCGGTTGCATTTCTTGAAAATTGGTTTTGCTATGCAGTTGGTTTTTTAAAGGAATGGGGAGGAGTGATCTCTAGGGGATGAGACACAAGTGGATAATATTTGACTTCTTACTTCTCCAAGAAAAAATGTGGTTGAAAGGCATCAAAACTCGGGCATGCCAGGGTGGGAAGCAGAGTTGGGAAGCTCATGGCAGGGAAAACAAGTCAGCAATAAATGAGGGAAGGGAACCTGGCCTCTGACATTTGCATCTGGCAGGAATAAATGAGCCCCTCCTAACTAAATTCATTGATGCAAACTTTTTTTTTTCCAGAAGCAATCTTCTAAAGGTGATTGTGAACACATCTAGGTCTACAGAGTGGAGGGGAGGAGGGAAAGAGAATGGAGAAAGGCCCACAGGCATGCCCCATAATCCAACATCATGTACCAGAACTTCTCCTCCACTATCTTATGTTGCCTATGGACTCGTGCAAGCAAGCCCATCTGGCCAGTCCTGTCTTTGGACCAAACCACTGTAGACAGCCCCAGGCTACTGAGAATTCTTTGTCTTGTGTTTTCAGAAGCCTACCCACGGTCCCTGGAAGAGAAGCTCTGTCCTATCAGCTCTCATCCTCTCATGACAAGCTCATTTCTAAGCAGACACATGGAATGTTCACTTAACATTTACAGAGCTGCAGAGCATGTGCTCTCCATGGCCCCTCTGCACCCTACCCCAAGGACCAGCCTCAGCCACCACCACCTCCTCCTTCTCTCCACAGGCTTTCCGTCTGTCTTCTCCATGAATCATCCCCCTCTTCCTTCTACCTGTCCTCACACATTTTATTTTCCGGCCACTGGAAGTTGGCTAGACAAAAAGACATGTCACTGGAGGCTGTCTCTCTCAGAACTCAGGTTTCTCTGGAAGGAGCACCACAATTTCCCTATTCATCTTAAACGCTACCAGCGTGCTTGGAGTCAGCTTTGCTGCTGAGTTGGTGCAGAAATAGGAGCAAGGGTCAGAACACACACCGCACACTGTTGGGCCACTCTTCTAGTCTGAACTTGACACAAAAGGGAAAATAACAGGATTTCCCTGGTTCCTGAAATATTTCAACCAAATTTTTTGAGTGCTCATTCTCCCCCTACCTTTCCAAGCCCCCAGATGGAGGGGAGAAGCCACGCAAACAGGTCTTGCAGTTTGGGGGTTTTTTTGGGGGGGGGTGTTTTTTGTTTCTAATCACTAAGCACAACTCCTCTTCCCTCTCCCAGCCAACACCTAAAACCCCTCTGGCAATACAAACAAAAGCACAACTTTAAGCTTTAGCCTCCTTTTAAAATGTGCCTTTCAGCAAACAGATAAGCAAGTAGAAAGATCAGGATCTGGGAATGTTAACAGCATACAGTGAGATGCTCCTGAACCAAACCAGCAAGAGAAATATTTTCTTAAAATCAGTCCTACAGAAAGAATTCTTATCATAGATAAGGGTGCAGTCTAGTGGCAAACTTCATGAAATGCAGCCCCTTTTTTTCCAAAGGAAAGGGAGAGCACTTCTAAAGAGACGAAGGAAATGTAAAAGGGGTGAATCCCACCCCAGGTCGTCCCAAATGGGGCGGGCAAGGAGGAGTCATTTCTCTCTGATCTGCCTGTGAAGTCCACAGCCTAGCCATGTGGATTTCAGAGACAAAGGGAAATCACCACCTTCCTTCCTTTAAGACTTTAGCTTTCTTTCATTCTACTAAGGAAAGAAGGGATCCTATAGTGTTTGAAGAGGTTGCCTGAGGTTTCGAAAAGAATAATAATGTCCCTGGTCAGGATCTCTTCAGAGCAAGTCCTCTGGCCCTGTCAGCTCTCAGTCCTGAGATGTACCTGTGCATGCCAGTCAACCTTAGAACAAGGTGCTCCTCTGGTCTGTCATCCATTCCCTCCAGAGATGTGGCCCTATCCAATAGAAATGCTCCAGTACAAGAATATGAAGGGAACATATCGCTCCAATCTGCCTTCCTTCCATCCCAAAACTCCACACCAGGACACATTAGGTCACCAGGCAAGATTTTCAGACTTAGCATCTTCTGGAAAGCGCTAGTCTCTGTAAGTCACTGCTCCCTACAGTGCTGTTGAATGAATATCCCTTCCCACAAGTACACACAACACAGATACCCACAAGCTTGAGTAAGCGTGCAGGCATGTGTGCGTACACACACACACACACACACACACACACACACACACACCCTCACATAGTAACTTAGACACTAGCAGACAGCCATTTCCCAAAGCTTAGGAAGAATTGTTTGGGTACTGTATATATCCACTTGGCTAGTAAGAAAATGCTTCTCCCTGCAGCCTGGGCCTTGGCTAGTTAAGGGGTGGGAGGGAGGGGGAGACCGCGTTACTCTTCATTGTGTCCACCAGCTCCTCGAATTCTCCCTTCCACTCGCGCCCCCCACCGACCCCCCCGCCTTGTAGGCATCCCAGCCCTGTCCCCCAAGCCCCTTTCTTACATTCCGGGGGGAGGGGGGCACTGTTCCGGGAGCGCAGGGGAGCCCCCGTGCGTCTAGAAGGCCTCTCCCCACCCCCACCCCGTGTGAGTTTGTACTGCAAAGCTCCTTGGCATCCTCGCCTGGGTTGGGTGTTGGGGAGCTCAAATAGCAGCTACAAACTGGCTGGCGGCCAGGGGCCGTCTATTTAAAAGCGCCTGCTCCACCGGAGCCCGTAGTCTCTTTGGAAACTTCTGCCGGGGGGAAAAGAGCTAGGAAAGAGGGGCAAATCGGTGTGGGGTTTTTTTTCTCTTTTCTTGCTTCTTTGAATTACCCCCTCTTCCGTTTGCACCCTTCTTCGAGCTTCACGCAGAACCTGCGGATTTCGAAGAGGTGCTGGCAGAGTGGGAGCAAAGAGGTGTTAGGGTTTGGGATTTGGGGGCTTTTTTTTTTAACTTCTTGATTTCAACGTTTTCCCCCACTCTCGCGGCCACCGCCGCCGCCTCTTACCTGTTCCTCGGCAGCCGCGCGCTGCAGGCAGCTGAAGGTTAGAAAGGAGCAGGGTGCATTTTAGATCTTAAACAAAATTTTTGCAGACAGACCCGTTCTTTTTCTCCCCCCACCCCCACCCCCTTCTCCTCCACAGCCTCCGAGCTCATTATTCCGGTGGTTGCTTCGGGGTGAACAATTTTTGTCTTTTTCCTCCCTGTAATTCTGAGCAGGTCTGGCCGGGGGGGGGTTTTCTCCGGCTTCCACTCCCTCCGCGTGCACCTGGCGCTGCTCTTTCCCCCCCAACCTGTTGCAAGTCCTTTAATCCTTGCAATTGGGACTTGCTTGCAGGCACCTCAGCCCTCCATCTCTCCCTACGTTTTGCAATTGTCTGGGGGAGGGCACCTGCTCTACCTGCCAGGAAAAATTTTTTTTTAATTTCTCCGGGCGCCCTCTTGGTCCCTTTCTCCCTACACGCTCGCTCTTGTGCCCCGCCCCAAGGTAAAGGGGAAGACTCGGAGAAGATGGTGCTCACCGCGGTCCTCCTGCTGCTGGCCTCCTGTGCGGGGCCGGCCCAGGGCCTGGGCTCCTTCGTGCACTGCGAGCCCTGCGACGAGAAAGCCCTCTCCATGTGCCCCCCCAGCCCCCTGGGCTGCGAGCTGGTGAAAGAGCCGGGCTGCGGTTGCTGCATGACTTGCGCCCTGGCCGAGGGGCAGTCGTGCGGCGTCTACACTGAGCGCTGCGCCCAGGGGCTTCGCTGCCTCCCCCGGCAGGACGAGGAGAAGCCGCTGCACGCCCTGCTGCACGGCCGCGGGGTTTGCCTCAACGAAAAGAGCTACCGCGAGCAAGCCAAGATCGGTGAGCGCGCTCAGTGTGCCAGTCAGTTACACGGCGCACGGCCGGGGGACACGGGACAGGCTGGCCCCGCGCGCTTGGCCCAGCAAGTGGCTTGGAGCCGGGGTGTAGCCCGGGAGGAGGGCGGGGAGGGTCCTTGCACTTCGGAATTGGAGCCGGGCGGATCCAGCTACCCCGGGGCTGCTTTCTTAGCCGAGCCTCTCCCTCTCGCGGCTTTCGCTCCTTCTCCTCGTCTCTACCCCCACCCTTCCCTACCCTCCCCCTCCTCCTCCCCCTCCGTCTGCATACTGACTCTGAGCTGCTTTCGGTCTCCAGGTCCAAAGCCCCAGGTACTCAGTTCCCAGTCTGAGAAGGCGCATGTTACATTATCAACTCCCTCCTCCACCCACCCAAAACGGTTTTTTTCTGAACTTGAAAAAAAAAAAATCTCTTTGTTAAAATACTGCTTTAACTAGGGACCTGGAAAGAGAGGCGTTACCGGTCTTCTGTGGTAATTTCACCTTTGTCCCTCCCAGCCCCTGCCCCTGCCCCCCACCAGTCGGTCCTGGCGAGTCTTTCCTTCTATCCCTACACGCACTCGCGCGCACACACACGCACCAACGCTTGAAAGCTAACGCCTTTAGGGTGGGGGTTTTGATGCCCCTCCCACGTGCACACCCATTGCTCTTGACTCGGTGTGATTGTTTGCGGCACAGGGTAAAACATTAAAATGCAAAATACCTTTTTTCCTTCCAGGAAGGGAAAAATTACTTTAGCACGCTCGGCGGCGGTGGGGAGGCGCGGGGCGGGGGGGGGGGCGGCGAGGGGGAGCGGGGAGAAATGGGAAAGAAGGGTTTCTGTTCCCCTGTTGAGTGTTCGTCCCTGAATCTAATTCCTTTTCCCCCCCCGCCCCAGTTCAGACTTTACCTAGGAGGAAAGGTGGATATAGGGGCAAGAAGGGATGTAGAACTCAGACATCACAACTTCCCCGCCAGTGCTAATCTCCGCACCACCACCACCACCACCTCAATCTTTCAAACCGGATCACAAGTGGGTGTGGTGTAAATGCAAGAGGGGCCCAGGAAACACAGAATGCAAAATCAACTAGGCGGAGACCGAAAAGCCGCGCTCCGGGAGCCTCCCCACCGCCTCCAAGTAGCCCCGCCCCCGGGTGGCCCCGCCCCCAAATTCTCTGCTTCTCGAGTCTAAGGTTTAAAAGGTTGATAGAGCTCCTTGTTCTGATCAGAACAGTTCTGCCCGCGTTCCTTAGAATGTGTTACTTTTTAGACTTACCTGATCTTTTTTTTTTAAGTCTAATGAGCTGTACACAAAAATCTGGGCTCTGAAACGTCAACCTTTTATTAATCCTCTCCTAAAGGGGTTAAGACTTAGCTAAATAACGTTTTTTCAGTGTCGTTTTTCATGAGGCAATGTCTTTTTCCCTCCTACCCCGTCCATTAGGGCGCCCCAATATGAGTTTTCGTAACTACAAACTACACACTATCACGTAGGATACGAGTGCGTCAGCGCTTGAGAAGCGGCAAAACTTTCCTGGGTCCAACCTGGATCCCCGCAAACCTTGCAGGGTTTGCCTGTCGCCTTCGGCCGCCCCCCACTTTGAGAGAGGCAGTGGTCCTCCGGATTACAGCCTGCAAAAAAGGAACGGAGTGCAACGCGCAGGCCCCGGAGGCCCTGGAGGCCGGTTTGTGGAGTTATTTTTATTAAGAGCCACTTTTCAAAGGCGGTCCTGGCCGCCCTCATCTTGGGGGATGTGGATTTGAAAAAGCTTAGCAGGGCGGAGGGGGGCGGGGGGGGGAGGAGTGGAGAAAAGGTATGAATCGATTTCCTGGCTTGGAAGAGAGCGCTCTGGGTAATAATCCGGTCACATCGAAAGTATGCAAGGTATCACTCAGCCGCTTTCTGGACCGGCTTTTATTCGCCCAACTGTGAGGTTGGTGTGATGTGGTTGGTGGGGAGGGTGTGCGCGCAGGGCGCGCGCACGCGCAATTGCTTGGAAGAGCAAATTGGCTCATCATCCAACTTTCCAGTTCAACGTAACGCACACACACACACACACACACACACACACACACACACACACACACAACACACACACACACACACACACACACACACACACACACACACACACACACACACACACACACACACCGGCTTTTCTCCCGAGCAAGATGCCCTTTAGACTTCTGCTGCCCATTCCTCAACCCCCACCTTCAAGGTGCCTCCTGGCGAACACGTAGATGCCTCCCCGCCCCACCCCACACTTTCTTGGCGACTCCACCCCGCCTTTGGCAGGTGCCTGACCGACCACGGTTGCAGGATGGCTGCAAGAGCTGACCCCTTCCTCCCGGAAGATAGTATGGTAGTGGGCGCTCCGGGCTCCAGTCCTTCAACTCGAAAACCGTTGAGTAGGTCCCCAAAAAGTTGGAGATGGGTTCATAAAGAGAGGGAAATGAACAGAGAGAGGGAGGAGAGTGTCGGCTCTCTTGACCAAAAATCCTGCTCCCCAACAACCCACCACCATGTCCCCCTACCAAAGTTCAGCAGTGAGAAGTTGGATTTGCCTCTCTCTCCTGCGGTTGCCATACAGATAATAGATACGGATAGGGATGATATATGCATATATATACGCACACATAAGTCAAAAGATATATGCGTATATAAAGAAAGATATATAGATACGTATCTTTTTTTAACCAAAAGAAAAAGTGCATTTCCAGAATCCGAAACGGGGAGCCGAAGAGAGCGAGGTGGCAGGCAGCCAAAGCTGCTGGGAGGAAGAGCTGAGGACCGGCGGGCGGAGACTGGTGTTTTGCTGGGCGCGTTGCTGAGCAACCGGAGAGCGAGTCCGCCCGCTAACTGGGTGCTGGGAGCGCGCCGAGCCCTGCATTTTATTTTGGCCAGTTCTGGGGCAAAGATAGATATAGAAACAGGGCAGTGTGTGTGAGGCTGGAGGGAGGCTGGAGACTGGAGTTATTTATTGAGCCAAGCTCAGTAAATATGGGTGAGCTGGGTCCAGTCAAGGAAGCACCGGGCTTTGCTTGGGCATTGTTTGCAGAAGGACCCTTGTGGCTTGCTGGGCAGGAGGGCGAAATACTACTTGCCCGGTTCTGGGAGATCTCTTCTGAGCCCGTGAGACGTTAAGCTTGGGATACAGGGAGAAATGGGTTCTGAGTTTCAGTTCTGTCATTGAGAAATAAGAGAGAGAGGACAGAAAGTACACTCTGGGAACGAAAAAATATTACCTAAATAAAAATGAATTCGGCCTTTGCTTCTTTGAGGGGTTTGGCGTCCATCACCCTGTCATCCACTCCAAGCCTGGTCCAAATGCCATGTTGAAGTCAAGTTCCAGAGTTAGGTTTATTGGCCAAATTTGTGTCTGGGTTGAACAAGCTCATGGAAAACCAAAGGAGCCAGATTCCTTTCCCACCCGCACCCCCTCCCTTTGAAATAAGTCTTTGAGAGGCTGGCTGTGCTGAGCCAACCAAAGTGGGAGCAGGGAAGATGAGAGACCGAGAAGGTGCTTTTAACTTGACTTTTCTTGCCTCCTGCCCCCTCTTTCTCCTGTGTCAGCTCAGACTGGAAGGGCAAGGACAGTTGGCCACAGTGAGAACTCATTTTCTTTCCATATTTCTCTTTTCTTCTCCCTCCCTCCCACTCCCCCACCCCTTCTCCATCCCCTAGCTCCAGGGCATTCCCTGAGGGCTCGAGTTTTAGGCCAGAGCTGCTGCCAGTTAGTGTGGGGGCTTGGGTTGGATCTGAAGGGCAGGTGGGTTTGCAGCTGCAGAGGGAGGACCCGGCTGACCTATGAGGCAGAGGTCACCGTGAGGGTTACAGCAAAGGGTATGGGAGCAGGAATCCCAACAGAAGCCCTGGTACCCTTAAGGGGTGGGGGGAGGGGGCTAGCAGGAAAGGAAGGTGATTTTTGTCTGTATTTTTTACCTTGTACTTGAGCAATGCCTTTGAAACTTTGGGTTATTTAATGCGTAGAACATAGAACTCTGGAGGAGGGATCCACATACTCTGAGCCCACTGCATCCAGAAACTAGAAGAACTCCATAAACAGACCAGGTACCAGTGAGGGACCAACAGGGAGCAGAAGTGAAGAGGGCGGGAGAAGGGATGTGGTGAGAGATGAGGAGGCAATGTGGAGGGGTTTTGTTTGAGTTTTTGTTTTGCATTTTTACTATGTTGGTCCAAAAGTTGCAATCCCCAGAGAGCATCCTTAAATGGCAATCTGGATATGTTTTCCAAAACAATGGGATTTATTACATATTTGCAAAAATAAATAAAGAAATAAACAAGGAAGCCCGTTCTAAGCTTCTGCTTCCCACTGCCCCATGTCCAGAGGATCTCCTACTTTTGTTTCCAGTTCCATTTTTTTCCACGATTTCTATTATGATGCCTTTCCCCCCCCCCCCCCCACATAAATCCAGAGGAGCTACTGAAAACCTCTATGAGAGACAAAGTGGCTTTTCCTACCTGGCCACTTGGCTCAGCTCAGTCCTAGTGTCTCCCCAGGAATGGTCTAGGTATTAGCCAAAGAGTGTTAATACTGGAAAGAACCCACAGATCGTAGCACTCAAAGCGACCGTTTTACAGATGAGAACACTGAGGCGGAGAGTGCAGAGTTACTTGTCCAAAATTAGGTGCAGGATTAGCAAGCAGAGTCAGGGCTAGAACTCAGTCTTACCGTCCTCTTGATTCCACACCCATGCCCCATCCCGGCCTTTCTTCACTAGTCACTAGGGCTGTCGCCGGGGCCCAGCCTAACTTGCCAGGAAGCCTTCAGCAAATATGGCCCAAGGCTGTCTTCCCATAGTGGGGTTTGTGAAGATGAACTGGGGGCTCAGAACTTGGGAGTGCTGTCTTTTAAGGGAAGAAGTAACTTGGCCCCAAAGTGGAGAATGCAACACCCTTTTTATTTTCAATCACACTCTGTTGCATCCCTTTTCCTACACGGTCTTGGAAGCAAGACTGGCTTAGGCTAGTGGTTTAGTGAGGGATGGGGACAAGGAGGGTGGACAGGGACGGTGCTGAGCCCAGGCTTCGGGTCCATGTACTAAACCTCCTTCCCTGAACTGCAGGGAGCTCTGCCGATGTGGGAAGGCAGGCAGGCCCTCTGGCCCACCGTGTAGAAGGAGAACATGGCCCAGAAGTAGCCAGCTTCTGCCAGCCTCCACCAGCACAGGCCTTTCATGGAGTCAGGCAAGCAGGATGAGGAGACCTGAGCTCTGGGGTGGGGGAGGGGGAACAGGGTAGGAGCGGGGAGAGGAAACCACAGGCCCCCAGGCCCCAAGAGTTGATAAGGAAGAGAGCAAGAAAGTCACCGGGTTTGGGAACATAGGCAGGTATGTCAGCCATCTTTCCAAAGGAGAACAGAGACAGTCCTCCTGATTACAGCTGGGGTCCTCAGATGGATTCGAGGAGTTGCGGAGAGCCAAGAGCCATATGCTACTACATCCTGCAGCTGGGGCTGCTCCTCGCTTGGGGGATTCTTAAGAGGGAGGCAGATCAGTTAAGGCCCTCCTCCCAATAGGTTATACCTGCCAGGTGCACCCTGGGGGAGTTTTAATATAAAGAGGTTAGTTTCCTCATTTTTCATCCCTCCACCTCAACCATCAGACACGGGCCTTCCCTTGCCAAATCCTGAGGCAAGGTGCAGACCAAATTTGTACTCAGAACCTGGCGTCCTTTGACCTTTGCTGGTTCACACAGATGATTTAGGTGGGCTCTAGTTATCCTGAAGCATTCAGATTGTACCATCACACCTGAACTGAGTATCCTCCACCTTCTCTTTGTCACCCCACCGAAGAGGACTCTCATCCCAGACCCTTTAGAACAGCACTGGCCAGCGGAAATCCAAAACAAGCCACACATATAATTTCAAATTTTTTAGTCACCACATTTTTTAAAAAGGCAAAAAGAAACAGGTGAAATTCATTTTAACCATATTATTTTAATTCAATATATCCAAGATATTATCATTTCTACATACACTCAAGCAGTTACAATGAGATATTTTACGTTCTTTCTTTCATATGAAGTCTTTGAAATCTGAGGTATAGTTTGCATTTACAGTACATCTCAGTTTGGACACTAAATTTTCATTAAAAATACTTGATCTGTATATTTAAGTTTCATACAATTTACAGTTGAAAAACTAGATTCATACACCTGAGTCATTCCAAACACACCCAAAAAGTTTCCAATGACCACACTGAGTATTAGTTTTTAAATTTAAATTAATTTCAATGGAATAGTTTTTTTTAGAGTTGGGGGCAGAGTGAGAAGGAGAGAGAGAATCTTAAGCAGGATCCACACCCAGCATGAGCCCGACGCGGGGCTCGATCCCAGAACCCTGAGATCATGACCTGAGCCGAAATCAAGAGTCAGATGCTTAACCGCCTGCGCCACTCAGGGGCCCCTAAATGAAATAAATTTTTAAATTCAGCCCCACTAGCCACATTTCAAGCTTGAATGGCCACATGTGGCTAGTAGCCACCCAACTGGAAAGCACTAGACGCCACCAGCAAGCCCCCCCTACACCTGAGAAAGGAAGTAATGTCTGCTCTCTCCTCCTGCCCTGAAGAGTCCAAAAGGAAGAGTCTGAATCTGGATTGCCAGACACCACAAGACTTGTTTGACCCCCAGCAACTCTCTTTTCTTAGGGGGACTTTGGAGAGTTCTGGCTGCCTGCTCCCTGACACCTCCTTCTGGTCATCCTGGACTCTTCTCAGGGAAGGTGGCTGCCTAATTGTAGTGTTCTGAATGGACCGCGATGAGTCATGAGTTGGAAACGTAGCCAGTTCAGACAAAGGGCCAAGTGCTTCCTCTCCCTCTCTCCCTTCTCCATTCAGAGGCTGCTTTCCACCTAGCCCCTCCATTCCCTTCTGGTTTGGGGTATATGTGAGGAACAGATAGAGACGTTTCTACTGAGCATGCTCTATCTTCTCCAGCTCTAGAGAAACCCAGCCAGAGATACTCATCTTGGGAGTCGGTACGTACGTGTGTATTTCTCATGTGTAAATGTATCACCAGCTGCCTCCCAGAGATCAAGAAATGTGTACCGGAGTCGCAGCCCTCAATCCTCCTTTGGCCCTAGGGGAGAAAAATGAGGGGGATCCTTTCTTTACCTCTGTTCCTAGGACAGTGGGAGATGTGTGAGCAAGACCCCAGCCTTTCGATCTGGGGGAATGTCACCAACTTGACAGCAGCCCTATCTATGCCATCAAGGGCAGTGGGTCACCTTTTCTCTCTCCATCTTTTGGAAGGAAACCTAGTGCCTTAATGCAGCATGAAGGAATGCCATTAGATAGGGAGATACTTCTGGAGGGAGCTCTCTAGGTGGGGACTGGTTCCTCTCACCTGGGATTGGCAATCCGACTTGCTGGTAGTCTCTTATTCTGACTGTTTACCCACCATGCTATATGGTGTCTCTATTTCTCTGCTTAGGATAGAGATGTTACATACCTACGTTGGCCAACTTCGCTGTTGGTTTAGAGCACCTGAGTACATTAGTTTTCCTGGCCTGAAACGGGATGGGGGCTGGAAAGGAGCTCAGCAGGGTAAGCCTGTTGTCCTCATTGTCCAGTCACTGAGGCTCTGCACCTGCTCCCCGCCTCTGCCATTCACCCCAAGTCAAACTTCCCCTCCAGTGTCTTCTTGCAACTGATCCTTAGGATCACAGTTTTTGGGGTTTGTTTTCCTCTTAAAAAGACAGGGCCCCTTTCCTTCTCATCCCATAATTCATGTTAAAAAGAGCCCAGAACATGCATATCTGTTACTGACCACAGAGGAAAAGAAAACAGTGTCTTCCAAGAGAGACTGGGGAAAGGCAGACACTGGCCAGGGATGGAATGGCTAGGAGGAGGCACACGGCAGTTCCCCTGGAAGGCTCAGCAGCCCCTCCCTACCACCCTGTGCCCATTCTCTTTATGCAAAGGCATGCACACACCATGTCATTGATTCATTTGGCATCCACAGCTGGGAAACGGTCAGACTTCAGGAGACCGGAACACGTCTCACAATTTAAATAGTGAGCAGCCGATCCATCATTTCCCCGTAAGCTACGTGTCCTAGCAAAAAGCAGAAGGATGCAGGTTGGCGGGGAAGCAGGGCAGGGTGGGGAGGGGGCGCAAAGCATCTAGCCACAGCCTGGCGTGGATTAGAGCCCTCAGACCAGCTGTCCAGCAGGGCTTTCTGCAGGGATGAAAATGCTCTCTATCTGCGCTGTCCAACTCAGCAGCCACTCACCACTGTGGCTATGGGTCCTTGAAAAGTGCATAGAGCAACTGAGGAGCTAAATTTGTAATTTGATTTCATATTTATTCATTTAAGTGGCCACATGTGGCTAGTGAGTACTGTAATGGATAGCACGACCTTAGATCAAAGAAGCCCTATAAACCCAGGGGAGCTCCACTTGTTGGCGTACCCCTGAGACCCGTTCCTCTGGTTCCCGGCTCCCTCTGCAGCAGCCACATGCTTACAGGCAGGGGCATGAGTGAGGTGTCCTCTCAAGGCATCCATGTAACTGTGATGTGCCTGAGTTTATGTTACAGATGCACTTCTAGACCCACTTCTCTTTATCTCTCGAGGAAATCTGTGCATCTCTCCATTTAAAGATTATATACTGAATACCATACAATGGAGAGAAAAAGATAAATGACAAAGCTCTGCCCTTAGGAAGTTTACTGTTTAAATTCCACTGAAGGAGTAAGAATGAGAGCCGGAGGAAACCCAGCTCCCCTTTTGATTCCTTGTAGAGAGATTCTGGGCAAACCCATCTTGTCTCCTGGCTAGAAAAAGAGACTTTCCTCTCCCCAGGTCCAGGTGGCCTGGCAAAGCCCAACATTCTTCCTGAGCTGTGAATTCCGAGTACGCCTCTGTTTCTTCAATTTCCGTAAGCAACGTCGCAATATCTGGGCCACCCTTAGTTCTCTGAAGTTCGATGATGAGGTTAAGGTAGAGTGGGAAACTACCACCAGCCCGGGACCAGGGTGTTAATGGTGCCAGGACATGACTAAGAGCCCCAGGATGGAGGGTTAGATGGCAGGGGGCAACAGGTCCCCAACACCTCCATCACTGGGCTAGGGAGCAGGATGGAATCAGAAGGCTTCTTAAAAGCATGTGCTTGCGCCTACCAGCGCGCCATCAGGCACGCCCGCAAGAAAGCAGCGACAGCCAGAGGGTGCGTGTGGACAGCATGGTGGCCCTTGGGTGGGAGGCATGCATTGTACGCTCTGCTGTGAGCGGCACTGCCCACCCTAGGACGCCTCCGGGTCCATAGCAGCTGGGCCTACAGCCAGACACCCTCTGTGTTTGCTGGGACAGGAAAATGGCATAGTCCTCAAGCAGGTGTTCATGTGTACCTGTGTGTGCCTCCGTGGAGGTTGGTGCGGCAGCGTGACCCGGGAGTGCCTTATGAATGAAGGAGGAACTGAGTTAGCCACCCCGACGTGGCAGGGGCAGGGGCCATCAGAGAGCGGCTCGGAAGGCGGACCAGACTCAGAACCCACCCGAAAGGCGACCATCAGGACATTGTGGTAGCCCTCACTTCCTTGGTCTTTGGATGAGATCGCGGAACTCACGGGCCCTTGGAGGAAGGAACAATACTGAGCATTCCACATTTTCCATCTGCTGCCGAATCCTTTCAAAATGACATCTAGAGATGGGAAGGGAGGCCCAGACAGGTCTCTCTTCTACCCCAGATCACTTTTCAGCTGCAGATTAGAGAAGCGGCAGGGGGCTAAGGCACAGGTCTGCCTTGTCCCCCCCCCCCCCCATAAGCCTCTGGCTCTCACACCTGCCTTCACCCTCCCTGTATGTGGGTTTTTTCCAGTCGTCACCTGTCCATCCCCCTGACTCTTGAAATGCATGCTGCAGACAGACACACAGGAGAGGATTTGGGTAGCTGTCGGAGAAGTCTGGGAGGGCATCACGTAAGTCCCAGATCTTAAAATTGCCTACAGTCCCTAGAATAAGCACTGGGGACATGTTGCATGGCCATCAGTCTAGTCCACCACCTACTGGCCATGGGAGGTATTGACCTGTTTGTGCACCGGCTTCCAGAACCTCCTGCACTTTGAAGTTCCTTTGCTGTGTGCAGGGCAACTTCACCAGGAAGTCCTCCCTTTTCATCCCACCTAAATCCCCTCTGCAACCTTGGTCCATTTTCTCTCGATGAAAGAGCACAGGAGCCGCCTGTCCACATGCACCTGCTTCTCTTATCTAAAATGTAAACACTGCCCAAATTGAAAGCCTATTTATGACTTGGCCAGGAAGCAGCGGAGTAGGCCTCGCTGGCTCTGGCATTCCAACTCTGGTCTTAACTTTCCAGCCATTTAGTCGTCGTAGTTCTGCACTGGCTTTGTGCTACGTTTCCACTGTCTCTGGAGCCTGCAGGGGACCACAAGACCCTGATGAGTATCCTCGATACTCCTCTTTCCTGCCGCCTACATAATAGGTCCCATGGGGTCAAGTGGCACCAAAAGCCAGGAGGCACATCAAAACTTTAAGCCTGCCCTTCGGAAGCAGCCAAGAAGCCTGTGAACTGGGGAAGGTATGCCCTCAGGAACCCCACCTCTGTGAGGGTGGGGAAGGAGAGAGGGTTTGCAGAAGTGCTTTGAGTTCCTTAAGGAACATACAGGAATCTACATCATTTTCCAGCATCAACATGCGCTTAGCCCCAAGGCCATACTTAAACACTTTGAGAGAAAAGAATAAGATCAAAGAAAATTTGCTGCCAAGTTTACTGAACCACTGTTAAGAGCCCCATCCTCCTCCCAGGAAGAGTGAGTCAAGGTTAAGGGCAGCCCACAGCATTTCTTAGAAAAGGTCCTAAAAGATGGAGGGTCTTGAGAAGAGCTGTCAGTATGTGGAGAGCTGTGAGCCAGCATGCCTCCATCCATGTCCCCGGAGGCCAGAGAGAGAAGCCCCGTGAGAGGTGACGCCACATCTGGTGGATGACACCCTCTGACCAGAGAAGGAGGGGTAGCGCCCCCATTCCAGATGTCTTTAAGAACTAGAAAGAGCACCCTGAGATACGTTCATGGACTATTCCTGCTTGGACACAGGGAGATGGACCCGACGGTCTATTGGAAGGATTCCAGGAGCTGGTACAGCCTGCTACTGGGAGTATGCAGCTTCCTGGGGTCTCCCCCATGGAAGAGGGGACTCCTGGAGCCCAGCCGCACAGGTGCCCCTGAGGACAATTTGCTGGCCCTCCAGCTCCTCTAGGGGAGCCGCTCAGCCCTCTCACAGGTGCTCGTCAGCCCCTGGGCTTCCCACCCCCCCTTCACTTCATCTGCTTACAATCTTAATTAGGGAAGGGGCGTGACCACGCACCACCAGAATGCCCCCCACCTTCCAATGGCAACCATCTCTTGCCCTCTCTTCTACCAGTGGTCAACCACTTTTTCAGAGTCAGAGTGCTTGGTGATGCTCAGAGAGGTTGAGTGAAGCATCTCAGATCACTCAGCAAGATGGGCTCGGCAGCCCTTCCATGCCACAGTTGGATTTCCTCTCCACGCACCTTTCCCCAGAACCTGAGCCTTGGGTTTGGGCCTACGTGCTAGATCACAGAGCCCTAGCTTTTCAGTTTGTACTGAGTTCCCCAAGCCAGCTCTGCTCCTCCCTGCACTCCACCCCATGCTAGCTTGTCCCACAACCAAGAAGAGCGGCTTTACTCTAACACTTGAAGGCTCTCGTCCACCTACCAGGCACTTCGCCACGCTGATTAACAATCACAGTAGGTTTCCTGGAGTCAAGGCGAGGTGGGAAGAGGGAGGGAAAGACCACAAGTGGGGGATGGATCCTGGCACTGAGTTTTGGTCAGAGAAAGCCTGCCCATTTCTCTGCCATTTGTTCTCTCCGCATCATCAACCTCTCCGGTGACTACTTCCCCTCCTCTCTGTGGAGAAATATCTAAATCAGCTAACCACCCAAAACACTGCAGACCTGTGGAGGCTTCTTCAGGGCGGGGAACTTCCCTGCCAGGGCCTTAAAGACTGGATACCTGTTCAATTAAGTTTGACAAATCCCAAGCCAACAGACAAACAGGTGCTCAGGTGTTTCCTGCCACCTGCCATCCTGACCGGCTTAGGCCAGGTCCCCAAATGCCTCCCTTACCCTACACCTGGAACTTCCCCTAGAGAGAGGTTTCCTGCCGCTGGGGACACAAAACAGGGTCTTCTCACCAAGATCCTCCTTCCCTGTGCAACCCCTCATCCCCACTTCCTTGGATCCCTCGCCTCCTCTTCATTCCCCATCCCAGGGCCTTGTCATCGTGGCTCCTGGAGAGCCCGGTGACAGTGGAGTGGGTGGAGAACAGGATTTTCCTTCATCTCATTTGGGCAATTCGGGGTCACTCCAGAGCCCTTTTCTTCTCTTTCTAAAATTTGAAAAGAAAAGAGGCAATGAACACAGGCTGCCCCGCCCCCGCCCACCCCACCTTGCACCTGGCCTCACTGCGGGCATCCTGGCCACGTCCTGCCCACCTGGGAAGAGCAGTGGAGCCCTCCCCGCTCGGTCTGCCAAGGCCGGCGGGTCAAGGAGCTGAGAGGAGAATGGGGGGCCCAGAGAAGGGTGCCCAGAGATAAGAATGTACCGGACGTCTGTGGATGGAGAAAAGGCCAGGGGGTAGAATTTTCAGATCAACCAATAAATGAACCAAGTCCTACTTCTTTAAAGGTCATAAGTCAGCTAAGTATAGACTGTCACCAAGTCTCTCCTATATATAACTGCTCCAGCACCAGCCAGCTGCCAGCCTCTCTTGGCCTGGAGCTGAGCGCTCTTCCAGCCTCCCAGGGCCCAGAGCACAGAGCCAGCCTTGCGCCAGAGCAGGGCCTTGGGGTTCCAGGTCCCTCCACCCACACTGCACCCCTCCAGGCCCCACGTGTCTGGCTCTCTCAGGTCCCCTCCTCTCCATGATGCTCCCCACCACCCTGCTAGTCTAGATCCCGAGGACCCTCCTGCTCCCGGTTTCCCAAGTCAAAATCTATCTCAGCTCCAACAGTCCTGGAAGCACGAAGACCCCACTTGGGGATAGACTTGGCCTCTCCTGGCCACGCTGGGCTGTCACCTATTTTCCTCCATCAGCCTGCGTCTCTAGCTCGTGCTCTTCTTGGCAGCCCCACCCCAGCCACCGCCCCGGCTATCTAGCCAGCCCCACAACAAGCAAGCCCCTCACCAGCGGCTGAGCACCCCCAGAGGCCACTCCCCTCCCACTGTCCCCTTCCTGCCCCCAGAATGTCCTGTCCCCCCGTCATACTGGCCCTCGTTTATCAGCCTGACCTTTTCAACCCCATTCCACTCCGCGAAGTCTTCCTAGATTTGCTCCACTGGACTCCAGTCATACCAGCAACTCTCCAGCACTTGTACGAGTGCTGGCTCCTACGTCTTCCTTCTTTCCCTGCTTTCCCCCAGTCTGGGAAGCGAAGCTCCCGGAGGGCAGACACCCTCGAGCCTCAGGCTCTGCCCTTGTGGCTCAGCCCCAGACGCTGACCCTCTGCCCGCTTCTCCTGCAGAGAGAGACTCCCGTGAGCACGAGGAGCCAACCACCTCCGAGATGGCAGAGGAGACCTACTCACCCAAGATCTTCCGGCCCAAGCATACCCGCATCTCCGAGCTGAAGGCCGAGGCCGTGAAGAAGGACCGCAGAAAGAAGCTGACCCAGTCCAAGTTCGTGGGGGGCGCTGAGAACACTGCCCATCCCCGGGTCATCTCTGCACCTGAGATGAGACAGGAATCTGAGCAGGTAAGTCTCACGGAGTTTGCAAACTTTGCACACTTTCTACACCCAGAGTGCCTGACCGGTACAAAGGAGGAGAGAGCTTTGGGAGCGACTAGCTGGAACAAAATTCTCCATAGACCCTCAGCCCCCAGTGCCCTGGGCCACGCATTCTGCACATAGAGGTGCTTTCCCCTCGGGTCCTGCCGTGTCTCTCACCCCTGCCGTACTCACACAGGGCCCCTGCCGTAGACACATGGAGGCTTCCCTGCAGGAGCTCAAAGCCAGCCCGCGCATGGTGCCTCGTGCCGTGTACCTGCCCAACTGTGACCGCAAAGGATTCTACAAGAGAAAGCAGGTATGCCCCCGTCCCCCGTGCCCAAGTTCAGAGGGCTCCTGAAAATGGCACTTGCCAGAAAACCTTTACCTCTAAATGCTTACAATTTCTATCATTAACAATAGTGTTTCCTGAACCTCCAATATCCACGCAAGAACCACAATCAGGAGTTTCCCCATTCCCTCCTGTACTATACTCTGCTTCCATTTTAGTGATCCACCTTACTTACGTGAATTCATTTAAAAAGGAAACTTTATATCACCGTGTCATTTCACATGTTGTATGCGCTATTTTCTGATAAACACACACATAAATATATGCACAGAGATAATGACTTCAAAACAAATTTTCAGCAGGTACCACCTGAAATAATCTACCTCCCATTTACAGCCAGGCTACCCTTTGGGCAACACTACTGTAGATTGACCAGTAATACTTAGCCTATTTGAGTGGTACCCATTACCTTAGGCCAGTGGTTCTCCCAGTTCCGGAAGCATCAGAATCACCTGGAAGGCTTGTTAAAACACTGATTGCTGAGCCCCACCCCAGAGTTTCAGGGATGGACTCTGAGAATTTTGCATTTCTAACAAGTTCCCTTCCAGGTGACCCTGATGCTCCATAAGGATACCCTTCATCTAAGTTGGGGGTCAAGAGCCAGATGGCCTTGAGTCATTTGTTGGCTCTCCCACTTATGAGCTGCGTCCTCCTTACCTAGTTATGTAATGTCTCTGCCTCCAGTCTCTCATGCAAAATGATAATTGTACCTGTTGTCCTCATGCAGTTATGAGGGATTATGGATTAATCTTTGTAAAGCACTTAGAACAGTCCCTACTCTGTAGGAAGTGTTAAGTAGTGTCTGGTACCTGATAAAGCTGTAGAAATGATGCATCATCATCATCATCACCATCATCATCCTCACCATCATCACCAGATCGCGTAGCTATATGGAGAATACCAAGTTGGAGGACCCCGAATGGGTGACATAAAAGAGATTGTAAGAGCTAGCCACGGGCAGACTGTCTAAGTGAGTATTTCCCCCTGGGGCCATCCCCCGTGCAGGGGGCATACCAGAACCCCGATAGTTGGGGCGGGGCAGACAAAGAGCAGGGCCAGAACAGGGGCCAGGCAGGAGCAGGGTCCAGGGGGACCCAAAACAGGGTCTTCTCACCAAGATTCTCCTTCCCTGTGCATCCCCTCATCCCTACTTCCTTGGATCCCTCCTCACTGCCTATCACTCTCCTCACCGCAGTGCAAGCCTTCCCGTGGCCGCAAACGTGGCATCTGCTGGTGCGTGGACAAGTACGGGATGAAGCTGCCGGGCATGGAGTATGTCGATGGGGACTTTCAGTGCCACACCTTCGACAGCAGCAACGTTGAGTGACGCGTCCCCTCCCCATCCTTCCCCCGCCCCCTCCCACCCCCAGCCCCGACTCCAGCCAGCACCTCCCTCCACCCCAGGACGCCACTCGTTTCATCTCATTTAAGGGAAAAAACATACATATATCTATCTATTTGAGGAAACTGAGGACCTCGGAATCTCTAGTAAGGTCTCAACTTTCAAACCGGCAACAGCGGAGATGCAAACAGCTAAGGAGACCCCCCCTTGAAAATGGTTTTCTTTTTGAGGCAAGTTGAATGGACAGGGAGGGAAGGGAGGAGGAACGCGAAAGAGAGACAGAGAGAGAGAGAGAGAGAGAGAGAAGGGACACGTGTAGAGGAGAGGGGGAGACAAACCGAGTTTCGAAGAAGGAAAGAAGAATGTGGGCAGGAAGGAGAGATCCCCGGGACCATGGCTGGACCCACCTTGTGGTGTCCAGCCCCGGCCTGAGTTGGGAGATGTTTGGGTACTGGAAGGTATGGCCCAAGGTGTGGCATTCTGTGGCACCCTTGAGGGTTTTGGTGGATTGGTCACAGGGGGAGAAAGGAAACGACGGAAGGGGTCAGTGCCTCTCCTGGACCTATCTCCACCTCCAGCCAGCAAGCTGCCCGGCTTGACCCCGCCCCTCCTCCCCCTCCCCCGGCAGAGGGTTCTCCCTCCCCAAAACTTATGAAAACTAAAATGCATTCCATTCCTCTCAAGACAAAGCAAATGAATAACCGAGTGCTATTAGATAGATAGGTTTTCCGAAGCAGATACACAAAGATGATGTATGTGTGCATACTTCAGTCCCCATGCAGACTTTCAGAAAGCAGTACGCTCCCTGAGTGGAGAGACTTGCTCTTCCGAGGTGACGAGATCACGTCCACATGGGTGGTTCCAGCCCCTCGTGGCACTCCGTTCGCTACTAGCACGGCCTCTCTGGGGGAGGATAGGCTGAAATAAATGCAGCCTCGTACGGACTTCTCTACGAGGCTCCATGTAGTCATATATAAGGCATATACATCTATGTTCTTTCTTTTTTGCTTTCTCCCTTCCTTCCTTTCTTTCAAAGGTTTGCATTAACTTTTCATAATTCTTCTGGGGGCACTGAGGAGCTTCCTCATTCTGGGAAAACCAAGAAAACCCATATTCTTCTAACACACTCCCGTAACTGCGGTTTTGCCAGCCCCCCAGGAGCGGCAGACCCAAGCCCTCGGCGGGCCACGGTGTTGGACTCCTTTACAATTTCCCGGGTGCAGGTGCGTCCATAGGAACCACCAGCCAGGTAGATGAGGGCGCTCCGTGACACACACCCCCCCACGTCCCCTGCACCTCTCGAGTTAGCCTTTCGACCCTCTGGAAGTCACCGGCTCTGGGCCCTGAACCAAAGGAGCACATCAGGTCCAAGTTTGACCCCCAGGTCCTGCCCAGCCTTTTCCTTTCAACCAGGCAGAACCTGCATTTTGAAGCCGGCAGAGCAGGAGAGAGACTGAAGTGAGAGATGGCAGTGACCAGGATGGAAGTGAACAGGTTTAAATACAGGGAAATGGCAAAAGCGCTCGCGAAGGCCAGAGTAGGAGGAGTGGAGGGACGGGGCTGGAGGGACGGCGGGGGCCTGTCCCATTCTAGCTTTGGAGCAAAGCAACAGAAAGTGGGACAAAGCCAAGAGCGACTTCCTGCCTCCCCACCTTCTAAGCCCTTTGGGATTCAAGAGGAGAATGGGGGTGCAGTTTCTCAGAGAGAAATGAACTGACACCAGGCCTGGGAGCTGGGGAAGGTGGGTAACGTTAGCTGGGTTCTAGAACCTAGCCACTGGACAGGAGCAAGAATCAGCACAGGCTGTCTGTGCCTTTGGAGGGACAAGACCATGCACGCAGGTGGCCACCTTCACCCTGCAATGAAGGACTGAGGACAGAGCCTTTCAAGCTCTTCACATCCCCCCTGGCCAGTGTAGGCTTTCTCCCTGGGATAGAGGATGGGAGAAAGGCCCAGGACAGATGGATGCCTTGAGGGCGCTGTCATTTGGCAGCCAGATTCTGAACCAAGAAAATTCCCGACCCCACTGACTTCCTCAACAAATCGGCAGCTGCAGGGCTGTCCTCGGAGTCCAGAGATAGCCTGCGAGGGAAGGGCCTTGGACACTGGGAAAGGAGACCTCCCTCCTCGCTGACAACACAGCTCTCTCCACTCTTCCCCGATGGCGTGACACCGTGGAGACCACTCCAGCACCGAACTTGGGGCCATGAGGAGGGATAGCGGAGAAGAAAACAGATTTCCGCTGGTGGGAAACTTGCAGCTGTGGAACTTGGCCGGGGGAGTCTTCTGCCCCCACGACAGGACAGTTGGCTGGGACAGGAGAGTTGGTCGATTGTTATAGGACAAAAGGGCCTGATGGGGCTGGCAGCCACGAGGACTTGCTCGACCTGCTGCATCCGCGTGCCCCATCTCTCTGCACGACTGTCCCCAAACCCCCGACTCACATTTCTGTGTCTTAGGCCAGTATTGTAAACCTTTCCCACTTCACTCTTCTGTTTGCCCATTCTTTCTGTGGACCTTGAGCAGTCATCTAACTGGGATCTGCCACGTGGATACTGGGGTGCCATTCCCCCTAAGAAAAGACTGAGCCAGGAATCGCATACCCCACCCCAAACCCCTCCCAAGGCCCCTGTTCCTGAGAGGGGCTCTCTCTTTTCTCCCCTGCTGTTTACTGGACTCTGAATGGGTGTCTGCCCCTTCCTCCGGCTCTTTGCAGTCAGCCGTGAGGTGGGGAAGAGTAGGGCTGGTGTAACTCCACCAGTGTCTTTGGGTTTCCAAAGTTCATGCTGACTCCCCCAGATCTGTGAGTGCAGTACTTGCAGTGACTCTGCTCAGCTCACCACTCCCTAGAGGACGGTGGACCTTCATGATGGATGAGACTAACCTCCCAAGAGGGAGGCCTGGCCTGGGGAGGGAGTCCTGGAGGAAGACGGAGCGTCCCTGGGGCAGGGCGGAAGGGGAGGCTGGTGGGAAGCGCTGCGCACTGGGATCCTGACCAAGGATCTTCTTGACTCCAGGCCTTAGGCTCTGGAGCTTTCTGTGGCCTCAAGACTAGATGTTGTCCCACCCACCCAGCCAGCCAGCAGTAGGCCTCTTCCCATCTCCCTTTGACTCATGCCTCACTCTAGCAGGGAGCCGATTACCTGTCCTTCCCACTGCTGCCAGGCGATTGAGGGAGGCCTCACCAGGACTGACCCTCCATCCCCCAGAGCTTCCCTACCCACCTGGGCAAAGCAGGGCATCCGGGACAGAAGAGACTCTAAAGTTTCTCAGACAGCCAGGCCTGGACAGACAGGCCTGGGGACATTCAACCCCCCTACAGGGGAGGACGGGAGGCCCAGGAGGTCCCATGTGGTCTACCTCCTGTCTCTTCACCCATTTTCCCATCACTGTCTCAGTGGTCTCCACGGTAATCCTGCAGGGTCAGCCCCCTCCCCTGGGGAGGTGGGCCTGACCACGGCTCGCCCACCACTTAGCTTGTCGGCGGCCACGCGGCTACCACGCCCTTCTCAAGGGGGCCCGGGGCTGCCCCTCTCCATCTGTTCAGCCCCCTCACCCCCAGAGGGCTGCGGTGCAGGTGGGAACTTCAGAGGGACGTGAGCCAAGGAGAAGCAAGCCTTGGACTCAGAGAGGACATTTTTGGAGAAAGGAGGCTAAATTTTGAGAAGTGGTGGCAAAGGGGATGGGGACTTGCCAGCCAGCCACCTGGGCGTTGTACTGTCTTTGTTTTTAAAACCACTAAAGTGCAAGATTTACTTTTGCACTTTTCTCCACTTTTGTTTTCTCCTAGGTTTTTGTTTCTTTTTATAAACGTTATTTTCTTGGTTTTCTAATGGAGTATATCTTTTAGCCCTTCTCACAGACTCTGGCCCCCTCTCTAACTCCTCGCTCTGGAAGGGGAAAGGGAAGGTGGAGAGCCTCAGCCGCCTGCGCCGTACCCCCCCCCCCAACTTCTCTGGTTCCCCTCGCCACCAGCCTGAGTCCCGAATCTCCCACCGCCACCACCACACAGTAGCCCACACGGATAGACAGTCGTCAGACAAGATTCCTTCAGATTCCGAGTTGCCTACCGGTTTTTTTTCTCGTTTTTGAAGACAGCAATAACCACAGCACATATTACTGTAGCTCTCTGTAGTCTTACGTACATACATATCATAGCTCTATTCTCTCTCCCTTTGTTTTGTTTTTGACTTTTTTTTTTAATAAATGCTCATAATCTTTACTGATGAAAAGGATGAAAAAATGAATCGACAAATAAAACCAGTTTGTGGGGAAAAAAAAAAAAGCAGAAAAAAAAAAAAAATCACCTGAATGCAGAGGGGCTCGCCTCCTGTTTAGCATTTTGTACCTGAGGAAATAAAAAAAAAAAAGAAAAAAAAAGCCAGAGGATCTCACGTTTTATTAAAAAAAGTGAAGATTGCTGTATACTATTTATTCAACTTATAATTTATGTTACTCCTTGATCTTTGTCTTTTGTCGTGACAAAGCATTTATTTAATAAAGTTAATGCATTCAGTTAGCCTGCGTCAGCGTCCTCCGAGGGCCCAGGGAAGGCAGGTGAAGGGCGAGAGGCACGTGGGGGTCCACTCAGGCCACACTCCAGAGGGCAAGGAGAACAGACCAGGCAGAAGCAAGGCCAAGGGGAGCCCCCAGACCCGGCCTCCCACCCAAACCTGGGTGCTCCCTTCTCCATCCGTTCAAAATATCCCATTGAGTTAATGTACGCAGCGTGCTTACGGCCGCAAGTGGTCAGTGCGTGCTCAGCGACTGCTGTCACTAACAGCCCTGCTATTAAGTAGAGTGGCCTTAATCTACCCTTCAGCCCATGATGGGTCTCCTTTCCTTGGAGAGGATTTTCAGGAAGGCATTTCTAGAACATTCCTCAGTTACTTATTCTAGTGCTTCATAAGCTCTTAACTCCTGGGAACCTCTGGGCCAGTGTGCATCCTACCACCCGCTCCTACCCAGCCCCCAGCTGTCTCCGCCCAGTGAAGAAGAAACCTATGAAACACCCGGTGACTCTGACTTTAACCTTCCAGCCATTGTCCTACGTCTGCCTTTCCTTCCTCCTGGGCCCCTTCTTCCCAATCTCCATGTGTCCCCTTCACGTGTGGGGTGCACAGCAGCACCCTGCCCTTTATGCATCCCCCCGACGGCACCCTACAGGGCCTCCCAGTCCTCGGGCCCAGCACCCCCACTCTGCCCAGCCCAAACCCCAGCACCCTGCCGCATCCAAGGCATGGGGCCGGTAGAGTAATTGGGAGCATCCCAGCCTGGCAAGCGGTTGGCCTGTCGCTGGGCGTGCATCTTTCTGAAGGGGTCACTGAAACTCTCTTCCCTGAGACCCTTCAGCAGTGCGGTCCCTCAGCCAGCGCCCAGCAGTAAAGGCAAAGACGGAACAGGCCCCTTGGCCTTGCCTCTGCCTCGCTGCACTAGGACGTACAGAGAAGGATCCGGAGTCTTCCCACTTTCCTTTGCAGGGGGGCTTAATGGGGGGGCTCAGGAAGAGTGGCATTCGGAAGGCTATGCTGGTCCAGCTACCTGGCACCACCTGCCGCGCGACTATCTCCTGGCCTTTCCATCGGCAACTGCTCAGCCTACTGCCACCCACGTGCTGCTGGGGTGGGTGGGAGCCAACCAGGCATCTTCTCCCCACTGCTCCTCCCTTAGGGCCCACTCTCCCATGCTCCTCTGCTGCCCTTGGGCCTCCTCTCTGCCCTGACAGCCCTCGACTGTGAACTCCCTGCTCACCCATGAGGTCATCTAGGATTCCAGCTCCTGGCTGATGGGCCCCGGGCCCCACCCTACCCCACACAGCTCAGGGGTCATCAGAACAACCCACGCAGCACTCCGGTGATCAGACCCTCACGGGGTCTTTGTGACCCAGGAGGACTGGGCTGGCACCTGCAGCCTGCTCATATGCTACCCTCCCCATCCCCAGCATGCCAAGCTGGTCCAAGGCTAAATTCCAGAGACACTGCTCCTTATGCTCTTGACTTCACCAGTCTCGTCTCCATCTCCTCAAAGCTCAGAAGCCACATGCTGAGCCTCAGCGCTCCACGTGGAGAGTCTGAACAGCCCACTCTCCCACTCTGATTGTAGTCTATATTACGGCGAGAAGCCGGATGGGGGCTGCAATGTCAGCATTTTACTGATGGGAGAATGAGTCTTTGGCCTCCCCATTCTATTTTCCAACCCATCAAGCCTCTCTGGCTTTGCCCCCTTCCCTAGGGAGACGAGACCCAGGGCTCCACTGTCTGGGTCTCTCCCGCCCTGCAGCACCTCAACCCTGGAGAAGCCTCACCAGCCAACCCTGGCACTCCCGCCCAACCCTGCTGAGCCCCGATGGAGAAAGTCTCACCACAGTGAGGGCTTATCATCACGGAATCCTCAAGCTCCAAATCCTGCCTGTGGAACCTGCTAGAGTTGTCTCGCTCCCACATCCCCTCGTGTGTACAACACCCTTTCATGCTTCTCCCCATACTGCCTTCTCCCCCTCAGAGAAATGCAAGACCTGCCCGTGAAAGTCTCCTACCTTCCCATCCAAACCCCTGAGGAGTCAGCCAGAAAACCACCACCCTGTTCCCCTCTCCCGAACCCGTCTTCCTGTTTCCAAAGGACAGCCCTTCCCACCTGCCGCTCCTGCCCCTTCTCCAACAACTCCCCTCTCCTGCTGTGTGGGTGATGGAGAGGGAGTGAAGGGGGCACATAGGAAGAGCATCTTGTGGATAGAAACATTGGGTCTTGTTCTTGAACCTAGACGTCAGCATGAGGGTGATGGAAGCATCCCGTACGCTCAGGGACCTTGCCTATCTTATCTCACACCTTACAAACTACAAGTTCAAAAACAAGAACAACATTTGAACTCATCACTTTTCCTCCTAAACTCTCCCCTCTTCTCTTCCCATATCCCTCCTCCCCTTCTGGTTGCAATCCCAGAGGATGGTACCAGCCAGCATCCACCCAGCAGCAGCCTGACCCCTACTGTCATTGCAGCAGCAGCCTGACCCCTACTGCCATTGCAGCAGCAGCCTGACCCCTACTGTCATTGCAGCAGCAGCCTGACCCTGACCCCTACTGTCATTGCAGCAGCAGCCTGACCCCTACTGTCATTGCGGACTCCTCATTTACCTGCTACATCCAGCGAGCGCCCAGGTCCCAGGAATCAACCGCCTCGTGGAAAACTCTCCCATCTGACCTTGCTCCCCACTTGCCCTGCCTCGTCCAAATCACACTCCTTTCTCACCTGGATCACTGCCATTCCTTCCTGCCAGGTCCTCCTCGCAGATATCACAGTAGGGATTCGCCGTCTGAAACACAGATCCGGCCAGGTCCGTCCTCTGCTTAAATGCTGTCCTTTCAGTCCAAAGCGGAAACCTCTCAGCAAGACCCCCAAAGTCCTTCCTGACGAGCTCTCCTCCGCCTTCCTCTCCAGCTGCTTCTCTATCCACACCCTCCCTCCATCACAGGGAGCCTCAGGCCCGCGAGTGGCTCGTGCTCTCTCTGCCTGAACCCCACCTCCCCCACACACATCCCAAATCCTCCCCTTCCACGTCCCTGCTTCCCCCTTACAACTGTCTTTGCAGCCCCTGTGGGACAATATCTGTGCAGATATTCCTCCTAAGGGCACCTGGGCACACCTCTGTCCCCTGGTCAGGGTGGACTTCCGTGGCTGTTTTGTCCACTCCAGTGTCAGCCCTTCAGGACGGGGACCACAGTCTACTTCATCTTCACATCCTAAAACCCGACCACGGACCCTAGGATGCAGGACTAATTCCATTGAGGCAGCACTTACTATATCACAGAAGTGATTTTATATTCTCAAAGCAATTCTTTGGAATAGAAATTATCCCAATACTTAAAGATGAAGTAGATGAGGCTCAGAGGTTAGGAATGTGTCCAAAGTCGAGTAAGTCATAAGTAGTAGAGCCCAAATTCTGTCCAAAGACTGCCCTACCTCCAGGCTCATGCTCTCACCTACCACATCAAATGGAGCCAGTACTCAAGATGCGTCTAACACCCGTGGTCACTGCAAGTGGTGGCCCTCCAAATCCAGAGGGCTTAAGAACAGGGCCGGCTTCCCAGGCATGCATCCCATGCAGTCACGCAGGACCTGTGCTTGGCTTAATGCTCTGCTGTCGCTGTCTTGACATTCTTAATAATTTCTGAACAAGGGGTTCTGAAGGTGCCCTGATTTCTACAAATTGGGTCACAGAGAAATTGGGTGATTCCATGCTTTAGAATTGCCCAGAGGGCATGCCCCAGTGCAGATTCCCAGATGCCTTCCCAAGCTTCTAGCTCAGGCAGCCTGCAACGACAGGTCCCCTGCTTCTGCAAGTTTAACACCCACAGTGGACTCCTGGGACCACGGCTTGAGCAAAAATGACCCTCGGAGGGCCAGGGTAAACTCAGCTGCAGTTCCCTGTGCTGCCCCAAGGTGGCAGTATAGCTCCAGTGTTTGTCCACAGCCAGGCAGTTCCAGAAGGCTCCAGCGGGCTTGACATCCTCAAGATCCCTGCCCAGCCATCTTCCCACTTGGATGCAATATTTTCCGTCAGCAAAGGTTTCGAGGGCATACTATCCATCCGTCAGTGGGGTTCCTGTAGGTAGAGCCACCTCGGAGTGCTTGCTCGCACACCCACAAAATCCTCCTCTTCAGAGGGTTTAGAGGACAGGGAGGCTGTGGGCAAGTGACATAGAAACGGGCAAGGAGGTTGTGATGTCCTCAGAAGCACTCTGCAAAAATATTACAGAGATGACCGAGTCGGAAGCCTTGGGGCATGGGGGCTGGCATGGTGTTTACTCCTGCAACGGCCCCATGATACCCCTCCCATTTTATAAGGTCCTCTAGTTTTCAAAGCACATCCACAGTCTCACATTGATATCACCCTGCTATTTGAGGTTGAGATCATCCCCATTAGACAGATGAGGAAAACTGAGTCTCAGATAAGGCGAGTTATGTAGCTCCAGGGCCATAAAACAGCAAGCGGTGGGACAGGATTCAAAACCAGGTGTCCTGACTCCAGCATTTCCTCTTGTCCAGCTCGGCATGAGAATCACCTGGGAACCTTAAAACCAACCAGCCAACCAACCAACCATCCTACCTGGGCTCCACTCCAGGCCAGTCAGATCAGACTTTCCGATGGTGGGGCACTGACATGAGTATTTTAAGTGCCCCAGTCAACTCCAGTGTCAGCCAAGGTTGGGAACTGCTGCACCTGCGGGGTGAGCCAGCACCAGCTGCCCCGTCCCCAGACAGCAGACACCAGCTCCGGGCTACAGCTGAGGGGCACAGAGAGGGGTGGCAGGAGCACCCTCACCCATGGATGAAAGAGAATCAGAGCCCAGGGAGGGATGGCTGACCCACAGGGGGCAGATCCAACCCATGTCCAGAGTGCCCTACGCTCTCTCCAGGCAGCCCGCCTTGCTTCCGCCCAGAGAGGGCAGCATAACTCAGGGTTGAGCAGCACCCACACTCTGGAGTTAGGGGTCCCAGCCTGGGCCATGGAGGTTGGGCACCTCTGTAGACTTTTCTCTTCATCTGTAAAGTAGAGCTAATAGTGCCTCCTTTATGGATTCATGAGGAGTAACTGAATTAACTCACTTCCAGAGCAGCAGACCAAATGGCCTAGCTAAATGACCAAATGGCCGGCTGGCCTTGGCCTTGGCCTGGTGCGACCTAGAGCACTCTGGCTAGGGCAGGTCTGCTTCGGGGGACCTGGTTTTCTTCTAAGGGGAGAAGCTCATCCCCCACCGCCACCACCACCATCACCACCACCCGTGAGGGCCCCAAATGTCTCTCTCTGCCTCTAGAAGGAAGGTCAGGAGGATATGGGTGGAGCAGAGCCACCTTCCTTCGCCTCCCCGGCAGAAAAGGGTCAGACTCCAGACACGGAAGAGGGGCTACCGTGAAAGGTGGGGCTCTGTGCCCTGTGCTAGGGAGAGGAGGGAGTGGAGCACTCCTTTCCCGGTGGCCCACCGCACCGTCAGGGAGCCCCCTGCAATTCGCCAGGGGTTAGGGGCCCCCGGAACACAGTGGGTTGAGCTCTCACATAGAAGTCTGCTTCAGAAATAGGGCCTACATCTGCGCATGTGTAGTCCGTCTTTGTTAACGTTGCTGTTCTAGAAGCCAGTTACTCGGGCCCCTTGGAGCAGCACCTGAATTCTCAGGCAACGCTGTCGTGAACACGCTGGTGCACACCAGCCCCGCTCCCTTTCCTTGAGGCCCTAGGGCTGTCACCCCCCCACCCCCGCACAGAAGGGAGCTCTCCTTATTTTAGGGGCCAGAGGACCACAATTCCAGGGTCTCCCTGTTCTGCCTCCCTCTGCCATGCACCTGAGCTTGGGAGAGAGAAAGGCACTCGCTCTACCTCTCCTCCCTCAGTGCCCACCCAGGGGCAACCCAGGGGCACGAGCTTCATTCAGCTGGGAGTCCAGGGGGAGACACCAGATTCCTGTGGTTTTACTGGAGGATTTCGCCTGGACTGGGGTCTTTTAAGTTTCCCTAGGCCAAGGCCACTTGAGGGAGGACATTCCCCTTCCTCCTGACCCATCCTTCTCATTCCCAACCCAACCAAAGCCATGCCTGCCCCTTCCCAGGCCCTGTTCCCCGGAGTCGGGGACAGAGCTGAACAGACGAGACAGGCAGGCCCCGGATCTCTTTCCCAGGGAAGCCCCAAAGACTCAGGCAAAAGACACACGGTTTATTTTTCCTTCCTTTAATCTTAAGCAAAAGAAACACGGGGGTTCAAAAATAAAAATTTCTTTTTCCCCCCTCCCAAGCCTTTCCCCCAGCTCCACCCCTGCAAGCACCCTTCCTCCCCAGCTGGGACAGGAGAAGGCGAGGGTGCAGGCAGCTCCCGCTGGGGAGGGGGAAGGCGGGGGTGTGCCGAGCTCGGTGCTGGTCTCTTTCCAAATATAAATACACGTGTCAACACTCCTGGAAAACCCTCCCCACCCACCACGCAAGGCTCTCCTCTCTGCCAGTGTTTGCAGAGGGGGTGGGGGCGGGGGGTGCCCGGCACCGGCCGGCTGGGGGTTACTGCATCCGCTGGCTGTGCACCCCACGGGCCTCCTGCTGCTCGTTGTAGAAGAGATGACACTCGGGGTCCCCCCGGATGGTGGGGGCTCCCTGGATCAGCTTCCCAGTGTTGGGGTTCACACACCAGCACTCCCCACGCTGCCCGTTCAGAGACATCTTGCACTGAGGAGAGAAGAGAAGGACGTGGAGGACAGCCCTGAAGCCAGCGCCTCTCCTTCCCTTCACTCAGCCCGAGGTTTGCTGAACAGCTCCAGGGCGTGCAAACTAGCCCTGCAGGGCGGTGCTGCGAAACCCTGACCGAAATCCTGACCATGCACCAGGGATCTCGCTAAAATGCAGATTCCCCTTCAGTAGGTCTGGAGCAGGGCTGAAACCACTGAGGAAACAAGCTCCCACGTGACGCAGGTGCTCCTGGCCCACGGACCACGTTAGCTAGGTGTTGGGGGATGCCCCGAGTTGAAAAGACTCCATGCCCGCCCGCAGGGAGGTCTCACCCACTGCGGGACCCAGCAGACCGGGGTTTAGTTATAGTGTGAAGTGAAAACTGCATGTAATGGTAGAAGTCAACACCAGCACGGGCCCTAGTGTGGGCCCTGCACTGTGGGAGTCATCTACACGCTGCTCACTTACAGTCTCTAGCTCTCATTTTTTAAGTTTATTTATGTATTTATTTAAGTAAGCTCTATGCCCAACATGGGGCTCGAACTCACAGCCCTGAGATCAAGAGTAGCATGCTCTTCCGACTGAGCCAGCTGGCATCCCCTACCGTTTTTATCTAGCATACACGTTCATTTAATCCGCACAACCGCCTTGTGGATCAGGTACCATGATTTCAGCACTTTACAGAGGATCAGAAGGAAGCACAGATGGGTTAAGTAACTTGCCCAATGTCACACAGCTAGCTGAGATGCAGAACCCAGCCAATTCCTGTCCCAGGGTCCCTGCTCTTCCCCATAAACTAATTAATGACCATGGAAAATCCCTCTAGCGACCAGGAAGGGACAGGGCACAGCCTGTTCTTCATTAGCAGAGACCACTACTTCTTCTTTTGAGCTCCAAATGCAGTAGTTGGCTTACACTTAGAGGGCACGTGTACACACGGCTTTGAACTAGACTGATATTTCGAGGGGCAAGATGCCTGCCTGGGCTGAGGGAGGTAGGGAAGTGAGACCCCTCCGCCCCGGGGGGGTCAGCAGAGGCAACATGTCAGTGGTTTAAATCAGTGATTCGGGAAGTGTGCTCCACGGATCATCAGCAATCCCTGGGAGTTTGTTAGAAACGCAAACTCTTGGTTCTGGAATGGTAAGGCCCAGGAGTCCCTGCCGGGCGATTCTAATGCTCAATAAAACAGTAAGAAGCATCGCTTCTCCCAGGGGCTCCCGCCCAAGCTAGACACCAAGGGCTGATGGCAGACAGCCCAGGAAGTAGAGTCAGCCTCCGACAGGCCTGGTAGCTGGTATCCCCACGCCCCGCTCAGCTCTCAGACCCCAGGGGATGATGGGGGGCGGGGGTGCAGGAGCAAGGTACAGCCGGGGCTCAGGCCCCGGGGCCCGGGGCCAAGGATCTCCTCCCTCACCTGTTTGAGGTTATACAGGCCATGCTTGTCACAGTTGGGGATGTGTAAGGAGTAGAGGTGCTCCAGAGGGCCCCGCTCATCTGGAAGGTGCATGGTGGAGATCCGCTCCAGGACTTGGTCCAACTCCTGCTGGCAGGGGGTCTGTGGGCGCAGACAGGGACAGACGGGCAAAGACAATGCTCAGAGGGAGACTGCGCTCACGGAACACTGGCCCTGGGTACCACCTCAGAAAGCAGCTCATGCGCAGGGAAGAGATGTTCCCACGGCCACACAGCTAGCTGGTGGAACCAGGGACTCCCGACAGTGCTAACATGTCATCGTGCTACACCCCAGCCCCTAAAGAAAGCCACATGGATGGGCATTTTCACCCGTCTTTCATTCTGTGTTAATGGCTTTCGGGGGCCAAAATGGGATCTACTTGGAAAGGTGAATTCAAGTGGCGGTCTCTGGAGGATCTCTACCCCGACCCAGTGGGCCAACCTCCATTCCTTTCCATCAGCCCAACCAGGACCAAGACCCAAGACAACAGAGCTGAGCTGGGGGAGGGGGGGGGTGGCAGCCGAGTGAGAGGAACACATCCCAGCAAGCTTGAGCAAATTCAAGTGGGTCCACATCCATCTCTAGCATCCGTCTCCTTGCCTATGTCCTGAAGCCAAGCAGAAACGTGGAGGTGTCAGAAGGACGGGACTTCAAGAACCCAGATACCCAGTCTCTTTCACAGCCAAAGATACTGAGGGCCCCGAAAGAGACCCTGATGAGCCTGAAGGTCCCTGAACATGCCAGTGGCAGAACCAGAAAGGAAAGTGCTTTGCCTACAGTAGGACACGGATGGTACTGGGTGCCCTCCCCCACCGAGAGACCTCCCACCCCTTCGAGCAGACCCGGCCCCTCTGACCCTGGCAGGTGGTGGCCGCAGCTTCTTGGGCTCATCCAGACCAAGGTGATGCTTGCCCCCCTTGCCCATCTGCCGGTGCTGCTCGGTGACCTTCTCCCGGAACACCGCCAACTCCTTCATGCCTGACTTGAGGGGCTTCCGGCCAGCGCCACCTCCACCGCCCAAGAGGTTCACGGTCCCATCCACGTGGTTCTCAACCAGGCCTCCTTCAGAGGGCTCGTCGCCGTTGTCTGCAGAGAAAGGAAGGGAAGGAGAACTCTAGGTGCTGTTTCCAGAGCGGTGGGGCCCCCAGGGACGGTCCGAAGCCCTGAAGATGGAGATGACGGATACCCACGCAATGGTGCTAAGCAATTTACAGAGACTACCAATTTCAGTTTTGCGGCAACCCATGGGTGGGGTGCTACCCCAACTTTGACAGATGCGCAAGTCAGGGCACACTGAGACGGAGACCACAAATCTGGCATGGGAACACGGGCCCTCTGACTCCAGCAAAACTCCTAGGAGGTCTAGTGGGTTCTGCCTCCATCCGGAGCGGTGCCGAGGAGCACGGAAGGAGGAACGTGTCTGCAAAGTTCTCACCACGGAATGGGCTTAAGTCCTTCTGGAGCCATCATTCTCCCCTAGAAAGACCTCCCAGCTTCACCCGCCAGAACCTCCAGGTGAAGGTCTTCATCATCTGTGGCCTAAAATGGCACAGATTGGGTCCGTTTTTTTAAAACTACTGCCAGAGATCCCCGAGCCAGGCCACGTCTGGTGAGGGAGTGAGAAGGGGGGAGAGCCACCACCAGAACCTGCAGTTTCTGACACCCCTGCTATTACTCTTCATCTACCCACCGGCCCCCTCCTCGTATGCCCTAATGACTCAGGCCTAAAGCCACTCCAGGACTGCCCCCAGCGGCCCTGACTCATTCCATGTCTGTCCACGCAGGCCACCACCAGCCACATTCCAGAGTGCCCCGAGAACAGGAACTGGCTGGACTCTGTACTTTCCGCTTACCGCAAAGCAAAGAGCCTCTCCCAGATGCTTGTCCAAGGAGCACCTGTTAAGTCTCTTTCAACCTTCCTAAACCACCAGTCCCTCAACAACAGGGAGAGGCTTCTGCTGAGTGCACAGCTCAGGTGGAGGGGGCCAGCAGAGCAGCCCCCAGCTACCACGGGCTCACGCTGGTTCAGGTAGGTCCAGCCAGGTAAGCCCCGCAGAACAGAAGGGTGTGGAAGAGTCGTAACCAGGGAGACAAGTCTTCACGGGCTCTAGGAGGGCCGGGACTCAAATAGCCCCTGTGGACACAGCAGAGCCAACAGGGCCTCGGACCATGGCACCTGGAAGCCACTTCCCTGCAGGTGCCAACAAGACCTAGAGGTGCGGAGGGTGTGTCTCTAAACAAATTTTGCACGTTTTCTCTTCCCTTTTGTGTGCTTTCAAACACTTACAGTCTCGATAACCTAACTGAATGGCTCTTACAATATTTCTACACAAGGGTT
Source organism: Zalophus californianus (assembly GCF_009762305.2). Taxonomy (NCBI): domain Eukaryota; kingdom Metazoa; phylum Chordata; class Mammalia; order Carnivora; family Otariidae; genus Zalophus; species Zalophus californianus. Next base: position 174,561,732 of record NC_045597.1, on the reverse strand, counting down.
TCAGGTGAGGCACTTAGGACCCAGTGGTCTCCTCCGAGTTCGGGCACAGCATGGTGCACTCAGATGGCCACTATCCTGGGCAGTGTTTCACGGTAGAAAGAGCTGACCTGTAAAAGGGGGGCTATGATGCCCGCTCTGGGTTGTCGCAAGCTGTGGCGTTCATGGACTCCCTCGCCGACTACGGGATGGGGACACTCTTGCACGCCCTGGGGAACTGACATGTGCTTTCACAGGGCATGCTCCAGAAGACCCAGGCGGAGTCTGGCCACCTGACCCCTGGGGCCAGTCCTCACCAGCTGCCGCTGCATTCCTTTAGAAAGCCAGCATGTGATCTCCAGACTAGTGAGCCCTGGTTGGTAAGACATGCTCGGGTTAAACGCCAGCTCCCCGACTTTTTATACCAGCTGTCTTTGTCGAGCACATACAACGTGTCCGTGTTTCCATTCCATTATCTGAACTGTTAGATACAGGACGGCTGAGAGTATGTTACATGTAAAGCAGTTAAGACAAGGCCTGGAACACAGAAACCCTGTGTCCTGTTGGTGATAGTACTTTGATGATGACGAAGATGGCAACTGCCTCAGTTATCCCTTATCTGCTCCCTCGACAATGCGGAACCCGACCAAGAACCAGGAAGCAGAGGAAGAGAAGCTTCTGAGCATCAAAACAGCGGTCACTACATCTATGCGTCGTCAAGTTCAAGTGCTTTCCTCACAAGGTGCGGGGACACTCAGCCCAGGAAGAACACTGCCAGTTCACAGGAGCACGGCTCCAGCAAGCCTGGTCTCTGGATGTCTGGTTTCCAAGGCCACCACAGAATAAAATCAACAAAAGTAAAAGGAGAGAGGAGGAAGGCTTGTGGACAGTGGCGAGAAGTATCAAATGGCAGGGAGGAAAGAGGACACTAAAACAAACAAACAAACAAACAAACATAGGAACTTCGGGGATATTTAGCGCATCATAAACAGCTCTACACCCGATGACCCCTGAGGACTTCCATATCATGTAGCCCAAGACAAAAGTTGTGTGGATAATGACGATGACCTTGGGATGTCCAGAAAGGGGAGAGGGTTAACATGTCAAGTATTCAGCATTTAAAAAAAAAAAAAAAAAGACTTCAATCCAAAATTGTTAAACTTTAGAAAAATAAAAATTGAAATATTTAAATGAGTAAGCCCTCTGAAACCTGGAAAATTCTCTCTAGAATGGCTATTTCTCCAGGGGCTCTGGGTAGCCTGGATTTTACCATAAACAAACCAACCACAGATTAAATCCTGTTCCAGAAGCCCCAGCACCACCTGCAGGGGATGGCCTATTTGAAGCATCTGCCACCAAGCTGGATGGGAGTTCTGTCCCCCCATGTTCGATTAGACCCATCCACCCACCCCAAACTTTCATCAAGCACCCTGTCTCCCGACTTGAGCACTACGGACACTGGGACCAGAGGATTCTTCACTGGGGAGCTGTCCTTTGCATTGCAGGATGCCAAGCAGAATCCTGGGTCTCCACCCACCAGAGGCCAGGAGCCCTCCTGAAGTTGTGACAACCAAAGATACAGCCCCTGGGGGGTAAAAATGCCACCCCCCCCGAAAACCACCCTTCAGAAGTCAGGCTTTATCCAGAGGCCTGGAAGTTCCTCAGCCCTGTGCTGAAGACCCCAGACCCCGCATAAGGCAGATCTGAGCTCTACTATATTCGCCTCCCTCAGCTAAGACCCTCCACCGCAGTTCCATCCCCAGCACACCTCTGGGGCCCACGAGTCCACCTTCCAGCCGGGGGGGGGGGGGTGCGGGGGGCAGGAGGTCTTCCCTAGGCATCCAGAGGACTCCCAGGATGCTGTTCCCCCTTCCCTGAGCTCTCCCGGCACTCGGACCACTGGCAGGGGACAAAGCAGCATCCCCTGGCTGAGTCCCAGAGGTCAGCCCACCTTTAGCGCTCAGAACAAGGTATCTGAAAACACGTGAACGAGATGCACCCGGGTAAATCCACATCAGGCCTGCAGGCTCTAGGCAGGGCTGGCTTGTCATTAGGCATAGCGCCCACGGGCCTGGGGAATGTGGGGGTCTATTTTAAAATCAAAAGGAAGGGGCACCTGGGTGGTTCAGTCATTAAGCACCTGCCTTCGGCTCAGGTCATGATCCCAGGGTCCTAGGATCAAGCCCCACATCGGAGCGGGAAGCCTGCTTCTCCCTCTCCCACTCCCCCTGCTTGTGTTCCCTCTCTCGCTGTGTCTCTCTCTGTCAACTAAATAAAAATTTTTTTTTAAAAGTTAAAAATTAAAAAAAAAAATCAAAAGGAAAAATATGCTTTTAGGTAATTTTTTTAAAAAAAAGTCAATCTACGATATGGATACATGCACAGTTATAAAATGCAGTTATCAAATATGATTTAACATGTTTTCATAGAAGAAGGGCCACAAACGCCCAGGCGTCCAGGGTCCACAGTCTGAACACAGCCCTGCGCCAGGCCCCAGAAGATGGGGGCCCATGGGGCAGTCTGCTCCCAGGAGGACAGAGTTGGCTTCCTATCCTGAGATAGCCCCGATCTCTCTGAAGTCAAGGTCAGTTTGTCCGCCCTCACGGAGGCCACCTGGCTTCCAGGCTGGGTTCTGTCCCGTTCCGTTATTGATCCCAACACTGCCAATGAACATGCCAATAAGATGAAGAAATCCATGGGTCCGGTTTGCTGACGCACATGCTGACGCTCCACACCTTGAGGTCCAAGCCCAGGGAAGGGCCTGAGACAGCTGCCTGGGTAGAGATCAGACAAGCTTGCAGACTGAGAAAAGCCTTGATTGCTTGACTCTTCTATTCCCAGCCAGAGAGGCTCAAGAATTCAGGCTCCAATGTCTAATCGCCTGAATCCCAGGTGTCCACTCAGCTGTGCAGCCGCAGATACGTTACTTAAGCTGTGTCTCCACTGCTCATCTATAAATCACGGACAAACAGCACCCACTTCCAGGGGGCAGCCAGATTCCCAGAGATGCTGCACGCAGACACAGGGCCAGGCACAAGGAAGGAGCACACAGAGCCAGCTCTCACGGGCTCCCACTTCCCCCCACACTCGGAGGAAGTACCCACGCGGCAGCCCGACACTCAGGGGCACAAGGGCACCGCCATATTATTACCTAGTGCCTCCCATACATTCTCCTGTAGGTGACAGGAGCGGTACAAAGGAAAACATTCCAAATGAAGAACTCCAACTAGAGATGGAATTTGCCCTCAGAACAAAAATACCAAGTTGCCTGTTTTTTTCCTGCCCAAGAGTGAGGTTCAGAATATTTATTATGCAACCACTTATGTATGCAGCTCCGTGGGCCACAGGGCAAAGGTCAGTCTAAGAAATGGTTCTTAGCAGCCCAAATCTCATAACTAGAAAAGGCTTAGGGCTTAGAGATGACCTCCTGGGTCCCCAGAGATCTTCGCCTAAGGATTAGCTGTTCTCTACATAGCGCCCCAGGAAATGGTTCAACACTGAAGCACGGAGTTTGCTGACTATATATGGAAGGTAAAGCTTTTCCAAAGACAAGTGGGGGAGACCATAGAGGGCCTGGAGCGTGAGAACTCCCGTCCTGCGTCCTATGTATACTGCCACACCTCTCAACCTCATGCACCTGGAGGGGAGCTCAGCTGAGAAAGGCAAGGACGAGAGGCAAGGGACGAGTTGCCCCATTTTACAGACAGCAAACCCGAGGCCCAGAAGGACTACTACCCGGTCTAGAGGAGCACGTACCACCCCTGTGCCATCAACAGAGGTGCTTCACAATGGGCATGGGGTCCCGACGTTGTCCTCTGACCCAGCCTTACTAGGCGGCCCCGGAGGGCAGCTGGAAGCTACTGCTCCAGGAGAAAGAGCTTTGCACCTTCATTCTGCATTCCGGACTATGCGTTAATACCCTGGTTTTCAAATTTAATTTTGGCTTAGCCTTTTTTTCCCTGACATCATCTTGTTGGATCGTAGCACCGACGACCTGACTCAGTGCATGAAAACCCTTGTGTTCGACGGATTCTTACTCTTGTGAAACCACATTTCCTCCTAGTGCAATGCTCTGACCTCTGTGCTCCAATGGACAGTCGGTGATTCCTGATCCACGGAAAACCTTAAAGTCTTCTTAGGAAAATAAGTCCCCCAAATCTAAAAGCAACCCCTTACTCCTTCTTGCTTAGAGTGTGACTGAGGCTCTGTCCTTATGCAGGCCTGGCAAGAAAAGGGAACTTTCCCCCAGAACATGCCACATCTTCCTAGCAGATGACTATGCCCCCCTGCTTTCTTCTTGTCTTTATTCTGAAGAAAACCTAGCCATTTCCCACCTTCTCCTTAGCCTACTTCCTGACAATCTGGAAATCTAAGAGCTGGGAGCCCCACAGAAAGAATCTACTCTGACCCCGAATCTGTCATTCCCTCCTGTGGATTCACCTCCTTCCACAGGTACCGGCGTTCCAGACCCTGTGAGAATGGGATTCCCTTCCGAGCAATGGGCCAGCAGGAGGCTGGCCGCCTGCCCGGTTCCACTCTCGCTGGGCACAGAACTCACGTGGCTCCTGCTTTGTTGGTTTCTCCCCAAGTGCACTTAATCTTGACACATGTTGGGCAAAAGAATTAATGCTAACTCCCATCTTCCTCTTCCCTCTTGGACAACTTCTCCGTTAACATCCATATGGCAGTGGACAATTCATTAACAAAGCCAAACGGGCAAAGAACTCCAGGAGTCAAGAGGCCTCCCCGCATTGTTGCTTCTGCTTCACCCGTGACATTGGCCAAATCCTTTCACCTTTCTGAACTCTCACTTCTCCAGTGTGAAAAATGTGAATAATCATCCTACTCGAGCGAGGGCAACGACTTATCATTACCATTTGCCCAGTGTGGGCAAAAACCAAGCTCCGGAAGAAATGTGCAGACTGGTGATCTATTTCTTAAATTGGGTAAATGGAAGATACATGCACCAGGCAAGGGTGGATGAGACCCCATCTGTAGGACGGCCATACGCATAGGGGGAAAATGAGTTATGAGAAAGTTCTGCAATACCGTCTATCAGCATGTTCCTTCCAAAGCCTGATGTTGTTGATCGTATAAATTCTGGATGTTGTAAACATCACAGGTCTCTGCCGTCTGATGGAAGTCCTTGGGTAAGCGTGGATTTGCCTAAATTACTTTAACTTCACAGAATTTATGGGAAGGAAGGAGAGGAAGGGAAGGAGGGAGAGAGGGAGGGAGGGGAAGGGGCTCATAACGACCACGCATGCACAGGGGAGAGAAGGCTTGTCAGTACTCACCAACACGCAAGGGACCCAGCTTTCGTTGAAGAGAATTTGAAGCCAATGCCTTTGGATGGCTGACTGTGGCCCCCCATGCGCAGTAACACAGGCCACCGAGGCTGGGGTGGATAATTCAGGCCACGTGGGAAGTGGGGGGAGGGAGGCAGGCAGCATTTAACAGTGGGTGGGGAAGCAAGGGGAGCTTCTTTGGTATTTTTCTGCTGAGGTCCTTTGTCTCTCTGGGTAAGTGGCCTTGTTTATGTGTCTCCCTCCACCCTTTCTTCTAAAGGTCAGAGGCGGCAGGCCACACCGGCCTCTCACGGGGGAATTCTGAAGAGTGCGCACATGGACGTCTGCTGTGGTGGAGGCTGGCACCCAGGGCACATTCCAGCTCCGGGAATGACGTTCTCCTGGTCAGCCCATCTACCCCCTGCTGACACCCAGCTCCCTTCCAAGCTCCCTTCCCATTCTCTCCCACCCTCGGAGGCCCTGCTCCGTGCACAGCGCCAGCAAAACAAACCTGATGGCTCTCAGATGCCACCACGTTCGGCGAGAAACCCTCTTGGCAACAGACCAGGAGCCCCTCAGCGTGGCTTTCGCACAAAAGGAATCCCCTTGTTGTAGGAAATAGCTGTGAGCAGCCTCTTCAGATGTTCCCAATCCAGGCGTCATCCAGGCTGTGTCCCACAGGGGCAGGCACTGGTCACTCTCACCTAGGCATTGTCATCCTGCACTTGGAACAGTGGCAGGCCTAGCGCCCAGTGAGCCGTGGCTGAGCCCTGAAACTCCGGGGAGGGGAATGGCCAGTGGCCACGCTCACGCAGGGAAGGAATGGATGCCACTAGAGATGATGCACGAGAGCAGGGCATTGAGCCCACTGCTGGCCAAGCCACCCTGAACTCTTTCTGGGTTCCCTTCAGAAGGCCAGCTCTTGGGTTCAAAACTTTGGCCAACTAGTTCTAGCCCAGCAGGAAGAAAAGTGCTGGTCTGAAAGCCAGGGTGGGGTGTGTGTGTGCAAGGTTCTGATCCCGATGCTAGCACCCTGCCCAGGATTCTGAGTGATGCCCAACAGGGGTTTAAGACGTGTAGGCTTCAATATATGGGGGCACCTGGCAGGTTCAGTTTACTAGAGCACGTGAGTCCCGATCTCTGAGGCATGAGTTCAAGCCCCACGCTGGATGCAGAGATTACTTATTAAAAAAAAAAAAAAAAAAAAAGCTTGCATGGTCAAGATGTGTAGGGTTCAACATGCTCATCTATAAATTCAGGCAGTTACATTAGGGGAACGGTGCCCTGTCATGACTATTTATCAGAAATCATCTGAAGATCTTGGTCCTGGACTCCAGCCCCCTGGGGTTCACAGCAAGCCTGGGCAAAGGTCAAGGACTCTGGATTTTTAACAACCCCCTCCAAGCTCTAGCATTTCCGAGACCCCATTCCTCTGCGTTTCTCACTCTCCTGCCTCAGTTTGCTGAGGAACTTCCTGGTGATGGGAGAAAGATGACCCTTCTTTTCAAGAGATAGGACGTCACATACACACTCTGGGAAGATACAGCCTCGAGAGCTCTTTCCATCCGTAGACTCATGGGTTCATAAACAGACACATATGCATGCTTGGATGCACACAGGGGGCGCTTTCTTGGCCAGGCATCATGGAGATTTCTGGAGCATGCCTTCACGACGCCGTCTCCTCTCGGGCTCCCCCTGAGTGAGCAGAAAGCACAGCCTCTACAGAGCTTCCCTGCCTGTGTGCTCTCTAATGGGCTGCTTTATAAACACCAGGGTCATTCCTGGAATCACAAAGACCTGGGGCGGGTCAGCGCTGAGGCACACCGTTTGAGAAAACAAAAACAGGCTCAAATTCAGCCAAGGTCCCCTGGGACTCTGTGAGCCAGGCTGTCCTTGAAGAGCCAGAGAAATTGAAAGCAAGAGGGCAAACAGCACTATCAGCTTTCACCCCTTTCCACGGGTCCCAAACGTGTCTCCTCTGGCTCAACTAAAGCCGTCCAAGAACCTGGCAAGGTGACCTAGCCGCGGAAAGCCCAAGGGAGTAGAGTGTGTGCTTCGGTGCAAAGTCGGGGCAGGAGCTACAGGAACAGGAAGAATGTGCCTGACCCAGCAACTCTACATCTTCCCGACATGTGCACAATGTGCGTTACAGCATTACTGCAATGGCAAAACACAACCGGCAACCCGACCCAGAAGCCTTTCAGCAGGTGAACAGAGAAATAAATTCAGTAGGGTCAATACAGTGGAATAATACACAGCAGTTGACAAGAATTGCTCAGACCTGTGATCACTCCTGTGATCTATCCAACATGAACAGATCTCCAGACCTAATATCGACAGAGGGAAAAAGTTGCAGAAATGAGACCTTTTTGCACATGTAACTTAGTTTCAGAGAACAACTCTAGATGTTGGCCATCTATTGACAAATCTGTTTGGCCAAGGAACAGAAACACGAAGAAATGCATGCTGGTGGCTGCCTCTGGGGACAAGGGACAGCAACAAGAGGCTGGTAGGGAAGGCCATCGGGAAACATTTTTTTAAAGAGACGTGAAGCTGGAACGCCTGAGTGGTTCAGTCGGTTAAAGAGACGTGAAGCCAACAGGACAAAATGTCCACCACTCCCAGTTCTGGGGGGCAGACTGGTGTTATTGCATGATTCCTATTACTTGTCTGCATTTTTACCATTTTATTTTTTTAAAGATTTTATTTTTAAGTAATCCGAAACTCTATAGCCAACGTGGGGCTCGAACCCACAACCCAGGGATCAAGAGCTGCACGATCCACTGAGCCAGCAGGCACACTGCAACCATTTTCTTTTAAAAGTCACTTCCCTCATCACACTCACTCCTCCCTCTCCTTGCCAAGTAGGGGTATCAGTAAACTTGGGGTGCCTCTGAAAGCCCAGTGGGGTGCAAGAGGGCCGAACATGAGGGACATGGCCAACTTCACTGGCACTCTGAGGCCAGCGTGGTGTCACCAGGGTCACCTGCCTGCCAGAAACTGACCCTGGGCTCCTGGCCAGGTCTCTGTGGCATGAAGAACTGGGCAATGAGTCAGAGCAAAGACCCAAAAGAGAAGGGAAGACAGTCACAGGGTCAAAGAGAGGACAACGAAGAAATCAAGATGGTGCAGGTCTGAGAATGGAAAGCCAAGGGGACGAGCTTATCCTGGCACCGCCTGCAGGGCACTGGGGGTGCCCACAGGTGCGGCATGGTGCAGGTGCCCAAGGGCCAGTCATGCCCAGTGGAAGAGAGGCACCTGTTCCAGGTCCTTGAGGCCCAGAGAGGTAAGAGCCTTAAACTGAAACAGGAGCGATCCAGGGTAGAAGCCACCCAAGAGTTCCACGGGAAGGACTAAACCAGGTAACATATTGCAGATGGGAAAGAACTGCAGACTTGGTCCAGTAGAGTTTAGGAGGAACCTTTCAAGGAGGAAGGACAATATGGCTTCCAAGTGTCCAAAGGCCACTGGACCGAGACTATGAAGGCATCCCTGGGCAAAGCACTCTTTTATTTGACTCAGCTTCCCTCACAGCTCCCTAACCAGAGTGCACTGGCAAAAAGCCTGGGTCCCTGCTTTCTCTTCTTCCTCCAAAGGATGGAGCTTCTTGAAGATGCAAATTTGGCCTTCACTTCCACAGCGCTTTAAAGAAAAGTATGAAAAAATGAAAGGAGGGCAGGAAGGACATTTGGTGCGCTCCATTTGCTTTTCTGGAAGAACGAGATGGTGCCTTCTTCTTCTGAGTCGGAAGGAGATACCCGTCAAACCTGATTCTCTTCCTTCTGTGACTCTATTCACCAGCAAGGGCTCTCATTATTTCACCTTGAGAACTTCCCAAAAGCCTTGGTCAAAAGGCTAAAAGAACTGCCCCGTTTACTTGCATTAAATGTATATACACCTCTACTGATTTAGTTTCTTCATAGTTAATATTCAATTTTTTAAAATGCTTCTCTTGGGGCATCTGGTAAATGGCTCAGCCGGTGAAGTGCACTACTCTTAATCTTGGAGTCATGAGTTCGAGCTCCACGTTGGGTACAGAGATGACTTAAAAGAATAAAATAAAATCTTAAAAAAAATTGTTTTAAATAAAATGAAATGCTTCTCTAGCTCCCCTCCAGGATGAAAAAGCATGGTTACCAGTAGTAGGACAACTACGTCTTTACATTCTCGCACCCTGCACGCGGTATGCGCTCAATCTGTGTGTAAACATCAGGACAGCTGACTCCCCGAAGACCATCTCACCGCTCTCCAGCCTGGAGTATCGTGTTGTATTTAAGTCTCACTTTTCTGGCCTCTCCCTCACCATCCAGGCCCCACAGCAGCGAGACCAGGAGTTTAAAAAAAAAAAAAGCAGTCAGCAAATGCAATAAGGAGGTGAAGAGAGAAAAGACGCTTCCCTCTCCTGGGACCCACATTCAAAACAACTGTCCCTACACTCCGTTCCGAGGCTATGACCCCACAGACCAACTCCCAGAGTGATAGAGACTGGGTCCTACCCACCCGTCTCCTCCCACCCTCCCCTTCCTTCCGCCCACCTCTTCTCCATCCCCAACTGTTCCCAGAGACTGCGGGCCTGACAAACTGAACCCAGAGGGTGCAAACAGAAACTAAAAACCTGTGAAGATGTCCAGGATTGCCTGCCACACTCTCAAAACCAGCACAAGAAGTGTCCTGAATATAAATAAGTGTCTTTAAATAGGTCACCGTGCTTTTCTTTTTCTTCAACTAAAAGTTCACTAATTGTGTCTGATAGAAGATGGCATCACATCTGGGTTCTTCCTTGGTTCTGCTCTCTTGGCTGGGAGGCAGCAAACAGAACCAGACACAACCCGCAGAGCTTCAAGGGAGAATCCTCACCTCTGGGGCATAAACGGGCCATGCTCTCAACCACTGGTAGAACCATGAGTGACTGTGGCATCAAAGGCCAGGACTGCCCACTGGAAAACCCTCTACCACTAACCCCATTTTGGACTTTCCAAAGTCAAGGGCTGCCATCCAAGGAAGCCACACCCCACAGAAGAAGCCATTCCTCTGAACTGGATCCTTCAGTCCCTGATCTTAATACACTTGGCAAATCAGAAAACACGGGCAAACAGGACTTCTTCTGTTCTGTGTGTTGAGGTTAGAGGAAGGAAGGAAGGAGAACCGATATGACATCATCTGATTATCAGAGTTTCTGTGCTAAGCGCTTTGTGTACAGAACTTTGTTTTATCATCAATCACATGAGGCTGATAATTTCTTATCTCCTCTCACCTTGACCATAAAAAAAAAAAAAGCCATAGTGTTCAAGGTCAACTGCACCAAGTCACGTCGTCAATGGCAAAGCCAACACAAATCCAGGTTGTTCGGCTTCATAACTCTTAACCAGCCAGGATGGTGTCTGGTCATTGGCATCATCTAGGGCAAGACTCAACTGGAAGCTTTTAACCCCAGGGCTTTATTCCTTCTGTTCCCTGTCACCTCGTCCCCTCATCATGGGACCTTGTCTTCCCTGGGAGGGAAGTTGCCAGTCAGATACCAGCCCACCCCACCCCGCCTGGAAAGCCTTTCTGATCCCGTACACCCATCCCAACCTGGCTCACCTTCCTCCTGACTGCCACACCTCCTGCCACTGTTGCTATAGAAACTACCCAGCCTTATCAGGCAGCTGCTGAGGCAGGGACCAGGGGACGGCCATTTTCATTTTATCTTGGCCTCAGGCACTTTAGAAAGCAACTGCACCATCCAGAGGCAACTTGGCACCTCCATCCAGAAGTCAAGACAATAGCCCCGAAAGAAACTTCCTGGGGAGCTGCATAAAGGAACATTTTTGAGAAGTTATGCCTTAATTACCAGCTCCTGGGGCAAAGGAGCTTTTCCAGCAGCAATATATAATTCGCAGCTGCTTTGCATGCGTGAGTCTGAGGGAATGGGGCCCTGGGCTGAGCATCTGGAGACCCAGACTCCACTCCGGTCTGTGCTTGCCTTGCTCGGCACTGGAACCGGAATGCAGACTCGATTTCTTCATCTGTCAAGTGGGGAGAATCCTGAGGCTAAAACAGAGCTGGAAAAAACAAAACCAAAAAAAAACCCTATGGGCACTTTGGTCAAAATAGATGATGTCTAGAAGAAAGCACTTTAATTACCATTATTTTGTCCTTTACCCCTTGGGGCAGACCCTTTGCTCACTGCAGCCCACAATCCAGCTCAGATCCCTCCAGCAAGAAGGCCCCACCTCCTTGACTCCTTTCAGGGGTTCAACACGCTAAGCCCCCCCGCCCCAGTCCCACCTCCCCAACTTGCTGAGGCCTTCCTGGGCTCTGAGGCCCTCCCTCCCTGGCTTCCCGCCTCCCAGGACTCAGCTCCTTGAATGAAACACAGGTTGACACACCTATACCCATCCACTAATTAGAAACCCCAGGCTCTGCTCCGCTCAGGCCAACTGAACGGGGGGCCCGTGGGCCAATTCTCCTGCCCTACAGCTGGAGGCCAGCCAGGCCCTGCCCCTTCTCCCCAATCTCCTCTCCTGCCCTGCCTCCCAACAGCCAGGAAGAGATGTGGGGCTGGCGGCCAGAAGGGGCCCCACAGGCTGCCAAGTGCCCCCTCCCCCCACTAAAAAAAAGAGGGGGAAGAGAAACAATTTCTGACTACAGTCGACTCTATTTCTTTCCGGGGGAGCCAGCTTTCTGAGCAAGGTCTCCCTCTGCGCCCTGACTGACACCCAGGAGCTGAGCCAGAGCAGATCTTCCCTGGCTTTGTTAAATAAAGGACAGGAGTGGCTGAGGAGGGGGAGGGGCATAGGGGGATGGTCCATTTTCCAGGAGGAAAAAAAAAAATCCACAGCCCAGACACTCTACTCATTGTGGAGGTGGAGGTGGGGGTGGGGGGCAGTTACCCTGCAACCTGAAAGCCAACAAGTTTCTCTGAACTGACTACCCCATCTGTAAAGTGGGCTTCTCTCCGTGCCCCCCTCCCCACAATCCTGTAGGCCCTCAGAGTCTAAGGAACTGGCCACCTCAGATTCCCAGTGGCAAATACTGTGCTTTGTCCCAACCGTCCTGGGTTTCACTACAAGACTCTGCTGACCCCTGAAGACTCAAGCATCCCCCTTCTCTGCTTCCTGGGGCCTCCCCTCCAGCAGAGGCTCCAGAACACAGTCGTTATCATTATGCCCAGACCAGGGGTCACTCAGACGGCTTTCTGGGACCAGAGGTGGAATCAGACATTAGGGAAGAAGCTCAGTGCCCAGAAGACTCTCTCCCCAACACCCCCCCACCCAGCCCTCCTGTGGAGAACCCACCAACCCCTTCGAAACGAAAGGCTGCTCCCCAACTCAGGAGTGCGGTCCACTCTGCAGATGGCGTAGTAAGGGCACGTCACTTTTTGGATAGAACGTCCAATGTCTTTGCCAGGATCACGTTCAACTTTCTGGCACCCGAGGCTCAGACAGGATAGATGTGAAAGCCCATTTTCCTGGAGCAGGAAACGGGTGCCACGGGGCCTTCCCTGGCTCGGACAAGGACTGCACCACTGCGCACTCTGGTCCCTGCTCCAGGTACTAGGTGTGCTAAGACCAGGCTGGCTCCTACCTGACCCTACTGTTCTGAAGCCTGGGTCCCAGCAGGGTTCCTGTAGAGGGCTGTCCCTGGAGGAAGGAGCTTCCCACCCCTGAACCGTGGCCTCAGGGATCCTCTGCTCCTCCGAATACCTGCAGTTGGACGGCTGGGTCCTAAAGGTTGGCTGGCCAGGTGAAGGTAGAACTCAGCCCTGTCGCCAGCTTATGAGCAGCAAGCCCGTGCCCGCACAAGTACCCAGTGACCCAACCCTGGGGCCACTTCTGTCAGCACAGTCCTTCCAGCCCCAACTGAGGCATTAAAGGGTGAGGCTCCCAGACCAAGAACGGTCAGCCCCAGACATCAGGGCATGGGCCCTAAAGAGCACTGCCTAACACATCCCTAAAACACGGAAGCCTGCTTACCTCAGACCACTTGTTTGACACAAATCCACTTATACCGTATTTAAAGTACAGTTGCCTTACCCTTTCTACAAACAGCTCAACCATGGTCCGTGCAAGTAGGGCCAGAGGTATGGCTATTTCCATCTTATAGGTGAAGAGATGAAAAGCAAGTGATTACACACACACACACAAAAAAACACCGAAGTGCTTAGCTTTGTATTATCTAGCTTTCAACACACACACACACACACACGCACACACACGTGCGGGCGCCACCCTATGGAGTTGGTGCTATCAATATTTGATTTACAGATAAGGAAACAGAGGCTTTCTGTTTCCTCTGTTTCCTCAAAGCCCAGTTACCAGCCACATGCTAGCCAACCACGGCAATCTCTTGCCGTGGTTGGCTAGCATGTGGCTGGTAACTGGGCTTTGAGTCACAGCAACTTCACACCACGATGGGGCCACGAAGCATCACGCTAAAGTCTCCGGGGAGACGCATGGCCTGCCCGACACAGCCCAGTGTGGCCTCCCAGTGTGCCAGACGCTTGCCAGCACCACAGCTGTCCTCAAACACACCCCACTGAAGAGAGACAGTCATCCCCATTCCACCAACAGGTAAACTGGTATTTGAGGAAGGCCCATGCACATCAGCACTCAGGTTCACCAAGTCAGACCTGCAATGGAACCCGGTCCCCACGATGGCACAGGCCAGGCTGCCACCCCCCAAGCTCTGTTCACCACCCCCGGGACCCTTTTGTCTCTCCCGACTGCTGCACACTGGTCACCTCCCTCTCTGAAGTCCCCAGACCTTGGGCCGCCCAGTGGAGTTGAGGGAATGCAAACAGGCAAACCTGGCCTGTACATGGCAGGTGTCCAGGAACAAACTTTCTGGCTGACAGGGTCAAAGGCTTTTGCCACCAACAGCTCCCCTCCCTTGCTTGACCATGGGGGTGGAGGGGAACAGAAGGAAGGTCAGCCTCTCGACTTATGATTTACCTGCTCAGGCATCCCCTAACTGAGCCTCGGAGTCCACACCTGCGAAATGGAGGTAAAAAGCTTCCCTCTCTCCCTCACAGAGCTCTTGGAAGACAGGAGACAAAGCAGGCTGGGAAGCCAGTTCATGACAGCACAAGGACGGATGGGAAGGCGACCGAGCCCCTGGCAGCTGCCTGCCACCTCAGCAAAATGCTGGCCAGAGACAGCAAGGAATAGAAAGGCCTAGAACATCTGCCAAGCAGAACACCAGCTCCCCTGGTGACTTAAAAGCATAACCTTGCTCCTCCCTGCCTCGGCTGCAGGGGAAGCAGCCCCAGCACAAAGCCCCTTGAGGATATGGCCACTTCCCCCCCCACCCCACCCCCACAAAGCCCAGTCCCTGTACTGCCACCAACCACCCTCCTCATTTCAGGGTTAGATTTGTTTCCAGCACTCCGATCCCCATCACCTACGTGGTCGCCACCTACCTGGACTCCTGTGGAAGGCTGGGGTAGATCTATCTTCCATGCCATTTCTCAAGCCTTAGCATCCAGCCAGGTGTCCAAGACCCAGCCATAGTGGGAGAGGCACAAGGGAGCCATGGGGGCCAGGGGACCGGGGGGGGGGGGGGATTAGGAAAGCAACGTGGAGAAAGCAGGGGAGGAAAGGGAGGCTGGGAACACTAAGAAGGGACAGATTGAAATGAAATGCAGTCGCTGGTGATGGAGGCTCTTCAAAAATAGTAAGAATAATAACCAAGCCCTTTTATTGGTGGTGGTGGTGGTGGTACCGTGTTGTAGTATGTGAGGAGGGTCAACAACAAAACCAAATGTGGGCATAGCCTGCGTATTTTCTGCTCCTCCTTCATTCCCTTCAGCAGCCCCTGCTGTGCCCCCCACCCACCACCCACCAGGTATTGTCGTCCTATTTTGCATTTCACTGGAACCAAGAATTTTTGGAACTTCCTCATATCAAAATTTAGCAACTGTGCATCCAGTTTTCTACGGCAGAGAATAGCTAATGTGAGATCCGACTAGAAGCTAACCTGATAAATGGGCTACAGTACCGGGATTCTCTCCAAGTAAGCCCTTGAATGCCGGACAATGGGGACCAAATATGCTCCTGCTCCCAAGTAACCTGCAGGCATCTTTCTAGGACTTACTGCCATGGAGTTCCCTAACCCAAAGGAATGATTGGCCTGAAAATTTTAGTTTAAAGCTCAGTGCTAAGGTAAGCTAAATCTTTGAACCATCTAAGCTTCCTTCTTCCCTCTGCCTGCCAGGAAACTCAACAGTCCAACTGGGCCAAGAACCATTGCATCAGTAGACCCTCGCCGGTGGTCACGAACACACAGATTCTTCTTTCCCCCAGACACCATCACCTATGCTAATTCAGAGATTCCTTAGTCCTGGTTTTTTTGTTGTTGTTTTTAATATAAGGTCCTTTGACCTTGTTACACAGGATTTTTTTTCTCTCAAAGCTTCTTCAAATACCTTGTCAGAGGAATGGATGGGATCTATTACCGCACAAAGGGAACTATCACAGGGAACAATGTGGACATAAGGGCAGGTGAGTAAGGAGATGGCAGGCAAAAAACCTTGATTCTGCGGCTTCCTCAAATTCCAGCCCTCCAAGCACAATGGCAGATGGAGGAGGCAGCCCGCCCAACACTGCCTGCCAGGCTGGTTCTGACCTGGAGAGCCACAGCCTCCAGACCAGACCTCCCTCCAAGGCCAGAGTGCACACAGGCGCACCCCGCTTGGTCTGGTGGCCCAGGAACGACACGTGTCCCTCCCGGAGACCTAGAAGCAGCTGCTCTCAGCTCCCCCATCTCCTCCTTCCAACGCACCGTGGTGACTCAGGCGGAGCAGCTTAGCAGAGCTAGTTCTGGGTGTTCTGTCCAGAAGGGGGGAGGGTGGCGGAAGGTAGTGGTGTTAGCAATCAGTGACAGTGGGTCCCACTCATTCCCCAAGTCTATTTTACGACTTTGAACTCAGTATGCAAATTTATGCAAGACAAGATGCAAAGCAGCGCTTTGAGCCAGAAGTCCCATTGCTTTTCTCCCCTTTTTTGAAGCTGCACTGAACCACTGTAAATCAGCGCTCGCCTCTGCCCCCCTTTCTGCTCCCCCAGCAACTGCAGATGCAAAGCCTCCTCAGACCCGCCCGCCTGCCCGCCTGCCTGCCCTGGGACTTTGAATGCCTGCACATTTCTATAGCACCTTTATATGTGCAGCCGGCCAGACGGCCACTTGGGCGGCTCCGCCCCTCGGCATAATCCCAGGCATTGTATGCGGCAGGGAAGGAGGCAGGGGAGATGCTGAGGGAGCCAGTCCGCCCCGCCGGCCCTGAATTCTGAAAGGGAGCCCACTTCCTCCTCTTACCCCGACATTTCTAGGCACTTCTGCCCACTCCACCAGCAAACACACCCACACACTGTTAAGATCCAGACCTCCCCAGATCTCAGGGCGCCCCCCCCTCCCATTTTTCTTCCAGGCTCACTCACCTACTCCAACCCATAGTCTGACTTCTGAGTTTCTCTGAACCAACCAGTCCCAACCCATCACCCCCAAGGGATGGAGGCTCAGCACCCGCAGATGTGCCCACCCCCACCCCCTGAATCCCAGCCGTCCCCAGGAAGTCAGCGACACAGCCCCTGAGTCCTGGGAACAAAGACAAAAGAGCTAACAGCAAAGCCGGAACTGCTGGGGTTTGCTGCCTCAAAATAAGAGGGTATGTTTAAAATTCTCAAAAGCAACCTGCTCAAAGAGGAATGCAGTCTGGGATGGGAGAGAGCTCATTCTTCAGAGAGGGGAGAAAAGGGGATGGGAGATGGAGGGGGGACGCCGCAGCTTTCAGTGCTCCTCTGGGTCACATTCTTGCACCACCCCCCAACCGGGACCCCAGGGCTCTCCAGGCAGCACCACATCCCTGCCCCATCCCAAGACCCTCTTCTGCACAGAAGCCTCAAAACTTGCCCCTCTCTTCCCTGCACCCCTGCCAGCCCAGGCTTCTCCCTGCAGTGCCCCCTCTCGCCCAGCCCTCCTCACACCTCTGGGTCACTTCTTTCCAGGGTGCCCACCCGGCTTCCACATCTAGCTCCCACCCCCCACCCCCAGTGTCCCCTCTTCCCAGGCTGGAGCACAAGAGAAAAATGCGGAAGGCGTCTGTCTGGGCATTGGGAGGAGAAGGCTGAGGAGGCAGCTGGGGCTAGCTGGCGGAAAGGAGTCCCATAACCAGGCAGAAAATCCAGAGTGACATTCTTCCCATGAACTCACCCCATTGTCCCTGGGCTCCCCTGACAACTCCCCCCTTCGGGTTCTAGGGAGGAAGTGAATGGGGAGAATCCCCCGCATCTGTTCTGGGGCTTGGAAGCAGGAGAGCTGGTTTTCAGGCTGCCAGTGAGAAGGATGAAGGGTGAGAAAAAGTACAAGGTTTAGGGAGGACCTGTACCACGCACTTTATTAAGACGGTCAAAATCCAAACGAGTCTATGAACTTGGAGGCCTCTGGAAAAGTTCACCCTGCTGAGGAAGATGTTTAGTTTGTCAGAGTTCAGCTCAAAAAGCATAGTACCTCCCTGGTGGGGGGGCTGGGGGGGGGGGCGCGAGGGGGTCACGGAGGAGGAAGGCAGGGCCAAGTCTTTTCCTTTTATTATTACTTTCTAAGAGAAGCAGGAGGGAAGGGTTAACTTGGAGGCAAGGCAGGCAGGGAGGGAAGCAAGCGGAGGGAGAAGAAAGGGGCTCAGGGTTTCTGCTAGCTCCCTCCGAGGAAGCCCTGTCTCCGCACTCAAGGTCAAAATGTGCCAGAGAAATAGAAGAAAGATTTCAACTCTGACCCCCAATTCCATTCCCAAGGAGAACAGGGAAAAAACAATAGTTGGGTAGAGGAAGGGGGGGCAGAGGGTCTTGTTGGCGGGGGACATTACTATGACCACAGAAGATTACAAGCAAGCAAGAACGTTTTCACTTATTCATTTTGTCGTTCTTTCTTTTTAAAGCTTGAAGAACTTGGTCAGACTCGCTTGCTTTTTTAAAACAACAGCGGCAGGCAGTGGACACATTTCCCAACTGTCTCCAAGAAGAAAGAAAATAATTAGTCTCCTCCAGACCACTGGGGCAAGAGGCTTTTGTAATTTTAAAAACAAAAACCAAAACCAAAGTGAGATTCTGACTGCCTGGTCGTGTCCCTCAGAAACCTTTGGGGGGGGGTAATGAGGATCGCTTACCAAGACTCGCAGGGCCCCCATTCCACCGGACAGGAAGAATCCCCCCGGCTTAGGACGGGGGTAACACCTCCCCGCGGTCAGAGCAGCCAGGTCCAGCTCCCAGGCATCGTCCTGCCTTCCGCCCTGGGGCCCAGATGCTCAAGTGAGCAGCACGGCCGCCCCCGCCCCGGGACTGCAGCCGGCGACCCGGCTTAAGTTACACGGACTCAACTGCTGGGCTGAGTCTCCCAGATGCCCCCTTTTATTGTTCCACCCAACAGAGAAGCACGGGCCTTCGCTCTCCACGGAACAGGAGCAGCGCCCGTTTGCATTTCTCCCCTAAGCAACCCACCCTGCAAAGTACCAAGTCCTTTCTTTCCACCTCACCATCCCAGACGGAAGGGTCCCTCGATGAGTTGCCGCCTTCTCCTAGCGCCCCGCTCTCACCAGACGTCCCCGAAGTCACTGGCACCCGCCAGCCTCCGCCCCCCAGCAGCGTCCTCCACCGGGACCTTTCCAGGAACCTTCGGTCGGCGGTCCCCGACTCAAGCTGTGCCCCGAATAAGCCTCAAGTTCTTACTCCCCCGGGTCTGGCCAACACCCTCCTCCCCAGGAAATCCCCCCTCCAAAACAGAAGTCGAGGTACGTTCCACCCGGGGAAGACTACGGTATCAGGGATGCCCTTCCTCTCTGCCCGTTTATCCCGACCGAACCGGTAGCAGGCAGGGTTCTCCCGCACGCTCTAACTCCAGCTCCCCTCCCCGGGCCTGACTTTAAGGTCCCCCTCCCACGCAGTCGCCCACACCCGGTCGAGGATTCCGCTGTCCCTCCGCTAAAGCGATCGCGGCGCTCCCGTCGCACGCCTCTCCCCCACGGAACGGCCCCCGGCCCGCGCGCTCCGCTGCCCTGCAAGTTTCTCCGAACTAGTTGGCCCAGTCCGCGTTACCTGCAACCTGCTCGGGGCTGGCGCCGTACTCGGCGTCGCGGCGCTTTTCGCAAGTGCCCTCGCCCAGGACCAGCGCCTGCAGGGGCAGCTCGGAGCCCGGGTGGGGGTAGCAGCGCAGCCCCTGGGCGCAGCGCGGGGTGTAGACGCCGCACGCCTCGCCCTCCAGCCGCGCGCACACGGAGCAGCAGCCGCAGCCCGGCTCGCGGACCAGCTCGGCGCAAGGCGCGCGGGCGTCGCCGGCCACCCCGGAGGCGGCGGCGGCGGCGGCGGCGGCGGGCGGCGCGGCCGGCGGGGGCCCGCAGGCGGCCAGGCGCTCGGGCGTGCAGGGCGGGCAGCGGAACAGCACCTCGGCGCGCACGCCGCGGCCGCCGCCGGCGCCCAGCAGCAGCGGCAGCAGCAGCAGCGAGGGCGGCAGGAGCAGCGGCAGCGCGGGGCCGCCCAGTCTCGGCAGCATGTTGGCGGTGGTGAGCGCGACGGCGGCGAGCGAGCGGGCAGGTGGCACGGCCCTGCGAGCGCGGGAGCCGCCTCCTCCGCTTCTTCCTCCTCCCCCGCAGCCGCAGCCGGGTCCTAAAGGGCCCTGCTTCTCCCCGCCCCCTGCCTTCTCCCCTCCCCCTTTTGGAGACCACCCCCTTCCCCCGACACTCCCGCGCGCCGGCCCGTGAGTGCGCGCACGCCTGCTCGCCCACCCCCCGCCCCCCTGCGCTTCCCGGGCTCTGTGGGTCCTCTGCACAGCCACCACCACCACCACCACCACCACCCCGCCCTCCTTCCCTCCACACCCTTCTACTCCGGGCTCCCTGACTCCCGGGGAATGCGAATAACTTGGGGGTTTGGATAGGGTCGGCGCGGGAGTGGAGAAAAGTGGGTGCTTTTGTCTCCTGTTTTCAGTTCAGTTCGGAAGGACTTAGTTTGCGTGCTTCCCTTGTGGCCGGCACTGGGCTAACTGCTGGGGCAACGCAAAGGACATAAGACATAGTCTTGACCTTCAAGTAGATTTCCATCCACTCCCACCATCTCCCTCCATCCTCAGGGTTCCACTCAGCGCCGACGTGTTGCTTGGGGCAATGACTCTGGTGTTCAGTGAGTTCGTCCGAAGAAGAAGCAGGTTCCCATCCACTAGACCAGCCTAGCCTGAACAGCCCCTCTTAGTGACCACTGCAGTTTCCCAACCCTGCCAACATCTGGTAACATATAATAACCAGAAATGCAATTTGTGGGCACTGAGAAACCGGCTCCCTTCCTCTCTGCCTGACCTTCCCCAAAGTAATCCCTTAGTTGACCCCTCTCCCTGATCTAGAGGCATTTGCTGTAGGAGAAATCCCCAAACACCCTGCTTCAGGGGTCTTGGAGAGGTCAGATCAGACTTCCAGGTGTGAGAGGAGGCCCCAGGGAAAGGGCATTTATAGCTCTCTCTGATAATGCAGATGGACAAGGACAGCCTCCCTTCGTCGTACTGTTTGATTTAAACTGAGTCATCTCTCCTTGCTGCTCCCAACCCCCAGCATTCCAGGCTGGACCAGGCCTTAATTATCACCCATGTCTCTAGGTTGTGACCCTAACAAAGACCCTTGTCAGAGAGATTCTCTTGACCAGGGATGCACTGTTCAGCTGACTCCAGCCTAGGTTTAATTTCCCGGTACCTCTGCCAACCTTCTCCCTGGCCAGAGCCCTCCACACCAGCTCTAACTTTAGGATTCAGAGCTATTTGACTGAACTCGACAGCTGCTTGCCAAGTGGCCACCTGGTCCTGGAGGTGAGTGAGACGCCCCAAGGAAGGCAAGTTCTGGCTTAAGGAATTAACAGTGTTTGGGGTGAAGATTTCGGTAAGAGGAACAAACAACTAGTTTGTCAGAGGCTTGGAGGAGGAGAAATATTTAGATGGAGGGAGAGGGGATGAGGGTTGGGGGGTCATGGGTGAATCAGAATTGAAATCTGAACTTAGAAATCTACCCGGGGAAACGCAGGGATAGCAAAGACACTGGGAACAGAGGGACCGGCCAAAGCAAGGACAGGGAAGTGGGAAAGGAAGGTTGGAGAAAGGAAGTCCACTTTGGCCAGCAGAGTGCTTGGGGGTGCGGGGCACTGGCAGGAAAGCCCTGTTGACTTGTGAGGAGGTGTGGCTTCATTCAGTGGGCAGGGGATGCAGCGCCCATGTTTGAGCAGAGGAGTGAAATAGACGGAGCTGAACTTCTGGAAGTCTGTAGAGCTGTGTCTAGAGCAGATCTGACAGAAGTAAAAAGAGACAGTCGTCTCTCCCCCTGGGTGTGCCCTGGCTCCTTGTGCCGCCTGGTAATGTTTGTTCCTGTTGTCCTCACCCACTAGGGTCTGAGTGCCTTCAGCATAGGGACAGTGCCTAGTGTGATGCGTTCCAGTGGAAATCTAATGCAAAGCACAAATGTGAGCCACGTGGGCAATTTTCAAATTTCTAGTAGCTGCATTAAAATAGAGTAAAAAGAGATAGGTGAAACCCATTTTAATACTTTATTTAACTCAGTATATTCAAAATATCATCTTAATATGTAATCAGTATAAAAATTATTAATGAAAGATTTAACATTCCTTTTTTCATACGAAATCCTCAAGCTCTGGGGTGTATTTTATGCTTAGAGCACATTTCAATTTGAGCTAGCCAAAAATTCAAATAATACCCACAGGTGGCTAGCTGTTACCATGTGGACAGGGCACAGGTCTAAAATTCAGTGCCTGGCACCTAGTAGGCACTCCACAATTATGTTGAATGAATAAATGAGTGAATGAATGAAAAGTACTACAACTACTCCGGGCAGTACTTCTCACTCTCCATGGTGATGTCCAGCAGAGGGGATAGGAGAGACCTTCGTTCACTCATTCATTCTGCTACTCATGGGCCATTTGAGACTCATTCTCTTTCCAGCTCTCTTTCAAGTTCTTCATCTCTTTCTTAGCCAAGAACTCTGGAGATGAACAAAGTGAGGCTAACTTGACAAATGCAAAATATTCGAGATTTCTCCTGAATGAATCTGATGGCCAGACCCCAATTCTTTCCTCCTAGTTCCCTGGGGAAGAGTTGGCTTTTATCGCCCCTCCCCCTGTACACACGGCCACCACCACGAACCCCATATTTTTAAGGGCTAACCCCTGTGGGGTTCGGAGTTCTACTCCAGATGGCTATCTGCCATCAGAAGCCTGGACAGGTGGAGGGACTTGACCCACTGTTTTGTTCTCTAACTGCAGGCGCAGGGCTTAGAACAGTGCCTGGCACTCAGAGGCTCGATAATTATTTGTTGAGTGAACCCAGGCTCTCTCTCCTCCTCGTCCCTGCTGTGCCCACTGTTTCTGGAGCATACCTTACTTTAAATTGCTCATAAGTCCTCTATCAAGGGTATGTGCTTAGGCCTGAGAGCCTAGACCAGGCAGTGGGGACTTGTTGAGAGATGGGGACAGGCTGAAACTGGTTTCCTTCCCTCCCCCTAATCCCTGCCTTTTTCCATTTGAAAAGTGTTTCACAAACTCCACCCTCACGAGGTTTACCTTAACCAAGTACCACCTGTACTATTATTTATGTCATATTTATTTTAATGTGAAGTCAGATCTCTTTTTTTTTTCTTGGCAGCTAAAAGCTATTTTAAAATAAACGTTATATCACTACCATAAATGGAAAACCAGGATTGATGGCCATATATAGATGGCAACCGTAAAAATAAACACAATGAAAACAAAACAATGCCATTGCATTCAAGCTGGATACTGTTGCCCACTGAAGCCTCAGAGTCTGGCATATTCCTCTGGTTAACAAAAGATGAGCCAGTCTAAAGAGAAGTTTTAAAGGCAAGCCAGACCTGAGGTGAAATGTATCTCCGTTAAGTCATCAGATGTAGAAATATATTTTTTTAAACATTGTATTGAAATGTCCTATTCATGCAAAACAATGTTCATACCATAAACTGGATAAATGTTCACAAATTCCATATAACAAGTACCCACCCAAGTGAAGAAAGAGAACATAGAGGTGCCTGGGTGGCTCAGTCGGTTAAGCGTCTGCCTTCAGCTCAGGTCATGATCCCAGGGTCCTGGGATCGAGCCCCGCATCAGGCTCCCTGCTCTGCAGGAAGCCTGCTTCTCCCTCTCCCACTCCCCCAAAAAGAAAAGAAAGAAAACATAAATAGCACCCAGAAGCCCCCTTCACACCTCCTTCCAGGTATTACTTCCAGCCCCCCATTATCCTGACTTCTAACATGGATGAGTTTTGCCTCTTTGCATCTCACATAAACGAAAACATACAACAGACAGTCTTTTTGTCTCTGGCTGATTTTGCTCCACATCATGCTGGTGAAATTCATCCATATTCTTGTATGTAGTTAGTTATTGGTTCCTTCTTGTTGTGGGATAGTGTTCCGTGCTATGACTATACCACAGTTTATTTATCCGTGGTACTGTTGATAGGCATTTAGATAGCTTCCAGTGTTTGACTCTTCTGAACGCAGCTGCTGTGAACCTTCCAGAGCATGCTGTTTGTTGAGCATATGCACACATTTCTGTTGCAGCTCTGCTAGATATGGAATTTCTGGGTCATAGGGTATACATGTGTTCAGTTTTAGTAGATAAAGGACAGGCAAAAAGTTCTGCAAAGTCAGTGTGTGCATCTCTACTGCTATCAGCAATGTATTTCTCCCTATCCTGGCCAACACTTGACATTTCCCATCTTTTCTCAACATAACCCGATCTGGTGGATATATAGTTGCATCGCATTGCGGTTTTATTTTGCAGTTCCTGGATGGCTGAGGAAATTGAGCACCTTTTAAATGATATAATGGGATGAATTTTAAAAGAGAATCGTATCATACAATGTTATGTAATGTCCTGCCCATGTGTCATGATTAAACACCATGAGTAACACCTAAAACCATCTTGGCCACACCAGGTGCAGACATTTTTATTACGGAAGTCTTGTTTTAGTTTTATTTGTTTCAGGAGGAAGAAAAGCAGCAAAAAAAGGGAGGGGGTAAGAGTATTGCTTGAGCAGAGGAAGCGTCCTCTGCTCTCTGTCCACACCCCTGGGAGTCGCCACAGACCAGAGTACCTCTTTCTTGGTGAGTCCCGAAGCAAAATGAACAAGCGTGAGGACATCTGCTTTTTCTGATCCCATGCCATGGTTGGAAGCCCCATCATGAAAATTTGAGGAGCATAGCTGTGGAAAAGATAAAAAATGAAAAATGTGCTCGGAGGTAAGTCAGAGGCCAAGGCTGCATGCTTCATGGTGATTTCCTGAACCAGCCTCATGCACCCGGCCAACAGCTGGACCGCATCACCATCATCATCTTTGTCCTCGGAGCATCTTCACCACATGCCTCTGCTCAGAGGCTGGCTTAGGCTCCTGGATAGCCCTGCCCTCTAGAAGGTACAGACTTGGGCTGGGTGACTTTAAAGTAACCAAATGGAGAGAACACTAAAGAAAATCAGAATGGGAATGTGAGCACCAGAGGCTGGCGGAGGAGTTAAGAGAAAGGGCTTGGCGCCAGAGTGGATGCACGTCCAACCTCTTCCCTCACTGGCCGTGTTGTTTGGGGCAAGTTATTTTACCTCTCTGGGCCTCAGTTTTCCCATCTGTAATAAGGGGAGGATAATAATGGCGCCTATTTCAGAGGGGTGCTGCAAAGAATAAATGAAACGCTCCGCCCGGCACGCAGCCCTCGCACTGTTATTATTACCTTATGCTCATGAGGAGGGGCCCATGTCCTTCTGCACCATTCGGGAATGGAGCATGAGGTCGACAGTTCCTCAGTGTGAGCCCAGGAAAGCACTTCCTCTAATATAACTGGGATGATGGGGGCGCCTGGGAGGCCCAGTTAGTAAGCATGAACTCTTGGTCTTGGCTCAGGTCATGAGATCGAATCCCAGGTCAGATTCTCTCTCTCCCTCTGCCCCTACCCCCATGCATGCGCATGCTCTCAGTCTCTCTCTCTCTCTCTCTAAAATAGATAAATCTTAAAAAAAAATAATAAAGCTGGGAAGATGTTTGCAGGAGGAGGAATTCACCCCAGGCTTGGGGGGAAGGGAGTAGATCCCCAGCCCTCAGTGAGGCAGGAAGGGGATAACTGGATGAACACAGCCTCCAGAAAATGCAATGAAGAGTAACAGGAAAGAACCCCCCCCCCCAAAAAAAAAGAGTAACAAGAAAGAAATGGAGTAGACATTAGAGCTCAGTGGCCACTCAGAAGCCTGGAAGAAGGCATGGAACTGGCCAGGGAATCCAGAACCTTCTCCCTACTGTAAGTAGGAGATCCAGCTGAACTGCATGGCCATAGCCACAGGCAACAAAGGTCAGTGACCAGAGGAAGAGAGGAACAAAACTCAGAGCATGCTCACAGGTGTTATTTCATTCAATTCTCTTAAGTGTCCAATGAGGCCCAGAGAGGTTAAGTGACCTGTCCAAGGTCACCCAGCGGCACACGGTCCCTGACTCATGGTTCAACTTAAAATTTTTTGAATTGGCAATGGTGCCAAAGCGATATGCCTTCAGTAGAAACTGTACTTCGAATTTTGAGTTTGGATCTTTCCCTGGGCTAGGGATAAGTGGCATGGTCCTCTCTCCTGATGCTGACCAGTGGCAGGGAGCCACGACCCAGAGTCAGCCCGCGATCATGAGGGTCAACAACCAATACACTTAACAACCATTCCGAATCCATACTACCATTCTGGTTTTCACTTTCAGTACAGTACTCAATAAATTACGGGAGATATTCCAACATTTCACTCCAGGATAGGCTTCGTGTGAGATGCTTTTGCACAACTGTAGGCTAACATAGTGTTCTGAGCACATTTAAGGTGGGCTAGGCTAAGCTGGAATGTTCAGTAGGTTAGGTGTATTACATGCATTTTCAACTCACAGAGTCTTCAACTTACAATGGGTTTATCAGGACATAACCCCATTGTAAGTCAAGGAAGATCTATAGTGTGTAATAGAGCCAGATATCAAACCCTTACCTTTCCACTACCCTGCGGGACCAATCCTCTAACTCCAGATTTGCTAACATCAACGTGTGTGGCCACAGTTGTCCCTATGCCCCTCATGGTCCACACTGCCATTTCCTCGTTACTTCTCCTGTAACAAGCCGTCCCCAAACTTAAGTTTTTAAAACTACCATCTGTATCATCTCTCACAGTACTGTGGATTAACAGGGCTCCGCTGGGTAATTTGCACACAGGCCCTTTCACGTGGCTCTGAGGCCGTGTCTGGGACTTGGGTCATCTGGAGGCCTGACTAGGCTGGACACCCGAGAATGTAGCTCACACACCTGGCCTGCACTTGACGCTGGCTCTTGGCTGGCAGCTGAACTGGGTGGCCAACCACGGCGCCCCCCTCTGTCTTCTTCCTGTGGTTTGGGCTCCTGAGGGTGAGGAGGCTGGGTTTCAAGAGGGAGTGTCCCAAGAAGGAGTGTCCCAAGAAGCCAGGTAGAAGTTGCAAGGCTTCTTGGCATCCAGAAGTCCCACCACATCATATCCCCCTCATTCTGCTGGTCAGACAGCCCCCAGGCCAGCTCATCTTCAAGGCGCTGGAGAATGGGCAGGCGGGACAGAAGAGGCTGTTCAGGCCATCTCTGGGGAGCATTGCGAGCACGGCCCCCACCCCTCTTTATTGCCGAGAACACCTGCATGTTAGGTAGGCTGTCACTCCAGCACCCTCCGCTTCTCAAGCTGCCACTCATTCCCTAGAGAACGAGGGGCCCTGCGGCTCTCCAGAGGCATGCCCATGGGAATAAAACGAATCGATGCTTTTACCTCCAGCGCGGCACGCACTCATTCCCTGAAGCTCCCAAAGCTCAGTTTCACAAAGAGCACCGCAGAACTCCAGGCTTCAGGTAGGGATCTACCATTAAACAAATCAGATTTCCTCCCCCTCTTCTTTTGTAAGGTGGTTGAGGTCAAAATGTTGTGGCCATTCCAGATGGGTTCAAAACCTTGAGACCAATTGCATCTGAAGGGAGGGGTGTTGAGCAAAGCATCCCTCAGCCTGAATTCTCTAGATCAGGGGTCGGCAAAAGTAAAAGACCCTTCAGTGAATATTTTCGGCCTTGCGGGCTTCATATGGTCTCTGTCACAACTACTCAACTCTACCATTACAGGCCCACGGCAGCCAAGGGTGATATTCAAACAGAGAAGCATGGCTGTGTTCCAGTAACATTTTATTTACGAGAGCATATGGAGGCCAGAATTGGCCCGAGGTCTGCAGGATGCCGACCCCTGCACTGGGGCCTCCTTAATTATAGAGAGCAGGCTTTCAAAGACTGTCAGACTTAGGAGATAATACAGACCCTGGAGTCTTACTCCCAACCTGAATGCAATTGACCACCCATGGTAACCTCCCAACATGTGACCTTGAGGGAGCCCCAAGATGCCTGTTGGAAAGGCCAGCTCCATAACCATCACATTCTTGATTTTATCTGAGGGTACCAGCTCACCCGGCTTCCCTCTCCATCCCCATTCCAACCTAGAATCCCACAGTGAGGTTCCCAGGGTCCCCAGCGTCACCAGCTGAGAGTCTGGACCTGGCATTCGGCCAGGCCCCAGCAGACCCTCCTGGTCATCAGAAGCCAAGGCTCAGAGAGGACACGGCACTCGCTGATGCTTCTTGGAGAAGGAAGGCAGGACAGGAGGCACAAGGAGGCAAGGCAGGGGTCCTGGCTCAGAATGGGGGAGAACTGGCAACTGGCTTCCCTGAAAAAGGTCTCAGGCAGGGTGAGCATCTATGGAAAATGTGAGCGGGGCTGCTGCCTCCATTAGATGCCCCCCCCCCCCCGCCCCCGGCCACAGTTCTTCTTTCGAGGAACAAGACTACATCTGTTTGGCGATACTCTATCTGGAATGGTTAAATAAACCTTTCAGGCTCTGGCAAACAACAGCCCATCTTATTCCAATGGGAGAGCTTCTAAAACACAGCCGACTTCTTAATCTTAAATCTGTCTGCAGGCGCCCCCTCCCCTCTTGGTAAATCCCTGCTGCCCCCACTTCTGGCCCTCAGCTGGGAGCAAGATGGCCCACATTCACCGCCTCCGGCCCCTCCACTCTTAGTTCTGAGTCTTCACAATGACTCTCGGTATTGTTGCGCTTGGTTTTTCACTCCCCACTCCCTTTCTTTACCCCCTTTCTTCTCAGGGGTCTCTCTCTCTCTCTTTCTCTTGCTTGCTCGGTGGATCTCAGCCACACAAAACCGTCCCAGCAACCTTGTTCAGGCCCCCACAATTATCTCATCTCCCCATTACCCCCACCCTCACCCCCTTGAGGCCACTGAGAAGCAAGCAAAGCTAAATAAATAAAGGCTGGAGGGGACCCAGCCAGCTTCTCCAAGCCCAGGCAGTATAAAATCACAAGCGCACAGGCTCAGCTTGCCTTCTACCCCCCCAAGGGCACCAGCCTCCCCCATAGTCAGAACAACAAAAAAAGCTGAACCCCTCCTACAGATGAAACCCAAGTCCTCCGCAAAGGCGTGTTGCAACGCAAGCTGCAGAGTCTGTGTGTCCAGCTGAGCACGCAGACCTCCCCCTCCCCGTCCTCTCTCGCTCCCTGCTCCCTTCCCTCAACATCACACACACTTCATGGCCCTAACTCCCCTTGCCAGGAAATCTCTTGCCTCAGCAGAGAGTCAGGGAAAGCAAGAAGTTGCTGTGGGCACGTTTGGTCTCTTTACAAAATTGCTGCCGAAGGGTGGTGAGAAATGGGTTTGAACAGCACCCCTCTGCCTCCCCACCTCTTTCCCATCCCGGAGAATGCTGTAGAGACTACACACTGCAATTTTACGGGCAGGCCTTGGTTCTCCTTTGCTCTGTAATTAAACTGCAGCCTCTCTCCTCCAATCAGGAGCCAGTGTGACAGCTCCACTGGGGATTGAGGGGGAAGTGAGGGAGATGTGAGTGTGGGAGGAAATGACGAAATCATCCAGTTTGGAAACTAAGCCATTGGGGGTGGTGGGGGTGAGTGGAGGTGGCAAAGAATCATTCCCTAGGGGAAGAGGAAGACCACCCCCACCCAGTTCCAAGGTTCTTTAAGGCCAGTGTGAGGAGGAGAGAAGCTCCCTGAGGGAGGAAGGCCCTCTTGAATAGGGTGCTTGCTTCACTCCTGGTAGAACACCTTCCTGAAGGTGAGGCAGACCTCAGCCGTCCCTGTGCTTTGCTGCTAACACCACCACTTAGGACTGGAGCCCCGTCTAGGCTGTCCTGAGATCTGAGTTTGTATTACTTTGTGTTTCTTTAGTGTCTTCCATCAATCTCCTCCATAACCCAAGACACAGAAAGTTCAGTGAGGGCAGGGACTGGTCTCTGAGCCCTGTGCACCCCTCTCCCCACCCCTCACCTCCTTCTGCCTGGCTTTGCCCACAGTAGATGGAGATTACCCCATTCTCTCTATGGGCAGCTTCAGGGGTGCCTCCATAAACGGAAGAACTGCAGCCTGAAGAAACAAAGCTCCTCCTCACTCAAGGTCCTTGGATGAATGTGGTTTCAATCCCCCAAGCACTGGTCACTCCACCAGGCACTCCTGCCTCTTCATCCTGGCCATGGGCTGGCAATAAAACCCCATGGACTGAGTGCCATCGTGTACAGAGCTGATGCCAAGCAGCATTTCCTAATTATCAGTCATTTGGGAAACTACTTCCAATTTTGCCATATTTTTGAACGACCTCGATTATTATTTACTTAATATTATCTTTAAGTCAACTCATTTTATTTACATAAAATATTGCAAACAATAGGGGCACCTGGGTGGCTCAGTCATTAAGCGCCTGCCTTCGGCTCAGGTCATGATCCCAGGGTCCTGGGATGGAGCCCCGCATCGGGCTTCCTGCTGGTGGGAAGCCTGCTTCTCCCTCTCCTTCTGCTGTTCCCGCTGCTTGTGTGCTCTCTCTCTGTCAAATAAATAAATAAAATCTTAAAAAAAAATATTGCAAACAATAATATCCCTAAAAACACAGGTTTAACATACTATTTTTCCTCTACACATGAAAACAATAAAAGATATTTCTTGGAATACCACCTAAAATCAGCTTGTGTACCATATATTGGTACAAAATGTAAGAAGTATTTTAATCTTTTGGCCAGGTTAAGTATTTTAGTCAAGTCTCTGAGGATCAGTCCCCTCATCTACAAAATGAGAATAAAAATGTCTGCTCTGTCCTCATGAGATAATAAATATCCTATGAAGGGCAATGGGCAGGATCAAGAGCTATCAAGTAAGAAGGGAATTTTTTTAATAGAAGACATGGCCAGGAGAATGGCATAAAATTTAATAGACATGGGAATTTTTTTTTAAAAAGTATTAATTGCTAAAAGAGGAAGGAATAGACAGTATTGCACATACTCAAAAGAACAGAAGCCCTGCACCAGATACTGCAGAGATCTAACAGAAACAGTAGAGAAATGTACAGGCTATTAAAGGAAACAATACACGCCCACGTGAAAAACACAAATAAAAGAACCTATAGGGAATTACAACCCTGATTATAATTCTATTGAGCTATGAATGCAAAGTAAAGGAACAATGAGCCTCTGGATATATCAGAGGGAGCTCTGCAGCCTAAACAGTGGGCTGGGAAGGCTTCCTGGAGGTGGTGTTAGAAACAGAGTTCCGGCTCCTTGGTTGTGAGGGTGTTTCTGGAATCCTTTTTTCTTCTCCCGTCATCTCAACTCCATGTTCCCCTGGATTTCAGCCGTGGACAGCAGGCGCCTGTTGGAAACTGCTTTGCTGGGGCTACTGGTGGTTGGCAGGACATCAGGGCCCTCTGAGGCAGCAAAACGTAGTCTCTGTGGTGTCTCCCACTCTGTGGTGTCTCCCAGTGCCCAGCACCACTGGTGCTCTGAGTCCGCTCCAGAGGCCCCCAGTCCTTTCCTCTTACCTCTCCTGTCACCCTCCGCTGGGCACCTTACCTTCCTCACTGTCTGTAAAGTGTTTCTCTCTCCCCTCTGCAACTTGTCACAGCACAACTATTTCTATCTCCTGCGTTTCCCTTGCTCTGTCACACCGTAGCTTAGCTCGGGGTGGATCTCTTTCTCTCTTTCTGCATTCTCAGCCTCTTTTTCGTCATCATTGTTATCCTCGTGAAGGATTTTATTTTTCATGCCCACGCCCGCCCTCAGCTAGAGGCCTCCTGAGACCCAGCCCTCTCCTTCTAGAGAAAAGAGTCCTAAGGACTCTGCTACATTGTAATGATAATCAGCGGCCAGGACTTTGAGGTAACATTGTCTGTGGTTGGGGAAGAAGGGATGGTTCAGAGTCACAGTGAATCCCCTACTCCCGTTACACACACACACACACACACACACACACACACACACACACACACACACCCTGCATTTGGGCACCTTGCCAATACTTTCCAAATCGTGCCTCCTGCCCGTGAGCCAGAATGGAGAATCAATAATTATTTCCATCCACATCTTTACAAAATAGTAAACAACCCGGAGGCTCAGCCAAGTCAATGACCTCAGTTCCTGCTCTTTGTCCAGAATCCTGGTCTCTGGACCTTCGGTGTGTAGAGGGGCATTTGAGTTGTAACCCACGGACTTCGTAGCTTGAAACAGCCAGAACGAACACAACCCAGTGTAGAGGCTGTTATTTGGGGGGTCCCCAGGCCAGCTCTGCCAGGTAATCCACAGGGTAATTCTTTGCAGGTCACCAAACTGCTTGGAGCCTGTGTCCTCGTCTGCAGAATGGGGTAAGAACACCTAGCTCATGGGGCTTCGGTGAGGATCGAGTAGAGTCACTTCTGAAGGCCCCTGGCAGGAGGTCTAGTCCCAAGAGCAGATTCAACTCAATGTCTGCCAAACCCCAGCTGGTCTTGACTGAGGGGCTCTCGCTCCTTGCAGCAATCCTCTGCCCTTGAAAAAAATAAAAATAAAAAAAACCGCTGATCCAGAATAGGGGATGCCTGGCATTCTTCAGGACCACCTGTTGGGACTGAGCCCTATCTCTCATTCCCCGGCCTCCGTGATTCCAAAGGGACCCAGCAAGCCAGAGGGAGATTGTCACCTTGCAGCATGCCACCTGCCACTGTCTGTCTGCCCCACAAGGTCCTGATTGTTCCCCAGCTTCTCCCTGGGGGAAAATATTATTTTTTTTTTGGCCACTTGTTTGATCCTCCAGAGTCAATATTTGTGGAGATAAGCACAGTGTCATGCAGCCAGTGGCTTTGTTTACAATTCAGCCTCCGTCCCATTGGGTTCCGGTCCCCTTGGGGCCACCGTGTGCGGTGAGAGGGTGCATTTCAACAGCAGTGGGTCCTGTCACTCACCTGGACCGCCTGGGCGAGGCCATGGAAGAGGGGCTCGAGTCAGTCTGCTCCTGTTCCTGAAGGTGTGTGCTCGGCCTGCTCTGACTGTGCTAGGGAGGAGTTTGGTGGGGCCTCCCCAAAGCTGGCAGCCTGTACTCCTGTCCCAACAGGCCTTTCCTCTAGCACACATCCCAGGCCGACCCTGGCCTTCTCCACCAGACTATCAGGTCCTGGAGGGGTCTTTTCTATCAGAAGAAGATCTTCTGCTTCCACTTCACATACAGATGCTTTGAGGGGTTTTCCACGAGGTCCGGAGGGCTCATCAAAGGATTTGACTTAAAATATAGGGTCTGAGGGGTATGCAAATGTCCCTTGGAAGTGGCCTGGAGGGGAGAGCACCCCCAAGGGCTGGGTGGGCAGCCATCTGCCGGTGCAGCTACACATGGGATGCAGTGGGAGGCCAGAGGGACACCTGAGAGTGAGACACCTGCTCATAGGAAGCCACTGAGGACAGAGAAGACAAACATGGTTTCAAAGAAAGCCCAAACCACAAGTCACGGGGACGGGCAGTCAAAGCTGCAGCAGGGCTGCTTCTCATGCGGGCAGCTCTATATAATTCTAAGGGAGTAGAAGCAGGCATGGAATTACTTAAGCCTGGTTCATGGTTTTCTGGAGAGACACCAGCGAGGCTGGCTAGCTAACCCCAACACCAACAACCAGGGAGGAGGAGGATGGGGCAGAAGAAGGAGGGCAAAAGGGGAGCAGAGCCTTGGCATGGCTGGGTGGTCTGCCATGTACCCGTCTCTCAGCAAAGTGGCTTCCGAAACTAATCTCACTTAATTATCTTATTTAATTCTCACAACCACCATATGGGGCAGCAGCTCTAATATCCCCACTTTTCAGATAAGGAATGTGAGGATCTGAGAGATTAAAGTGATTTATTTGGTCCCAAGGTCATACGGCCTGCTAAGCAGGTACCAAATGGGATTTTGCTGACCTTGGTCGAGGCACTTCCAGCACATCCATGTTTGATAAACTCATCATTGTGTACTGTAGACAGCCAGGCCCTTGTTATCCTGTCTTAGCCATTTCCTTGATGATTGCTCTTTCTCTCCTTTGAGACAATAAGGCACACTGTCCCCAGGCACCCCCTTACGACCGCACCCCCACCCTGCCCAGCACGGGGACCTCTCTGCCATACTTCCCGTAGAGCTTCACATTCTGCAGTGCGCATATCTACTGAATGTCCATCTCCCACACTGGACAGCCAGTCCCTTGCACTCCAGGACTGACTGTCGAATTCACCGCCATGATCCCCAACCTAGCCCAGGGCGTGACTCTTTCACACACTGGCACCCCAGACTTCTACTGATCTTTTCATCTGATCTGTGCAAACCTCCCTTTCCTGAAAAGTCAAAGGGATAAGCCACGGGCAGGGTGCCCAGGACAGCTAGACCTCAAATTAGGACGTGTGGTCTCACAGCATAGGTGCACATGATAGTGATGAGAGAGCAAAAGGCACACTGAGGGCAAAACACGGAGCTGACACCCCATAAACCACAACCCCCCCCAAGGTGGAATGTGTATATAGAACCTCCTCAGGCACCAGTGACAGCCTACGAACAAAGGTGGGGGGGGGGGGGACAACGACAAATGGTCAACTGATAAAGATCGCATTCATGTAGAACACGAAACTCCACTAGGGTGTGTCACTGTCTTCATGATTTACAAGAAAAACACAATCTTAATAGCCCAACCTCCAGGACCTACAGAATCAATTTCCTGGAGCCCTAATGTCACCTTCGCCTCCAGAGGATGGAAAACCCTATGTAATCAGTCACTCCTCACACAGAGCAGCTCTTTCTGCCCCCGTGCTGTAACGAACACCTTTTCACACCGTTACCTGTCTCCAGAATTCTTTCTTGACCGTTGGGCTCAAGATCCCATATCGTATTTTGGTGGCCCCAGTACAGGGATTCTACATCTTCCTTCACCTGGACTCTGAGCCTTGGAGCAAACTTGGTGAGTTACCCTCACTTCTCTTTTTACTTTCATTTCTGGGGCTCTTCAAGGAGCATGGTCTCATTGGCCTCACTGGTCTTACACTTTTATGTGGATTGCTCGGGCTGCAATCGCCCAGCTTGTGGTTATTCTATGAGAGGAACAAAAGCCTACCTTTTGACTGGGGGCTAGCACCCTGGCTGCAATGGTACAAGACCCAGAAACTTGATGCCCTCTCTTTATTCTTATTCTTATGCAGAGTTGTCTTTTGGGCACGGGACAGCCACCGAAGTCACCAGGACAGCGGTCAGTCTGAAGACTCCCGTGTGAGGTTGCCTCCTCATTGGTCTACTGTGATCGCCTCCACACCTCTGGTCTAGCTGCTTCTGGCCGCCGGACCTCCACCGGGAGCCGGCCGAAACCAGTACATGATTGAATTAAAACCCTCCCAGGGCCATGTCCTATCTGGAAGAAAGAAGGACATTGTTAGACTGTCCTCTCTCCAGAGAAAGGAAGACAGGAACTCACGCCCCCCACCCTCCTCCAGAGCAGGAACGGGAGGATTCGGCATGACAGGGGCCCTGAGGCTGGTCCGCTCCCTCCGACACCAAGATGACCGAGCCCCGAGCCCCGTGTCATCCTTGATTGGAAGGTAAGTCTGTCAATTTTCTTATTGATACAGGAGCCACTTATTCTGTTCTTATTCAGGACTCCCGGCCCAACTTGTCTTTCCAGCCATAAAACTGTTAGCATAGCAGGGAACCTAAAACATGCCTCCAGGCAATGCCTTTAACCTATGAATACAAAAGTCAGTGGGTTACTCATGTTTTTCTGGTCTTCTGTCTTGTCCCACTCCATTACTTGAACGAGACGTAGTGTACCAACTGGGAAGGAGGTTTGTTCTTACTAAAAAAAAAGGATGGCTTGTTCTCTTTAACACCTGGAGAGCTAACACCTTACCCTGATATCCCTTCTAATATCTGGAAGGAAGTAAACCCACCAGTGTGGGATGGCGATGTCCCGGGATGGGCTTGTAAAGCCCAGCCAGTGAAAGTGACCTTGAAGGGCCCAGCCACTAGACCTCCCAAAAACCAATATCCCTTAAAACCTGAGGCAAAAGCTGGATTACAACCACTTATTGGTAAGTTTCTCAAACATAGTATTTTAAAACCTTGTCAATCAAGAACAAATAATCCAATCAAGAAATGGGCAGAAGACATGAACAGACATTTCTACAAAGAAGACATCCAAATGGCCAAGAGACACATGAAAAAGTGCTCAACATCACTCGGCATCAGGGAAATACAAATCAAAACCACAATGAGATACCACCTCACACCAGTCAGAATGGCTAAAATTAACAAGTCAGGAAATGACAGATGTTGGCGGGGATGCAGAGAAAGGGGAGCCCTCCTACACTGTTGGTGGGAATGCAAGCTGGTGCAGCCACTCTGGAAAACAGTATGGAGGTTCCTCAAAAAGCTGAAAATAAAGCTACCCTATGACCCAGCAAGTGCACTACTGGGTATTTACCCCAAAAATAAAAATGTAGTGATCCGAAGAGGCACCTGCACCCCAATATTTATAGTGGAAATGCCCACAATAGCCAAATTATGGAAAGAGCCCAGATGTCCATCGATAGATGAATGGATAAATAAGATGTGGTATATATACACAATGGAATATTATGCAGCCATCAAAAAATTTGAAATCTTGCCATTTGCCAAATGTGCATGGAACTAGAGGGTATTATTATAAGCGAAATAAGTCAATCAGAGAAAGACATCATATGATCCTTTTGATATGCACAATTGATATGCAGAATTTAAGAAACAAGACAGAGGATCATAGGGGAAGAGAGGAAAAATGAAACAAGATGAAACCAGAGAGGGAGACAAACCATAAGAGACTCTTAATCTTGGGAAACAAACTGAGGGTTGCTGGAGGGGAGGGGGGCTGGGAGATGGGGTGGCTGGGTGATAGACATTGGGGAGGGTATGTGCCTGGTGTTGTGTAAGACTGATGAATCACAGACCTGTACCCCTGAAACAAATAATACACTATATGTTAATTAAAAAAAAATAAAAATAAATTTAAAAAACCTTGTCGATCTCCTTATAACACTCCAATTTTACCAGTAAAAAAAACAAATGGAGAATATCAGATGGAACAAGATTTAAGAGCTATAAATGAGGGGCGCCTGGGTGGCTCAGATGGTTAAGCACCTGCCTTCGGCTCAGGTCATGATCCCAGGGTCCTGGGATCGGGCCCCACATTGGGCTCCTTGCTCAGCGGGGAGTCTGCTTGTCCCTCTCCTCCCTGCTTGTGCTCTCTCAAATAGATAAAATCTTTAAAAATAAATAAATAGGGGCACCTGGGTGGCTCAGACGGTTAAGCATCTGCCTTCGGCTCAGGTCATGATCCCAGGGTCCTGGGATCGGGCCCCACATCGGGCTCCCTGCTCAGCGGGAAGCCTGCTTCTCCTTCTCCCTCTGCCTCTCTCCCTGCTCATGCTCTCTCTGTCTCTCTTTCTGTATCTCTGTGTCTCAAATGAATAAATAAAATCTTAAAAAAAAAAAAGAGCTATAAATGAGGCAGTGGTGTCTAATCATCCCATAGTGCCAAATCCATATACTATTCTCACCCAGGTCACTGGTGATGCCAACTGGTTGTCAGTACTTGATTTAAAAAGATGCCTTCTTGGGGCACCTGGGTGACTGAGTTGGTTAAGCGACTGCCTCTGGCTCAGGTCATGATCCTGGAGTCCTGGGACTGGAAAAAACACAACCACTATTTGCTTTTGAATGGGCCTCACCTTCAAGCCCACGGGCTGCTCAATGAACTTGGACAGTCTTGCCATAGGGATGTAGAGACAGTCCTCCCCTGTTCAGGGCTGCACTTAGTAAACACCTCTGTGATATCTCCTTGCCTCAAGGGACTATGATTTGGTACATGGGTGACATTTTAATCTGTAGTCCCACAAAAGAAAAGTCTAAAAGTATTTCTATAACTTTACTTAAATTCTTGGCAGACAGAGTGTATCGTGTCTCCCCTAAAAAGGTGCAAATATCTAAACAGAAAGTGCAATATTTGTAATGAGTTAACACCAGGTCCCTGTATCCTGTCTCCCTACAGGAAAAAGGCTATATTGGATCTTGGACCCCCGCTACATACTTTCCTAGGTATGGCACATTTTTGCCACCTGTGGATTCCTGGATTTGGGCTCTTAACCAAAGCATTGTATGAGTCAGTTAAAGGCCCTGATGAAGAACCTTTACTCTGAACTAAAGCCCAGCAGACGGCCTTTCAAACATTAAAAGCTAAACTTCTGTCAGTCTCGGCTTTGGCTTTATCAAATTTAGAAAAACCTTTCACTTTATATGTAGCAGCTTTGGGAGTTCTTACCCAGAAATTAGGAAATGAAGTAAGACCAGTGGGCTATTTTCAGTCACTTGATACTGTAGCCCAAGAGTGGCCAGCTCGACTTGAGCGGCCGCTGCCACAGCCCTCCTGGTAAAGAAAAAAAAGAAAGCTTCAAAACTTACTATGGGACCATCTTTGGCAGTGATAGCTCCACATCAGGGCCAAAGTGTCCTAGAGATCAAAGGCCACCAATGGATGATGGAGGCCCACTTATTAAATACCAGGCTATGCTTTTCGACAAACCTGAAATGATACTTCAAGACTTTCAAACTTCAAACCCAGCTACCCTTACGCCTGGACCTGACCATCATACGTCCAGGCTAGAACATGACTGCTCAGAAATTATTGATCTTGTTTATTCCAGCAAAGCAGACTTAAAAGATACCCCTATTGAAAATGTAGACAAGGGGCACCTGGGTGGCTCAGTCGGTTGAGCGTCTGCCTTCGGCTCAGGTCATGATCCCAGGGTCCTGGGATCGAGTCCGACACCGGGCTCCCTGCTCAGTGGGGGAGTCTGCTTCTCCCTCTCCCTCTCCCTCTGCCTGCAGCTCCCCCTGCTTGTGCTCTCTCTCTGTCAAATAAATAAATAAAATCTTTAAAAAAGAAAGAAAGAAAATGCAGACGAGGGACGCCTGGGTGGCTCAGTCATTTGAGCGTCTGACTGTTGGTTTCCACTTAGGTTGTGGTCTCGGTGGTGTGGGATCGAGCCCCTCACTGGGATCCATGCTCTGCAGGGAGTCTGCTTGGGATTCTTTCCCCCTCTGTCACTCTCCCCCCGCTCCCGTGCTCTTTCTCGCTCTCAAATAAATAAATAAATAAATAAAACAAATATCTTGAAAGAAAGAAAGAAAGAAAGAAAAAGAAAGAAAGGAATGCAGACAACAGTTGGTTTACTGATGGCAGTAGCTTCAGGAATACGGGAGAAAGAAAAGCCAGATACGCTATAGTTAGTTTATCTAATACAACTGAGGCAAAAACCCTTCCAATAAATACTTCTGCTCAAAAGCTGAATTAATAGCACTGACCTGTGCTCTTCAATTGGCAAAAGGCCTAAAAATTAATATTTATACTGACCCTATGGTGTTACATTCCTACGGGGCAATTTGGAAAGAAAGGAGATTATGATCAAGCCATAACTCCCCAATCAAATATGAGCCTGTAATTATTGCTCTTCTTGAGGCTGGACACCTACCTCAGGAGGTAGCTGGGACTCCCCTCAGAGGACATCAAAGGGACATGACCTTAGAATCTAAGGGAAACAATTTGGCAGACCGTACAGCCAAGCAGGCAGCACGAAATAAACAAATATTAAGTCTTATACCAGTCTTGACTCCAGTAAAGTCCATTCCTCCAGTTTATTCAGACCAAGAAGTTCACATAGCCCAGGAAAGAGGATACTCCAAAAATGCACCGGACTGGCTTGTTAATGATGAAGGGAAAATCCTTATACCCTAAAATAACCAATGGAAGGTAATACAGGGTTTATACCAGGCTACTCATTTGAGCAGAAATGCTTTAAAGCATTTAATTAAAAATATATTTGATGGAGGGAAATTTAACAGCTACAGTAAAACTGTTCTGCTGATCCTGTATTGTTTGTGCCCAAGTAAATCTGGAAGGCACAGTCCCCCCCACCCCCTTCCACCCCCACTTTTGAAACCAGTCCAAAGGCATGGAACATATCCAGGAGAGGACTGGCAGCTCAATTTCACACAAATGTCTCCTTGCAAAGGCTAGAAGTTCCTACTAGTATCTGTTGATACTTTCACTAGATGGATCGAGGCCTTTCCACATAAAACTGAAAGAGCCACAGAAATAACCAAAGTCTCGTTGTGAGAAGTTATTCCTAGATTTGGCCTTCCACGATCCCTTCAAAGTGACAGTGGTTCTTTTTTTACTGCACTCAACAAATAGCACAAGCTTTAAAAATTAAATATTTTCTACATTCAGCCTGGCACCCACAATCCTCTGGAAAGGTAGAGAAAGCCAATCACACTTTAAAATGACACCTTACTAAACTTAGTCCTAGAGGCCCAGGAAAACTGGGTCACTCTCTTACCAGTAGGACTTCTCAGGGTGAGGAAGACTGCAACTCAGCCTCTAGGACTCAGCCCTTTGGAGTTATTATGTGGAAAACTATTTCTTACAGAGGACCTGTTATTGGACGAAGATTATAATCCTTTATTAAATGATTCACTCGAGGCTGGTTTAATTCATAAGTCACTTAATGAATAGACTGATCACGTGCTCCCAAAAGCTGACTCAAAGATAACTGAAAGTCCACCCCACGCGAGCCCCAGAGACACAGTTTATTTAAAAGACTGGAAATCCAGCACAGCGGGGGACTTAAATCCAAAATGGAAAGGTCCATATCACATCATATTATGTACTCCTGCTGAGTAAAATTAGAGGGACCTTCTTCCTGGACTCATATATCTAGAACAAAACCTGGAACTCCTTCACAGGAAAGCTGTGAGCAAACTAACGTGCCTTCTCACTCTTGTAAACCTCTAGAAGATCTCAAGCTCCTCTTCAAACAACAATGAAAATGGTCCCTACCACATGAAGATACTTCTTTGCTGTCCACATTGGACTCAGCTGTCTCCACCTTCCATCAGTCCTATAGCTGTTCCCCGGCTGACCAGTGTTGACCCACAGGTAGGGACATCTCTACACCTCTAGTCAGCAGGAAGAATCTACAGAAGATGAAACCTTCTGCCTTCAACAACATTAAAGATTTAAGGATCAGGATTGTTTGGTGGGGGGGAATGATGAGAGAAAAAAAGGCGTGCTGAGGGCAAAACATGGAGCTGACACCCCGCAAACCACTACCCCCCCCCAAGGTGGAATGTGTACATAGAACCTCCTCAGGCACCAGTGACAGCCTACGGACAAAGGTGGGCGAGGGGGAAAGACGACAAAGGGTCAACTGATAAAGATGGCATTCATGTAGGACACGAAACTCCACTACAGTGTGTCACTGTCTTCGTGATTTACAAGAAAAACACAATCTTAACAATAGCCCAACCTCCAGGACCTACAGAATCAATTTCCTGGAGCGCTAACGTCACCTTCGCCTCCAGAGGATGGAAAACCCTATGTAATCCGTCACTCCTCACACGCACGGAGCAGCTCTTTCTGCCCCCAGGTTCTGTCCCCGTCCTGCCCCCACTTTTTTGCACCATTAAATGTCTCCAGAATTCTTTCTTGACCGTTGGGCTTGACGATCCCACATCGTTAGGGACAAGACAGAATGTTTGACCTCAGAGAGTCCAGGTCATACAATCACTGCGCCTATGAGGAAAAATAGAAGCCACCGCAATGCGAAGTCTCAGAGAAGAGATGGGCGAGGTGAGTCACTAGCCAAGCCCATCTCTAGAAGACCACTGAGCAGAAACCCTCCGGCCTCACAAAGCTGGGAGCGGCACACTGTGAGGGCTCTGTTCCAGCTCACCTCCTTACCTTGTCTTCGGAAAAGCGCAGGACTGGGCTGCAGAAGTCACTTGCTAATTGAAGACATAAGAGGCATTCCTTCACTTACGCACTCGCTCAACATGCACTGATTAGACCCTGAAAATGTGCTCTGGGCATATAAAAATGAACAGGACTCGATGCAGCTCTTGTCCTCAAAAGTCCTGCCACACTAACAAAGCAGGCAGGCTTTGTGGGATGAAGGGGGTGGGAGCAATGCTAAAGATCTCCAGGGCAACGTGGCAGGGCACCTGCCTCAGCACGGGAAGGGCTTCTTGGAGATGGTAAGACTCAGAAACTGAGTCTAGAGACAGATAAGAGCCGGATGGGTTGGAAAAAGCTTTCCAGACCATTGGTATGGTACGTGGAAAGGCATGGAGGTAGAAGCAGCTTGGGGCGCTGTGGGAATAGATTGTGTTTGATGTTGCTGGGAAGTCAAGTGTAAGATCCCCATCTCCCGGATCATCCCCGGTTGCTGACCCCCTGCTCAGATCTGACCCCCAAACCCCAGGTGTCATGTGTCATCCTGTGATCTAAGATAGGGATGAAAATGTTCCCATATCCAGAAGAGAATTTTAAAACCAGTAATTACCATAAAAGCAAACAAAGAGTGGGAATAGAGATAGGTCGTCAGAGATCTCCAGAAAGGGGGTCAGTGACCAACAATCGTGGTGGTTTACTCAACTCAACTCAAGAAGCATCCAAGAATGAGGAATAACTACTACACATGCCACGCCACCCGTGGGCCAGGCACTCCCAGGCACTCCTATCTCAAACTCATAGAATTCTCCCAACAGTCCCACAAGGTAAGAGCCATTCTTGTGCCCACTTTACAGAGGAGAAGTTGAGATACACAGGGAGCGGTTAAGTCACATGCCTTAGAGCACGTGGTCCTTTTCAAACCCAGACTCTGCTCCAGAGTTTGTGGTCGATAACAGGGTTTCTCAAGTTACCTCTGGCGAAAGACCAGTTGTCCCCGCTTCATCACAGACTGACGCTTTTGTAAAATACTAGTAATAAAATGAATTACTGGAAAGAGGATCACAGGTTTGGATAGCGCAGCCATGGCAAACTGTTCTATGCTTACTCTGGGTTTCTACCTCTATCTCTTCACCGCGCTGAGCAGCATGGGGTGCACATTTGGAGTAGCACTAATCCACCTCACTATTCACTTACTCATGCACTGAGGAGGTAAAGGACTGAGCTGGGAGCAGAAAAAAAAATCACTTGTCTGGATTCCAAAGGCTGAACTGTGACTCTCCACTGCTCACCCCAGCATTAAGGATTCCTGAGACACTTGGCTCTGGGTTCCTGGTTGGGGTGACCTAAGGAGATCTCCCCTGTATTGTACCGGAGTGCTATTAGTTAGCTCGAAAGGTCTCTTCCCAAACCCAAATGCTAGGATTCCATCTCTTTTTGCAACACCCCAGCTCAGCAGAAATGTCTGCAGGACCAGCTGTTTCTGTTCATGCATTCATTAATAAAAGTAGTGAA
Source organism: Zalophus californianus (assembly GCF_009762305.2). NCBI lineage: Eukaryota > Metazoa > Chordata > Mammalia > Carnivora > Otariidae > Zalophus > Zalophus californianus. The sequence continues at coordinate 174,518,776 of NC_045597.1, read as the reverse complement.
TGCAACGAGAGCCACCCTTTTCTTTCCTTTGTCAGGTCCTGAAAGGGGGCAGGGAGGGAGCAGGAGAGCCTGCAGACGCAGGGGACGTGCCAGACGTGCAACAGGAAGGGCTCCGCAGATGAGGACTGTGAGGAAGGAAGGCAGGTGGGCGGAAGGCGGGCTGACAGCAGGGGGGAGGGGTGGGGGGCAGGGCCGGGTGACAAAGGCAGACAGACACATGGAACCAATCACCCCCGGCAGTGGGGTGGGGGGTGCACCTGGGAATTAAAAAACACCTGGCCGTTTCTGGCACAGAGGAGGATTAAGAGCTGCTGAGGAAAATGGAGCTGATGATAGAGCAGGACTGAGTGAGACGGAAGGGCACTCAGAACGGCTCAGCTCCCCACCCCCACCCCGGGGACCTTACTTTGATCTCTTGGGGATTGGGCAGTGGCTATTTCTCACAGTCTATCAGTAGGGCGGGGAGGAGGCCACTCTGGGTCTTCTATTCAGAGACTTAAAAGGAGGAAATTGGTTACAGAGGTGCTAGAAAGCCTCTTTGGGCCAGAGGGAGCATGAGGAGCCGGGAGGATTCTCCAGCGAGGGTTGCCCCACAAAATACAAGACACTAGTTCAATTCGAATTTCTGATAAATAACTCGAGAGTATAAAAAATGTGGTATATAGTGTATAAAATGCCACAGAATCCTACACTTCAACATGATTAAAATGGTAAATTGTATATTCCATGTGTTTTTCCATAATAAAAAATGTTGAATATAGAATTGTATTCAGTTTATCTCAAATTCAAATTTAACCAGTGCCCTTTATTTATTGAATCTGGACACCCCCCACGGAGAAGGAGCTCAAATGACACAGGGGGCTGCCCAGAAGGAGCCGGGGCCACAGAGGAGACCCAGCGGCTGCTGGAGACGTGGCAGGAAGCGGAGGCGTTGGAAGAGAAATGGTCTGGCTTGTCCCCTCCTCCCACCCTCCAGTGACCCACCAGTTCCTCCCAACAGCCAAAATTCCTAGAAGCTGGTGGGTGAAGGAGCCTTAGAAATGCAAGGGCAAGGAAAGGATCCGAGAGCAAACATGCAGTTATTTTAAATGCCCCAGGAAGGCTGGATTGGCCAGGCCCAACAACACCAATCTCATTTTATCTGCTGGCTGCAAGGTAGCCCCACGCCTCAATCAGGTCATCACTCTGAGGTCCTTGCCCTCACTCCCCTGATCCACAGGCCATCCACAGGCCAGGAGTTACTGCTTGCTGTTAAGGCAGCAGACAAGGGCACATTTGTGAGTGCCCCGGAGCTGGGAATCAAGGAGGCGTGCTTCAGCTGGGAAGTGGAAGGATGTGGTTCCCATCTTGCAGCCGGGTCCCCGATGTCTATTCATTTCCTTTATCTGATGTCTGCTTATGACATAGGCACAGTCCACGGCAACGGCGTGCGGGGTAGTGAGTGAAACAGACACATTCCACCTTCTTCAGGGGCTTACGGTTCTAGTGGGTCGGGGGATATAAAGTGCAATGAGAATGAGCTGAGACACAAGATAGAGACACAATGACAAACGCTAGAGAAGACTAGCGGAGAAATGACAAGGCAGCTCATGATGAACAGGATGTGGATGGGTCTAGGTGACACCTATGTTGGTTGGAGGGTGTGCCCAGCCTGGTGCTTGATGCTGGGGGACAGCAGAGCAGAACTGGACACCTGCGCCCTTCTCCAGGAACTCATGATGTCGCTCACAAGAATCCCCAGAAGGCCATCACCAAGACGCGTCCACCTGGCTGGGCTTCGCACAACCGCATGGGAGGAAGAGAACGGGTGTAGTTGCCCAGAGCTCCTGGCTTCCCACCAAGCTCTGCCTCCAGGTCTGTGGCTCCTGGCACCTCAGGTCTCCACGGTGGAGTGAGCGTCTGGCCTCAGTGATCTCTGCCTCTGCTTTGTGCTTCCTCCTGTTCTCTCCTACTGACATTTCTCTGTTTCATGTCTGGTGACCTCCAAACATGGTCCCAGTGTCAGGCTGCCAGGCTGGCTCTGCCGGGGATCCATCCACTTGAACCAATTTATATCAACGCTCTGAGTGTCTGTTCACGTGTAAAATGGAAATCATAGCAGGACCTCCTAGATGTGTAAGGCTGAATAAGATACTGCCAGTAAACATGCCTATTAGCTATGGTTACTTTTTTTTTTTTAAGATTTTGTTTATATATTTGACAGGGACAGAGACAGCAAGAGCAGGAACACAAGCAAGGGGGGTGGAAGAGGGAGAAACAGGCTTCCCGCTGAGCAGGGAGCCCGATGTGGGACTCGATCCCAGGACCCCGGGATCATGATCTGAGCCGAAGGCAGCCGCTTAACGACTGAGCCACACAGGAGCCCTAGCTATGGTTACTTCTTATCAGTATTTACTAAAATCACACTTCACGGACTTGGAAACCAGGAATGCGTTCACTCTCACCTGTCTGTCTTCAGGTCATTGCTTTTTAGCTTACAGGTTCCGAACCCCCAGTGGGTAGTGAAATCACTTGATGAGTTTACTATTATACATTTAAAAGAAATATTTATGCTAATTACACAACAAAAGACAAGCGTGTCCACAAAAAGGAGGAAAATAATAGAAACTATGTGTGTATCACAGTGCTGGGGGTAAGTATGGTTCCATGAAAGTAGATAGAGTCTCAGTCGTGGATGGGGGGTGACTGGGCCGATCCTGTGTTGCGATGTAAAATGCAGTTCGTACTGCGGGTCATGGTCAAAAAATTGGAAACCGCTGTTTTAGGTTAAATCATCATTCCTCGCAATTCTACCTTTCATGCTTTTCAACACCCTTCCTCCTTCCGAACCCCTAAGGAGCACCACGCACTCTCCCCCCCACCCCGCTTTTCATCCCTCCTCTCCCTTCCCTGCCTCCTCATCATCCCAGAAAAATTTTCTCCCTCCCTGATCCCTCAATGTCCCCTGTCCTCCTCTCCCAGGCCCCTCCCGCCGCAGGACCCCGGAAAGGTGCTTTGGGTGGCGGATGGCGGGAAGACAGCCAAGTCTTCTACAAGTATTGGCAGCCCCTGGGGTCGGAGGAGAGGAGGGGCAGTGAGGGAAGTTTGACCTCTTTATAATCAGGGCCTGGACCGGAAACTGAAGGACGCAGAGGGGAGTGAAGGTAGTGGTCTGGGGCCACTTCTCGGGGGCAGGGGGTTTCACCTGGAGGCGGGATCAAGAGGAGGGAGAGAACTGTAAAGAAAAGCGGAGAGGAGGGGGTCCCTGAAACCGTCGGGGGTCAAAGGGGGGCCCTGCCGAGGCAAGCCTGCTCGAGGAGAGGAGGGACCTGTGGGGCAGGTCTGAGAAGGGCTGGAAAAGGCTGGAAACCGGGCTTCCGGGGGTTGGGGTCCGCACAGAGTCTGCAGGAGCCGGGAGCCGGCTCTGGCCTTGCTCAGTGAAGTACCTAACCCCGGGTGGCTGCAGTCCGCCCAACCAGGGCCCTGGCCCCCAGGTTCTCTTCCTCCCCGCCTGGGTCCCCCTGGCGCGGGGCAGGCGCCCGGTGCAGGCTAAAGCCTGGTGTGGGCGGTGGGGGCAGGGGGCTTCGCAAGCCCTCCTCCCCGCCTCTCCCACCCGCGCTCCCTCCGCTGGAGAGCCGAGAAAGTCCGCAGACCTGCTCCACAGCTCTCCTGCTCTCTCCTCACACCTGAACCCCAGGGCAGAGGGAAAGGGTCTGTTATCATCCCGAGTCTGCCCCTGGGAAGCAGCTGAGGCTCAGACCTGGGGCAGGTCTGGGATGGGTTAGGGGTGGGGGGTGCCGGCGCTGATTGCATCCGCCAGCCGGGAAAGCCCATGGGAGCGTCCTCTCACCCAGCCCTCTGGACTTGGTCCTGATGGGCACCCGTGCCACCTCCCTTCTGGGGTTCTGCTTCTTCACCTCTACAAGATTGTGGTACTCCACTTCACCTTCACCTCTACTTCCATTGATTGAATGGCATCTAACACCCTTTATAGACAAGCAGTGCTGTTACAGGTGTCTGCCAGGGTCCACAGGTAAAGGGAGTGAGCAAAGCTTGTCCGGTGTAATATCACGAGGTGCAGGACGGCATGGGACAAGCGGGAGAACCCTCGCTCTGTCTCAAAAGGCAACTGTTAACTCCACTCCTGCCAACGGGGAAGCTGGAAATCTGAGATTGTGTGTGAAATCTCCAAAATGTTAAATGCTGACAACTAATTTCAAAATATTCTACCATCATGCAGGCCAAGCAAAAAATTCTGCAAGCCCGACTCAGCCTGTTGGTGCCGGTTTTCTGCCTCATCCAAGAAGCTCTCAGCCTTAAACATGCTTCAAAGCCCCCCAAAGGGCTTATGAAGACACAGATTGCTGGGCTCCAGCCCAGAGTTGCTGAGTCTGTAGGTCTGGACTGTGGACTGAGGAACTGCATTTCTTTTTCTTTTTTCCAGTAAGCTCTAAGCCTAACGTGGGACTTGAACTCAGTACCCCCAAGAGCAAGAGTCGCATGCTCTGTGGACTGAGCCAGCCAGGCACCCCTACGGAACTGCATTTCTGACAAGCTCCCAGGTGATGCTGATGATCCGGGGAATGTACTTGGAGAACCACTGTCCTACACTTTAGGAATACCACCACTATCCCACATGATGCTTTGCATGATGCCAAGGCAGCTTCTCATGAGGCATTTTCAAGATTCTAGATCCTCCATTTGGCAAGTTGAGTGATGATGATGATGATGATGATGATGACAATGATGATAAAGAAGCTAATGGTTGGGGGGCACCTGGTTGGTTCAGTTGGTTGAGTGTCTGCTTTCAGCTCAGGTCATGATCCCCAGGGGATGGAGCCCCGCGTGTCTGCATTGGGCTCCCTGTTCAGCGGGGAGCCTGCTTCTCCCTCTCCCTCTGCCCTTTCTCCCCCGCTCGTACTTGCTCTCCCTCTCTCTCTCTCTCTTTCTCTCAAATAAATAAATAAAATCTTAAAAAAAAAAAAAAGGTAACAGTTGGGGTACCTGGCTGGCTCAATCAGTGGAGCATGCGGTTCTTGATCTCAGGGTCGTGAACTCAAGCCCCACATTGGGCCTAGAGCTTACTTAAAAATAAATAAATACATGCAGTTAAAAAAAAAGTTAACAGCTAACTTCTTAAAATGTGTCCTACATGTGGTATTTTACCTACGTTCGGGCCTTGAGTCCTCACAAAGCCCCAGAGGTTAAGTATTATTAATAGCCCCTAATTACAGATGAAAATAGCTAATAGGTGTGGATTTGGAGCCAGACTATAAGACACCAGAGACCACCTTCTCCCCACAAGGATTCACAGTCTTCTTTGTACACACTCCATCACATATTCAGATCCTCTAGATCATGCTTTTTATGGGTATGTCTCCATAAGTCAAAGCAAATTGTGTGTTAGTTCATCATTCATTCATGCAATGGATCTTTGCCCTTAAACTAGAACTGCATGCAAGTCATGCTATTACAAAGAGAAACACCACAAGCAACGTAAAAGGGTAGGGAGTGATGGTGGGGAGAAGGGTAAAGCTATTTTAAGAAAAAACAGGCAGAGAAAGCCTTTCAAAGGAGGTGGCATTTGAACAGGGACCAAATAAAATGAGAAAGTAAGGAAATGAGGAAGCGGGAGCAGCAAGTGCAAAGGCCCTGGGGTAGAAACAAGTATGGTGTGTTCTAGGACCAGCAAGACCAGTGTGGCTGAGAAGCACGATCAAAGAAGAAAGTGCTAGATGAGGTTGGATAACTGGGCAGGTATCCTAAAGGCCAGGCCAAGGAGTCTGCATTTTATTCTAGGTGGAAAACCATGGAGGGTTTTGAGCAGGGGAGTGACCAGCTCTGATTCAGTTTGGACCAGGATCCCTCAGGTTGCAGGGTGAAGACCAGACTGCAAGGAGGCAAGAGTGGAGAAAATGGAACTGGTGTCTAAATGAAAAGATGCTCAGAGAAGCCAGGTCAATGAGCTACTGCAACCTGTCAGCCTCAGTGGATGGGGGAGGGAAATGGTGAAGACAAGAAAGAGGAGAGGAGAGGAAATGAATGTTGGATACAAAAATTAAAAGTATCTGATAAATCAGGGCAGGGGAAGTTCTGCCTTTCTTATGGGGACCCTGGAAAAGGAAGGAAGCAACAAGGGTTCCTGCCTCCCAGCCTCGGCACAGGCTGCCATACCTTGCTGGGGAGAAGAGGTGACTGTCTGTGGGGTTTGGATCTGCACAGAGATGGTTCTAGTCCCCAGACCTCTCTCCTCTTAAGCCTATCAAAAATGCTTACAATTTCCCACTAGGGGACATGAAATTATTTGAAAAAGTGGATCGTGGTAATGATTGCACAACTGTATACATTTACTAAAAGTCACCAAACTAATAGGGGGTGAACAGCACGGTATGTAAATCCTACTTCAATAAAGTTGTTTAAAAAAGAAGAAAATGTTTGCCCATAAGGGAATCATCCTTTGAACCTTGAGCTTTTAAGAGTTTGCCTACCACTAAATAGCCTACAGCCCTTAAAGAATGCATATTGGTAAACATCCAACTAATGGAATAGCAACCATGGAGAGTCCTACTTTTGCAGAACAGTGGAAAACATAAGAAAATAAATACTCACTGAATAAATGTGAGAGGCTTTTTTCCTAAACAAGCGGGATATAAAACTATGTATATAATTTCAATTTTGTGGTGACAGAGAAAGAGAGGTCCAGACATTAATTGGGTGCTGGGATTAAGTTTTATTCCTATGTTTTTATTCCCAAGTTTTTAATTTTCCAGATTTCCTACAATGAATTTAATAGTAAAAATGCCCCATTGAGAGGGCAAAGTAAATCTATATAAAATTGAGTTAAGGGAAACAATGGCCAGGAAGTAGGTCCTGTGCATTTATCACTGAACGCAGATTGTGCAATCAGCAGTGGGCAGAGACAAAGCAAAAAGGAGAAGCAGAAGGAAACGAATTAAAACGTTAATCGCGGAACCATAGGTTATGTCAACATTTTTCTCTTAGCTTATCTATATTTTCTCATTTTTCTGCCGAGAACACGTATTATTTGCCTAATGAAAAGGAGGCGTAACATCTCGTAAATCATTGGCACTGTGATGTTACAGATTGCTTTCTGCTTTTTCATGGACTACTTCATTCTTGTTTTTCCACTGTGAAGATTTAATTTAGTTCAAAAACTCCACAACTATTTATGGAACGCTTCTTCTGTGCCAAGCACTGTCCTAGGCACGGCAGGAAATGGAAAGATTACTGAGACATGATATGGTCTCCTCTCCAGCAGCTCATCTGACCATCGGAGAGACAGAGACTGGTGCAAAAAACGAGACCGCCCTGCAGTGCAGGTCACCGCTGGAGGTGGGAAGACAAGGTGCAAGGGGAGTTTAGTTAATTCATCAGCACATGTGCTCTTTTTTAAAGGAAATTCTATTATTACTGTAAACACTTCTGACAAAAGTAATCTTTCTTGCCTTACTAGCTCGCCAAGCGCAGATCTCTGAGGGAGTAGGTGGGACTTTCTGGAAGGAGCTAATGGTTTCCTGCATCTGCTATATGGGGGGCATTGGGCATTTACATTCATTTAATCCTCACCCCTGACTGAGGCTTGTCGGGAGGGAAGGGGAGAATAGTACAGGGCACAGAATACCAGGCTCTATATGGCTCAACTGCCTGGATTCCAATCCTGATTTTACTCCTCAGAAGTTACATGACCTCCAGTAAGTTTCTTAACTTCTCTGTGCCTCAGTTTCTTCTTCCATAAAATGGGTATGATAACAGTACACACTTCATAGGATTTGTAGCAAGCACTAAACACATCATCATGTATTCAGAACAGTACCTGAGACACAGAACACACTCCAGGATTTTATCATTTATATTTTGGTTCCACCAAGTAAATATTCATGCTACTTTGTATTACCTTTTCCTTCAATTTTTTTTTCTTCCAAAAGAGCCAATTTATGACAATGATGCAGCAAACATTCTTGATCACCTGCTATGTACCCAATACTGCCCTCTGGCTCGGGGAAAACAAAGATGAATAGAAATGACCCGTGGGGTTGCTCTCACAGATTAGGGCAGGAGAGAAACACAAACACAACTACGCAGGACTGGTAATTAGTAACAGTGGTTGCCTAAAATGTTCGAAAGTCCCAGAAAACATTTCCCTCTCTCTCTAATAGTTAAAATATGGTTCCCATTATTGTGTTTACAGTATTTGCTTGTGAAGGAAAGAAGGAAACTAAGAATCCTTGGGTGTCTGGTATGTGCCAGACAATGTGCTGAGCACCATATATGCATATTCTCCTTTAATTCTATGAAAAGAGTGCAATTATTGTCCTTATTGTACATATAGGGAGATCAAGGTCTTTAGCACGGAGAGCAGGTAACCCCCCCTTGGTTCTACCACCAATCCTCACAGAGTCAGGACTCAAAATCAGGCCTGTTGCTCTTGGCACTATGCTAGATCTGCTCCCAATGTAATATTCTACATGTCATCTGATTTAATTCCGAAAGTCTCCTCTTTGAGGGAGAAGTTATTATGCCTATTTTTATACATGAGGAAACTGATGTTCAAGAAATTAAATTATTTGCCCAACGTCAAAGAGTTCGTAAGCGACAGACCGAGTGCCTCCAAAACTGTGGTCTTTTTCTAGAGACTGTGGTCTCTCCCATTTCCTCCTGTGTGAGATAAAGTTGAATTTCCATCCAGGCCTGCAAGAAAGCTCCCTGGATTGAGACGCTGGAGACGTGAATTCTCATCCTGACTCTGCTACTTATCAGCACAGCAGCCTTGGACAAATGGCTTTCCTTCTTGGGGCCTTTCTGCCCTTATCTGTCCAAAGATAATAGAGGGCCCACCCTTCCCAAAGTCTCCAGAGGAATGTCATAGAAAATAGGCTGAAAGCAGACTTGCTGGAATAAACCGAGGGTGGGAGCCTACAGGGATGCCCAAGGAGTGAAGAGGGAGGAGGCTCCAAGATTAAACACCCTCCCCCCCCACCACCAACTGTGTGCCCGCCATCTGTATGAGAAAGGGGTCTTCAATTTTCTACCTGCCAGAGATGCAGATATATGACTTCTTCAGGACTGACTGGGACATTCTATCTCATCTTCAGCAATACCCACAAATGTACATGGAATGCCATACATCAGTCTGTGTGAGGTTATACACAGTCCCTGCTTCATTGGAGAGACAAGGCAGACTCCTGAAAGAAAAAGCCCAGTATGGAAGCAGAGACCAATGCCCACCAGAGTTTTGATTTGGAAGCAGAGCTGGGAGAAAATGGGAAAGATTATATATGAGAATAGAAGGGCCCTGGATGGGGATTCAGGAAGCAGTTCACATAAGAAGAAGAGGAAAGAGGGGCATCTTGGACTGAGAGAGTTCTGGAAGGTGAGGATGGACATGAATGGACGTATTTTTAAGGCTGGTTAGTAGACCAGTTCTCCGTAGCGGAGGGCTGGCAAGATATGCCAGAAAGGTAGAGGCCAGTCGTGGGGTACTTGAAATGCAAGAATCAGAGACATGTTTTTATCTTTTTATCCTCAAAGAATTTTGAGCACGAGAGTAATGTGATCCTAACAGGGCTTTACAATATTACCTGGGGCCAAGTATGACAAACAGGTTAAAGTTGGGAAAAGATGAACAGTCAAGAAAAGTATGATGAGGAGGAGCAAAGATGAATGGATTTGGAAAACAAGGCACCCTTGATGACCTTGTAATGGCCCTCCCCGGGAGGCCAGGGTAAAACCAGATCACAAAAGAGGAAGGAAGGGGTAGACCGTGCTGCGATGAAAATTAAGCATATTCAGTTCTCAGGAGAAACTTCAGAGTGAACGGAAGGTCCATAGGTTATGGGACAGGTTCAAGGAAGGCTGTATCTTCCCCCCAGCAGGCTAAAGACAAAAAGGAAAATGTCCGCAGAGAGAAGGAAGGAAGACGATGAGAAGAAGGAGAGCAGTGGTGGGCAGGACGACAAGGTGGGAAGGACGCCCAAGGAAAGGTAGATGGAGGCTGACTGACCCTTCCTCCCCACTTCCCTTCCAAAGCTAAGATACATGGACATATTTGGAAGTTTTATGGTTTGCCTACAGAGGCAGCTGGATGAGGCTATCCGGCTGTCCCCGTAAATTCAGCTGGCCTCAATGTTCTCCACAAAATGGGATATTGGGTTGTCAGCTGTGAGGGAGCTGGATGGAGGACAGCTGTTTTGGTTTGGGTATCCCCAGAAGCAGACTGAGACGAGCAGTTTATTTGGGACTGGTTCCAGGAAGCAGTAGTACAGGAGCAGGTAGGTGGGACAGGGAAGGGAAGGTAGGCGGTCAGATGCCCTTTTAGCCCAGGGGCCACTGTGGGGGCTTCACCTGGTGGAGAACTCTGGGAACCAGCGTGGAACACACTCCATGGACTTGTCCTGCAAGAGGTGAGGGAGCCAGGGAATGTATCTACCTGCTCTCATCAGTCATCGGTGGAGGGCTGCTTCCGACGGAAACATCCTGCAGACGCCCGAGTGGACGGCGCCATGCATGTTGGAAGAGAGGGCATAGGCTCTGGCAGCCAGGTGCAGATAGTTGGAAGCATTCCTGGAAAGGATACCAGCTGAGAAGATACAGATCCAGTACCAAAAGCATCTGCTAGAGACGGGAACTTCGGGGAATAAAAAATGTTTGAAATAGAACCAGGTGAGGTGAGTAATAATGGTTCTCTGGGGATAGGTAAAGGAGGGTCTTGCACCAGTAGAGTCGGCTCAGATTAAAGGGTGTGCATCTGTAATGATCTAATGAAACAAAACTTGGGACCCAATCAGATTCCAGAAACACTTCACCATCTGAGAGGTGAGACCAGGGACTGCAGATGGTCGGGATGAGCCATGGCAAGAAAAGAGGTCATAGCAGAAAGTCGGGAGATGAAAACATTCCAAGTCCCGGAGACCCAGCAACGGGCTGGTTGTTGCTGCATCTAGAAGTGATATGAGGGTATAAAAGTAGACGCCACCATGAATCAGAAGAGCTGGAAATGGAAGATTATTGGTTCCACTGCCTTCATTCAACTGATAAGGAGCTGAAAGGGACAGAAAGGGGAATTTGGAGGACATGAGGTGGCTAGTGAATTTCAGTGCCAGAATGACAATCCACATGCTTCGCTACTGCCTTGGGCTGTTGTCCCCTGGGCTGGATTCCAGTGATTATGAAAGGTCGAATCAGCAGATGGAGGGAAGCAGGAGGGTAAAGAAGGTGTAATCAGAGCATCCTTGGAGCGAGCGCCTGGAAGAGACAGCAGAGCAAAGTTATGGCTTAAGTAGAAGGAGCGAGTGTGGTTTTGCTGTCAGCGTAGCAGAGGCCCTAGCACTTTCGTAGAGGAGGGTGGGAGCAGTCTGGTAGGAAGCGGGATCTTGTGAATGTATCTCACAGCTGCCTTTGCAAAGAGAACTGTTTTCTCGTAGATTTGGGGGAGGTTTTTGTTTTGTTTTGTTTTTTAAAGATTTTATTTTTAAACAATCTCTACACCCAGCATAGGGCTCAAACTGACAACCCCGAGATCAAGAGTCACACGCTCTACCAACCGTGCTGCAGATTTGGGGGAGGTACTGATGAAGATTACAGAGAATGAGCTAAAACCCACTCCCTGCTTTCTACACCCCACCCCTTGGTGCTGCCCTGGATCAAAAAATAGATAGAGGAAATGGAGGAAATGTTTGTCCTAAGGGAATTCAGCCCTAAGGAACGAGGAATTTAGTCAGACACAGCGAAGATGAAGGTCATACTTTTGAGAACAAGTCTTAAGCCCAGGAGTCTTGAAAGCTGAGCTGTTCAATTTCACAGGACCCTAGAAGCCCACATGCCTCCTCTGTAAGTTCCTACACTTCACGTTAAGATACAACAAGAAGATACAAGTCTTACTCTCTAAAACTTCTGCCCCTCACTCAGGGTTGGGGGAGTCCTTAGGGATAAGGACAGAGTGAGGAGTTACCCACGGAGGATCACATGACCATCATGCTTGGAAATGATACATCGACTCAGTCCTCACGCTGAGGGTGGAGAACCTCAGTCCTGGCTGCACCCTGTTGGTCTCCTGCCTGGGGGTGACATTTAGTCGTGTGACCAATCCTTAACCCAAGTTGAAAGGCTATTTGCAACTTAATGTCTGGGATCCTCGGGGGCCACCTTTCAGTTCTATTGGAAGGCACTGTCTGAGGTGACTGGGGGTTGTCTGCATTGGCAAAGGTGCCCAGAGTGATGGGCAGCAAAACAAGAGGAGCCTTCTAACAAAAGCGGGACCCGCACACTGGATTGTCACTGGTTATGCAATGAGAGTGCCAGGGTAGGAAAGGTGGATGAGACAAGACTTCAAGAGAAGACATATTTGGTATCAACAGTTGGTTTTCAACAAGTGTTCTAAGACCATTAAATGGGGAAGGAACTGTCTTTTCAATAAATGGCTCTAATAAAACTGGACAGCCACCTGTGAAAGAACAAAGGTGGAACCTGACTTCATACCATATACAAACACGAAGGCAGAATAAACCCAAGACCTAAAAGTAAGAGCTAAACTTATAAAACTCTTAGAAAGAATAGAGGGAAAATCTATATAACATTGGATTTGGTGATGATTTCTTGGATTTGATACTAAAAGCACAGGAAACAAAAGAAAAACTAGAAAAATTGGATTTCATCAAAATTAAAAGGAATTAATTAGGAATGATGAATTATTAGGAATAATTAGGAATTATTAATAAGGAATTAACATCTAGTTTATATAAAGGACTCTAACTCAACAAAAACAGCTCAGTTAAAAATAGGCAGAGATCTTACAAGCTCTCATGACAAGAAAATGGTGACAAATGCTAACTAGATGGATTGGGGTGATCATTTCTCAAAATATACAAATATTGAATCATGGGACGCCTGGGTGGCTCAATTGGTTAAGCATCTGACTCAGCTCAGGTCATGGTCCCAGGGTCCTGGGATGGAGCCCTGCTCAGCGGGGAGTCTGCTTCTCCCTCTCCCTCTGCCTGCCGTTCCCCCTGCTTGTGTTCTCTCACTATCTCTCTCTCTCTCTCAAATAAATAAATAAAATATTTTAAAAATATATCGAATCATTATGTCGTATATCTGAAACTAATATAATGTTATATGTCAATTATTATTATACCCCATTTAAAAAATAAGCCAAATGGTAAACTTTATGTTATGTGCATTTTCCCACAATAAACAACAACAAAGAGCAAAGCATTTAGCTTGTGGCGGCAGAATGATAATATAGAACCGAAACCACAGAGGAGCCGTAAGCCATAAGTCAGCTGTCCCCCTGTCTCAGGAGAAGAAGGTGGAGTCATCAGGGGAAGAAGAGCATCTGAGAGAAACTGGGGTCAGCCGTCGTATAAATGGCCCCGAGCATGCTTGGAAAAGGTACCAGATGCAGGAGAATTTTTGCTTTGAAAAAAAGAAAAAGCAAAATGTCCCTGCAGTGTAATGGAAGGGACTAGAGAGCAGGGAGAACCAGCTAAGGAGCAGTGCAGGCTGAGTCTGAGTCTGAGTGGGAGGAGATATGTGCTGGGCTGGGGGGACCTGGCATGGGAGATGTGACCAGTGCATTCTTTTTTTTTAAGCAAATAGTTGCAAGCTTGGAACAGGTGTCAAGACTTGACAATTAAGTGTTATCTCCTATGTGCTCCGCGGTGTGTGTTTATACGAAGTCCGCTGTGCCTTCGCATGGGACAGTCCTCATGTCTCACAAGGACATGCTCTCACTCCCCCACTTCTTTGCAGTACTTCCTACAGCCCCTGTGAACTTCCCCATCTGGCTGTGACCAATGTCCAAAGGGCATGGCCATGGTTCTCACTGGGCTTTTCACATTCCCAGCTCTGACTTTGGAAGTCACCCAGAGGAAGGAGCAGGATTAAGGAGCAATGTGAATGCATCCTTCCTGTGTATTGTGTTCCCCCAGAGCAAAGATGGCCAGCACTTCGACATATTTTGAGCCGGGATTTAGAGTCTAAGTTAATTTGGGAGAAAGGAGCTTTTGTCCTTAAGGAGTTTGAGGCTCAAGGAGAGGGTGTCATATTCTATAGCTGTGACAAATTGAAGGGGGGGGAGCGATCTTTCCAAGGATGGGGTTAATTTACATGATAAGCAGAAAACTGAGCTGGGTCTCAGGAAAATGAAGATGAGAAAAGCCAGCAGTGGCCTCAGGCAGAAGCCAAATTAATCTCTAGAACCTGCTTTGGCTTGTCAAAAACTGAACATAGATGAGTTCCAATGTGAATGGAGGTAAAGGGAAGTGGGTAAAGTTCCTTCTCCTTCTGTGGTTGGGACATAAAACCCCCACAAGCCTAAGAGCTTCCCGAGATAGAAAATGTGGCATTTGATCTCCTGGTGACTTGCGGGATGCCTGGCCCTCCAGCAGGGTCTCACCCACCGCGTGCAGAATGAATGCTGGACCCAACAAAGGGAGAAAGAAGTGAATGAATGAGCGTAGAAAGCCCCATTCGAGCCCCCATTTCACTGACAACGGGAATAAAATGAAGGACAAAGCAGGCTGAGTTATTATAGCATTCTGACTCCGTTTAACTTTGGGCAAACACTTTTTGTTTAGCTGGGATAATGGGCGTACTCGGATTGGTAATAAACAAATAAGTGAGCAGAGAAATGGTGTCTTACATTTGAAGCGATTTACAGTTTACAAAGCTATTATGCACACATTTTTTCCATAGAGCCTGTAAACCACCCTGCGCACAGGCATGACAAATATTACCTTGTCCTTTGATGAATAATCAAACTGCAATTTGAAGGACCGAAATAACAGCAATCACAGAGCTAAATGTGGCAGAGTCCAGATTTTTGAGTTGTGGTTCTGGCTCTCAGGGGGCCTATGCTCTGGAACAAAAAAAAAAAAAAATCCCACCCATGTGTTTGGCCTGGTCAACTCCACGCAGAGCCTTCTTTTTTTGACCCAGGTGTCCAGGAAGAACATCGGGTCTGGTTTTGTGCATGTTGTTAATTTTTTTTTCCTTACAAATTTTACCAAAAGGAAAAAAAAAAATTTTAACAAACCATGCAATGAAATTATGAAATGTGTGACTCAAATATGCATGTCCTCTCAGACCAACAAACCCAGCCATCTCTCACATCTCACGGATATCACAAAGTTTCATTTTCCCGCTGGTCCTTCCCGGGGTCGCCACCTTCCCCGCTGCCCTGCCGGCGTCATTTCTCGGCTCTTCCCCAACACTGGTCTTCCTTTAGGAACTGCAGCCTTATTTTGTTGCTGCGCTCACTTCAAATGCCTGCTCTCCTCCTCCTTCTTTACTTTTCCCCAAGGCCCTGGAGTTGCTTTCTTTGGAGACAGTGTCTACCCACTCTTTCTTTCCAGAGCTGGGGCCAGCTGGCCCCCAAAATCAATCAGTGGCCCATCAGAGACCAGGGTGATGCTGTCCCTCCCGCCGTGGAATTTAGGTGCAATTTTAGTGCAAACATGTCATGAGTCAACTCTGCCTCACGGAATTCTCCCATTTCCTGAAGTCTCCCGAAGCCTCGTGGATGGCTTTATCTGCTCAGCCATCAAGTTTCTGCTCTAGGAGTGAGGACTCTCTTTGTTTCCCTTCCCTTTTTTCTTTTTTTAAAATGCCCTGCCTGGTCTCCAAGGAGGGCTGTCAGGGGCCTCACACGCTCTTCCCCTATCCACGGCTCCCTCTTGCCCATTTTTAAAGTTTTCCTTTTCAGTCCCATTTGGGGCTTGAACATTTTGGCCAGCCTCCCACGCCCTCAGCCTTCTTCGGCAGCGTGCCCTTTACTGCCCGGTTTGGGTGCTGAAGGACTTAAGAGAACTTCGGGTCCAGGAATGGCAAACCCTTGTGGGTTTCCCTTGTGGTCCATCCGTGGGCTTCCGGGGGCGCTGTGAAGCTCTGAAGTTTCTTGCAAAATGTCGAGGGTCTGGGTACCCACCAGGGGAGAGACTCCATACATTCCCATTTTGTTCCCCAGAACCTTCCCCGGGCCCCCTCGTGTCACAGATACCTAAGCAGAGTCCTACGGAGTTCCACAGGGGGGCCTGTCTCATTTGCGCTCTGCCGTAGCTGTGTGCATTTTTCTGCCCCTTGAGTTTTCCCACAACACTTTCCCTCCCTCCCAGGCTTTCCCTTTGGATTCTGGCTTTCCCACACAGGCACACACATCAAGTACTCCCTTGCACTTACACAGTACTCAGGGCTAGCTACACAACTTGTGGTGCCCAGAGCAAAATTTTTAGAAAATGTGGGGCCCAGCAGGCAGTGGGAAAGGCAATCTCCCCTTCTTCAGGTCAGCCACCCCAGGGATTGTGAGCTTGGTGCCAGGGTACCCTGGGGCCCTGCCTAGAGGCTGGGTGAGAGGCCGATGTGCAAGTGTGCAATGAACAATGTGGTACCGAGAGCCTGGGAGGGCAGCCACACCTCGCCCCACATGTGACACACTGTGGGACACAAGCTGACTCTCGCCCTCCCTGTGCCCAAACCCAGGCCAGGGTGGATGAACATAGGAACATGGCCCACCGTCATGCCAGGCAGAGGCCTCAGCTGTTATGGGGTGGGCCTGGAGAGAGGAGGCCAGTCGGGGCCTGGGACACAGGACTCAGAGTGCAGACTGTGGACACCTCATCCGAGAGAGGCAGTGAGAGGTGGACCCCAGAGGCTCCAGACCTCCTGCGCTTGCTCCATTGTCCCCCATTGGACTTCCTCTTCAGTCCACACACACAATTGAAGATGTGAGTGTTAAGAATCTCAAGATGGCGACAGCAGGGCATCAAACTTGGCGTGGATCCTTCTGTACCAGTCATGAGCCCATGAAGTGCCCTGCCAGCCTTTCACGGTTTGCAAAGCACATTCACATCCTTACCTTTCTTCTGACCACAGATGGCCCTTTGAATTAATCGGGTTGACTGTCTTAAGGCTTATTTTACAGGCAAAGGCAAGACTCCACCAGGCACAGCTTAAACATGTGAGTTCTGGAGTCAGACAGCTCAGATATGGGCTGGGTCTCGGAGGGGTGAAGGTTCTTCTGCAGGGTTGTTGTGGGACCACAACAAAGAATGCATAGAACACAGCGCATCACACCAGATGCAGTCAGAGCGCCCCAGAAATGGAGCTGATCATGTGCCCAACGGGCATAGCCGGTTTCTCCCAAAATTCTATTCATGAACAGTTACACCAATTTTCAGTTGTCACATTCTATCTGTACCATTATTGGCTTAATATTTTTTATTTAAATCTCTCTACTTTTTTTACACTTCCAATTTTATTTTACAGGGGAACTTCATTTTACTATCATAAATGAAAGACCAACATTGCTCATCTTAAATAGAGGGCAATCATAAAAATAAATTCATGGAAAATGAGAATGGTGTGAAAATCTAGCCAGATACCTTTGCTTGCTGAGCACTTAGAGCCTGTCCCTTTTCTTGTGAAAGAGGGAAATTAGCAAGGATTAAAGATTTAGCCCTACCCTGAGATTTCTCTTTGATTTAACTCACAAGGAATAATTTTGTTACTATTCCATTCAGCGTTACCATGTGTCTCACTGGTCCCTGAACCAGTCATCACGAACTCTTTTGCACTGCTTTGCCTGCTACACTTTGGGAAATCCTAAACACGAGGTTAGGAAGTAGTGGAGCTAAGGGTCACAAGACATGAAGCACGGGTGCAAAAAATTAAAAACCCACACAAAGCAAATCCAAATGTTTTTCATGGACACATGGATTGAAAGAATTTACATCAGCTCCTTAACAGGGATTGCCTCTGAGGGGCAAGGGAAGAGGAAAGGGTTGTTGGAAAAGGGACTTTAACCATATTCATAACATTTTAATTATTTTATCAAAAATGTTTGATATAGAGAAATATTTTACAGTTACTATTTCTGCATGATTTAGCATGGTTATTTAGCATTCTTTTTTTTTTGAGAGTTTAGCATTTTATCCTCATTTTTAACCTACAAAGTGTAAAGTGTTCATAAAAGATTTTAATAAATATATTAAGGCTTAAGGTGATCATTGTTTCGAGTGGAAGAGGCAGGATTGCTTTCTAATATCCTAGTTTACATTTAGAATGTAAATGTACAGAACAAAAACGTTTGCCATCTTACAGTGAATGACACCAAACAAGAGCTTGCCCGTTTCTTTTTTGCCAACCTAACACCTCTGTGTTCTCTTCCTTCCTCCTCCATCGGATAGACAAAGAGGGATCCAAATTTTGACAGGTGAAGAGAATGCAGTTGATTGGTGTGACCTGAAATGTTTACTTTTTGGGTACAAAGCTTTCACTGAGTTAGTAATGCAGCTTAGAAAGAAAGCCCAACCAAGAGCCTTAAATGCTCACAAGACGAAAGCAAGGAAGGCTGCCCAATGTATTAAGGATGGGGAGGCCACAAAATGTTAGCTTTGCTACACTGCAACCTGGAGGCAATTGCTACAACAGAGAGTGTAGCAAATCGTCTACCGCCTGCAAGGAAGTTAACTAGTAAAAGTCGTCTGGCCTGAAATGCCGGGGAGGGTCTTCCCCCAGGATCCTCCCGTTAGATTCCCAGCATAGATGGGACTCGTGGGCAGGGGTGTCTCTGTTACCGCGGTGCCAAGCACGTCGCTGAGCACCTCGAGGCCACGTAGGCAGAAACTCCAGCCATCGCAACAGACTGCCACGCGTGTCCTCCAAATTAAACTGGCAGCCCTGGCGGCTCGCGCCCGGGGACTGCCCGCGATGGAGGAGCAGAGGAGCCTTCTTGGAGAGGAGAAGCTGAGGCTGACAGTGAGTCGGGTAGCAGCAGTGGCCTCTCCGCCGAGATCCCTTTCTAGATGGACTCCCGAATGCCGTCGCTGCCGGAGAGCGAGGAGACAGGCAGCGACAGGTCCCCTCCCATCGTGGAGGGCGCTGTGCTCCTGGAAATATTCCTCCTCCTCATCGAAGAAGCCATTCTCCTGAGCATCAGTGCAGTCCGGGCTGGACGCGGCCTGGCACGCTCCCTTATATTCCTGAATGGACTCGTAGAGGCCGTGGAGTTGGCAGAGCAAGGACATGTCCAGCTGTCGCAGGCCAACCATCTCCTTGCGGAGCAGGGCCAGCGCGGCGTCCAGGTTGGGAGGCTTGGCGGGCAGCCCCCCTCCCCCGCCCCCCGCCCCCACCCCCACCCCCACCCCCACCCCCACCCCCACCCCCACCCCCACCCCCACCCCCACCTCGGCCCTGCCGCCCACTGCTCACGCCCCCGCGGCTCAGCTGGTCCTGGATGCGCGACTTCCGTGCCTACAGCCGCTCCTGGTGCTGCCAGACCCCCGACGCGCCGCCGCCCGCCGCCCGAGTGTAGCGGCCCACTCGGCCCGCTCAGGCTCTTGGGCAGTGAGGGCCGCCTGTCCACCCGCAGCCCTCGGACCGCGTCCGCCACCCCCCGGCGCCGCTCTCGCCTGGCCCATTGCGCCAGACCCAGCCACGTGCCTGCCGTTATTTAGCGTTCTTTAGACTTTTATGTGTTTTTTAAATTTTCTTAAAATGTAAAACAAAAAAGAGAGAGAAAAGGAAGAAAAAAAGTTTAATCAGGGCAAAATGCTCCCAGAGAAGGTTGCAGAGAAGGATCAAAATGGTTTGGTAAATAAGGGACTGTATGAGTCGGCTAGGGCTGTTGTAACAAATACCACTGACTGGGTGGCCTAACCAACAGAGATGCATTGTCTCACATTTCCAGACGCTGGAAGTCCAAGATCAAGGTGTCAGCAGGCTTGGTTTCCTCTGAGGCCAAGCTGCTTGGCTTGCAGATGGCTGCCACCTCCCTGTGTCTGCAGGTGGTCTTCCCTCTGCGCCTGCCGTGTCTTAATTTCCTCTTCTTACAAGGACACCAGTGGAATTGGACCAGGCCCCACCCAAGTGACCTCATTCTACCTTAACTACCTCTTTAAAGACCGTATCTCCAAATATAACCATATTCTGAAGTAATGGGGGGTTAGCACTTCAACATATGAATTTGGGGCACAGTTCAGCCTGTAACAGGGATCATAACTGATGACTCCTGCTGACCTACCTCATTATCCAGGAGTTTCTTGTCACTTCTCTTTACTGACTCTACTGCCCTCCTCTCTCCTTTCCAATGTCGTAGACATCCAGGCAGGTTTTCCTGAGTGCCCCACTGCCTGCCCCTTTTTGATCCTTTTTGGCATCAACTCCTGCTTCCTCCAGCCGCCTACTGAGTTCCACCTGTCCTGCTCACCCCAGTTTAGCCCTGCCCACTCTCTTTGAGCCCACTCCTGTCTTTGGATCCCCCACTCAGGAGCCCAGTGGCACAGCCTCCACCCAGGTTGAAGCTCTGCAGCTTCATGAGCCCAAACTGCCTACTCATTGACAACAAACACATGCCAGACATTTCTCGCATCTCAGATCTGGGCACTAAATGCTAGTGCTCGTCTATCTTATCTCCCTTCTTGAGATGTCTGCAATGGGGGGGTGTCTATTCCCTTCTCCATTCTCCCTGTGGTTCTTAAAATGTTCAGATCACAGACTGTATCAGTCAGCATCCAATCGAGAGAGCGGGAACCTCCCTAGACACTTAGCCATCTTGGGAATATATTCTAGGGAATTGGTTACATGGCAGATGGGAGAGCTGAGAAGCCGGGCAGGGCACGGTAAGGGACATTAACCTGGTGGTTTCGGTGAACAAGGGCAACACCCTAGTGATGATGGAGCAGCGAGACAGAAGGAACTTGGTCCCGCCACTCTATGGAGCTGTGCAGAGGCTCTGCCCCGTGTGAGCCCAGGCCAGTAGGTGGAAAAGGAATGACCTTCCATTATGTTGAAGCCGCCGTCTCTGTTAGAGCAGCCAAGCTCAGATCCAGCAAATGCGTCCCTTTTTATATTGCCTGTTTGGGGGCAATCTGCAGAGACAGGCCCTCTCCCCTCCCTGAGGAGACAGAGCTGTGGCCTTAGTCTTGCCATCTGAAATAGCTTTAGGGGCACTGGTGAGACTCAAACAAATGCTACAGTGTGGGTGACCAGCTGTCTCTGTTTGCCCAGGAATAAGGAGTTTCATGGAGGTAGAAATTTCAGTGCGTAAATGGGGAGAGTCCCTGGCAAAGCAGGGTGAGCTTGTCACCCTCCCTTCTTGTGCTTGTAGCAAGCATCTGCTTCCCCAGACAGAAAAGCACCTGTCAGAGTCCTGACCCCATCCTCTCTTCCCATATCCAGGGCCAAACCACAGCTGAGGCTGCCATTCGCAGTGAGTCTGACTGCCTCCCAGCGCCTCTTTGAACAGGACATGGCAAGTTCTTCCGTGACCACTGCTTCATTCCTGAAGAGAATAAACACCATCTCCAGCCTCGACCTGCCGAACAGAATCACCACAGAGTTCTTCCAGCAGTCCCAGCCCTTTGCACTCGAGATATTTTCCAGTAAATGTAGTTTCCCTGGATCTGAGGCTCATATCACATTCCTTGCTTCTAGGAATCTGCCTGCCCACAAGTACGAGCCTCTGGTCTCATCCCAGTCGAGGACAGCGGGGCTCTCCAACCACACCGTCCTTGCTGAGTTGTTGGGCTCGTCCTCTCTGAAGGGGAGCCTCTCAGTGAGGTTCCTTCTCTCATCCTGCTTTTGTCTGGGACACAGCTTGTTGGAATGGAAGGAGCAGTGGGTTGAGTTCGGACCCCCATTTGGAAACACGCCTCTGCCTTGGTTCTCTCTATAATGTCGGGCAAGTTGCCTCACCTTGCAGAGCCTCAGTTTTCCCACCTGTATAATGGAGTGGTATGGTAGGCTGAAAACGGCCCCCAAAAGATATCATCATCCTAATCCCTGCAACTTAGAAATGGGACTTTATTTAAGAGGGTCTTTGCAGATGTGATTAAGGATCTTCAAATGAGGAGATTATCCTGGATTATTCAAGTGGGTCCTAAATGCTATTACAGATGTCCTTAAAAGATGGAGGCAGAGGGGCGCCTGGGTGGCTCAGTCGTTAAGCGTCTGCCTTCGGCTCAGGTCATGATCCCAGGGTCCTGGGATCGAGCCCCGCATCGGGCTCCCTGCTCCACGGGGAAGCCTGCTTCTCCCCCTCCCGCTCCCCCTGCTTGTGTTCCCTCTCTTGCTGTGTCTCTCTCTGTCAAATAAGTAAATAAAATCTTAAAAAAAAAAAAAAAAGAAGATGGAGGCAGAGGGAAATTATACAGACAGAAGAGGAGGGAGCAGTGTGACCAAGGAGGTGAAGATTAGTGATGTCGTCACAAGCCCGGGAATGCTGTCAGCCACCAGAGTTTGGAAGAGACAAGGAGCAGATTCTCCCTTGGGGCCTCCAAGGGAGTACATCCCTGCAGTTTATGGGCTTAACTGTGCCCTCTCAAAGTTCATTTGTTCACGTCCTAAACCCCAGTATCTCAGAATATAGCCATATTTAGAAATAAGGCGTGTAAAGAGATGGTTGAATTAAAATGAGGCTGTTAGGATGGAGCCCATATAGGACTGGCGTCCATCTAAGGGACACGAGCATGCACAGAGGGAGGACCCCAGGAGGACCTGGTGAGAAAGGCGGCCATTTACAAGTCAAGGAGAGAAGCCTCAGCAGACACCAAGCCTGCCAGCATCTTGATCTTGAACTTCTAGCCTCCAGACTGTGAGAAAATACATTTCTGTTGGTCAAGCCATCCAGCGTGTGGCACTTTATCATGGCAGCCCCAGGGAGTTCATAGCGGTAGTGATACCTAACTTGGGCTTGTTCTAAGATCAAGGTGATCACAGGGTGCCTGCTGGGCTGTGGGTGAGGACTTTCTACATTGTAGTGGTGTGTGCATTCTCCATGGAGACTTTTCTACATGTTTATTCTTTTGCCCAAGGGGAAGTAAAATAACAACCACAACAAGAACAAAAAACTATACACCAGCCATAGTGATTTTTTTTCCCTTTGGTCTTCTCTCCCTGTGTGTGTGTTTGTGTTTTTGTGTGTGTGCACACGCATGAACATGGGCACGTGCGTGCCTGTTCCATCTTCCTTCAGTGAACTGCATCATCTACCAGGGCTCCATAAACAGCTATCAGTTTCCTGTTTATAGCTCTGTCTCATCACCCCTTAACAGCCGCAAGCACAGATAACATTTATGAGATACTCATTTTGTGTGTAACCAGGCATTGTGCTAAACGCTTTTTCTAAATTGTATCACTTAATCCTCTGAGTATCACTTTAACATGGGTACTACCATTACTCCAACGTGACGGATAGAGAAACAGGCAGGGAGAGGTTATGGAGTTTGACCGAGGGAGCAAAGCAGCAGAGCTGGGAGACAAGCCCAGGTAGCCGGTCCCCAGGCCCTCACCCTCACCCCCCTGTGAGATCTCATGAGGGCAACAATCCACCCTGCCTTAGTCAACTTCAACCCTCTACCATGTCCTTGCCACAGAGGTTGGACTCAACAAAGGTTGGCTGGCTGGCCAGATGAATGACACTTTCCGCATGCCAAAGAAAAGTCAAGAAGATGCTCTCCAGGACTCTGCTCGGTCCAGTTTCTCTTTATCTTGACTCTGTTGTTGTTGCTGCTCCAGGAGTCTGACCATCGATTGGCCTGCGTGGCCCACACCCATCACTCTCTCTGCTCTCAGCCTTTCTGACCCTGGAGTGGA
This sequence comes from Zalophus californianus, assembly GCF_009762305.2. Taxonomy (NCBI): domain Eukaryota; kingdom Metazoa; phylum Chordata; class Mammalia; order Carnivora; family Otariidae; genus Zalophus; species Zalophus californianus. The sequence goes on along the minus strand of NC_045597.1, from coordinate 174,495,190 downwards.
GAGATCAAAAGTTGAAGCAGCAGCCCCTGCTCCCCTCACCCCTCCATCCACTCAGCCATGGCCTTTTCTCCTCCCATGGCCACTCCTCACCCGTGTGGACAGGAGAGACTGGAATTCTCAAAAGCCTGGTGAGAGGTCTAGACCCAACAAGATTATGGAAATTGCAAGAGGCCATGGATACACCAGACATTATTGTTATCCCAACTTACAGAAGAGAAGACTGAGTTCTAGAGGTATTAAACACTTGCACAAAGCCACAGAAAACTGGGTGCCATTTTTTACTTCTACTCAGTCCTCTTTCCAACATACTAAGTCGGTACGAAAGTGACCCAGTCTAGAAGAGAGAAGTTGGGGCTCAGAGCCTGGTTTCAATTCTTACCAACTGTGTGTTGTTAGGTACATTATGTAAATTCCCTGAGCTTGAGTCCTTTGGCCCACACCATGGAGATAAAACTATTCACTTGCTGCCATTACAGTTAGTGCTAGTCAAGGAAATCACCTAGCCAGGCTCTCCTGAGCCTAGACCACGGACAGAATCCTGGCAGTGAGGAATTGACTCCAGAGCTACGTACCTCAGTAACCGACCAGTTCAGACCTGTTTTACTCCACCTGCCAGTCCAGGCCCCTTTGGGGAACAAGCTAGTGTCCTATTAATAATGGGAAAGGGACTCAAAAAACCTTGATTCTATATCAGTGGTTGCTGCATCTGCCTCCAGATCAGAATCAGGAAAATGAAGGAAAAGTAAGCAGCTCACCTGAACAATCCCATCCGTGAGTAAGCTCATAACATCTCTTTGGAGTCAGGAAAATATTTACCTGGTGATTATGTTCTACCTTCTTCAGTTGTCCCTCCTTTGTGATGAATGCCTAATCACTATGGAAAATAATCTCTTCTAAACTGTATATTTCATAACATAACTCATACCAGAAGTGTGCTCCCATGTCTCTTATCTTCTAAATATTTTAAAACACATTTGCATGAAAAAAAAAACCCAACAACAATGCCTTAAATAGAAATCTGCAATACTGTTTTCATTGAACATAAAACAGGCCAGCCCTGATGTCATCATTGTAAACTCCCCGAGCAGGGTTTCTCAAGAGCAGCACTATTGACATTTGGATCAGGTAACTCTTTGTTGTGGAAGCTGTCCTGTGCTTCGTGGCGTGGTTAGCAGCATCCGTGGCTTCTGTCCAGTAGATGCCGACACATCTCTCCTCCATTCGTGACAACACAAAATGCTATAGACTTTGACAAATGTCCCTGTGGGGGGGTGTTGGACAAAATCATCCCCAGTTCAGAACCACCGTCCTGGAGAAAGAGACCTGGTCTGGGAGACTCTGAATTTAAGTACTTTATAAAAATGCTTTTGACAACACTAATGAATTAAATGTAAAGGTAGAGGTTGGGTGAGCAGGGAAGAAAATATATATTATTATATACCTTGAATATATAAAATGCACTATGCACTATGAAGAAATAGTAATACGATCAGGAGTTATGCCACAGTTGTACATGTCGGCCCTCTGACCTTCTGTCTGTTGGACTAAAGTGGGCCATTCTGTTGACGAACAACTCAGAAAGTCTTCATAGTCTTTGTCTGTTTCCTTGTTTTGGTCCTTAGGAAGTAGGATGTGTTAGAACAATTATATTCTAAATTTTTTTGAACAGAAATTAGAGATGAAGCAGAGAAGAATCAAAAGGTAGCAAAAAAGACCAATAGTGAAGGACCCGGGGCTTAGCAATGATGGGGAAGCAGTGATAGACCATGAGGGCCAGGGGAGAGAAAGCTGTTGCCAGAGCCCAGGCAGAGCCTAGAGGCCCGGAGGAGGGGCTGTCTGGCAAGAGCTATGGCCAGAGAGGATTGTAAGGCAGAGATAGCGCAGGGCAATAAACGCTCCCGCTTCTCTCTCTCTTTTCCTGCTGTCTAATCTCTAATCAGTGCCTCCATTGGTCAAACCTAAACAGAAGGCCAGGGCAGAGGAGTCTGGATGATGTCGTGCATAGAGGTCAGCCTCCCACGGCATGGAGCAGAACAGGGAGGGCAGATGATGCATCTGGCAAGTTGGGGACAAATGGAGATTAATCAGCCGCACAAGATATCTAGAGAAGAGTTCATCAGTATGAACTCTATCCAAGAAGTCTTTCCCACTGCCCAAACACAGAAGTTGCTCTGAGTCTCAGTATTCCTGACTGTGAAATGGGCAATGCCTATGTCATGGGGTGGTAATGAGGATTCTAAGACATGCCACATGGCTGGGCCAAGCATAGGGTCTGGTACACTTTGGAGGCTCCATGTACATCACTTACTTTCCCCTTTCCTGCACATGCTTAAATAGCCCATTGACCAGATGACCTTTTCTGGGCTGGTTCACCGAGTGACCTAATAGGCTGCATATCTCTGTCTCCTTCCCTCCCTCAATTCATTCACCCATTCATTTATTCAATAAGTATATGTTCACCGAGCATCAGATGTGACCACTGTAGACACCAGAGTGGACAATGCAGATGTGGTCCTTACCTCTACTCCTTCTTTCCTCACAGACCTGTCCCCAGCTCTTTGATTTGGGTCCCTGGTTCTTCATTCCTCATTCTCACTAATTTTATTTCTTCAGCCTCTCCCTACTGCCTACCTCTGCCAGGATTGTGAGAACTGCCGTAGGAAGAAAGCACCCTTGTTTTTACCTGAGGAAACTACTTAGCTTTTCCAGGGACACTGAGCCCAATGACACAAGAAGGCAAAAAAGTGGTTGGCTTTATTCTGACCATGAATCCCTGCCAGAATCAGTTATACAGCCGGGCATGTCAGAGAGATGGGTCCACCAAGAGACTTGACAGAAGATGGAAAGACACTGAGAGAGCCCAGAGGCTTACTGAACGGTCATCAGAATGCCACAGGCTTGAGGGCCTGGGAGCGTCCAGAGACCACCTCCTCCAGAGGAACTCTGGCCTTGGTCTCATTCTCAGCCCGTCATGTGCTGCTTATTGCCTTGCAGTTCCAACAATCTGTGGTTCCAGCCGAAGTTCCACCTTCTCTCTAAGACTCAGTGTTCTGATCTATAACATGAAGAGGTTGGAGCAGATGACCTCTAAGTTCCCAGAGAATAGTCTACCTCTAATATTTTGAGTCCATATAATCATGGGAAGGCTATAAGATTTTATGGTTTTGGATATTCTGGCAGCTTCAATAATTTTCAAGAAGGTCAAGGATTCTGGGATCTGGACAAGTTTCCTTCTGAGCTACCACCCAGTCTATTCTTTTTTTTTTTTTTAAGAGTTTATTTATTTATTTGAGAGAGACAGAGAGCACGAGAGAGAGAGCGCACACACAACCATGAGTAGGGACAGAGGGCAGAGGGAGAGGGAGAAGCAGACTCCCCACTCAGAGCTCACCAATGCGAAGCTCAATCCCAGCTCAGTCCCAGGACCCTGGGATCATGACCTGAGCCGAAGGCAGACGCTTAACCAAATGAGCCACCCAGGCTCTCCGCCCCCAAACCCTGCCCTCAGTCTATTCTTGAAAAGAGACTGAATCATGATCTTTCTACCAGGGGGCTTCAAGTTGGCCTCCAGATGTTCAAACAATGCAGGGGTTGTGAATCAGAGGGCAAGAGCTGATTCGTGCAGTGGAGTCTGAGCCAAGGACTGGCTTGGCTGTGTGACCCTAAAGGGTGTGACTGAACTGGAAGGTTTAGTCACTTCAGCTATCAAAAGAATTATATCGAACTTGATGAGAAGCTGAACGTGGAGAATATTAATAAGTAATCACAATGGTGAATAACTCTTTTTTGAAATGCTTACAATATGTCAGATGCTGTGCTAAGCACTCAACAGGAATCTCATTTAATTTTTGCAACCCTCTGAGGTATGTATTACTATTCCCAAGATACAGCTGGCAAGCTGAAGTTTAAAGGCATAAGTTACTTGCCCCAAATCCCTCAGCTATTAAGTGAAGGATCTGGATTGGATCTGGGATTGAAACCCAGGTCTGTCTGACTCTGAGATCACTGAGTAACTACCCGCTATGCTCTCAGAGTTCCAGTGGACTTTGGAAAAGCTTTAGTTCTTATGTCTGCCTCTGAGGGACTGCTCAGTAGGATCACAATGTTCCCGATTTAAAGACCTTTGGGATAAACTTTGCAGATTTTCTGTATTCATTACCCCATCTCTGACCACGTTGATGTCTCGGCCAGCGCCCCTCCTCCCCTGTCCCCAGAGGTCTCTGGACCATGTTAACATGTCTGGTTTACAATCTTGCTGGCTCCACATTCTCTAGCTGTTTTCATCTGGTGTCCTGTCTAAATCCTTTAGCAGGCTGCAGGAAGACAGCAAGGTGGGCAGAAGGGCAAAGACCAAGTTAGAGGGATATCAAAGTATGTGATAGGAAAGCTCTTCGTGCTAACCCGCAAGATCTTTCAAAGTTCACTTATACTGCCCTTGGTCATCTTGATCAGAGATTGTGAACTTGGGCTTTGGAATCAGCTAGAGCTGGGTTCTTGTGGTAATTCTGAAGGCTCGTCTAAGTGGCTTCCTCTCTCTGATCCTCAGCTCCCTAATGAAGAGGAAGCTCATTCAAGGCTGTCCTTAGCACTCCTGGAGGTCATACATCTGCAGTTTTCATCATGGTACCTGTCACACAGTAAAGGCTCCAAACTAGTAGCTGCTATTTGTCGTATGCTCTCATTGGCTGCCAGCTTAGCTCCTTCTCACTTATGCCCTGCTGAGTAAAGTGGTGCCATGTCCTTTCTGATAGGTTCAAAGGTTTGCCTGCCTCCGCAACTCCCTTCTGATGTGGTTCCCCTTCCCATTTTGTGAACAGAAGTACGTCCAGTGGGGCACCTGGCTGGCTCAGTTGGTGGGGCATGCAACTTTTGATCTCAGGGTTGTGAGTTCGAGCCCCACGTTGGGTGGAGAGATTACTTTAAAAAAATAAGAAGAAATAGGTCCGATGGCCTTGAGAAGATGCATGATTGACTCAGCACTATTATCCAAGCTACCAGCTGTACACAGAACACCAAACTGGGCATGGAGGAACTGTCTTCTAATGAAATAGCGCATCTAGTTGGAGAGATAAGACCAATACTTAAGAATACAAAACTGTGCATAACTCAGTGCTTTGCTGGTACAGAGATCAGATGCTAAAATTGGTCAAGATTCAACTCATGGCTCGTGCAAATCCCTGACAGATCTTTGTCAGAGGCTATAGGGACCTCAGGAACCTCATACTTGGTTATAAACACAAATAACCTGCACGAGTCAGGATCACATCGCCGGCATTCGGTACGGGTGCCCTTGCACGGACAGTGGCAATGATTTCTGTGTGGGCTGCTGTTTCCATTTCCAGAGGGCAGAGCTCATGTTTGGGCTGGTAGGGTGTTTCCTACTCAATAAACAAAAAGTGGTCACAACAGGATCGGGGCAAAATGATGAGGGGAAAGAGCACTGAACTAGAGGTCAGGGGACCTGAGTCCTAATTCCATCATGACCACTGACTCCTTGTATGACCTTGAACAAGTCCCTTGCCCTTCTGTTTATAAAATGAGGAAGGCAGACCAGATAGAGACTTTTGAATTGTGTTCCATGGTACCCTGCGGTTTCTAGAAACTCTGGAGTTTCAAGGGCACTGGTGGGCACTGGTGGGGCAAGGAGACAGAAGAGCGGTGGTTTGAGACTCTACATTACCCCTCTCCTGTCTTTCCCTACGTTTGACCAAAGCAGCTCCACTTACATCTTTTTTACATACTAGGGTTCTATGGTAGCTTTCTTGGAAAACCACCTAACTCGTTGCCCTCCACCGTGTTCCTTTTACACACAGGTCAGCTGAGTCCCAGAGAGGTGAAGCAACTTGGTCAAGGTCACCCAGCGAGTGGCAGAAATGGTGTTAAAGTCTCTTTTCTGATGATAACAATTATTTGGTTGTTCTGGGGGAAATGTCACTCTCCATCTCCTGGAGATTTGGAACAGATGTGGCTCCTAAATTCTGAAAAGGGGCAAGCTGAAGGCAGGGCAAAGAGTAGGGGCTGAGCATCCACGAGCAAGTCACATTTGAGCACCAGCTCTGACAAAGTCCACCTGAGAGGTCCAAGCAACAGCTAACGCAGAAGCTGTCACGAGACTAGGTCCTTGAGGACTCCACTCCCTGTTGACAAAGGGAACCCAAGCCAAGGCAAAGAGGCCCGCTGGTCATTCTGAGGCCTCCCCAACCTGGTCACATTCTCTACCCTCTGGTATCCTAGCCTCTCTCCCCTTCTATCAGTGCTTGATGTTCAAACCAGGGCCCTGCACACCATTCTGCACCTTCTCTGTTCCTCAAAGTCCACATTCAATACCAATCCCTATTAATTCTCCTGCAAAGCAACTCGAATCCCCACCCTTCCCATCTCCACTGCTGCCATCTAGTTCAGCTGCCTGATGGATTCCCTACGCCCCTCTCTCCCTTCTACTGGAATCCCCAGACAGCAGTCAGAGTGAGCTTTCTAAGAATAAAATCTAATCAGGTTACTTTCCTGCATAAAATCCTTTGATGGCCCCCAGGGTCCTCAAGATCAAGGTTTATTCTGACCATGGCTTACAGATTCCTTCTGGGGACTCCTGACTGCCTTTCTAGTAATATTTCTCACTGTTCACCTCCCATTATTTCTTTCAAGTAAGCTCCACACCCAGCATGGAGCCTGACGCAAGGCTTGAACTCATGACCCCGAGATCAATACCTGAGCTGAGATCAAGAGTTGGATGCTTAACCTGAGCCACCCAGGCGCCCCTCACCTCTCATTTCTGATGCTCCAGAAAAGTTGAACAATGTGAACTTCTTTGAATATATCTTGCTCTTTCCTTCTCTCAGCTACTCTTATTCCTCTCAAGCCTCAGTTGTAAGTGTCCCCACTGCCATGTCTACCACCTCCCTCATATGACACTCTCAAAGCACATCATAGTTACTTACCTGCATCTCTCAATAGACTCTAAGCTCTGAGAGGGAAAGGCTTTTGTCTGGATCACTGTAGTGGCCCCAACCACTGCATGCAGTGACTGTCACATAATCATCACTCCATAAAAATGTATCAAGAGAACAAATTCTCCTGGGGCCAGCTGTGTCTTCATGTCACAGGCCAGTGAGATACAAACTCCTGAGTGGGTGATGGGGTGAGTTGAGTGGTACCCAGCAATCTCCTCATTGCCCTGGGCTCAGCCTTCTCTAATCCGTTCACATTCCTTGGCTGGTTGTACACAATTCTTTAAGGGGGTTTCCTGGGCAAATGCCTAGCAATTTTGCATTTATCAACAACAACCCAGGAGGCCAGAGGCGACAGTGAATTACCAATTTATATGTGAAATCGGGGTTTTCAGGGACATCTCCTATGCCCAGAGCATATCCTTGTTTGGCCCAAGCCAGGGTTTTTTCCAAGCAGAGCCCATCTAATCTGATCAAGCTATAAAGAGGGGAAAGGTAGTAGGGTAATGTATGTCATTTCCATCAGAAAATGTCAGGGCACCTGGGTGGCTCAGTCCCTTAAGCATCCACTTTCTCCTCAGGTCATGATCCCTGCTTCAGGCTCCACACTCAGCAAGGAATCTGCTTCTCCCTCTCCTTCTGCCCCAGCCCCCACTCTTGCTCTCTCTCTCAAATAAATAAATAAAATCATTTAAAACAAAGAAAAGAAAATGTCGACACAGCACCCAGAATGGTTAATCCAGAGTGAAACAACAAGCTTTTCTCAAGGCACCTCAGATTGTTGCAAAACCTCTCTGTGTTATTTAAAAAAAAAAAAAAAAGAAAGAAAAAAAAAGAAAAACAAAACAAAACAAAAAAACAGCAGTTTGGATTTGGGAACAAAGAGTCCCAGAATAGTTTCATTTCCACACCACAGTCACTGCAAAACAATCCTTTGGAAAATGCTTTTTAGTTAACAAGCCTATTTACATGTCTCATCAAGTCCTTGCAACAACGGGAGAGCTCCTTGCATCTTTTGATAACAAATGCAAATCCTTTTCCTGCTTTCAAAGTCATCCTTGATCCCAGCCCCTGCCTTGGTCCCCCACCCCCTTTTTCACAGAGTTCCCACATTATGGGGTCTCCGCTAGGATATAGTCCTAGAACACTCACACTCACGTGGTCTTCATGGTTTCTCCCAGGGCATTCTCAACTTGAAGGGGTCTTGCTCTTTACTCTCTGGTTTCTGTTACCAAGTCTCTCTGTCTTTGGTGTTCTGCAGTTTCGCTATGGTGTTCACTAAGAGATCATTTGGTTTTACTTCTCTGGTTTGGGGTTCATTGTAATTCCTAAATCTAAACATTCTCATCTCTCATCTATTCTCAGGGACCTTGCCTTCATCTCATTCTCTTTTCTTTTCTGGAACTTCTGTTAGACCTATGTTAGACTGTTTCATCTTCTTCATGTCTCCTGGTGTCTCTTTCACAGTTTCCATCCCTGGGCTCTCTTTCGATAATTTCCTCAATTTACCTCCAAGTTCAAGAATTCTTTTTTCAGCTGTGTCTCGTCTACTACGCAGTCTGTTCATTGAGTTTTAAATTTTAATGAGTACTTTTTTTTATTTCTAAGAAAAAGTACTGCAGATGGTCCCTGACTTACAATGGTTCGACTTATGATTTTTTGACTTTACAATGGTGCAAAAGCAGTATGCATTCAGTCGAAACAACACTTCTAATTTTGATTTTGGATCTATTTCCTAGCAATATGTGGTGCAATAGTCTCTCCTGATGCTGAGCAGCGGCGGAACATGCAGCTCTCGGTCGGCCACACAAACACAAGGGCGAACAACCCACATGTTTCACATGTTTACAACAATTCTGCATAACCATTCTGGTTTTCACTTTCAGTATTCAATAAATTACATGAGATAGTCAACACTTTATTACAAAATGGGCTCTATGTTAATTTTTTTCCCCCTACTGTTGGCTAACTTAAGTGTTCTGAGCAGGTTTAAGGTGGGCTAGGCTAAGCTATGACGTTCGGTAGGGTAAGTGTATTAAACATATTTTTGACTTATATTTTCCACCTAAAATGAGTTTATTGGGACATAACCCGATCGTAAATTAAGGAAAATCTTTTTTTTAATTTTATTTATTTATTTGAGAGAGAGAGAGAGAGAGAATGCACAAGTGGGGGGAAGGGCATTTGGAGAGAGAGAGACAGACTCCCTGCTAATCAGGGAGCTTAACGTAGTATTTGATCCCAGGACCCCAGGATCATGATCTGAGCCAAAGACAGACACTTAATCTACTGAGCCACCCAGACGCCCTTCTTTTTTTTTTAATCTGCCTAATTTTGTTTACTTTCTAGATACTGTGTTTTTGAAGCTATATCTTATGCTATTAGTCAATTTAACACACTGTTTATGGTCTCCCAGTATGATTCTATAATCTAGGGTTCTGGGAAATCTAGTCCTCTTGTTTGTTGGATCTGTGGACCCTTGCTCATGTTTGTGTGTGTGTGTGTGTGTGTGTGTGTGTGTGTGTGTGTGTATTGTGTGATTTCAGATTGTGAGCTCATCTGCCACAGGCCTTTAACCTGGTGAAACCAGTATATTCAAAGTGTTTGCTTCTCACATATGACCACTGGCCCAGACCAAATTTTATGTTATTTCTTAGCCTAGGGGTTTCTAGGTTGTTCAGGAACTATTTATTCAAACCCCAAAGCCACTAAAGGCTCATGCCAGTGGTTTTGAATTCTCAAGGGAGACATTTTCCCCTCCTGACCTGGAGCTTAGTTCAAGATAAACAAGATTTCTTCCCATTTTTTATGCTAGAGATTGGCTATTTCTGGTCTACAATTTTTAAAAGGATGTTGTCCTTCTAGGGTCGTGGCTTTATGTGGAAGCCTTAGTGCCAATACTCCACCTCCCAGGGACTGAACATCTTGTTTCTTGTCCCCGAACGGTATTAAAAACCCAAACCCCTGTGTAAATAAGAGCAGCTCTAACATCAGCACCGCTTGTCCACCCCCGTGGTAACTGCAAAGGGCAGCCCCTGCAATTAGTTTCCCAGTTTTCAGTTCCCTATCGGTTTCTGACTCCTGGAGAATTTTTTTGTATAGTCAGCTTTGTCAATAACAAGTAGCATTTTTTGTTTGTAAACACCAGGCACCAAGCTTAGTGCTTATCCCAATTAACTCATTTAACTCCTGTAACACCCCTTGAGATGCTGAGATACTATTATCAGTCTCGTTTCATATAAGGAAATGGAGGCACAGATAAAGTCACTTGCCCAAGGTCTCATTTTTAGTAAGTAAAGAAGCTTAGATTTGAGTGTCAGCAAATTGGCCTGTGCTCTTAATACTCTATAGTGCTTTCTTTTTATTTTATTTTTTTTAAGATTTATTCATTCATTTTAGTGGGGGAGGAGGGGGTGCAGAGGGAGAGAGAGAATCCCCAAGCAGACTCCCTGCTAAGTGCAGAGCACGGAGCCCAACGTGGAGCCAAGGTGGGGCCCTGACGCAGGGCCCTATCCCAGGGTCCTGAGATCACTACCTGAGCCAAAATCAAGAGTCGGATGCCTAACCAACTGAGCCGCCCAGGCAGCCCTGTGCTCCTTTCCTACTTATCATATCTGGGAGTTTTGTAGGGGAAACTATTTAGACTCCATACTGTAGTTTCACACTGTTTCTCCCAAAACATCTAAATCAAGAATAACCGTGTGAAAGACATGCCTGTCAAACAGACATCCTGGCAATTTCTACTAGCAGGTCTCGTAGAGAACAGCTCAAATCCCAGGCTGTGTTGCAGGCACTTGTACTTGCTCAACGTAAATACGGACGGTCTGAGGAGATTTAGTACATCAGAGCTGTCAGGGGGACCTTAGATACAGTCTTTCAAGGAGTGGCCTATGGGTCATCTGCATCAGAATCAACTCAAGGCACTTCCTAAAAATGAAGATGAGGAGGCCCTACACCAAACCTACTGAACCAGAATTCTTCAGCTTGGGCCCAGGAAACTACTAATTAAAATAAGCTCTCCATCAGGTTCTAATGCCAATGTACATTGGAGTTGGAGAACCACCAGTCAGCATTTGCTTCGGAGTTCAACCTAGGCCCAAGCTCCTCCTCAACGTACGACCCTGGCAGGCACATCCAAATCCCCTTAACTTCCTTGTGTGATCTAGTGCCACACACTTAATGCACAGATGAGGAAGTGAGCCTACAGGCGGGGGCCCTCTGCTGGGGTTCCCCCTGGCACCCCAGGTACCACCCGGTGCTGTACATAATTGTCTTGGCTGCTTGTTTATTGTCTATATTGTCTATGAAGACAGAAAATATTCTGCTTTGTAGCCCCAGGGTACAACCCGGTCCCTGACTCGTAGTAGTTACTCAATGTTTGTTGAATGAATGGATACGTTGATTTGATTGCTTAAGAGCCGCCTGCTAATCAGAGATGCTGTGAGGGCCAGAGCAGAGGTTCAAATTACTCCACGGAGCCTTAAGGCCTGCAACCCTGCCAATCTGGCAGTCACTTTTCTCCCATTCTTCTGGAGGCAGATAGAATTTCCTTCTTTGCCAAAAGGATGTCTGAGGCATGGAACAACCACTCATTCCTTCCCACCCCACTGCATCCCGCTGCGACACGCGGACTGCTATCCAGGTGACTTACTGGGAGGGCGTGAAAGCAGACCAGGGCAGATCATTTAGAAGCTCTGCTGTGGGAACCATTCGGAAGTGCTGTCGTCTGGCAGTGACCAAAAGGATCCAGAAGAAAAGTTCCTAACTGTTGGTCCTTTAAGGCAGGGAAGCTGGGCTGAGATGCCAGTAGGCTCCCAACTGCTTCCCCCTCTAAACCTGACCATGTAACTTGCAGACTTGGCCCCTTAGCCTTGCAATCCCAGTGAAGCCTGGCAAGGAGAGACCCTGTGTGAAGGGAATGAACCCCAATTCTCCGTCAACACTCCTGGCAGACAGAATCTTCCTGCAGACGCTCAGCCCACACGCGCTTCAGCGCTCCCCCCTGCCCCACACCCTCACTCTGGCTCTGTCTCTGCACTCTGTCCCTGGTGTCTCACCTCGGACTCACCCCTGACTCTAGGTCTACGTTCTCACTGATCTAGAAGCCTCTGTGACACGGTTACGGTTACGGGGCTGTGACCGGCAGGAAGGGTGAACTGTCAGCAGTTACCAATCCCGGTACCTCCCACCCCCGACAAAGTCTCCAAGGGATCAAGTTAACCGGTGAGTCCCAGGACGCAAGGACGCCACACAGCAAGTGGCCGGCTTGGCGGTTCCCCGTGGTCTGTCCGTGGACACTGACGCCTGTTTGTTTGTTCAAATGTCTATATTTAAGACAAGGGAGTGGGCCGGCTCAGGTGTAAATGGAAACCTTGAGCATGGAGCTGAGGCACGATGTAGCGACACTAATTCTCTCCCCGGGGCCTTGGTTCCTCGCCCCGCATCTCCCAGCTTGGCTGACTGTGGGTGGCTCCCTCCGAACTTGCTCTCCCCTGCGGTGGCAGGGCATTCACAGCAGTCCACGCTCCCGGCCGGCCCCCGCTCTGGCTCCAGTTCAAGCGCCGGACTGGCTTCGCGGGCTCTAATTGGCCTGGATTGGGGCGGATGACTACCCCTGAGCCTACTCCCCACGCCAGGAAGATGTGATTCACCCACTGGCCAGACCTGAGCTTCCTGCTACTCCCTCTTGGGGGTGCATTCGGCTCCGCCGGGACCACGTGGCCTGGAAGGAAAATGGGCTTTGCTAAACGGGGACTAGAGAGAATGAATGATAGTGACCCAAAAGAGCAAATCTCCGAAACAACCAACATTTTGAGCACTATAGACAATTTAAGGGCAGTGACCGAAAGGTCCCCACTCTTTTATTTAGCACCAACCTTGTGAGTTAGATACTACTATCTACATTTAACCATAAGAAAACCCAAATAGGACCTCAAATGGTAGAGAAGGGGTGAGATCCCAGGTCCCCCTGATTTCAGAGACATTCTCATTCCATTTTGGCTATGAATCCTTCCCAACCTGACAGATCACTCGAGCTTGACAATTCAGTCTTCTTTCATTTCTCTTTCTCCCTCATTCCCCACATCTAAGGGTCACCGGATCCTGCTGTTTCTCCACTCCCCTTCCTCCCCCAAGACTCCACTCCATCTGTCTTTGCTCCTGCGGCCCCTGACCTAGGTGGCCCCATGACCTCTCTCCCAAACAAAGACAGTAGTAGCTTCCTGAGGGACCCTGGAGTCCCTCCCACAGGATCCCACAGTGATGGGCTTCCACTGGACACAACTGCCTGATTTAGCCTGATTTTTTAAAACTTTGAGCCAACGATTTGAAATCAGAATATCCCTTAGGCATATTATTTTTTCCAACTTACTTTGAAAAATTGGAAGATCTGGCAATATTAAACCGACATCCCCCCGTGCCAGTAACAGATAAAACTGCCTAACTGCTGCCTGCCTTCAAAAGGGCATCCACACTTTGGTTCACGAGTGTGTCCATGTCCCTGCTGTTGTTCTTTTCTAAAGTGAAATTAAAATATTTGAGGGGCACCTGGGTGGCTCAGTCATTAAGTGTCTGCCTTCGGCTCAGGTCATGATCCCAGGGTCCTGGGATCAAGTCCCGCATCGGGCTCCCTGTTCTGTGGGAAGCCTGCTTCTCCCTCTCCCACTCCCCCTGCTTGTGTTCCCTCTCTCTGTGTGTCTCTCTCCATCAAATAAATAAAATCTTTAAAAAATAAAAAAAGAAAAGAAAATATTTGAAAAAGTGCTCTATCTGCTGGTTTAAAAGCTAGAAGGGACAAGATGGGTTACAGTGAACAGCCTTTCAACTCTTATCCTTCCCTCGTAGGCTTCCAGACGTATTCTGTACATAAACAACCAAGTGCACACACACACACACACACACACACACACACACACACACACACTCCTTTTTCCTTATCTTTACAAAAAGAACAACATACCAAACTCCCTGCTAGTTACCTTGCTGTTTTTTCCTAATAATGTGTCTTGGAGATTATTTCACGTCTATACAAAAAGAACTTCCTCATTTTGGGGGTCTTTACAGCTGGATAGAATTCCATTATATGGATATGCCATCATGTATTTAATCAATAACGTCTTGATGGACTTCGGGGTTTTTTTTTTTTTTGTCATTTGCCATCAAAAACATTCCTGGAACGAATAATCACACACAGGTGCCATTTCACATGTAAATAAGAATAAATTCTAGAAGTGGAATTGCAGGGTCTAAGAGTACATGCTAAAATGAAGCTTTTACCTGCAGGGGATGAAACATGACATCTAAAAGATTAAAGTTGGCTCTTGCTACACGTGCTCGACCACAGTGACTAACCCACACTGATGTCTCAAATCTGTCTCTTCCACCAGACAGTATGTTCCAGCAAGGCAAGAAGCTGTCTGACTTATTTATCCTGGCATCCTTGGCGTCCAGCACCATGCCTAGACCATAGTGTCCAGGACAGCTGTGAAAAGGAGGGAGAGAAGAAGGGTTGAATAGGGGCTAGGCCTTGGGCACGGTGACTCCATGGGAGCTGTGCTCCCCCAAAGGCCCCGATTCTATGACCTAACAGAATAAGAAAGATCGGGCCCTCTAAAAAGTCTCCAAAGTACACCAGAGGGGAAAATGAGAGTAACTCAACCCCCAAGTCAGGCCATAGGAGAGTGAACGTGCTTCCTTCTGAGATAAGGAGCTGTATTAGGTGCCAATCGTCCACTTGGCCTGAGTGAGAACAATATCGTGGAAGCCAATCTCTCTCTATTCCAGGAAGGGAAAAGTTGAGCCAGAGTTAGAAAGATGGTCGGTCAGGGGAAAGGATAATCAACCCTCTGGCCTTATTTCAGTTTTAACTAGATCCACATTTGTTCTCCAGCTTGACAGAATGATGCTGATAGATGCCTTTCCTTTTCATCCAGATATTTCCCAGATGGCTTCAGGAGTCCCTGAATGGTATGTTTGGGCACAAATATACCCATGGGAGTATTAAGAGGTCTTACCCCTAGGCAAATTCAATAAAACAAAGTTAACAAGTCCTTGGCACTAGCTAGAATTTTCTCCAAACCCAGTATCGAGGCCTGATGCACGTTCCAAGAGTGGAAACTACCCGTAGGCCCTCAGTGTTTTTTGAGTGTATGAATGCCTGAAGACAGAGTGTGAGAAGTGTGGGAAGACCGCAGCAAGGATTTGAGAGCTGCTTCCCTTCCTAACCCAGTAAAACCAACCAGGCTTGAGAGGAGGAAGGAGAAGGACAAAGAGCAGACGGGCTAGGACAGACTTGCTCCTGACTGGAGAGAGGTGGGTGACCCTGGAAGGGCCGCAGCAGAGCGGTGGGGCAGGAAGTCTTCTGCACTCGGGTTCAGTCAGGCAGAGGGCGGGGCTGGGGAAGGAGGGAAGTGGAGGAGAGGGAGGAGCGAAGAGCAGAGGGAGAGGAGAGGAGAGCTGGGGACACGGGAAGAGCTACAGGCTACTAGGCCGCCTCTCCCCCAGGCTCAGAGGAGAGTATGCCTGAATCTCCCTGGATCTTCTTCATGGAAAAGGCAGGTCTTCCCAGAGGAGGACCACAGAGGTCCATGACAGGCTGCCTCCTGGGAGGTTATGGAAACAGGGGCTGTGGGCAGGCCAACTGGAGAGGCGTTTCGGCGACGGTTTGCCCTGGTATGTGAAAAATTTTTCCTGCTTAGATAGTTGGCAAACATTTTCAAGGCAAAATGGAATTTATTAACAGAAAATATTTCTCAAGGATTGTTCCTTCTCCCTCCCTCTGTTCTTTTCTTCCTTTTCTTCCTTTCTCCCTTTTTTTATCTTCTTCTTCCCAGGGTGGAGGACTGCATCAACAAGGTTCTTTCATCTTTTTTTGAGGTTTGGATCTTCAGGCCTGGTTTGAAGGAAAAAGGAGCAGGCGTCAGGGGAAATGGAAATGCTCGGCCCTCCGCCCACAGGATGGCTTCCTTCTCTCCATGCAGGTGTCAGCCTTCTGCCCCACGAAGAGACTGGACTGATACGAAAATTGTCTTTCCAGAAGAATTCCTTCCATTCACACTGGTGTGGGCTTGAGGCCCCACAGACCTGGGCTTGAATCCATGATCCACCACTTATTAGCGGTGTAGCTTTCATCTTTTGGGGCCTCCATTTCCTTAGGCGTAAAAGGAGGGGGTGTGATCCTTACCTCTGTGATCCTTACCTCTTGTCATTGTTATGAGGATGAAATGAGAAAATGTCTGTTAAGTGTCTGGTAGAGAGTCTTGCTCAGAGTAAAATCTCAACAGATGCTAGCTCTGTTGCTACTGATAGAGGACAGAGAGCCTGTGGTAACCGGCTTGCACAGTTACTCAACTAAGAATCCGAACATGGCAGCTATGGGTATCAGTTAATGGGAAACCTACAGTCAACCAGAGGCAGCAAAAATAGACGATGTTTATCAAGGGTTCACTAAGGATCAAGTGTTCTAAACGCTTTATCAGCATTATTTAACCCACACTACTGTCCTACCATTATTCCAAGGTTAATAGTCATAGAGTGGCTAAACCAGCATTTGAGCCCAGACCATCTGGTCCTCCAATCTACTTTGTCACCCATAATGAATGCTCCACCCCTGTGGCAATGAAAAGGAACCATGGAATAAAATCACTCTGGAAACTGAATGGGCTTGAGAGATCAGCTTTTCCAGATTCGTTTTGTAGAGGAGGAAACTTAGGCCCAGGGAAGGGAAATTCTCACCCAAGGCCATGTAGTGGTAGAGCCAGGACTAGCAGCCCAGCATCTGGACTCTCAGGCCAGTTGTTTTGTCCCTGAGAAAAGAGGAATAGTCCAAGTTGCTGGGGAGAGAGACTGCTGCTTGGCCACCTGCCCTTGAGAACAGCAAGTCTTCACTTAAATCCTCAAATTCAGCCCACGAACCAAACCTTTGATGGGGTGTCTGCCGTGAGGGAGCCATCAGGGAGTGCATTTGCCATCGAAGAGACTGAACATGGAGGACCCCTCCTGTGTGGACCTGGGAATGGGCTTCTGGCCAGGTGAAGCTCATCTCTGATGAGCTGGAACGAGGTAGCTGCAGGAACACGGAGCAAGAAACCAATGCTGGACTCCGTGTGGAGATCTAGAGGAAGGGGGACCTGTGGTGTGTCTCCTGAGGGGTCAGGAAAGACTCATTTGCAATAATCCTAAGAAGCCAAGGGCAGGGCTCCATTTTTTCCCCATCTAGGCAGAACCCAGCCATACCTGTACACACAGATACAGCCAACAAGTTCTTAAAATATTGAAACATCTGTACCACCTGGTAAATAGCCACTACACCAAGCCCCTGGCCACCCCAGTCTCTCCGCTGACACCATTACACCTCCCCTAGTCCAGCAACTAAACAGTTAACACTTGCCCCCGCAGAGGCCCTCTGGTAGCTTGCTCCCGCCTTCAGAGTTGGCTGTTACAAATGGTCTAGGACTAAATTCATTCTTACTGGCTGTTGTTTTTTTTTTTAAGATTTATTTATTTATTTTAGAGAGAGCCTGCGAGAGAGAGAGAGAGAGAGAGAGAGAGAGAGAGTGGGGAGGGGACGAGGGGCAGAGGGAGAAAGAGAATCTCAAGCAGACTCCACGCTGAGCACGGAGCCCACCATGGCTCCATCTCAGGACCCTGAGGTCATGACCTGAGCCGAAATCAAGAGTCTGAGGATTAACCAACTGAGCCACCCAGGCGCCCCTCATTCTCACTGTTTTTAACGTTTGAATGTCACCTCCAGCTGAAGCTCCCCAAATGGAATGAAGCATCTAAACAGAGCCACATGGGGTCCATCTGGGTGGCTCCCCAGAGGACAGGTCCTGCAGAGGAAATCTGAAGGGGTAAGAGATGCAATTTAGTGGCTAGGAGAGTGAGGGTTTGGACCAAAGCTCTGATTAAGGGGCTGTCCTCCTGCTGCGTGCTGAGGTTTAAACACAGGGTTCAGGCGCCTCCCACATCCCTCTGCCCTCTACTGCTTCCCTGGGCCCCTCCCCTGCGACAGACTCAGAGGGCCAGCCCGGTAGCCAGCGGCCACATTATTAATACTCCTCAATCTGCCGGACTCCCCTCGGCTTCCCTGCTAGCAGAGCCCTCCCTCCCCTCATTGCACACGCTTGGGGCTTATGCTCCTAGACAACATGTGCTGGAAGAATGCAGGTCAGAACAGCCACAGAGGGCTCCCCAGCAACCCACCAAATCCTCTGCCCAGCACGGTCTTCCAGAGGTCACCCAGTCAGGGTCCAAGGTAGGAGGCTTTTCACCAACAGGCAGACATTTCGCAGGGAAAGAGCCTCCATGCCTTGCTGCGGATGGTGTACCGTGTCTTCTGTCGGGGAGAAAGGGCTCCTGGTCGTCACCTCGGGCCCTCCCATTCAAAGGGAAAAAGAGCGAAGTGGGACCGGGAGAGAAGGAGGGGAAGGGGGGGCCGAAGCCCATGCCCCTTCTCCTGCGTTGCTGTGGAAATGTAAACGGCAGCTCATCCCACTGGCTCTGGAGCTGGGCAGCCCTGGTTCGCATCTCGGTTCTTCCCCTTAACCAGCTGTGTGACTCCAGGCGGCTTGTCTAACCTCTCTGAGCCCAGCTTCCTCGTCTATAAGATAGGAATCACAGTAACTCGGGGCCTTAGAGGGGTCAGATGACGTAGCGGAGAGAAGGCATGCCCCCCTGGGACTATTGTCAGCACCCTTCTCTTCCTCCATCATGGGAAGTCGGACAAGGAAACAAAAACCATCTCCCAAGCCATCCAAGTGTGCATAAAATTAGTCCAGGAGTTTTTCCTGCCCGCTACAGAATTTCTCAGGTGTCTTCACCTGGTCTTTTCTTCCCTTGGGTTCCCCGTCTCTGGTCCCCCCCTGTCCCCGGGGCCAAAACAGTGAGAGATGCCCAGTCAGGAGATGGTTCCTGAAGCCAAGCAGACATTTCAGAAGGCGGGATCTCTGTCATTTTGTACTTCGTTCATATTAGGAGCCCCCCAATGTTCAGTGTTTCACCTGAAACTTCCACTTCTATGAAGATTAAAGGTAAAAGGACATGAAATACACACACACATATATTTGGCACACATATTTATTTGACATTCTGGTTGTGATATTATATATATAATATATAAAAATTATGTATAACATATTTATATAGTATATACCACACTGACACAGGTTGTGATACAATAATATACAATACATATTACATATATATAATATAATATTGTATTATATTATAATAATATAAACACTATAATAATATATAATATATCACAACCAGAATGTCAAATAAACAATGCTGAACAGATTAAACAAATAATTCAATAAATCAATGCTTATTCATGCTAGAATACTATCAGGCCATTAAAAAATTAGGTTTAAGAAACTATTTAGAGAGAGAGTCTTAAAATATTAAATACAGTGAAAAACTAGGTTTAAGAAACTATTTAGAGAGAGAGTCTTAAAATATTAAGTACAGTGAAAAACCCAGACGTGGAACCGCATTGACAGTGCCATCTCAAATACCCCACAGATGTTTGTGTGCAGAGGAAAGGCGGGAAGGAAATTCACCAGAACGGGGGAATTCTGCTCAGTTCTGAGCATTGGAATTAGAAGTGAGTTTTGTTTTCTTCATTACAAAAGTAATCCATGTCCATTGTAGAAAATTTGAAAAATGCAAAATGGTATAACCAGAAAAGTTTGGTTTTATTTTTTAAATATTTTAAAAGAGGGCGCCTGGGTGGCTCAGATGGTTAAGCGTCTGCCTTCGGCTCAGGTCATGATCCCAGGGTCCTGGGATCGAGTCCCGCATCGGGCTCCCTGCTCCTTGGGAGCCTGCTTCTCCCTCTGCCTCTCTCTCTCTCTGTCTCTCATGAATAAATAAATAAAATCTTTAAAAAATATATTTTAAAAGAAAAATGGCTGGTTTCTAGTGACCTCACCAAGAACAGCAATGATCAAAATGACCAGCTCCTCTGCTACCTGCTACCCACCTCCGGTGTTTGCAACATACACCTCGCACATGCATGCACACACGTGTTCATACATGTGTGCACACATGCATGTCCGTGTGTACACACACATCCACGCATACATTCACCTGTGCACACCTTGAGATTTCACCAAGGCCTGAGGGGAAGTCCCCTGGGGGCAGTGCAGGAGCCTGAGGTTGGGAAGAAAGTATCTGCTGGAGGGAGGGGAATGGACTTCTGGGAATTCAATTCCTACTAATCATCATCTTCATTCAGAGAGATGAGCTGAGAGTCTTTGCCAGAGAAATTAGAGTCTGTGGGATGGCAGGGTGGTGCTGTTTTAAGAAAACTATAAGTAGGGGCACCTGGGTGGCTCAGTCGTTAAGCATCTGCCTTCAACTCGGGTCATGATCCCAGGGTCCTAGGATCGAGCCCCTTGTCAGGCTCCCTGCTCTGTGGGGAGCCTGCTTCTCCCTGTTCCTCTGCCTCTCGCCCTGTTTGTGCTCTCTCTCTCTCTCTCTGTCAAATAAATAAATAAAATCCTATTTAAAAAGAAAGAAAGAGAGAAAAATATAAGTAACTTATAGGCCTGGGAGGACGTAAGGGCTCTCAGTCCCCAGCACCCGCCAGGCCAAGTCCCCTCTTGTCCAGTAGCAGACAGCTCATGACTTAGTGGCTCCCAAGAGCACGGCGAATCTGTGGTGATGGCACACCTGCAGTGTGGGCAGGGCGTGCTGGGGACAGCGTGCCTCTGCCCCACATGCTGTCAGCTGGGCATCTGGACTGGGGGCCCCAGGATGGCTCGCTCACACGGCTGGCATGTTGGCGCCGGGCGCTCAGCCAGGGCCGAGGTCTGGGAGCGTCGGTTCCTCTCCACATGGGCTCCTCCTCCCCACGGGCAGCTTTGGCTTCTTCGCGGCATGGTGGCTAGCTTCCAAGAGCAAGCATCCCAAGAGACAGGAAGTGGAAGCTGCCAGCATCTGAAGGCCGGGGCCAGATATTGGCACAGTACCTCGTGTACTCTGTTCATTTGTCAAATCGTCACAGGGCCAGATTTAAGGGATGGGGAGACCTGTCAAGGGGAGGCTGGATCGAAGAATTTGGAGGCCATGTTTTCGAACCGCCACAGAGGGGCACAGACAAGATCTCTTCTTGGGGCGGGGGTGCCTTCAGGCCAAGCTGTTTGCAGCATCATGGCACTCACGAAGGATGGGTGGGATGAAAAGTTTGTAGAATGAGCCACATCACACCACATCCATCAAGAAGCCACCCGTTCCGGCCTGGGAAAAGAACGCCCAGTATCTCTCTTTCGCCCACCTCCCCGGGACCCTCAGAATGAATCCCTCCAGCCTCTGGGCTCTCCTTCTGTCCCCGCTGCCCTAACAATGCCGATCCACCTCCTGTCCCTGATGGTCCTCCGGGCCTGTGTGAGCAAAGGGAATGTGCTGTGACTCCTCAGAATATGCTAGAAGCCAGAGAGCAGAGAATCAGGCCACTTCTCTCCAAGCGAATAATGCAGGGGATGAGAAAGCGCAGTAGGACAGATGCCTTACTCACAGTCAGTCTTCCTGCTGTTAGGCTCTCGACCTGTGCAGGGAGAGCAGGAGCCCTTCGAGGTCTCTCCAGGTTCATTTCCTACTCCCCCTCCCTATCCTGGCGCCAGTCCAGCCTCTGACCATGGCCCTCCCACCGCCCCACACCCCTCCCCTTCTCCCTCCTGGGGACGGTGACACTCCATGCCTCCTACTCCCCTTGGGTCTTGCTGCCACCAGCTCTGCTTGTGGCTCCTTTGCTCCATTCCAGAGTCTCCCCAGACATCACCTCCTCTGAGAGGTCTTCCCAGATCTGGGTGTCGCAAGCAGCCTGTCCGGCCTGCTCCAGCCCTTCTCTGCTCTTCTGTCCCCCCCTGACCTGATGTTGTCTCCTCCCTGAGATCACCAGCTTCACAGGGGCAGGGCTTGGCTTGCCTGGTTTTTCACGTACCTGGTAGTCAATAAATATTTGTTAAATGATCCCCCACCAGAGCTATTGGGGGGGGCGGGCTCTGCGTGCGGGTGGGGAAGGGCGGAGGGCATGGGGTCCCCGCGGCCCGCAGGGCAGGCCCGGGCAAGTCAGCCCCACGCAGAATGTCAGGCTTCCCTCGCTCCTTCCTCTGGGGGCCCCAAGGCAGGTTCTGACTTGCACAGCAGTGTGGGGTGACCCAGCGGAGTGTGCTGGACGGCCGTGGGAGAACTCTAACCCTCCCGGCCCCCAGCCAGACCCTTGCACTCAGGTGCCCCATCTTCCCAGGCCCCTGTGGTCCCGATACTCAGTGACAAGCGAGAAGGCCAAACCCCATCCGGGGCGGTGCTTGTCCCCTGGGCGAGGGGCAAGCGGGCTACTGTGGGTGAGAGAGGAGAGGCACCAGGAGCCTCCTGTAAACACGCCACAGCTTCACACATCATCCTTTCCACCCAGTGGGGATTTATGCAAAAGGTCACTGTAATCGGGTGTCAGGTCGGGTCATAGAAAGCACGAACCCCGCCTTTACAGACGGTGGCACTAGGGACTTTGGAGCAGCCTCCCTTGGGGTGGGGCTGAGTTGGCTGCTGATCGGGGGAATGGGGGCCAGGTAAACCTGGCTCTGCAAATCTCTCAGCTGCTGGCTTCTTAGAGGAAATATGTAGAAGCCCTGGTGGGGGAGCGGGGAGGGGGGTTCTAGGCTAGAAACATGGTCTCATCAAAGATGAGCTCCTCATCACATTGGAAGCTCCAGAGGTAGCAGGGAACAAGCAGATGTGCCCTAAGAGATGGGCTGGTGGATGGGCCACTGGGCTTGGGATCAGGAGAACTGGGTGCTGGGCCCCGTTTTTCCAGGCCAGCCTCCTTCCTGCCCTGAGCCTCGGTGTCCTGCTCTGAGTCTGAGGGGCTGCGCCCCATCCATGAGGTTCTCGCTCAGTGGCTTAGGGAGTCACAGTCCCGTGAGAAGGGCAGTCCCACAGGGTGGCACACTGACTAGACAAAGCACAGTGGCATAGGGATAGGGAGGGGGAGTAGCAGATGAACCTGGGGAGACCTCGAACCATCCTCCAGACACTCACAGAAGTCACCAGACCACATCGTCGTTAGCGGTGAAATTGGGATTTGAACCCAGGACCCTATGATTCCACAGCCCCTTCTGTCTCCACTATGGCATGTCGCCTTCTATGAAACAGGCTTTTTCCTTTTCAAGAACGGAGGCACTTTCATCTAAGCAGTGACTGAATGGGACTCCTTGACCCGTGGTCTGGGCATTGGACAAACCATGGCAAACGCCTGCCCTTTGCGATCAGCCTTGACCAATGCAGACAGCAGAGACTCGCTCCTACCTAAGCGCTGATCCCTCGCCTCTGCCTTCTCCCCCCGGCTCCAGAAGGGTGGTGGTTTGTGTAGCCCTGAGGTACCCAGAGGCCAGAACAGAGAGAAATAGGACTCCTCGACGGGCCCGAACCCTCCCCTCCTCCAGGTTCCTGAGCCTTCGAATCCCCTCTTTTTGAACCAAAGGAGGACTGAGAAGGCAAATGAAGAGCGTCACGGGGGCAGCGTCCGCGAAGCTGAGAGCCCGCTGCCAGGCTTAGAAGTGCCGAGAGCTCTGTGCCCATTCCGTGGTAATGCTCCGGAAACCTTTGTTTTCTGTAGTGAAGGTGCTTGAGGATCAAGGTCAGGGAACCACAGAGTACCTGGGGTGGGATTAGTCAACCACACCCTTTCTCGTCCCCCCAGGGAAGCTCAGAGGACGGTCAGGCAGAGCCCAGGCCTTGACCTACCTAGTCAGAAAGTTCCAGCATCACGAGCAGAAAGCCCAGGCTGAAGCCAGGTTGCTTTAACTCGGCCAAAATCCCAAAGCACCAGGCCTTGTCTTCATCCTGTTGGGATGTGGAAAAGGATTTGAGGTGGGCTGCCACTTAATACAAAAATGGCTTTCCCTTCCAATTCTAAAGATTCAAGACAGGTTTTCCTATTCCCTCCATAGGGAAAACCTTTCACCAAGCTTCCTTCCAGCCTTCCTCCACCCCACCTGTTCTTCCTTTGCTTGTTTTCATCATTGTCCTCATCGGTGTTTGAGTGCTCACACTCTCTCTCTCCCCCCTCTCTTTCTCCCTGTTTCTCCCCCTCCTTCTCTCTCCCTCTCTCCGTCTCCCCCCGCACCCCCTCCCATCTCTAGCTCTCTCCTTCTCTCTTTTCTTCACAATCCAAATAATTCAATGGAATACTTTTCTTTGGGGCTCAGGGGGCAGTTTCTGACATCCAGGAATGTGGCCAAGGTGTATGTCATTATCTGAGCTCCATCTTAAGAATGCTTCACAGCCCTGTTCTTCTGATGATAATCTAACCCCATGCAAGTACGGGAGCACCTTCTGCTGGGACACTAGCCTTGAGAGAGACAGCTAGCAGCCATCAGAGCCCCCATCCCTGGTTGTTCAGTTCAGAGGCCACATCACACATCCCCAGGCCATTTCTTGCCAAGCAAAAATTTTAGAAGAACTATGCTTCCAGAAAAATAAAGAGGACACTTTGAAAGACATCAATCATAAAACGTGCTCTTAGCGTCTTTGAAAAAAATAAGCACCGGAGTAGACTGATCAGGGGCTCAAGTTTTCAGGTTGGGAATAGAAGAAACACATGTAGAATGTTCGACGCTGGCAATGCTTATAATCGCACATCAGCTTCATGTGTCCAACTGTTTTTCTGATTCAGTGCATTGATGAATGCTCTCTGCCCCACCTTAAAATCAAGACAGGGAGTAGTGAAAAATGCTTTGTTATCGAGCAACCCTGGTTTCACATCCTGACTCAGCCACTCACCAGCTGTAGATGTAAAAATACTTTGAGCTTTGGTTTCATGTACAGAACACAGACAAAAAAAATATCCAGCTCTTAGGGTTGAAAGGATTCAGTGAGATAATGTCTTAAAGCCTTTGCTAAATGTTAATTTCCCTCATTCCCACATCCTCGCTTTGGGTACAGCAGAGAGATCATTCAAACAGGGATCGCCACATCCTTACCATCAAGATTACAACCTTGTTGAGAAGACAGCACTTAGTAATGTATAATAAACTGCCAAACTGGTGGGAGACTGGAGATAATCAACAGGTAAAATGTCAGGTCATAAAGCGGATGGCCCGATCGGGACTGCCTCCCGATCCTCAAAGGATCGGCAGTCGGCAGCAGAACTGAGTCTGGCAGCTCAGGCCCAGCTGTGGAAGGAAGAAGAGGGCAGGAAGACGGGACGAGAATGACCAGGGAGGAGAAGCCCCAAAGAGGAGCCACATAAGATGCCCCTGCAGGAAGGGGCAGGGCGCGGTGTGGAGACACTGAGAAGCCAGGCAGAGGCAGGTGGGCATGAGTTCATCAGAAAGGAGCTTAATTGCAGAGTCTGCTATCATGAGATCAGAGTTTTATGGAATGGCATGCTACAGGCCTCCTCCCTCCCCAGACACGAGGCCCCGCAGAAGGAGCGAGTGGAGAACCACGTACAAGGGAGGGAAGGGTGAGCTTCCCCAGGGGCCCGGATGTGGGAGACACAGGGGAGAGGACTCTCAGATGAGCCCTGGTTTGAGTCAGGATAGCAAGGGAAGTTTGCTGCTGATGCCAGAGATGGAGAGGTTCCTGGACAAGTGGACCACCAGTGTGGGGCGGGTTTGCTGTGAGGCAGGCGAGCGGGTCCCCAGGGAGTGCACACTGCGGGAGGGCCTGCTTCCTTCCAGCATCTCTTCACTCTACCCCCTCCTCTCGCTTTATTCCAGCATCTTGTTTCCTAAAACCTCAACGGAATTCCTAACTGGGTCTGCCTGGACGCAGGACGTTATGCAAGTGTCCAGAGGAAGCTGGAGCATGTTTCACACCTGTGTTTCCCAAGTCTTAGTTGAGTCCCTGAAATAGTCAGCTAGTGGGCCCCTAAAAGGGCTCAGACTCCCTCACCTTTTTGCAGCAGAAAAATAAGAGTTTCTGGAGAGGATGTGACTCCACATCAGGGCAAGTCTCATGTCTTACAGAGAGTCAAATGCTATAGAGAATCTTAGAAACCGAAGGTAACTTGGAGATGTGCTCTTGATGATATCCTTCATCAATTTTGTGTATTCCAGATTCCTCCTCAAAGCTGGGAATCTGTCATTTCTCTTTTTGTAAGATACCCTTTGATGAGTGGTCAGAGGTCCCTGGGAGGCATCCTCTTGCCCATGCCTTCTGCCTCCGGAGAAGCCCACCCTTATCTGCTGCTGCAGTTTACCAGGACTCGGCTAGCATTGCTGTGTGGGATTCTGGGCACCGGAACAGCGAGCAGGCCTGGAGGCAGCCAGCATCAGGAATCGAGGAAGAGAGTTCCAGATGGAAGCAGCAGAGTGTGAAGATGCTTGACTGCAGGCCAGCCCCGGGGCGGGGCGGGGGGGGGGGGAGGGGAGCGGGGCGGGGGCTTGGAATGCCCTAAAAGGTTCCAGACCAGTGGAGAAAGGCTGCTAGGAACGGCTGAGAGCATGGGCACGCAGACCCAAAGGAACGTCTGGTATTCGGCCCCTCTGTTAATAAGATCTGAGGAATTACAGGCTCCCCAGGACGGAAATCACCCTCACCCTAAAATTCTCATGTCCACACTCCAGACTCCTGCCAAGATCACCAAAGCAGTGTTTCGTTAACAGAGATGGAAATCTGCCACAACTCTTACAGGTCATTCATTCAAGACCCCCTAATACTTCCATTGCTTTCTATGCAATGTCAAGAAGAACAAAAAAATCAAACTTCAGGCTTTTCTGAACTAGAAGGAAACAGGTAAATGCAGGGGAAGTAATGCACATCGATGAAATGAACACGTTAGAGAACAGAAAGCACTTCTCAGGAGTCTGAGATGTGAAGTATAACCCACACCCTCCAAAGTGAGTCTCAACGTTCTTTCATGGAGAAGACAACGACACTAACCTCCTCCTCATCTGTAATATGGGGGAAACCATTCTCTACCTTGCGTTATTGATATCACAGAGAATAAAGCCTACTTTAGATGCTAAAGACCTTGACATGTCGAAAGGACCCTCCACTCCTAGATCATCTTCCAGAAGCCCTAGACGAGTAAATGGGGCCAGCGCCATCTATAAAACATGCTCCCAGACTGCGCTTATCTTTCCGGCTGCCAACGCCCTTCCTGCTTTCAGATGATAGCTTACTTCCTTCACCAAAGGAACCGTGACTTGACCACTCCCAGAACTTGGTGATCCCAAGCGCTCCAAGACCACTTCCCACCAGCCTCCATCAGAGCTCCCAGGTAGCAGGTGCAGACTCCTCCAGGAGGTGACCAGCCCCATGCCCAAACTGAGGCGAAGCGAGAGCATGGAGGACTGGCTTAGAGCCAGAAAAACCTGAAACATCATCTTAACCTGTGTGTTTGGACTGCAGTCTAGGGAACTCTGGAGTCCCGATAAGGTATTTTGATGCTGGAACAGGGGTAGATCAGGATTAGTTTTGGGTCCCCTCCCCCTGCCTCAACCACAGCAGTTCTGATGTTACCCATCTTATATACAGGGTTCCATATATGCTGTTGTTTACAAAAGGGATCCTGTGCTTCTAAAAATGTTTATAAAACATCTGCCTGCAATAATATATTTTATAGATAAAGAAACCAAAGTTTAGAGAGGAAAAATTAATTGTACTCAAGACTTCTTTAGAATCAAATACCAAGCCCAACAGAGGAATTCTACTGAGAAAAGTGCCCATGCTGTTGACCCCAAACTAATGTGACATGCACATAAATCCTCTGTATCCTTATATTTTTGCTGAGCTCTTCCCCTTTCCAACTCCTAAGTACTGCTGGGACAGGTAGAGGTGCTATTTAGGAAACGCCCTCTGTGTACCCTCACTCTGAGGCTCTGAGGCACCGTAGACCCTCCCTTCAGCTGTTTCGTTCATCCTCTATCATTAACACTCTGTATCATTCGTTGATCTAGACTATGAACACCTTGAGGGCAGGAACCAGGTCTAATTCCATAAATCTGTTCAGTCTCCACATTAAGCACAGTGCCAGTAACTCAGGAGAAGCTCAATAGATGGCTAATGAATGAATGAATGAATGAGGAACGAATGAATGAATACTTATCCTGCACAGACATAAATCCCCTGGTTTCTCTTCTCTAAGTAAGTTAACCTCCTCCATGTTTTTTTTCCTCCTCTTCTGGGTTACAGAGGGCTAATGCTGTAAATTCTCTCTAAGAGAAAACTGGGCAGATGTACTTGGGAATATTTAAAAAACTAGGCTGGCATTGGAGAAGAAACAGCCAATATATTTAGCTACCCATGGCATGCCAAGGCCTTATTGAGACAGAAATAAGCACTGTAGGAGGAATCTCAATTAAATATTTTTCTAAGTCGTCAGTTCTGGGCTTTGCCTAAGCATGGCTGTGGAGCTGGGGTGAAGCATAGGACAGCAAGCCAAGAGGACTCTGAGTAGGGCCTCTGAATCATCTTGGAGCTCAGTTGCCTGCAACATAAAGCTGGTGACTCCAGGGGTAGGGGACTGGCCTACCTTCCCCAGTCTAAGGATCAGGACACCCCACTTACAGGTACTTTCCAGCATCCCCTACGTTGGAGGAACACATCCTCTCCTCTATACCTCTTCAGAAGAGGTCCCATATATCTGCAATATTCTTCCAATGAGCTCCACCCAACCATTTCCAATGGTCAACACTCCCTGGGAGCCTCATCGAGAAAGTATTCCAAGAGTGACCTGAGGGGAAACAATGACATTTGGGGGCATTGAACTCTGCCACGCATCCCTCTTATCTTTGTTTAAAATACACAACGCTTTAGTCCAGAAGCATGAGGATGACCACCGCAAAGTGACTGGGGCATGGGGCCTGGCTCTCAGGCCAGGCGGGGTGGGGTGAAGGAGGGCACCTGGTGGGGGCACAGGCCGTCCAGTACAGAAGCCAGATCTGCCTGCCAGTGTACACACATGTGAGTAATAACAAACATCTTCCTTTCTTCATATTTGAGATCATACGATTTTGAAAACAGCTTTTCTCACTTAAAAATATATCATCAACCTTTTTCCCATGTCACTGAGTGTTCTTTTATAATATGATTTTTAACATCTATATAGCATCATGCTCTCGTTTGGAAATCAGACTTTATTTAGCCAACCTCCAGCTGTTAAGCATTTAGATTGTTTCCTGTTATTATAACGCTAAGATGAACACCCTCAGGGGTGCAATGCTGTGTTCATTCCTAATCTTTTCAAGGAGCAGGATGGCCTGGTGGTTAAGATCAAGGGACTTGCAGCTGTTCTCCCCAGATCTTGATCCCTTAGCTCAAATGACATAACCTCTCTTGGCCTCCTTTTCTTTGTT
The DNA here is from genome assembly GCF_009762305.2 of Zalophus californianus. Classification (NCBI taxonomy): domain Eukaryota; kingdom Metazoa; phylum Chordata; class Mammalia; order Carnivora; family Otariidae; genus Zalophus; species Zalophus californianus. The sequence goes on along the minus strand of NC_045597.1, from coordinate 174,465,936 downwards.
CGTAAAATATTCAATTTGCCCGTGAAAAGTATGAATACGACTTACCTTAAGGGTTGTCCTGATTATTAAATTAGTTATTAAATATAAAGTCTGAAAACAATGCCATCCTTGACACCGTGTCATGGGTTGAGAAAGTACTCAAGCTTTAATTGTTATGCCCTTGAGTTTATATTCCTTGAGGAAGAATTTCTGGATCAGCAATTTTATGCATTTTTAAGGCCTCGGAAACATCTTGCCCAGTGGGCCTTCTGAAGGATTCTACCAGTTTTTATCCCCACCAGCAGCTGGTAAAGATATTGGGTTGTCTTCCAAATCTCTTCTTTCTTTTTTTTTCTTAAAGATTTTATTTATGTATTCATGAGAGACAGAGAGAGAGAGAGAGAAGCAGAGGGAGAAGCAGGCTCCCAAGAAGCAGGGAGCCTGATGCAGGACTTGATCCCAGGACCCTGGGATCATGACCTGAGCCAAAGGCAGACGCTTAACCATCTGAGCCACTCAGGTGCCCCCAAATCTCTTCTTTTAAAATACCCAAGATGTTTGCCTCTCACCAACCCGGACTTCTCTGTAGCTGTAGGATTGAGCACTACTGACCCCTCTTTCCTGGAGCCCTCTAGTCCCTGGTTCTGTCCCCAGGCTTGCTGGGTCCTCTTTCAAGGCCTCTGATCTGCCTCCATGTCTGTTGTTGTACGCACTTCCCCGGGACCAGGCAGTGCTGGGGGTTTTCCTCAGGTCCGGGCCTCCGAGGCTCCCAATCCACTCTCCACGTGCTCTTTGTTGGAGGTCTCATGCCTCCATCCATGCCCTCAGCTTGCTAATTGACACATCTTGGGTTCTCACTCCTCATTAATGTCCCAATCCCACATCCCCATGTGGGTGTCCATCGTCTCAAAGCTTCAAGCCCGACGCCAAATCCGCCATAGCCTGTTCTCTCTCGTCCACCTCTACCAGGCAAGCTCTTGGTTTCCTTCTTCCTGTCACCAAAGCTTGAAACTCCAAAGATACCTTGGATTCCTCCTCCTCAAACATCTTAAGCAGTCATCAGACCAGTCCATCATTTTTTCTTAGTAGCTCCTAGAGTGTCTCTCCCTTGCCATTTCCAACACTTTCTCCCTCATTCAAACTTTTATTATAAGGCAGGTCCTCTTGTCAATCAGCTCCCTCCTTCTGCACAGTCCTTCCTTTGCTCAACCTTAGAACGGATCTCTCTGGACGCCCAGCCACGCCCCTGCTCAAGGATCCTCTGCAGTCCTCGCTGCCTGAATAAAGCCCACACTCCTCCACTTGGCGTTCAAGGACTTCAAAGACCTGACCCTACTCTACATCTCCAGCTGTGTCCTCTGCACATTTTCTTCTGCAATTCTCTTTGCCTGGAATGTCCATTTGCTTTAAATCCTACCCATCCTCAAATCATTCTCTTCCCTGAAGTCCTTTCCAATCTAGCCTGCAACAGTAACTCGTTTGTTAGGACAGTTGTGCTACAGGTAATGGTTTGAGAAACACTCAAACTGGTTTCAACCACAAGGATATCTGCTGGCTCGCGTCAAAGGAAATCTGCAGGGAGAGTACCCAGCGGGGTCAACGGTAGCAAACACTCTTGCTAACCAACATCTATTTGTCTCTCCCTCTTTCCTAACAGAACTTAAATTTTGTTCAAATCCCCACCTCTCCTTCACACAGCCATGTGCCCCAGGGAGGCCGACCTCATTCTTAACTTGAGTAAGTAGTAATTAACGACACAGGTGCTGCAGCCTGAGTTCACAAACTTAGCTCTGCTATTTCCTAGCTATGTGGTCCCTGGGTAAATTATCTAAACTCTTTATTTCCATTTCTTCCTGTGTAAAATGAGAATATTAATAGTATCTCTTCTACAGCATTATGATACAGCACTTAGGAGAGTGCCTGGTACATAATAAAAGTTGTATTATGGAGGGCTTGCTATTTTTACCCCAACTAATAAGAAGATTGTGGCATTCCCAGGGCACTTGTCAAAAAGCCATGAGGGCAGTCTGCTAGGGACCCTTCTGGGGAGATTATGTGAACTCTTAAGGAGGAGACACAAAGTTTCCGGACTCTGATTTTCTCCAGTGTGCCATGTCCAAAGTCTGATGTCTGGGATGTGCAGCCCAAGGCCAATGAGCCTCAGTGTTGATTGAATGATGTCATCAGGGACCCAGACTCTCTTGTCTCTTTGTTCATTCCTCTTGCACGTGCTGGCTTCTTCCAGGCAGCAAGTCAGCTGCAGCAGTCCCAGCCATCATGTTACAAGGCATAAGAGCAACCAGAGGCCTAGAGAGGCTGTCCCTTCTGTGGTTCTCTAGAGCAAGAGAAGTTTTCCCATAGGCTGCCCAGCAGACCCCCATTCCTGCCTCATGAGCTAGAATTGTGTCACGTGGCCTTCCTTAAAGCAACTAATAGCAAAGGAAAGAGGGTTTTCTGTAGCCTGATCAGGGCGAGAGTAGAGCTGGGAGTGGGGTCGTCATCCCCCGAGACAACAGTGCAGCTTCCAGCAGCATCTCTACTGGCTCCTTTGTCCACTGGAAGTGCTATCAAAATAAAGGATATCCACATAGGGTTCAAAAGACCCAGGTTCTGGTCTGCACCCTGCTGTTAGCTAGGTGGTGATGCTAAGCAAGTCACTGAACTTCTCTGGGTCAGTGTGCTCGTCTTTAAAGTGGGACTAGTTACCCTGCTTTCTGAGGATCCAATGAGAGAGAATCTGTGTGAGAGAGAGCACTTCGTGAGCTTGAAGTTGCTCTCTAAATGTGAAGTGTGTGAATTCCAAAGGGCTGTTGTCCTCTTTGACGAATCCACGCTCTGAGGTAAGAGAACTCTAAAGTCAGCAACCAGCTCGGGAAGTGAGTCAGGAATCTCTGTCTCCATCGCGCAGCCGCTCTGTTGGGCTCCCTCGTCTCATTGCCCACTCTTGCTCTTGGATGATCCTCTGTCCATCTCTACCCCTGGTGACAGGGCTCTTTTGGACTAAGGAATCTTTGTTTTAGTTTTCTTTCTTTTTTAAGAACATTTTTATTTGAGTATAGTTGACACATGGTGTTACATTAGTTTTAGGGGTACAACAGAGTGATTCAACAGCTGCCATCTGGCACCACACAACACTCTTATAATACCATTGACTATATTCCCTAGGCTGTACTTTGGATTCCCATGACTTACTCATTCCATAACTGGAAGCCTGGATCTCCCACTCCCCTGCACCCATTTTGCCCATCCCCCGCTCCCTTCCCTCTGGCAACCATCAGTCTGTCCTCTCTATTATAGGTCTGATGCTGCTCTTCATCTGTTTGTTTATTCATTTGTTTTGTTTTTTAAATTCCACCTGCAAGTGAACTCATACGTTATTTGTCTTTTCTGTCTGACTTATTTCACTTAGCATAATACCCTCTAGGTCCGTCCATGTTGTCGCAAATGGCAAGGTCTTGTCCCCTTTTTTATGGCTGCATAATATTCCATCTGGACTGGGGAGTCTTTAGGAAAGACTCCTTCGGATGCCCACACCTATCTGCCTCAAGTCTCACTGTCAGGAGGGCTGTGATGTTGTATTTTCATCTAGAAGTTCCAAGCTATCTCTCCTTTGACCCAGTCTCTTGAGATCTGTCAAGGTTGGGCAGGCAAGGTTTTAGAGAGTAGCTGTTAAAACCACAACCTCCAGAATCAGGCAGTCTCTGGGTTAGAACCTGGACTTTAATGCTCAGTAGCTGGTTAATCTAGGCAAATCCTTTAGCCTCTAAACCTAGTTTCCCCATCTTTAAAGTAGAGCTATGAATGTCTGTCAGGCTGCTCTGATCAAACAGCGGACCCACTTAGCACGATGCATGGCAGGTAACAAGAGCTTACCAGGCAGAAGTGAGGCTTTCTATGCTATGTGTAACAGTTATTGGGGAAAACTTGAAGAACCTAATTCAAGCTCCTCTCCAGCCCTTGAGCAGCTGGGAGTCTTGGAAAGAGAAGAAGGAGAGCTGAGTCCCATTCCCAGCGCTTCCACCATGAACTGTGTGCTCGTGGTCCTCCCATCCCTTTCTGAGCTTCCATGTCCTGATCTATAAGGTGATGGGGTTGCCCTCCGAGGCCCCTCCTTATGCAATGCACATGAGCTTCTTTTTGTGACTCCCAAGTTCTTCCATGACAAGACTTTCAGAGCCTCCTCCTATCTATCTGATTTTCAAAACTGGCTCCTGGGACAGTCCGGGTGTCCTGGCATTTGCTCCAGGGGGCTCCTCACCGTTTCGGGGCATGGACACTACATCTCCAGAGGGGTGCTGCTACCACCCCTTCCTTCAGTGCCATCTGGGGCTCTTCCTGGGTTTCCCAGAATGCCATCCCTCCCCTACCCCCCACCCCCCCAGATCTCTGTGTCCTCTCACTTTTTGTCTGCTGCCAAAATTCCTGGCTCCCCCAGCCAGGTAGAAAAGCAGTTTAGTCCGACCCGATCTGGCATTTTCTTAGAACCTCCCCTGTCTCTGGCACATTCCTTGTGTTTGGGCAGGACCCAGAGAGCTAGAGAATTCCTCTCCCTCCTTAGCGTGGGTCCTCGTGTTGGCATGCCAACAGCCCCAAATATTTAAAGCAATCATGAAAATGAGCTCAGAGTCCCATGCCAGCTCCTTGAAAGGAATTAGGCTAAAAACAGGACAAAGGAAGAGGTGAGGCCAAATGGAAAATGCCATGAAAGGCCCTGCCCAGCACGGCCAGGGCCCAGAACCCTCCTCACAGGCTCCATTCATCTGCAGCCAGGCACTGTGCTGGGCACTGGGGATGCAGAGTTAAATGAATTGTCGTGCCTGCCCTCGAGGAGCCGCCTGTCCAGCCAGGGAGGCTGCACAAACAGCCCATCAGGGTACAGAATGGCAAGTATGGCCAAGATGCCACCAGCGATCCAGTGGGGCCACCAAGGAGGGGGCATCAGCTCAACTGGGGAAGGTCAGCAGTGCCTCTCCAAAGCCTTGGCCCAGGCCTGACTTAAGACAGGCCTCCACCAGGGTACGAGGCAGAGGACACGTTTCCAGGCAAAGGGGAACCAGCAGATACAAAAGCACAGGAGCAAGAAGCAGGGTGGCGAGAGGAATGAAGTGCTCATGCGCAACCCCTTTGTAAACTGCGGAGACCCCGCCCCTCTACCGGGCGTGTTGATGCACATGTAATACATCGGACAGAGAATGGAATGAGACCCAGCCCTACAGTTTAAGGCTATAAAAAATGCGGACAGAGACGGACACCTGGATGCACATAAACAGAAAGTCTTGAGCAGAAAGTCTTTCTGAGTAGGGGCTTTGAGTGCGCGCCAAGCCTGGCGTGTGGAGGGGAGGGTGGTGGGGCCGAGCGCTCCCACGGGAGCACCTTTCCTGTGGTCGATCTCGCTGGACTGCTGGAGGGGAGGTGGGGCTTCCCAGGTCCCTGGAGTGATGGAAGAGAATCAGCTTGGCAGGCCGGGAGAGCTGGCAGTCCCCCAGGCACCTGGCACAGCTCAGGGGAAGGTGCCAAGGTCAAAAGCAGATGCTGGAGTGAGTGATGAAGGGAGCCCCAGGGTCTCCTGGTTACCAGGAGGAGATGGGAGACCTGGGGCAGGCCTGGTGGTTCCTCCTGCTAGAACACTTCAATGTCCTCAAAGTAGGAGTGCCTTGAACCTGAATTTTGGGGAGCTGGGCAGCCACAGGGCAGTCTTTTTTGGAAAGAAATGAGGAAAATGGGGGGCCCTGGGTGGCTCAGTCGGTTAAGCATCTGACTCTTAGTTTGGCTCAGGTTGGGATCTCAGGGTCATGAGATTGAGCCCCAGGTAGGGTTCAGTGTTCAGCGGGGAGTCTGCTTCTCTCTCTCTCTCTCTCTCTCTCTGTGCCCCTCCCCCACTTGAGTGCGCGCGTGCGCGTGCTCTCTCTCTCTCTCTCTAAAACAAATAAATAAATCTTAAAAAAAAAGAAGAAGAAAGAAAAAAGAAATGAGCAAAATGACAGTGACCCAAACAAAATGATTGTCAGGTGCAATAAAAAAGGAAATCTGTTACAACCAAGACATCCACTAATAACAGTGGCGTTATTGGCATCGTCATCACCGTTATTTATTTAAATGGTTCCAGAATTACTAAGCACCTACTGTATGCCAGCCTCCGATAAGCCTCCTAGGCACCTAATCTTCACAAGAACTTTAAGATATCAGTATCCTTACTGATCCCATTTTACAGAGGAGGAGATGTCTTTTCAGGAACCTAAATGAAGGTCCAAGAGGCCCTAAAACCAGGCAGTGGATATTTAAAAGTGGAAAGTGTTAGGGGCTGAATTATGTCACCCCAGATTCTTAAGCTGAAGTTCTAACCCCTGGTACCTCGGAATGCGGACCATATTTGGAGACAGATTCTGTAAAAAGGTAATTAAGTTACAATGAGGTCATTAGGGTGGGCCTAATCCAACATTCCTGGGTCCTAATAAGAGAAAAATTGGATGCAGACAGGTGCAGAGGGAGGACCATATGAAGACTTAGGGAGAAGCCCAGGAAAGAGTCTTCAAAAGAAGCCAACACTTTGATCTTGGGCTTCCAGCCTCTAGAACTGAGAGCCAGTGATTTCTGTTGCTTAAGCCCCTGGGACTATGGTACTGTTATGACGACCCAGAGCAGGGCCCAGGAGTGCCTCAGAGAAGCTAGGAGAAGCAAGTCTGGGACAGGCATGTGGTGCCCACACAGAGGAGCTCACGACCTTTGCCTTGTCCTTGGCTGTGGGGAACCTGAGGACCCTTCAGCCTCCCCAGCTCTGAGAGTGACAAGCCCCAGACGGTTTGGAGCTGTATAGAGCAGCACAGTTGATGGTTTCTTCCTTCCCAAGATGAGGGCTTGAAGTCAATAGGATCAAAAACGGGGGTTTAAAGAGATTAAAACACGAAACCTAAAACAAAGTGAAGCCATCATAATCTTTCCACTCTCGAGGCCTTTTTACAGCAAACTTCTGAGAGACTCAGGGTCAAGGGGTCAGATCAATATTTCTACCTGGATTGAGAAGAAAAACGGGTGCCCAAAACGAGTTCCCGTTCTCATATGAAATGCACTGGAGCCCGGAGGATGGACCTCATGAGAGACATCTTTAGGATGGGTCAGTAACTAGGTCAGGCGTCACTGTATCTAAGCTCCTGGATTCCTCAAAGCAAGTTCATCATTAAAGGAAAAGCAGTGGGGCACCTGGGTGGAGTGTGTGACTCTTGATCTCAGGGTTGTGGGTTCAAGCCCCACATTGGGGGTAGAAATTCCTTTTAAAAAAATATTTAAAGGAAAAGACAAAAATACAGTCTGAAGCTTTGGGTAATCAAAATTGGTCTAGTCAGAGATTGGATGGGAAAAAGGGTTTTGAGAGTTCCAGTCAGCCCCTGATGTAGGCGCTGTGGAGACCCAAGTCACTGTAGAATCTGCAATCGACATGGAAATCACCAGAAGTACAGAGGAGTGAGGGCTCCAGGTTGCAGAACAGTGGGGCCTGGAGATGGGGGGGACAGAGGGAAGGCATCCTGAAACTTTAAGAAAGTTGGATTTCTGTGTGGAGAGCAGACTTTGAAATAGGTTTAGACTACTAGAACAAAGAGAAGGCTAGCCAAAGACGGGGATCTGAGACACTCTGGAGGAAGTGCTCTGTGAGCTGGGCTTTTGTGAAGGAGGAAGGAGATGGACCCCAAAGGACAAAGAAAGGTGCTTTTTCCCATGAAAAGTGTGAGAGAGAAACTCAACAAGTTTCGGTGGACAATAGGCTGGGAGGGGAGCCCTGGGCGGCACGGGAGTGGGGTGTGTGTTCGTATGCACACATGTGGGAGTCAGGGGATTTGCATGAGGGGGTTACCTGATCGGGCATCTCCTTTGAAGAGTAGGGCTAATGGAGCCAGAGCTAATAACAGCGGGATTTGGAGAGAGCTGGGAGTAGGGGGGTGTTCCCCACCCCTGGCAGGCACCTGCTGTGGGGAAGGGGGAGCAAGGATAAAGGGTCAGGAGAGAGGCCTGCTGGATTTTCGATCAGACCTATAGTGTCAAGTTTCAGCTCCAGCGATATCCAAATGTCTCGTGTTTCTATTTTATCATTTCCACACTTGGTTCCAGTAAGCGGAGCGCACCATCTGCCCAGCATTGGGCCAAAAAAAGAAGACCGGAGAGGAAATTGCACTGCGGCGCAGCCTGATGGGTCCGATATGCCTGGGATAGGAGCTGAAACATGTGTGTCTTCACTTACCTAAGTATTAACATCCCCCGCTCCGTCCGAGGCAGGACGTTTCCCGTTTGCTCTGGCTGAGAGGCAACTCCAACATGAACCGGTCTCCCGGAGCTTCTCTCCCACCCACCCCCTGCCCCCGCTCCTAAATCAGATCTCCCCCCTCCCCGCCCCAGTCACTGCAAATGATTCTTGTGTGTTGACAGGTTATGCAGTTCAAGACAAGACAGCAGCAGGAGTCTGGGTCTGAGCAAGAACCACGTGGTGCAGCGGGGAGGCACCCTGAGATGGGTGTTCAGTGACAGGGGCAGGAGGTGACCTGCCCGCCCTTCCCCGCCGGCTCCTTCTTGGCTCCGCTGACGTGTCCTCCACAGCCCTGGGGGGCAGAAGCCCATCTCGGGCAAGTCACGTACTCTTCAGACCTTAGTTCCTTCCTCGGGAAAGCAGGCTCAGTAATGCCTCCCTTGTGGGGCTGTAGGTGAACACGTCACAGAGGAAAAGCTCCTAACACAGTGCCTGGCACATGGTATCCACTCAAGAGATGCTTTAAATAATAATACTAAGACTAGGGGTGCCTGGCAGGCTCCGTCCGTGGAGCGCGCAACTCTCAATCTTAGGGTTGTGAGTTCAAGCCCCATGTTGGGCGTAGAGCTTAGTTAAAATAATAATAAGGATGATCGTGCACATGTAAAGCATGCCAGGATGATTTTCAGTGCTTCATATGGATGACTAATTGAATCCTTCACCACCCCATAGGGCAAATTCCACGATTATCCTCACAGAGGAGGACATTAAGGCACAGGGAGGTTTTGTAACGCGCCCATGGTCTGGGGGCTGGCAGATCTGGGATTCCAACTCTGGCTCCAGAGGCTGGGTGTGAATAAATGAACTAATTAAAAAGTTGCTGTACTGGTGGAAGGATGGATGAAGGACACGGACATGGAAATCCCCAGAAGTGCAGAAGGAGTGACATGAACTCAGGAGGGGTAGGTTAAGTAAGCAGCATACAGACAACCTGAAGGCTGGGAGGTACCCCACCCCACCACTCTCCACACTGCCCAGGAAGCAGCTGCTGTCAGGCATCCCCTGTTGCCCCCCGAAGCCCCACCTACACCGCCAAGGCCTCCTCCCTTACTGACGCAGGGATAGTCTGCCCTTATTTGGAAAGTTAGAACTGGAAAGGACCTAGAGATCACCCAACCCCTAATTTCACGTTTGAGGGAATTGAGACAAGAGCAGGGATGTGATCAGCCCAGGGTCACGTGCTGTCCGCGGAGATACCTGCGTCCAGGCCAGCTCTAGAGTCCCTCTACCCTGTGGCCTCTTCTTCACTCCAGGAAAGTCATGTCTGGAGGCGGAGAGAGGAATGACGGCTGAAAAAGCAAGTGTGAAGAAGTGAATACATTGCACGGCAGATGCTTTACCATGAGAAGGTCTTCCTTTGTCCCACGGAAGTTCCTATTTCCCTGAGCCCAGGGCAGTCACCCGGCCTTGCCCCGCCCCCACCCCGCTTGAAGGCACAGAGAGATCCCTCAGGGAACAGGATCCTGGTACAGAACGCACTCTCCTCAGGTCCCACAGGACACTTGCTGTTCCCCAAACATGCCTAGAGCATTCCACGTTCCCGCCAACAGACATTTGCTCAGTGTTCCCTCTGCCTAAACCCTCCCCCACCCCCATCCTTGCTCCCCCATCAACACTTGGAGAAACCCTTCCAGCTTCCCTCTGATCCAACACAGCTGTCTGGGCTCCAGTGGATAAAGCCCCGGCTCCCACACCAGCCAGGCCTGGCTATGAATCTCCATACAAGTACCTTGATGGTTTCCCCGTCGCCATTTTCCCACTTACTAGATGAGGTTCACCCTCACCCTCTCCTTGTAGGGCTACACAAATGAGATTAACATATGTACATTACGAATTTAGCACAGCGCCTGGCACTCAATAAATGGGAGGCATGATGGCTTCCCTGGGAGGTCTTCTTCCGCATGCTGTTTTGATTTCTGGTTATTTGGGTTTGCATCTATCTTATCTCCCCTCTGAAGGAGATACCTATCTTGTCGGCGGGAACTGGGCCAAGTTCATCTTTCCACATCTGCTGCACCCCAAGCCCTGCACAAAGTAGGCACCTGGTGAGCACCTGTTCAGTTGAAGTAAACTGGACACAAATGGCATTTCTGCCAGGGGCAGAGGGTTACAGCTTTTGTAAAAGGCCTGTGGTGACTGCCTTTCCAAACAGGCCTCCGAGGTTCAGAGTAGGAATGGAGAGCGGGGAACACTATCAGCTCCATTATGAGTTCTCTCATGGATGATGAAAGTGGCACTAACCACCTCCATCTATCAAAGGCTTCACATTGTGCTTGTCAGGTCCTTGACACTTGCAATCTCCTTCGATGCTTACGAAAACCCTATGAGGTAGACACTCTTATCCCTATTTACAGATAAGGACATTGAGGCTCAGATAGCCTGTCACCTGGCAAAGGTCAGATGTCAAGTGTGCCGCTGAGCTGGGAACTCAGGCTGTCGGACTCCCAAGTCCACACTCTCCATGCCAGGACTCTGAAAACTCACCGTTTGCCCTGGTGCCTGTTTCTGTAATGGTCGTCAAGCTAAGAAGGGTTTTTACACTATTAAATAGTTGGGGGGAAAACGTCAAAGGGAAACTAATATTTTGTGACATGCAAAGATACGAAATTCAAATTTCAGTGTCTATAAATAAAGCTTTATTGGAACGCAGCTACATCTGTTCATGTGTGTATGGTCTGGCTGCGTTTGTACTGTAATGGAAGAGTTGGAAAATTTGCAGGAGGGATTGTGTGGCCCTTAAAGCCTAAAATATTTACTACCTGGCTCTTTACAGAAAAAGTTTGCCGACCCCTGCTCAATGCCATGCTGCCTCTTACAGATAAACTTCTTGCAAAGGAAATTTCCCTTCCATAAGAGTCATGCTCCAGCAAGGCACCCATCTCTGCAACAATCCAGCTTGGTCTCGGATTCTCACTTCCCCTGTGCATGCTGAGCCAGCCGTAGGTTCTCACAGCCATCACCTGGCTCAGGGTGCGATTCACAAGGCAGAGCTGAGGGCAGCCTCCAGACCCCGCCAAGCAGGGACAGGTCAGAGCAAGCTTGAAGGAGAGGGAAAGGGATTTAGACCCAGAAGTCAGCTCGACGTCATTAATGCCTTCACCCCCCTCCCCTTGATTCATGGTTTCCTGCCACATCTTGTTCAGCTATGAACATGCCCGGGCCCCAAGCAGGGACAGGCAGGCCAGAACACATGAAAGCACAAAGGCCCTGTGCCCCACGATGATTTATCAGGCTTCCCGCCTAGCCAGCCGACAGATGTCCAACGGCAGAGCCCTCCCCGCGGGGCCTCAGGCAATTCCCTCCTGCCCCGAACCTCAATCTCCTCATCTGTAAAATGAGAGGGTAGCTGGGCTGCCCTCTTTCCCACCTGCCCCACACACCTACAGAAAGCAGGCCCTCCCCTTCAGATTGCATAAACACTCCAGGAAATTCTGTAACACCCTTTGCTCTTCCATTTCCCCCCAGGGAGTGAGTTCCAAAGAGCAGATTTTGCTATGACATTCCTTCATTCAGCAAGAATTTTTGAGCACTGTGTGTCCAGTTCTATGGGGCATAGAGGAAGTAAAAGTAACAGAGAAGCTTTACATTTGTTTCAGGGTAGAGAATGTACCAGATGGGAAGCTACAGAACAATCCAGCAAATTCAGATTCCTTGGACAAATGCTGAGCGCCAGTTATCTCTTTGGCGCATTCCAGGTGCTTTCGTATCCACGCTTTTACTTAAGCTGAAACAGGCTCCTGTGGCCCAAGCATCGTTAGACCCATTTTCCTGATAAGGAAACTGAGACTCCGAGAGTTTGCTTGAGATTAAGTGGCTGATAAGAGGTGAGGCTAGGCTTTCAGTGCAGGTCTTACTGGTTCCAAAACCTGTATAGCTTCAAAGAACAGGGCTGCCCCCCTCCACCAGAGTACACCTGGGGGTGCCTCAGTGGATGCAGGATTCAGATGTTAAGACAAATGTCTTAGAGAAGAAAAATCTTTTTTTCAGGGGTAGGGGGAGAGGGAGAGGGAGACAGAATCTTAAGCAGGCTCCACACCCAGCACGGAGCCCGACATGGGACTGTATCTCATGACCCTGAGATCATGACGTGAGCCGAAATCAAGAGTCAGAAGCTTAACCGACTGAGCCACCCAGGTGCCCCAAGAAGAAAAGTCTTGACAGTCTTGACTGAGTGAGCCCTTATACGACTACGGGAAGGTCATTGGACCAGCAATCAAAAATTCTTCAAGACCAAGCTCTGCCTTTGAACGAGCTCTATAGCCCTGGGTGAGACCTTTTTCCTCTCTGAGTCTCAGTTTCCCCATCTGTAAAACTACGGTAGAGAAGCTGGATGAAGTAATCTCAGAGCACCGCTCACCTTCACCACTTCTGTACCAATGCTGCACCAGGTGCACGAGTCACTGCTCAGCTCTGGCTCTGGACTCGCAAAACTCAACCCTGCTGCCTGTATCAGAACCTGACAAAGGCAGAGAAACCCTAATAAAGCTCAGATAGTTGAGCTATATGGGTTCAAACCACAAAACTAAGTTTAAGAAAAGAATGGAGCCTGAGCATGTTGCTTAGATGGCGTCCTCCCCTCCTAATTCCATCCTGCTTGGGTTTCGCGGAGTTTGCTTTCCAAGAGTGATTTGGGCTTCTGTTGGATTTGAGTTTTCCGAGCCTCCTGCAGCAGGAAACAAGACAGGCGTGTCGGCAAGGAAGCTGGGGCGGGTGGCTGAGGGAGGACTGATGCCCGAGGGATGGGAAGGATTTAGGAAGAGCGTGGGCCACATCAAACGAAGAAAGAGGGCCTCCTGGCTGGCTCAGTCAGCAGAGCGCGCAATTCTTTCTTTCTTTCTTTTTTTTAAAGATTTTATTTATTTATTTGCCAGAGCGAAAGAAAAGGAGAGTACAAGCAGGGGGGGTGGCAGGCAGAGGGAGAAGCAGGCTCCTTGGGCGCCCGATGCGGGACTCGATCCCAGGACCCTGGGATCATGACCTGAGCCGAAGGCAGACGCTTAACCATCTGAGTCGCCCAGGCGCCCCCAGAGCGTGCGATTCTTGATCTCGGGCTGGTGAGCTTGAGCCACACGTTGGGTGTAGAGATTACTTAAAAATAAAATCTTAAGGGCGCCTGGGTGGCTCAGACGGTTAAGCGTCTGCCTTCAGCTCAGGTCATGATCCCGGGGTCCTGGGATCGAGACCCGCATCGGGCTCCCTGCTGAGCAGGCAGCCTGCTTCTCCCTCTCCCTCTGCCTGCCGCTCCCCCTGCTTGTACACTCTCCCTTTCTGTCAAAAATAAATAAAATCTTTTAAAAATAAATAAATAAAATCTTAAAAAAATAAATAAATGAAGACAGAAGGGGAGGAAAGGAGGAAGGAAAAGCGGCAGGGGGGCCAAGACCTTTTGAGGCAACAGTGAGGTAACCAGTTGACTTTAATGGGCATTATCGGGGGTTGAGGAAGAGACCGAAAATATAGGTGTCCTAAATGCTTTCAGTGAATTAAAACTACAACTTGACACTCCAGTGGCCACAAGCATACCTAACACCCAGATCTTGATTTCTAATATCATTCTCCAACACAAGGAACCAGGGCTCCTTGGAAAACTGGCTGATTCTAGGATTGCAGCAAAAAAAAAAAAAAAAAAAAAAAAGAATATACATTATGAACCTGGAACATCTTATAAGGCCAAAAAATAAGGAAGTACTAAAAATATATTTCTAAAAAATTTTAAAACCTGCATTAATAGGGGCATGTCAAAGGGGCACAGGAACCAACTAAAAGAGCTCCCAATGGACAAAGCTGGAGAAATCTGAGCCATGAAGTAGAGCAGTAATGATTTCTACCCCAAAGTATAAAATCACCCTGAATCCACACAGATATAAATATATGTGATATAAATATATGAATACATAAATGGGTAAGAAGAGAAAAATCTCTCTTAAAGAAGAATTCCAAATGATTTATATAGATAATCCCCTCTCAAGAAGAGGGGATCATGACCCCCCACTCTGTAAGTATGGGCTGTGTGTGGTGACTTCCTTCCAAAGAGCACAGCCACACAAATGGGGGAAAAGAGTAACTTGACAGTGAAGAAACTTAAAGATGAGTGCCCCGTCACCATGTCCTCGCATGTCTCTTCCTCTTCTCTTAAGGGCACTTGCTCTGTGGGATCAGGGTACCATCTCAGTTGACCTTTGTCACCTCCTCCCAGGCCCTGTCTCCTACCTTTGAATTCTGGGCCGACACAAGCATCCAGTCCATAACACTTCCGGACAAACCCCCAACAACGTATGTTAAATCTTGTGGGCTGGAAAATAAAGTGATCCCGGAAGAAAAAACGGCAAGATACTCACAGATTTTTTTAGTTAGAGATATATTCATGAGGACACTATTGTAATAGCAAAGGACTGGAATAAAGCCAAAGATTCATCAATAGGATGTCTGGTTTAAATAAATTCTGGAGGATGCCTACAGTGAAAATACTAGGCAGCTGTTACAAAGCAGGAATGAGGACGCTCTCTGTGTATTGCTGGGGAAACACCGCCACAGAATACAGTGAAGTAAAACAAGTAGGTGTTTATCTATTTAACTTGCAAAACTTTTGTGTAAAAAAACATGGTGGGGGGGGAGTAAGTATATTTGCATGTTGTCATATGTGCACAAAAAGTCTTGGGAAGGTTATGAGAGAAACCGACCGGTTGTGGGCAACAAGAAGAGAGTGGAAATGGGGTGATGGGGGGGCAGGGCATGGGGAGGAATTCTGTCTTCTGTGCTTTACTTTTGAATCATGTGAATGTTGTACTTATTCAAAAAATAAATTGAAAAAAAATGAGATGATTTACAGAAAATTATTAACTTGAATAATAGCGAAGTGCTATGTGAATAAGATAAGTCACAAAGGTCCTAGGCAAATAATTAGTGTAGAAAAACATCACCAACCTCATTCAGCTGCCTCTGGGCAGTGGTCCCCCAGTTGGGTTCCTATTGATTGATTGCTTATTCATCACCCTTTAAATCTTATGGGCTGAAAAATAAACTGATAAGAGAGGAAAAAAACAGAACTATTCACAGATTTTTAGATGGAGAAGACACTGGGGCGCCTGGGTGGCTCAGTTGTTAAGCGTCTGCCTTCGGCTCAGGTCACGATCCCAGGGTCCTGGGATTGAGCCCCGCATCGGGCTCCCTGCTCCGCGGGAAGCCTGCTTCTCCCTCTCCCACTCCTCCTGCTTGTGTTCCCTCTCTCCTGTCTCTCTCTCTGTCAAATAAATAAATAAAATCTTTAAAAAAAATAGATGGAGAAGACACTGAGGGAGCTTCCAACAGAGGGACCTCACCAAGCAGAAAGAGGGAAGGGAAGCGACTTGTCCAGGCTTGTTGGAGGGACGGCCTGAGAGCTCCGGGGCCCTGGGCCCCTGTGTTTTTGGAGGCTGTCCATCACATCCGTTGTGTCCAAATGCACGCACACTTAGGAAACTTTGTCCACACAATCTCTAAAGCATATTTCTAATTTTGCTTTTAAAGTGGTTTGACTACCAGTAACTTACGAAACTGATGGTTGCTTATGATTCCAGGGTATTTTAATAGTTGTGTTCCCTGGGATTCCTGCAAAGTCTGAACACCTCAACTAAAAATGGTTTTCACAGGAAATCTGTAAATGCTATATTGAATAGCTAATGAAGGTGATATAAGGAGAAGTTTTTATTGAACATGTATTAATTTTGGTCTTGCATCTTCCTTTTGCTATCTTTTTTTTTCAAGACTTAGAAGTTTCCTAATTACTGCAAAGCACCAGACACTGCGAGCTAGTGGCATAGGAGGTAGGAACCCACACTCTCCTCCACCCAAACCAATGCACCCCACAACACGGGTCTCCTGTACTCCAACTACCCCAAGCAGTAGCACTGTCAGACAGAGAGGTGGTCTCCCGCCTGCTTTCCCCCACACAGATGCTGCTCATTGGTGGAGGTGACGGGAGCCCAGGGGGTCCAGCCCCCCACCCAGCCCCACCCTTCCATCCCTGAAATAACGTGCCTCTTTCAGCGCCTCCCACTGACTCCATAAATCACCGAAGACCGCACAAAGCCCCCTTCCGAGGTTTCCCGGAAAGACTCACTGGTAAGTGAAACCAATGGGCAAGGGTGGTGCTCCTGAGGGGCTGACCTAGGCAGGAGTAGAAGGAAATTGAGAGTGTAAGCTAGAAACAGAGAACAGATGCCAGCCAGGCCTTTGTTTTCAATAACAGCGCAACCAGCTCTCCTGTAGCCTCATTTTCATCTCGACTTGAGGTTGGGGGTTGGAGCAGGGGGAGAGCTTTGCAGTGGGGGTTCAGCGCTACAGTATACTTGCAGATGAAGGTGAGGCATGGCTGGCGGCAGCCAGAGGGCCAGGAGGAAAAGCCTCCCAGACATAGAGCCACAGCTTCTTTTTCCCTTTAGGGACGCAAGGGAAGACTGCAAGGCAAGACCAAGGGTGGGATTCTGTCTGTTTTACAGGATGTGGCCGGACAGGGACCGCCATGTGGCCACTCTTCCTCCGAGAGCACACAGGAGACCGAAGCACCCAAGCAGAGGTGCACTTACCAGTCCCTGGTACATACAAGTGTCGATGCATTATTCATTGACTGCAGCCAGTAGCCACTTAATTAATTCCTGCACTTGCTCAATGCTTAGCCCACGTCTCCTGGACCTGCCCGGCACAGGCCGGGTGAGCAAGCAGAAAGCCCTGGTCTTAGCTTCACCCTCTGGTCAAATATAACAATAATGTTACCAGCTAACCCTTGCGGCTTCTCTCTCGTGCCGCGTATTTTGCTAAGCATTCCACTCTTGTCTCATTTAAATCTCTGAGCAACTCACTGAGATGGGGATCATAATTACCCCATTACACACATGGGGAAACTGAGGCCAGAGAAGTTGAATATCTCCCCAGCATCACATAGCTGGGAGAGCCAGGTAGTGGGGCTGAAGCCCACCCTCTGAACCAGTCCCCTCTACTGCCTTTTAACTGCCTTCTGGTTGCTGTCACAGGTTAGCTGGTGATCTGCGTTCATGCCCATCATAGGATGAGAGAAGAATCCTCCACTGGACTCAGAGTGGTCGTTCATAAAGCGCCTGTCCTCAGGGAGGCCCCATCTCCATTCTCACTTGCTACCTCTCCCCCATGTAGCTGGCATGAACTGCCTTTCTACATCCTCTCCCTCGAGTCTCGTGGCCACCCTATGAGGAGGGCAGGGCAGGCCTTTCCATCCTCACTCAACACATGGGGGAGTTGA
Source organism: Zalophus californianus (assembly GCF_009762305.2). Taxonomy (NCBI): domain Eukaryota; kingdom Metazoa; phylum Chordata; class Mammalia; order Carnivora; family Otariidae; genus Zalophus; species Zalophus californianus. The sequence goes on along the minus strand of NC_045597.1, from coordinate 174,448,411 downwards.
GCATAACAGGGGCGGCAGAGACTCGTCAAAGGTCACGGCAAGCATTTGGTGGAGTTGGAATTCTAGCCCAGTTTTCTAAAGCCAAAGCCATCTGCTTTTGCTGGTATGTCAAGGTCATAACGAGGAGGGAAGGAGACCCTCCAGGATCCTTGGTTCTATGGCTGGTCCTCTCACCAGAGGTCAGAAAAGAGTTCTCTTGGATTCTCCATAATGACCGAGGGCAACCATTCCTTCCCAGCTGAGACTCTCTCATTAATCATCTATTCCTTCCGGTCTTGCAGTTCCCACTGTTGGCCTGAAGCTCAAAGCACAAATATGCCCCCAGGGAGAGTCACATATCAGCCCCCTAATTCTTCCATCTGGAGAAAGTTCACAGTCTCTTTGGGACAGAAAGGAGACCACTGACAGGGGTGAGGGAGACAGCTGAGGGAAGGGGAGGGGGACTGCAGGCCCATAGAAAACTTCTTCATAGTTTCGCAAAGGTTGGTCCAGCATGCTACAGACAGCGTGCTGAATTCAGGAAGTGCGAGGAGGAGGTCTCCGTTTTCTGACATTTTCTTTGATCTTCTCTTCTGCTTTCTGTCCCTCACACTCATCTGGACCACCTCATTCTTGTTGATCTAGCAGTGCGGGAGGATGCCAGGATTCAAGAAGGGGTACCACATGATCAGGGAGGGCTGCAGGGGGCTTTCTTGAAGGAGCGAGCTCTCTGTTAGAGGCGGTCTGGCTGCAAATGAGGCAAACTCTTCACCCAGATCCTTAGGGTCAAAAGAATAATCCCCAAGGCTAAAATCTCAAAGAAGTCCATCAATTTTTGGCACAGCTAGCTTACCAGCTCCCTGATGTGACCTCAGGCAAATTGTCTGTCCTCTCCAAATTCAGGATCTTCAACTGCAAAGTGAGGCTAGCAAGAGACCTGCCTCCACAGTATTGGGTGAGAGCCAATGAGACAATCTAAGGTCTTTGTGAACTCCAAGCCAACAGAGAGATGTCATTATTCCTCAGTCACTAATCGCCTGCACCCCTAATTGGCTGTTATGCACAAAATGAATATCAAATTCTGCCACTAAATTGTTTTATTGGGAGAGATAAAAAGGCAACACAAACTTAAAAAACAAAACAAAACATTGGCATAGGAGAGCTGCCTTGGAGAGCCAATAGTTCGCTGAAGCCAACAGCAGTCTTGACAAAGAAATGCCAAGGTCTTTAACCTTTGCACCCGACTTCAAAGGGCATTGGCCCCTGACCCACGGGTAACACAAATATTTTTTACTCCAATGTATTTCTTAGTTCAATACACTCGTCCCGTTTTCCCTGGGTCCTTGCCATATTTATCAATTTTATGGCTGCCTTTTCAGCAGTAGCCCTCAAATTTGGGGTGTGATAAAAATATCATAGACATTTGTTTAAAATGCCAGTTTCTGGGTTTTACACCTAGTCTGCACCTGTGGGTGACCCAAGACCCATTCCTTCAGAACCCCAGCTTCAGGTTCATTGAGTCCCCAAGAGTACAGCTTGTGTCACTTAACTGCCCGCTGTACCCAGAGTGCCCAACACTCAGAGGATACTTGCTAATAAATGAGAAATACCAGTAAGGCTGAACAATTGCTTCTTGAAGGACAGAATACTTTGTCCCCAGTATCATTGCACAACTTCAACCTGTTGCAATATCCCCGCCCCTGCTTAAGAATAAAACTCGCGCAATATCAGCCTTCCCATATTGAGTTTTTCTGACACCCCCGGCTACAGTAAGTGACCCCTCTTTGTGGTTCTACAGCTTGCAGACCATACCAGCCCTTATCTTATATTCTATTTGTTGACTTTACTGCTAGTCTTCCCTGACTGAAGTTTGCCCCTTTCCCTAAGGACAAGGGCTGTGTCCCCCCTCTTTTGTGTTTCTACCGTCTGGACCAGTGATCAGCACTAAATCGGTGGTGGTTAATGAATGAACCACAAGGGGTATGCAGTGGGATGGGGTGGGTGGTAAACACTTTGGGATGGGAGAGGATGGGAGACTCTGTGATGTCCTATTACAAGCACCCTCTCATTCTCGGATGAGCCACATGACTGTGTGTGGTTGGTTTTCAAAGAATGGAGATTTTTTTTTAAAAAGGTCTTATTTATTTATTTTAGAGAGAGAGAGAGAGAGAGGGAGGGGGAGGGACAAAGGAAGAGGGAGAGAGAGAATCTCAAGCAGACTCCCTCCTGAGCACAGAGCCCCACGCGGGGCTCGATCTCACGACCCTGAGATCATGACCTGAGCCAAAGCCAAGAGTTGGACGCTTAACCAACTGAGCTACCCAGGCATCCCAAGGAATGGAGATTTTTATCTTGGCCATGGTTTGGGGGTTAAAACATGGTTTGGGGGTTTTGAGAAATTATTTCAAGGAGTGGGCATCAATAGATGCTCCTTTTAATGATATGTGAAGGGTCTTTTCATTTTTCATAACAATTTTGACATCTTAGAGCAGGTGTTTCAATGGGCTCATGTCAGAGGATCACTCACACTAAGATTATATTTGTTTATGTAGCAGATCATCATAAATTGTATTACTCCACCGATATCTGGTTACCTCCTGTAAGAGGATCATGCTTACCCACATTGCTGAACTGCCATATGGCCATGTGGCTTGCATTGGCCAGAAACAGAAATTTGGGCAGAAGTGATCAGAGTCACTTCCAGATGGATGCCGTAAGAGTAGGCTCGTGCTCCAAATGCCCAGGTCCAGAACAAGGATGATGATAGGAGCAGAGCCCCCAGTCAACCCACAATGGACAAAGGGTATGAGCAGGAAATGAACATTTCTGCCGTAAGGCCTGTAATTTGGGAGTTGTTACTGCCACATAACCTGGCCTTGCCTGGCTAATGTCCAGATGCCCACATGTTCCCCTTTTTTTAATCAATGAAAATGTGCACACACAACTAAGCTGGTTTTGCGATTTTTAAGAGAAGAAAATCTATTTCTTGGGAAACCTGGGTGGCTCAGTCAGTTAAGCTGCTGTCTTCGGCTCAGGTCATGATCCCAGGGTCCTGGGATCGAGCCCCACATCAGGCTCCTTGCTAAGCGGGGAGCCTGCTTCTCCCCTGCCTGCCGTTCCCCCTGCTTGTGCTTGCTCTCTGTCTCTATCTCTCTCGTTCTCTCTGTGTCAAATAAATAAATAAATAATCTTCAAAAAAAAAAAAAAAAGAAAATCTATTTCTTAAAATATGCCTCTGTGGACCTCAGTTTCTGTAAAGTAAGGGGGAAAAATAACAAAAAACAATATAAATTGCTAATTGAATGCTTATCCTGTGTCAGGCTGAGCACTTTAGGAAAAGTATCTCATTTTATCCTTTACAGCAAACCTAAGAGGTGGGTATTGGTATTACCATTGTCCTCATTTATAGGCAAGGGAACAGAGCTCTGGAGAGGTTAGGAAGCTGCCCAGGGTAGTAAGGATACTAAGGATAATTAGTGATGTAATGCAAATGGTCTAACATGACAGCCCCGTCTCTTGACCTCTGTGCCACATCTGTGGGGTCATTTCTAAGATCCTGTCCATCTGGACCTGCTAAGAGTCTTTGACATCGCTATATGGTAACAACTGCCCCCTAGGTCTTCGATTTTGAAACCAAGACCCATTTTCACCACTGCCCGAATCTTGTAGGGTTAGGAAAATCATTTGTGCTGTGCTCTGAACATCTTCAAGGAAAGCACTGGAAAAACGGAGCGGGTGCCCCTGTCCACAGAGGAGGCTGAGCCTCCCCCTAGGAGCAGAAGGTCCATTCCAGACACCTTCCTGTCCAAAGCTGCTGCCTTGCTGTGGGAGAAGTGTGCCACCAAAGCAGAAAGTCTTTCTGCTCTTGCTAGATTTTTATAAAGAGATGAAAATCACCAGAGAAGTGGTGGCCGGGGTGGGGGGTCTCTCTTGGGGAGGCTGGGGTGGGGTCAGGTGGCTTCATCATGTGGCTCTGGACTCAGGTTTGCAGCCTCTTGTCCCAGGGAATTTTGTTCATTCTACCCTACCAATCCTCACAGGCACTTCTCAGCCCCCTAGGAAGGGTGCAAGAAGTAAGAATTTTCCCAAAAATCAGGGCGCCTGGGTGGCTCAGTTGGTTAAGCATCTGTCTTCGCCTCAGGTCATGATCCCAGGGTCCTGGGATGAGCCCCACATTGGGCTCCCTGATCGCAGGAAGCCTGCTTCTCCCTCTCCCACTCCCCCGGCTTGCATTTCCTCTCTCTCTCTCTCTCTCTCTCTCTCTCTCTCTGTGTCAAATAAATAAATAAATAAATAAATAAATAAATAAATAAATAAATAAATAAAATCTTTAAAAAAGAAGAATTTTCCCAAAAATGGAAACCCTACTATTTTCATAGAATGGCACTGGCAGAACACACACAGACTTCCCATATCTTGTGCCCAGACAGTCCTGCATCATCTCCTTTCTTCTGTTAGACAAAAAGACTTTCTTGAAAAGACACTTTTTACTCTCCATGGCCCTTTCTCCTGATGACCTGGCTTTTGAGAATGAAAAAATTTCAAGAGTTCAACTGATCTGAATAAAGACTAGTTCCTTCAGAGGAAGAGAGATGTCTAGGGCCTCTAGAGTCTCTCAGCCCCTGGGCAGTAATGAATTTCTCATCCACAAATCTGTGTCCAAAGCAATGCTGAACTCTACCAAGGCCTATTGCAGATCCAATCCTGGGTTCTTGTCATGGAAAGAGCCCGGAATTAGGTTTTGGGCTCTGTCTTAGTTGTCCGGCTATATGACTGTGACAGGTCACTTCCCTTCTCTGGATCTGCATCTCCTACTCTTTAAAATGATGGAGTTAGAGGAGACAGCCTCTAAGTTCACCTCCAACACTATGATTCCAGGCTGCCATGATATCTGTGGTTCTGGGGACATTGGCATAACTGTCATGCCTGTATAAGCAAGAATAGCATCATTGGTTTACCTCTCCCCCTCCATCCCCTCCTCCCTAAGTGTTATTGGAAGGCTGATGTCTCTCTAATTTCTGTCCCTCTACTTAGCCACATCCAACTCTCCTCCTGCCCCCACTACCAGTGTATGCAATCTATGTATGGATGAGGAAGTATGCAAGGATGCCACCAAATGTCATCAGCCACTTTGTTTTGACCCTCAGCAGCCCTGGCAAAAAGACACGGCTGAATTGCCATTGGAGTGTATCTGAGAATTTCACTCTTCTGCTTTCTCCTCATCTTCCATTAGCTGAGTTCATGAAGATTTGGTTCCATTTTGACATCTCTAAAAGAGTAAAAATGCAAGAGGGACAAGACGGGGAATTTTTAGGGCCCTAAGCACTATGATTTGAGTAACCTGTGTTTTTCTACGAGAAAGCAACCCACTGACAGCTGATGGTCAGTGACATCAACAGGTCAGCTCCCTGCTCGGACTCCTCGGACCACAACCCCAGTGCCCTCCATTCAAATGCTCCTTGTGATGCCTTCCTTTGGGCCACTAAATTCGTATTCCCTTCCCAGGGTCCTGCAGTTCTCCCCAGTACCCCCAGCTGATCTTGGCCCTGACTCATTGGTGCTGACTCAACAAAGAAAAGCAGACCCCTCAGGCAGCCGGATAGTGGACCTGGGCCAGAGCCTGCAGGAGTGGGCGGGAGGGCAAGCAGAGGCGGGAAACCCATCAATCAGCCTGTCACCAAGTCTTTGCCGAGCCCCCCCAACCCACGTCAGGACTTGGTCCCACGCCGACCTGCATGCTGGGGTCCCAGAAGAGGAAGGGGAGAAGACAGGAGTCTTTATTCTGTTGCAACTAAAGATGAGAAGTTGGACCTCTTTCCTTTTGGGGGTACCCAAGTATACAACCCACCATGGCTCCCAGGAGCAGGGCTTGAGGACAGCCAGCAGAAGCTACCACAGTGGAGTGTCGGGGAAGGTTGGAAGGGGGGCAGCCAGGGTAGGGCTTTGAAGCTGTGTTTGCAAAGCTTTGGATGTAAGATTAAGATAATGTCGGTTGTTCCGAAGAGAGAGAAAGCAAATAGAGATTATGGGGGGATTTTAAAGCTCCCAAACCCACACTCTTGGTACTGCCGTCGCCACCAGCCCACATTTCTCTCCTGCTGGGTGTGCGGCATCTCCTTTGAGTTAAAACATTGTTTGTGAAAATGTCCCTGCTAAACTGAACTGACTCTGCTACTCTAAGAGTGACTCTTGAACTCCATTTGTACCCAGGATGGCATTTTCAGAGGGGAACACAGGCCCATGAGGGACCAAGGGGCAGGGCAGAATGACTGTGGAGGAGGACGCTCACTTTAGAGCCCCAGAGCCCTATGACCTGGAACCCTGCCTCAACAACTTACCAGTTGTGGAACTGAACTGGGGGCAGTGATTCAATCCCTCTGAGGCCTGGTCTCCTCGTCTAGCCAAGAGGGAAAAGGTAGCCCCTCCCCAGGCCCTGCTAGCACCTCACGTGCACTTCCGCTTGGGAAACGCTGGGTGGGCACTGAGTGGAGACTAGAAAGGGAAGAAATAAGCTCCCGGTGGGATAGCACCAGGGACAATGTCATTTTCTCATTCTTCTGCCACCAGACTGGAGCAAAACCTATCAGGGCTCCCTCTGCTGTCCGTTCTCTACACTCACCATCCTACCATCCTATAGAAAATAGGACATGCCCAGATGCCTCTGGCTGGGGCGCAGAATGTGCACGTGCCCTAACTTCATCACTGCAGTGCTGTTCGTTAACATTCTCTCTCGAAAACATTCTTTCCTCTCCTTTCTGTTATACTTCCCCAAATTGTATGCCTTTGTCTCATGCCTAGGTTGGACTTCTCATCACCAAAATCCTTCACAGTATGCTACTCTCAGAGAACTTGTCTCTTTATCTGAATAAATAAATAAACAAATAAATAAATAAACATTCTCTGAAGTTCAAGCCAGTGAACAACAGAGGGAAAGTTGGCTAACATAACTTCTGGTCCAAAGCTCATCCTTCTTCCACACTATCATCCCTCTCTGAAGTGTGTGACCTTAGACATAACACTTAACTTCCCTAAGCTTCTTTTTCCCCATCCGTAAGATGGCAGAAACAATCGTATTGATCCCATGAGTTTGGTGTGAGAAGGGAGACAAGGCAGGAGGAAAGGAGAATCGGCCATAGAAAGAGCACTGTCAACACTAGCTACGGTCTTAAAGCACAATGTATTCAAGTAACTGGAAGAAGTTCAGCACGGCTGGTGCTTAGAGAGGAAACAGGACCTCACAATCCATAAGGTTGGAAGGGAAATCAGGAGTCATGTCATGAAGAGCCTCGTAAAATACGGTCCCACAGTTCCCCAGTGCAGGGCTGTTGTGAGGATTAGCCGAGCTATATGGGTCAAGCCCTTAGAACACAGCCAGGCTCACAGCAAGGTGTATGATTAGGTATTCCTAATAAAACCTAAATGTTAATGAATAAATGAATAAAACCACTGTTAGTCTATGACTTAGAAACTAAAGCAGGGAAATTTATGAGCACAACAGCCTTGAGTTGATGAGTCAAAAAACAGGTGCTTGGGAGGGGCGCGTGGGTGGTTCAGTTGGTTAAGCATCTGCCTTCGGGCTCAGGTCATGGTCCCAGGGCCCTGGAATCGAGCCCCGCATAGGGCTCCCTGCTCAGCGGGGAGCCTGCTTCTCCCTCTCCCTCTGCCCTGCCCCCCCCCACTTGTGATCTCTCTCTGTGTCAAATAAATAAATAAAATCTTAAAAAACAAAACAAAACAGGTGCTTGGGGAAAAGGAACATCAGGAGAGAGAAGATCCTCACATCACCTATATAATACTGGCCTCTGCATCTTAGCAAATTACACCATTTCTTGTGTGTGTGCGCACACATGCACATGTGCGCGCACACACACAAACACACACAGCTCCCTCTCCAGGGGGAGGTCCCTCTCCTACTGGCTCCCTTCCAAGTCATACTCCTACCGAGTATCCCATTGGCTCTGCCCAGTGGTGGCACCATTAGGGTGTCTCCCTGCATCAGTGTAACCTTTTGACCCACTTTTTTGGGGGGCCGCGCTCTCACTTAGCTTCCCCCATTGGTTCATGTCTTCATTGCTCTAGTTACTCAGTTACAAAGCCCAGTGTTTTGTGACAGTGTATTTAATACTTTCTTCCTTTAAAAAGTACTAAATTTTTTAAAGGAAAAAAAAATCTTGAAGACTCTGAAAATGTAGTTAGAGACCCGCACACCCCAGATTGAGAAGTGCTTGATGAATAAAATCTTATTCAATTAAATATATTTCAATGACGCATTACCAATGAAATTTTGTTTTTACAACTAGTAAAAAATAATTTTTAATATTAGCAAAATAAAAATACTGAAATTTTCTCTTCAAACTAGCAGATCCTAGAAAATACACCCAAGTCCATCTTAATTATATATTAATGGATTGTTTGTCCCCAAAGACCTATAATTATTAACTACTTTTTGTCTCTCTTTTCTTTTTTTTTTTTACCTTAGTCGGCTTGGTCACATTATGGCACCCTGGAAATTTAAAAATAAATTGGTACTTGCTAAACTGTAATTTTACACAAGCTCTGAACCATTTTATATATGCCCTCAAGATGAATCTTCCAACCTTTGCTTACTTGTCAGGGTATGTTCTTTCTTCTCTACATTGCGTCGCCCCCTAGCGTTATATTTGATGCTTTGCAGCCAACACAAGCTGACCAATTTCTCTGCTTCTTTGAGGGAATATATATGATCTGGTGATGAGTACTTTTCTGACTTACAGAGTAGGTTCCCAAAGAATATATGTAAATCCCTTGGGTTCTAATGCCAAAGGGCACTATATAAACCTTCAAAAAGATCTAAAGAACTATACCTGACACCTTAGGAAGGTTGTTTTCCAGGCAAGACACAAATGTGAATATAGTGATACACACGCCAAATGATTAGTTTTCCCCCTCTGTTGACATATGTAGGGCTACATCAATGTTTCATGCCAAACAAGTGGAGCGCCAGGATTTTAGTAACAGAGAACAAACCACAGACCAAGTGGGTGGCTCTAGTTCAGACTTAAAGATTTTTTTTAATGATTAGCATCAATTATACTTAGAGCTGCTGAAACATTTGTTGTTTTAAGTTTTTGCTTCATAGAAATATCTATTACTTAGAAATTAACTAATTCATATGCTTTCTAGCTTTATTGATTCCAACTTGAGGGGTCTTCTTGGTCAATTGGCATTGACTTGGTAGAATTTATCAGTTCTTAATTTTCTCTAGTCAGTGTTTCTCTAAGTTCTCAATTAATTCTTCAATTTATTCCTCAAGAAATTCAGAGCATCATCACCTAATTATGTAGTGTTTTGTATCTTCCTCAGTGGCCCAGAAGTGCTGAAAAATGCACACATTTTTTTCTATACATGTAATGATATAGTAGTCTCCCCTTACCCGAAGTTTGGCTTCCCAGTTACCTACTGTCAGCTGCGGTCTGGAAGCAGATGAGTCTCCTACTGACATAGGGTCAGAAGGTCAGAAGTAGCCTAATGCAACATCACAATGCCTCCGTCCTTCCCCTCACTTCCTCTCATCATGTAGACATTTTAGCATCTCACATCATCACAAGAAGGGTGAGAACAGTGACCACATTCATCTCATTTTCATTACAGTATATTGTTATAATTGTTCTATTTTATTATTGATGTTAATCTCTTACTGTGTATAATTTAGAAATTAAACTGAATCACAGGTGCATATGTGTAGGGAAAGTTTATATAGGATTCAGTACTATCCACGGTTTCAGGCACCCACTGGGGGGTCTTAGAAAGTATCCCCCACGGGTAAGGGGGGAACCATGTATACATATCCCTCTTTGTCCCTAACAATGCTTTCCTGCCTTAAGGTCCACTTTGTCAAATATTAATATATAGCTTTCATTTCATGGATTAGTGTTTGCAGGGTATATCTTTTTTCGTCCTTTTACTTTAAACCCTTCTGTATCTTTAGTTTTTGTGTCTGTATCCTTGTATTATGCTTTCTGACTCCTTAGATGTCTTTCCTTAATCTTGATACTTTGTGTATGTAATCCAACTCGACTAACTTTATCTTTCAAGTGGAGCATTTAGTCTATTGGTATGTAATGTTATTACTGATACATATACAATGTACACACAATGTACATGTATGTTGTATATATGTATACACTTCATCTGCTGCCTTCCTGTGCACTATTTGTCCTACCAGTTCTTCCCTATCCCCTGAATGATTTTTAATTTTGTTTCCACAGTACTGTTAGTTATACATTATTTTCTATTCTTTTAATGATTAACAGAGATTACAACATGCATTTGATTTGTAGTTTGACCCTTCCTGAACAATGCGAGAGCCTTATAACGTTTTAACACCAGTTACCCACTTACTTGACATACATGCTGTGGCTTTAATAACATTATACTTTAATACTATTACCCCCTAATTATTATTATATATACAGTCTAAAGTCACTGGTAATTACTTGTGGTGTTCCTTTTTGTTCACTTTCATTCCTTCCCGCATCTTCGAGTCTCCTCCTTAGATTTTTTACTTTCTGTCCAATGCGGGGGTCTGCAGTAATAAAAGCTCTGTGGGTTTTTTGTTTGAAATTGTATTTTATCTTCATATTTTAAGGATATGGTTGCTGGATACAGAATTTGATGGACTTTGAAGATATAAATTATCTTGTAGAGTCTATTGTTAAGAAGTCGACTGCCTTAGGGGCACCTGGCTGCCTGAGTTGGTGGAGTGTGCAACTCTTGATCTCAGGGTTGTGGGTTCAAGCCCTATGTTGGGTGTAGAGATTTCTTAAAAAAAAAAAAAAAGTTGACTGCCTTAGTGCTTTTTCTCTCCTAGCTTAAGATATTTCTTTTGTTCTTGGCATTCATAATATTGTGATATCCTTATATATTATTTTCTTTGTATTTATTTTGCCTAAGGCTTACAGGAATTCTTAAATCTGTGACTAATTTTTTTTATTGGTTTTGGAAAATTCTCAGCCATTATCATCCCTCCCCTCTTTCTCCATCTGGGACTCTAATTACACATGTATTAGAACTCTGCATTGTATCTCCTATGTCTCTTATACATACTTGTTCCTTTCCTTTGTTTTTTGTGCTCCTTTCTGGATATTTTCTTTTGATTTATCTTTCTAGTCACTGATTATCTCTTAACCTGCATCTCATTTGCTGTTAAATCCATCCAGGGAGTTCTACTTTTAATTATTAAATCTTTCAGTACAGGAATAGACTTGTTTTGTGATGAAAATCTGTCTTGTCTTTTACTTCCTTGTCTATTATTAAGCAGTTATTTTTAAGTCAGTGTCTAACAACTCCATTATTTGGATACCCTGTGTATCTTTCTCAGTTTTCTACTGTTTCTCTTGGTTTATTTTTTCTTTTTTTTTTTTTTAGTAATCTCTACATCCAACGTGGGGCTTGAGCTCCCAACTGAGATCAAGAGCTACATGCTCTCCCGAGCACAGACGTCTCTTTTGGTTTTTTTAAATGAAACGGTCTTGTCTCCTTGGTTATTTTTACTCAGGTGTCAGACATCATGTACAAAAAAGTATAGTGATAACTTGAAGTTTAGGGTATCTTTTCTTCTCCCAGAGAGGATTTACATTTGCTTCTTGTAGGCAGCTAGGGCACTAGTAATTCTAATTAACAAAATCCAATCATTAAGATGATTTGGAACTCATCTTCAATCCCCGTGAGGGATTGTTTATTTCTTGTTCACTTGTCTCAGAGCGTAGGCTGCTGGAGTCTTACTCCACAGTGGGATCTCACCAAATCAAAGGAAGCTAGCGCTAATACCAAGGCAAGAACCAGGGCAACCTCAGGAAATCTTAGAGGTAGCAATTCATGGTCTGTTTCTTTGGATACGTCTAAAAGACTCAATTCCAACCAGGCACCTGTGTGTTATGCTGCACAATCTGTAAATTCCCAGAAGAAATAATTTGATCAGTTATACCGGTTTGTGTCACGCAACCACCCTTTTGTGGCCAGAGGAAAGGATCCTGTCCTTGGTAACTCCACTCTAACCAACTGGAACGGAGGAGGTGAGTTGCTCAAAAAAAGAGACTTGGGGAAACAAGAAGAACGTGTCTTATTACAGAACGTAAGGGGAAGGAATAATAGACGACACAGGATAAGGAACAAATTTGGAGAATATGATTTCAGCTCCAGAAATGTCCAAACAGGTTATTGTGAAACATCCGATTTGGTCAGGGTCCCGGCACAAAACAGATGGGACACTCAAATGGGGTAACTGAGGGGAGCTGAATAAAGGAACTAAGGTCAACAATGTGGTCAGGGTTAAGAGAAATCAATGGATGAAGCCCTCCAGGACCAGTAACAATGGGGGCCCATTACCACCTTAGGCCTGCAGGAGTAAGGGGAGAAAAGTGGGTACTAAATCTCAGAAAGAGTAGCTGTAGAGAGGAAAGTGCCACCTAACCGAGCTGTACTTTTTTTTAAGATTTTATTTATTTATTTGAGAGAGAAAGAGAGAGAGCACAAGCAGGGGGGGGGGTGGGCAGAGGGAGAGGGAGAAGCAGACCCCCACTGAACAGGGAGCCCGACACGGGGCTCAATCCCAGGACCCGATCCCAGGACCCTGGGAGCACAACCTGAGCTGAAGGCAGACACTTAACCGACTGAACCACCCAGGCGCCCCAAGCTGTACTCTTTAGGCCATTATATTTGAAGCAATTTTGCAAGGAGCAGGGGAAATAAATATGATTCCACTTTCTTCTCATCTGCCAAGTCTTCTGCTGGTGCCTCCCATTTACTGAACCTAACCAGAAGCCGGAGAACAAGGGAACCCATTGCTGCAGCCCATATACAGCCGGGAATCTCCTGGAGCACAGAGCTGGGTGGTAAGGGTGATACAAGAGGAGAAACTCCTTTCTAGTTTATTGGTTCAGTGGCATAAAGAGCCCAAAATGATCAGAGATCGGTCTCAAGATTTCGATTTAAATAGAATTAAGGTTGTGTTCCCTGGAAGAAACATTACTTCCTTAGGCACTAAGACCTCCAAACTCAAGGTCACAAGCAAGGGAAGCAAAAATGCCTTCAACGGGGGCCCCTGGGTGGCTCAGTTGGTTAAGCGACTGCCTTCGGCTCAGGTCATGATCCTGGAGTCCCGGGATCGAGTCCCGCATCAGGGTCCCTGCTCAGCAGTGAGTCTGCTTCTCCCTTGGACCCTCCCCCCTCTCATGCTCTATTTCATTCTCTCTCTCAAATAAATAAATAAAATCTTTTAAAAAAAATGCCTTCAATGGGTCAACTGGCATAATTCTCAGTGGTGTGAGTCCCACTCCCATCCCTTCATTTCTTGATCCATGCATCCTGACTAGGGGAAAAAGGCACCCTTTACCTTGTCCTTTAGGACAGTATCTAGCTTCATAATGAGTTAACTCCCAGACGGTTCTATAGCTAAGACTTTGGCAAACATTAAGTCTATTAAGCAAGCTCTCTCTGGATAATGGGGCACATGGTAAAAATTATTTCCATAAGTGTGAGCCAGTTGATGTACTTTCTTCACTTCCTTCACTGTCAAGAGACTATACTGTATGGGATACAGTGATGGATAAGGCATTCTGCCAAGTCCATAATGGTGATGCTGGCAAACATACCGCAGGCAAGAAAGACAAATCCACACCCATAATACATATCTATCCCTAAGAAGACAAACTGCTGACTTCTGCATAATGGAAGGTATCTAATGTAATCACTTGGCTAAATGGTACCCCTAAGGAATGGGGCCATATTAGGGCTCAGCACTAGCTTCCCTCGTTGCAACATGCCACTCCAGCCGAGGCAATAGCCAGGTCACCCTTGGTAAGCGGAGGTCCAGCTTTTTGAGCTCATACACTGGATCAATCTCTGTTGTCATGATTTTGTTTCTGTGCCTAATGAACAAGCACCAAGGTAGTGGCTGGGGAAAATAAATGACAGACCTCCACAGAATGGGTTATCTTACTTATCTGGCCTAGTGAGAATAATATTTTATAGTGGATATTTCCTGGTGGGCATTTACATGGGATACAAATATCATCAACTCTACTTGTTCTAAGAAATCTATCCACGTATCTTTTCTTTTAACATCCTTGTCACCAATCCTTGATTCTTGTTCTCCCCAACTCTCTGTCTAGCTGGCCATTGTCCAAGCCCATTGCCTAAAGAAAGAAAAGACTCTGGAACAGGTTTAAGTTGTGGTTCAAGTTGTTCTGCTACTTAGTCTCTATGATCTAGCAAATCCAAAAATTCCATCTTAGAATAGAATGCTGCTGCATGCATCTGATTGTATCATTTTATAGATCAGGTGACATCAAGTTTATAATGGGTAGTTTCAGTTGCACTAAAGATCTGTGACCTATGTTCAGGCATCCTACAGGGTCCAGGAGCAAACAAGAGGTACTTTTCAAATGGAATAATAGATGTTAACAGAAGTCATTAACCCAGAACCTCTAGTGTACTGATTCTTCTTTTGGAGCATCATAGAACAGCTCGTCTGCCATTAACCCTGCCAGTACGTTCGAATTTGATTAAGTCGTAAACTAAATAACAAACTGACTTGGACCTGCTCCAAAGTCCTTAATTTCTCGTCTCCCCTCAAAACTGATAGCCTTACAGGTTACTCAGTAAATGGGACAGAGAAGGACATCTAAATGTGCTGTTTTGCCTCCAAAATCCAAACAGATCCAACATTATGCCCTTTCTTAATTGGGGGTGTCTAAGGTGATGAAACTTGTCTATCACTTCAGAAAGGACACCCCAAGGATGACCTAAACTACCATATGCATGTCTACTAAGGCATATAAGGGCCACAAAACATCCTGACCTCTCAGTGTGATTTTGTCCTTAGTGTAATGACAGAGAATATGTGACCTGACAGCCCTGAAGCAAAACACTTAAAGTATACTGCTGTCCTGGGGCGCCGGGGTGGCTCAGTTGGTTAAGCGGCTGCCTTCGGCTCGGGTCCTGATCCCAGGGTCCTGGGATGGAGCCCCGTGTCAGGCTCCCTGCTCAGTGGGGAGCCTGCTTCTCCCTCTGCCTCTGCACCCCCCCAACTTGTGCGCTGGCTGTCTCACTCTCTCAAATAAATAAAATCTTTAAAAAAAATGATTTTTTAAAAAATATACTGCTATCCCTGTAATGCAAAGTTAAGCTAATTTTGATTATATTGCAAACAGGGATGATGGGGAGACATCACCTAGTTAACAGCAGTATGTCAGGGCGAGATGTTATCTTCCTCTAATATAGAACTATATTCAGAATCATAACAGGAGCACCTGGGTGGCTCAGCCAGCTAAGTGTCTACTTAAGTGTCTTCGGCTCAGGTCATGATCCCAGAGTCCAGGGAGCGAGCCCAGGATCGGGCTCCCTGCTCAGAGGGGAGTCTGCTTCTCCCTCTGCCCCTCACCCCACTCATGCTCTCTCACTCAAATAAATAAAATCTTTAAAAAAAAAAATCATAACTGAGATTGGTTATTATTGTGAGACCATTGCTCGTGACAATTTCAGTTATTTGGTGGTACCATCAATCCGTGATTTCCCAGAGATTCCTTCTGTCCTACTATGTTGGTGTATGTGTTGAGGGGCAGAGAAGAGTACAATTTCTACAGGTTTGCAGCATTTGACATTTCCAATCTAACAGTCCTCCCTCCACTGGCCAAAGGACAACTGAAGGTACTTCACAAGTTCCTAAGCCGATCTATCCCCATTCTATATCCTGAGGAGGGGGTAAAAACCACAGGATGGGAGTCATCATTCCATAACCCACAGAAGACTCAATACATCATGTGTCATCTGACCTCCATACACTCCTAGTCTGGCCATGGCCAGTGGCCTCAGGTTTCCATCGGGAACAACTGGAGAACAACTTACAGGATATACTGTGGCTGTGTTGTAGTGTTCTTCCATGAGCTGCAATTTGCAAGGTGGTGAGAGACAAAATTCCAATGTTACTTTTAAATTAGATGGTTTAGTGAGAACACAATCTAAAGGACAATTCAAGTTGATAATTCAAGTATTGAAGTCACTTTCCCTCCTCAAATTATAGTCAATCTGATTTCCTTTTGGAGATTTTTCCTGTTGTGTGTAGTCTTGGTGAGACTGTCTATGCAGGTACCCGGGGATGGGTATGTAACCCCAATTAGGCCAATGAGATTATTTCTTCAGGTTTTTCACTCCTAAACAGTGTCAAAAAGACAAAACACAGATCTGACGCCCCCACTGGGGATTCCTTAAGAGGACTCTCTCTCAGCATCTGTCAGTGATAACTAGAAAAGATGCCCTGGTTTTCTTCCCTTTACAAACTTGGTCTTTTTCTTCTATCCTGTGAAGCACTCTATTACCTTCCAGTAAGATCTCTTCCACTTTAATTAGCCTGAGTCGGTCTGGACTGCACACAACCAAAGAACTCTAGCTGAAACAAGTTAGGAATTGGGGCAGCCCTGTGATCCTGGCAGCAGGGAGTCCATGAGCTCTTCCTGAAGCTTAGTGCTCCACCTTTGTTTAACTCTGCCCCTCTATCATTTGATTTAAATTCTCTGCAGAGAGTTGACTGGTTCCATTTACTCTTGTCAGATGTCCATCCCTTTTTCCGTAGTGCCTGGGGCAATCTTTTTATGGTTCCTGTGCAAAATGCAGTCAACCCTGACCTTCTTTTCCCCACAGCCTGGAGTAAACTGAAGAGGGATTAAATAATCTACAATTAGACTAAAATACCTATGTAAAAGCACCTGGAAAAGTTACTGCTTGAAACAGCACAAATGTGCTACAACCTGACCCATGATGTACAGGTCCACGTGACAAGTTTGCACAGACAGAACAGCACAAGCAGACTGAAGACAAAGGAGCAAAATTTACCCTACCCCTAAAAGGAGTATCACAAGAGCCTCCAAAAATGAAGTCCTAAGAGGGTTCCACGTTGCTGGCACATCATGTGGCCATATACACATATGGGCACACGTGCGTGCATGCACACACACAGTGTGACATTGGCTTCCTATTTTCAAGTAAGGTCTTGCTTTTAGCCTCCTTTCCTTTTGGACCAAAAACCGTGCCTTATGCAATTCTTCTGCCTGAACCTGACATCTTTTCCTCCTTCCTCAACGGAGGTCCAAGTCACTTTATTTCCTCCTTCCTCAACTCCTTCTTCTACCACAGGCAGTTTCCCTCCTGTCTCCTCTGACGTAACACCCTTACTCAAACAGCACCAGTACCTCTGGTACTCCTCCCCTCTCCATGATCCAGGATTCCACGTATCCTGGGTTCCTGGACCTTACCATTAATGAGTGTTCTGGAACCAAAATTACCTATCTGTTGCTCGAAAGAAACACTATTACATCCATTTTACAGATGAGGAAACTTAACTTGGAAAAAAGGGGTAAACTTGTCCAACGTCACTCATTAGTTAGTAAGAAATCTAAACTACCTCTGACCCTAGTCCATGTTCTTAATCACTAAGCTACACTTTCTGCTTATCCTTTCTACTTGTTTCCAAATAAATTTTAGAAACATTTTGCTGAGCTCTGAAAATTAGCGTATCGACTGGAATTGCCACATACATAAGGCACCCACATGTACACATTGTTATGTTCTTTATAAGGATTTTTTTTTTTTTAAGATTTTATTTGACAGAGACAAAATGAGAGGGAATACAAGCAGGGGGAGTGGGAGAGGGAGAAGCAGGCTTCCCGCTGAGCAAGGAGCCTGATGAGGGGCTCGATCCCAGGACCCTGGGATCATGACCTGAGCCGAAGGCAGACACTTAATGACTGAGCCACTCAGGCGCCCAACATGTTACTTTAAAACACTTTTATCATATAGTTTTCCAAACCAGGAATTTGTAAGGGTAATGAAGCATATCTCACCCCGCTAGTGAGCTAAGATTTGCAATCATATCTTGTCCCTAGTTCAGGGAGTGGTCAATGTATTCTGATCAAATGAGGTCTCTACCCTCTAACCTCCTTCTTCTTTAGCTGAACCACAAAAATCCCTGTGGGTCTTTGCTGTCAGCCATACCACTCACTGTCCTGACTCTCAAAGGCTCTGGCCTACAGGGTTGACCATGGCATCACATACACTTGACCCTTGACTCATTTTGACTAATTTATCCCAAAACACATAATCCATTTCCCTGCCCTGTTGTTCAATTTTCGCCCAAAGTGCTAGCAACAACAAAATGGCTTTTGGTTTTCCTGAGGACAGTAAGTGTAAGGAAACGTTTAACTTCATATAGACTGCCTGGTTCTGGCGGCTACATTTCAAAACTGCTGCTGCAGATGTATTATTTCCATTCTTAGTTGGACCCTTGTAAAACCCCTTCTCAGCCCCAGATCTTGGTTGCAGGACTTGAACTCTAGTCCTATCTCTAAGTAGTCCCCATCCCTCAGCTCCAAGCCCAAAACAAACTTGCATTTAGATGTGTTTGGGCTTTCGGGCAACCTGTGCATTTATCACAGCACAGACAAAAATATTTAGAATAGAATGAGATAGCCTGTCTAGTGAGAAACACTTGCCTTATTCACCTTTGTATCCTGATGCAGTCAGTTAAATGGCTTAAAAACCAAAGGCTCTGAAAACAAGCCAGGGTTGCTTCTACCGTAGGAGTAAAATGAAGGTGGGGATCTTTAATCTGTGAAGAGGCAAATTGAGAAGAAACATACTCTTGAGCTCATAAGGCAGCTTAGCAAAGTGGGAAAATCATGGACTATGGAATCAGAAACCTAATTTTAAGCCCTACCCTCACCGCCTACCATAACCTTGAGAAAGTCACTATTTTCTATCCACAGAATATTTACTATTTCAACACCCTTCTAACTAGCCTCTATGTTCCCCATCTATTCTTTATCTTAAAAAACACACTAAAAGTAAAAAAATTTCTAGTATTATCAATCCTGCAGCCAACACACACAGGTTCAAATCCCAGCTCCATCATTTACAAGTTATGCAGCTTTCTCATGTGTGTAAATGGGGATATTATCTACATTTCATAAAGCTGTTTGGGATTAAATGATATTCAGTGCTTAGACTACTCACGCTCAAGATATGTTAAATATTATATCACTGCTTACAAAATTCTAATGGTTCTCTATTACCTACACAATCACATCCAAATTCCTAACAAAGTAACACAGAAGGCCTTCAAATAAGATTCTCGTAAACCCTAGCTCCCATCATATACTCTATTTTACTACCAGGCATTTTTCTGGAAACTTTAGCACAAGTTAAAGTAACCTGGACCATGTAACTATGGAGGCAGTTTGGCTGAGTTGGTACCTGTTAACCCCAGGTACCTAATGTTTAACTCCCTGTGCTAACGCAAAATCTGGGGTTTTGGAAAACCTGTGTCAAACATTTCCATGAAGTCTGAAAATCCTGATTTGTCAATCCTGGTCTTATTCCTACTGACTCACAGAACTCACTGACGTTTCACAGTACAAAAATCACATTGTTTACGTACCATTTTGCTACAAAAATAAGAGCCACACATTTACTCATCAAATACTTAAGGCTACTATGTGCAAGGAATTATATTAGATACTGGGGATACGTTAATGAACAAAACTGTTGGGGGCAACAATTAAACACAAACCTAGAGTTACTGCTTAGACTAATAAGGGCTTGACACAGAGCATTATCCTGAGGCAATGTCTGTGCCAGAGCCAATGTGGAAGTAAAGGTAAAAAAATCTGTGAACAGATGTTATAGAGAACTTAAGAAAACTAGTAATGGGCCAGAGAGTTATGAAAGAGAAGGGCAGCACATGAAGAAAGGTTTTTACTCTATCCTAAGGGCACAGGAAATCCATGTTTTCATCCTATCAGATTTGTATTCCCAAAGAATTACTGTCTTTGGAGTATAGACAGACATACCTGTTAGGGAGCTTCCTGAAGACTGCTTACCACAGATGGTAGCTTAGACAAGATTGAGAAAAGGAGAACCACGAAAACTGGCAGAGAATTAAGTGATGGACTGAATAAAGGTGAAAAAAGGTTAATCATCACCATTAACTATTCACACAACTCAAATTCCTCCACGGATCTTCACGTTTATTAGTGTAACTGACCATCTACACCAACTTGTGTAATTCAATCCTGTCCATCCTTCTTTGCAAACTGAAAAATGGAGAATGGTGTAGACATCTGCAAAATCTGTCCTAAAATTCTAATTGTTTCATATTGTTTCCTGAAGATGCTGATAAAACGTGTGGTGAGACAAAACACCCATTAAGTTAGAAGGCAGTGTATGTCATCCTACCTTTAGAAACAAAAAAATTAACCGTGATCTAAAAACAAAAGTCCTCACAATTTGAATTAATGTAGCTCAAAAAAGTTGAATTGGCCAAGGATACACCTACAGAAAGCAAAGACACATATCCAACCTCTAAGACTTATATTCTTGTATCTATCATTTGACTACAGGAAAAAAAAAGCTGTATTAGGAAAACCCAATCTCAGCACGCTTTTCCAATAAAAATTAGGACTCTTTAATTTCCAAGGCCTTTGAGAAAGCAAAACTAATGCAACACAAATTGAAAGATCTAATTAATAAATTTAACAACAAGCGAAAGTAATTTTGTTACATAAATTAACCCATTTATTATAGGCTAGTAATGTTTCAAATGGTGAAGCTTCTACTGGTCTTTCAACTCCTTCAGTCTTCTGATAGCAGACTTTACTGTGACAGCAGAAGTGGTGCTGGAAAGAAAAACAAAGTTGGTTCCAATATAATTCGCTACACTAACATGTGAAATGGCAAATGAGTAAATCCTGCCTCATTTTTACATTACAATCTTAACAATGATGACAACTTTTAACAATTAAGAGCTGTGTCTTCAGGCTTTTGCAGAATTAAATAGGCAATCTCATGCAACTGATGCTGCAACTCTCAAGCAGCATTAAAAAAAATAACAGGGATGAATGAATGGTTGCAGGAGGCTGACCTAAACTCACTGAAAGGGAATGAACACAATGTCAGAAGAAATAAATTGTAAGATGGTTATCATAAATGAGAGCTATCCAAAAAAGTGTCAAAATAGGTAGAACAGACTCAAGTATGTCTTGGGAAGACAGCTATTAAAATGACTACAAAAAGTTATACCAAAAGATTCTGCAACTCTACCTGGAACACCCATAACCATTACATATGGTCGGTACAGGAATGCTAGTTCATTTTATCATCACAACCAAGAGCATGCTAGGCTCCGTTTGCCTTTTTGACCTCATAAACGCCCACAAGACCCAAACATACATAAAAATGATCATTTCAACACTTTCCAATATTTTACACTGCTGCAGTTTTAAATCAGCTAAAATTAAAATTTCAACTCTTCAACCACACTAGCCTTATCATTTTATACGTGGGAGGCTAGTGTATTGGACAGCACACATCTAGATACTGAATCACATATGAACCTTTAAGGTCAGCAACGAATTCCAAAATTAGAGATCTTCAAGGGCGGCTTTAATTTCCAGAAATGGATTAACTCAAAAGTCCACTCAATCAATAACCAGCACAGGTAGATTTATCTCAGCAGCATCACGCGGCACTTGTCAGGGTCACAAAGCTGTCGAGGTCCAGCCAGTATTGTTTAGAATGGCAAAGGTGTCGTCGTCCAGGTGGCCTCAAGTTTCCATCCACAGTAACAAGCTAACTGACCTCATTTTTATAAAAACAGCTTGCAGTACAAGTCAAAGTTCAGTATAGATTCAGTCCCACTAAAGGACCTGCCTGTACAGTATCATTATGCTCACACTGATGACCCTTAGAATTCTATGAAATTCTAAAGTCATGTCAGACTTTTCTATTATAGTAGTTTTGTCTCTAGTCTTTGAATAACAACATAAACCATAACTCTCCATGAGTCATGAAAAAAACAAAAGCATTCCTGTTTTCTCAGTCTTGTAAAAAGAGTTAATTAAAACTAGCCCGTCCAGCGTCAAACCTGGAATTTTGATGTGATCCACACTCTTCCAAATACCAAAGAAAAGGGACTCACTTGTAGGTCCAAGCGCCACCAGCGACGGTTTTCATGCAGGAGCCACAATGCCAGATCCCCACAGCTCGTCTTTTCATCTTTGTCTGTAAAAGACAATCAGTTTTCCCTATAAACCAATAAAAGCCTTTTACCTCACCATCATCCAGGGGTCTAAATTACACTAGAAAATGGGTGTATTTTGGGGCACCTGGGTGGCTCAGGTTGGGATCCCAGGGTCCTGGGATCACGTCCCCCTCCCTTCCCAAACAGTACTCCTGCACACCATCAACATACAAGCGTTAC
The DNA here is from genome assembly GCF_009762305.2 of Zalophus californianus. Lineage (NCBI taxonomy): Eukaryota > Metazoa > Chordata > Mammalia > Carnivora > Otariidae > Zalophus > Zalophus californianus. The sequence goes on along the minus strand of NC_045597.1, from coordinate 174,426,144 downwards.
ACGAAACTCTCCAGCAACACCAGTAGACAGAACTGGCAAGAGTCATTTCCCACGAAGCAGGCTTGGCTTAGGCTGGGGCTCCTTGTCAAATGTTTGACCCTTTAGTTCCCAAGTGTAAAGGGAAAGCATTCTACGAAATCCACAGTTATCAACAACCCAGCACACCATTCACAAACTTCCTTCAAGAGCGGGGTCACTTAGCAGGAAAGCCTCCCCCCCCCGCCGCCCCCGCCCCGGAGACCATCTTACTTTGCCACAGAAGGAGCAAGTGTACTTGGCGTGCTGGCTTATTTCAATCTTCTTCACCATTTTCCTGAGGGAGGCACCATAACGGGTCCCGTATTTACCCACGATTCCGACCTTCTTGGTGCGTTTAGCCTGTTAAGAGCAAAGAGAGAAACCGGCGATATTAGGACCGGGGAACCGAGTCTTCCCCCCGCCCCCACTCCCCGCGCCAAACACCATTCCTCCAGTCACCCAGTCCCTGCCAATGACCTAGGTCCCCCTCATTCCGTCCTGGCAAAATCTGAGGCCAGAGCGGTCCCCGGGCTCCGAGGGCACCCTGTTAACCCGGCCGGGATGGGCCAGGCGCCACCGAGGCGCCCCCGCCGCTCCGCCCCAGTCTGCGTCCGAAAGGGGCGGCCACGGCACGAAGGCCGAGGACAGCGCGAGGCAGGGCGGAGGGCGGGCGAGCAGACGCCGGGTGAGGGCGAAGATATCAAGAGAAGATCAGATGCGGGCGGATAGACCTCTAGGCCTCACCGGCAGCAACACTCACCATATCGCCGCAAACTAGGTCCGAGCCCAGAGAGGAAGAGACTCAGTGCGCAAGCGCAGTTTTAGGCGAACGGGCGGAAGTGGCGCATGGGAGGCCCAGCTAGGAATTAAACTCTATGCTCCGGAGGTTTCTTCGCCCCCGGGGCCTTCTGGGGAATGTGGTTTTTTTGTTTTCTGTATTAAAATTTTTATTGTTTAAGCAGGCTATAAAGAGAGAGAATTATTTATCACAGCCTTATTGCTAGGGATGGAAGCAGGTCAGTTTGTTACTTAATTAACTGGCTTCTTGTATGAATGGTAACAGCAGGAAATATTAGACAAGTGTTTCTCAAAATTTAGTCACTCGAAAGCTGCCATCTCCAGTTTTTGCCATACTGCTATTGACTGTTTTACCATTTATTTTAAAGCTGAGTCACTTTTGAAAAACTTAACAAAATGAAGCTTCGTCCTAAGCCAAAACTATCTAAGGAATCCAGGGAGAATGTGCTATGTGGGTATTTTTCCTAGTACGCATTAAAATCAACACATAAATAACGCAAACAAAAAATGTCCATTGATGAAGCTGTTGATCCTGACCCCCACAGTACATTTTAAAAACATTTCAGAAAATTTCAAATATAAACAAAAGTAGAAGAAATAGTGTGATATACAAAGGCACAGCTTTTAAAACATAATAACTACATCCCTTCTTTAAAAAATGCTTCATACTGTGACTTGGGGAGATTATTTTTATGTTCTAATTAAATAAATACACATTTTTGCCAATTAAATTATATATTGTATTCCTTGACATTACATTCTTGCCTTTACATATTGAAAACATTAACCTCTCAGTAAAAACTACATCAAGAAGAATGATGCCTAGAGACACACACAGCAAGTACCTTGTTTTACACACCAGTGCAACTGTGCAAACCCATCTCCCGGCTGGGGGAATAGGATGTGCTCAAAATTTCCCAGTTCCACCACAGCCTCCAAGTACCCTCTGCCCCTTTAGGGTGAAGAACGGCAAGGGGCAGAGGGAGAAAGTCTCTCCTCCCTCAGGAGAGAAATACACTGCATGTTGGGGATGATTTCTGGACACTTCACCACCAAAACTACGCCCTGCTTCTAGAAAACTATAAATTAAAGCAAAATACATTCCTATTGGTGCAAACAAATGGGATTGATGGAAGAAGAGTTGAGAAACAAGCACTCCAACTGTCCTCCTGTTCTGGTCTGTACCGGCAGGTTGAGCAGGAGTGGGGTTCACTTGCCCTGGGTGAGGGTATAAGCATGGCCAGCTTGCACTCTCTGAGGTGAGCCCTCCTGGGCTGGCTCAAGAGCCTAGTTCAGATCATCATTTAGCAAATTTACCACCTCCCCCCCCCATCCCCTGTGTAGCCTCCTGCCTCTCTGTCCTTCAGGGGGTCTGAGAGAGAGCAAGAGAAGATAGAATGCGTGAGTAAGAATGCAGTAGAATGGCTGAAAATGAGACACACCATAATAGGAGGAAATTGTTCATGCTCAGAGCAATTTTCTCAAAACTGAACAATTCTCTTTAAATAGCAAGCTTGAGGATGTACAAATAGCACTCTCATGAAATCAGCTCTAAGTGGCTTCAGAGAACTGTGTACAAAGTCTCAATTTGTCTTATCTGTCGGCTAATAAATCTCCATCCCCGTTAGAAGACCATCAGGGGTAGAGATGAACTGTAATATGTACCTATAAAAGTCTTAGTAAAAACCTCTTGCTGAGTCACACCTGCTCATCAGGAGCAAGCAAAATTCACTTTGCCCTTAAAAAAAATAAGTTAAAAGTTGCCTCTAGAGGAGAGGTCTTTTAGCTGTTGAGCCAACCAGTTCTCTTTGGGGCATATGGAACATTTTATTCTTGAAGGAAATCTGAGGTGCAAACATCATCCCCAATTTATCTCATGCTGGAGACCAAAAGGTTTATCCTGGAGTCCTAGGCTCCATGTTGTTCCTTCACTTTGTGCCCAAAGAGCTCTTGCTTGCCCTTCACTGAAGTGCCTGGTGGCCACAAACAAGAGTGAAGTCTGCACACAATTTTAAGAACCCTGTGGGCCAGCCTCCACAAGGGGCAGTAGACTCAGCAAGGGGAAGGCGGGCCCTGACAAGGCCAAGTCTTAAACTCCTAGAATCAGGTATCTGAAAAGAATTCAGTATGTGGATTCATTCCTTCTTCTCTTCTCTCCAGAAATTTACTTTAAATTCATCATTCCAGTTTGCTTTTTGTTTTAATGGACATTTCACAGGGCGTTGACCCAGGTAATGCATCCATCAGGATGGGAGTTACTTGGTAACTCTTAAAAGAGAAGGTCAATCAATATGAAACAATAGCCAAATATATTATGTGAAATGAGCCATTTCTAATATGAAGAGTTTGATTCAATTTTTGTAAAAACAATTCTATGTATATTTATATATTTATATGCGTTGGGAATAAATTGCCAATGGCTCCATCCCAAATTGTTTATATTAGTTATTACCTGTAGGAAGTAGGGCTAGGAATAGGAGGGATGAGAAGGCAGGGCTTTCATTTTTTACTTATACATTTTAATTTTTAATTTATTTTGTTTTATTATTATTTTTAAGATTTTATTTATTTATTTGAGAGAGAAAGTATGAGCGGGAGGAGGGGCAAAGGGAGAGCGATAAGGACAAGGGACTCTGCCCTGAGCACAGAGCCTGATGCAGGGCTCCAACCCACAACCCTGAGACCACAACCTGAGCCAAAATCAAGAGTTGGACGCTTAACCGCTTAACCGACTGTGCCACCCAGGCGCCCCGATTAGTTAATTTTTACCTCAAATTTATAATAGTGAAAAGAGTCTTTTCAATAAGTGATGCTGAGAAACTGCATATTCATATGGAAAAAATTAACCTTGACTTTACCTCACTCCATGTACAAAAATAAACTGCAATTGGATTGTAGATCTAAACATTAAGAGCAAAACAATAAACTTCTAGAACATACATTCGCAACCTTGGGATTATGGTTTACATGAGTGTTTTGTAATGTTTTGTTAAGCTGTAAATTTGTCTTATGAACTCTTTTATGTATGATATTTCACCCTAGAAAAGGGGAGTTAATAAGAAAGAGGAAAAGTGCCTGGCACTCAAAAAGTCCTATGAATGGGTTGGTAGGGGGATGTAGACAGAGGATGTTGCAAAACCAAAGAGCTGTTGGCTGTCCTAATATCCCAAACACTGTGACTCACAGGCTTCTCGATGTTTTCTGCTATGATTAGGAACCCATTTCCTTAGCTGGGACCTCGCAGGAAAAGACAAAACCAAAATCGCAGGTATGAGAGAGTACTCCAACAAATTCTCTTGAAGTTTCCATGCCATTTTTTTTTAACCTTGTAATCCTGCACGTGGTAAGAAGTGAGAGGATAGGGCAGGAGACAAGGTTGGACTTCTTTTCATACCTTTTGCAGTTTAAATTTCACCTACAAAGAGCTTCAGAAAGCACCAAGGTTCTGGGTTGGCTCAGTTGGTTAAGCGTCTGCCTTCTGAGGCTCAGGATCCTGGGTTTTCTGTGCTCGAGTTTCCGTGCTCAGCGGGGAGTTGGCTTCTCCCTCTGCCCCTCTCCCCTGCTCACGCTCTTGCGCTCTTTCTCTCTCTCTCAAATAAATAAAATCTTAAAAAAAAAAAGTATTAAGATTCCAATAGATAAGAATGCATAGACAAGGCAACACCCAAGAGCCAGCAGTGAGGGGATGGCACCTCTTAGGTCTCCCTCTGACCTAGAAAAAGGTTTGTGGGAAGCCAAGAAGGAAAAGACACGATTAATTCTAGTACAGATGGATCAAGGCTTACAGGATCACTTGCTCCCTCTAGGAGTCTTCCTGATCCCAGTCCTAAAGGCAGAAATTAACCAGGGTCATTCAGGGAATAATGACCCCGGTGAGGGTAGGCAGAGACAGCTCTGGTGGGCATACGGGGCCTTTCGTAAAACCCTGTAAGGGGCCAACTGATGGCAGGGATAGGAAGTGGAATGAGACAGGCCCAGATTTTTTTCATTAGAACTGACATTTCCAGAAAACACAGTGGATGGTGGCAGGTATGTGTCTGGACTGACTGTGAAGTAAAGATGGAAAAAGTGCAGAAATCCTTCCTTAAACCCAAACCATTTACTCTCTATAAATAAATCCAAGTGTCTTTTCTGAATCACACAGAAATGGCTGGATGGCTCTCAACAAATTCTAGAGGTACATTTGGGATGGTATAACTTAGAATATACAGGCTTCGTAGTACAAGTAAAATTTGCTTTGGAGGACCTCAAGGACATCTCGGAGATGGTGAGTCTTTCTCTAGAGCGGCTGAAACTGAGGTTTAACTGGAGGCTTCAGACAGAGGCTCAACAGGCCATATTTACTAAGACTCCAGAAGAATAGCAGTTTTAAACATGCACACCAAGGGCGCCTGGGTGGCTCAGTTGGTTAAGCAACTGCCTTCGGCTCGGGTCATGATCCCGGAGTTCCGGGGTCGAGTCCCGCGTCGGGCTCCCTGCTTGGCAGGGGGCCTGCTTCTCCCTCTGGCCCTCCCCCCGTCTCATGTACTCTCTCGCTCTCTCAAATAAATAAATAAATCTTAAAAAAAAAAAATAAACGTGCACACCAAGTTGCAAGGACCAAGGGCAAACCCTCCCAAGGGTAGGCATTGATCTGACACCTTGTGTCAGGCCCCCAGGTGAATAAAGCAGAGATTTATTCATTTAACAATGGTCACTGATTCTCCCAAGCAACACTGGATATACATGTCTCAAAATCACCTGCACATTTCACTGTATTTCTGAAGCATACCCATTGTAGACTAACCACATTCCTAGAGTAAGGAGGAGCTCTTAAAAAAGTAAGGAATGAGATGCTATGGTCTCATTCTCTGAGACATTCAAGAACTTTACCAAACTCGAGCAGGGCTCCTGAGAAAGCTGCACCCAGTCTTTGAGTGAGCAACAGGCGAGTCTCCAGAGACGTCCACAGACTCACAGAAGAGGGCTTCGTAATGCTCCTCAAGCCGTGAGATGTCAGGAGAGACAGCAGAGGCTGTGGCTAGGTTCTGGGGCAGGCGAGGAAGAAATGCTCCTTTCTGAAACTCTCTCAGCATCTAACTGTGATCCAGAATCTTTCTGCTTCCTGGGCCTTAATTCATTCCACAGACTTTTCTGAAGTGACTGGTTGTTTCCATCAATGAGCCACCAAGACTGCAAAAACCACTGCAAAAACCTCGTGAGCAATGTTGAGGTAGGATTTTAGCATTTCTTTTCATACAGATTCTATCCTCATTGGGCCATCACTCAGCAGGCCACCCTGTGCACGATCGACTGTATCCTTTTCCAGAACTACACTGGTGGCTGTGTCCGTGGCAGATTGATTATGGACTCCGAGGGCAGCAACCATGAAGTGATGTAGTTGGCTTTCCAGAGCACCACTCCTGAGGGAACTAAGGACAATTTATTTGATGACACAGCAGCCGTTGCTCTTAATTACTCTTAGACAAATATTTATTTTAAGTGGCCATTTGGGACAAAATTAGAGTAAACTTTAGATAGACCCATTACTTGTCCTCTGGAAGCTTCCAACAAGTCATAGTATTATAAACAAACTGGTACAGCTGACAAAATTTAAAAACAAAATTGCTGGAGGAAAAATAGTATAAGACCACTTCCAGTGGCCTAGAGGAGAGCCCAGATAAGCGTTCTCTCTCAGGCTTTGACTCTGGATTTTTTTTTTTTTTTTTTTTTTTTTGGTAACACTGGGTCATTCTCATTTCAGGAGGTGACAGAGGAAACCAAAGGCCTAATTATCTATGGAGATCTGGCACCACAACATGGTAGGATACACCGGCAGGATGCAGGCTCAGCTGTTAATCTCCACAGTCCTTTGCAGAAAGACAGGAGAAGCAACTCATGCCCCTCAGATGTAGGTGTTTGGGCTGGATTTCCTGAAGAGCTCTGACCCTACAGAGAAGCTCATAGCAGTAGATCAGTACGGTGATTAATAGGAAGCTCAGTAACTAAATGCCAGGTTTGACTAAGGAAGGCAGAAAGTTAGCCAGTTATTTCCCAAGGCCAAAGCCTCCCACAGGACATGGCCCTGCAGTCTGGATCGGATTGTACTGACATGTCAGTATGTCTGACCACCCCTGAGCAGCAGTGAAGGGGGTTGGGTGGCTCTCAAAGATCTCTCTCTCTCTGTTGGAGCTGTCTAGAAGCCCTGGAAAGGGGGCTGAAAGGCACAAGAAAATGGTGCATTCCAGGGTCTTGTTCTAGTTAGAACAGTTAGCTGGGAGCCTGCAGGGAGGCTGAGCCCTTTGGGAAGGCAGCCGCGCAATCAGCTGCTCATAGACCCGCCAAAACACCCCCTTACACCAGCAGGTGTAAGACATGTGCACCTACCCTAGAGTGGGCGGCTCTAGAGGGGGTGGCCTAGCTGTAAGTCCTGCTCTGCCACTTCCTAGCTGAAGACTGTCTTGGCTCGGTTTCTGCATCTACACAATGAAAATCGAACTACCTTCTTCTAAGGTGGGGCTCACCGTGTCAATACATGTGAAGTGTCTGGCCCGGTGCCTGGCACCTAGTAAACAGTACGAGAGTGAAAACCATCCAAGTCTAACAAACAAATGCACACACAGTCGTGCTGGAGCAACTTAGACATCTTGCACTGCTGCCAAGATAATTGGACTAACTCTAAAACTTTACTTAACCTGGTCCACTGTCTTTCGACAATACCAACTAAAGCAGCCAACTCCTTCCTTTTTGAAACACTTTTTAAATATCCCCCTCCCGGACACCCATTTTGGTTTTCTTCCTCTTTTTCTTTGCTGTTTGGTCTCCTTTTTCTCTTCCCAACCCTAACTGTTGGCGTGCTCTGGGGTTAGTTAGATCTGCTTTTTTTCCCCAAAGCCACCTTACCTGCTCAATCTCATCCAGCCCCATGACTATAAATACCATTTATATCTGGTGAGGGCAGAAGTCACAGCTCTAGGTGTGACCTTCTCCTGCCGGAGACCCAAATCCTACAGCCTACATAACCTAGCACTTGGATCATGCCACAGGTTGGGTTTCCCAGAACCACACGGAGTGTGTGGTACAAGGTGTTTATTAGAGATCAATGTCTGTGAAGGAAGGAAAGGAAGCAGGGCAGGCAGAGGGAGGTGAACTAGAGCCTCAGATGGCCCCGCGGGAAGTGGGCAGCTCTGCAGTGAATACCACCTGCCCGGCAGGCAGGGGTGTCCCACATGAGGCCTAAGTGGCCTGGCCTTTGTGGCCCCCTTGTTCAGTCACTGACGCAGGCTGCTCCAGGAAGGGTGTAACCTCGGACAAAGTGGCTTTCCATGGACCGAGACCAACTGGAAGTTGTGGCCAGGTGGAGGCTATATGCTAGGTGAGCTCCCTGAAGCTAGGCAGGAAGCTTCCCTCCTTCAAGGGGGAGTTGGGTGGGGTGTCTCCGTCTCAAACTCAACAAGTCCATAACCAAAACCTTGGTTTTGCCCACACTACCCACACTTCCTCATCTTTTTTTTTTTTTCCCTTTAATCTGAGTCAAGGGCACTACAGCTTTGCTCAGGCCAGATCCTAGGCCTAATTATTGACTTGTCCTTCTCAAATGCCTCTCGGTCAATGCATCTCAAATTCGTTCAGCTCTACAATCACAACATACCCAATCCAAGCACTTCTTACCTCCTTCACACTGCCGCTCAGCTGGGCCACACCTCAGCGTCGCCCCGTGGTCAGCTGCAATAGTTCACTAGCCTCCTCTCGAAACTGCTCCCCTGACCATACTTCCCGATCTATTTTCTACACACAAATTGGAGGGATCTTTCATTTTTTAATTAACTTATTCTTTAAAGATTTTTTTTTTTTTTAATTTTAGAGAGAGAGTGTGAGTGGTGGGAGGGGCAGAGGGAGAGGGAGAATCTCAAGCAGACTCCATGCCCAGTGTGGGCCCGACGACAGGCTTGATCTCACGACCCTGAGATCATGACCTGAGCCGAAATCAAGAGTCAGCCGCTTGGGCGCCTGGGTGGCTCAGTTGGTTAAGTGACTGCCTTCGGCTCAGGTCATGATCCTGGAGTTCCAGGATTGAGTCCTGCATTGGGCTCCCTGCTCAGCAGGGAGTCTTCTTCTCCCTCTGACCCTCCCCCCTCTCATGGGCTCTCTCTCTCATTCTCTCAAATAAATAAATAAAATCTTAAAAAAAAAAAAAAGAGTCAGCCGCTTAACCAACTGAGCCGTCCAGGGACCCTTGGAGGGATCTTTTAAAAATATAATCAGATTGCCTCATATCCCTGTTCAAAACCAGTCAGTGGCTTCATGTTCAAAATTAAATCTGATTCTTTACACAACCTAGGGGCTCCACGTCATCTGGCCACTTTCTCTTCGGTGACATCACCTCTAATCCTGCCACACGATACCCCACACCCCTCACCACTCTCTAAACCTGTGTTGGCCAACACAGGAGCCACCAGCCACAAGTGCACTTGAAACAAGCACTTGACATTGGCTAGTCCACTCTGGGAGGTGCTGTTACCATCAAACACACACTGGGTATATAGCATGAAAAAAAGAATGTAATAGTAGAAAGTGTTTCAGTAAGTTTTTAATAGTGATTGTATGTTGAGCTGACATTTTGAAGATAGAGTTAAAGACAATATTACTAATTTGATCCGTCTTTATTTTTTTAAAACACTCTTTTAGAAAATTAAATTCCCATCTGTGGCTTATGTTATATTTCTGTTGGATGGGGCAGCTCTAAACTAGGAGTTAGCAAATTATGCTTTGTGGGCCAAATCCTGCCCACTGCCTGCTTTGGGCTTTGTATGGCCCGTGGACTAAGCACAGTTTTTACATTTTTTAATGATTGAAAAAAAATCAAAAGAAAAATTCGTGACCATGAAAATTGTATAAATTCAAATTTCAGTGTCCATAACAGAGTTTTATTGGAAAAGAGCCATAATCATTTGTTTCTGGATTACCCAGGGTAGTTTTTGTCCTATAGCAGCAGAGTTGAGTCATTCCAACAGAGAAAACCTGGCCCATAAAGCCAAATATATTTACTGTCTGACTATTGACAGAAAAAGCTTATCACCTCCTTCTCTAAACCCTTACCTCCTTAGTTTTACTTTTCTTCGTAGGATATATAACTATTATCTCTCCTGTGATGTAACTTCTACAAAGGTACCAGCTTTCTCGCTTTTGTTGAATTACTGCCAGCACCTAGAACACTGCCTGGCACATATCAGGTGCTCTATAAATACTTGTTGAATCAATACATTTTAAAAACCCAGATTTCAGGGGTTGCATAGGAAGCACCTCGTTACTTAAACAACATGAATTATCACTACTACAATCTGCTGTCTCTATTTCTCAGCCAGAAAAGCTAAGGTTAAGACCCCAGGCGACCCGCACAGAAAGGCCAGAAAGGAAATGCTGTGCGGAGGCCTGCTAACTCGCTGGGCCAGAGACAGACGCCAGCACTGCTGTAACGTCAAGAGGAGCGCAAGCTTTAAAAACAAAACAGCTTATTTTATTTCCATGATTTTTAAATGCTTTTTTTTTTTGCCCCGCTTATAGGGGAAAGGTAAAGCTGTCAAAATTATCAAAAAATTCGTATCTCCTTTTCTTCACGGGGCTGCCCATCAACGTTATTTCGTCCACTGTGTCTTCCAGGTCCTGGGAATCACTTCCAGGTGCGCCAGAAGCACTTCCGGGGTCAAAGGATTCCGCTGCCTCCAGGAGCTCCATGTCACTTCCATCCTCCTCAAAGGACTTCTGGAAGAGGTCATAGATCTTCTGCTGCTTTGGGTCCTTTATCAGAGAGAGAAAACAAAAAAGTTAGAAGGCAGGCTCCAGCACCGACTCTCCTTGGGCCACTGAGGCTGGGGAGGAGGCACGGAGGTGGGGGCTGCACATTTTACGGCGTCAGGTGCCGCAAGACGGCCACTGTAGACCAGGGCGCCTTACTGCCTGACACTGTTTCTTTTCTGCTGCTTGTGGAGTAAAGGAAAAGGGGAAGGGAAGTTAGAAATGGTGTGAGAGCCATAAAGAACATGCTCTCAAACTATAACTTATGTTGGAAATGTCTTCTTCTAGCTTTCCAAATTGGTATTCAAATAGCTCCTAAGCTCTCACTTCCTGCAAAGCCCTTCTCCACCGAGGGCTTAGTTAAGTTGCAATTCAACTGCCAAACCCGTGTACTCAGCCACTGCTTACACCTAATTTTCGGAGTGGTTGATACAAACATACCCATACTTGACATACGGAGAAGTAGATTCCCATACTTGTTTCTCACTATCAAATCTGCGAAGGATCAAAAGGCCCACCAGCTGCCTCTGTGCATTGATAGCCCTGGCGCAGTGTTAAAATCATGCCCAGCAGTTACAACCATAGCACACAATGGGCTCGCTAGCACCCCTTTGCTGATCTCTCCCAAGTGTGAATTCCCAACCCTGAGAGTCTTTCAATCCCGGTGTGCTTTCAACATCTCCACTGACATCTGGTTCCGTTAAACTAACGCTGTTTAAAAACCCAAGCCATCTCTCCTCTCAACCCTACATCCTCAAACCAGCAACTCTCTCCAAAAAGCCTACCAACATTCTTCCGGTCTCCCTGGCTTGCGATCACCAGGGCGTCCTGACTGCCTATCTCACACAGACTGGCAGTAAGTTTGCCTCTCTGGGCTGTTTCCCCCGCGAAGTTCCACCAGCACACTCTCACCCAGGCCACAGCACTCCATACCTGCACAGATCTGCAGTGGTGCACCTGTGCTTTCCACCACAGGCTTCTCCTGGTTTCAATCCCTGGCAGGTCTCTGCTGGGCCGATTTCTGCACCCCGTTGTTCTTTAACAGGATTTTCTCATCATGTCCTGGGGCTCCCCCAATTGTGTCTACCTCATCAGTACTGAAGTAGCTTCCCTGGCTTTTCAGCCCCTTTATGATCAGTTCTCAACCCAGCTGGTCTCTTATTTCCTCACTGCTCCTTAACAGAAGCCCTCCGCATTGGTGATGGGAGGCCCCTGAAAACTGACCATGGGAGCAGTCATGTGGGAACTCCAGATTGCCTAATGTGTTTGCACCCGACATTCCCTGGCCTTTCAGGATCCCAGCCTTCTCAACCAGGAGTAGTGATATTAAAGGGTCAGTAAGGTCAGCCTCACGTGATCCACACATCCTCCTCTAGAAATACCCTCATCAGCCTCTGTCTGAACACCTGCAAGGTTAAGGAATGCCGCCCCAAAAGGCAGCCTGTTCCAGGTAAAATAACTGTTAACCTGCATTTGATTATGGTCGTGGCAATACTATGCTCTAACTCAGAGCATGCCTGACTAACGGAAGCAAGGTCCAAGATCTGATCAGTATTTCACTTCACCTCTGGGAAAGCAGGCCGTCTTAGCGAGACGTAACTGCTTTTGCTTTAATCTCCTCTTAGAGGCAACATTTTCTTTTTCTAGTAGTTGATGAAATTTTCAGCCCCATTTTAATAAAAAAAATAGAGATAATTATTAATCAAAATAAGTATTGATAAACGGCATTTATATTATCTTATACTTTAGGCAGAAATTCTTAACTAATTCAGGGTGAGCGTAAAGGCAGTATAAATAAATGAGTTCTAAATGAACTCATTGTTGAGTTTGAGAAGGTTGAGAATCCTTTAAAATTAAGGTTCCTTCTTTTCAGAGGGCATATAATAACCAAGGCTCTGTGAAAATATTTACCATTCAACTGAATTAGAGTTCTTTGAAAAGCTTAAAAATAAGGTTGTTTCAAAATTAGCTTATTAACTGTTTACATCTATGAGGATAATTTATACTCTACATTAAAAAATATGATTTCTGGGGGTGCTGGCTCAGCTGGAGGAGCATGCAACTTTTGATCTGGGGGTCATGAGTTCAAGCCCCACATTGGGTGTACAGGTTACTTAAATAAGAATTTAAAGAAAAATAAAAATATGACTTCTGAGTCTTATTTATCTCAATAATTACATTTGGAAGGAAGCATTTAGTTGCTACCTCAAAGTAAATGAAAGATCAAACCCTCAGACTTTCTAGTCTTCTTGTCACTCAAAGATTTTTGCTGACCTCACTCAGACTCTGATTCTGGGCAGTTCCATAAGGAAAAGACACTTTGGTTTCCAGATGAGCTACGGTAAAGCCACATTTCTGCATGAGGCTGGGTGAAATCTGCAGGAGTGATCCACACCTCTCTCAGGACCCAAGGGCTGAGCAACTTAATGCCTACCCCCACCCCAGTAGCAAGGAGACATTTGCTGGTGTTACCTTGTAGAAGTAATTAGTAGCTTCTGTCATTTCTGAAAAATTGGTCTGAGAAAGTCCGGCCTCACCCAGAACTTTAATCTTCTCTTGAATTAGGGGCCTGTTGGGAAGAAATGAGCTGCGGTGAATACAAGCTGAGCAGAACCACTGAGCTGATTAAAAGGAGATCACCCTCCTTGTTTTTATGTGGCTAAAGTATGCTGTTTCACTTCTTTGCAGCTCTCAAGGCGCCAACGCCCAACCTCAAATATTTGCCTCCTCTCAGCTGCAAACCAATTTAGGGTTCGAGTTAATCAGGTTCAAAATCCTTTCTACTGGAAGATATAGAGGAAATAAATGTCTCATTACGACAAAATTCTGAACCTGGTGCTGTGATGAGCTGCCCAGTGAACAAACCCACAAATCCAAAGATGCAGGAGGAGGGATAACCGACGCACATGTCAAAGGTAAGACCCCTTAGTCATAAAGCTGGGAACAGAGACGAGTAGTGGAAACTGAGATAATCAAGAAACTTAGTATCAGGAAAGGGTAAATGGGATTGAGAAGGAGCATTTGGAGATTTTTTTTGTTCATGTTCACCAGACATGAACCCAGGGTTGAACATTTTACCCCAGCTCTGCTAAGGAAGCAATACATGGCCTACAGTGAACCCACTTTCTCCCAAAGGTCAGCAGCAGTACTGTACGGAGGCCTTACTGTACCAATACATGCCATAAAGGGGCAGAGGGGGACATCACTGTGTCTCAGCAGTGCCTTCACAGCCGGGACAGAGTGTCTTATGAGCAAACCTACACCTACACTTCCTCACGACCAGCTCCCCGCTCCCTTGTCTCAGGCCACATCCCCTTAGTCCTCATGCACCCAGCAAGCTGTGAGTGAATGCTGTGAAGGAGGCCCAGCATGCTCATGGTGGAAGTGGGAGGGCATGACACCTGGGTCTTCTGCATAGGTCCCTGAAGACATCAGCAAGAGCAGAAGTGGTTAGGGAGCGAAGGAACTACATCACTGGCATCAACCCTCACTCAAACCCCATGGCCAGCCATACCAGAGGTAGTCGTCAGCTGTGCCTCTTGCCACGAGGTAGTGGATGCTCACGGAGCTCGACTGTCCAATTCGGTGCACCCGGTCCTCAGCCTGGAGCAGCACCTGTGAGGTCCGGGGATCAGGATGTATGCAGGCCGAGGCCTGAGGGGGGCTCCGTCCACCACAGCATGCAGCCCCCTGCCCCTGAGCCCACCACACCCTCTCTCCTCAAAGGACTTCACTCCATGACCCAAGTCTGCAGGCTCTGCAGCCTCTACCTTCAAGCGAGCTGCCATCTAACACAAGAGAGAACCAAACCAAACCAAACCAAACCAAAGTTCTGGTGGAGCTAGACTCTGCAGCCGGCCAGTTGTGGGCACAGCACTAGGTGCCAGGAGGAACAAACAGCAAGCACCGACTCTGCTAGGAGGCTGTGCTAAGGGCAGGCGAAGGAAGCCCGGCATGCCGCCATTCTTCTCACCGGGAGAGAAACTGTGAGCTTCTAAATAAACATATCGCCACTGAGGGAGAGGCCATATATGATCAGGGGCCGGGTGATTCTTTAATATGGTGGTAAGCCCTGTAATAAATAACAGAGCCCAAGAGCATTGTTCCTATTATCTATGCCTTCAGCCTCGAAGTCCACCCATCACGAACCAGTGCCCAATGATACATATCTACTGTCACAGCTCTCTGCTCACAAGATGAGGCCAGTGGGGCACCCACAACGGTAGCCTGTTGTGGCCACATCGGTAAAGAGCTCGCAGCGATGGTCAATACTAGGGGCACAGACTGGAAGGCCAGAGGCCTGGGCCACGGCTGCTGGGGCCACACACTCCCCTCCGGGCACAGCTGGGCCCCTGAGCTATCTGTGCCCCCATCTCCTCACAGAGGGAGGACTCCTGAGATTCCTCCTGGCCTTCCCACACTTCAGCACTCCCCTCGGTGAGATGGCGGCGATAATCTTCCTACTTAGGAGACTGCTGAGGTCTAATAACTAGCCGACGGATGTGCGAGCCTTCACTTCTTTGAAGACTGACACGGGGGAAGTACAAACATGTTTTTTAAGGCCTAACAGAAATGGATAGAAGACAAAACGGGTGCTAGGTGGTATCTCAATGTGGTTTTAATTTGAATTTCCCTGATGGCTAATGATGATGAACATTTTTTCATGTGTCTGTGAGCCATTTGTATGTCTTCTTCAGAGAAGTGTCTGTTCATGTCTTCTGCCCATTTTTTGACTTATTTATTTTTTGGGTGTTGAGTTTGAGAGGTTCTTTATAGATCTTGGATACCAGCCACAATGAGATACCACTTTATACCAGTTAGAATGGCAAAAATTGACAGGGCAAGAAACAACAAATGTTGGAGAGGTCGTGGAGAAAGGGGAACCCTCTGGCACTGTTGGTGGGAATGCAAGTTGGTACAGCCACTTTGGAAAACAGGGTGGAGGTTCCTCAAAAAATTAAAAATAGAGCTATCCTCCTCCCCGGCCTTGCAGGGGGCAGTGTTGTGCCATCCCTAGTGGGCATGACCAGACATGCCCTAAGATACTGATTCTTACTGTGTTTTGTAAAAAGAGTGTAGTTTACAGAAAAAGGAAACTTTTTAAAAAAGTTATCTACGTGCAAAACTGTAGGTGATGAAAATGCTGTATTTTTTTTCATCTTTTTTTGTTAACTGATTTGCAATAAAAGTAATGCTGATGGTCATCCCGATTTTGCTAAAAAAAAAATAAAAAAAAAAATAGAGCTACCCTATGACCCAGCAATTGCACTCCTGGGTATTTACCCCAAAGACACAGATGTAGTGAAAAGAAGGGCCATATGCACCCCAACGTTCATAGCAACAATGCCCGCAATAGCCAAACTGTGGAAAGGAGCTGAGATGCTCTTCAACAGACAAATGGATAAAGAAGATGTGGTCCATATATACAATGGAATATTACTCAGCCATCAGAAAGGATGAATACCCAACTTTTACATCAACATGGATGGGACTCGAGGCGATTATGCCAAGTGAAATAAGTCAGGCAGTGAAATAAGTCAATCAGATAAAAACATGTTATCATACGACCTCACTGATAGGAGGAATTCTTAATCTCAGGGAACAAACTGAGGGTTGCTGGAGTGGTGGGGGGTGGGAGGGATGGGGTGGCTGGGTGATAGACATTGGGGAGGGTATGTGCTATGGTGAGCGCCGTGAATTGTGCAAGACTGTTGAATCACAGGTCTGTACCTCTGAAACAAATAATGCAATATATGTTAAGAAAAAAAAAAGAAGATAGCAGGAGGGGAAGAATGAAGGGGGGGAAACTGGAGGGGGAGACGAACCATGAGAGACGATGGACTCTGAGAAACAAACTGAGGGTTGTAGAGGGGAGGGGGGTGGGGGATGGGTTAGCCTGGTGATGGGTATTAAAGAGGGCACGTTCTGCGTGGAGCACTGGGTGTTATGCACAAACAATGAATCGTGGAACACCACATCAAAAACTAATGATGTATGGTGACTAACATAATAAAATAAAATTTAAAAAACAAAAACAAAAATTGGTGCTGGGGACAGCTCCCGGCAACCCTGTCTGCCCAGACTGACCCTCACTCCTGTCTCCTGTGTTCCTTACCCCTGGATTCCAGAACAGCTCGGCAAACACCACCAGGTCAGCCGAGGAGAAGGTGAGGCCCATGTTGGCAGCGGTGATGGACAGCACGGCCACGGCGTGCTTCTCGAACAGATGGAACTGCTGGCACAGGTCCTCTCGGTCGGCCGACGAGGTGGAGCCGTCAATGCGGATGTGCGGCACGTGCTGCGGGGACAAGGGGGGAGGCGAGGCGGGCTGCATGGGGGCCCGGGGCTCGGCGGCCGTGGCCCCAAGGACACAGCCATGCTGCCATGCTGGCTTAGACCCGCCAGTGCATCGAGTCTTCACTTGACACTGCTTTCGGAGCTGCCTGTCTTTTCATTTCAAATTGACATTTGTGTTGAGAGAATTGTAGGTTCCCTTTAGTTTAAGCAAATATACAGGGATTTCTTGCACATCTGGCCCACTTTCTCCCAGGGGTAATATTTTGTTATAGCATATCATCACCAGGATATTGACTTTGATACGATGTACTCATCTTACTCAGATGTCCTGTTTTACTTAAAATTCGTATGTGTGTATCCTACACAATGGTATCACTCCTGTGGCTTTTCATGTATCTGCGTTCACAGTGAAGACACGGAACAGTTATGGGGCACCTGGCTGGCTCAGTGGGTAGAACATGAGACTCCTGATCTCAGGGTTGTGAGTTCAAGCCCCATGTGGGCATAGAGCTTACTTAAAAAAAAAAGAAAACAAAGAAAAAAAGAGACACTGAACAGTTCTAACACCACAAGGATCCTTCCATGGCCCTTTTACAACCACACCCACCTCCCTCCGGCTCCCTGCCCCATTCCCAGGTGCCTTTCACTGCAGGAATGTTGTATCAATGGAGTCATATGGTGGGCAACCTTTTGGGACGGGCTTCTTTTCACTCGGCATCATTCCCTGGAGATCTAACCAGGGCGCTGCATGCGGTGGTAGCTCCTTCCTTTCTTACTGCTGAGTAGTATTCTGTGGTGTGGCCGTACCACAATGTGGCCCTTCACCTCTGGACGGATATGTGGGCCGGCTCCAGTTGGGGCTACTACAAATCAAGCTGCCATGAACATCTGTATATAAGTTTCCATGTAAACACAAGTTTTCACTAATCTGAGAGGAATGCCCAGGAGTCGGCTGCTGGGCCACATGCCCCTTGCATGTCCAGTTGAGTTTTATTTTCTTTTAGGAGGCATTTATCC
This sequence comes from Zalophus californianus, assembly GCF_009762305.2. Classification (NCBI taxonomy): domain Eukaryota; kingdom Metazoa; phylum Chordata; class Mammalia; order Carnivora; family Otariidae; genus Zalophus; species Zalophus californianus. The sequence goes on along the minus strand of NC_045597.1, from coordinate 174,408,240 downwards.
ATTTTTTTTTTCTAATGATAAAGACAAACATTACAAAGGAAATACAAATATCAGGACTATTATCAATCTATTTTTTCTTAAAGATTTTACTTATTTGACAGAGAGAGAGAGAGAGAAAGAGAGAGCGCACAAGCAGGGGGAGTATTAGGCACAGGGAGAGGGAGAAGCAGGCTCCCTGCTCAGCAGAGACACCGCACGTGGGGCTCAATCCCAGGACCCTGGGATCATGACCTGAGCCGAAGGCAGACACTTAACCGTCTGAGCCACCAAGGCGCCCCTCATTGTTTTTATGTTTAGAAAGTCATTCCCTACCCAGTGATCAGCTATACATTCATCTGTAGTTTCTTCTAATGCTTTATGGTTTTAATGAGCTTTGATTTGTCTGAAATTTAATAAACAGTGAAGCTGAGTTTCATTTAAGTATTCCACCCAATTACTTAGTCAATTACCCAAACTTTATTTGTTGAATAAATTAAGCCTAATTTTTGATGACTCCTTGATTATACATTGTCTTTCTATACTAAAGGGCCATTCAACTAAGGAGTTATTAATACCGAAGGGGGCTATCCATTCTATTCCACCCATCTGACCACCGGTTCTCCGACCGGCACGGCTGAGTTTTATAACAGATTTTAATATCTGGAGGCACAAGCCTATCAACACTGTTCTTCTTTTTCAAAGTTGTCCTAGATATCTCTCCTGCTTATTTTTTGAGACTCCTTTAGCATAATACTATAAGGTTCCCTTAAAATAACCAATTGGAATTTTTATTTGGATTGAGTCAAGCCTATGAATTCATCTGGGAAGGACCAGTATTTTTACAGTGTTTACACTGAAGCATGGCCCAAGTCTCTCCAGTTCTTCATTGGTTTCTACAGTCTTCTTGGTGAGGTGACTATTAGATACTTTATACATTTTTGTTGCTCCGAATTTGATCGTTTTTCCATTGTATTTACTAATTAGTTATAGCTGGTACATAAAAAAGGCAATTTATTTTAGTATATTTATTTGGAATCTAGGTACCCTGTTAAGCTCTTATGCATTCTGATAGTTTTCCAATTAACTGTCTTGAGTTGCTTGAATATGGTGACAGCTCTGATTTTTCCTATCCAGGGATCATAGCTTTTAATTCCTTTGGCTGGCTTCCGGCATCACATCATATACAAAATTCAAGCCCAGGTGGATTAATGAACCACCTCTAAAATTCTCAGGAAAAAAAAAATCACTGGAGAAAATCTTTATGACCTTAAGTAGGGAAAGATTTCTTAAATCATTCATAAAAATTAAAAACCATATAGGAAAAACTAATAAACTTGAAATGTATTTCAGTTATAACAACTAAAGTAAAAATTAAACATGCTGCTCAATAAAACTTCAACAAAATGAAAAGAAAAAAACGTTATGTGATAAATATCCAGAACTGATAAAGAATATTTCCAAATCAGTAAGAGAAAGACAAACCATCTAACAGGAAAACAGGCAGAATATTTACAGAAGAGGGCCTGGGGAAATCACCAATAAATACATAAAAGGATACAACTGTTAGTGGTAGTGAGGGAAATGCAAATTAACATAAGAAAGAGCCGAAATTTCATTTCACTGGAGTGGCAAAAGTAAAAAGTCTGATAATACAAAGTGTTAGTGAGCACTCAGAACAGCAGGAATTTCCAAATGCTGTTGGTGCGATTATAAATGTGAATTACCACCTTGGGGAGAAATCTGACAATACCTAGTAGAGTTGAGGATGAGCCTATCCAATGGTTATACAAGATCATGCATGGACATGCCCACACGTACATGCACATGCATGTACACACATGTATATGAAAGTAGTCATATAATAGCAAAAACTGTAAATAAAATTCCATGTCCCTCAGCAGGAGAATGGATAAACTGTGCTACAGTCACATTTATGGTGAATGAGCTACAGCTATAATACTACATGGAAAAATTTCAAAAATAACACTGAGCGAAAAGGCAAATTTCAGGATACTCACACTATGCTGCCATTTATGTATGTTAAAAAATACATACAGAGGAGACTATATATACTTTGGAGTAAAGCATGACAACATGGAGGGAAGGATTGGGGACAGTGCTTACGTCCAGGGAGGAGGACAGAGAATGAATCAGAGGGCTGCTGAGGAGCCTAAGTATGTTATTACTTAAAATACACACTTTGAAATAAATATAGCAAAACAATTTATTAAATCTGGGTGGAGGACACACAAGTGGCTGCTTTATGTTTCTCTGTACTCCTCCCCATGTTTGAAACGTTCCAAGGGCACCTGGGTAGCTCAGCCGGTTGAGCCGCCAGTTCTTGACTCTGGCTTGGGTCATGACCTCCAGGTCATGGGATCGAGCCCCGTCTTGGGCTCTGCGCTCAGATTCTCTCTCTCCCTCTGCCCCTCCCCTACTGCACACAGTACACACACTCTCTTAAAAAAAAGAAAAGAAAAAAAAGAAAAGAAACATTACATAAAATGTAATAAAGATGAAGGAAGTCAAAAAGCAATTTATGGTCCTAAATTTAACCAAAAATGAAAAGGGAGGTGAAAATACAATGTGTTTAGCTGCTCTAATTCTACATGCAGAGGCTGGTGAAGATTGGGCAGCATTTCCATGTGAAATGTTAGAACTTCACAAGTTTTGTTTCTTAATTTGATGTGTTTAGTTTTAATGAACGTCCTTGGAAATCTTTCTGGGTATTTTTCATTCAATGTGGTAAGGGCCACAAGCCCTACTGAAGTCCGCACACTGCCATGGACGGTTAATAAAGCCACTTTGACGGTAATAAGGAAGAACAAAAGGAAGAGGGTGTTCATAGAAATACTTGTTTCCACACAAGAGAACTTCTGCTACCTCCTTCCTTGACAATCTTGTAGTTATTTACACAGAGTCATGAAAGATCCACTCTTCACAGTGGATGCTTGTTCTCAAAGCAAAGCTCCAGGGGTAGCTGCAGGCAGCAGGGAGGAAGTTAAAGGACACTGCTGGGAAGTATTTTGACCCCACTGTGGTTCTACAAGCAAGAAGGATTCTTCAGAAAGTCTTCAGCAATGTTTCTGGAAACACCAACTCACTTCTTTGGTTCGGATCTGCCCTCAACCTGCTCAGAACCACTCAGCAGCCAACACACGAAAGCAGCACCCTGTGCTGAATTTTGAAGGGAGCTTACCTTTTTCTCAAGCTCTCTTGTAATTGCACTCAGGACTACCTTATGGTGTGCGAATACTAGAAACTTCTCTCTTCCACTTTCCAGGAGGTCCAGGATATATTCACTGCATTTGACAAGGAGAGCACAATAAATTCAACATATACTTAACCAGTTGAAATTACTCCACTGCATCTTTAGCAGACACCTTTGAGGTAGCTGCCCTCCCCTGCCCTTTCCCTCCCTTTCTCTGACAGCTGACCTCTTGCCCTACCCCTCAGGCCAGGTCACCTAAGTAGAAGAAGCAAAATTGGAAGCTGTGGGGAAGCCACCTTCTGCCATGTGCAGAAAGAGTTCTTCTATGCTTGTAAGTCATCTTCCATACACAAATAAAGTATTGTTACGTTTTATGTGTCTGATATGTTACTGAAACTTTCTTACTATCTGGGATCACAGAAGATAATTAACAGTTTTCACTTTTGCTGCTACTATCATTGTAATGTGTTTTCAATACAAACTGAAATGTCCTCTAAGATCTGAAAATGCCTACGCAGGGGATTACAGGATTCTTGACAGTAATCAAATTTCTGGAAGTGTGATATTGAAACTTAATAGTACTGAAGAGACGGTCAGGGAAAGTTCCCCAGATCCCTCACACAGCAGGCGGCAAGTTACAGGGCCAACAGCTAAGTCAGTGGTAAGGGAATTTTTTCTAAGGCAAAGGAAGATGGAGTGAAGAACCTTGTTTGCTTGCTCTTTTCTCCCCTTGATTTACTTCTCTCCTCCATCACTGTTTTTTCTTGACTTTCTACCCCCTCTTTAGCTGTGACCCCGAAGGAAGGCAGCTACACTGGGAGCTATTGGGGGTAGGGGTGGGGGTGACCCAGTCAGCAGACTCTTATGGCTTCCCTGGGATTAATGCCCTGCAGGGGGTTCACAATCCCAGGACACGTCACTGTTCCACATGGGCAACGGGAAGGTGAGCCTCCTTGGACACAAACAGTACGTCCAGGATATATTCACTGCATTTGACGAAAAGGACTCACTCGGCCTGAGGCCATCCTTACACGCGGGTGTGTCTCTGGACATAGAACAGACACTGCCCTCCTTGGAGAAGGACAAATCTCAAAGGTTTCCTGTCAGGCAGGTGGTGACCTGTCCTCTAAGCATCTAAGAATTATTTTCAAGCAACACTATGGCCAACCAGGGAATGGATTTGAGTTCAATTTGTGAAGAGTTGGTACTAATAGAATCTAATTAGTTTGAAAGACATAAAATTTGCCATGATATAAGCAAGAAAGTTTATTGCTACAGCATCAAAAAGTCACAGGCCGTAAAATCAAGTTGGACAGCTCATTAACAACTACAGGTCCCAGTTTTCCTCATTCCTCTCTCCCCTCTACACCTCAGATGTGGTTTTTATTTCTATCCTTCCCAAGTCCCTAAGTTACCGGGCTGGAAATATGTGCCTACGACAGTACCTTTGGCTTTTATATCAAAAGATGCCCATTAAAATGAAAACAAACAACAGCAAAAAGGGGAAGAAAAACAAATAGCAGCGGAAATTGGGGTTTTAAGATTTATAATCTAATTTCCACTCACTAGTTGTGTGACTCTGAGGCCCAGAGACAGACATGAGATGTACTCCGTCTCTGCATTTTAAAAATGGGGCCGGTTTGACTTAACTTGACTGATCTCACAACGAGGCTGTAAGTGTGAAATGAGTTAGCAGATGTCAAAACTGGTTGGAAATTAGAAAGCACTATGTAATTTATCACGGAATTTTGAAAAAGTATGTATAAGGCATGTTATAGATGGAATGTTTGCACCCCCTCCCCCACCCCGCCCACCAAATCCTGTTGAAACAGTAACCCCCAAGGTGAGGTTATTGTGAGATGAGACCTTTGGGAAGGGATAAGGTCACACAGGCAGAGCCCTCATGAATGAAATCAATGTCCTTATCAGAGACCCCCCCCCCCTTCTGTCACGGGAGGACCCAGGGAGAAAACAGCCATCTGCAAGCCAGGAAGAGGGCCCTCACCAGACACTACATCTTCTGTTGCCTCGATCTTGGACTTCTCAGCCTCTAGAAGCATGAGAAAAAAAATTCCTGTTGTTCAAGCCACCCAATCTACTGTATTTTTGTTACAGCAGCCTAAACACACTAAAACAAGGTAGTACCAAAGTTTATTTACGAGGCGGCAGAATGGCCAGATTTAACATTTCTTAGAGAAATGGGTGGTTCTGGGCCCAGCACTCAGTAGGCCCTGAATTTTGTAGGTCACGAGCGGAGAGAGTGAGGGAAAAGGATCACAGCCTTGCCATCTGTTACTCAGCAGCTCGTGAGAAATGGGTTGGTGGGGGCAATTCTGATGAGTTTCTGAGAGAGAAGTTTCCAGGTTGTAAAACCACAGCTGGAGTTCATTAGTCTCCTAACAGTCTCATAAATGAAAAGGGCAGCGCCCCGAGGGTGAAGGAGGGCTGGCCAACATTCAGCAGTCTTTTTGGAGGGGGGGATCTTAGATTTGAATCATGTGGTGAATGCACTCTCTTGCTGCATTTAGGGGTGCAGAGGGAGAGGCCGAGAGGCTGGGGGATCTGGAGGCTTAGTGAGAGGGCGGGGTAGGCTGCGTGTATCTCAATTTATCCACAGATCTTGGTCCCCACAGCCAAGCTGGCACCGCTCAACCCACGCTAAATTCATTTTCATTGTAATTAAATCACTTGGACCATTATCCTGCCAGAGTCTCACATGAATGTTAAACAATAAAAAATCAGGCAAATGCACGTCATGAGAATTGCCTCAAGTTTCTACCACAGTGAATATTTGAACATGAGTGGGTTTTTCCTTTCTTTAAGAAAGGCAGACAATTTTTCAAGTCAGTGAATACATTTAAGAATAGGAATTATGACTTCAGCCTTAGTATAGAAGGCGGAAGGAAAACTTAAGTGTGACAATGGCCCCTTGCCCATATCTTTTGAACAAACTTTGACAGTTGCCACGAGAGAATCCCCATAAGGCAGCCTTCTTGGTCTTCCATGAAACCCCTCACTTGTGTCTACAGGCAAATGACCACAGTTTCCTACTACGGGGAAAAGCTCACTTTAGTGTTTGGTCAACCCCGCCCTCCTTGTAAGTGGCAGCAGCTCAGCTCCAGCTTGGTTAAGACAGGAGCTGTCAAGGACCCCAAACTCGACCGGCAGCGCTCCTGTGACAGGCCCGCTTATGCTCTGCGGGTGATGAGGCTACGCTGCCCTGAACTCTGTATTGAAGGCAGCTATAATTCTAGGCTCTGATCATTTCTTGCAGAGCAGTAAAACCATTCAGGGAGGTTAAGGTAATAGGTATTTCTTTTTCAAGATGAGAGAGAGAAGGGAGTGGGAGAAGTGGGAGAGAGAAGTAGACACTTGGTGGCCACTTACATGACAGATGGGATTTTAGCTTCAGCTGTTCTGTTGAAGAAGAGAAGGAGGGCTTCTTTCTGCTGCCGTCTCTGTGGAAAGAGAAGTCTAGGGTTGAAAGTCTCCCACTCTGCGAACCCTGGGATGAGCTAACATAATTATCACCGCTCTGAGCTTTACAGGTCCTAATGCCAGTTATCGGAGCTGGGAGACCCTGACTCATCCACTCAATTTAGTCAAGCCATGGGAACCGTAGAGATTCTAGTTTGTCATCGGAGATGTGCCATTACAGGTACTCTGTCATATCCCAGGAACTGTTGTGAACAGCCAGTGGTGAGACCAGGAACACGAGAGCCCTCAGGAAAGGCGTCTCGGCCACGCTCCACCATCCACACAGGCTCACGTGATCAGCTGAAATGCAGCCCTTGTTAAGCTATGTGAACCACTTCCTATAGCCTGCTGACGACTTACACATGACATTGGCCCAAGCTGCTTTTTGCCTCCCCTTTTTCTTCTGCCATGTTGTGTCCGCACCAAACTGATAAAGCTTTCTTCTGTCCAAGACTTACTGAATCAATTCCAGTGGACGCCAACTAGTATCTTGTAGAATCATCTCAAAACCATTATTCACGTTGTCTTCTGGCCTGGCTCCCACATAAGGTCATTGACCTCCCAGGAGAAGAAACCTGGTTTTCTTTATAGTTGGCATCTAAATAAATACTCATCAAGGATGCTAGCACAGGAGGTGCACAGACAGTTTCACAATATTATGAGAAAGCATTTATCATCACTCTGGGTTCCCCAGAGATGACAGACACCCTTACCATCACTGCTAGGGTGGCCCTCTCCTTCCACTAGCAAGCGTGGATTACAGACGCCCCTGGAGGCCTGTGAGGCCAGTGACTGACACAACATCTTCTTCATGTAACAAAGAAGTGAGCCCACAGTAATAACATCCATGGCCCTGAAGCCAGGCTGTACCTTAAACAACGGACACCACAGGTGGTGGGACAAGCTGCCTGGTCCAAACAGCTCACTGCCTCCCAACGGTGTCTTTCCTCGAGGACTTGATGAGAAAGAAGGAAGATAACCCGGAACCACAGGAAGCCCGGGGGCCACTGACGGGTTAATGGGGCCATGTCATTCTTGTGGCAGTGGTGGCCACCGTCCCTCCTGTCTTGTGACAGAGGTACAACTGAACAAACTTTCTGAGAACTCTTGTTGGAGATACGACTCTGTGACAGTGTGTCTTAAACTCTTTCTCAGCTATAGATCCAATGTAGACTCTGATGAAGCTCTGGACACACACTTTTCCCTTCTGGACAAGGAGCTCACAGACGTCCTGAGGTGCATTCATGTCCCCCAAAGGGTCCCTTGCAGCAGGCGAGGCCCTCTAACATAATGCGGTCCCTGGTAGGATACCCCGCAAAGGGACAGAGCCAGGCTTCCAAGTGCTGACCTCACCCGCAGTGGGCATGCCTCAAGCAGAGCACACCCCAGTCGTCCCGTCTTCACATTGACTGCCGTGCCCTTCAGAGGCCACCCCTGCTCCTGTCAGGTCCTTCCCTCTCACCCACGCTTGCTCCCTGCACACCGGCTAAGCAGAGAGGGGGAGGGCAGAACAAACAGATAGGCAAGTGGCAGAAAGCACTCTGAAAAACCTCGCCTGTCTGAGATTTACCACCAAGCACTGAGGAGGTGTGGGGAGCAAATCCCTTCATCACACTCAGTTGTGGGGTCAGCCCACAGGGTACCGGCGGGAATGACTTCCAAGTGCACCCAGCCCCATGTTGCAGCGACTCACTCCTTCATGCCTACCTTCACCATATAGTCCACGTTCATAAATTCCTATGGAAGCTGCTTTCTTGGTGTCTGGTTACTTAGAATAGGGAACTGAAATAACCCAAATGTCAACTCACAATTCCTGGCAAAATTCTAATATGGCCACGGGAGAAAACACGTATTGTGCTTTAAAAGAACATTTAACAACACAGAGAAGTGTTCAGGATGAAGTTTTGTAACCTGTTTTCCTCCACCTGATAGATGTTTATAGGGTACCAAGTCTGCTTTTAAAAAAATATGTTACTTATTATATACATAAATTATATCTATATCTATGTATAAGTGTATGTGTAAATAATGCGTATTTGAAAGCCAAATATACATAATTTTATAGAAAAACTACCCAAATGATATATGCCAAAATTGTATGATAAAAAAGATGGGTGACTCTTGTTCATAGTACAGTAATAAGAACCACTCGATTGATGTTACTTTCAAGTCCTTTTCTTTATCTTTCAGATTTTATGCAATAGACAGCTATTTTAATGTAGGAGAGATCAATAGTATTATCTTAAAAAAAAAAAAACAAAAAACCCAAACCTCCCCCAAACTGAGTAGACACAATACTAGTGCATTAATGATCTCACTTCTTTTGCCAGCCACAGGCCAGGAAATTTTAAATAACCTACGTTCTTTGTTCTTCGATCCACTGGGGTTTTGATTTTATTTTTTCTGTTGGAATTTGAATGTATTGTCAAACGGCAGAAGGGTGAACTGATGCTGTCACCAGGAAGTCTGTGCAGACTTGTTCTATTTTTCTGTTCCTGGTCTTGCTGATCAAAAAATTACTATAGACAAAGGAGGATTAGAGTCAGCTTTTCTTAGCCTGTGAAGAGACAGCTATTATTTCAGCCAAAAATAAGAAAGAGCTTTCATTGTACATTATGTTTTATAATAGGGCCACTTCACCTTGGCTTCTGTGATTTAAAGCTTTTTTTTTTAAAAAAAAAGTCTTCCTTCAGATAGGAAGGTGTGAGGGAGCAAAGAATTGCTTCTTGACAGGGCAGGAGCCCTTTGATGGAAACCCACCGGGAAACTTGGGGCTACTAAGTAACTTAAAAGTGGTAGGGGCAACTTTCTATAGATTCACAGGCCTTCCTTACTTGCCCCAAACCATAAAACCACTAAACCCCATTTTAACTTTTTCAACTCAGGATTTCACAGCCAGTCAGGGATTGCACGGGATGTCAAGGGCCAGCTGGTCCAACCCCTGGCTGACACGGGTTCCCCTTCCTGAGCTAAGGGAGGGTGTTGCCTCCGATCGGATCCACAGTTGACAGATGCACCACATCAGTGGCTTTGGAGTAAGAAAGGTTCTGGCAGTCTCAAGGGCAAAGCTCCTAAATTCATTTTCTACTTGGACGTTCCATCATAAAAATGAATTTACATTAAAGACCACAAAAGGGAACCAATTTATCAAGGATTTATCTTGTTATCAGAAAGAATCTAGTATCCGGCTTCAGCATCATCCTGCAGGTCATCTGTACCAACTCAATTTCTCTCTTTTAGGAACAAGCTCCTAATTTTCCTAAGATGCCAACAAAACAGCAAGTCCCAAGCACTGGACTGAGAAGAGCTCTAGGCTCTTTCTCTGCTGAATCCTCGAATTCCACTGCAATCAAGGTTTTTCATAATCTGCACAACAGTGTTACGACTCTGGGATGAAGAAGCAGAGAGAACAGTCACCCAACAGGAGGGGCTCAGAGCGACTGACACTGTCCTTAGGGACTTTTCCAGCACTAGGCCTACAAGGCACGTCATGGCTCCCCTTTTTAGGTTTGAAAGAAAATATCAAAATATCCCAAAGAATTCGGGGGATTTACACAGCTACTGGAAGTTATAAAAATACCAAACATTCCTGATTTCCATGGTTTAGCCTAGTAAATTTCTTTCTTTTTTTTTTTTTTAAGATTCTATTTATTTATTTGACAAAGAAAGAGAGAGAGACCACAAGCAGGGGGAGCGGAAGAGAGAGAGGGAGAAGCAGGCTCCCCGCTGAGCAGGGAACCCTATGCGGGGCTCGATCCCAGGACCCTGGGATCATGACCTGAGCCGAAGGCAGACGCTTAACCAATCAGCCACCCAGGCGCCCCTAGCGCCCATTATTGCCTGTAAACTCAGAAGTCAAACCTCCAGGTCGCATCTGAAATAATCTTTAGAAAGAGCCCCATAACCTAAGGCGAGGAACTATATTAATTGGCAAAAAATTTTAAAAATGCTTTCAAACCTTGTTGCACTAAGTTAAAAATTCCCATACTTCTTTTGAGCCATATTGCACAATTTACAGCTGCCTCTTGGCCACTCGATATGCTGTTCCTCTTCAGTTCTAATGCCCACTGCCTGCTTTTTCTGTTGTCTACATTGCTGGTCTCTGCCTGGTTTGGGAGGGGTACCAGGGACCGGTGAGGGGATTCTCTGGGGAATTCCACAAAATACCGATAGGCTTACTTCCACCACACACACAAGGAACTAAAATGTAGAATATTTATAAACATTCAGATCTTTGCACCTAAAAATACCCCACATCTGAATTTTTCCCATTAATATTGTATTTGCTATACTTGTTCATTGGTTTTCTTGATGGCAGAGGTCACTCATGGGCAACAGTTAGGAGACATAAAAGATTTAAGAGAATTATAAGAAAAAGCTTAAAACTGAGAAAAAGAATTTCCATTCAGGGGTGGCTAGGTGGCTCAGCTGGTTGAGCGGATGACCCCTGATTTCGGCTCAGGTCCTGATCTCAGAGTCATGAGATCGAGTCCCACGTTGGGCTCTGCCCTCAGCAGAGCATCTGTTTGGGATTCTCATTCTCTGGCTCCCTCTGTCCCTCCCCACAGCCTTCGCTCTCTCTCTCTCTCTCTGAAAAATAAATAAATCTAAAAAAAAAAAAAAAAAAGAATTTCCATTCATTGAATTTTTATCTCTAGAAATCAGAAAAAGACCACCATCAGTGATTTTAGCAACAGAATACCTGCTTCTGCTCATGGTCCATGAAATATAGTTTGAGAACCACTGGTCTGTATCTCCACACCGGTGTTGGGGAATTTTGCTGGAAAACCCCACAGTGAAGAGATTACACCTGCTCACTTCCTCCAGACTATCCAGATTATTTTATGTAATACAGCATAAATTACATACAGCTTGACAACTTACCAGCGCATCTTTTACCCTATACTCTTGTTTCTTAAAAGTTACCCATTGGTCTTGCTCATAACATGGTAAAATAACATAAAAACCCTATGCATTCTGCTCTTGTCATTCTTATTTATTTTGTGCTCTCCCACAAGGCTGGGATCTCATCTTGATCTAACTTTCTTTACACAGGGTAAAAACAAGCCCAGAAAATGCTTTATGATAATGTCAAAAAAATGTCAATGACTGTTATTTTCTTGACGATGAAAACGGCAAGGTTTTATCCCAGAAGGACAGAAATGGAGCTGGTGTAAATTACTTTACCACACTTGGCACAGTGTGACACTAAAGACAGATATAAAAGTGTTTTGAAAAGATAAAACCACCATAGTGTTAAGACCTTAAAATACAGGGGTAACAGGCTTGGTTACAGCCTCAGCTCTGCCTTGGAGCAGCCGTAAGACTGAGTAAATCACATTCTCTGTGGGCCTTAGTTTCCCTTTCTATAAAATGGGGATGCCAACTTCTTACCAACCATAAATGACTGAATTAAGTATTAAGTGCTAAGAGGGTTTGAAGACCCTACTTTTGTTCTATATTATTTTGACTAAAAGAGGGTTAACATATATAACAAATACACCTAGAACTAACTTCTAACTGTTACTAGACTGAGTAACAGTTACTAGACTTTAAGGCATTCTCAAAATACACTAAACAGAAATTCCGATTCTGAGAGATTCTGAATGTACGTCACCATTCTGCTGTTGCCACGGCATTTATCTTTACTACCATCTGTCAACAGTGATCTACACATGTACAAAACCGCAAACTAGGAAGAGATTTTGGAAGGAGACTAGGTAGGTTGAGAGAGGACATGGGCTCACGGTCCTTGCCCAGGGGCGTGGGAAGAGGTCCTGGAACGGCAAGCTCCGAGAACTCTGGGTGACCCTGGTGGACCCCCTCCCGGGAAGGACCAGCTGTAGACACATCGACTTCCAAGTCCCCATCTCAAGCCCCAGACTCACAGTTTTGTTCATGGTGGTCATTTCCTTGGCCGCGGCGTCCAGGGCGGCTCTGGCCTTGGTGCTGATCTGGCCAGGGACAAGGGCTACTATCTTGCGCTGCTTGGGCGGGAGCTGCGCCAGGACGTCACACTTGAGGCGTCGCAGCATGACCGCTTCCTCCAGCAGGAGCTTCAGCTCGCCGAGGTTGGAGGAGCCCGAATAATCCCATCCCCAGGGCTGCTGTGGAGGAAGAACCAAGACACGCAGCCAGTTAGCTTCTCCTAGGGCCAAGTTAACCGGGCTGCGACCTCAACTGGCTCACGACCTTCTCTTCCTGTGGCTTTGTTCAGACAACTTCAAGGGGCTCTAAAGGATGAATGTAACCTCATATAATACAGGTGGGAGCAAGGAAGGAAAAGAGAAAAAGAAAGTCAGGAATAAAGCGAACTAAAAACATCTACCTTGGTGTTCTACACACTGAACTTCCTAGCAGGAAATGCAAGACGCTGAGAGGTCTGGTGTCCATTACATTGAAAACAAATAAGACGTTTGGCTTGTCAGACTATTCCTGTATTCTCAATAAAGAATCATCTTCCCCAGGGCTTATCCTAAAGTCCACTGCACGATGAAACAAATCACGTTTCTTCAGTAATATCTTTATTTAATGAGATGTATTGAGATTTAAGATGCTGTTGTTCCTTAGTACAGGCTATCCCAGCACAACCAAGTGCAATGACATGCACACAGTGTGTTGCTGCTGTTGGCGGGGATTGGAGGGAGGAACCAAGAACACAGGCTTTTGCCAGTCTGGCTGAGACCAGAGGTGGGTTTTAGGGTACGCAGGCAGTCCTTCATAAAAATGGTTTCTTCACTTAGTAGCTCATGGGAGGCAATGAGCAAGAATATCTATTCCCGGTGACATAGCTAGAGAAGATGTTAAAATGAAAACCAGTATCTTTCACTGCCAATCTTACTCGAAATAGAACTGACATCTCCAGTCCCGTAGAAATGAGGGAACCAAGGTGTCTGCTGCCTTATGTTTCCAGCTGCTTGTTTCTCTTTCTGTCTTAACCTCCCCTGGACCATAAACCACCGTAGGCAGAAGCTAGGCTTGTTCATTTCCGAGGGCCAGTGAACCTAGCCTCTAATTGTGAAGACATGGCGGGTATCCTTTGCTAAATAGAGGATAGAAAGAGATGGTCAAAGGTGGAGAAGTAAAATGATCAAAAACTGCTTCTTCTTTAAAAAAATTCTCTGAAATCACCTGGAAGTTCTCAGCAAATGCCTTCATGCAATGGGGTCAAAAATGAGCTCAGCAAGGGGCAGTCTCTTCAGTGGCTTTTCTCAATGCAAGAAGTTGGCCACAGTAAAAAAAAAAAAAAAAAAAAAAAGGCAGCCCTGCCCTACGGGCTGTATTAAATAAAAATCATGCTGGGAACGAGTGGATACCATAATTAATTTGGGTAGCATGCTCCTATGTCAGCTTTTAATCTTGTAGGTTAAAACCCAGTAATACCAAAGATTTAAAATTTGGAATATTCACAATCCAACAAGCTTTTATTGAAAATTTACCATGTAGCAGGCACTGGGCTAGGTGGAAGGAGGGGAAGGGGTAAGGCACTGTCTATGTTCGTTTTCTTGGTTGTTCGTGGGGGAGGGGACACAGTGAGGAGAGGAAGGATGAATTTAATAAGGATGGCATGAAGACTGGGGAGATGGTGGACAGAGACTGGGGACATGGGAAGGGGCAGTCTGGGGGTTAAGGCAACGAATTCTGTCTTCAGCCCCTACCATCACTAGCTAAGCACCATACTGTGAGCCCAGATAGTCGAGGAAGAGACGATCCTTTTCAGAAAGTGAGTCATTTACAAATAGGACAGAGGTACAAATCACTCATGAAGAGTTTTGAGGGACCATGACAACCAGGTAGAATCTAATCTGGATTGATCCACGGGGAAAGTCATTACAGATTTTGTTAAAGAAGTGTATAGCTTTAAATACATTTAATAACAGAAATTTCCTGCCTCAATAAGCAGCTAAAAATGGTTTGCAATTAACTTTGCAAAGCACTACAATTTACATTATAAGTACTTTGTTTGAATGTTAAGTGGATATTTTTAAAGTACTTGAAAAGTTTTTCGAAAAAAGTATTTAAAAAATAAGGCAGACAATCTTATTTACATCACAAACTTGCATAGCAAGGCTTTTTCCTCAAGATGGCATGTGTCATGGGTAAGCAAACAGCCATTTCTCCAAAGTGTCAGCATCTTCGATGCAAATAGCAGCGCAGTATATTTGTCATTTGATCACAAAACAGGAACCCTGAAGGTCTGAACTAATGGGGTCTTAGAGTTGGGTTGGAGCCTCTGCAGCCAGGGCGCCATCCACAAGAAAGAAGTCAGGCATAGTGCGGGTTGTGGCATCGAGGTTTACGAAGTTACAGCAGAACAACTGGGGAAAAGGAGAAGTGATCTACACTTGAGAGGGACCAGAGTCTGCCGTTCTCTAATTCAGGGCCATGTGGACCCCCATGGGAACAGCGTTTGGGAGTTTGAGAAGTCTGACCTTGCGAGACGAAGATCTGTCGCTGAAGGATCAATTCACTGCCCTGGCCACTTTCAAAAATGGAAGTGAGAAAGAAAAATTAGCGAATCTTCCCTCTGGTTTTCTGATTGTGGAAGTTCCAGAGCCTGGGTCAGAGAGAGCTACCAGGGGCACAGGAAGAAGATGCCAGCCAGCCCCGTCCATATCCCGTGAGCATCTGCAAGGTCGCCAACCAGGACCTATGCTTCCATCCCCCATGGCCAATCCAGAGCCTGGCACCCCAGCAAACAGATGAGTTGTATCCCACTGGCGGGTCTGGAGAGAGTGCAGAAGGCACTAGAGGCCAAGAAGGAGGAGTCCCTTTCCGAAGAGAAAGCAGCTCAATCCCAGAAGAAGACAGCTCAGCTGAGTAAGGAAAAAAACGAACACCTCAGCAAACAAGGAGCTGATTCTCCATGTCATCCTTTCTCGAGTTATTTTTGGGGAAGAATACTGGAAACGTGCACAGGCTTTGGCCAAGCTGGTTATGGCTGCCTGACACTGAGAGGCACCCCTAGCTCAGGAAACATGCTGAGTCCGCCACAAACATGCTGCTGACGTGGAGGGAGGCATGGCCGTAGACAAGGAGAGAGAGGAAATCCTGGAGGCTCTGGTGAGGAGCCTCCTCTACTGAGGAGGACAGTGTCCCACGCTCAGCGGGCTGGATCCGATTGATGAACACTGATGGATTCAATGGCCCATCAGGAGGAATGGAGGATCGGTGAATAATGTCATTTAAACACTTAAAAAAATGTTGATTTTCTGGCTTACCAAAGTAATCCATTTTGGTGTACATTATCTTCCAATCATAAATGGAAGACAGGTGGGGGGGGAGAAAGGGAGGGGATGGGGAAGGGAGAGGAAGAGAGAAGGAATGAATGACTGAATGATGGGGAAAATTTCGCATCCTACTTTTTTCCTACTCTTTTATTTCCCCAAGTCATTAAATAAATACTTTTTTCAGTTAAAAGAAATCGAGGTTTTAGAAATCAAGATTTTGATTGCAATGGCATTTGCAGTTACAAGCTCCCTCTGCCATCCTTGGAGACTGAAGCTGCGCAGACTCGAGTCCCAGAGGCACCTGCCCTGCTGGCACCTACAGATAATCTGTAGGTCAGAGGCTTCTGGCCTATTGAGCAGGCACACTTCACTGTAATGAGTCGACGTTTTGGCTGATGAGAGCCCACCGAGGCAGCTCCAGATCACACTCCCCCTCTTCCTGCTTCGAGGCCTCTGCTGTTTCTTCCATGCAGAGGATACGGGCCCCAGCCGCACCCCAGCTTGCCTCCGTGCCCTTCTCAGAGCTCCGGGCACCTACACATCAGCCACTGGTCGCCTTATTGGGAAACCCCACCCTAGAATCACAAGCATTAAAACTAGGAGGGACTGTTCTTTTTCTTGAGGACACTTGAAGGTCAGAGTTAGGGGCAAAGCAGGATGAAAATCTGGGTCTGGTTCCCTGGCCAGTGTGCTTCTGATCATACCATGGCCAAAGAGAAGGAACAAAAGGTAAGTATCAAAATCGGGGAGAGGGATCGGGCGGTGGGTTGGGGGGAGGGGGAGGGGAGGAAAGAATAAATACCCGCTTGGCATCACAGTAGCGAAGTCCAAAAGCATGAAACTGAGGGAAGAAAGTTGGCCTGACCCCGATGATCTGGGTGTAGAGCTCTGCGGGCCGGGACATGGCTGGCGTGCCGGACAACAGGATCACCCTCTTTGCAACCTAGAAGACAAACAGCCAAAGGTGCTGAGAGCGCACAGAGGAGGACCTAGGGACTATCCCAAATGCCCCAATGGGATTGGAGCTGGATGCCCCAGGAAGAGCAAAATGCCTTGAAAGGCAGCCAGAGCACCTCTCCCTTCCTGGGCGCCCTGACTGCTGGCAGTTCGCCAGTTTACTCCTCTTGACCCAGGGAGATCTAGATCCCAATGACACCAGAGGCTGGCCTCACTCCAGATCCTGGTGTGGCCCATACCTGGGAACTCTAAGCAAAGGTAGAGGAGCACACACGTTCCGAGAGCCTCATGGTGTGACCCACGTAAGCAGCGGGATGCCACCTCCTAGGCTGCCTTTGTCATAAGTCCCTACATCAGGACTCAGCACATGATACTGAATTCCACCTTCTCTGTCTCCCTCACTAGACTGTGAGCGTCTTGGGATCAGGGCTGTGTTCACCTTTATCTTCTGTAGCACAGAGCCTGGCACAAAGTAAGCAACCAACAAATGTTCGCTGTATGCTGAGAAATATTCAGCTAACCAGTGTCCCCGGGAAGATGGGAAAAACTCAACGAATCCAGCATTGGAAGAGGAAGTGGAAGTGGGGGACAGAGAGCAACAGGTCTGACCTGCTTCCAGAGGGGATCTCTGACATCTGAGCTGAACTTCTGGTCAGAAAATGACACTGAGGACCAGCCCTTTCTCACTGCCAGGAGGAAAAGTCAGGGGTGGCCTGTGCACAAGCCTCTATCTGATTTTCTTCTGAGGACAAAGAGGCTGTCGCTAACTCAGCTGCACAACGCTTTGAGCCCCAGGAGCTCCCTGACTTAGCTCATTTTGCAGTTAATAAGGACTTTAAAAAGTGGGACCCAGATCCATTTACCCTAAACTCAGCCCAGGTCTGCAGCAGCCTGCTCAGCAGTAGGTAGAACAGAAATAAATGGTCGATTCCAGTGATGAACTCCAGGTTGCTCACTAGCCTGACCCCAACCTGAACCTGAGGAGATCAGACAGAAATATCCCACCTCTTACTAAGATGGGAAAGAGGATAAGAATAAGGGAGACACTCTTCACTGTATTAGAGGACATGGAATGGCCAAAAATTCCTGGAGGTAAAATCCATTTCGGCCCTAGAAGGAAGCCTTACCAGGGAGCTCATTGTCTAGAAACACCTTGTTAACCACTGTAACCTTGAGTTAACGAGGGAAGTATAAGGCAATGGCATGCAGTAAATCACCTAGGGGAGGAAATTAGGTTTTCAAATGGATATGCTGCCTCATAAAAATAAATAAATAAAGGTGCAACAGAGGGAAGAAAAAGGACTCTTTATACATATACAATATATATAACTCTCAAGATGCACTTTTGCCCTCTCCATGACTGCCAATACCCAATTCCATTATGACAGGAGAGGTATGAATTTCTCCAGCTATAATTTTCTACAGTTCAATTACCCAGGCTTCTAATTTCCTGCACAGTTTAATGCAGACTCATTAAAATAACAATGAGCTTCTTGAATGACGTCTGTAGCATCGCTTGCCTTGGCTCAAGACCACTTCAATGAAACGGGGACAATGAGAAGTCTTATCAATGAGAGAAAATCGGCGTGTCATCCCAAACCGATTCCCCACGTCGCTGTTCTGCTGCTGCCTGGGGATGGAGCCTGGGCGGAGACAGCTCACAGATCAGGTGATGGAAAATAACTCCCAGGTTCTCAGGTGGGTATTATACTTCCCTCGTTAACTCAAGGTTACAGTGGTTAATAAGGTGTTTCTAGACAATGAGCTCCGTGGTAGGCTTCCTTCTAGGGCTGAAATGGATTTTACCTCCAGGAATTTTTGGCCATTCCATGTCCTCTAATACAGTGAGGAGTGTCTCCCTTATTCTCAGGATAAGGGTCAGAGTCAATTCTGAGCCCGTTCTCCCATACACTGCCTGGACCAGGGGTGATGAGACCATTGAAAATGGGTGTTTGTGGGTGTTTAAAAAGCAGAGGCAGCATTATGGAAAAAGAAAAAGGCCAGCTTTGAAAAGAAACCAGAACAGCGTCTTTTCTGTTCTGGAATGATTTAGCCTGCTCCCTGCTCAGCCCCAACATGCTGGTACTGTCATCACTGTCACCCAAACGGCCTTTAATCCTGCCCACCTGCCCAGCTGCCCATGATTTATGGGTCACCCTCCACCTCGGAGAACCTCCAATTTCGGAAAATAGAAATGTATAAAACTACGTAAATCAACACTAAACAGAACGGTTTATAGTCAGCTCCTCTGGCTAACAAAAGAGAGCGGCCCCCAGGAAATCCATTATGGAGCAATGGAAAAAAATCATTTCTGTGTGATGTCCGAGAGAAATGACGTGATTCACAGGAGCAGACACTGTTGGGGGCAGGTGACCTTCAAAGACAGGTTCAGTTTCCTAAGGGATTAAGGTCATCAGTTCAGCCCTGGGGAACAGGATGCTAGCAGGACAAGTTAGTATATATAATTTGCCAAGGAGAATCGAATCCAACTCAGAGTAAATAAACTACACATAGATTTTTAAATATGAGCCAAGAGAAGGCTCTGTTGCAGGGAAGAGCCGAAACTGTTGTAAGTTCATACAAGCAGCAGCCTGGGAATTCTTCATCACTTTCTGTTGTTACCTCCTTTTTTCCAACTGAGCCAATAACTTGCTTTACCGAATAATTCTGACTGGGTATAACACACTTCACCAAGACTCTGGACTGGGGAAAAAGTCATGCTCCCCAAAGCTGAGCCCCATTCTTGTCCCATGTTATTCCTAACGGTATTCTAAATAAAGTTCAGTCTATAGGCTGAGTCCCCTGTGATTTAGAAGTACTACTTGAGAAAGTTGGTGACATCAAAGAGAAGGTCACGCCCATGCCACCCAAGTGTCCTGATACACACTGGCCCCACGAGGCAGGGACACCGGAGCTACACTGTCATGAGTTCAGAAGTCATTACAGAATCTTCAAAAACAAGGAGAGTGGCAAACACAGTCTGAGGGCATGTGACCAAAAGTACAGAGATCAAGAACAAAGGCAGGATCACCGTCATGAGCCAAGAAGCAACAGAAGAGTCAACACCTGTGGTTAAGTCTAAACCCTGAGAACAAGAGGGGAAACCCACTCTTCAGGAGAAACCCAGTGACCGGAATCGGGAAAAAGATCGAGGCTCTGTTCTTCCCTCTGCTCTCCATGATATGCAAGACCAAACCAAGACAAACGGCATCATTATGACCCCTGTTGACCAGAGGCCACCCCAGGGATCAGCAGAGGGCCACCTACCACCCAGTGATACGTCAGATGGCCTTTCTGAGTCTCTGGCTGGGTCAGCATATCTCATACAAAACAGTTCCTTCTAGGATCTAGCCTTTTCCCAAAAGAGAGAAAGTTCCAGTCACAAGTCTGAGAGCTCCTGCCAACACCAAACTGATTTGCATGAGAACCAGAGCTAAGCAAGCATCACTGCCCTGGTATTAATAAAATACTGATGCCATGTAAAAGGTGACTACTAGTTCTGTGGGAAGAACAGAAGAAGGAAGGGGGCGCCTGGTGGCTCAGTCGTTACGCGTCCGCTTTCAGCTCAGGTCATGATCCCAGGGTCCTGGGACCGAGCCCCACATCGGGCTCCCTGCTCCGCAGGAAGACTGCTTCTCCCTCTCCCATTCCCCCTGCTTGTGTTCCCTCTCTCGCTGTGTCTCTCTCTGTCAAATAAATAAATAAATAAATAAATCTTTAAAAAAAAAAAGAAGGAAGGATGGGTCTACACGTGTTCTGGTTCACAAACACCAAAATGTATGAGAATACATCGAATGGCATAATAACAGCTAATTAAAGTTACATTGTTTTGACCTTCAAGGCATGCATGGGCATAGATGTTATTAATATAACACACAGGCTCAAATTAAACAATAAGTATGTTATTTTCCTCTAGAAAAAAATAGTCTATTTTACCTTAAGTGTTAGACTCCAACAATTTCCTGATTCTGTGATAAAGTGGAGGAAATTTGCCAGAACAGCAGGACCACAAGGGACTCCTCCCGCAGGAATCACACTGGGAGAACAGACCTTCCAAATGATACCACTCTCCCTTTGGGCTGAGAGGGGCAAAGAGCCATCTCTTCCGGACGAGGAGGGACTGGGTTTTCTACCACCTGCTTCTTGTATAGCATATGAAAAGACAGTCACCGTAATACTGTATGTAATGGCCAAAGCCTGGCTATAAATCCATCAAAAGGGAGCAGATGATATGTATTACGATAGATTTATACAATACAATACTATCTGTAAGAATGAGGCCCAGTCATCTGAAATGGGGTAGGATGATTCCCAAGATACACTACTCAGAGAAAAAAGGCAGGAGCAAAACAGCGGTTGAGGAACACTCTAAGGAGGGAGGAAGGGAACACACACACAGACTTAGCTGGGAACAGACTAAGTTTTAGAAGTAAATGTGAGAATCTGGTAACTCTGGCTGCCTTTGGAGACAGAAATCAAGGGATGAGGGCCCCAGAAGAGGAAGAAAGAGTTATTTTTCACTGTACACCCTTCTGAATATATCATCTACTTAAACTCCTTTAATGAGAAAGGAAAAAAGAAAAACCTCATACATTTTAGGTCTCTACTCTTGTTTCATCTAACCAGTCACTAGAGATGTAAAAAGGACTCCACTCACAAAAAGAGAAATAGCTATTTAGTAGGAAAGGATGGTGGGATTTTGAGGGCTTTTTACCTCTAGAGAAATAATCGAACACTAGTCTGACAATAAAAAGGGCTATAAATCAAAGAAAAACTCAAACACATACCTCACTGCACAAAAGCAAGCGACTGACAACTTTCAGGTTGGAGTCATATGGAGAAGACTGTGTGATCTGGGTTGAGTGGGAGTAAAGATGGTTATGCCTGGCCACACTAGACTTCAGAGGCATCTATCAAAAAGTGAAATTTTGACCCAGCAATTCTGTGCATAGGAATTTGTCCTAATAGGTCAAAGTTTGCAAGCTACCAGTACATCGATGACGTTCACTTGCAGAATTATTGATAACAGCAAAACAATGTCCAACTAAGGGCTAAATTATGGGATGCATCCATCCAACAGAAGGCTCTAGAGCCATTAAAAATGATAACCTTGCCCTACAACGGACGTGTTAATGGTGGTTTTTCTCTGTTGGAGGGAATTAAGGTAATTGGAATTTTGTTCTTCATAGCTTTCTGTCTTGCCTACTTTTACACACGTGTACATAAAAAATAGAACTACTGGGGAGGGTATGTGCTATGGCGAATGCTGTGAATTGTGCAAGACAGCTGAATCACAGATCTGTACCTCTGAAACAAATAATGCAATATATGTTAAGAAAAAAAAAAAAAGAAGAAGATACCAGGAGGGGAAGAATGAAGGGGGAAACTGGAGGGGGAGACGAACCACGAGAGACGATGGACTCTGAAAAACAAACTGAGGGTTCGGGGGGTGGGGGGATGGGTTAGCCTGGTGATGGGTATTAGAGGGCATGTTCTGCATGGACCACTGGGTGTTATGCACAAACAATGAATCATGGAACACTACATCAAAAACTAATGATGTAATGTATGGTGATTAACATAACAATAAAAAATTTAAAGAAAAAAAAATAGAACTACCTTGCTTGGTAACCCAAGCAAATAGTGCTGTGGGGGAAGAAAGATGTCACATTTCCCAGGGGACTACAACTCCAATTTTCTACAACCTAAGCCACGTGTGCCCTGCGTGCACCTGCTGTCACCATTTACAAGACCCACATTTCCAGGACATGATCCGGCCTGGCTAGCTCACAGACTGCAGGATATCACCTAATTACCTCATTGTGCACATTTGCTGAACATGTCTTGAAATATTAATTATGAGAATACAGTTCTAGGAGATGCACAAGTTAGAGGAACAATCAAGTGGTACTAAATTAGGCCCTTTTGTGCCTCTATAAAGGCATATTTTACTTCTCCGAATTCTCCTCTTGTTCCCAAAATATTTAGATCCATTTTCTTAGAGTATCTAGATCAGTAATTCTCAACAGAGATGGAGAGGAGTGATCTGTCTCTCCCAGGGCATGTTTGGCAATATCTGGAGACAATTTTGGTTGTCACCACTGGTGTGTGTGTGGGGGAGTGGGGGAACTACTGACAATTAGTGCACAGAGGCCAGGGATGCCAATAAACATCCTACGGTGCGCAGGACAGCTCTGCACAGGAAAGAACGAT